>NC_092371.1:213271738-215671738 GCF_030028105.1 Mobula birostris
TTAGAGCATAGAGAGCTGGGATAAATGCCAGCATGGATTGGGAATTGATTTTTGGATCGAGAACTAAGGGTGGAAGTAAACAGATTTTTCAGAGCTTGTCAGGCAGTCATTAGTGGTATACTACAGGGTTGGTGCTTAGGCCTCAGGTTTTCACTGTCCATTTCAATGATTTGGCCGAAGGGGACTCAATTTCATTTTTCCTGGTTTGCTGCTGATTTAAGTTTAGGTGGGATTGTAAGTCAGAAGAAGAATGTAGAGGCTACAAGAGGATATAGACAAGCTGATTGAGTGTACAAGGAAATGGAAGATGCAGTATAATTTGTATAAGTGTGCTGCTATTCACATTGATTCAAAAAAATTAAAAGAAAAGACTTTTTCACATGGTGAGAGAGACAATATTGATGTTCAAGGGAACTTAAGTGTCCTAGTACACAAGTTACTGAATGCCAATTTGCAAGAATGGCACAGCAGACTTGATGGGCTGAATGGCCTAATTCTGTTCCTATGTCTTATGGTCTTATGACTGAGGGGCCAGGTCAAACACCATGGACCACAGTTTCAAAATTCTCAAAGATGTTCAGTGTTTGGAACTCTGTTTCCTAGGGTGGTGTGGAGCGTCAGTTGTTGAGGTCATTCAAACATGGATTTACTTAAAGTTAGCTAAAGGAGCTTGATGGGTATAGAGTAAATGTAGGAAATGACATTGAAGTAGCAGATCAGTAACTGCATATTTAGAATAGAAAGTTTGTGATACAATTACACCTTGACCAAATTTCTCATTTGTATTTTAATGTTGCATTGGTGCCTTGATGACTGCCATTTAATACAATTTTAATAGCCAAATTAGCTCTTTTTTTTTAAGTCTTGTCCCCATCTTCTGTGTTTTGAAGTAGTCTTCACTTTCTAAATCAGCTCAAAGGTAGAGAAGATGAAAAGCACGCCGAGCTAATCATGATGGTCATTGGTTATGATGTCTTCTGTCAAACTGAGGGATCTTATAACCTAAATGTATTATGTACACAACGTAGACAGTTGCAGGAGCTCCTACTCCATATGTATAGGGAAACAGATGGCTGGCGCTTTATTACAGAGATGCATGCCATTTCATTTTTTTTTACTCGTCCTGGATGCAGGTATCTACTAAAACACCTGATGTCAGACTCTTTTCTCTCAAGTCTCACAACTCACTCTGTCCATCTGTTGCTGGATTGCTGTGTATTAGTAATTGATAACAGTTATTATAGTCTGCAGAAAGAAATGGAAATTTGCCAGTCTAATCAGCATGCTAAATAGAAATCTGGCTCTCTGTCTATATGTGAGTCGAAATATTCGTGAAATATGGATTTGTATATGGATTGGGTGAGAGTTGCTGATGATACTGAGTGATGCTTGAAGTGGAAGAAGTGATACTTGTAGTGAGTGGGTACTTGTATTTCAGCTGTAAGAGTCAATGCAGAATACTTGGAATAACTGCATGCGCTGCAGTAACATGTTTCTCCAAAAATTATAGTAATTAGTAAGTGGACAGTACCTTCTGGTAGTAATACACGCCATTGCCTGGTAAAGCCAATTATATTTTATAAGGTACTTTCTATTGTCCATCTGGGATATGATTGAGCAGTGAAGCAATTTATATTTTAATGGACACCTTTTTTCTAAGATGTGGCAGCATTTATTGCCCATTTCTAATTCCCCTTGAGGAGATGGTGCTGAACTAGTCATTCTTCTCCCATGGTGATGATGCACCGACAGTTAGAATTAGATTCAGCATGTGTGAAAGAATGACATTATATTTCCGAGTCAGTTTGATACTCACCTTGGAGGGGATCCTCCAGGTGATGTATTTTTGTGCATCTGCTGCTGCTGAGGAACCTGTCTTTTTAAGGTATTTTCAGAGTAGCTGAGATGAGTGACTGCTGTGCAGGTTGGTACAGTCTGCATCTAGAGTGTGCTAGTGGAGGAGGGTATGACTATTCAGGATGGTGGATAGGATACCAGTTATGTATACTGCTTAGTCTCGTATAATGTCAGGCTTTCCAGCTGTTGGTTTTACTCTCATCCAGACAATTGGGGAGTATCTATTGAAGTTCAAAGTAAATTTATTATCAATGTTGTATCAATGCCACCATATACAACCTAACCTAAGATTCATTTCCTTCCTTCACAGTGGAACAAAGAAATCCAAGATACAATGAAAAAACACACACAAAGACTGACAAACAACCAATGTGCAAAAGGAGGCAACCTGTGCAAAAACAAAACAATAATAATATTAATAAGCAAATAATAGTCTTTCAAAGTGAGTCCATAGGTTGTGAAATCAGTTCAGAGTTGAGGTGAGTGAATTTATCCATGCTGGTTCATGAGCCTGATGGTTGAAGGGTAATAACTTCCTGAACATGGTGGTATGGGAATTAAGGCGCCTGTGCTTCCTGCCCGATGGCAGTAGCGAGAAGAGAGCATGGCCTGGATGTTGGGGGTCATTGATGATAGATGCTGTTTTCTTGTACAGCACTTCTTGTAGGTGTGCTGAAAAGTGGGGAGGCTTTCTCTGTGAGGACTGGGCTGTATCCACCACTTCTGTAGGCCTTTCCATTCTTGGACTTTGGTGTTTCCATACCGGACCGTGATGCAACCAGTCAGGATACTCACCACTGTGTAGCTATAGAAGTTAGTCAAAGTTTTAGGTGACATGCTGAATCTGTGGAAACTTCTAAGAAAGTAGAAACGCTGCTGTGCCTTCTTTATAATGAAACTTGCATATTATCCGAGGAACTTAACATTATTAACCCTCTTCTATATGGCATTGGAGCTGTGCTCAGCCTCACAGTTATAAGTGTAAAGCAAGTAGGGGAAGGGGCTAAGCACACAGCTTTGTGGTGCACATGTGATGATGGAGATTGTGGTTTTGCCAATCCAAACTGACTGGGGTGTGCAAGTGAAGAAATTGAGGATCCAGTTGTACAAGGAGGTATTAAGGCCAGGGTCTTGAAGTTTATTGATCAGTTCTGAGGGGATGATAGCATTGAATGCCGAGCTGTAGTCAATGAAGAGCATCCTGATGTATGTATCTTCATTGTCCAGATGTTCCAGGATTGAATGAAAAGCCAATGAAATGGCATCTGCTGTTGACCTGTGTGATGGTTGGTAAAATGGAGCAAATCCAAGTTGTTTCTCAGGGAGAAGTTTGTAAGTTTCATCACCAACCTCTCAAGGCACTTCATCACAGTGTATGTAACGGCTCAGGGTGAAAGTCATTGAGGCAGGCTACCACGTTCTTCTTAGGCACCGGTATAACCGAAGCTTGCTCGAAGCGGGTGGGCACTTCAGACTGCTGATGCTAGAGGTTAAAGATCTCAGCCAGTTGATCAGCACAGGTCTTTAATACTTGGCCAGGTACCCCATCTGAAAAATGCTAATCTGTATAATGACCTCTGGTTGTTCACAGCCCCTATTTTTTTTTGAATAAACTTTCTGTTTAGTTCAAATTTCTATTTAAAAAAAAGAACAAGGACTCCTGAATTCACATTCCGGAATTAACCACAAAGCCACATTATCAAGTTAAGAAATCAATATGTTGTGTGTGGAACTTTGTGTGGAAGTTAAGAGCTGTAATTGCCTGAGATAACGCCGATGTCTTTATTTCATGATAGGCGTGATTTTGAACATCCTCAGAGTATGATGAAATTCTCCGTGTAAGTTTAAGTTCATTCTTTGGTACTGCTGGATTAGTGTTGCTTTGGTTGTTTTCCAAAACATTAGTTCAGTCTATTTGCTATTTCTGAAAGGATAAGAGGTTTTATTCTTGAAGCACTGCAGTCTGTTCTGATAATGTTCCTGAAATAGTCTGGGGTCATACATTCAAGGATGTTGTCACAATAGTAATGGTAGCATACACCCATGTTTGTGTGATATATTGCCTTGAGATTTTGAAGGGAAAAATGTTGTTATGACTTTCCATTTGTTCTCTTTCTTGCTTGAAGAGATTGCTTAACTAGGAGATACTAGAAAATGAGCTTGAAGAGCTGAAATACGTTCACACTGCACCAGTTTGTGGAAGTTGCAGAGCTGGTTTGTGATGGTGTTGTTTCATCACGGTTATATAATTGAATCCTTTGGAGTGACGGAACTGGCACCATTGTACTCCAACATGTCCTGTGAAAGGTTCAAGTTTTGCAGGGTAAGGAAGTGAGTGACTCATTGTTGTGGAGTATTCACAACAATCTTCTGTGTGAATGTGGCTGGTTCAGGTGAGCCTTAGTCAGTGGTGATCGCAGGATGCTTTTGATGGGGGTCTTAATGATGCTGAAGATCTGAGAGGTAATAGGCTAGCCCTTTGTTTCTGTTGGAAAAGATCATTTCTCTGAACTTCATTAATGTAAATACAATGGATTCCGGTTAATTGGGACAAGTGCATTATGGCCCATTTGAGTGGCAGCCCCAATTGGCCAAAGTTTCATGGAAATTTAGAACACTACCAAAACTACTACAGTACTATAAAACTGTGTTTTAGTTCCTCATAGTTATCAGTGGATGCTGCCTTGTTCTTTTGACTGTAAACAAACAAAATCAGCGCAGATGCCTAGTGTAGATGATGGACTGTCTTTATACAATGCTTTTGACGATTGTATGCTCCAAATCTTCATTTTCATTAAAACATTCAAGACTGTTGATACCTTCAAATTTTTTGTAGCTCCTTATTTGTTGTAGTAGTGAAATAGTTTCATTTTCACTCCTGGCCATTTCTGGAATCTCTAAGTCTCAATGCTTGAAACCACAGTGACCAAAAACATTTCTGAATTGTCTTACTGCTTACCACTTGCCAATTATCAGTGGGGAAAATGCACTGCTTTTTGAATACAAACACGTGCAAGTGATGCTATTTAAAAACTGTACACTCTAAGCTCTATGTAGAGTCTAACGGCTACACCACATGCATGTGACTGACACTAGTTAGAAACTGTTCAGCAACGGTCTTCTGTCCCAATTAAGTGGCATAGTGTCCCAAATAAACAAAGGGAATCCTGGCTATTTTCTCGATTTTGTTTTATCTCCCCTTGAAACCAAACGACCAGTCATTCAGCCTCATGAACTGCCTTGAGGACATAAAGTGTTGGATGGCACAAAACTTTCTACAGCCGAATGAAGGCAAGTCTGAAGTTGTCCTATCTGGTCCCCCTGACTCCATCAAAGTGATCACCAACAGTCTTGGTAACCTGTCCACCCTTGTCAAACCCCACGTCAAAAACCTTGGTGTGATGTTTGATTCCACCTTTAAGTTTGACAAGCAAGTTAATGGAGTAGTAAAAGCCAGTTTTTTCCAGCTTTGTACTATTGCCAAAATCAAGTAATTTCTCTCTTTCAAAGATCTTGAGAAAGTCATCCACGCCCTTATATCCTCCCACTTGGACTACTCCAACTCCCTGTATACTGGGATTGGTCAGTCATCCCTGTCCCATCTGCAACTGGTCCAGAATGCCGCAGCCAGGCTCCTGACAGGTGCCCGGAAGAGGAACCATATTACTCCTATCCTGGCCTCCCTCCACTGGCTGCCAGTACGGTTCAGAATTGATTTTAAGGTTCTCCTGTTTGTTTATAAAGCCCTAAATAGGGTGGCCCCCTCCTATATCGCAGACCCTCCAACCCCTTATTCTACTTCCAGGTCCCTCAGGTCGGCTGACAGGGGGCTCCTGGCTGTCCCGCGATCTTAATTTAAGTTCAGGGGTGACCGTACCTTTGCTGTTGTAGCCCTTAGACTGTGGAACAGCATTCCCCTCCCTATCAAATCTGCCCCCTCCATTGACTCTTTTAAGTCCAGGCTCAAAACTTACCTTTATTCACTAGCGTTTGAATCTACCAAATGTGGCTGACTTTTGGCTTGTGCCTAGGCTCATGTGTTGTTTATTTTGTGCCTATAAGCTGTGTGCCTTGTTGTTTATATCTGTGTTTCTTGTATTTGTGTTTTTAGCTGCCTGTTATGGTTTGAACAGCACTTTGGTCAACATGGGTTGTTTTTAAATGTGCTTTATAAATAAATTTGACTTGACTTGACTTGTACTTTAAGGGTTGTCCCAAATAAGTGGCTACCCTGATAAACTGATGGCCCAATTAAGCAGAATCCACTGTATTTCATTCCGCTTATCAGTGAAGTTTGAACAGGTAATGTTTATTACTTTGTAACATCAGGAGCTGAGTATGGAAGAAGCACTAAACTGGTCAGTGTGCAACTTATGTCAGAATGTGAGGCCATTGCCCAAGCATTGTGTACTTTAAGAAGGCGAAGCTGAGGGAACATGCACCAGTCCTCATTGAGGGGTCAACAGTGGAAGGAGTGAGCAGTGTTAATTTCCTGGGTTTCAAAGTCTTGGAGTATCTGTCCTGGGCCTGACCTATTGATGCAATCATGAAGAAGGAACACCAACAATGCTACTTTGTTAGGTTTTTGTGGAGATTGGCTATGTCACCAAAGTTCCTTGTTAATTTTGAATGGTTGCCTGTCAGCCTGGTATAGAGGCTCCCACACACAGGATCACAAGGGGTTGCAGGGATTTGTAGATTCGTGACTCCCCGCAATTGTGGACACATTCAAGATGTGGCCCCTCAAGAAGACTACATCATCATTAAAGGCCATTACCATCTAGCTCATGTCACTGTCTTGTTACCATCAGGGAGGCGGTACAGGACCTGAAGACTCACACTCGCGATGATTCAGAAATTGCTTCTTCTCCTTGCCATCAGATTTTTGAATGATTTTTTTGCTACGAAACAACAAAATTTCACATGTACAATAAGTGATAATAAACTTGGTTCTGATTTTTATTCTAAAGCAGTTAAAGGTGATTAGATCAAAGAGCCTGCTTTAAGGGACTCTAGTTTTTTGTCTTGGCGTTTCATTGATTAGTCTCCATCAACTTGTATGTTAGCTCTGACTCAATATTGATGCAGTTTCCCCTCTTCTGCCATTAACTTCATTTTTGGTATGGCTCTTTGCACTATTAAACAATGTTAAATTTGAGCCAGGTTGGTACAAAGGCAATACTGTAGCTTTGTAGTATAGTTCCTCTCTAATTTATTTTTCAATTTGTGATAATCATTTTTAAAAAGTATTTGCTTCACCATCTTTCCTGATTAAGGGAGTACATGGGTAATTGACTTCAGCTTTGATACAGCAAAGAGGACGTATGAACATGAAACACTTGATGGTGCTTTGTTGTTCTTTTCCCAATCCTCTCTTGATAGCTATACCTTATTACTCGACTTATAGATCTCAGTCAGTTATTGTTCTTCTCCTGGCACACTTCTCCACTTTGACACTTTGGAACTAAGAAATATTTCAGGTTAAATTTAACCATAAGACATAGGAGCATAGGAACATTCCACCACAATGTGAATTTGCAGTGGTGTTTATGTAATAGATATCTTCACTATCCCACACTGTTCATGTCCCAGCTTCTTAGAACAACACTAAAGAATCCTAGCAAGATTGTGCTGTGTCAGTGGACCCTAATGTGAAGCCTAGCAGCAGAGTAATCTGACTGGTAATCTGTTAACTAGTACACACTCCAAAATTTGCTGCAGTTTCAGTAGCTGAATACTGGCTCAGTCAATCAGAACTACCAGCTCTCGCCAGCAAGGTCTGGCTCATTGAGTACATATTTCCTGCAGAATACAAGATATTGTGGTTTATTCGCTTAACTGTTAATGCTTGTAGTCAGCAGCTACTGATCAAAATCTTATATGACATAGAGACATTTCGTTATTTCTGACTCCTTGCGTGTGACATTGCCAACACATGATCTGTAAGGCTTTAAGCTAGCTGCATTTTCCCAGTCCCAGTCTCTATAATAAATAAAAATTGAGTAGTAATGTTGTGTTTTATCTACAGTGTCAGCACATAATAAATCAAATCAAGATACAGAGGGCACATGTTAGAGATGATGAGTTATAGATGGCTTTGCTTCCTCGTGTGATTATGGTGCTACATGTGACCCACTGGCTTGTAATTATTCTAATCTTCTTGGCAGTTTAGACCTCGCACTGCTCGCTTACCCTCTTGAAGTATGGTTGTAGACAGATTAGAATAATCTACCCAGACCAGGCTGTATTAAGCTCCAGTACACTGTAAAGGTTATGGGATTCCCTGTTTTTGTTTTAAAAATCCAGAATTAATAACTGTTGTATCAATGTGGATAAAAGAAAAAATGATGATTATCAGGGTTTGGTAGTCAGTTTTTACTTTGTATTTGTTTTTATCATACCCATAATTTAACTAAACAGACTCATTAAAGTTTGTAGGGAGAATTGTCTTTTTTTCCTATTGCTATTTGGTCTCAAAACTGTCAATAATGATGCTATAATCAACTCCTAGATCTATTAAAGACATCTACAGTGCATACTTACGTTCTTGGAATAAAAGTCTCACACATGCCAGATGAAATGCTTCAGTTTACATCCTCCAGCAATTAAGACACATTTGATTTTACTGCTTTTGTATCCTGAAATAGAATGAATCTGCACAGCATAAAATGTACAAAGAAAGAAAAACACAGGGCTAGGAAAACCATGGGGACCTAATTTTAAGAACTTTAGATGCCTGCCAGATTACTTCAAATATCATGCCCTTGAATAATACTTAGAGCAATAAATCATACAGTGGGAAAACTGTCTATTCAGCTTGATTCCTCCCTGTTGCCCAATGGGCACTTTTCCATATTAATTCCATCTTTCTCCAATTTGTCCATAGCTGTCTATGACTAGGTGATTCAAGTACCCATTCAGACACTTGAATGCTGTCAGTGACCCAGATACCACCACTCTCTGGGTGGAAAAAGTTCCCCCACATATCTCCTCTAAATCTCTTCCACCTTGCCCTAAATCTGTAGCTTCAAGTTTTACCTACTTCTGATATGGGGAAAAGTTTACTGCAGTCTGCCCAATCTATATGGTATGTACCTCAATCATGTCCCATCAACTTCTTCTGTTACAGGGAAAACAGACCTGGCTTTTCTAGTCCCTCCTCCATGCCAAGCCATGTCTTGGTGAATCTCCTCAGCACCCTCTCCAGTGCTATCCTTTCTGTACCTTGGTGACCAGAACTGTACCCAGTTTTCCAAGTGAGGTCTAACCAAGTTTTCATACAGTTGGAGCAAATTTAAACCTTCTTACTTGTAGTTAATGGCCTGACTCACAAGGGCGGTATTCCGTATTCCTTCTGAACCACATTATAAGGTCATAACACAGGGGAGCAGAATTGGGTCATTTGGCCCATAGAATCTCCTCCGCTATTCTATCATGGTGGCTTTGTTTTCCTTTATAACCTATTCTCCTGTCTTCTGTCTGTAATCTGTGATACCTTTACTAATCAAGAACCTATCAACCACTGCTTTAAATATACACAGATTCACCACCTAAAGAAATTCCATCTTGTCTCTGTTCTAAAGGGATATTGTTCTATTCTAAGACTGTGACCTCTGGTCCTAGACTCTCCCACTAATGGAAACATCCTCCTCATGCCTGTTTTATCTAAACCTTTCAATATTTGGTAGGTTTCAGGTAGATCCCCCGTCATTAAGACCATAAGACACAGGAACAGAATTAGGCCATTCAGCCGTCGAGTCCACTTGGCCATTTCATCATGGCTGGTCCTGGATCCCATTCAACCCCATACACCTGCTCTCTTACCATATCTCTCGATGCCCTGACCAATCAGGAATCTATCAACTTCTGCTTTAAATACGCCCATGGACTTGGCCTCAACCACAGTCTGTTGCAGAGCGTTCCACAGATTTACCACTCTTCGGCTAAAAAAAATCTTACTCCTGTTCTAAAAGCTTGCCCCTCAATTTTGAGGCTGTGCCCTCTAGTTCTGGACAACCCCACCAGAGGAAACATCCCCTCCACACCCACCTTATCTAGTCCTGTCAACATTCGGTAGGTTTCAATGAGACCCCCTCTGCCATCGTATTCTTCTAGATTCCAGTGAGTACAGGCCGAACACTCCTCATATAGTAACCCCTTCATTCCCGGAATAATCCTCGTAAACCTCTCTACAATGACAATAAGTCCTTTCTGTGATAAGGGGCCCAAAACTATTGACAATACTCCAAGCATGGCCTGACCAGTGTCTTATAAAGCTCCAGCATTATCTCCTTGTTTTTATACCCTATTCCCCTTACAATAAGTGCCAACATTGCGTTTGCCGCCTTTACCACAGACTCATCCTGTAAATTAACCTTATGGGAGTCTTGCTCGAGGACTCCTAAGTCCCTCTGCACCTCTGATGTTTGAACCTTCCCCCCCATTTAGATAATAGTCTGCACTACTGTTCTTTTCATTAGAATGCATTATCATACATTTCCTGACACTGTATTCCATCTGCCACTTCTTTTCCCATTCTTCCAGTTTGTCCAAGTCCTGCTGCAATTGCATTCCTTCCTCAGCTCTACCTACCTTTGTATAATCCACCAACTTTGCCACAAAGTCATCAATTCCATTATCTGAATCACTGACAAACAATGAAAAGTAGCGGTCCCAATACTGACCCCCTGAGGAACACCACTAGTCATTGGAGCCATCCAGAACCCACTTTATTCCCATTCTCTGCCTCCTGGCTGTCAGTCATTTCACTATCCATGTAATGTCTTAGGACTTCATCTTGCAAAGTAGCCTCATGTGAGGTACCTTATCAAATGCCTTCTGAAAATCTAAGTAAATGACATCCACTGCCTCTCCTTTGTCTATCTTGCTTGTTACTTCTTTGAAAAATTCTAACAGATTTGTCAGGCAAGATTTCCCTTTGTAGAAACCATGCTGACTTTGACTTATTTTATTCGTCTCCAAGTACCCCGAAACCTCATCCTTAATAATAGACTCCAACACTTTCCCAACCACTGAGATTAGGCTAACTGGCCTATAGTTTCCTTCCTTTTGCCTTCCTCCCTTCTTAAGGGGTGGAGTGACATTTGCAATTTTCCAGTCTTCCGGGACCATGCCAGATTCAAGTGATTCTTGAAAAATCATGACCAAGGCACCCGTTATCTCTTCAGCAACCTCTTCTACACTCTCATTTTTCTATACTTCATTCTTCTCAGGAAGTATAGAACCAGGGCCATCAAGCACTCCTCATACATTTCCCTGTCAGAACATAGAACATAGAAATCTACAGCCCATTACAGGCCCTTTGGCCCACAATGTTGCGCCGACCACGTAACCTACTCTAGAAACTGCCTAGAATTTCCATACTGCATAGCCCTCTATTTTTCTAAGCTCCATGTACCTATCTAAGAGTCTCTTAAAAGACCCTATTGTATCCACCTCCACCACTGTTGCTGGCAGTGCATTCCACGCACCCACCGCTCCCTGTGTAAAAAAAGCTTACCCTGACATCTTCCTTGTACCTACTTCCAAGCACCTTAAAACTATGCCCCCGCACATTAACCATTTCAGCCCTGAGAAAAAGCCTCTGGCTATCCACATGATCAGTGCCTGTCATTCCTGGGTTTATTCTTGTAAACCTCCTGGGCTCTCTCCAATGCCAGAACATCCTTTCTTAGATATGGGGCCCAAAACTACTCTCAGCACTCCAAATGTGGTCTGACCAATGCCTTATAAAGACTCAGCATTACATCCTTACTTTTATAGTCTAGTTCTCTCAAAATAATTGCTAACATTGCATCTGCCTTCTTTACTACTGATTCAACCAGCAAGTTAACCTTGGAGAATCTTCCATTAGGACACTCAAATTCCTTTGCACCTCTGATTTCCAAATTTAGAAAATAGTTTACGCCTTTATTCAACCAAGTTAAACTTTATTTCAATTAAACTTGTATGTTACCTACGAAAATCTTTAAAAAAACATAAATTCCAGTTTTTGAGTGTCTTTTAACATTGCTAATCTAGCAATATGTGTATAGGGTTCTCCTATTTGCAGTTTGCCACTCCAGACAAACTGATGAGTTAAGTAAACATGGAATCACCTTCTGAGGTACTCACTCAAGTTTGAGGGTGACTTGTTTTTACTTCATTTTTATTGTGTTTGGGTTTAATTGATGAAGCCAGTGTGGGAACCACAAATTTTTCCATAGATGGGGGTAGGATGTGTCTGATGGGGGCGCGGGAGCTGGTTGTTTGGTTTGTAAGTTGGCACACTCTTCTTGCAAGCTACAGGATATGAAGCATTCGGTGGTTCTGCAGAAGGAGTCAATAAGAAACCGGATTAGCTCATTCTCAATGACGAGATTGGCTCTGTCAAGCTGATTTTTTCCCTTCGAGATGAAGGTGTGCCCAACTGCTTTGCCTTTAATTAAAGTGCTAGAAACACTTACTAGGTAATCAAATCACAAACAAGAGAAAATCTGCAGATGCTAGAAATCCAAGCAACACACACAAAATACTGGAGGAGCATCTATGAAAAAAAGTACAGTCGGCGTTTCGGGCCGAGATCCTTCAGCAGGACAGACAAAAAGCACTTAATAGGTCAGAACCTCTTCAAACTGGCTTCTGTGTCTCACTTAAGATACTTGATGCTGGAGAGTCTGATTGCTTTGGCTATGTTAGATCGAGGCATATACTCCTCACCACGTACTGATGTTATTTACAGTGATAGTGCCTCAGTTTTGTTCATTTTTGTTTTTTTTAAACTGATGAGAAGTTTTGCTAATAAATGTTACTGGGCTAATGTGCTCTTCAGTAATTATATTCTGATGCACATGTCAAAAACAATAATAATTCAAAGTAGTTAATTTTATGTAATTGATAACAATGTTATAAGTTAACCTTGTGTGTATATAAACTCACTCAACTGTTACTTGTACACAATGTTATATAAGAAGATTTTTATTCTGCTGCATTGGGCCCGGAATAACAATCATTTCATTCTCCTTGACGCTTGTGAACTGAAGAATGACAATAAACAGCCTTGGATACTGAAGTGTTTTTTTTAAATTGTAGGATCAGCTGAGTGATGAAACTTTGGAAAAATATCAAGACAGTTTTTTACACAAAGATTGCAGTAGTACGTAAACACAACGCTGCATGTTTTCTGTGGTTGCAGCTGTAATATGGCCTGTAGTAGTGTGAATGATTAAAGCAGACCGATTGGGACAAAATGAGGTAATACAAAAGGGGAGGGAACATCTTGACTTAAGAGATGGATGGTGCATAGAAGAAATCAGGTTGAAGGGGAAAACATTTTGGAGCAGAAGGCGAGAGGGGCCTGAGCGTATTAGCCTGAGCTGAGCATTAAGGCTGATCATCTATCACTGTCAGATGGGACGGGCAGCGGCGCGCCTCTTGCTCAGCTGCTTGCTGGCTGGCTGGCTGAGGTGCAGGCAGCCTGCGGGCGCAGCATTTGCATACGTTTAGGGTGGGGGGGGGAATAAAAAGATATCACAGATTGCAGACTGTTGAATGCTTTGAGTGCTAGACACCTTCACGAGTAATGTCAGCTGCTGTTGTATGGTTTGGAAAACAGGAAACATTAATCCTTTGAGTGCCATATCTATTTTACACCTTTAGATGTGAATATGATAATGTATTCTGTTGAGCGATATCATAAAGCTACAATATAGACATCCTGCTTAACTACCTGACAAATTCGTCATTAATCTGACTTGGGAGTTAAAGCCCTGGTTCCTGATGATGATTCACCTCCTGCCTTTCTCTGAGTACCCTTGTGAAGAGAGTTGCAATGCACTGGTAATGTCGTTGAATTGCCAGCGTGGTGCAGCTTATGAAGTCACTGATTGCATAAAGAGACTTTGAGATTTCGGATGTGGCTACTGCCAGCTGTTAGTTCATTCCTACTTCATTCAGCGGTCCCTCTGGAGTTGAAATTAATGGTGTATGAAGGATTGTCAGCTGTAACATGCATGATGACCTTGCCAGTATGCCTCACCAAATTAGGGGCTGTGACACTCACTGCTGGAATTGCTGTCCCATGTAATATCATGGTGTAATTATTAGCCTTTTCTGGCCACATATTTGAACATACCTGGTCTAATTTGGTTTTGTGAAAGTGAGAGTTAAGAACTATATGAGATTGAATTGTATGGTTCAGTTAATCACACATGGTTCACTTGTTGTGTTATGCAATCATAGTCTGCCAGTAAAATCTCCTGCACAGGAATCTAGAATCACGTGGCCTATCAGGACTATGCAAGTTCTTAGACAAGTATACGTTATTCACATTCTGCTCCCTGAAAAACAGTTCTCTTTCAACTGCATATCCAATTCTCTTTTGCAAATTCTCATTTGGTTTGAAGATTGCTGGATAATTTTGTATATTACCACATCAATGCCATTTGCCTTAGCTTCTTTAGAGTGTCTTGGTAGTAGGAGGGTGAAGGGATGTTTGAAGAAATAGCTAATTACGTGCATACAGCTAGATTATTACTGTGGTTCGGACCTAGCTGTTTTCTTCCAGGTTTGTGAATGTATGGAATAAATCGATTAGCAAATTTCAGTGCACTTGAAAAGTAGGAAGAAATGTAAACAGATACAAGAGGTTTTACAATATGGTATTACCTCGTTACTGGGAAGGCCAGGTAAGTCACAGATATTTTCTATGGTCACATATTTTTGAGCAGTAATTAAAGATTGGGACAAAGGCTGTGGGCTGTGGTACAAGCTGAAATACCAAGACTGCTTCAAAGCTTAGCAATCCAATATATTTCAAATCTATGCACATAAAATTGTTTCCTGAGACCAAAGAGTTTAGCCTGCAATTATAGTTCAGTATGCCTGTAACCTCTTGGGTTGAAGCAGATGTTTGCTGCACTGCAAATGCCTGCTTCTGCATGAATGACATGCCCCAGCCATGTGAATGAAAAAGATAGGAAATGGAGACAGATTTTTCATGTTTTGGCATTTACATCCATGTTTAACATTTTTAAGATCTTCACATTGAAAAAAGTCTGTCAATACTCTGTTCTCATCAGATTTTTTTTTAATTACAGAGAAGTAGGGCTATAAATTAGTTCTGCCAAAGAGCATGGAGTCAATGTCAATGATACTGGACTTCTCTAACTACAAGTGAATCCTTCAGAATCCACAGTCACAATGGAATGAGGCAAACAGTGATCTGATTTTAATACATACACTAAAGTCTGGGCTATTGTAGTATTTGTTATCAATTAAAACAGGACAGTTCTTAGATGTTTACAGTGAGTCATTAATGTGTGACTTTGTAAATATACCAATAGTGACGCAATGGGAAGCAAGTGTGATACTTTCAGGAAATGATCTTGATTTATAAATTGTAGTAATAATATTGAAGCTTACAAGTAAGGCCAACTTTTGGTGTATAGAAAATTGTGACAAGGATTTGCATGGAAGATAGATAAACTCAGAGGGTGGAAGACAGAGTCAATTAAAAATGAAAACCTTGTCCTGATAAAGGGTCTTCAATGTGAAGCATGAACTCTGTTTCTCCACCCATAGATGTGACCTGAGTATTTCCAGCAATTTCTGCTTTTATTTTACTTATAGTCATAGTCATACTTTATTGATCCCAGGGGGAAATTGGTTTTCATTACAGTTGCACCATAAATAATAAATAGTCATAGAACCATAAATAGTTAAATAGTAATATGTAAATTATGCCAGTAAGTTATGAAATAAGTCCAGGACCAGCCTATCGGCACAGAGTGTCTGACCCTCCAAGGGAGGAGTTGTAAAGTTTGATGGCCACAGGCAGGAATGATTTCCTATGACGCTTTGTGTTGCATCTCGGTGGAATGAGTCTCCGGCTGAATGTACTCCTGTGCCCACCCAGTACATTATGTAGTGGATGGGAGACATTGACCAAGATGGCATGCAACTTAGACAGCATCCTCTTTTCAGACACCACCGTGAGAGAGTCCAGTTCCATCCCCACAACATCACTGGCCTTATGAATAAGTTTGTTGATTCTGTTGGTGTCTGCTACCCTCAGCCTGCTGCCCCAGCACACAACAGCAAACATGATAGCACTGGCCACCACAGACTCGTAGAACATCCTCAGCATTGTCTGGCAGATGATAAAGGACCTCAGTCTCCTCAGGAAGTTGAGATGGCTCTGACCCTTCTTGTAGACAGCCTCAGTGTTCTTTCACCAGTCCAGTTATTGGAGAAACTAAGTTGATGTATTTAAAAAAATTAGTATAGGAAGAGGAAATGTTTATTTTAGTGCAAAATACACACAAAAATGCCCAGCTACCGGATTATCAGTGCAAGGATCATTAAACGTGTCATTGTATAAAAATAAGGGAAAATGAATGTTTGATTTCTGATCTAGAGGAAATGAATGCCTCTAAATTTGGGAGGAGTTGATACTGAATAATTATTAGACCTAAATAAATAGCAGAGTATTGTGTTATATACTGTTAGAGAAAGATAATAAAGCAAAGGGTAAGCAGAAGGATTATTTGGAAAGTGGAATATTTTGATATAGCCCTTTCACTGAAAATGAATGAAGATCGTGTTTGACTTGAGGAAGTCAAGATTTTGAATAGGGATCAGATGAATGTTATTAATTTGTTTCCTAGCACCAGCAAAGGAAAGGAAGTGGGTACATTTAGTCGATCAGGTATAAAGAAGACCTCCAAAATACATTGTTTCTGACTATTAACAATATCCCTTAAATTGATGTTATTTGCAAATTTTGCTTCTAATTCCATAAAACAGGTAATTAATGTTTAATAGTGAACAACGATGATCCCAACACTATTTCTTGAGGAAAATGAATCTCCCCCCTTCTGTTAGTTTGAGTAACTGTCTTCAGGCCCTACTTTATATTTTTAATTTGGTAGCCAGATGACACTCCATTCTGTTCATTGTCCTCTGAATACACATGATCTAACTTCAGGCGAGAATCCACTTTCTTATGTAAATTACGTCCACTTAACTTTCCTTAATGCTTTGTGCAGCTTCTTCAAAGAATTCAATAAAGCATGGCTTTGCCTTTTGAAATCAATGCTGACTACTCTTATTTTTGTTTTTTGATACTTCTTTAGATAAAAGTACCTGATACATTTCTACCACCAATGACTGTTACCAGGACTTATATATGCATTTTTAACATCAGGATAATTGTGCATCTTTTCTACAGAATTATTTATATACAGTACTATGCAAAGGTCTATGGCAGGGCTCCCCAACCTTTTTTGCACCGCGGACTGGTTTAATGACAAAATTCTTGCAGACCGGCCAATGGTGGGGGGAGGGGGGCGGGGGTGTTCAAGTAGGATTGCCAACTTTCTCACCCCCAAATACAGGACACTCGTGTTTACCCCGAGAAAGACAACCATGACCATGAAGCCTTCCGCAGGCACCTGTGTGCGCATGCGTGTATGTGCCGATTTTTTTTCCTACAAATCGGTTTTGGCTTAATCTTCCCGATTCTGTTAAGTGAAACTGCACTGTACATACATTATTTGTACTTTATATAGGCCGTGTATTTATCATATCATTCCTGCTTTTACTGTATGTTAGTGTTATTTCAGGTTTTATGTGTTATTTGGTATGATTTAGTAGGTTATTTCAAGTTCAACAGTGCGTGACAGGGAATGAGGAAAGGTGCAGCTGACTCATATCGTTTCATATCGCCAAATCATATTGTTTCCTTGCGGCCCGGTAGCACATGCTTTGCGGCCCGGTGGTTGGGGACCATTGGTCTAGGGAACATTATATCTATAGCCAAGGAGCTTAAGACTCTTGCACAATACCATATGCATTCCTCTTATTTCTTTCTTGTCCTGTTTGGTGTGCATGGATCCAGTCGGTTGGGTTTACTCCTGCCAGTTTTGCTACTTACCCTCTTTTCTGTTCTTCGGTATTGTTCCTAAAAGCCTTTTTCCTTCCTGTAAGAGAGCTGCAGTGATTTGGTCTGCTCAGTGGTTGGGTTAACATTGTACGTCAGTTTCTAATGGTTATGGGGCAAAGGCGGGTGGGTGGAGTATAGTCCATGGCCTGATCAGCCATGATCTTATTGAATGGCAGAGCAGGCTGGACAGACCAGATGGCCTACTCCTGCTCCTATTTCTTATGTTATTATGATTAGTTTCCCTTCCTTACACTAAGGGGGATAGCTGGGTTGGGGTAAAGAGTCCTAGCTGCTTACACTTGCAACATTTTGAGTTTGCTGTTGGTCAGATTGAGGCAGATAAGACGATGGCAAGCCCCAACAACGCCATTCTCCCTAACCGAATTCTTGTTTGCAAAGGGCACTGTGGTAAACCATGTATATATGTTGGAACTGGGTTACCTGTCTGGACACACCCCTGTGCTGACTGTCCCTGTGGCTCCTCCCACAGAGTCCTGTGTAAAGGTGTTCGCCTTGCCCCTCCCCCTCAGTCCGGGGGCAGACACTCACTGTGGAGGTCGTATTGTACAGCCAATAAAAGCCTTCCAGTATTTTACCCAACCTCAGTCTTTTGGAGTAATTGAAGGTGCTTCAGGCACATGTTTTCTTTTAATTCTGCTGTATATTTTGTAAATAACGCTATTCTCTGCATTTCTGGTCAGATGCTAAATGCATTTCATTGGCTTTGTATCTGTACTCGGCACAATGACAGTAAAGTTGAATCTAATCTAATCTGTAAAAAGTTTTGGTGCAAAACAGCAACAGTCATAAACATTTTCATTACAGATATAATTAATTCACTCTGTTTGGAATTTAGCATATCTGAAGTAACTTCAATCAAGTTGATTATTATGTCTTCCTGATGCCTTCATAGAAATAAGAATATGTATCCAATTTGGGAACCAGAGGAATATTTCAGCTGTTAATTGTTTAATTGATTTTGTTGAATTGCTGAACAAAATCGATCTGTGTTATGATTCTGAACAGTTTAGATTATCCCATGCAATTCGGTATAATAACTGATAACACCATTTCATTCTATCATATTACTGTGATCTTACCAGGTTTTCACTAATTGTTTTCGATATCCTGAGGCAAAATGCAATGTATTTTTTTTCCTGTGGTGCTTATTTCTATTTTATCTCAAGCAATAAGCCTTAAACATAAAGAATTAGCTTTGAGATGAAATAAGGCCTTTGATGTAAGTTGTTATTGCTGCTTTCAGGACACCTCAAAGTGAAGTTGAAATGCTGCCCTGTTTTCTTGATTTGTACTGTATTTCCTTAAGAAAGCAATTTGCTTGTATTTTATGCGCAGATTACCTGCTATTAGTTGTGTCCTGTGCTCCTTTCATGTGTCGTTGCGTCCACAATTGAAAGCAAAGTCACTGAAGCTTTTTCCCATTTTAACCTTCTGTGCTCTACACTGCCTCATTACTGTGGCCCATTGCAAGTTGGATTTGCCTTGTTTTAGACAGTAAATAATTTGATCATCCTAATGAATGCAGAAGCTAATGATCATGTTGCAGAAGTTTTATTTTCATAATTAAGGGCATAAGCAATGTAATTTTCACTTTTGAATATTTTGTATGTCTTTGGATCATGACATTAATTTGCACTGTAATTCTACAAAACAAGAATTGATAGTGGAACTACTTTTTATTGTAATATTCCTAACTTTTTAAGGAACTTATGTTTTATAATTTGCTGTGCTTGCAAATAACAAAGGTCTTAATTGTTGATCATACAATGATTTCATGTTGACTTTAACATTGAATTGTACACATGTACACTGCCAAGCAAAACCATGTTCCTCCAGACCAAAGTGAACAACACAGTGCATACAACTCACACACACATATTACTAGAAATAAATTAACAAATAATAAGATGCATATGTGATACAGGTTATAAAGTAAACAGTATAACTTTACTGGCGCATCATATGTGTTGAGAGCTGGTTGGTGGCAGGGAGTTCATCAGTCTTACAGCCTGCGGGAAGGAGCTGTTTCCCATCCTAACAGTTCTTGCCCCAATGCTATGGTACATCCTGCCTGATAGTAGGGGGTCACAAAGATTGTTGGATGGATGGGAGGGATCATTGACAATGCCAAGGGCCCTGCATACACAGCGCTCCTGATAAATATCTCTAATGGGTGAAAGAGGGATCCCGATGTGCTTCTCGGCTATTCTCGCAAACTTTTGTAGGGACTTGCGGTCAGATGCCTTGCAGTTCCCATATCAGACATTGATGCAGCTGGTCGGGACATCCTCGATGGTGCTCCTGTAAAACATGGTGAAAATGGGGGCAGACCTCACTTGCCTCAGTGTCCTCAGGAAGTGGAGATGCTGTTGTGTTTTCTTGACCAAAGAGGTGGTGTTCAGGGACCAGGTAAGATTGTCCGTTATGTGCAGTCCCAGAAACTTGGTGCTCCTAACTCACTCCACAGAGGAGCTGTGTACGTGCAGTGAGATGTGGTGAGCCTGTACCTTCCTAAAGTCTGCAGTCATCTCTTTGCTCTTGCCCACGCTGAGACTCAAGTTGTGCACATACTGTTCTACAAGCCATTCTGCCTCCTCGCTACACCATCTCGTTGTCGTTGTTGATGAGGCCAGCCACTGTTGTGTCATCAGTGAACTTGATGATTCAGTTTGAATTGAATCTAGCAGTGTAGTTATATGTCAACCCTTTCAGTGGTTGGGCCAGCGATCGAAGGGACAGCACGGGAAGGGGTGGCACTGGGGCAAGGTCCTTGCAGCTATTCAAATAGAGACACCCCAAACCCTCCTGTAGAGCAAATAAAAAGACTGAGTTGTCAAGAACATTCTAATAATCTTCTGAAATGGTGTAACTCAAAAACTTCTATAGGTGTAGCGTGGAGAGCATTCTGACAGGCTGCATCGCCGTCTGGTATGGGGGGAGGGGGCTACTGCACAGGACCGAAAGAAGCTGCAAAGGGTTGTAAATCTAGTCAACTCCATCTTGGGTACTAGCCTACAAAGTATCCAGGACATCTTCAGGGAGTGGAGTCTCAGAAAGGCAGTGTCCATTATGAAGGACCTCCAGCACCCAGGGCATGCCCTTTTCTCTCTACTACCATCAGGTAAGAGTACAGAAGCCTGAAGGCACTCACTCAGCGATTCAGGAACAGCTTCTTCCCCTCTGCCATTCAACATATGTATACTGTAATTGATTTACTTGTTTATTTATTATTATTTTCTTTATTTTCTTTATTTTATTTTTTCTCTTCTAGATTATGTATTGCATTGAACTGCTGCTGCTAAATTAACAAATTTCACGTCACATGCCGGTGATAATAAACCTGATTCTGATTCTGAATGTGAACTTTTGCCTGTGAACCTGAAACAGTTATCTTGCTGTGACTCTGCCCACAGAGTAACTGCTGACAACCACTACTGATAGTCTTATCTATCAGAGATTGAAGGGGCGAAGAGGATGTTCTCAAGTATCTGGAGCATTTTATTGCCATCTCTGCTCAGTCTTGTAGATAACCAGTTAGTGATGACAGTGCAGATGTAGGTACACATAGGGACATGATAGATTAGTAATTAGAAACCATAGAAACCATAGAAAAACTACAGCACAGAAACAGGCCTTTTGGCCCTTCTTGGCTGTGCCGAACCATTTTCAGCCTAGCCCCACTGACCTGCACACGGACCATATCCCTCCATACACCTCCCATCCATGTATCTGTCCAATTTATTCTTAAATGTGTAAGGGGGTTTCGATTTTTATATAACTGCGGAGGCTAATTAAAATGGCGTCTTTGTTATGTTAATCTGGAGAATGTGGCTTTGTTGTGTTAAACGCTGAGAAAGTTTGCGCTAGTGGCTTGTTTTGCTTTAGAGGGTGCTAAGAGGGTGCTATTAACCAATTGGGATAGTTGTTATGGTTTTGGGGTATTTGAAGATACTGTATGCGCGGGGTTTTGGGGCAGAAGGCGGGAGAGCGAGACAGAGGATAGACGAGGTGCTGTGATATCCGCTGACGGGGTCGGACCCCGAGGAGGGTGTTCGGCGAGGAGACGGAGAGGGACTCGTGTGGAGCGTCTGGTTGACCACTGTTGTTGGTCCCAGGCGGCCGGTCGAGGTGGTCCGAGGGGGTGGCAGGGTGAAGAAGAAGGTCCTTCAGCTCCAACGGTTTTTGTGCACGAAGAGATTGAACTTTGATAAGTGTGGCGTCTTTTATTTTCCTTTTATATTTTATTCTCTCTTAATTATATAGTTCCAGTAATATCTATAAACTGTAAATCATTTAATTGCATCTGGTGTATTGTCTGTTATTTGGGCGGGGTGGGGTACATCGCACCGCATCCACACAAACGAATTATCCAGTTTGGCGGGGCCGAAGCTGTTTCCCGAGACGACAGCGAGCCGAGCGACCCTGAGGGTGGCCGGGGGGGCTACAAATGTTAAAAAAGGACCCACATTTACCACCTCATCTGGCAGCTCATTCCACACTCCCACCACTCTCTGTGTGAAGAAGCGCCCCCAATGTTCCCTTTAAACTTTTCCCCCCTCACCCTTAACCCATGTCCTCTGGTTTTTTTCTCCCCTTGCCTCAGTGGAAAAAGCCTGCTTGCATTCACTCTATCTATACCCATCATAATTTTATATACCGCTATCAAATCTCCCCTCATTCTTCTACGCTCCAGGGAATAAAGTCCTAACCTATTCAACCTTTCTCTGTAACTGAGTTTCTCAAGTCCCGGCAACATCCTTGTAAACCTTCTCTGCACTCTTTCAACCTTATTAATATCCTTCCTGTAATTTGGTGACCAAAACTGAACACAATTCTCCAGAATCTGCCTCACCAATGCCTTATACAACCTCATCATAACATTCCAGCTCTTATACTCAATACTTCGATTAATAAAGGCCAATGTACCAAAAGCTCTCTTTACGACCCTATCTACCTGTGGCGCCACTTTTGGGGAATTATGTATCTGTATTCCCAGATCCCTCTGTTCTACTGCATTCCTCAGTTCCTTACCATTAACCCTGTATGTTCTACCTTGGTTGTATGGAGAAGGGATCTGAAGTGAGGGGTGTTTACGCTGCCCTCCTGGAAAGTTTGGCCTTCTTGGAACAGATTTCAGTCCAGTGGCCAATTATGTTAGGGAGCATCTTGGAGTTGAGTGAATATGGCAGATATTAATTCAAGCAAGAGCCAGTCTTCAGTTCTTATGGTGGATTGTAAATTGCAAGCAGTAAGACGTTAGTATTTGCATCAGCCAGACATTAAGCCAGTGGGGCACTGGAAGTTTGGTGGACCAGTGTATTACACTGGGGAGCAACTGATGGGCTGATAATTCTGCATAACATAGTGTTATGTTTTGTATGTAGCATAGTCAGATATCTGTGGGGGTTATACTAGCCTGTGAAATTGGTGTCGTGTTTTTCGAGGGGTGGAATATTGCAGTAAGTGTCCACCTTACCTGTTCTTTAAAAACCACTCCCTGTGCTAGCTAGGGATTGGCCCATGTAAAGAGCATTGCAGGCCCTCCCAATCCCTGCTGTTTAGCTGATGACATCATGGTTGCGGTAGAGTTTAAATCTCACACCCAGAAACCACGCGCTCTCTTTTTGCTCTCTGGGTCGTCACTGGCTGATTGGCAATGCCATGGAAACTGTAAACAGTGGTGGTGTACTGCTGTAAAGAGGGTCCGGGCCCACACTTTAGAGAAGTATTTAGGGTGTATTATTAGTGTCTGTTTTGTCCTGTCACTTCAAGTGCTGAGTCTAGGTAAGTGTTTGTAACTGAATGTAGCTCGAAGGGTTTACTGAATGTTTACTGTCTATCTTATCCTGTAAATAAATAGTTAACCTACTTACCGGTATTGAGTGTGCTCTGTCCCCAGTCACCGAACCCGTGCACCGGATTTCATACAATTGGCAAAAAAGGGAGAGAAGTGGTAGTGTGCTTTGTGTCTAGAACGATCAGAGATGTCAAGGTTTCTGACAGTGAAGTTCCCCATTTGATGAATTGTGGAAATTGTATTTCAAGACTTACTCTTGGGATCGCGTCTAACAGAGCCTCAGAGGGAGGCAACCCCTCCCTGGTGCCAGCAGATCTGACTCTATGCTGGTAAGCTCCATAGTGTGTCATTCACTCTGTTCGATTTGACCTCCCCAGCTTTTAGATTGGCCCACTATTTAGATTGTGTCCATTTGTTAGTGGTTGGTATTTTACATTCAGGAAAGAAAAATTACATGGGTAAATTGTTTCAAGAGTACTTTTGTGATTACGAAGACCACCACTGGTTTGGATACAGAAATGAAGATGGTGACTGCCTTATTCGTAGGTCATGCCTGCCAATATTTTCTGAAGGGAGGTAAATGTTCAAGATTTATGCTTTGGATGATTCCCATCTCTTGTTTTAGGGACTGACCAAAGGGGAATTTACCAAGGAAAAATTTGGAGAGGAAAATAGGGATGACTCAAAAAAATACATGATATATTTTATTGTAAGATACTGTGGCTGTCAAAACTTGGGAAGAATCAGTCTTCACTGTGGAAGGCACCAGTACTGTGCCAGAAATTAAATAGTGTCAGGGGCCAAAAGTGAGTGTGGTCACTATTACTAAGGAGAACGTGCTTGAAAAGCTGAAAGGTCTGAAGGTGGGTAAGTCACCTGGATCAGATGATATACACCTCAGGGTTCTGAAAGAGGTGGCTGAAGAGATTGTGGAGGCATTAGTAGTAATCTTTCAAGAATCACTAGATTCTGCAATGGTTCTAGAGGACTGGAAAATCACATATGTCACTCCACTGTTTAAGAAGGGAGGGAGGCAAATGACAGGAAATTATTGGCCAATTAGCCTGACTTCGGTGGATGGGAAGAGGTTAAGAGTCCATTATTAAGAGTGAGGTTTCAGGGTATCTGGAGACACATGATGAATAGGCTGAAGTCAGCATGGTTTCTTTAAGGGGAAATATTACCTGTCAAATCTGTTGGGCTGAGAAGTGGCAGATTGACTTCAACCTAGGTAAATGTGAAATGGTTCATTTCAGTAGGTCAAGTTTGAAGACAGAATGTAATATTAATGGTAAGACTCTTGGCAGTGTGGAGGATCAGCAAGATCTTGGGATCCAAGTCCATAAGACACTCAAAGCTGCTGCGCAGGTTGACTGTGTTAGGTGTGCTGGCCTTCATCAACCATGGGATTGAGTTCAAGAGCCGTGAGGTAATGTTAAAGCTATATAAGACCTTAGTTAGACCCCATTTGGAGCACTGTGTTCAGTTCTTGTCACCTTACTGCAGGACGAATGTGGATACTATGGAGAGAGTGCAGAGGAGATTTACAAGGATGTTGCCCGGATTGGAGAGCATGCCTTATGAGAATAGGTTGAGTGAACTGCGTTTTTTTCCATGGAGTGACGGAGGATGAGAGGTGACCTGACGGAGGTGTATAAAATGATGAGAGGCTTTGATTGTATGGATAGCCAGAAGCTTTTTCCCGGGGCTGAAATGGCTAACACGAGGGGGCACAGTTTTAAGATGCTTGGAAGTATGTACGAGTGGTTGTCAGTGGTAAGTTTTTTACACAGAGTGGTGGGTGCGTGGAATGCACTGCCAGCGACAGTGGTGGAGGTGGATACAATAGGATCTTTTAAGAGATTCTTAGATAGGTACATGGAACTTAGAAAAATAGAGGGCTATGCCATAGGGAAATTCTAGGCAGCTTCTAGAGCAGGTTACATGGTCAGAACAACATTGTGGGCCGAAGGACCTGTAATGTACTGTAGATTTCTATGATTTTATGATTCTATGTTGGAATTCTTTGAGGCAATAACAGACAGGATAGACAAAGAAGAGTCAGTAGATGTTGTTTACTTAGATTTTCAGAAAACCTTTGACACAGTGTCGCACACGAAGCTACTAGACCAGATAAGAGCCCATGGTATTACAGGAAAGATACTAGCGTGGATGGAAGATTGGCTGACTGGCCAGAGGCAAAGAATGGGAATAAAGTGAACCTTCTCTGGTTGGCTCTGGTGACTAGTGGGTTTCGACAGTGGTTGGTGTTGGAACTCTTCTTTTCACATTATATGGTGATGGAATTGATGGATTTGTGGCCAAGTTTGCAAATGAGACAAAGATAGGCAGAGAGACAGGTAGCTTGAGGAAATGGGGAATCTGAGGAAGGACTTAGACGATTAGGAGAATGGGCATAGAAGTGGCAGATGAAATACAATGTAGGGACATGTATGGTTATGCATTTTGGTAGAAGGAATAAAGATGTAGACTATTTTAAATTCAGAAATCAGAGGTGTAAAGGGATTTGGGAGTCCTTGTACAGTATTCCCTAAAGGTTAACTTGCATATTGAGTTAGTAATGTGGAAGGTAAATGCAATGTTAGCATTCATTTTGAAGAGGAATATAAGAGCAAGGTTATAATATCAGACTTTATAAGTCATTGGTCAGACTGCACTTGGAACTTGGTGCGCAGTTTTTGACTGCTTATCTAAAAAAGGATGTGCAACCTTTGGAAAGGGTCCAGAGGAAGTTCGTGAGATGGTCCTGGGAATCAAAGGGCTAACATATGGGTTATAGTTTGATAGCTCTGGGCCTGTACTTATTGGAGTTTAGAAGAATGAGGGTTGCCCCTCAGGATCTTAACCGTATTTGTGCTTTGTGATTAATGCTTCCTTAGGTGATCTAAGGAGCACATTTCTGCCATGCATGGAACATGTCTCTTTCCCCAGAGATTAACACAATGTCTGACTTACTGTCACCAGCCAAGGGAACCAGAATTATAAAATATTTGCAGGGCACACATGTAATCATTTTAGGTGTAACCATTTTATTTGCCAAGTGAGTTTTCTGCCATCATCTACATAGTGGTGTACATTCCATCTCAGGCAGGCACTCGATGAACTGAGCACTGTAATCAGCAGTCACAAAACAGCACACCCTGTTGCCTTCCCTATCAGTGTGAGGGATTTCAACCAGGACAGCTTGAAGTCTCTGAACAATTACCACCAACATAATCACCCGTGGAACCAGAGGAGCCAACACCCTTGACCACTGTAATACCAAGAACGCTTACCATACCCTGTGACACCCACACTTTGGGAAACCTGAACACCTGGCTGTACTTCTACTCCCATCAGATCGGCAGAGACTAAAGACTACAGCACCAGTGGTGAGGACCAAGAAGGTATGGTCAAGGGAGGTGGAGAAGCACTTAGAGGACTGCCTTGAATCGGTGGACTGAACAATATTCATGGATTCATCTTTGTATCTGAATGAATATACCACAGTTTTCACTGACTACATCAGGCCCTGTGTGGATGAATGTGCACCTTTGAGAACATACCAGACTTGTCCAAACCAAAAGCCATGGATGAACCAGGAAATTTGTAGTCTGCTAAAGGCTACAGAACTATACAAGAAGTCCAACTATGACTTATGAGAGGCTCCTTTAAGGGTGAAAGCAATTCCAGTTGAGGTTAGGGACAGAGTTGGATGAACATCAGCTCTGCCAGCCGTTACTTTCCACATCATGAATGGCTGTGATGCTTCACTCTCAGATGAGCTCATTGAGTTTTACGTACGCTTTGAAAGGGAGAACAAAATTACACCTGTACGAAGCCCTGCAGTATCTGGTGACCCCGTGATCTCTGTCTCAGAGGCTGTCTGAATGCTTTTCAGAAAGAAAAGATGAGTCAACTCTCTAACATCTTTACTTGAAGAGAAATTGAACAAAGGCAAATACTTCCTGACAGGATTTTCCAAGGTGATTCATGAAGTAAATATAGTGTGCAAGCAGCTTGCGACAGGTGCTTTGGAATATAGAGAATATATTTGAAACTAAACTAAATGTTTCTCAACAAAACTGCAAAAGGGTTGAGTTTTCTTTTGTAGTTCTCCTACCGATTTTCCTACCTATTTTTAATGCAGATACCACAAGGTTTAAAAAATAGATGATTTCCGATGGACATATTGCATTGCAGATGCAATTTATATTCATCTATAGTATCTTATTCGAACAGTTTTGTTGTCAGTTTGGCTAAGCTGAAGAAAATCTTACAAGCTTGTAGATTTAAACTCCAGTCAGAACTTGAGTGCAAGTGGTACTTGCAAGATGACCATAAGACATAAGAGCAGAATTAGGCCATTTGGCCCATTGAGCCTGCTCCGCCATTCAATCATGACTGATGCTTTTTTCTTCCCCTCCTCAGCCCCATTCCCTGGCCTTCTCCCTGTAACCTTTGATGCTGTGGCCAATCAAGAACCTATCAATCTCCGCCTTAAATATATCCAATGACCTGGCCTCCGCAGCTGCCTGTGGTAACAAATTCATCACCTGGCTAAAGAAATTTCTCTACATCTCTGTTTGAAATAGACAGCCCTCTATCCTGATGCTGTGTCCTCTTATTCTAGACTCCCCCACCATGGGAACATCCTTTCCACATCTACGCTGTCTGGGCCTTTCCACATTCGAATGGTTTCAGTGAAATCTATCCCTTATCCTTCTAAATTCCAGTGAGTACAGGCCCAAAACCATCAAACTTTCCTCATATGATAACCCTTTCATTCCCAGAATCCTCCTTGTGAACCTCCTTTGAACCCTCTCCAATGTCAGCACATCTTTTCTTGATTATGGAGCCCAAAACTGTTCACAGTACTGAAGGTGAGGCCTCGCCAGTGCCTTATAAAGCCTCAGCATCACATCCCTGCTCTTGTATTAAAGACCTCTTGATTGCATTTGCCTTTCTTGTCACTGACTCAACCTGCGCATTAACTTTTAGGGTGTTCTGCACAAGGACTCCCCAGTCACCTTGTATCTTATATTTTTGCCGTCTAGTGATATTGCTAATATTTCAGGTATGAAAATATTTGGTTAATTATCTTAAACTTGAACTGTGTACAATGAATTAATTTCACAGGTGAAAGGGAAGGGATCAGCTAGGGACTGGAGTGTATGACGGGGACCAAATGGAATAATTTTGTACTATTCTTCCACATTGTCTTTGGCCATTCTAATTAAATGTCAATGTCTTTGGTGTTCGTTGTATTTAAACAGGCATCTTTTTCCAGTCCAGGAATAGCTGTCATATAAAGAATGTAGTGATTTGGAGATAATCAAGGGTTAGAGATGGCCTTCACATAAAGCTGGGTATTGCTGGTGTAAAGGGGGTAACTGGTACTTGCTTCAAATATTTCTGCCAAGGACGACTTATAAATGGAAATTGGGAGTACACTCTTCATCTGTGAATCTGCTGAGGTCTCCAGTGCTCCTGATGCAGCCTCCTGTACATTGGTGAGACCCATCGTTAATCGGGGTCTGCTTCGTTGAGCACCTCCGCCAAAAGCAAAACGTCCTGCTGGCCAAACATTTTAATTCCAATTCCCATTCCCATTCCGACATGCTGGTCCACGGCTTGCTCTTGTACCATGATGAGGCCACCCTTAGGGTGGAAGAGCAACACCTTCTATTCCATCTGGGTAGCCTCCAACCTGATGGCATGAATATCGACTCCTCCTTCCAGTAAAAAAATTTCTCCCCCTTCCTCTTCTACTCCCCACTCCGGCCGCTTACCTCTTCTCAGCTGCCTGGTTCCCTTCTTCCCTTTCTCCTATGGTCCACTCTCTTCTCCTATCAGTTTCCTTCGTCCAGTCCTGTATTTTTCCTACCCACTTGATTTCACCTGTCACCTTCTAGCTCTCCTCCTTCGTCTCTCCCCACCTTTTTATTCTGGTGTCCTCCCCCTTCCTTTCCAGCCTTAAAGAAGGGCCTCAACCCGAAGTGTTGACTGTTTATTCATTTCCGTAGATGCTGCCTGACTTGCTGAGTTCCTCCAGCATTTTGTGTGTGTTGCTTATGTATATATTAATTTATTGAAATACAGTGTGGAATAGGGTCTTCAGGCCCGTCGAGCTGCACTGCCCAGTTAGACCCCGATTTAAAGCCGGCGTAATCATGGGACACTTCACATTGAAAAATTAACGTACTAACCAGTGTGTCTTTGGACTGTATGAGGAAACCAGTGCATCTGGAGAAAACCCACGCATACTTTGGGGAGGACATAGTCTCCTTACAGGTGGTGTTTGAATTAAACTCCGACGCCCTGAGCGCTAATAGTATTTCGCTAACTGCTACTCTACTGTGGCACCCTAATTTGCCCTTGAAAATAATTAACTGGCTATGAAACTTTGTAATTCTAAAGGTGTGAAAAATGATTGATTTCATTATAGTGCAGTATTCAAGCTTAGGATGAAATATAGTTAGGCGTGCAATTGCTTTCTCTCACAAAAGTTGCCAAAAAAAATTCAGAGACAGGTTTTATCATTTCTCAGTTCTAAGTTTCTTTCCAGCCATTTACTTCTGGACATGTGAAGGTCTGAACAGCTTACAATTGAACAAAGAGCTGAATAGTGCAAGCCCTTCAAATCCAAGCTTTTAATCATTTGCATGTTTTTTTTCTTGTCCCAAAACATTGGCAGTATTGGAAATTTTTCAAAACACTTTTATTTTAAAGGTGGCAATGCTGCTTATAATGATTGAGCATTGAATGTTTGAAATTTTCAAACCTAAAAGGTATAGTCATTTTATGAGGTAGTAAGATGCATTTAAATTCTTTCAAATGCGGATTAAACAAAAAATAAAATTGAATTGATTTGAAGGATTTTACCCAGGGTTTCAGAACATATTAAAACATGAAATCTTGGAAGTATTCACATTGACCTGAAACATGAATTGTGTTTTTACCTCTAAGAATTCTGTTTATCTGCTGAGTATTTAAAGTCACAGAACACAGCAACAGGCCCTTTGGCACATCTAGTCTGGGCCGAACTGTTATTCTTCCTAGTCCAATTGACCCACACCTAGACCATATCCCTCTATGCCCCTCCCAACCATGTAATTATCCAAAATCCTCTTAAATACTGCAACAGAACCTGCAGCCACCACTTCTACTGACAGCTTGTTTCACGCTCGCACCGCCATCTGAGTGAAGAAATTCCCTCTCAGCGTTCCTTCAAATATTTCAGTTTTCACCCTTAATCTATGAGGTTCCAGTCTCACCCAACCTCAGTGGAAAAAGACTGCTTGCATTTACCCTATCTATACCCCTGATAATTTTGTATGCCTTTATAAAATCACCCTCTCATTCTCCCACACTCCAGGGAATAAGGTCCTAACCTATGCAACCCTTCCCTATTACTCAGGTCCTCAAGATCTGACAACATCCTTGTATATTTTCCTTGTAATCTTTCAGCCTTATGTACATCTTGCCTGTAGGTAGGTGACCAAATCTGCACATTGTACTCCAAATTTATTCTCTATATTTTCTTATATAATTGCAATACACCATCCCAACCCCTGTACTTCAGTACTGTACTCTGATTTATGAAGGCCATTATACTAAAAGGCCTCTTTACAACTCTTTCTATGTATCTGTGATGCCACTTTCAAGAAATTATGGATCTGCATTCCCAGGTCCAAAATTTTGTTCTATCTTACTCCTCAGTACACCACCATTCACTGTGCATGTCCTATATTGGTCTGTCTTCCCAAAGTGCAACACCTAACATTTGTATACATTAAATTCTATCTACCATTTTTTAGCTAGTCCAGATCCCCCTGCAAACTTTCTCTTTTATCTCAGGCTTCTAATATCTGTGCAACTTTTCTATCAAAACAAGTTTGTTGGTGTATTTAGGCAGCAAAACTGGAATTAAATTTAATTTAAGTTCTATCTGAATATTCCGAGATTTCATCTAGTTTGGATCATTCCTTGATTGTGGTTGGATATCACCTGCATATTTACCTTTTTCTTGCTGTCTTTTAATGTATACACAATTGCAAGTAGTTATACAGTATTTTATAAGTGTCCTGGTTTATTAACATCGCACAAATTTAAAAGAGAAAGTAAGTCTTGCATGTAATGATTTAGATGTGTTTTATTTTTTAGCAAAATTCAAAACAGTATTGTTTTCAAATGTAACGAAAAATATGGAAGAGACTCAAAATCTGTGTTTTGACATTGCCTGTTACTCTACTAGAAGTGTACAGTGACTATTTAGTTTTTTATCTTTGTATAGTATTTCTTCCATCTCCTGAACATAATATACATTGAAAATGGTCATTTTGCACATCATTTGCATGTAGTTTTTGCTAGTGCCCACCTGCGAAGTGATATTTATCTTTTTCTTGCCGCCTTTTAACGTGTACACAATTGCAAGTAGTTATACAGTATTTCATAAGTGTTCTGGTTTATTAACATCGCTGGCAAGTACACACTTCTGGAAGTTCTGTTACATCATTTCACAGCAATTTTTGTTGACCTGACTAGACCTACGGTACATCCCAAACAAAATGATCAGATTTACTGGCTCTAAGCTGAAGTGAAGTAGCCTCATTTGAAGATTCTTTTTGAACATCATCCCTCATACTGCAGGTCATCAACTAATATTTCAGTACCACCTACCATTTTATATCTTCTTGCTTTTCCCTCACCCCAATAATCTGAAGATTCTACACTTGGGAATATTGAGTTATCAGTCTTGCATGTTTTTCAACCATATCTCCATAATAACAAAATATAATATTCCCATTTTTTAAAAATCAATGTCCTCAATCGATCTGCCTTGTTAGGCTCCTTTTGCATTAAAATAAACGGAAGGCAGCTTAGCATTCCGATCATATTCCCTGTCAGGTTTAATGCATGATCTGCCCACTAAACTGACTTTTATTTCATTCTCAATTTTACTGTTCCTCACCTTCTACTGTTTCCCTGCCAGACTGATTTAAATCCTCCCTAGGACCACTAGCACTTTTCCCCTAACCCTGCCCAGTAAAGGTGTTAGACTGATGCTGGTTCAGGACCAACCCCATCCAACTTTGCAGGTCCCACTTCCTCCTGAAATAGTATCAGTGATGCAGAAGTCTGGAGTTTTTTTTATTCTGGCTCTATCTCTTCTGCCACATATTCACCTGATGCTTCTTGCTATTCCTGTGCTTGCTTGCGAATGGTAGTGGAAGTAATCCAGTGATATTCCATTCTTGGTGCTGCCTTTTAATTTACAACCCAGTTTCCTAAATTCAAATTGCAAGATATCTTCCTTTATTTTACTTGTATCAGTATGAAATGTGTGGCATGTGGCCAAGTGGTTAAGACGTCAGTCTAGTGATCTGAAGGTCTCCAGTTCGAGCCTCAGCTGAGGCAGCATGTTATGTCCTTGAGCAAGGCACTTAACCACACATTGCTCTGCGATGACACCGGTGCCAAGCTGTATTGGCCCTAGTGCCCTTCCCTTAGACAACATCGGTGCTGTGGAGAGGGAAGACTTGCAGCATGGACAACTGCCGGTCTTCCATACAACCTTGCCCAGGCCTGCGACCTGGAAACCTTCCAAGGCGCAAATCCATGGTCTCATGAGACTAACAGATGCCTATATCAGTATGAAAGTGAACTATGACCTGCAACCATTCTGTGCCATCCTTGACCCTAGCACCAGGAAGGCAATATGCCTTCCTCAATTTATGCCCATGGCTGCAGAAGTTTAATCCCCTCATTATTGAGTTTTATTTTTGATCACATATTGGAGAATTTATCCTCTTTACATAGACTACTATTTTATTATTTTAGATCTAGATTTTCATTTGTTGATTTCCTTAATCAACATGATACAATTGTAGAGATTCATCTCACAGCAACACAAGTTATGTGACTGTATTGCTAAATGCCTTTAACTGTGGTTGTACCAAGGTTATTCAAAAATTAAGGTGATCTTGTTTGGTCACTTTAAAACTTATAGAGTTGCTTTCTTGGTGCTTTATTTTACTGTGGCTTCAATTTTGTGCAATGATTAACACCATCATTTCCCTGAGTGCTTTACTTCTAGAAAAGAAGTTGGCTTAATATTTCACTATTTAAATCAAGTAGTGTGCACTGTTTTGCCTTTATTTTAAAAGTTATGTTTCTTGAACTTTTCAGAAAAACATGTCAAGGGAAATAGGACAGTCGAATCATTCCCTGAGGGACTACAGATGGTCATGTTTGGTAAGTTATTCCTGGATACAGAAATAAAGTAATGTATGTTCCAATTAGTTAACTCACTTGTGGAGTTGAATGCAATGGAGCTGTTTCTCAGTTTTGGCATTGTGCCTTCTGCAAAATATACCACAGATTTTCTTCATCCTTCTCGCACTCACACCCTGCCAAAATAATACCACCTTCCAAAACCTTTTGATTCCGATTATTTTTTTAAAAACTGCTTGCATAGTATTGTAGGGATTAACAAATGGAAGAGAATAATTATGAATAATTACTACTATTTTATCCAACGTTGTTGGAAAAACTTGTGGACACGTGTAGTTCACTAATCTGATGTACTGTTAATTTTTTACAATCTCAGAATTAATGGAAATTGGCATCGTCTGTCTTGACTGACAATGGGTAATTATTATCATCATCACAAGTCTGGGTGGAATGCCCTGTTGTCAAGATCCCCCTCTCAGCTTCACCAGTGTAGTCCAAAGGGAAGCTTATGAATCAATACGTTTGGCACCAGCTTGGCTGCAGGAACTGCTGGAAGGATGTTCAACGACATCCAGCTGCCTTAGGGGCTCCACTCCGGATTTGCTGTCTGGGTTTACTCCCATAACCTTTGTCTCTCCCGAGGCTGCCCAAAAGGCAGTGGGGCTATTTACCCATGGCTGGGGATCTGATTCACGAGCACCAGGGCGTGTCCACATGCTGGTGGGCCTGCGCGCTGTGTGTGGAGGGGCTAGACCTCCCCGTCCTCTGTAGTTCAGCCTGAGCCCAAAAGGAGTTCAGTTTCCATGTGTGGCCAGTGAGGAGGCTCTATGTGAGGCTTGCTGTTGGAGAAGCTATGTGCTGGCATGAGAGGCTTGCACGTTCAGCTCTCCTTTTCGTGAGTGCTGGAAGTGAGAGTGACAAGCTCTACCCACTGCACTACCACACTAGAACGCGACGCAACAACCATTTTGACATCTCAGAATTAACGGAGGACTATAACGATAACTCATAATCTGTTGGGTATTTATTATTTCAGTAATATTTGAGTGTAATATTATTGAGTAATATTAATTTGAGAAACATTCGTTGAAACAAAGGCAGAAAATGGATGGAATTCATGTGTTCATGAAGTGTGTACTGGGTGATAATAATAATAAATTTAAAGCAGCAGAAATGACTGGCTACAGCAGAGAGATAGACACATTTGTTTGTACCAAAGTTAACTGGATGATGTATATGGAATGAATTGAACTGAATTGACTTTATTATTTAGATCCTTGAAATACATGAGGTGTAAAAATCTTTACGTTACATCTCCATCTAAATGTGCAATGTGCAATTTATAGTAATTTATAATAAATAGTATGTACAACGTGTTGGCGCGTGGCCAAATGGTTAAGGCATTTGTCTAGTGATCTGAAGTTTGCTAGTTTGAGCCTTGGCTGAGGCAGCGTGTTATGTCCTTGAGCAAGGCACTTAACCACACATTGCTCTGCGACAACACCGGTGTCAAGCTGTATGGGTCCTAGTGCCCTTCCCTTGGGCAACATCGGAGGCGTGGAGAGGGGGAACTTGCAGCATGGGCAACTGCTGATCTTCCATACAACCTTGCCCAGGCCTGTGCCCTGGAAACCTTCCAAGGCACAAATCCATGGTCTTACGAGACTAACGGATGTCTATATAAATAAAAGTATGTACAACAGGATAGTCAGTATAACATACAAATGCAGTTGTGTCAGCATGAATTAAGCAGTCTGATGGCTTGGTGGAAGAAGCTGTCCTGGAGCCTGTTGGTCCTGGCTTTTATGCTGTGGTATCATTTCCCGGATGGTAGCAGCTGGAACTCTTTGTGGTTGGGGTGACTCGGGTCCCCAATGATCCTTCGGGCCCTTTTTACACACCTGTCTTTGTAAATGTCCTGAATAGTGGAAGTTCACATCTGTAGATGCCCTGGGCTGTCCACACCACTCTCTGCAGAGTCCTGTGATTGAGGGAAGTACAGTTCCCATACCAGGCAGTGATGCAGCCAGTCAGGATGCTCTCAATTGTGCCCCTATAGAAAGTTCTTAGGATTTGGAGGCTCACACCAAACTTCTTCAACCGTCTGAGGTGAAAGAGGCACTGTTGTGCCTTTTTAGCCACACAGCCAGTATGTACAGGCCACGTGAGATCCTTGGTGATGTTTATGCCGATGAACTTGAAGCTGTTCACCTTCTCAACCCCAGATCCAGTGATGTTAATAGGAGTTAGCCTGTCTCCATTCCTCCTGTAGTCCACAGCCAGCTTAGTTTTTGCAACGTTGAGGGAGAGGTAGTTTTCTCGACACCACTGTGTCAGGGTGATGACTTCTTCTCTGTAGGCTGCATCATTATTATTTGAGATTAGGCCAATCAGTGTAGTGTTGTCTGCAAATTTAAATAGCAGATTGGAGCTGTGGGTAGCAACACAGTCATGGGTATACAGAGAGTAAAGGAAAGGGCTTGGTACACAGCCCTGAGGGGCACCTGTGTTGAGGGTCAGAGGGGCAGAGGTGAGGGAGCCCACTTTTACCACCTGCCAGCGATCTGTCCAGGATCCAGCTGCACAAGGCAGGGTGAAGGCTGAGGTCTCTGAGCTTTTTGTCGAGCCTGGATGCAATTACGTTGTTGAATGGTGAACTGTAGTCCAAGAACAGCATTCTCACGTAAGCATCCCTCTTCTCCAGATGTGTAAGGACGGTATGTAGAGCTGTGGCTGTTGCGTCATCTGTCGATCAGTTGTGTCAGTAGGCGAATTGTAGTGGGTCCAGTAGTGGGTCCAGTGTGGGTGGAAGCATGCTTCAGATGTAGTCCTTGACCAGCCTGTCAAAGCATTTGCATATTTGCTTATTATTGAGGTGAGTGCAACAGCATGCCAGTTGTTCAGACATGTTACCATGGTCTTTTTAGGTAGTGGAACAATGGTGGATGTTTTGAAGCAAGAGGGCACTCTACACTGAGAGAGGGAGAGGTTAAAAATGTCTGTAAACACACTTGCCAGTTGTGTCGCGCACATCCTGAGTACCTCCCCAGGATGCCATCCGGTCCCGTGGTCTTGCGACTGTCCACTCATTGGAAACATCTGCTTACTTCGGCCCCAGAGGTCACCAAGCTGCAGGTTGCATTAGCTGTAGGTCTCCTCAGGGGCTCATCAGTGTTGAAACGAGCATAAAAAAGATTTAGCTCGTTTGGGAGAGAGGCAGCGATGTTGGAAACTCCACTGCGTTTAGCTTTGAAGTCTGCGATGGTGTGCAGACCTTGCCATAAGCTGTGTCTGTGTTGGTGGAGAGCTGAGTCTGGATCTTGTTTCTGTATTGTTGTTTCGCTGCCTTGATGACTTTGCGCAGATCGTAGCTGTATTTCTTGGTCTTCTGCTGATTACCAGCAATGTAAGCTCTGTGTCACGTGATAAGTGCTGCTCCCACAGGACTGCTGAGTCAGGGTTTCTGGCTTGGGTAGACCCTGACCGATTTCTGGGGACAACATCCTCGATGCACAGTATTTTAATGCAAGTAAAATAGCCAATGAGAAACGAGTGCCAGCTCTGCTGAGTGCAGTTGGTGGAAGAGCATACAGTTTGTTTAGAAGATTAACTACTCCAACCAAACCAGCCAAAATGAGCTTTGCTGATTTTGTGAAAGTAATGCAGGAACATCTAGAACTGACGCCATTGTTGATTGCAGAATGCTTTGGATTTCATAAGTGGAATCAAAAGGCGGGGAAGTCCATTTCAGTTTGTGTGGCTGAATTGAAGAAATTGTCATCAGTTCAGTGATGGACTTAACGATGCACTGAAGCACGGAAGGAATGTTTAGTTTGTGGAATCTTACCAGAAAGCATTCAAAAGTGGCTTCTAACTGAGGCACAATCTCCATTTAAAAGAGCATTTGAAATAGCTCTATCAATAGGAGCATCAGACAGGGATGGAATTGAGTTGCAGTCAGGAATGAAAGTGAGCGTGAACAAAATTGCAATGTCTAAACAGAAACCTGCCAGGCTGAACAAATTGTGACAGGGATTCACGTACACCAGACTAATATAGATTTAAAAGTGAAACTTGATGAAAATGCAATGAAGTAGGAGACGTACAAAGAGCACGCTGGGCAAACAAAAATATGCTGCACAGAGAAGAGAAAAACATTAAAAACTCAAGTTGCCGTTTCATAAAAAGCATGAATTTGTATGCTTTTGATGAAAAATCTGTTAACAATGAGAGTGACACAAGACTGAGTTGCCTTGAGATTTACAATGTGAAAACTACCAAGAGACAAGCAATATGACTTACACCAGAAGTGAACGGCAAATGAATTAAAATGGAATTGGACACTGACTTGCCTGTTTCAGTTATTCCACAAAATTAGTTTACACAGCATTTCAAAGATACTGAACTGAAGCCTGAAGATATCTAACTAAGAACTTATACTGGAAAAAAGATAACTCCCATGGGAAAGGCATTGGTAACAGTGAAATACAACAAGCAACAAGCCACATTAAGCATGTATGTGGTAAAAACAGTGAAGACCAGCATTGTAGGGGGCAAGATTGGCTGAGACAACTACAACTTGGTTGAAGATCCACTCACTATTTTGAATGGCATGTCCCCTGCAAGAGAGTCAACTGAAAGCAAATTAAGAAAGATACTGGATGATGCCACAACAGGGTTCAAAAGATGGCACTGGAAAACTTGAACATATCAAGAGTAAGATAGTGCTAAATGAAAATGCCACACCTAAGTTTTACAAAGCCCTCCTGATTCCTTGTACCATCCATGATAGCCAGTGAGCTAGATCGCATGGAGGCCGAAGGAATTCTTTCTGAGATTGAATTGTGCCCAAGGGTAATGCCAGTAGTCCCAGTATCCAAGAAGAATGGGTCTGTCAGGATCTGTGGTGATTTTAAGGTCACCATTAACCTAATACTGAAAATAGATCAATACCGTCTGCCCAGGACAGAGGATATCTTTGCAAACCTTTCTGGAGGAAAACACTTCAGCAAAGTGGATTTAGCTAAGACCTACCTACCGATGGAGATGGAAGAAGAGTCCAAAGTGTTTCTCACCATAAACACTCACAACAGGCTTTATCACTATAATAGGCTTATTTTTGGAGTGGAACCTGCACCTGCGCTCTGGCAGAAAGCTATAGACCAGGAGCTGCAAGGCTTCCCAGGCCTCAGTGTCACCTGGATGACATCATGATTACCGGTAAGGATGACAAGGAACAAGCCCAAAATCTCAAGACAATGTTAAAAAGATTAGAAAGTTATGGGCTCAGATCACGATGCAACAAGTGTGAATTCTTTAAACCAAGCCAGTCATCACTTACTGTGGTCACATGATTGATGCAAAAGGATTACAAAAGTGTGCTGAGAAAATACAAGCAGTAATGGATGCTGCAAGGCCTGAGGACGTGTCATAGTTGTGGTCCTTTTCAGGATTTGTCAATGACTATAACAGGTTCCCGCCAAAGTTGGCTATTGTGTTCCACCCTTTGAACCCATTACTTCATATCAGGAAGAAATGGCAATAGCCAAAGCAGTGTGAGGTGACTTTCCAAAAGGCAAAGGAAACGGTGATGTCAGACACTGTACTCACACATTATGATCCACATTGTACAGTGAAGCTTACCTGTGACGTCTCGCCTTATGGTATAGGGGCAGGCAGTCATGTCGCATGTTATGAGTGCTAGTAATAAACGCCCCATAGCCTTTGTTTCACATTCCCTTACTGCTGCAGAGAAAAATTATGCACATATTGACAGAGGCCTTGAGTCTGATGTGGGGTGTAAAACATTTCAACCAGTACTTGTACCGGAGAAAGTTTATCCTCATTAGAGATTATCATCAACTTGTGTCCATTTTCACTTCACAGCAGGGTGTTCCACTACCCGCAGCAACAAGGGTGCAGAGATCGGCTCTGTTTTTTGAAGGCACAATTACAAGATCGTATTCAATTGGACAACTAGTCATGAAAATGCTGAGTCCTGATTACTCTTAGAGAAGCAAATACCTGGAAAAATGTACAAAAGAGGACATTTTCTTGTAATTTTCTCGCTGATGCAAATCAAAAGTCTCCTTATTGTGGCAGAGATGATCCAAAGGGAAACCAGAAAAGACCCCACACTGTCTCAGGTCTACATGGCCGCACAAAGTGGCTGGAATGTGCAGCTGAAACTCAGTTACCCCATTTTTACCAGTGCCGTGACGAACTTGCCTTTGATAGGGGTTGTCTTATTTGGGATTGAGAGTTGTTGTACCATCCAAACTGAGATTTAAAGTGTTGGAGGAGCTACATGCCGGTTATCAAGGTAGAGTCAAAGTGAAAGTGTTGGTTCGAAGCTTTGTCTGGTGGCCTAGGATAGATTAGCAGATTGAGCTGTTTACCATGCAATGTTTGGGTTGCCAAAATGTCCAGAAGAAAGTTCAAAGTGCATTTATTATCAGCGTATGTATACATTATACAGCCTTGGGATTCATCTCCTAACAGGCAGCCACAAAACAAAGAAATGCAAAAGCAAACCCCATATATATGTGAAACAAAGACTGTCTAACACCCAATGTACAGAGAACAAAAAAACCCACATCATGCCCCTAAGAAAATAAAAGAATAAAATAATCCATAAAAAAGGAAGACTGTCAAGTCAAACTAGAGTTTCTAGAAAGTATTGGGACCTAGAGGCAAAAGAAAATAAAAATTAAAAGTAATAGGAAGAATCCACTTCTGCCCGGAACATGGGAAGGACCCGGCAGCATCACAGCGGCAGTCCAGGAGCAGCATTGGAATCTGCGGTAACTTTAAATAACCTTAGAGACTGTTTCATGGAAAAGAGCACTGCTGTCACTGCGTTTTGGGTCAGCGCGAGCTTCGCGTCACGGGGATCATTGTGCGCAGGCGCTTCTGGGAAATAGCGCGAGATTTAAAAAGAGCTCGGGAACCTTCGAGAAGGGCGCCCAGTTTGAAAATATAGTGGTCTATTAGGGAACAGAGAAGTGCAGGTTGGAATCCGTCTACAAGGTCCGCAGAGGTAGCCAGTTTTTCATCTAAATGTCTAGTAACTAATAACTAACGACTAGTGTCTTATGACTAATGACTAGTGTCTAAAGACTAGTGACCAATGTCTAATGGCAAATGGTTGATGGAACTAATGGAACTATCAAACTGCCACACTTGCAAAAAAATAAAAGGAGGGAAAAGGAAAAGTTGTTTGGTTATTGAATGGAATCTAGTTACAAAATCTTCGGGTAGTCGCCTTCAATCCCTTTCAAGTGGGGAAGCTGCACATGTTCAAAGAACAAAAAGAAATCCAACTTGACAAAGACTGTTGAACACCCAATGCCGAAGGGAAGTTACAGAGTATTACTTGTGATGATCATTTGCCAGAAAAGGTGTGAGGTTAACAAAGTACCTTTGTTTTGTTAGCCACCAGCCAGAAGTCTCTGAGATTCACCAGCATCATTTTAACTGGAAATAGAAATGTGTCTGGAGCTGCCAGAACCACTTCCTTCAGTCCCAGAGTCAACGTCTGTAACTACCACGGGGGAGACCCCAGAACATGAGATTGTTTCCCAGCCACAAGTTTCACCTGCCAAGCAGTGACCACCCCGCCCCCTTCATTATCCCGCAAGGGTAAGAAATCCTTCACACATTTAAATCTTCAGACCCGAATGGGACCATTTAAAGTTTACTATGCTGTGGATGTCTATATAGTAGTTGCATTGTGTGCAATGTAAGTATAAAACAATGGCCAGAGAGCAATACGTTACATGTTTGAATGGAGATGCATTTTATATTGAGTTGGAGTTTATAGCTGAGCAGAATTGTGTATTTAATATTTCAGTAATATTTGAATAATTGCACATTTATACAGTTTGATTAAGCATTCATTGTTATTTACATAATTCATTATGAGTTATATTTAAAAGTACGTGAATGGCGTTTATCATTACGCCACATGTCGTAAGTGTGAATCTTACTAATATAAGTAGACACAAGTTATCCCCGCTCCATGGTTTCCTTTTGATTAGTTTTATGCTTTGAAGTTACAGAATATAGCAAAGTCCTTTAAATTTTGATTCTAGTTTTTGCCAAAATAAGTACAAGGACCTATTTCTATTAGAGGAGAGGTCAATGACTAGAAACTGTAAATTTTAAATGGCAGGAGCGTTAAAAGAGAGTTGTGATTATTTTTCCACCCAGAGTGTTGTAGTAGGGGTTATGTGGGTGGTAATGGAAGCATCTAGAAATACTTTATGAATGATGCTTATGGGTGTTAGCCTGCAGGCCCATTCAAACAACAAATTATTTGACATGTTGTGACCAGAGGAAGGCTACGGACAAGTGCTGATAGTCGGTCTAGTCTGTCTATCTCTTTCGTGGCTTAACAGTATCGATGCAGAGAGGGATCTTCAAGTCCAGGTCGACATCTCCCTGGAAGTAAGACTGTGGGCTGAATTACCTCCTCATATGCTTTATATTTTTAGGGTTCGATTATGTTAACTTTTGCTGAGTGATTCATGGTAAGAGTATTTTGTAAGACTACTTACTCTGTTTTTCGATACAACAGAGAACAGTACAGCACAGGAAAATACCATTTGATCCACAATGTGATGATGAACAAGTTTAGCTAACGATACCTATCCCTCCTGCCTGCATATAGTCCATATCATTAGACATTTTCACCTTCAGAAAAAGATACCAGCTGTCTGTGTAAGTTTATGGTTTTATAAACTTCTATCAGGTCCCCCCTAAACCTCTGGCAGTCCAGAGAAAGCAACCTTATTATGGTGTTACCAGAATTAATGCAGGACTCCAGGTATGGCTAACTAGAGGTTTAAAAAGCTACGATGTGACATTCTAGGACACCCCACTCTGGATCTTTTCATCTCAAATTGTTGATGAGACAGCAACTGTCTAGATTCCAGCAATCGTCTCTCCTTATCGAACCTTTCCCCCTATGAACGCACTATCCTGCACCAATCCCAACCTTACCATCAAAGCCGCAGACAAAGAGGGTGCTGTTGTAGTGTGGCAGACTGACCTCTACCTTGCCGAGGCCAGGCGGCAACTCTCAAAAATAGGCAGACTAATTCTAATTCAAAATGATCAAGTCATCAAGGATCCCTTGCATTTTAATATAAAGATATGATGATTAGCTTTATACATCAAATGTACATAAAACATACAGTGAAATGCATTGTTTGTGTCAAATCAGTGAGGATTATACTGGAGCAGCCCGCAAGTGTCACTGTGCTTCTGGCACCAACGTAGCATGCCCACAACTTACAACTTACTAACTCACTGATCTAACTGTACATCTTTGGAATGCTGGTAGAAACGGGCGAACCTGAGGGAAGCCCATGTGGATCACAAGAAGAACGTAAAAAGTCCTCAGAGACAGAGGCGGGAATTGAACACCAATACTGGTGCTGTCCCTTAAGCATCAGTGTTCTGAAACAGACCAATATTGCAATGCAGCCCATCATCAAAATGGTGCTTTCAAAACCCATATACATAACCATGTAAATGGACAACCAGAAATTTATTTTAAAAACCATTGCATGAACTTTATACTACGATTCCATCAAGAGACATGCAAATTGATGGGCAGTGTATGCAAGAAAACCCCGGGGCAAAGAACTCCAGGCACTTGGATTCATAGTGGATCAACAGCCAGTTTTTTTTTATTGAGCTAAGTCCCCCTTGCTATTATGACCTTAGAATAAGAGGTGTTGCTTGCTCTGGAAAATGGAAAAAAGTGCATATTTGATATTTGTTCTGCTTCAGTGACAACATTTTAGTAATAAAATGGTCCATTACTTTGCATTAGGAGGTGGGCAGTATTAGGACTGGGCTAACAAGTGGAATTCTTCTACCATGCATGTACCTGGCAATAACTCTCTCCATTAAATAAAGACCTCACCACCCACTCTGCACTCCAGTGGCACCAATACTTATCTAGGATTATATAATCATGCGGTGTACAGGGGAACCATTTGGCCAATTGGGTCCGAGCTGGCTTGTTAAAGAGGGGTGCTAACAGTTCCAATTCCCTGCTCTTTCCCCCAAAACTGTAAATCATGCTCTCTTACATACTTATCTTTCCACTTTCGAAGTTCTGATTGAGAGTACTTCCAGCGTACTTGCACATGCAGAATTCCAAATTTTCCTTCCCTCTTTGCCTTTTGCTAAAACTTTAGATCCACGTCCCCTGCATTTATCCTCTTTACACCTCTTGTGCACCTTCTATCAATCAATCCTCGATGTTTAAAGGAGGAAGACCTGAGCTGAACCAGTATAATGTTAAGTAATATAGCTAGAAGAGATGAGAAGGTTGACTATTTTCTAAATGGAGAGAAAATACAAAAAACTGAGATACAAAGGGTCTTGGGAGTCCTTGTGCAGGATTCCCTCAAGGTTAGTTTGCAGGATGAGTCTGTGGTGAGGAAGGCAAATGCAATGTTAGCATTTATTTCAAGAGGACTAGAATATAAAAGCAAGGATATAATACTGAGACTTTATAAAGCTCTTGTGACGAGAATACACATAAATTAAGATGTTTGCTGGCCTGGGCTAGCACCAGTGGCATCAGCAGTTGGTCTGCCACCTGTCCTCAGGGGAGGGAGAGATAAGGAACACAATGAGCAGCATTTGGAGATGTTAATGAAGGAGCCATCAGTCTGGGTATTGTCAAGATCGGCTCCCCCTTTGAACCCTGAACTGTTTGAAGTGATGGACAGGCGATCTGGAGATGTGTAATGAAGGGACGGGAGAGAGAGCTATCTAGAGCTGCTCCCTCTTTGAACCCTGAACTGTTTGAAGTGATGGACAGGCGATACCCCAGCAGGGGTATAAAAAGGGACAGGTTCGCTAAGGCAGGACACACACGACACCCGAGGTAACGAGACCCTGGAAGCGGTGCGCCTCTCACAAGTCGGTGGGAAGTACCGGGCCATAAACGCACAGGGTGGAAAGGTACGATCAGCAGGAACCCGGTGTGTGTCCACCCTTGCTTGGGTGCCGGGTTCACTGCAGAGGATCGACCGCATCTGGAGGAGGGGTCACAGTCGGTGACCCCAGGTGACATCACAAAGGACTCGCCCGAAAGCTGCTTGTGAGCAATATCGCAGGTCTGTGAGTGGAAGCCGTTTTGAATGATCAGTCGTTCTCGTTCTCTCTCTCCCTCCCCCCACGTTGTCCATCGCCATGGCAACGATTACTGCGAACTGAACTAAATTGAACTGGACTTTGTGTCACTTTGAAATTGGTCATTTACCCCTAGACAACGATAGAGCTTGATTGATCCTGTTATCTTAATCCTGTGCACATGTGTGTTTATCATTGCTGAACTATTGCATTTATTATCCTTTCGATTACTGTGTTGCTTGTTTCTTTAATAAAACTTTCTTAGTTCTAGTAATCCAGACTCCAACTGAGTGATCCATTTCTGCTAGTTTGACAACCCAGTTACGGGATACGTAACACTCTGGTGAGGTCTCACTTGGAGTATTATGAGCAGGTTTGGGAAAGGATGTGCTGAAACTGGAAAGGGTTCAAAGGAGGTTCACAGAAATGATTCCAGGATTGAATAGCTTGTCATATAAAGAGTGTCTGATGGCTCTGGGCCTGTATTCACTAGAATTCAGAAGAAAGAGGGATGACCTAATTGAAATCCAGTGAATGGTGAAAGGCCTTGATAGAGTGGATGTGGAGAGGATGTTTCTTATGGTGGGAGAGTCTAAGACCAGAGGACATAGTATCAATAGAGGGCATTCTTTTAGACGGAGATAAGAAGGAATTTCTTTAGCTGGGGAGCGGTGAATCTGTGGAATTCTTTGACACAGGCAGCTGCGGGGGCCAAGACTTTATGTATATTTAAGGCAGAGGTAGATAAATTCTTGATATGTCAGGCATGAAGGGATACAGAGAGAATGCAAGGAATGGGGGCTGAGAGGAAAATTGGAGCAGCCATGATGAAATGGTGGAGCAGAATCGATGGGCCAAATGGCCTAATTCTGCTCCTATATCATATGATCTTATAGCCAAATTTTTTCAATTCTGGTACCATATTGGAAAATCTTTAATGCATTCTCCCTCTCTGCCCCTCCCCCACTCTGCCCCTGCCCATTCTGTCCCCTTCCCCCCATGCCATTCTTGCACTTGCCCTCACCCTCTTTCCCCTCCCTCTCCATTTGCCCCTCTGCTCTACCTTCCACTCCCTCTCCTCCCACTCCCCTCCATTTTGCTTGCATGTTTGGTTTTGCGTTATGGATCATAGAAGTTGTTATATATTGTTCAGGAATTTGTCATTGCTGCATTCTCAGCCAGAATGTGTGGAGGTGTTGTAAAGTCTATCATCATTGTGAATTGAGACCACTCCAGTTTTTAACAGTAGGAAACCATTTAGTTATGAATTTGTGGGATAGTTTCACTGTGGTTTTCATCTGCTATTGAGACAGCTGTCATTGGATTTCATTTGGATCTTAACTGTTGAACGGATGCGCTATGCTTTTTTTGGTGCTACCATCCATCAAAAGAAATGAGGATAGAATTGAAAGAAAATCAGGGGACAACTGTACAATGATATAAGAACCAAAGGGCAGTTAACCATAAGACTGAGAATGAATAACGAGAAAGAGAGTTAACCCCGCAGACTTTGGCAGCAATAATCTTTAATGGATCATGTAACACAAGCTGATATCTGAGAGAGGTTGGTAATATTTACCCAGTGCTTTACTACTTAGTTGTTTCCAAAAACACCCGCCAACTCCCCCCCCCCCAACCATCCTATTTCTGAAAAGAAAAACAAGATAGCATTATTCTTAGTTCAGATCTGAATACCCAAATGCAGTTGGATATATTATTTGTGCCATTAATTATCATGCAATTTAATATTTAATGTGTATGCAATTTCTTGTAATACTTATGTGGCATGAAAATGTTCTTTTTATGTAACTAGTCATTGTTTCCAGAACATAGCTAATGTAAACTGTTTCTCTTGGGATTTATCCATGATCAGTACAGTAGAAATAGTAACTTAAACCTCGAAGTAATGAGTTTCAAAGGCCACAATTACTCACTTACAAGCTATACAACGATTGTTTAGCTTTGCCACCCTGATACTTAATAATCAAATTTCAAAAACTGTATTTAAAAAAAAGCCAAAAGCAACTTGACTGTTTTTTTCTTAAATGAAATTCACCCTTTTGAGAGCGATCTGGGATTTTTTTCCAAATGCATGCAAGTGAAAATAGGTCACCGCAAGCTTAATCATACATAAAGAATCGTAGAAAGCATCTGAGATTTTCCACATTAATATGTGGAACAGATTACTACTGACTCATGTCATAATATTCTAGAATTGTCTTCGGAAATGCTGCATAATCTTGTGGTCTGCCTAAGCTGTTGTGGATAGATATTAAAATGTTGCTTTCATGAATAAATTACTAATGTAAATTTAACAAAATTTGAATCTTTGGTTCCAAGGATTAAACTGCTGCACAGATCCTTATTTTCCAAAGAGCCGAGATGCCTTTTTGTTTGTAAACTGTCACGGTTTCTGTGTATTTGTTGAATGAAGTGCATACTTTCAACATTCTTGTCGCACTCTTAGATGAAGCAGTTTATTTTGTAGCGTTGAACCCAAAAACTTGCTCTTTGAGTGACCATTCAGCAAGACTTTACCTTGTGTTTGGCTGCAAGAAATTATTGTCTTCAGGTTCCCTGACAGCATGCTTAAAGATAATTTGATGTAGTCTGACGTTTTTAAATCATTCCATATTAGCACCCAGTAAATGCAAATTATATCTATGCTCAAATAACTAAATGCATTTGCAAGTAAAACTTTTATCTCTGTGTTATTTGAGCTTGAATCTTATGTACTTTACAATTTTTAAATTGAATTTCATGTATCTGATTTGATGTACCATTTTACATAACAAAGCATTTTAAATTTAAAGTGCAGTTGCACTGTACTAGCTTAAGTAACTGCTAGCACTTTATGATTCCTTAAGGTTGTCATAGCTGGGGGAAGTACTGGGGATAAGCTTCACTACCTATTAAATGCCCCTAATGGTGTGCGTCTCAAATAGCTTCTGATACCCAAGTCCAGCTCCCGGTCTTCATGTGTGGCTTAGTTACTAAGCCCAGCAGAAGCATTTATATTGACAGGAGAAGTGGCAAAGGCAGGTTATTGGCTCCTTAAAACTAGTCGTTTCAGGCAGATGGGGTTCATCAGCTGTGATTGGAGAAGGAAAGCTCTGATCCCAAACCTCCTCTACCTTGTGGCTATACCTGCTCGTGGGACGGCTTGGAGAGTAAACCCCGAGGGAAAAACTGGAGTCCCTGACTAAGTTCTATGTTAAGTTCAACCCTGACTTGCAACTCCTCCAATGCTGTAGGTGCCAAACTATATCGGTCTCTGTCGCTCCTTTGGACTCATCAGCTGGTGGAGAGGGGGAGCCTGCTGCATGGGCAACAGCTTGCATGCAATATTCCTGGTTGTCCCCAGCCAACGGAGGGCTTCATATCACTTAATTTGATTACACAGATTTGGTGAAATATGTTGTTGTTATTGGATACTTTGATATTGTTGGTGTTACAAATTCAAAAGCAACTTTTGCCACAAATCCATCCAACCAATTAGATCATATCTGTCTTGTGTTTGAATGGACTCTAAAACAAGCACCATCCTTAAGCAATAAAAAGTTAATAATAAGTGAACTACTCCATGAACCTGATTATGAAGAAGGTTCATGAACTAAGCAAATAGATAAATAAGTAATCCTATAGTCGGGTTTATCCTCTCTGTTTCAAGTTCTTGCTATGTTTTGAACTGCTATGGTTTATTAAGTCAACATTTACTGTAGGTGTTTAGTGGGGCAGCTAAGGAATTTCAATCTCGTTTCTCTAGAAGTGCTTTTCTAATACTGGAAGAAGGTTGTAACAAGAATCTCTTATTGTTTGAGACAATTAATCATCCTCCTGTACACAATTTCACTGGATTGCAGACTTTTGTTGAGCTTTCTGGTCATGTCTTTTACAAAACAGGTGAAGGGAGATGAAACAGCTGATGCCTTTGAGTGACCATTGGTGTAAAATACCAGTGGACTTATTCATAAGTTTGAATGAGGTCTCGTGAGGAAAATGCTGGAAGATGTGAGATTAAGAGTCCTTTGCCCCTGTGCGCATGCTGATTCTTGGTAATGTCATTGGGAGGTATTGCCAACAGCACCAAGTTTTTATTTGTGCCTTTCTACCAGTTCTGATCTTAATAACGTTTGGAGAACAGCACATTATAAAGCTGCACATCCAGCTGCAATTTTGTCATCGAACCTCATCAAGAATTTTAATCGAAGACCTGAATTGAGAATCCAGCGAGTTCCTTTTCCCAACTAATCCCAAATTGATAGTGAGAGAGGATAGAACCAGAAATGTGGTGTCTGTTTTTTTTTGTTTGTTTGTGGGCCAGGATACATGGGTGCAGTTCTGGAATTCCACAAGAGAACCTTGAGAATTCTCTTCCCTGAGCAGGGATGTCCTCCTCACTATCCCTGTTGTCTCTGTTCCACCGAGATGCAACACAGAGCGTCATAGGAGGTCATTCCTGCCTGTGGCCATCAAACTTTACGACTCCTCCCCTGGAGAATCAGACACCCTGAGCCAATAGGCTGGTCCTGGACTTATTTCCTGGCATAATATACATATTACTATTTAACTATTTATGGTTTTATTACTATTTAATTATTTATGGTTCAACTGTAACGAAAACCAATTTCCCCTGGGATCAATAAAGTATGACTATGATTATGACTATGACTCTGGACTCTTCCTTCAGGTTCCAAATGGCAATATTCTTTCTCCAAACTGCTGCTTCAGCCTGTAGTTTTTCACTGTTTCTGAATGAGATGAGACTGTATGAAGTCCTTATACTACACATGGCTAGATGATTAAGTTGTCTAGTGTCCAGGAGTCAAAATCAGGACTATAATATTGTATCAAATTCTATCAAACGGAGCAACATTTCAACATCTGTCCTTGGTTTATCACAGCGATTTCAAATCTGTGATGTAATCATCTGTTGAGAGATTGCAGCAGCTGAATAAAATGGATTTCGTCTGGATGATTTCAGTCTGTAAACACTCCCGGAGATTGAATTAAACAAATGCACAAAGCATCAAAGGAATTTGTGGAGCACACACAAAATGCTGGAGGAACTTAGCAGGGCCAGGTAACACCAATGGAAAAGAGCAAACAGTCGATGTTTTGGGCTGAGAACTTTCATCTTTCATCTTTCAGCAGAGTAACCTTCTTACTCTGACTCCTCATCTTTTTTTCTCCAGTCCCGATGAAGGGTCTCGGCCCGAAACATCAACTGTTTACGCTTTTCCTTAGATGCTGCCTGGCCTGCTGTGTTCCTCTAGCATTCCGTGTGTGTGGCTTGGATTTCCAGTATCTGCAGATTTTCTGAAAGGACCTTGATCAAGCAAAGTCAACGAGTCGGGAAATTTCAAAGATCTGTTTAATATGAGTGTAAATTTGATTTATTGACTGAGCCACATTCGAGGACATGTTAGGAGGACCAAATCAGTTCATGTTTGAGTCTTGCTTCAAGGTTGCTGGCAGACTACTGAGGGACCAGGTTTTCTGTTGCTGGTTCTGAGCTCCAATATAGAGTCAGCTACGGGAGGGGAGAAGCTGATCCTAGTGTATAGGCTGGCTTTGGGTCAGGAGCAACAGGCAACAGTGGAGGGTAGTTCGTTCAACAGAGTAGAGACTCCACAAGGATTAGATGCCTTTGCAAATGCTTTGCCTCTGTTTGAATGTTCTTTCTTTACCAGCACACTCCCTGGAAGCATTTTAAATATGAGAATATCATTTTGGTGCCAAAGAATGCTGCATTTCTTGGAGTGAATTTCAATAGCAGGCAAGTATTTGTGCAGTTTGGGCATTGGCAGTACCCTGTTACAATAGCCTTATCACCCTGTGCATTGTCTCATGTATTTTGAGCTCCCTGATTGGATGAGGTTACCTGGTGGATGGAATAAAAGGTTCAAGGATATGCTCAAATCTTCCTTGAGTTGACTCCCCATGATTGCTCAAATTGGAGATGGTGTTGACAACCTCAAAACTATGCACCAGGAGCACACAGAAGCCCTGCAAAGGCAGTGCACCAAGTTATAAACTATATACCCAGCCATCCTTTAAGTAATTTCTAGAAGAGTCTGTGGTTCCAACATTGGCCTTGTAAGCTACTTCAGAGCCCATAAAACCAGAGGACAAGCAAGTCATCTTTGATCTCAAGGGACTGCCAGTGAAGAAGACCAGATCATATATTTGCTGTTTTAAGTATAAGTGTTGATATTCTGGGAGCATTCTGCTATCAGGCAGAATTGTATAATTTATTGGTATCTGTATCTCTCATTATAAAATGATAAAAATATGCCTCTCTGCCCATATCCCCTGTCCTGACATCGCTTCCATAATTTTCCCTTGTGGAAGCAGATAAAGTATTCTGCTTGATCCCTTGTTTGTGCATTTTTAATTTGACATCTGTTTCTTTTAGATTGAGAATTAGATTGGCTTTGTGTCCAGGTATCATGGTACCATCAGCTGGAAACACAGATTTAAAAAAATATTCTGCTTTGGCAAAGTAATACATTTTTCAAATTAAAAAAAGTTAAGGATTTGCAGTGATTGCATTACTGTAAAATTATAAAGGATTACAAAATGAAATAGCAAGAGCAAATCTTGAAGAGTTTACAGCAGAGTCATCAAATCTGGTCTTAGATTATTTGCTTGTAGTTGACTGAGGATTTTATTTTTTAAAAATGATGAGTACTGTAAGCTTTTTGGAATTGTTTTCGGTATCTATTTTTGCAGGATAGGCAGCTTTGATTGTAGACACTGACGGGCTGGCTGCTGTTCTTGATGATAGTTTAACTGAAGGATTAACAGTTTCAGTGCTGTTACCACAGCCTAATTACTGTAACGTAATTGAGAGATTAATGAATACTGGGAATGATTGCAAAGCATTAATCTGATTCAGGTAGTTGGAGGACATCAAAAAACATGAAGCTTGTAAATCACTTCAATTTATCCATTAAATTGCAGAATTGGTGAGAAAACATCTTCCAAGTTTTAATGTTTCGTTTCAGAGGTGCCTTAGAGGCATGCTCATTTCAGAATGGCTCATGCATTCATAAAAATGAGTTTGTAGCATTGAAACTAAATAACTGAAGTCGTGTACAGTGGCTTGGTCAGATGAGCAAAATAATTTCAAGTAAGTTTGCGAATCTTATATAATAAGTTAGTGTCAGTGATGGGGACCATTGCAGACTTCAAAGCCAAACGTCATGATGCTGCCAACATTGCAGCCTCTCTCCCAGATGAGCTCAATCACTTTTACGCTTGGTTCGATGTCACTAACTCTAAGCCTCCGAGGAAAGCCACCCCTACAACCTGCAACTGGTCATCTCTGAGGCTGAGGTATGTAGCGGGACCGGACCATATCCCAGGGCCAGTACTCAGGATGTGCGCAGCACAACTGGCAGGTGTGTTTGGAGACATTAGTGTAGCTGGCATCCCAGGGCCAGTACTCAGGATGTGCGCAGCACAACTGGCAGGTGTGTTTGGAGACATTAGTGTAGCTGGCATCCCAGGGCCAGTACTCAGGATGTGCGCAGCACAACTGGCAGGTGTGTTTGGAGACATTTTTAATCTCTCCCTCTCCTAGTGTAGCGTGCCCTCCTGCTTGAAATTATCCACCATTGTCCCTGTACCAAAAAAGACCAAGGTAACATGCCTGAACAACTGGCATCCTGTCGCACTCACTTCAATAATAAGCAAGTGCTTTGTGAGGCTGGTCAGGGATTACACTTGCAGCTTGCTACCACCCAAACTGGACCCCATACAATTCACCTACTGACGCAACCGATCAACAGACAACGCAATAGCCACTGCTCTACATGCCATCCTTACACATCTGGAGAAGAAGGATGCTTTTCTGAGAATGCTGTTCATAGACTACAGTTCAGCATTCAACACCATTGTTCCAACCAGGCTCGACAAGAAGCTCAGAGACCTCGGCCTTCACCCTGCCTTGTGCAGCTGGATCCTGGACTTCCTATCAGATCACTAGCAGGTGGGAAGAGTGGGCTCCCTCACCTCTGCCCCTCTGACTCTCAATACAGGAGCCCCTCAAGGCTGTGTACTGAGTCCCCTCCTTTACTCCCTGTATACCCATGACTGTGTCACCTGCTAATTAAATTTGCCAAGGACACTACATTGATTGGCTTCATCTCAAACAATAGCAAGGTGGCCTACAGGGAAGAAGGCATCTCTCTGACACAGTGGTGTCAAGAAAACAACCTCTCCCTCAATGTCGCAAATACAAAGGAGCTGGTTGTGGATTACAGGAGGAATGGAGATGGGCTAACCCCTTTTGACATCAATGGATCTGGGGTTGAGAGGGTAAACAGCTTCCTTGGCATCCACATCACCAAGGATATTACGTGGTCTGCACACACGAGCTGTGTGGTGAAAAAGGTACAACAACACCTCTTTCACCTCATGCAGTTGAGGAAGTTTGATATGGGCCCCCAATTCCTAAGAACTTTCTACAGGGACACAATTGAGAGCATCCTGACTGGCTGCATCACTGCCTGGTATGGGAACTGTACCTCCCTTAATCACAGGACTCTGCAGAGAGTGGTGCGGACAGCCCAGCGCATCTGTAGGTGTGAACTTCCCACTATTCAGGGCATTTACAAAGACAGGTGTGTAAAAAGGGTCCGAAGAATCATTGGGGACCCAAGTCACTCCAATCACAAACTATTCCAGCTGCTACCATCGGGTAACAGTACAGCAGCATAAAAGCCAGGACCAACAGGCTCCGGGACAGCTTCTTCCACCAGGCCATCAGATTGATTAACTCACACTGATTTGAGTGTATTCTATGTTACATTGACTGTTCTATTTATGATAAATTATTATAAATTACTATGATTGCACATTGCACATTTAGACAGAGACGTAACGTAAAGATTTTTACTCCTCATGTATGTGAAGGATGTAAGAAATAAAGTCAATTCAATTCATTGCTGTTCGTTTATGTGGTGGAAGGTGAAGTCCTTGGGCTGTGGTGCTGTGTCTGAAGTGCTGAGCATTAGCCATGTCTCTGTGAAGCAGAATACACAGCAGTCCCTGTTGTCGCTCTGAGACTGCAATCTTGCTTTGAGGTCTTCAGTTTTATTTTCCAGTGACTGTACATTAGCCAGGTGGATGGTAGAGAATAGGTGCATCAAGGCCCGTGTGTTTCAGTTTTACCTGGCGACTGTGCTTCCTTAAACTACAGAAACTGGTTCAGCCTGGTGACTGCGCTTCCTTAAACTAGAAACTGCATTCACTACCTGAATGATATGCAGTCCGGTGTCTGCAGATTTTAAAGGTTGATAGATTTTTAAGAAAATGTCTTGAAACAATGACCATAGTGAAATGCTCATCCTATATGGAGTATCTATCAAATGTTGCCTCTTGGTAATCTTAATGTATAACCAAAGTACTTTTATTTAGGTCTCAGATTCTGTCTCGCCTGCTTCAATGTTTGCAAGTCAGACATCATGACGTGGATCTGTAAAATACTCTCCTTTTAGGTTTCTGACAAGTCATTGTTCAATTTTTTCTTTTAAATTCAGTGTCCACATTCTGTTCAATGAGGCAGAAGTTGTCAAATTCCCTTCTAACCAGATTCGTAATGTTTGTAGCCAGATCCTTAACCAAGGCACTGACAAGTTCAGTAGAACAGAAGGATCTGAGAATAGAGATCCATTATTCCTTGAAAGTGGCTTCATAGGTAGCTAGGATTGTAAAGAAAGTTTTTGGTACTTCATAAATCAATGTATTGAGTACAGGAGTTGGGGTGTTACGTTTAATTTGTGTAAGATGTTGGTGAGACCTAAATAGGAATGGAATAAGATTGAATGAGTGCAGAGAAAATTCACAAGGATGTTGCTGGGACATGAGGACCCAAGTTATAGGGAAAGATTGAATAGGTTAGGAATTTATTCCTTAGAATGTAGAAGATTGAGGGAAGATTTGATAGAGGTATACAAATTTATGAGAGGTATAGATAGGGTAAACACAAGCAGGCTTTTTCCACAGAGGTTGGGTGAGACAACAACTAGAAGTCATGGTTAAGGGTGAAAGGTGAAATGTTTAAGAGGAACATGAGGGGGAGCTTCTTCACTTGGAAGGTGGTGAGAGAGCTGCAGAAGTGGTGGATTTGGGTTGGATTTGAACATTTAAGAGAAATTTGGATAGGTACATCGATGGGAAGGGTATGGAGGGCTAGGGTCCAGTTGCTGGTTGATGGGACTAGCTAGGTTAATGGTTCAGCACAGACTGGATGGGCCGAAAAGGCTTGTTTCTATGTTGTAGTGTTCTGTGACTCTTTCCCGTACACAAGCTGCAAGTCATTCTGAACCTTTGCACATCCTATCTGATTCTAAGAATCAATGCTTAGACCTTGTTGCCCTCCACCAGTCACTAGCTCTCAGTGCATCAAAGTCAATTTGTGCTAGGTGAATTTTTCTCTCTCCATTGCACTTAGCATGATTTTTACAATTCTCAGTAAATAGAACAGTGCAGACTCTTCAGGCCATGATGTTAATGCCGACCTTCTAACCAACTCCAAGTTCAATCTAAATCTTCCCTCCCACATAGCCTTCCATTTTTCCTTCATCTATCTGCCTATCTAAGTATCTGCCTCTACAACCAACCCTGGCAGTGCATTCTGTGCACGCACCATTCTCTGTGTGTAAAAAAAAGACACTTGACACCCTTCCCCCATACTTTCCACCAATCACCTTAAAAGTACACCTCTCCCCTTGTATTAGCTATTGCCGCCCTGGGAAAAAGACACTGACTGTCCTCTCTATCTATGCCTCTCATATACCTCAGTCAAGCCACCACTCATCGTCCTTCACTCCACAGAGAAAAGCCCTAGCTTGCTCAATCTTTCCTCATAAGACGTTCTCTAATCCAGGTAGAGTTCTTGTAAATGTCCTCTGCACCCTTTCTAAAGCTTCCACATCCTTCCTATAATGAGGCAACCAGAACTGAACACAAAACCGCAGGTGTGGTCCAACCAGAATTTTATAGAGCTGCAGCACGACCTTCTGGCTCTTGAACTCAGTCCTTCGACTAACAAAGACAAACACTCAATATACCTTCTTAACTACCCTATCAACTTGTGAATCTATGGACTTGGACCCAAAGATCAGTCTATTCTTCCACGCTGCTAAGAATCCTGCCATTCGCCTTAGAGAGTCAGAAGAGCAAACCCTGCTACATTGTTTAAAAAAAACAAATGTAATCTGCAGGTATTGTAATTCTGAATTAAAGAAATGATATTAAGTCATCAAACTGAAACGTTCACTCCTTTTTCATTTCCTCACATTTTTTTCTGACCTGCTAAGTATTTATTACACGTTGTGTATTCATCCTATTTAACCCATTCAGCCTGCCTTACTACCTCTGAAATACATTTTCAATCAAGCCAAGGAACAACTCACTCATGCAACCAAAGAGTGCATCTAGTGCTATTGACAAGACCTGTAACTCTGCAGTAAATAGGAAGGAGTGTGCTAACACTCTGTGTGCAGAAGTGGACTGTTAAATTGCTTGTGTTAATAAGAGTTCATCCCCTGAAAGAACATATAGGACTTTTAGCTGATTTGGACAGTACTGCTTATTCTTGGTTTTGATTTTTCTGTGGAAAATGAGTGAATCTCCAAATTGCCCTTTTTTTGTTTTATGATAAAATCTGGAAAGTGGAGAAGATAAAACAATTATAATTCTTCCCTCTATTTTTTTTTGAAACCAACACTCTTTTGCTTGCTAATGACAGTCACATCCAATTTTCAATGTGTATGTGCTGAATCTTGCCTTTGGTTGATGATATTTCACAAATTTTAGAGATTGTTTTTTTAGCAGGAGTCTAATTTTGATTGCTGCACTTCTAAGTAGTGGGGGTGGGGTGGGGATTGTAGATGAGTTACATTGCAGCAAATGCTGCAGTATTATGGATGTGATGCGAGTGAGGACCTTGATACAAGGGCAGGTCGTGTTTGATGATTTTACTGGTGTTCCTTGAGGATATATCGAATGCAGTGGATGGAGGGGAACAGGTGGATGATGTATGCTTGGATTTCCAGAAGCGTTTGATAAGGTGTCACATAAAAATATTATCCATTAGATATGGATGCTTGGATTTGATGGTAATATATTAGTGTGGATAGAGGATTGGTTAACCAATAGAAAGCAGAGTTGGGATAAATCAGTGACAGCAGAATGCCATGGGGGTTGGTGCTGAGACCACTGCAGTTCATAACATAAATTAAAAATTGGAAAGAGGGAGTGAGTGTAGTGTATCTAATTTTGCTGATGATATTTAAATTGAGTGGAAAAGCAAGTTGTGCAGTGGATGCGCAGAGTCCACGGAGGGATATAGATAGTTTAAGAAAATGGGCAAGGGTCTTGAAAATGGATATTGATAAATACAAGGTCATCTACTTTGGAAGGAAAAATAGGTCAAGTTATTATTTAAATAGTGAAATATTAAAGCATGCTGTTGTGCAGAGCGACTTGGGAGAGTGCTTGTGTATGAATCGCAGAAGGGTTAGTTTGCAGGTGCAGCAGGCTATCAAGAGGGTAAATGGAATGTTGGCTTTCATTTCTCGAAGGAAATGAAATTAAGAGCAGGGAGGTTACGCTGCAGCTCAATGGAGCAATGCAGTGGCATCACAGCTAGCGTAATGCTTTACAACACGAACGAACCAAGTTCAATTCTGCCACTGTTTGTAAGGAGTTTGTACATTCTCCCCATGACCATGTGGGTTTCCTCTGGGTGCTCGAATTTTGTTCCATATGCCAAAGATGTACAGGTTAGGGTTAGTAAGTTGTGAGCATGCTATCTTGATGCTGGAAGCGTGGTGACTCTTGCAGGCTATGGCTGTCCCCAGCACATCCTCGGACTGTATTGGTAGTTATGGTAAATGACGCATAACATTGTACGTTTCAATGTTTCCATGTACACGTGTCAAATAAAGCTAATCATATAGCTAATCTTTACATATTCTACAGGGTGCTGTGGAGTACTGTGCCAAGTTCTGGTCTTCTTACTTGAGGAAAGATATATTGGCTTTGGAGGCGATGCAGAGGAGGTCCATCAGGTTGATTCTGGAGATGAGGGGGGTTAGACTATGAGGAGAGTTCAAGTCTCCTGGAACTATTCATACTGGAATTCAGAAGAACAGGAGGAAAACTTATGGAAAAATGTAAAATTAGAAAAGGGATACATAAGACAGAGGTAGGAAAGTTGTTTCCACTGGTAGGGGGCATAACCTCAAGATTCAGGGGAGTAGATTTGGGTTGGAGATGAGGAGGAACTGCTTTTCCCAGACAGTAGCGAATCTGAGGAATTCACCTAATTAAATATATTGAAGACACAGCTTCCTATATCGTAGTGGAATTAAGGGTTATGAGGAAAAGGCAGGTAGGTAGTGCTGGATGGATCCACAGCCAGATCTATGATCTGATTGAATGGCAGAGCAGACTCATTGTGAGGTGGCATATGCCCGCTCCTATTTCTTGTGTTCTTATGTTTGGGGCAGCACGGCAGCGTAACACTATTGCAGCGCAAGTGTTCACTGAGTGGGAATTAACTCCCGCCGCTGTCTGTAAGGTGTTTGTACATTTTCCCCATGCTCAGCTTTGCCCCAGGAGCTCTGGTTTCCTCCCACGTTCCAAGGACCTACAGCGGGCATCAGTGAGTGCATGCTATGTTGGTGCCGGAAGTGTGTGGCGAAGCTTGCAGGCTGCCCAGCACAGTCCTTGCTGATTTGATTTGATGCAAATGATGCAGTTCACTGGATGTATCGATGTGTGAATGACAAATGAGGCTCCTCTTTAATTTTAATCTTTCGTGCCCTAGCTGGAGACCTCTGTGGCTCCATAGTGGATATATGGCTATTACAATAAAGCCCATTCTGGTGTCTTTCACAAGAATTATGAATGGGTGCAAATCTTCTTTAATGGAGGGTAAAAACCAGTCTGATTCTTTGTCTATTGCAGGTTGCCCTTCTATAATCCGGCACCACTGGGACCTGAGGAGTGCCGGATTAGTGAAAGCGCCGAATTACAGAAGGTTCATATTAAGCAATAGCTAACCGCCTCATCAGAACTTTAAAATATCATGTAAATCAGTACAAGTTAGATAATAAGGAATTCGGGATTCAGCACTGGGCTGTTCCCTCTTCACACGCAGTTATTGAGGGAATCCTCGTTAGTTTCTTTTCCTCCGCTTAGTAATATGCTTAAATTCAGCGGGTCGCCACGTCTGATCTGAGGTCGTAGGCAGAAGAGAATGGAGCGCTGGCCGGGCGACGCCAGAGGGCAGTGTGCAACTGCCGGCAGGCGGGCGGGAAGGCGGACCGACCCAGCGTGCGCCAGCTCCCCTGCCGCTGGCGGGTGAGACGGGCTGGTGCCGGGCAGCCGTGCCTCACACAAATGATATTAATAAATGCAGGAAAACAAGCAGGAATCGCCTGCCTGTGCTTACAAGAGTGCACCAACACAAGAACAGATCTAGCGCAACCAAAACAATGTGCAGCAGATTGGTACGGTGGCCTGGGAAATTTGAAATCAGTGCGGATTATCGAAGGAACCGGATTACGGGTACAGTAGTCGGATTAGTGAAAGTCCACCTGTACTTCTTTTCAATGCCATGATAATTAAAGGATAGAGAATCATTTTTACTTAATATATTAGGAAATGTGGATGTTTATAGCATTTATTTTATATGCATAATTCCCCTTGGACCAAATGATTTTTATCTTCTGTGGTATGGCAAAATACAATAATGTATGTCACAGCTATGCTAAGTGGGAGAAACAAACACAATGAAAATCTAATACTAGTTTGACCAAACACACATTCTTCAAAAGGCAACATGATAATATTCCTACCTGCCTCCCTCTGTCCAGTAGCCACCATTACTGCTCTTGTGCTCGTGTTCATTTCAGGGAGCAGGCCCTAGGTGGAAATACATTATACACTTTGAAGGGATATTTAACCATAATTTGCATGTGGCAGGATGCAATTATCAGTCACAGCTGCCAGCCTGTGTTTGCTTTGGAGCAGAACTGTAACCACGTTTCTTACAAGCAGAAATTTGGCAATATGCTTCCTTGATCTATTTACCTCTTCTGGCTGCCTGAAAATGGGTGGTGAACATGAAGAAAATCTGTGCTCATTAATGTCTGGATTGAGCTGCCACGCAGCAGGACAAAAATCCTTCCAAAATTGAGGAATTTAAAATAAATTAATCTTGATGTAATCAAGATGCAAGTGAAATTGGATTTCCACTGGGGTTAGAGTAAAATCTTTTTTTTAAAAAAAGACACCTGAATAGATTGAGCTAAAGGTAATTTTCTAAACTGTTTTTCTTGTATGTATAAAATGTTTTATTTTGATAAATGATTCAGAAGCCCTCTTACAGTTTTCTAATTGATTCTGACCTAAATACATATAATTTACTGGTCACTTTGGAATTTAGGAATTTTAGTTATTTATATTCCAGAAGATTGATAACAGGAAATGGAAAATCTTTAAGCATATTATTTGCATTAAGTATTTGCTGATTGGGTATGGTAAAGAGCCATGTGCTATTCATAACCACAAAATAACATGCTACCATCACACCAGTGTGACATTTTCTTCCTCCACAATAGCTTATCTAAATGATATTAGTTATTAGCAGGTCATTAGGAGCATCTTTTAGCTGTGAACCTTTGCATCAATCCAAGAGTTGAGTGAGAAGAAGTTTGTTTGGGTGAACCTCCAGCCCAGATTCCAGTGTCTATTGCACAACCCAAAGTGCAGTTTTAAAAATAAATTATTAGTATAAACGTGTCATTAACTTCATCAAAACTTAAAAAAGAGAAGTTAGTATATTCTTGAAATGCAAAAAAAAAGCAATGGAGAAAATATTTTGCCATAATACCATTTCTTTCCAATTTTCCTCGATAGTGACAAACACATCATCTCCCCAACAGGTTATTGATATCATTACTTTTATTTTTGTTGTAAATAGGCATGGGCTGTTTCTGGGGTGCTGAGAGAAAATTCTGGACTCAGCAAGGTGTCCATTCCACTCAAGTTGGATATGCTGGTGGATCGTCGCCAAACCCAAGTTATAAGGAGGTCTGCTCAGGTATACTTGAAATTTCCTATGTGTTTTCAGAATGATCAACATTTCAGATGTATTTAGAAACTCCTGCATGATTCAAACATTTGCTAAGAGGATAGTGAAATATATATTTAAATTCAACTTGTTACATAAAACTGGAATACTCAACAGTGGTTGCAATTTGAGGATCTTATTGAAGGCTTTATATTTTGAGTCGTGAAGGTAATGTTGGCGGGCATTTTTAGAGATGGGAGATCACTGATGCACATTTATTTTTGTTGTATAGCAGTGGGAATTATGTGTACCATTTGATATTTCATTGCTCTTTACTAAATGTGTCCCTTGGCAACATCCAAAAACAATGCATAATTTTCTATGCATAACTACACTAACCGTGTTCAAGTCCACCCACTTCATCTGCGCTCAATCATCAGTAAAGTGGTGGTTGGTGTTATTGACAGTGTCAACAGTCAGCACTTACTTTCCAATAACCTGTTCACCAATACTTAGTTTGGATTTTGTTTGGATGACTGTGCTTGAGACCGTATCACAGATGTGGTCAAAGCACAGCACTAAGAGCAAAATTTCAGAGACGAGCTCCTTGACCATTGTCTGCATATGGATCAAGGAGACCTTATGAAACTGGGCATCGAGGGAAAACACTGAATTTCTTTCAAAAAGGAGGAGGATCAGCTGTTCCAGCCCCAGGATGTGAACGCAAAGGCTTCTCGGGATAAGCACAAATATATTCAGGTACTTCATCAATGGTCTTGTTACCATTATCTGGGTAGAACAGGTGATATTTTCTGATGGTTAATTAATTCCATTGCTAACTGTTCAACAAATTAAGTAGTCCAAGCCTGCTTGCAGGAAGACTTAGACAGCATTCATGTGTGGGTTGATTTGTAGTGTGAATGTTACTTTCCATTAGATGACAGGCAATGACCATCACGGACAAAAGGAAGCCTAACATCTGTCAACATCTGTCATCATTGGGCAGTTGCTAAAAATGGCATGCGTAACAAAGTAGGTCACACGTTGGGTATCCTATGATGAATGAATTGTTCCTTGATGTTCCTGATCCTTACCATGCTCTACAGGGCACCAGTCAGGAGTAGCATGAAATACTCTTTTCTTACCCAAATGACTGCAGCTCCAACAACACTTAAGAAGCTAAACACCCTCCAGGTCAGTGAATGCAAAATGCTGAAGGAACTCAGCAGGCAGGCAGCACATACAGAGGGATATAAACAGTGAACATTTTGGCCTGAGACCCTTCATCAGGATTGGAAAGGAAGAGGGCAGAAGCCAGAATGAAAGAGTGAGCGGAGTGGGAGGAGCACGTGTTGGCAGCTAATACGTGAATCCAAGTAAGGGGGAGAAGGCAGGGTGGTGGGGGAGGGGAAGGGCTGGATTAGGGGAGTGACGTGAGAATTTGGGAGGTGATATGTGTAAGAGATAAAGGGTTGAAAAAGGAAGCTGATAGACCATGAAGTGATGGGCAGGGCAGAGGAAAGAGTAGGAGTAAAAAGGCAATTGAGATAAAGAAAACTAAAGTGGGGGGGGGGAACAGAGGGGAGTGTGTAGGAAGTTAGAGAAATCGATGTTGATGCTTTGAGGCTGGAGACCATCAAGACAGAATATGATGAGGTGTTGCTCCTGCAATCTCCATCTTGCCTCAACATGGACAGAAATGTCATTGTGGGAATGGGAAGGGGAATTAAAATGGCTGTGCATGGGAGATCCTGGCTGTGGTGGCAGATGGAGTGAAGGTTTTTGACAAAGTGATTTCCCCCATTCTGTAGATCTCACTGATGTACAGAAAGGAGCACCAGATGGATTAAGTAACACTGATGTAAAGTGCTGCCTCACCTGGAAGGACTGTTTAGGGCTATGTACAGTTGCAAAAAAAGTTTGTGAACCCTTTGCAATTACCTGGTTTTTTTTGCATTAATTACTCATAAAATGTGGTCTGATCTTCATCTAAGTCACAATTTGGACATACATAATCTTCCTGAACTAATACACAGTTGTACTTCTTCTCATCAATACTGAGTGCACTATTTAAACAATTTTGAACAGTCTAGGTTCAAAAAAAGTATGTGAACCTCTGGGGTAATCCCTTCCATAAAAGCTATTTGGAGTAAGGTGTTCCAATCAATGAGATGAGATAGGAGGTGTGTGTTGTAGAGGTACCCTGCCCTATAAAAAAAGACACACGGTCAGGTTATTGACAGAGCCTGGTCTTCTCAAGAAAGATCTGTTTATGTGCACCATGCCTCAATCAAAAAAACTTTCAGCGGACATTAGAAGAAGAATTGTAGAGATGCATGAAGCTGCAAAAGGCTACAAAAGCATTTCTAAAGACCTAAGTGTTCATCAGTCCATGGTAAGAGAAATTATCTACAAATACAGGAAATTCAGTACTGTTGCCACTCTCCCGAGGATGGGCTTCCTGCAAAAATCACACCAAGAGCTTAATGTACAATGCTGAAGGAGGTGAAAAAGATCCTAAGGGTAACAGTAAAAGTCCGGAAGAAACCTCCAAGACTTGCTAGTCTTTGTTCATGTCTTCACTATAAAGAAAAACACTGAGCAAGAATGATGTTCTGGAAGGACACCACAGAGGAAACTACTGCTTTCCAAAAAACAACACCTGGATCTTCCACAATGCTTCCTGGACAATGCTCTGTGGACAGGTGAGAAAAAGGTTTTGGCAGGAATGCACACCCCTATGTTTGGAGGAAAAAGGGCACTGCACAGCAACACCAAAACCTTAACCCAACTGTAAAGCCCGGCTGAAGGAGCAACATGGTTCGGGGCTGCTTTACTGCTTCAGGGCCAAAGATTGAGGGAACAGTGAATTCAAAATTATATTAAGACATTTTACAGGAGAGTGTCAGCGTAGTGGTCCATCACCTGAAGCCTAATAGAAGTTGGATGACGCAACAAGACAATGATCTGAAACATAAGAGTAAATCATCAACAGAATGGTTTAAAGAGAAGAAAAATCATGTTTTGGAATGGCCAAGTCAGAGTTCAGACCTTAACCCAATTGAGATGCTGTGACATGACCTGAAGAGGGCTGTTCATGCAAAGTATCCCAGAAATATTGATGAACAGAAACAGTTTTGTATGGAGAAATGTTCTAAAATTCCTCCTTTTGCCATTGTGTAAGTCTGATCAGCAGGAAACATTTGGTGGAGATTATTGTTGCTGAAAGAGGTTCTACCAGTTATGAAATACAAGTCTTCACATATTTTTCCACCTGGACTGTGGAATGGTTAAACAGTGTGTTCAATAAAGACATGAAAATTACAATTGTTGTGTGTTACTAGTTTAAGCAGTTTGCGTTTGTCTATCATTGTGACTTAGATGAAGATCAGAACACATTTTATGAGTAATTAATGCAGAAAAAACTGGTAATTGCGAAGGGTTCACAAACTTTTACTTGCAACTGTAGTAAAGTTCCTTTAATACTGTATCACACGCAAAATGCTGGTGAATGCAGCAGGCCAGGCAGCATCAGAAAAGAGGTACAGAAAACGTTTCGGGCTGAGACCCTTCGTCAGGAGTAACTCTGTGTGCTCAGTACTTTGCTGGTGCCAAACTTGCAGATTCTCTGGACTACCAGACGTTGTTAAAGTTCAAAGTAAATTTATTATTAAATTGCATTTGTATATGTCACCATATACCACCCTGGGATTCATTTCTTGTGGGCATACTTAATAAACCCAATAACCATGATAGAATCAATGAAAGACTGCACCAATAGGGTGGACAACCAGTGTGCAAAAGACAGCAAACTGTGCAAATACAAAAAGAAAGAAAAAAAGAAATAATAAAAATAACTAATTAAATAATAAATACCAAGAACGAGATGAAGAGTCCTTGAAAGTGAGTCCATAGGTTGTGGAAATAGATCAGTGATGGGCAAGTGAAGTTGAGTGAAGTTATCCCCTCTGGTTCAGGAGCTTGATGGTTGCTACATCAGATATTTCATTTACTCTTGCTTTAAATGTTGCAAAGAATAAGAAATTTTCTAGTGAAGCCTAAATTGAAAGAGATTATGAGTAACAAGCCTCCAGTAAATATAAAGGACTATGAGAAACTGAAGCAGATAAATTTCGCAGCAACACAGCTAACTGAGGCGGATGAGCTTAAACCGAATTCAGAAACTAGGGCTGCAGTTAGTGGTTGAAAGTGCAACAGATATTCATCTATTGTATCATTGGCAATCAATAATGCCTTTTAAAGTGCATCAGTTAGAGCAGCTGCACCTGTCTATTTGCCATATTTTCTTTCACCAGTGTCAGATGCCAAACTACCAAGATTTCCAAAAGTTCGATGGTAGATTATTGTAGTTTTACACCCTTCCACCACTCCAAGCATTATTAATTACCTTTTGTTTCAGCACATTGTAATTGAAGTGTGTCTCATTTGTAAAATCCCCTGCAATCACTTGCTTGTGCTACTACCAAATTGCAATGGCTGCTACCAAATAGGGCAAGCCCCTATGACACAAGGAAATTTCTCTTCGTATTTCCAGACAAGTTGCCCACCATTGTTAGAGAGAGATTTCCATTTCTACATTCCCTGGTCTGTATCCTGGTATTAAAGAATTTTCTGGAACTTGTTTTTTTTTAGCAGAAGCACTATAATGGTTCAGGAAAGCTCACCACCACCTTTAAAAGGCATTTGCTGCAAGCGTAAAAGTGGATCTCCCTGTTTTTGGCCACATCCCAACAAAAGACTAATAATAAAAATTCTTATTTCCCTGACTCTAAATAGCTGTACCATTTTGCTGTAAGGAAGAATCCAAACTGTAAATGAACAAACATTGTTTGATTTTTTGATGTGTTTATTGAAAAACAAAATGGGCAAAGGTAAAACTAGTGAAACATATAATAATCAGTATGCTCACCTTAACATCATAGCTGTTAAAAGGGTGACCTCTTGCTGATAATTAAACCACGTTATTAATGTTAGTATTGGGAATATTTGAATATTAGTTTAGCATCATTTTCCGAGTAGGACTGCAGAATAATTGAGATCCTAAAAGGAGCAAATACGTTGGCTGGAAATCTATATCCAAAATAGTAACATTCCAGCCTAGTAGTTTACTGAGCAACACACACAAAGTGCTGGAGGAACTCAGCAGGCCAGGCAGCATCTATGGAAAAGAGTAAACAGCAGATGCTTCAGGCTGAGACCCCGCATCTGATGAAAGGTCTTGGCCTGAAACGTCAACTGTTTACTTTTTTTCCATGGATGCTGCTGAATTCCTCCAGCATTTTGTGTGTGTTGCTTGAATTTCCAGCATTTGCAGACTTCCTCTTGTTGGTAGTTTACTGATACCATTGCTCATGGATTGGTCTGCATTTAAGCTTAATGTATTGTGTTGGGTTCTTTTGAAGCTTTGTTTGCAGCCAATCACAGTTAGAGACCATAGAGGACTGGTTTGTTCATAATGCCATTCTACTGAGCAGAATGGAAATGCATGATGCTTGATAGCGATGGTAAAATGGAAGCAAGTAATAGTGATGGTGCTAAGGGGAGGGGTTGGGATACTGGAGAGCACTATTCTCTTTAAGCTGCATGGGTGCGTGGCTGCACAGTAACTGAAATGCTCCTGTGCACATAGCCTTTGTTGCCACATAGCTGGAATCTTCTTTTATATAATGTTAATATAATGTAGAAATTATGCTAATATAATGTGGAAATCTATATTAATATAATTGTGAAATACCCTGTAATTAATAAATGTACCACACTTTGAAACATTTTAGAGCTTCAATGTATTTACATTGTCAGTATTTCAGATTACAACATTGTTACAAAGTGTAATAATAAACACAGAATGGAAGTCAGTAGCTCATTGTTAATAAACTGTCTGCCAGCTGAATGCTGACACCATCTAGTCAAAACATTTTATTTTTGCCATTGTGCCTGTCAGTTGTTTTGACTGCCAGACATCACTTGCTTGTGTTGTTAGTTATGGTTTGTATTTCTTTGATATGAAAAATTCTATATTCTGACTTTTTGGTAAGTAATCTTTCAAAAAGCATAACCTAATAAGTATTTTTAATTAAAAATTGTTTGAACAAGGTAAAAAATAGTTTCTATAAAATTGTTTGTATGACTGTGGTTATTTTATTAAAATTATATACAAACCCCATTTCCAGAAAAGTTGGGATATTTTCCAAAATACAATAAAAACAGAAATCTGTGATATGTTAATTCACATGAACCTTTATTTAACTGAGAAAGTACAAAGAAAAGATTTTCGATAGTTTTACTGACTGGCTTAATTGTATTTTGTAAACATACACAAATTTAGAATTTGATGGCTGCAACACACTCAACAAAAGTTGGGACAGAGACATGTTTAACATTGTGTTACATCACCTTTCCTTTCAATAATACTTTTTAATAGTTTTGGAACTGAGGATACTAATTGTAGTAGATTTGCAATTGGAAATTTTGTCCACTCTTGCTTGATATAAGACTGCTCAACAGTCCGAGGTCTCCGTTGTCTGATTCTCCTCTTCATGATGCGCCGTACATTTTCAATAGGAGATAGGTCTGTACTGGCAGCAGGCCAGTCAAGCACACGCACTCTGTGTCTACAAAGACACGCTGTTGTAGCCCGTACAGAATGTGGTCTGGCATTGTCCTGCTGAACTAAGCATGGACGTCCCGGGAAGAGACGTCGCCTTGATGGCAACATATGTCTGTCTAAAATCCTAATACACGCCTCAGAGTCAATGGTACCTTCACATACATGCAACTCATCCATGCCGTGGGCACTGATGCCCACCCCCATACCATCACAGATGCTGGCTTTTGCACCTCTCGCTCATCTCAGCTCATCTCAGATGGACCGAAAGACTGTGGAACCGTGTGCTGTGGTCAGATGAGCCCACATTTCAGCTAGTTTTTGGAAAAAAACGGGCGTCGAGTTCTCCGTGCCAAAGATGAAAACGACTATATGAGCTCGGGCCCAGAGAACTTTCTGGCATTTCTGCATAGAGTTGATGTATGGCTTCCTCCTTGCGTAATACAGTTTCAAGTTGCATTTCTGGATGCAGCGACGGACTGTGTTGAGTGACAATGGTTTTCCGAAGTACTCCCGAGCCCAGGTGGCTATAATTCACACAGTAACATGACAGTTTCTTAGGCAGTGCCGCCTGAGGGCTCGAAGATCACGCGCATTCAACAGTGGTTTCCGACCTTGCCCTTTACGCACTGAGATGTCTCTGAATTCTCTGAATCTTTTCACAATATTATGTACTGTAGATGTTGAAAGACCTAAATTCTCTGCAACCTTGCGTTGAGAAATGTTCCTTTTGAACTGACTAACAATTCTCTCACGAATTTTGGCACAAAGGGGTGAGCCCCGACCCATCCTTGCTTGCAAAGACTGAGCCTTTGATGGACACTACTTTTATACCCAGTCACGATACCTCACCTGCTACCAATTAGCCTGCTTAATGTGGAGTCTTCCAAACCGGTGTTACTTGAATATTCTGTGCACTTTTCAATCTTATTTTATCTCTGTCCCAACTTTTGTTGAGTGTGTTGCAGCCATCAAATTCTAAATTTGTATATATTTACAAAATATAATTAAGTTGGTCAGTAAAACTATTGAAAATCTTTTCTTTGTACTTTTGTCAGTTAAATAAAGGTTCATGTGAATTAACATATCACAGATTTTTGTTTTTATTGCATTTTGGAGAATATCCTAACTTTTCTGGAAATGGGGTTTGTATTTTTGACTTACTGTTTTAACATTTTCAAATAATAATTATTATTATTTTTAATATTCTCTAATAATAATAATTATTACTTTACTGTCCTAAGGATGTCAAAAAGAAAAGTAGAAGTGTTAAATACTTTGAAGAACAAAGCTTGTAGAAAACTTTTGTATTAAAACTTTTGATCCAGTATTGCAAAGGGCAAGTTAATGAATGTAATAATCCAATCAGCAACTACTGCCTGAAGATTTTGACCAATCCGCAATACCGAGTGGTATTAACTGTCCTTAACAATGTTTTAGAAGATCTGGCATCTCTTTATAAATTCCTTCTGTTTGATTACAATTGAAGTACTGCAGTATGCAAAAACAAAAAATAACAAGTTATAGTCACAGTTTTTTGGTGATACCATTTAATGGAGTGACAAAGTGAAAGATCAGATGTCGATACTGCACCTATTATTCCTTTCATTCAGTGTGTGTGTAATCACTTGGTTAATAGATTTCCTGATGATGAGTTAAGTGAATGGCAAGCTTTTGACCCTGTTGTTACTGCAAACGCAGCACATTTTGAATTTGGGAAAGAGAATTCTGTACAACTGACAAAAAAATACTCAGCTACTATTATGAACCACGACGAAAGCGTTGCCTCAAAACTATCACAAAACTACTGAGATTTCAAATTTGTCATTTCTGTGAAAGTTAAGACTGGTTCAATTCAGATATTCAGGGATATGTTGAACTACTTGCTTAGAAACGAAGAATCTGAAGAACTGTCAGTTCGTGTTGATATCGTTAGAACATTTCAAGCTTTTAGTGCTGACTGTGAACATGGATTCAGTCTTATAAATTCAATCATATGTAAATATAGAAACAGACAAGAAGTGGAGTATTTGGACAATCAATTGAGGATTAAGTTACATCTTTCATCTGAATGCAAAATTATTCTGGGTAGTGTTTATAGACAATGGATTTGTAATGAGGACAGACGAGTAAAAGTTTACAAAATGTGAAAGATTTTCTTTGTACAATATTTTCTACCCTTCAATTAATAAATAAAAGCAAAAGAATGTAATTGTTCTGTTTTATTTCTAAATATTCATAGTATGCATATTATAAAAAAATCATTTAAAGTGCCACGCAGTTGTAAAAATAATTTAGAGGGAATGAGAGTGGAGAGGGCAGGGTGGTAGAAATGGTGAGAGAAAGAAATGTTCTGTTCTTTTACAGTGTTGTCTTAGATTTTATTGAGCATTAAGGTAACCAAAAAGAGATAGAAAACCTTGACTTGTTTAGTGTAATTGCAATTTCTGCCATAGCTGATTTTCACAGATACTTAACCATTACGTTTTTAGGATGATTGTTTTACGCCTTAAGTATGTTTATTATTGTGAATCCATTATACAGGTTTCTCCCGCTATCCGAAGATAGAGCGTTCCTGTGAAACCGTCCATAAGCCGAGATGGCGTAAAGCGAAGGAGCAATTACCATTAATTTATATGGGGAAAATTTTTTTGAGAGTTCCCAGACCCAAAAAATAACCTACCAGATCATACCAAATAGCACATAAAACCTATGTAGACCCCTGGTCAGCCTCAAGCTCGCTCAGCTCGCTTCCGTCTAGGGGGAGCAGCCTTTGGCCCTGCCAACCTCTGTAATCGAGTTTGTATAGATGCTGTGTGATGTACCACACCACGCCAAATAGCAGACAGTACACCATATGCAATTAAATGATTACACTTTATAAATCTTACTAGAACTATGTAATTAATGGAGATACAATATAAAAGGAAAGTAAAAGGTGCCAAACTTATCAAAGTTCAACCACTTCGTGCACAACTGTTGGAGCTCAATTAACAGGGTCCTCTTTCCACCATGTGATCACCTCCGACCCCCTCGACTGGCCGCCTGGGACCAACCACAATGGTCGACCATAGCGCGTCCAGCACGTCCTTCCTTTTCAGTTCTCCTCCCGAAAAACCCTGGGCCTCGGACTCCGCTCGGAGTCCGTTCTGTTGCCCAGCTTACAGCATCGCGTCTCCTCTCTCTGGCCCCATCTGCCTTCTGCCCCAAAGCCCGCGAAAACAATAGCTTATAGACACACAAGAAATAATAACATCTATCCCAATTGGTTAGCAAATGAATACAATTCTCGTTATCAGTAATTATAATCCAAACAAGCTGTTATAGAGAAGCACTTTCTCAGCAGTTAACATAAAAAAGAAGCCATTTTTATTATCCTTAGCACTAACATAAAAGAAGAAACCCCTTACACCTAAAATAACACTAACATATAGTAAAAGCAGGAATGATATGATAAATACCCAGCCTATATAAAGTAGAAATAATGTATGTACAGTGTAGTTTTACTTACCAGAATCGGGAAGATTGAGCCAAAACCGATTTGTAGAAAAAAATCGGCACATACACGCATGAGCACGCACATGCATGCGCACACACCTGCCCGTGCAAGGCTTCATGGTCATGGTAGCCTTTCTCAGGGTAAACACAAGTTTAAAGCGTGCATCTTTTTTCGTAAAAGTGAAAATCCTCTTTCGGTTAGCGAAAACAGGTACTAATGTAGGTCTTTCATAAAAGTGAAATGTCATAAAGCGAACGTTCGGAAAACGGGAGACACCTGTAATGTGATTGCTGTCAGTATCATGTTACCTGCACATGTTTGAGAGGAAAATTAGCCAATCTTTTTGTTCATAATGTGCAAAATGTGCCTAATTAATAAATATTTGCTCTACAACACCTTGATTAATATCTGAAAGAGTAAGGCCATTTAATATTGTAAAATCAATGACTGCACTATTTACTGAGTTGATTAATTAAATATATTTTTGATTTTTAACAATTGAACAGCAGTTCCAATCCAATTTCTGAGATTAATCTATGAGTTCCTCTGGGTGATGACACTAAGTTGCTTCCTTTGCATAAATTAATTATTTTGTTCGCTTATTGATTATAATTCAAAACCCAGGAACTGCTATTAACCCCATAAACCTCACAGGAGCAAAGCAAGGACTGTAATTTTCATGCCAATGGACAAGTCCATGGTAAGAGGTCTTCATTTGTAAACAACACTGCTGTCCTTCAATTTAGGATTGAAATTTTTATACGAACTGTTGGAGGTTCTGCCTTCTGACCTTAATTGAAATAGAGACGTGTCACATTGATACGAAGGATCTACAGAGATGAAGGGGAAGAAGCTGTTCCTGAATCGCTGAGTGTGTGCCTTCAAGCTTTTGTATCTCCTACCTGCTGGTAACAGTGAGAAAAGGACATGCCCTGGGTGCTGGATGCTGCCTTTCTGAGATACTGCTCCCTGAAGATGTCCTGGGTTCTTTGTAGGCTAGTACCCAAAATGGAGCTGACTAGATTTACAACGTTCTGCAGCTTCTTTCAGTTTTGTGCAGTAGCCACCCCCCCCCCCCATACCAGACAGTGATGCAGCCTGTCAGAATGCTCTCCACGGTACATCTATAGAAGTTTTTGAATGTATTTGTTGACATGCCAAATCTCTTCAAACTCCTAATGAAGTATAGCCACTGTCTTGCCTTCTTTATAAGTACATGGATATAATTCCAAAGTTCTTGATTGTTTCAGAAGTTCGCTAGGGTATCCTGAGTTTGTAAGGCAAGATTTTGCTTTCTTTGGTTGAAAATCCAATCAAAGCAGTCATTGAAGTACAGATCTGATAATACTGAGCCACAGTAACATTTTCTACATTCCAGGAGGGTAATAAGCAATTCCACATAGAACCCTGAACAGTACAGCTCAGGAACAGGCCATTTGGCCCAAAATGTTGAGCTGAACCAGCTAAAAGCAAATCAAAAACACCCAAGCACTAATCCCTCCTACCTGCACGATATCCATATCACTCCATCTTCCTTATATCCATGTGCCTATCCAAATGTCTTTCAAAAGCCTCTAATGTATTTGCCTCCACCATCCCAGGCACTTCCTTCCAGGCAACCGTGACTCAGTGAAAAAACTTACCCCTCACATCTCCCTTGAACCTAACCCCTCGCACCTTTCATGCATGCCCTCTGGTATTAGACATTTCAACAATGGTGAACGGATACTCTCTGCCCACTCTATCTAAGCCTCTCATAATCATGCAAACTTCTACCTGATCTCCCCTCAGTCTACGACGCTCCAGAGAAAACAACCCAAGTTTTTCCAGCCTCTCGTGATAGCACATGCCCTCTAAACCAGGCAGCATTTGAAGTGGACTTCAATATCTAATTCTTTTGGAAGCATTTTACCAAATATGCAAGGTGTTGCTTGCTAATTAGGAACCTTGCTGAAGGCAACTAAAAGAATTAATTAAAATCAGTAATGTAATTTATGTTGTGTCATATACTTAAGAATTACACAGTATTTTAAGACTGTCATTGCATTATTCAGTTGACATAAATCAGACCTATTGAATTTATAATATAATTACCTAAAAAATGACTCCTTGAGGTTGTATAAGGCATTGGTGAGGCCGAATCTGGAGTATTGTGTTCAGTTTTGGTCACCAAATTACAGGAAGGATATTAATAAGGTTGAAAGAGTGCAGAGAAGGTTTACCAGGATGTTGCCAGGACTTGAGAAACTCAGTTACAGAGAAAGGTTGAATAGGTTAGGACTTTATTCCCTGGAGCGTAGAAGAATGAGGGGAGATTTGATAGAGGTATATAAAATTATGATGAGTATAGATAGGGTGAATGCAAGCAGGCTTTTTCCACTGAGGCAAGGGGAGAAAAAAACCAGAGGACATGGGTTAAGGGTGAGGGGGGAAAAGTTTAAAGGGAACATTAGGGGGGGCTTCTTCACACAGAAAGTGGTGGGAGTATGGATGAGCTGCCAGACGAGGTGGTAAATGCGGGTTCTTTTTTAACATTTAGGAATAAATTGGACAGATGCATGGATGGGAGGTGTATGGAGGGATATGGTCTGTGTGCAGGTCAGTGGGACTAGGCAGAAAATGGTTCAGCATAGCCAAGAAGGGTCAAAAGACCTGTTTCTGTGCTGTAGTTTTTTATGGTTTCTGTGATTTCCTTCATTCTGTACTGGTTTGTGGCTGTTTGGCTATAGGTTAGTATTGTTCATTTTCTGTGACATCAGCACTGCAGTACAATTCATTTTCATGAAGTTTAAGATTTTACACAACTCTATTTAGTTGGTCTGATACTGTTTCTACAGCAACTGCGGTGTTTCTTTTGGTGGCATTGACTGCGTTGCAGTTGAACGCTGTTCTTTCCTCATTGTGTTGAACTTCTTTTGTCTTGTCTGCTGCAAAGCTTTTTCAGTTGTTCACATCAATTGCACAAGCTGTGCATCAGGGTGTGCTTGAAATACTACTGTAGGCTGCTTGGTGGTTGTTAGTCATACAGGCTGCATTTGGTTATCTTGCCAGTTGTGGGGCTGTGCTCAGCAGGAATGATTGACATTGTCCTACCATTTTTCCACTATTTTAAATTGCAAGTGATTCTCATTTGGCCTGTATTATGGCTGTACACTGGTATCATTGAAATTGTGCATCTTTATAATAGCAGACTAGAATAAGAATTTTGGAATGCAGGGGTTGGGTTCATTGACCTGAAATGCTAACTCTGTTTTTCTCTGTATAGATACTACCCTCACCTGGTGAGTACGTACAGCATTTATCGACACAGGTGTTCTTCAACTGTCGTAAAGCTAACTTCTTAACAGCAGTCACAAATTATGTTTCACAAGACTCATTGTAGTTACATTTTGTAACTTTGGATGAGAATTAAAAAGTCAGGTGGGGGGGAGGTTTCAAGATGGCGGCACAGTGAAAAGTCTGCATTGCTGAGCTCAGCACCGCAACACTGATAATTTCGCATATAAACCCATCCGTTCCAACTTTTTTTTAATGTTCAAGTGTCGGATTTAATGACATGAACATTGATGGGGTTTTTTTTGAGCTGCTTCAACACCATGCCATCGAAAGGTACTAAAAAAGCAGCCAAGCCGGGCTGCACAGAGCGTTCGCCCGGGGCTGAGGAGCTCTCTACCGCTAGCTATGCTATCAGGTTGGACCCTGCTTTTCGTCAAGTAATTCGGGAAGTTACGGAGAACATATCAAAAATGATGGACGAGAAGCTAGCTCCACTTTCTCTAACACTCCAGAACCACACATTGAAGCTTAAAAATCTTGATACAAGAACGACCAAAGCCGAGGGCCGAGTCTCCGTGGTAGAAACTGTAACTGATCAGGCCCAAAACTGCATCCGGGTGCTAGAAAAGCAAGTTCAAAGCCTGTCTGACCATGATCTTGAGAATAGAGGTAGGAGAAAGAATATACAAATTATCGGTCTACCTGAAGGTACAGAAGGCAGCCAAACGGCGAAGTTTTTTGAGGGCTGGCTGCCTAATTTCCTTGATTTGGAAACCAAGGCTGGACAGATTAAAGTCGGAAAAGGTCACCATAAGCTGGCGGCAAAACCGGGCCCAGGCCAATGCCCTCAACCTGTCCTCGTGCAGTTCCATAATTTCGGTGATAAGCTAAGAGTGATGGAGGACTCGAGACGCCGCGGGACTGATGCCCAGGCTTTAATATATGAGGGATCCAGGCTTATGTTTTTTCAAGATTTTTCGACAGCTGTTATTTGGAAGTGCAAGGAATTTGACCAGGTAAAGAAACGGATGAGAGAATCCGGAATCCAGTACTTTATGCTATTCCCAGCTAAAATCACCTACAACGGAACCACCAAGATATTTGATTCTCCTGGCAAAGCTAAAACTCTTGTGGACACGTTGGGCTAAAGAATGTATACAGTGTATTGTGTAGCCCTGGTTATGGACGATAACATGCTCGATAGTCACTTTATTTTACCTTTTCATTACTCGACAGCAAGATATCTTATAGGATGGGTAACGTGTTTGTTTTGATTGATACAGTTTCATTATTTGTTTAAATTAGTGGTGCTGTTCCAGCCTGAAGGAGTTTAAATATGACAGTAACAAATCGGTGGGTTGATAAATTATGCCTGTTTTCATTTTTGACTATGTTAAATGCCGTATTGGTAGTGGGGCAGAATATGGGGTGCTAGGAGGTTCAGATATCCCCTTTAAGTGTGGGGTAAGTCCTCTTGTTCAGCACTGTTCGTGCTTTATTTTTTTGTGGGTTTTTTGATTTACTTATTGCTGCTCAGCTGATCTTAAGTCGGGTTTCTTTTCCGGAGTCACATGATTGTTATAAAGGGTTATGACCAGTAATATATTAAAATTATGCACTTGGAACATTAAGGAGAGTCATTCACCAATCAAGAGAAAGAAAATCCTACTAAACCTGAAAGAGGAAAGAGTGGATATAGCCTTATTGTAGGAGACACATTAAAATGATAAAGAACATCTAAAACTGCAACAGAGTGGATTTGATCAAGTCTATTTTTCATCTTTTAATACCAGGAGTGGAGGGGGGGGGGTAGCCATTTTAATTAGGAAGAACTTACCTTTTAAGTTATTAGACTGCATTAAGGATAAGTATGGGAGATTTGTGATTGTTAAGGCTTCAATATATGGACAGGAATATAGTATTCTCAATGTTTACTGCCCTCCAGCTCATCCTTTCAGATTCCTAACAGATGCTTTTTCCAAACTTACCAGCTTTTCAATACAAAACATTATTGTAGGTGGGGATTTTAATTGTCTCATGGACCCATTGACGGACAGAGTGCCTAGTGGTCCCCTATTGCTCTCCTCACAGACCAAACAAATCATGGGCTTATGTGGAGAACTAGGACTTGTGGACGCCTGGAGGTTGTTACATCCCTCAGACAAAGACTCCACATCTTTTTTCTAAGCCACACGTGTTATACCAGAATAGACTTTTTTATATATTCCAAAATGCTCCTAGATTTAGTTGTATCCTGCACAATTGGAAATATCACTATTTCTGACCATGCAGCAGTATATTTAAATATTAAGCCCAAAGATAATTCAGCACAATCTAGACATTGGAGGCCGAATCCTTTTATTCCAAGAGATAGTAAATTTGTAGACTACTTCCGAATTCAAAACTTTCCTATCTACTAACTCCAAATCAGCTAGTAGTCCATTGATGCTCTGGGAAACTGCTAAGGCCTATGCAAGGGGATTAATTATCTCCTACTCTGCTAGTGAGAAGCGACAAGCTGCGGAATAGCAGCGCCTAGTGGAAGCAAGGCTTGCGGCAGCTGAGAAGGATTATATTAATAAGCTTTCTGCAGCCAGGTTACAGAATATTACAGCCCTACGCTGTACACTAAACTGTTTACTTACACAAGCAGCCAAAAGAAAATTGACATTTGCTAAACAATGATTGTTTGAACATGGTGAGAAACCAGGTAGGTATTTGGCCTATTTAGCTAGAAAGAAAAATGCCTTCCAGACTATTGCATCAATTAGGGATGGGACAGGAGCCTTCGCTAGTAATGCTAAAATGATTAATGTTGTGTGTAAGAATTTTTATTTTAAACTGCATCAATCCAGGCAATGTAATGATGGACAATCTAGGAAGGAATCCATTTTCAGGAATTTAGATCTCCTAGGCATTTCTTCTGAACAAGAGTCCCTCCTCAATGCTCCGTTATCTATACATGAGATACAGGAAGCTGTGAGACAGCTCCAAAGTGGGAAGGCCCCTGGTCCTGATGGACTCACTTGTGAATTCTATAAAGAGGTCACAGGCTTATTATCGGAACCTATGCTAAACATGTTCAATCATGCATTTAATTGTGGTCTCCTCCCACCATCATTGAGAGAAGCTAATATCTTCCTAATTCTTAAGAAAGGAAAGAGCCCTGAAGATTGTGCCTCCTACAGGCCTATTTTATTGTTAAATGTTGACTTTAAAATCTTATCTAAAACCTTAGTGTTGCGATTAGAAACTATGTTACCTTTTATCATAAAAGAGGATCAAACGGGTTTTGTAAAAGGCCGTAGATCATCTAACAATATCAGAAGATTACTTAATGTGATTTAGGCATGTCAGCAACAGGCAGTGGACGACTTGGTGGTTTCCTTAGATGCAGAAAAGGCCTTTGATCATGTTGAATGGCCGTATCTTTTTTTCCACTTTAGAACGATTTGGTTTGGGCAATAATTTTATTAAGTGGGTGAAGGTTCTTTTTTTTTACAAGATCCTGGGGATGTACTTATTAAGCCACCCTTCCACTTTCTCATCCAGGTCATTTATAAAAATCACAAAGAGGAAGGGTCCCAGAACAGATCCCTGTGGAACACCACTGGTCACCAACCTCCATGCAGAATACAAACCATCTACAACCAGCCTTTGCCTTCTGTGGGCAAGCCAGTTCTGGATCCACAAAACAAGGTCTCCTCTTTATGTTCTGAAAGAGCCTTGCATGAGGAATCTTATCAAATGCCTTACTGAAATCCATGTACACTATATCCACTGCTGTACCTTCATTAATATGTTTTGTTACATCTCAAAGAATTCAGTCAGGCTCGTTAGGCACGACCAGCCTAGCTATACTAGCTATATAGCTATGCAAAGCTATATTGACTATCTCTAATTAGATTATGTCTCTCTAAGTACTCATAAATCCTGCCTCTCAGGATCTTCTTCAACAACTCACAGGTCTATAATTACCTGGGTTATCTCTACTCTTTTTCTTGAATAAGGGAACAACACTTGCAACCCTCCAATCCGGTACTTCTCCCGTCCCTATTGATGACGTAAAGATCATTGCCAGAGGCTCAGCAGTCTCCTCCCTTGCTTCCAACAGTAGCCTGGGGTATATCTCATCCGGTCCCAATGATTTATCTAACTTAATGTTTTTCAAAAGCTCCAGCACATCTTCTTTCTTAATGTCTATATGTTCAAGCGTTTCAGTCCGCAGTAAGTCATCCCCACAATTGCCAAGGTCTTTTTCCTTGGTGAATACTGAAGCAAAGTTTGATTTGATCATGGTTGATCTGTTTTCTTCTCCACCATATTCCTCTGCTTTCTCCTTGTAAACTTTCACGCTCTGACTTATCAAGAACTATCAACCTCTACCTTAAATATACCCAGTGACTTGGCCTGCACAGCAACTTGTGGCAATGAACTCCACAGATTTACCACCCTCTGGCTAAAGAAATTCCTCTATTCTGTATTATTGATAGAGTCCCTCTATTCTGAAGCTGTGCCCTCTGGTCCTAGACTCTCCTCACTATTGGAAACATCTCTGTATCCACTCTATCTCAACATATTGATTGGCTTCAATGAGATTCTCCCACCTCCCATTCTTCTAAACTCCAGCAAGTACAGGCCCAGAGCCATCAAACGCTCCTCATATGATAAGCTATTAATTCCCAGAATCGTTTTCATGAACCTCTTTTGAACCCTCTCCAATGTCAGCACATCCTTTCATAGATGAGCTGCCATCCCCATTTGCCCAAAGCAGCTGGTTTTAAAGTGCCAGTAACCCGCCTTTGCCCCTTCTCCTGTCGGTAAACTGAGACAGTTCCACTGGGCTTAGTAGTTAAGCCACGCATGAAGGCCAGGAGCTGGACTTGGTTGTCAGAGGCTATTTGAGGCACATGCCATTGGGAGCATTTAATATGGGCTGGAAACTTGTCCCCATTACTACCCCTCGCTATAACAACCTTAAGGAACCAAAGTGCTAGTTTTAATAAAAGAGACTTTAATAAGGGTATACGTCTTGTGGATTTTGCAAGCGTACAACTCAAGACACAAATTTGCTATTGGTTACTACCAATGTGAAATACATGAAGTTAGTTTTGAAGAATTAATTTGTCATAGACATCAATTCATCTAATGCAAAAATTCTTATTCATGTAGTTGTTACCTTTGGACTTGGTGTGCTCTGGTTGATGGCTTCTCATCTGCCACCTTTTGTAAACATGAGGTCACCCAAAATTAATTTGTACCAAATCCCACTGGCTGATTATCTCTGTGTTTGCTGATCTTCTTGTTAAGTGATGTTCTGATTTTGAAATGCTGATTTGCATTTTTAAGTCTGTGACCTCAAAGTTCAAAATGAATTTATTTGCGAAGTAGATATATGTATGTCATCATATCGTACCCTGAGATTCATTTTCTTGCGGGCATTCACAGTAGGGCAAAGACCTAAAATAGAATTGATGAAAACATTGTCATAGACATACTTTATTGATCCCGGGGGAAATTGGTTTTCATTACATTTGCACCATAAATAATTAAGTAATACTAAAACCATAAATAATTGAATAGTAATATGTAAATTATGCCAGGAAATATGTCCAGGAGCAGCCTATTGGCTCAGGGTGTCTGACCCTCCAAGGGAGGAGTTGTAACGTTTGATGGCCACAGGCAGGAATGACTTCCTATGACGCTCAGTGTTGTATCTCGGTGGAATGAAACTGCACACAAAGACTGACAAACATCAAACATGTTCAAGACAAACTGTACACGTGCAAATAAATGAAGAGCAAGTGAGCAAATAAATAAATAAATAATACTGAGGACGTGAGTTGCAGAGTCCTTGAAGGTGAGCCCATGGGTTGTGGAATCCTGTTGAGTGAAGTTATCCATGTTGGGTCAGGAGCCTGACGGTTGAAGGGTAACAACTGCTCATGGTTCTGGTGGTCTTGGGACCTAAGGCTCCTGTATTTCCTCCCGATGCCAGAAGTGAGTGGAGAGCATGGCTTAGATGATCAGGGTCCTGATGGATGCAGCTTTCTTGTGGGAGTGCTCCTTGTAGATGTACTCAATAGTGGGGAGGGTTTTTCCAGTGATGAACTTGGCAGTTTCCACCATTTCTTGTAGGCCTTTCTGTTTCTGGGCATTGGAGCAAACAGTCCACTATGCACCTATAGAAGTTTGTCAGAGTTTTAGATGACATGTCATATCTGTGCAAACCTCTAAGAAAGTAGCAGTTCTGCCATGCCCTCTTTGTAATGTCATTTACATGCTCATCCTGGGATAGACTTCTGAAATGGTAATGTCAAGGAATTTAAAGTTATTGACTCATCCCACCTCCTATCCTCTCATAGGACCGGCTCATAGATCTTCGGTTTCCCCCTCCTGTGTACCAGCAACTCTCTAAACAACTTGCAAGTTTTTTTAATTGTAAATAAAAAAATTGAAAATAAAAATCCCAAGTGAATTCTGGATTTACAGAGTCTCCCAGAATAATAACCTTGAAACGTAAGTATTGGTCAGAGTATAAATGTGCTCCTAGAAATCTATATTCTTCAGCCCTTGACCTTTCTCACTCACCTGGCTTTACCTATCGCCTTCTAGTTAGTCACCCCCCATCTTTTTTTACTTTGACATCGTTCCTTTCTTTCTCAGCCGTGACGAAGGGCCTTCAGAAACATCAACCGTATATTCATTTCCATAGGTGTTGCCTGACCTGCTGAGTTCTTCCAGCATTTTGTGTTTGTTGCTTTAAAAAAAAGTTTTTGTTTAATTTGACTAAAAATAATATTGCTGACTGCTTCTATGATTTGCTTATGACTTTCTGTAACGTTTATGTATTTGTTAATTTTAATCAACTAAATGTATTTTTTCAATTATGTTAATTACAAAGCTTCTTTTTCCATAATGTAACCAATCATCATCTCAACATATTATTTCAGTAAAACTATTAACAAGAGGTGTGTAATCAGAAAATGACTCGTATTCTACTTGACTCAAAATACTCTATATTCTAACACTGGGCAGATTAAAACTATTACTGTCTGCAATTAAAATCTACAACCCCGATCCAAATGCGACCTGCGGCCTTATGTCCTTCACTGGGCGTTCAGCTGTCAGTTATGGAGAAAATTAAACTCTTTACATAGATTAATCTGATTAAGTAGAGCTTTAATACATTGTGTTTCTTTCGGATATTAATTGTGGTTTCATCAGGGCTGACCATGCATATTAGCAAAATGTGGCAAAGTGCTTAATCGTTTGAGCAATGCTTGTGGGAAGACGTGTCAGATGATTATTTTGTTTAGAGTAGTTTACCAACAAGGATGCTGTATTGCATTTTCAGCAACGAGGGAAATGTCTAAAGAGAATCACCACAAGGTGCAGTCACTTTAATAAATCTTTAAAGGACTTCATTAATTATATTTCTATCAGTATAAGGATGTAACTTTATTGTGTGGGTTTGTGTGTGTCGGATGAGAGGATGATAGTGGTCTGGGAAAGGTTATATCTTGTATTAGCTCTATTTTTATATTTGAGATATTTGGTTGCCCTGAAAAGGGGCGAAGTTGAGCCAATGAAACTAAGTCTCTGGACTTCGAACACAGGACGTAGAACCATACAGATCCCAAGATTGTAAGCAGTGCGATTTATCTTCAGAATGGTAATCACTCATTCATACAACATGAATGTCTCATGCATGTTGTATGCATCTGACCTGGAAATGTATCAGTGTTGTATTATCTGCAAGGTCTAAATCTTCGGACACTTTTTGTTTAAACCATGGCCCTTTGTTCTAGATTCTCCACCAGGAGAAACATTTTCTCCACATATATCTTGTCAAGGTTCCCCAGGATCTTGTCTTTCAATCAAACCCTAATTCTCCTGAACTCCATTCGATACAAACCTAGCCTCCAGAACACAAAACGCCAGAAATGCTCTTACTGTGTAATGCATGCTCATAACTGAAGCATAACCTACCTAATGTTTTACTCAATTTCTTCAGCAACAGTGCTGACATTCTGTTAGTTTTCCCAAATTCATTCTGTACTTGCATTGTTTTTCATTAGGACACTCAGAGCCCAGTAGTCTCTTAATGGTTGGATAATTTTTTTCCCTAGCAATTTTACATTTCTCACCTCATGCTCATATTTCTCATTTGCCAGATCTTCGTTCGCTCTCTTAACCTATCGCTATCCCTCATTACCCTCCTTGTTCTCCTCACAATATACGTTCCTACCTATATTTGCTTCATCAACAATTTTAGAAACCAAATTTTTGGTGCTTTCTTCTTAGTCCATTGTATAGATTGTAAAATGTAGACACCCTGGCACCAATTTCTGCATCCACCATTCATTCTTGCCAAACATCTATGCCTAATCTCCCTGTTGGTCAGCCATTTATTGTATCTGCTCTTATATTTTACCTCCTATATCTTGCACTTACTGCTTCAAAATACTCCAGCGATTAGGTAAACTTTTATTTCTTTCTCAAAAATCATCTTGACTTGCCTTGATTTTTACTCAATGTCCTGTTATTTAATAGCAAATAACTTTTTTTCAATGATAGATGTACAGCCAACTAGCTTGTTGTTTTCTCTCTCACTCCCATTTTGAGTAAGGAGTTAGATTTATCTACTTTTCCATTCTTAGGGACCTTTCCATGAATATAGGGAATTTTGAAAAATTAAGACCAATTCATCAACTATCTCATTACAATTTCCCCGGTGATTTAATTTTCCTGAGTTCCTCTCTCCCCTCTGATTCCGGAATGTATCCTCTGAGGTGAGGACTGGTGCAAAATAACTGTTTTATCCATCTCCATTTCCTGTTTCCCACTTTTAATTTTCCATACTCACTTGTGAAAATGATAGAACTCATTCTGTTGATTCTGTCTTTTAAATATCTATGAAAACTCTTACTGTCTGTTTTTATATATCCGGTTACCTTTATCTCATATTCATATTTTCCATCCAAACTGTAGCCCTATTTCATATGTAAAAGTCCTGAGGGGTTGAGTTCAGAAGTTGTTTACATCAATTAGTTTACTGGATTGAATTGCTGATGTGTACTTCTGGCCTGCAAGGAGAAAAGTAATAGTTTTCTGTTTTGTGTAATTCCACTGTACCTCTTGGTGTGACACTCAGACTATATGACAGGCAAATAATGCAGAAGATTTAATATTTGCATAATCAAATATTATTCAGAACTTCTCCCATTATTTCTTAGGTTAGGTATTATTTCTATTGTCCTTGTTTTGAAAGCTCTGTTGGTGTAATTCCTTTCTATTTTTGGGTAATTCCTGTATGGAAGAAGGACTGTGAGATGATTATATGAATCTTGACTTTTACCTATTGTGAGACAAGCTGTTAGGTCGGTTGTCACAAGCGTATCTATAAATCATCTTTTCCTGAAGGCAACATTCCGTTCAACATATGTACTCAATTTTTTCCAGGTTGCATTCTTCTAAGGTGAAGGTGAAAAATTTAGAGCCCGGTTCCAGGTGTGGAAAATGGGAGGGAGTTGTGTACCAAGTGAAACTATGAAAGTAACCTCCATTGTGTCCGGACATCAGCATCTGAAAATTTTCCAACCAGCCATACATACTAACCATCTTTAAGGGACCATATAATATTTGCTAACATCCCAATGCCCTATATCCTGAATATAGGTTTCCTAAGAAGTCTTTAGCACCAGATGGATGAACTGTGTTCAATTTAATCCATATCTTAGATATCCACTCACTTATATAATAAGTTAAAGCAAAAAATATTTCTGATCACACAACTTATAGTCTGGATGCTGGGAACCATTAGTTGAAATCTGGTTTGCGGCAACAGAAGTCCGATTTGATACTCTGACTGCTAAATTTCCAGGTTTTTGCTTGCACTGTAGCTATTAGCCAACATTGAATGGTATCTAGTTTAAATGTGCACCTAAGGAGCTGGTGGTAGACCTAAGGAGAGCTAAGGCACCGGTGACCCCTGTTTCCATCCAGGGGGTCAGTGTGGACATGGTGGAGGATTACAAATACCTGGGGGTAGGAATTGACAATAAACTGGACTGGTCAAAGAACACTGAGGCTGTCTACAAGAAGGGTCAGAGCTGTCTCTATTTCCTGAGGAGACTGAGGTCCTTTAACATCTGCCGGACGATGCTGAGGATGTTCTATGAGTCTGTGGTGGCCAGTGCTATCATGTTTGCTGTTGTGCGCTGGGGCAGCACGCTGAGGGTGGCAGACACCAACAGAATCAACAAACTCATTTGTAAGGCCAGTGATGTTGTGGGGATGGAACTGGACTCTCTGACGGTGGTGTCTGAAAAGAGGATGCTGTCCAAGTTGCATGCCATCTTGGACAGTGTCTCCCATCCACTACATAATGTACTGGTTGGGCACAGGAGTACATTCAGCCAGAGACTCATTCCACCGAGATGCAACACAGAGCGTCATAGGAAGTCATTCCTGCCTGTGGCCATCAAACTTTGCAACTCCTCCCTTGGAGGGTCAGACACCCTGAGCCAATAGGCTGGTCCTGGATTTATTTCATAATTTACTGGCATAATTTACATATAACTATTTAACTATTTATGGTTCTATTACTATTTATTATTTATGGAGCAACTGTAACGAAAACCAATTTCCCCCGGGATTAATAAAGTATGACTACGACTATTTTTTCCATGTTTTGGGATCTGGCCAGTACCTGCAGGATCAGCATTGTCACTCATCCTTAGTTGCCATTGAGAAGATGGTAGTCAGGTGTAGTCCTTCCGGTGATGCTTCTCCAACATAGCTGATGAAGGTTTAAATGTTAAGTGTCGAAGAAAGAACAATGATGTGCTTTAAAGTTAAATCAGCCCTGAGGCTGCATGAATCCTGAACAACTGATACAAGTGATGTTACAGTTTTTCAAAGCTATGCAAATATGTACATGCTTGGAAAATTATCTTTTTAAAGATGCGGGGTAAAGCAAAAACATGGAACTAAATGGATCAATTGTTCGTAAGCTTGGTGCTGGTGAAGCAATCAGTGTGGTTTCTTTCTTTTAAGAACTTAAGACGGGAACTTGTTGAGGCAAACATTAATAGTCAGTCCAAATGAATTGGTCATGATCTTTCAAGAATCACTTGACTCTGGCATGGTCCCGAAGGAATGGAAGATTGCAAATGTTACTCCACCCCTTAAGAAGGGAGGAAGGCAAAAGAAAGGAAATTATAGATCAGTTAGCCTAACCTCAGTGGTTGGGAAATTGTTGGAGTATATTATTAAAGATGAGGTTTTGTGATACTTGGAGACTAATGATAAAATAAGTCAAAGTCAATATGGTTTCTGTAATGGGAAATCTTGCCTGACAAATCTGGTAGAGTTCTACAAGGAAGTAACAAGCTGAGTGGACAAAGAAAGATAGTGGATGTTATTTACTTGGATGTTTAGAAGGCATTTGATAAAGTGCCATTCATGAGGCTGCTTAACAAGATAAAATCCTATGGCGTGACAGGAAAGATACTAACATAGATAGTGAATGGCTGTCAGGCAGGAGGCAGTGAGTGGGAATAAAGGGGGCCTTTTCTGGTTGGCTGCCGTTGACTAGTGGTGTTCCTCAGGAGTCATTATTGGGACTGCTACTTTTCACATTGTTTGTCAATGATTTGGATAATGGAATTGATGGCAAAGTTTGCGGATGATACGAAGATAGGTGGAGGAGTTGGTAGTGCTGAGGAAGTAATGTGTTTGCATCAGGACTTAAACAAATTGAAAGAATGGGCAAAAAAGTAGCAGATGGAATATGGTGTTGGGAAATGTATGATAATGCATTTTGGTAAAAGGAACAATAGTGCAGACTATTATCCAAATGGGGAGAAGGTTCAAACATCAGAGATGCAGGAGGCATAGGAATCCTCGTGTAAGACTCCCAGAAGGTTAATTTACAGGTTCAGTCTGTGGTAAAGAAGGCAAATACAATGTTGGCATTAATTTCGGGGGAATAGAATATAAAAACAAGGAGATAACGCTGAGCCTTTATAAGACACTAGTCAGGCCGCACCTGGAGTATTGTCAATAGTTTTGGGCGCCATATGTCAGAAAGGGTGTGTTGTCATTGGAGAGGGTCCAAAGGAGGTGTATAAGGATGATTTCAGGAGTGAAGGGGTTAACATATGGGGAGTGTTTGGCAGCTTTGGGCCTGTACTCACTGGAATTTAGAAGGATTCATGGGGATCTCATTGAAACGTACTGAATGTTGACAGGACTAGATAAGTTGGATGTGGAGAGGATGTTTCCCATGGTGGGAGTATCTGGAATTAGAAGGCACAGGCTCAAAATTGAGGGGGCGACCTTCCTGAACGGGAGGGATTTGTTTAGCCAGAGAGTAGTAAATCTGTGGAATGCTGTGCCACAAACTGCAGTGGAGGCTAAGTCCGTGGATATATTTAAGGCAGAAATTAATCATTTCCTGATCGGTCAGGGCATCAGAGGATATGGCAAGAAGGCAGGTGTATGGAGTTGAGTGGGATCCAGGATCAGCCATGATGGAATGGCGGAGCAGGCTTGATGGGCTGAATGGCCTAATTCTGCTCCTATGTCTTATGTTCTTAATATCTGTATGCCCCTTACTTTCAATGGTAGTAACATAATTTTCTCTACTTTCACACTAATGCATTACAATTATCTACCACAATACACCGTGTTTAAGAGAATTTTAGCTGGGACACTTAAGGCATAGAAGGGTACGTTTCTAATGCGGGCAAGTGGGATTAGTGTAGATGGTCAAAAGGACATGGTAGACTGGAAGGCCCATTTCTGTGGTATACTAAGAGGGGTTGGTAGATTGCTGTCAATCCAATAGTGTCTGATCTGAATTGCTGTTGCTAACCAGACCGATTTGTTGCTGCTGTTGTTATTGGGATTTCTTTGATGAACAGTTGAAGCACCATTTGTTTTCAGCAATCAAGCAAAAAGAATTATTTTTCTGTTCTCTTTGACCTGGATGTGTTTACATGATTGAATTGTGATTGAATTCAATCTCCCGACCAATTTGTGATTTATTGATGAAACAGTAACAACAATAAAATTTTTATTAATCTAGAAATAGAGGATAAATTTTCAGTTGGATGAATGTAGAGCACAGTAATAATTTAATTTTTCATCTTCAAATTGTACCTGGAGAAATTCAGTATGGAGATCATTGGCTGAATTATTTTTCTAAAGCTTGGGGTACTATTTCATTTAGCTATACTGATGAAAGAAATGTTGACCGATGTCTTCCATTTTTTTTTGCCACAGGATGTTTGCGTACCCCTGGAGCAGTTTGCATTAGCATTGCATTGTGTACAATGTCAAAGCATTAACAGGCAGTGATTAATGCTTTCCTAGTGCATTTCTTCATGGTTCATTCAGATATCACAGCAGGAACCACAACAGCTAGCATAACAACATAAGTTTTTTTTTGTGCTTGCAGAATTTACTGAAGTGTGTTTGGTCAAAAGGCAATATGTTTATTTGGATACAGGCCAGTCATTTATAATGCTTGATCTGAATGGACTGAGGCATTCAACTTTCTGTTTATGAGTGTCTACAGGATGACATTTTGTTCCTTGCCGCAATGTATCCTCGATCTCTCTGTAATTCATTCTCATTCTTTCTTTTGATTTGATTCTGCCTATCGTGTCCATGCGGGCTGTCAGATTAATCACGTTATTCCATTTCCTTCATTCATTTTCCCTTGTAACCTACTGTCTTTCATTTGCCTCATGTTCCATCTGACTGTACTACCATCTAACTACTGTAGCTTATCGGAACGAATTAACTGACCTCACCAAAGTGCATGGTATGTGGGAGGAGCACCCAAACACTGTTTGTACCCGTGCACACTCCACGCAGACAGCACCTGAGTTCACGATTGAACTTGGGTCACTGGACCTGTGAAACAGCAGCGTTACTTGCTAAACCAGTTGGATGCCTTTTTCTTTAATTGAGATTGTGTGTATTTGTTTATTAAAAGATGAATTTTTATTCTTGGAAACTGGAGGATAGCTACTCAAATATTGCTGGCGATAAAATGCTGCCTGAAAGTTGTTGTGGGAGCTTGGTCAAGTTCATGGGATGCAATCAGTTGTGGAATTCACTCCTAAATAGTTGCTGGATGAGTCTGATAAAACTTTTCATAAAAATGAAAGAGAATCTGCCATTCATTGTCCATGATGCTGATGCATTTCCTGGGCTATGCTGGGACACATCATCAGTGATGTAACCTGGGGTCATCGGATGTCTCGGGTCTTTCAACATCAGACACTCTCGCCCAGACAACTCAGCCAGGGATAATCAGGTCCTGGCTTTTGTCCCAGCAGCACTGGTCCACGGGTCACACCTTTTGATCCGCAGCCATCTGGAGGCTTGCTCAGCAGTCTCTGTGATGGTTCTGACAGCTCTTTTCTTTGCAGCCTATGTAATGCCAAGGACAGAGTAGGTTCTGCACAGCAAGCATCCAGCAAAACCTCTGCTCTATAGGCCTGCACCGTGCCGTCCACTCCTGTCTCTGGCACTACTCTACCTGCTCTTGGTATTTGGATTTCTTGTGTTCAAGCACCTCCTAAATCAGTTCTACCGTGACCACCTGCTTTGAAGTTTCTGACAGAATGACCATGTCAGGCCTCAGTGATTATGATGCAGTGAAGTCAGGGAACTTTAATTGTTTGTCCAGATCAGCTTTCAATTGCCAGTCAGGCGCTGGTGTGAGCAAGCCTGCTGGTGATCTGGGCTGACACTGTGGTTGGTCTCCAGATTCGACAAAGGCTATAGGCTTCCAAGGTTGGTGGAGGAGCCTACTGTTGTTAATGGCTGAGGGGATACTTTCTGCCACTGTCTTCAACACCTGGTCATGGTGCCAGCAGTAGCGGTCTTCTCCCAGGACTTTTGGATAGGATCTGTTCCAGGGCAGAGAGGACATGATGGTGAGCAAAAACATTCACTGGACCAGGCAGGATGTCTTACACAGTCTGGATCATGAACATGATGCACTGGTGTTCTGCCTGCCAGGTGTTGGACCATTAGATCTTCTGCTTCTACGCACCTTCCCACCTTGCCCAAACTCCTTGCTGCCTCATTCCTACTACCCTGGGGGTAAGCACTTCCCGGACAAGTTTGTGTCTGTCCCTGCCCTGGGGCCTTTCAAAGCAGGTAGAAGGGAAGGTGCCCAGCCCTGTCTGTCCAGGTGCTACTGTCCCTTACCAAGATCCCTGTGCCATCTCTACTGCATTCTTGGCCTTCCATTTCCTGCCAGTATGGACCTCAATGCCTGCTGACAAGATTTTGGGGTTGCTGGACTCTCTTATTCCTCTTCCCATACAGAGCAATGCTGCTTAGGTTACGTGGGAGGCCCAGCAGCCATCTTCAAAGGGAGCTATTGATCTTTCTTTCCAGAGTGTCAACTGTTGACATGGGTACCTCATATACCAGAATGGGCCAGAGGATTCTAGGGAGGATGCCGTGCTTGTAGATCCGGGCCTTGAATTCACTAGGTAGGCCTGACTTGTCCACTGGTGACCCAGACATCTAATTCTCTGCTGCTTTTCTGGATGGCAAAGACCTTCCCCAGACTGTTGACTGGTTTCTCAGATGGGATAACAATACCATCCAAGGAGAAATGGAACTCGGCTGTGTGTCTGCCTTTCTTTAACACCAGAGACCCAGAGTTCTCTGGCTTAAAGTTCATCCTTGCCCGTGCAATGAGCCTCTCTAGCACCTGGAGGATCCATCTCCAGCCTGGGACTGATATAGTTCAATTGGTGCTTAACAAGAGAAGTGCATTCACACACTGGTAGAATTACGTAATTGGACAATACCCAAACCAGGTTTTATTAGGCCAGGGTTTTTACGAATGTCAGAAATAAACAACCTAAGATTGACTCACCTGAAGAGGGGCAGTTTAAAATGACACATTCCTCTTTTTATAAATGATTATTCTGTCATTTACTTTATAAAGACGTGTTGATGTGTGCTTACTTATTAACTCCATGTAAGTCAGTATAAAAAGACATAAATATAACTTCAAGTATTTAATATAAGAAGAAAAAAACACTCATATTGAGCTCAATTTTTTGCATTCCGGACTCTGCGCCCTGGGAACAACTTGGTTTCTTGCTGCAAGTGGGTAAAATGTTTATGGCCACTGTTCTGTGGTTTCTCTGGAATCTTTTTCTGAGTATATGCTATGCCAGGATTGTGTTTGGACTGGAAAATGGAATATGATAACTATCTCAAAAAAAATGTAGGAACTTGCCCTTTACTTCCTTTGCATCTGCATAACTAAATTGTCCTGCCGAGGGGTCTCGGCCCGAAACGTCGACTGTACTCATTTCCTAGATGCTGCCTGGCCTGCTGAGTCCCTCGAGCATTTTGTGTGGGTTTAACTGAATTCTTTCACTGTTAGTGGCTTTACTGGGGAGAGGGAATCATTGATCAGATGATTTATTGACAGAATTACAGTAGGTAAGATAGTATGGCATATAATTACCCTACTTCCTGTCTGTGCTCCCAAATCTTCACGCCGTCCAGAAGGATAAAATTATGGATGTGATAGAATATTCACTGTTCTGAAAACACCAAAGGTGATATTCTCATTGAATTCAATGTTCACCAAATAGCACAATGTGGGTGCTCAGCAAACTATTTACAGCTTCATCTCAGAGAATTTCTTCCCGTCCTCAGCCAATATCACCAAAGGGCATCAGCATCTCCTTGCCGTTGCCCTCCAAGGTGTGCCGTATCCTAGGCCGAGCGCCTGCTTCAATTCCTTCCCTACTAGAAAAAAATTTTCTACCATACTGGGGACTCAGTCATGATTAGGGCAGCAGTGAATCATAAATCATAAGGGAGGAGAAGATAGTGGCACGACGCAGCTCGCAGCAGTCACTCCGGTGGTGATGTCTGTTATTTGTCAAGTAGGGTGCCGTGCACAATCCTGATTTGATGGAGACGGATGTGAGAGCACGGAGGAACATATGGTGAAACTTCTGAAATGCCTGCTTCGCTGCTGCTGCTACTGTGTGGTCCAGAATCTCCGGGGGAGAAGGCCCCGAGTCCTCGGCTTTGCTTGTTGCTCGGCGGTTGGGGCGGGGTTGAAGCGCTTGGCAGAGGATGGTGCTCGGAGAGGCTGTGTCGGAGGAGCTGGTCAGAGGCTCGAAGTTTTCGGATGGACTCAGAGTCCGCTGCGGTCGGGTGCTTCCAGTGGTGCTGCATCGGCAAGTTTGCGGCGCTTGAAGGTTCATGGCAGGGAGAGTTTCTCCCTTCTGCCACCTGCGTGAGATGATGAGTCTATCGGGACTTTGAGACTTTTTTTACCGGGCCCATGGTCTGCTCTTTATCAAATTATGGTATTGTTGCACTGTTGTAACTATATGTTATAATTATGTGGTTTTGTCAGTTTTAGTCTTGGTTTGTCCTGTGTTTTCTTGTGATATCATTCTGGAGGAACGTTGTATCTTTTTTAATGCATGCATTTTTAAATGACAATAAACGAGGACTGAGTGTCCTCATAATCTAATTTAATCTAATTGTTCATCACTGTTTTAAAGCAGTTTAGTAGGAGCAATTTAGGCAGCTTTACTGCATCTGCCCCATGCAAAACGGAAGCAAATAAAATCCTGGGCAACAAAATCACACATCTGCATCTAAGTACCAAGATATGTTTAAAAATTTCCTTGGGATGAATTGCTTTCTAAACTAATAAATTATTGCCAAGTCAAGTGAAAACAACACATTTCCAATGTGCATAACACTCCACTTACGCTGAATAAAATATGTCTGTACCCTGCCCTCAACCTCAATGCTATCACAATGGATGTGTAAGACATTTCCAGGCTGTAAGTCTTTGTGTTCTTTCCAATAAATAGAAGTGATTTGAATGTATTATGAATTTTAAAAATTGTGCAATGATTCAGACTTTGGTACTGTCTAGATTACCCACTGTAGCTCTGATACAGCTCTTAAAATAATTTAGTAATTAGTCATGATGCCAATACTGCTTTGTGAGCCCTTCATGTGGACTTGCTTCTTGTTGCTTTCTTTTTATAGGAGGAATAATGATTGAAAAAAAATGAAGTAGCAACACAAATTACTCCATCTGATCACTTCACAGAAGGAAAATGTCCCCTGCAAATTTTAAACTTTGCCTGATATCTTGGAAACACTATATCGCACACATCTCTAATTTGATTTAAAACATTAACATTTATTATTTCAGCAACACACATCAAAGTTGCTGGTGAACACAGCAGGCCAGGCAGCATCTGTAGGAAGAGGTGCAGTCGACGTTTCAGGCCGAGACCCTTTGTCAGGACTAACTGAAGGAAGAGTGGGTAAGGAATTTGAAAGTTAGAGGGAGAGGGGGAGATCCAAAATGATAGGAGAAGACAGGAGGGGGAGGGATGGAGCCAAGAGCTGGACAGGTGATAGGCAAAAGGGGATACGAGAGGATCATGGGACAGGAGGTCCGAGGAGAAAGACAAGGGGGGGGGGACCCAGAGGATAGGCAAGAGGTACATTCAGAGGGACAGAGGGAGAAAAAAGAGATTGAGAGAAAGAATGTGTGCATAAAAATGAGTAACAGATGGGGTACGAGGGGGAGGTGGGGCCATAGCGGAAGTTAGAGAAGTCGATGTTCATGCCATCAGGTTGGAGGCTACCCAGACGGTTTATTATTTTGCAGCTTTAAGTATTTTAAGAAATGCTATGTTAGATAGAAGATTCTGCGTTTAAAATACTTTCTTTCTCCAACAAAATTAGCTGGGGTGAAAGAACTGCAGCTGCTTCTCCATCCTGCATCTGAGGAGGAAAATCCTAGCATGCGGGTTAGGGCGGTTGCCGAGGCCTTCAATTGTAGTGCCTTTAGAGTCATGTGAGTTAATATGTTGCTTTGTCCAAAGATGACAGCCCATAGATTTACTACCCACTTTGCATTCTTCCAATCATAGCACATGGTACAGTAGATAAATGTACAAACCTTGTCACTCTACTAACTTTCATCTTTCTACATCTGAAGATATGTACTGCTTCAGTGATAGCTTGTATAAGTTACCAACTTGTAGATTAATCTTATTGATCATTGGAAACCAGGTAAATTGCAATCACAAGTAAGTTGAGGTTTGGATATTCCACAGATGTGACTGAGGTTGCTCAGTCGTGGATGTTATATGTTAACTCCCTCATCCCTTTGAAAATTTTCTTATTAACGAGGGCTGAATTGCAAACAGGGAGTAGTGAGGGCCGTGAATCATTGTGGCGAGGTCTATGAAAATTCTTGAAAGAGGCAATGGTGGTAGAAAAAGGGGTGAAATCAAGATGAGGGGAATAAATCAAGATAAACTTGATGTTATAGCTGTTATCCTTATTCATTATATCTTATTTCATCCCCTTGCACAAAAGAAATAATGCAAGAGTGGAAAATGCTGGAAGCACTTTGCAGGTCACCTGCATCCGTGGAAGTTAACTGTTGAGTGTTTCTAGCATTTTCTGTTTTGTTTCCAGTTTCCAGCATCTGTAGTTGTAGATGGAATAAAATTCAGACAGTCTGGGGTTCACCTTCAGGACTAACAGTCTGTTTATTACAAACTAACAGCAACAGTGGTGGTGTCACTCATCCTAAATGAATACTCCCCGATCCTGAGTGCTCATTCCTCTTGTACTATTTCTAATCTACTTTGCTCCATTATTTCTACCCTACAGGAGCTGTGTATAGATAGAGTCAGGTAAGCTATTTGCAGTGTCAGACTTCAGTGCTTATGTGCTATGTTGCTCTGTGAGCCTTCATACTTGAGTGCCTTGTGTGCTGCATGAGCTGTGTGCCGTTCTGCTGTTAGTTTGTATGTAGAAAGGCAACCTTTCATCTTGGAGTTTATTGGATTGTTGTTAGAATGGTAATCCGGCATGAGTTTACTACAGTTCACCTTAGCCTCAAAGATGTGGTTCAAACTGGTTTGAGCCTTTCTCTGCCTGGTACCAATCCTCTAGAAACTCCTTTTATCTCTTTGCTACATGATCATCCCCTGTTCTCTGCTAAATTGCTACCATGCCATTTCACTATTCCTTCCTACAGTAGTTCATTGATTTTCTTCTACTGTAGAAATACTGCAGCCCAAGGCACTAGAATGACTTGCAATGTAAAACTTCAAAAAGTATTTTTCTGATACATTGAATATTTATTCTTCTGCCTCATGTTGTTTATCCCATATTCCAACTTTAAAACATTCTTATTCCATTTCCTCTTCAGCCCTTTACCTCTTCAAGAAAGAGGTGGATAGAGCTCTTAAAGATAGCGGAATCAAAGGTTATGGGGATAAGGCAGGAACTGGATACTGATTATGGATGATCAGCCATGATCACAGTGAATGGCAGTGTTGGCTTGAAGGGCTGAATGGCCTACCCCTTCACCTATTGTCTATCGAAGTAACATCTTCATCACTTTTGGATCTGACTTTTCCAATAACACCGTACACTTTGATGACACCTTGCACTTCACGTTAAACAAATTGTAACACTTACGTTTCACCTGTACTAAATTTTAATGAGGTGTCATACAATCTTGCTGATCTCCTACAGCGTATGGCTTCAGAACTTTCCAGCAATTTATTGAATTACTCTCCATCCTTGCTTACCTGATCCTTCTAGTCCCTTCAGAGCAACATTTCTGCTGGCACAGTCTGTTCATTCCAAAATTGTTGTCCACACTGTTTTCTTCTCTCTCTTGTCATTGGGACATCTTCCACTATCGTGGGGCATTCTGAAATTTCCCTATTTGTCTTGTTTCATTCCTCTCTTGAAGATCTTTTGTAATCATAATCACTTCCCTTCCTTAGTATGTAGGCCCACTATAAAGTACCGTGGCTTCTGGCTTAAGATGTCTGATAGAAACAGGAACTGCATTCAAAAACTAACGAATGGTGCATTGCAGAGACTAGATTTGACAACATTTGGTTTTGTGTTTAAATTATTTAGAGGAACGAAAGACAGGACATTTGATGGTGAGGCTAAGTGTGGAAAAGGATTAGCTGTCATAGATTATGGACAGTTTGGGTGAACTAGACTGAAAATAAAAGCTGTTATGATCAAAGGAAAAATATGAAGTGCGCAAGAGTGGAAATAATCTAAAGGACTGTTACCAGAAATGCACTTCACAAAAAATGGCATACAATTGTTTGACACTTGAGTAACTGGAACATGTTGTCCCAAGTGACAATATCCTTCTTCCCTACTCTCAGTCAAGCCTGGTACAACTGACTATTGAGAGAGTATAAAAAAGAGCAGCTAACTTGGTAAATTTTGCTAGAGTAAAGATGGTCAGAATTTATATTAGACAAAGCCTATTTAGAAATTATCTTGCATTACTTAAGGAAATATTTGATATTAATAAAAGTTCCTAGATTAAGGGTTATGAATTTAAGCAATTTCTGTGATTGAATTTTTGGGACCTTGCAAAGCAGTGGAAGTGGGTATTATGAGTTTAAAGAAGGTATTGGTATATTAAAATGTTGCCTGTTGATTTGCCTGCTTAACAAAGAGAAATGTATTTATTACTGAGATACAGCACAGAATGGGCCCTTCTGACCCTTCGAAGTGCACCAGCCAGCAATCCCTGGATTTAATCTGAGTCTAATCACGGGAAACCCACACAGTCCACAGGCAGCAGCGGGAATCGAACCCGGTCACCTGTCCTGTAAAGCGTTGTGCTAACTACTACATTACCGTACTGCTCTATGGTACTCTAACCTATGGAACTAATCTGATGGATAAATGTGTGTCACCTACTCTGGTGTTTAGGATGGAGAGAAGGAAGGATTGAAAGTGTGCCTGGTCACAGTATTCTGAATCATGACTGAGATAGTTCTGCAAATTCACCACTTCATCTGAAAGTAACCTGGTTTTTAAGATTTTTTCTTAATAGTGGTAGTCAGACCCCTGTTTACAGGATGTACCTTACTGTAATGAGCATGATGTTCTTGTCTCATCCATCCTTTTTCAAGCTTTGAAATTTTCAGTGGCTGAAGAAGCCGTTCTCGACCTCTTCTAATCAGTGGCGAAAGCTAGACCCGAAATGAATCGCTGGTGTGTTCAAGGCCTGGAGCGATCTGCCACGGCAGAGCCTGGGTCCTAATAAGAGGTACAATCCGTTGTACAGTTTAAACACCGGCCAAGATAGACAGGAAAGGCAGGGTCTCCCTCAATGTTCACTCCTCTTTCCATAATGCTGAGGCTGTGAGACTGCCCTGGCCACTGTGCAAACTTTACTGGGATTTGCCTTGCTAATAGGATGAACTGATACCGAGGCTTTGGGCCTACTCTGTGCTGCTCCGGGGATTTGGATCGAAGAACTCGTTCAGAATGCTGTTCTTGTTGCTTGCTTCTATTTGCATGATTTGTGGGTGTTTTTCCTCTTTTTCTGTGTATTGGGGGATTTTTTTTTTTAGTTGGGTTCTTTTGAGTTGCTTGCTTTGTGGCTGCCTTAAGCAGACATAGGTTGTATGATAATATACATTCTTTGATAATAATGTACATTGAATGTTTGAATCTCTTCTGTTGTGTTGACCTGGGGCTCTGTACCTCCCTCTGCGAATAGATCCTTGACTTCTTCACCAGGAGACTGTGTAGATTGGAAATAACATCTCCTCCTCACTGACAATCAACACTGGCTCACCTCAAGGATGTGCACTTAACCTACTGCTTTAATCTCTCCACACCCACAATTTTGTGGGTAGGCACAGCTCAGACGCCATCTATAAATTTGCCGATGACATAGCTATTCTTGGCAGAATTTCAAATGGCACGAGGTGTACAGAAGCGAGGTAGGGCAGCTGGTTGCGTGGTGTCACAGCAACAACCTTGCGCTCTGTGTCTGTAAGCCCAAGGAATTCACGGGAACACTCACCAGTCCTCATCGAGGGATCAAATGTGGGAAGAGTGAACAGTTTCAAGTTCCTAGGTGTCAACATCTGTGAGGATCTATCCTGGGCCCACCATATTAATGCAGTTTAAAAAAAGGCACGATAGTGGCTATATTTCATCAGGGGTTTGATGAGAATTGGTATGTCACCAAAGACGTCCAAATTTCTATAGATGTACCGTGAAGAGCAATCTAACTGCATTACCCTCTGGTTTGGAGGGGCCACTGCACAGGATCAGGGAAAGCTGCAGAAAGTTGTGACCAGTCAACTCCATCATGGACACCAGCCTCTCCACACAGAGGGCCCTTTCAAACCACAATGCCTCAAAAAGGTGGCATCCATTATTAAGGACCCCCATTACCCAGGACATGCCTTCTTGCCATTGCTACCATCAAGGAGGAGGTACAGGAGCCTGAAAACACACACTCATTGTTTCAGGAACAGCTTCTTCCCCTCCACCATTAGATTTCCAAATGGACGTTGAACCCATGAACACTTCCTCAGTATTTTTTCCCTCACTTTTTGCACTACTTAAATTATTTTTATATAATTATAATTTATAGTTTTTATTACTTTGTATTGCAATGTACTACTGCCATAAAACAACAAATTTAACAGCATATGCTGGTGATATTAAATGTGATTCTGATTTCTATGAAAAATCTGGAATAAAATCAGAAGGTACCAGAAACTTGTGGCAAGTGAGGCAGCATCGGCGAAACAAGGCACAGTTAACGTGTGAGGTCAGTAACCCTTCAACAGGACTGGTGGATAACTTGCTGCTCGAGGCTTCATAACATGGGGTTTGCTTGAGCTATTTGTCCACTTTGAATAATCAGTGACAGATTCACGAGAGTGACTACAATCTTGTGTAACAATGAAGTATCCCATGCATGTTTTCGCAAGCTGCAACTAAAGATCAATGGATGAAAAAGTCATATCTGAGGTGAAAAATATGCCTACTGGATAGATATTTCATTTGTGTGTAAATTCACTGTAATTGACAGGTGAAACATAACATTTAATGCAGCAGAACCATGTCTTGTGAATAAAGAGATGATTTGTCTATCTGAAGATCTCTGTCCATGGAGTGAACTGATTGTCTCAGCACTGACACTTTGTTCAAGTGTTCATTCACTTGTGAAAAGCAATCATTTTCACTTGCACCTGTGACCTTCATGAATTATAAATTAATCACATTCATGAAGGACCATTTCAAGTCACTGCCACTGATGACATATCATTTATGTATTTTTAAAGCATAGATAATTAGTTTTGAATGTAGTATATCAAAACAATTAATTATGAAATATTGTCATTCTGTTGCTAATATATCTTTCATTGAGCAGCAAACAGTTTGTTAAGAAGTTCAGACTTTCAATTCATTGTGCACCTAATAGTTTAAAGTTGAATTGTTGGGCCAACATACGTTAAAATGTGGAAGTTGCAATTCCAATGAACCATCCTTCAATTTAACTTTCTAAACAGATTGAAACTCATGCAGGAGGTACATAGTAATAGTGTGTGACTTGACTACTGTGCTTTGCATAATACACACAGGGAATTAAAACATAGTGGGGAATATATCTAATTATGCAGAATGCTAAACAACTCAGCTTTCTAGCTGCTTGATGATCTACTATATTGCCCACTTTCCATGCCTTTTTGATGCTGTCTTTGTATTTTTTTAATTATGCAAATTAATCTTGACCCCTGAACTCTGGATTTCCGGTTGATGGATTACAATCATGTTAATGTTTATTTCAAAAGATTTTTCTGAGCTTGATTGGCTTTTCAATGTAGCCCTTGAAGGGTGGAAAACGGTTGCATTTTTATTATGTGCATCATTTGACTGGAAATTATGGGAAAAACGGAGTGCTAAAATGACAAAGTACAATTCTAAAGTAAGACGTAGCAGAAGAACATTATGGAGATGGAGCTTTTTTCAGTAATCACAGTAACCGTAGCAATTCTCCATTAAAAATTTAGATCTGCTTGTTTTGTCAAGTGTTGACAGTTCTCTTTCAAGTTACGTGCCCTATTAAATTTATTCTTTCCCTTCAAGTTATTTGAAACATAATTTTCCATCTTTTTATATAAATGTTATATATATGTACACTTGCCTGGAGAGCCTTAACTTTAATGATTTTGTTGTGCCTTTTGAGTTGTTGCTCCATTTTAAATCGTCCACATCTAAAGCCACACAATAAGGAAGTTAGGCTTATCAAGTCACAGAATCGTACAATGTAGAAATGGGTCTTTTAACCCAACAAATCCTCTCCTGTTGTCAAGCACCCATCCATATTGATCCTATTCAAACCTAATCCCATAATCTCATTTTATTCTCCCCATATTACAATCAAATAGTTATCTCCTCACCCTCTCCACCCTTCACAGCCACATTCCACTATGGGCCAATTCACAAAAATGGTTTCAGAACTTAATCTCAGTCCACCCCAAACCACCCCATAGGGAAATTTCTGCATTTCAGCCATTGGTATCCCACAGTTGCCATTTGCATCATTATTTAAACTCTAAATAAGTATATTAAGAACTCAGTGTCTTATAATCAAGGCACAAAATAGGAGCAATGTTACATTTGGATCTTCTCATCTCTTTAACTTTGTCCATGAGAAAAGCATACTTAGTTTAGATTCTGTAGAAGGTCTAACGCACCAACTGTGTGCATTAGTTGGCCATAGTAATGGTGTGCCAACAGCAGTTCAGTCCATAAGACATGGAGCAGAATTAGGCTATTCAGCCCATTGAGTCTGCTCTGCCATTCCATCATGGCTGATCCCAGATCCCACACAACCCCATACACCTGCCTTCTCACCATATCCTCTGATGCGCTGACCGATCAGGAAACTTCTGCCTTAAATATACCCATGCGCTGGCCTCCACTGCAGTCTGTGGCAGAGCATTCCAACCATTTACTACTCTCTGGCTAAAAAAAAATCCTCCTTACCTCTGTTCTAAAGGATTGCCCCTCAATTTTGAGGTGGTACCCTTTAGTTCTGGATACACCCACCATGAGAAACATCCTCTCCACATCCACCCTATCTAGCCTTTTCAATATTTGGTAGGTTTGAGTGAGATCCTCACGCATTCTTCTAAATTTCAGTGAGTACAGGCTCAAAGCTTCCAAATGCTCCTCGTGTTAACCCCTTTATTCCCAGAATCATCTTTGTGAACCTCCTCTGGACCCTCTCCAATGACAACACATACTTTCTGACATATGGGGCCCAAAACTGTTGACAATACTCCAAGTGAGGCCCAACCAGTGACTTATAAAGGCTCTGCATTATCTCCTGCTATTATATTCTATTCCTCTTGAAATAAATACCAACTTTGCATTCTTTACTGCAGACTGAACCTGTGAATTGACCTTCTGGGAGTTTTGCACAAGGACTCCTAAGTCCCTTCACACCTCTGGTATTTGAAATTTATCCCCATTTAGATAATAGTCTAAATGGTTGTTCCTTTTACCAAAATGCATTATCATATGTTTTCCAACACTGTGTTCCATCTGTCACTTTTTTGCCCATTCTTCCAATTCGTCTAAGACCTGCTGCAATTGCATTGCTTCCTCAGCTCTACCTACTCCTCCATCTATCTTCGAATAGTCTGCCAACTTTGCCACAAAGCCATCAATTCTATGATTGAAATCAATGACAAACAATGTGAAAAGTAGTGGTCCCAATACTGACCCCCCTGAGAAACACCACTACTCACTGGCGACCAACCAGAAATGGCCCCCATTTGATCCCACTCACTGCATCCTGCCTGTCAGCCATTCCTCTATCCATGCCAGTATCTTTCCTGTAATGCTATTGGATTTTATCTTGTTAAGCAGCTTCATGTGGGACCTCATCAAATGCCTTCTGAAAATCCAAGTAAATGGCATCCACTGCCTCTCCTTTGTCCACCTGCTTGATACTTTCTCGTCTAATCCTAACTGATTTGTCAGGCAAGATTTCCCTTTACAGAAACCATGGTGACTTTGACTTATTTTATCATTAGTCTCCAAGTACCTCGAAGCCTTATCCTTAATAATAGACTATAACACTTTTCTAACCACTGGGGTTAGGCTAACTGGCCTATAATTTCCTTTTCTCTCTCCAGTTATGGGTTCTCCACCACAAACTTCAGGAATGTACAAGGTTGAAAATAATTCGATTGCAATTTACTGAACAGAAGTCCAAAGTTCCCAAGTGTAAATTAAATTGTATAATTGAGCTAATCAACAGTAAGACGTTGAATTGACAAGGTCATGGGTCATTTTCATGATTGAAAGTGTGTCTATCCCCAGCACTGAATCCAATTCTTGTAATAGGTAAAGAGAGAAGGTTGGTAGGCATAGAGCTGTGGAGACCAGCAAGGGTAAGATCAGCAAGCAGGTAAAGTGCTGGCGAACAGGACCGTAAATAAGATTGGAAGTAAACAGAGAGGGGTGAGTTTTATGACCAGGTGAAGGAGGTGAGTGGCAAACTAATGAATGGCTTTGGGTCATGGATGTGTCTTTGAGAGCCCTGGACAAATGAAGGCTCAACTAGGACCACATGGTTTCATTTGCCCAGCAGTGTTCCAAAAGGGTAATGGTATTATCGAGTGCGCAACTTAAATTAAAAGCATGTCAGCTGTACTAGGATGAATTAAGCCAAAGTTTTGGAGTGACATGAGTTGATTCAGAAATAATTGCGATCTTGTTCCACTCTGAAAAAAGCTGACTTTAAGATGTGTATTGCTCAAAATACAGTACTAAGCATAAGCAACAATCATTCATGTATTACACGTTAAATCTGAAGATACTCAGTGTATTATAACAGTGTGTGAGAAACTGGATATGCTACTCACTTCCTCGGTGGTGCTAGTCTGTTACGAACTTCTATGGCCCCTACAGTCACTTTAAATCATTATAGTTTACATATTGCATGCGGTGCTTGTGTGTTGTTCCCCTGAGACCTCTATGTACTGCCTACTTTTTGTTTTTAGAATTTTTAGGTCAGGAGCATGATTCTAGCCAGCTGATTATGTGTGTGTGTGTGTGTGTGTGTGTGTGTGTGTGTGTGTGTGTGTTGGGGGGGAGTTATTGCTGGAGGGAAGAAAATAATATGAAATAATTTTAACTGGCAGATTGCAGGTGGTAAAGTTGCTGAATGGATGAATCTGCTAAGTAAAATAGTTATGTACACTGCATCTTCATTCCATCGAATATTCATTGTTATTGTCCTTAGATGTTCTGGAAATTAATAAGGAGGACAATATGAACTACAAGAAAAAGTATTACAATTAAATGCCATGGGTTTGGTATTCTTTATTATAATGTATTTTCTAAAATGTGGCACATTCAAGTTCAAATTTAATTATCATTCAACCGTACGTGAACATAGCCAAACAAAACAGTGTTCTTCTGGGGCCAAGGTGTAACACACATTACCAACAGCACATAGCACATCTCACAAATAGCACACACGGTTACAATAAAAAAAACCTGCAGTAACAAAGAAAAAAAAGATAAAAATAAGAAAGCCCAAGACCCCGAGTGATATGACTTATCCTTTAAGTTGCATGTTCATTTTTATCAAATATTTATTGTCACTGAACACTCAAGTTACTCAGTTGGGACCACAACAGTAAAGAGCATCCGTTCCCATCATCCACACACCCACACTGAAAGCTAAAAAGACTACTCACTTTACATAGGATATACACTGAGTTACACCTTGCTCGTTAATGCAAATTTCTAATCAGCCAATCATGTGGAAGCTACTCAGTTTTAATAACTATTTGATAAAAAAGCATGCAGACATAGTCAAGTGGTTCATTTGTTGTTTAGAGCAGATATCAGAATGGGGACGAAATGTGATCTAAGTGATTTTGACTGCAGAAAGTCATTGGTGCCAGAAGGGGTGTTATTGTTATCTCAGAAACTGCTGAACTGCTGGGATTTCCATGCACGACAGTCCCTAGCATTTACAGGGAATGGTGCAAAAAACAGAAAAGAAAACACCCAGTGAGTGGTGATTCTGTGGGTGAAAATGCCTTGTTATTAAGGGAAGTCAGAGGAGAATGGTTGGACCGATTCAAACTGACAGGAAGGCAACAGTAACTCAAATAACCATGTGCTACAACTGTGGTGTGCAAAGAGCATCTCTGAATGCACAACAAATCAAACCTTGAAATGGATGGGCTACAGCAGCAGAAGACAACAAACATACATGTAATGGCCACCTTATTAGGTAGAGGAAGTACCTAATAACATGGCCACTGAATATGTATGTCACTGAAACAGGCACTTTCAAACTGACCATGGCCTTGTAGGATTTGTGTTCCACTAAAAGCACCTGTCATCTTTCTCCAAGCAAATCTCTAGCATAACCCATTACTTCCTTCTTCCTCTTGCTTGTCCAGTCTTGAGTGCATCTAAACTACTGGTTCAATTTCCACATTTCTCTTATTTTCTTATTACATAGTTGGAAGCCGTTCAGTTCATTATGTATATATGAATTCTCAAAGCAATTCCCTCAATCCTGTTCCCAATTTATCTGCCTCTGATCAACTCCACCAAGATTCCCCTACCAGTCATGTACACAAGAGGCAAATTTTCCATGGCCAATTAATTTACCAATCAACACAAATTTGGGACATGGGAGGAAACTGAAAAGTCCAGGAGAAAACTTGTGCAGTCACGGATAATGCACAGTCTTCACAGAGATGGCACTGGAGATCAGGATCAAACCAAGTCACTGCACCTCTGAGGCAGCAGTACCACTGTGACACCCGTTTCAGTATTCTTTGGCTGAAGAAATTTCTTCTGACTTCCCAGTGAACTGCTTCAAGAAATACAGTGATGTCTTTTTGGTTATGCTCATCCCAATATTGGAATATGTTCGTTGCATCTATCCAACCTGTACCGTATAGCCTACTGTATAATATGGGACTATTTTATGTCGTAGTAACACGTTATTGAGCATGCGTTATTAGGCGTGTATTGATCTGTATATATGTGTTCAGTTCAGGTTCCGTAAGTAAAAAGCCCTGTTAACTTAGCTCCAGTCTCTACCGTTTTTATTTATAGTTTTGTTGTATAACCGGACCACATACACAACACAACCTTTCATCATTATGAAGACCTCTTTCAGATCACTCATCCGTCCCCTATTCGCAAGAAAAGTGAACTAGTTTTTGCGTCTATTACTTGTATTGATAACATTATGTCTTCCCTCTCTTCATTTGCTGCATATCCTTTGGTAACCAGAGCTATACACAGTATTCCAAATATAGGGGTATCGTGGTTCAATATGCATTTAGCATAATTTGCCTACTTTAAAAATCTATCCCTGTAGAAATGAACCCTAGTGTTTGCTTTGCTTCCTGCAGGAAGCGGAGGGATGGGTTAGTAAGTTTGCTGATGGCTCGAGGGTTGGAGGTGTTGTGGATAGTGTGGAGGGCTGTCAAAGGTTACAGCGGGACATTGATAAGATGCAAAACTGGGCTGAGAAGTGGCAGATGGAGTTCAATGCAGGTAAGTGTGAAGTGGTTCATTTTGGTGGGTCAAATATGATGGCAGAATATAGTATTAGTGGAAATACTCTTGGTAATGTGAAGGATCAGAGGGATCTTGGGGTCTGAGTCCATAGGACGCTTTAAGCAGCTGTGTAGGTTGACGCTGTGGTTAAGAAGGGATACGATGTATTGGCCTTCATTAATTGTGGAATTGAATTTAGGAGCCAAGAGGTAATGTTGCAGCTATATAGGACCCTGGTCAGACCCCACTTGGAGTACTGTGCTCAGTTCTGGTCGCCTCACTACAGGAGGGATGTGGAAGCCATAGAAAGGGTACAGACAACAGGAATTCTGCAGACGCTGGAAATTCAAGCAACACACATAAAAGTTGCTGGTGAACGCAGCAGGCCAGGCAGCATCTCTAGGAAGAGGTGCAGTCGACGTTTCAGGCCAAGACCCTTCATCAGGTCTCGGCCTGAAACGTCGACTGCACCTCTTCCTAGAGATGCTGCCTGGCCTGCTGCATTCACCAGCAACTTTTATGAAAGGGTACAGAGGAGATTTACAAGGATTCAGGAACATGCCTTATGAAAACAGGTTGAGTGAACTCGGCCTTTTCTCCTTGGAGCGACAGAGGATGAGAGTGACCTGATAGAGGTATATGAGATGATGAGAGGCATTGATCATGTGGATAGTCAGAGGCTTTTTCCCAGGGCTGAAATGGTTGCCACAAGAGGACACAGGTTTAAGGTGCTGGGGAGTGGGTACAGAGGAGATGTCAGGGGTAAGTTTTTTCACTCAGAGAGTGGTGAGTGCGTGGAATGGGCTGCCGGTGATGGTGGTGGAGGCGGATATGATAGAGTCTTTTAAGAGACTTTTAGATAGGTACATGGAACTTAGAAAAATTAGAGGGCTATGGCTTAAGTCTAGTAATTTCTAAGGTAGGGCCATGTTCGGCACAACTTTGTTGGACAACGGGCCTGTATTGTGCTGTAGGTTTTCTATGTTTCTATGACCTTGTGGCATTTTGTGATTTGTACATTTGCCCTGCAAGATACTTTAGTTCAATTATCCCACTTGGACTTGTACCTACTAAGTAACGTGACTTCCCTATCCTTCCTGCTAAAATGTACTAAGATTTAATAGTGGCCGGAGGACCTAGGGTAACGGAGGAACTGAAGGAGATTCACATTAGGCAGAAAATGGTGTTGGATAGACTGATGGGACTGAAGGCTGATAAATCCCCAGGGCCTGATGGTCTGCATCCCAGGGTACTTAAGGAGGTGGCTCTGGAAACCGTGGATACATTGGTAATCATTTTCCAATGTTCTAAAGATTCAGGATCAGTTCCTGAGGACTGGCGGGTAGCTAATGTTATCCCACTTTTTAAGAAAGGAGGGAGAGAGAAGACAGGGAATTATAGACCAGTTAGCCTGACATCAGTGGTGGGGAAGATGCTGGAGTCAATTATAAAAGATGAAATTATGACACATTTGGTCCGAGTCAGCATGGATTTACGAAGAGGAAATCATGCTTGACTAATCTTCTGGAATTTTTTGAGGATGTAACTATGAAAATGGACAAGGGAGAGCCAGTGGATGTAGTGTACCTGGACTTTCAGAAAGCCTTTGATAAGGTTTCACATAGGAGATTAGTGGGCAAAATTAGAGCACATAGTATTTGGGTTAGAGTACTAACATGGATAGAAAATTGGTTGGCAGACAGGAAACAAAGAGTAGGAATTAATGGGTCCCTTTCAGAATGGCAGGCAGTGGGTACTGCAAGGCTTGGTGCTGGGACCCCAGTTGTTTACAATATACATTAATGATTTAGATGGAGGGATTATAAGTAACATTAGCAAATTTGCAGATGACACAAAGCTGGGTGGCAGTGTGAAATGTGAGGAGGATGTTATGAAAATGCAGGATGACTTGGACAGGTTGGGTGAGTGGGCAGATGCATGGCAGATGCAGTTTAATGTGGATAAATGTGAGGTTAACCACTTTGGTGGCAAGAACAGGAAGGCAGATTATTATCTGAATGGTGTCAAGTTAGGAAAAGGGGAAGTACAACGAGATCTATGTGTCCTTGTTCTTCAGACACTGAAAGTAAGCATGCAGGTACAGCAAGCAGTGAAGAAAGCTAATGGCATGTTGGCCTTCATAACAAGGGGAGTTGAGTATAGGAGCAAAGAGGTCCTTCTGCAGCTGTGCAGGGCCCTGGTGAGACCACACCTGGAGTACTGTGTGCAGTTTTGGTCTCCAAATTTGAGGAAGGACATTCTTGCTATGGAAGGAGTGCAGCGTAGGTTCACGAGGTTAATTCCCGGGATGGTGGGACTGTCATATGTTGAAAGACTGGAGTGACTGTGCTTGTATACACTGGAATTTAGAAGGATGAAAGAGGATCTTATTGAAACATATAATATTATTAAAAGATTGGACACGCTAGAAGCAGGAAACATGTTCCTGATGTTGGGGGAGTCCAGAACCGGAGGCCACAGTTTGAGAATAAGGGGTAGGCCATTTAGAACGGAGTTGAGGAAAATTTTTTTCACACAGAGAGTTGTGGATCTGTACAATGCTCTCCCTCAGAAGGCAGTGGAGGCCATTTCTCTGGATGCTTTCAGGAAAGAGATAGAGCTCTTAAAGATAGTGGAGTTAAGGGATATGGGGAGAAGGCAGGCATGGGGTACTGATTATGGATGATCAGCCATGACAGACATCCCACCTCTCCTGGAAGTTCCGGGAGTCTCCTGCATTTCGATAGTGGCTCCCTGACGCCCAGAAATTACATACAATATCCCGGAAATAGATTTTTGTGAGAAGGAGAGGGAGAGCGAGCATCCTGATTGGTCTCTCTTCGTGGTAAGAGTGGTCCCCATCTACCGGGCCGCGAGGAAACAGTATGATTTGGCGATATGAATCAGCGGCACCTTTCCTCATTCCCTGTCACCCATTGTTGAGCTTGAACGCACGCGAGGTCATTACCCGTGCGTCATCCATGTCAGTGCAGGGAGAAGATCAACTCCTCGAGTTTGCAAATGACGGCGGGCTGAAAAGTATGTTTGACGTAACATCTCTGCCAGCATTCTGGATCAAAGTCAAGGCTAAATATCCTGAGATAGCTATGTAAGCACTGAAAACGTTGCTTCCATTTCCAACATCATACCGCTGCGAAGCGGAGTTTTCTGCAATGAATGCAATGAAAACTAAATTGCGGAATAGACTGGACATAAGGAACCCTGTTCGAGTATTGCTGTCTCCCATCACCCTTTGATGGGACCGTCTTGTTGCAAGAAAACAAGCCCAGGGCTCCCACTGATTCAGCGATATTGGTGTGTTGCAATGGTTTTATATGTTCATACGGGGAAAATATGCGCTGTGTGTTTAATATCCAAACGTTACTTAAAATGTTATGATGCTATTGACTTATCACCTATATTCCGGCCGTGATTAACACCCCCGCACCCTCCCCCCCCAGTTGGCCGGTCCGCAAGAATATTGTCAATATTAAACTGGTCTGCGGTGCAAAAAATGTTGGGGACCCCTGCTAAGTAAACCTATCAGTTTTCTGTGGGTGGGCTTTACAGTCGACCTCAAAAATAATGACAGTGCTGCTCGCTGCACTGTTTGCAACAGTGACTTTTCTATTGCCCATGGTGGGTTAAAATGTAAGAGACATGTTGAGGTGAGTTTAACAGGTGTCATTCGTTCATTAGCATAGCTAACGTTATTTAAACTAGCTGGCTAGCTGCCAAGGAGCTACGCTATTGATGTCCTACGTGATGAGGCCAAACTCCCTGTAGACTCGCTTAAAGTTGTAATAGAATAAACATGATAATGTAATATAAGTACATATTTTAACGTCACATTTTCTGCCTATACCCAATTTGGTTTACAGATCAGACAAAATAACAAAATCACTAAACAAAGTATTACATACACCCTTGGAGGGCGACTGGGGATGGGGGGGGAGCGGATATGGGGTTGCGGGGAGGCGGGGCTGCTACCTCCCTGAAATGGTGGTGATACCTCCCTGAAATGAGTTTTTGCAGGGTGGGATGTCTGCCATGATCACAGTGAATAGCGTGCTGGCTTGAAGGCCGAATGGCCTACTCCCGCACCTATTGCCTATTGTCCTATTGTACTACCTTGAATTATTTGTGTGGCTTTACACCTGTTTAATTAATTGCCCAAATGTGCAAGTTTATTAATACCCACTTGTAAATTGGAATAATTTATTCTTCTCACACCCACTTTCAAATAATTCACAAATTTAAAAATTCTCATTCATGCTGCTACATCTCTTGATTCCACATTTATTAGTCTCTATTGGAATAACTTTTGAAAATTAGCATAAATTTCATCTGCAGTGCTACCATTCTCTCTGTAAACACTTCAAAAAATTCCATAAAGTTGATGAATCAAATCAAGAAGTTGATAAAGCTGATCTGGACTTTTCAGGTGGCAGTACATACTGTTCTAAATTACAAAACGTAGCTTTGCTCTTTTTTTGCAGAGAAACTTTATAGTATCTTTGCTTTCTAGCCTACTGGTCGATATTTTGTTCAGCTGATTATGATAACTAGTCAATGTGTTATATTTTTTCACTTTAAAACACAATGTTGAATTAAAATATTCCATCATTTTCAATAAGCAACAAAAAATTCCTTGATCGTTTTAGAACATAGAACATCACAGTACAGTACAAGCCCTTCAGCCCATGATGTTGTGTTGAGCTTTTAACATACTCTAAAATCAATCTAACCCATTCCTCCCACATAGGCCATTTTTAAAATCATCTTTGTAGCTATCTAAAATGCCCCTATTGTATCTGTCCCTACCAGGGCCCTGATAGAACATTCCACACATTCACCACTCTTTGTGTTTAAAAAAAAACAACTTACCTGTGACATCCCTCCCCCACAATTTCTTTCAGTCACCTTAAAGTTGTGCCCCCTTGTGTTAGCCAAAGTCTCTGGCTATCCACTTGGTTTGTGCCTCTTATCAGCTTGTAAACCTCTATCAAGTTACCTCTCATGCTCCTTCGCACTAAAGAGAAAAGCCCTAACTCACTTGTAAGATATGCTCTCCAGTGCAGGCTTCCTGGTAAATCTCCTCTACACCCTCTCCAAAGCTTCCACATCCTTCCTATACTGAAGTGACCAGAACTGAACATTGTATTCCAAGTGTGGTCTAAGCATGGTTTTATAAAACTGGAATATTACCTGGTGACTCTTGAACCTAACTCCTCCCCCGATTCATGAATGCCAACACCATATGCCTACTGAACAACCCTAGAACTTGTACAGCAACCTCAAGGGATAAATGAATGTGAACCTCAAGATTCTTCTGTTCCTCCACATGGCTAAGAGTCCTGCCATTACTCCTGTATTCTGTCTTCAAATTTCACCTTCCAAGGTGAATTACTTAACACCTTTTCGGATTGAGTTCCATCTGCTCTGCTCTGCATCCTGTTATTGCCCTTATGTTTCGATTATACCTTAGGCTACTTTGTTTTTGACATTATGAAGAATGCACTCAATCATTCTGGAACAGCTCCATCAAATGCTGGTGAATTGCTTGGCCTGAAAATTGGCTAAAGATACTGTCTGTTTTTTTGTTAAATGCCACAGACTAGAAAGTACTGGCACTGCTCTTGCAGCCTATGGCTTTGTAGAACTGCCTAGCAAACAAAGATATTGTCAACAGAAAAAATAATTTTGAAGAAAAATATGAAGTAAGTTTCAGCATGTTTAGATGTACCAGCTCTTAAGATGTGGTGCTTTAAATAGAAATTATTCTCCCTGTCTTTTCTTTTTGGCATCTCCAGTATCTATCAGATGTCATACTTCCAGGTAGGCTGAACAACATTTTGCATTTTTTTCAATGTCTGGAGAAGGAAATTAAGATTGGCACTTACATATTGATTGATATAGAAGATAATAATAATAATAGTAGGCAGCCATCGATCCCAGGGAATCATGGGTTTGTGCCTCTGGTGGACTGTGTCCTCTCCAGGGTATGAGCCTGACTGGGAAGATTTGTAAGAACCGGCTGTTGCCCATGCAGCGGCTTCCCCCACTCCACGTCACTGATGTAGTCCAAGGGAAGGGCAAGTGCTGATACAGCTTGGCACCAGTGTCGTCACAGAGGTTGCCAGAGTGAAGTTGTAAACAACATCAAACTGCCTTGAGGACCCCGGCTCCGGATCGCTTCCTCGGAGTTTACTCCCGGAGCCTTTCCCGTGGGTGGGTGTGGCCGCAAGGCAGCGGAGGTTTAAAATCAGAGTTTTCCTTCTCCTAGGCAGGCTGCAGTCCAAGGCTGACAAGCCCGACCTGCCCAAAGCAACTGGTTTTGAGGCGCCAGTGGTCCGCCTTTGCCTCCTCTCTTCTCAGCAGAAACAGTTCCGCTGGGCCTAGAAGGTCAAGAGTTGGACTTGGTTGTCAGAGGCTATTAGAGCCGCACACCATTTGGAACACTTTATAGGTAGTGGGAGCTTATCCCCACTACCACCTCCTGGCTACAACAACCTCAGGAACCATAGAAGGTACAACATCACAAATCTAAATATGTTATAAAAATATAGAAAGTTTCATCGTCAATGCAAAATCTTGAAATTCCACTAAAAATTGAGTGTTTCTGATGTGGCTTGAGAAGATGTTCAGTTATAATAGTGACTCTCCATCATATTAAAATGTTATTCAACATGCCTGAACCCTTCTAACAAGGTTAACATTTTTTGAGGGTTTTGATGGTGGAGGTTGGTGAAGTTTGTGTAAGTTAATGACTTTAAAGCATGTCTGTCTGCAAGGGCTGCAACAATGTGCCACGTGAGGAGGAGGAAGGTATCATTAACAACACGTGTATTTCAGGAATTGCTGTCAGTTTCACAGTTTAACCATGGCAAAGGCTGATAATTCCATCATTACAACTGTAGTTATATTAGCATATGTTGATAACCATGGTTATGGTTTCAGAGAGGTGCGTGGTTAACAATGATATTGTCACGACAAATGCAAATGCGATTGGGAACATTTACAGTTTCACTTGAGCTAGATGCACTATTTTAAAGTATGGCCACCAAATGTCCTGTGACATAGCTTGCAGATGGTGAGAGTGGCAGTATACTTACCAGCTCAGTTTGTAATGTTCTAGAGCAACTAAGATCTGAGGGGTCACTATCACAATGTAGCAAGCTTCACTATTACATTGTCACTCTGTACTCTCAAGGAACCAGATATAATAGTCATGACAAACCCAAGACCAATGATTCTTTGCAAATCTATTCAACTATGAGGTGTGACGGCCCATACGCACTATCCCAACCCTTTGACATGCAATCACATTCCCGATTCTGTCTTAAATTGCAAGTGAGTCATTTAAGCAATGGGATGCCCCCTGGTCTTGTAAGTTTGCTCTGTGGTCTTGCAGATGGGAGAGGGCGAGAAAACATGGAAATTGGAATAAAGTTTTAAAGAATAGAGAACTAACCAGCAGGTTGACGAGTGGGTAACATGTCAGAGGAGGACAGAAAGCTGGTGAAATATCAATTAAATCAATTAAGGTTTAAAAAGAGAAAATTTCAATGGTTCTTGTTTCAGTTGAAGCAAGCAGCTGAGAAGAAGGGAGTGAAGAAATCGGGTAGAAAAAGTTTTTTTTAAAACTGCTCGAGGAGAAGGGTCTGCATTGCGCAGGCTCGTGACGTAGCGCGCCAAGGTTTAAAAGCAGACCTCTATATACAGCGGCCATCGTTGGAGTGGACTGAGTCAGAGTGGGACGGCTTTGGCTCAAACAGGCTTTGGCGAGAACAGGCAGAGGCCAGGGTAGGTTCCGGTAAGTTTTTTGTTCAGATTGTTTAGTGCAGTGAGAATGCCAGGCAGGATGTGGGAAGTCAGGGAGCCCTCTGGTGTCCCTGACAACGACACCTGCAAGAAGTGCATCCAGCTGCAGCTCCTGACAAACCGCGTTAGGGAACTGGAGCAGCAGCTGGATGATCTGTGGATCATTCGGGAGAATGAGGAGATTATAGGTAGTAGCTACAGGGAGGTAGTTACGCCAAAGGAGCAGAGGACAGGAAATTGGGTCACTGTCAGGTGAGGGAAGAGGAAACGGCAGGCAGAGCAGGGTTCCCCTGTGGCCATTCCCCTCAACAACAAGTATACTGCATTGGATACTGTTGGTGGGGGGGGGGCGGTGGCGGGATGACTTACCTGGGACAAGCTGCAGTAGCCGGATCTCTGGCACTGGGTCTGGCTCTGCAGTGCAGAAGGGAGGGTGGAAAAAGAGGAGGGCGGTAGTGATCGGGGATTCGATAGTTAGAGGTGCAGATAGGAGGTTGTGTGGTCGTGACAGAGAATCCATCTGCCTCCCGGGTGCCAGGGTCAAGGATGTCTCTGATCGATTGCATGACATTCTGAAGTGGGAGGGTGACCAGCCAGATGTCGTGGTGCACATCGGTACCAATGACATAGCAAGGAAGAGTGAGGAGGTCCTGGAGAGTGAGTATAGAGAGCTTGGTAGGAAGTTGAAAAGCAGGACCTCAAGGGTGGTAATCTCAGGATTGCTACCTGTGCTAGGTGCCAGTGAGGGTAGGAATAGGATGCTCTGGAGGATGAACAAGTGGCTGACGAACTGGTGTAGGGGGCAGCGTTTCAGATTTCAGGATCATTGGGACCTCTTCTGGAGTAGGTGGGACCTGTACAAGAGAGACGGGTTACACTTGAACTACAGGGAGACCAATATCCTTTCAGGGAGGTTTGTTAGTGCTATTGGGGAGGCTTTAAACTAGATTTGCAGGGGGATGGGAACCAGAGTGCCGGAGCTGACAGTGTGGCTGGGGTGAAAATAAAGGATGTTAAAAGTTCAAGCAAATCTGCTGATAGAAAGGTTGTGAGTGGTGGTAAAAATCTTCTGAGGTGTATATATTTCAATGCTAGGAGTATTGCGGGGAAGGCAGATGAGTTGAGGGGGTGGATTGACACGTGGAATTATGACGTTATAGCAATTAGTGAAACTTGGCTACAGGAGGGGCAGGACTGGCAGCTTAATATTCCAGGGTTCCAATGTTTCAGATGTGATCGAGGCAGAGGAATGAAAGGTGGGGGAATAGCATTGCTTGTTAGGGAAAATATTACAGCAGTGCTCAGGCCGGACAGATTAGAGGGCTTGTCTACTGAGTCCTTATGGGTGGAGCTGAGAAACAGGAAAGGTATGGCCACATTAGTGGGATTGTATTACAGACCACCCAATAGTCAACGAGACTTGGAAGAGCAAATCTGCAGAGAGATAGCAGGCAACTGCAGGAAACATAAAGTTGTGGTGGTAGGGGATTTTAATTTTCCATACATTGATTGGGACTCCTATACTGTTAGGGGTCTAGATGGTTTAGAGTTTGTAAAATGTGTTCAGGAAAGTTTTCTAAATCAATATATAGAGGGACCAACTAGAGGGGATGCAATATTGGATCTCCTGTTAGGAAACGAGTTAGGACAAGTGACAGAAGTCTGTGTAGGGGAGCACTTTGGTTCCAGTGATCATAACACCATTAGTTTCAATTTGATCATGGACAAGGATAGATCTGGTCCTAGGGTTGAGGTTCTGAACTGGAAGAAGGCCAAATTTGAAGAAATGAGAAAGGATCTAAAAAGCGTGGATTGGGACAGGTTGTTCTCTGGCAAAGATGTGATTGGTAGGTGAGAAGCCTTCAAGGGGGAAGTTTTGAGAGTGCAGAGTTTGTATGTTCCTGTCAGGATTAAAGGCAAATTGAATAGGAATAAGGAACCTTGGTTCTCAAGGGATATTGCAACTCTGATAAAGAAGAAGAGGGAGTTGTACGAAATGTATAGGAAACAGGGAGTAAATCAGGTGCTTGAGGAGCATAAGAAGTGCAAGAAAATACTTAAGAAAGTAATCAAGAGGGCTAAAAGAAGACATGAGGTTACCTTGGCGGTCAAAGTGAAGGATAATCCAAAGAGCTTTTACAGGTATATTAAGAGCAAAAGGATTGTAAGGGATAAAATTGGTCCCCTTGAAGATCAGAGTGGTCGGCTATGTGCGGAACCAAAGGAAATGGGGGAGATCTTAAATAGGTTTTTTGCGTCTGTATTTACTAAGGAAACTGGCATGAAGTCTGTGGAATTGAGGGAATCAAGTAGTGAGATCATGAAAACTGTACAGATTGAAAAGGTGGAGGTGCTTGCTGTCTTGAGGAAAATTAAAGTGGATGAATCCCCGGGACCTGACAGGGTGTTCCCTCGGACCTTGAAGGAGACTAGTGTTGAAATTGAGGGGGCCCTGGCAGAAATATTTAAAATGTCGCTGTCTACGGGTGAGGTGCCGGAGGATTGGAGAGTGGCTCATGTTGTTCCGTTGTTTAAAAAAGGATCGAAAAGTAATCCGGGAAATTATAGGCCGGTGAGTTTAACGTCGGTAGTAGGTAAGTTATCGGAGGGAGTACTAAGAGACAGAATCTACAAGCATTTGGATAGACAGGGACTTATTAGGGAGAGTCAACATGGCTTTGTGCGTGGTAGGTCATGCTTGACCAATTTATTGGAGTTTTTCGAGGAGGTTACCAGGAAAGTGGATGAAGGGAAGGCAGTGGATATTGTCTACATGGATTTCAGTAAGGCCTTTGACAAGGTCCCGCATGGGAGATTAGTTAGGAAAATTCAGTCGCTAGGTATACATGGAGAGGTGGTAAATTGTATTAGACATTGGCTCAATGGAAGAAGCCAAAGAGTGGTGGTAGAGAATTGCTTCTCTGAGTGGAGGCCTGTGACTAGTGGCGTGCCACAGGGATCAGTGCTGGGTCCATTGTTATTTGTCATCTATATCAATGATCTGGATGATAATGTGGTAAATTGGATCAGCAAGTTTGCTGATGATACAAAGATTGGAGGTGTAGTAGACAGTGAGGAAGGTTTTCAGAGCCTGCAGACGGAGTTGGACCAGCTGGAAAAATGGGCTGAAAAATGGCAGATGGAGTTTAATACAGACAAGTGTGAGGTATTGCACGTTGGATGGACAAACCAAGGTAGAACATACAGGGTTAATGATAAGGCACTGAGGAGTGCAGTAGAACAGAGGGATCTGGGAATACAGATACAAAATTCCCTAAAAGTGGCGTCACAGGTAGATAGGGTCGTAAAGAGAGCTTTTGGTACATTGGCCTTTATTAATCAAAGTATTGAGTATAAGAGCTGGAATGTTATGATGAGGTTGTATAAGGCATTGGTGAGGCCGAATCTCGAGTATTGTGTTCAATTTTGGTCACCAAATTACAGGAAGGATATAAATAAGGTTGTAAGAGTGCAGAGAAGGTTTACAAGGCTGTTGCCAGGACTTGAGAAACTCAGTTACAGAGAAAGGTTGAATAGGTTAGGACTTTATTCCCTGGCGCGTAGAAGAATGAGGGGAGATTTGATAGAGGTATATAAAATTATGATGGGTATTGATAGAGTGAATGCAAGCAAGCTTTTTCCACTGAGGCAAGGGGAGAAAAATACCAGAGGACATGGGTTAAGGGTGAGGGGGGAAAAGTTTAAAGGGAACATTAAGGGGGGGGCTTCTTCACACAGAGAGTGGTGGGAGTATGGAATGAGCTGCCAGACGAGGTGGTAAATGCAGGTTCTTTATTAACATTTAAGAATAAATTGGACATACATGGATGGGAGGTGTATGGAGGGATATGGTCCGTGTGCAGGTCAGTGGGACTAGCCAGAAAATGGTTCGGCACAGCCAAGAAGGGCCAAAAGGCCTGTTTCTGTGCTGTAGTTTCTATGGTTTCTATAAGCTTGCACCATAATACTACAAAGGTGACCTCAGTGATGGGAACGGCAGCAAGACCAAAGTAAAATTAAAAATGCCAGAAATAGTAAACAGGTTTGAATTGAATTGAATTGACTTTATTCCTTACATCCTTCACATACATGAGTAGTAAAAATCTTTACGTTACATCTCCATCTAAATGTGGAATTTATGATAATTTGTAATAAATAGTATGTACAACAGGACAGTCGATATAGCACAGAAGTGCAATTGTATCAGCTTGAGTTAATCAGTCTGATGGCCTGGTGGGAGAAACTGACCTGGAACCTGTTGGTCCTGGCTTTTATGCTGCGGTACTGTTTCCTGGATGGTAGCAGCTGAAAGAGCTTGTAGTTGGGGTGACTCGGGTCCCCAGTGATCCCAGGGGCCCTTTTTACACACCTATCTTTGTAAATGTCCTGAATAGTGAGAAGTTCATATCTGCAGATGTGCTGGGCTGTCCACACCACTCTCTGCAGAGTCCTGCAATTGAGGGAAGTACAGTGCCTGTACCAGGCAAGTGATGCAGCCAGTCAGGATGCTCTCAATTGTGCCCTTGTAGAATGCCTTAGGATTTGGGGGCCCATATCAAACTTCTTTAACCGTCTGAGGTGAAAGAGGCGCTGTTGTGCTTTTTCACCACACAACCAGTACGTACAGACCACGTGAGATCCTAGGTGATGTGTATGCTGAAGAACTTAAAGCTGTTCACCTTTTGTGGGAAATGAAGCAGAGTTAAGGTTTCTGGTCAAAGAACACAAGGTACTTTACTAATCACTTTTATAGAAGGGAGTTACAGTGGCAGTGGTGCCCCACCATTCCTTTGACATGCCATAAACTCAGTGATCTCACCGGAGGCAGTAATGTAAATTCTTTGTTTCATTGATGACCCTTGTTGTCATTCTGTTTGCTTAGGACCCCCTCATTAATTATCCCTGTACTGCTTTTGTAAGTTACTCTGAAACACTGATTCTTTATTCCACCTTGTCTCATTTGGCATTAATAAATGCACACAAAGTGCTTTGGGATAAATCAGTTTGTAATTGTTCATGTAAAGATCTGGCCCAGATACAATAGTCCCTATTGCCGCCATCTGTCCTATAAACATTTGTGGTTCATGTTTCAAAATCGAGTTTAATGTCATATGTACAAGTACATGTATGCACAGGTGTAATGAAAAACTTACAGCAGCATTACAGACTCATAGTATATAAGCAGCATTCACTAAAAAACAAATTATACATCTTTTTAACAAGATACTGTAATCAGAATAAGAAAAGCAAAGTCTAATTTAATGCACAGAGGCCATAGTGTTGCTAAACTGCAGTGATTATGGTTTTGCCAGTTGGTTCAAGAACCAAATGGTTGAAAGGAAGCAGCTGCTCTTGAAGCTGGTGGTGTGGGCCTTGAGGCTTTTGTGCTCCTTGGCTGATGGTACCTGGGAAAAGGTGGCGTGGTCTGGATGGTGGGCATCTTGGATGGTAGATGTTCCTTCTTGAGGGAGCGGTTCCTGTAGATACATACAGTGGTGAGAAAGGATCTACCGGTGATGTTTTGGGTAGAGTCCACCACTTTCTGTGGCTTATTACATTCCTGCGAATTTGATTTGCCATCTGAGACCAAGATGCAACAAGTCAAGATTCATGATGGTTTAATTTCAAGATTCAAGATCTTCAAAGTTCAATAAGATTGAAAATTTGTCTTTTCTAGTACATAAGTGTGAAGGAGACCAAAATAATTTTTACTCTGGTTCCAATGCAGCCCAAAAAACTGAGAAAAAGAACAGAATAAAAAATGACAATAAATACATGAGACAGGTTATATACATTGATTGTATGTACATAAAGTGACGCTAGGTACAGGAATGTCTGTACATAATGTGACTGGCAGGAAATGGTTGTGCGACGGGTAGGTGAGTGGAGGTATTGATCAGCCTTACTGCTTGGGGAAAGTAACTGTTTTTGAGCTTGGTGGTCCTGGTGTAGATGCCAGGTAGCCTCCTCCCTGATGGGAGTGGGACAAGCAGTTCATGAGCAAGGTGGGTGGTATTACTTCATGATATTGCTAGTCTTCTTCCAGCACCTTTCAGCATATATGTTCCTGATGGCAGGTAGATTAGTACCAATGATGGCGGGTAGACTAGTACCAACAATGAGTTGAACAGTTTTGACTACCCGTTGTAGATCCTTCCTGTCTGCCACAGTGCAGTTTCCGTACTATGCAGTGATGTAACGTGTTGGAATGCTCTTTACTGCGCATTTGTAGAAAGTCATAAGTATTGATGGGTATAGTCCAGCTCTCTTCAGCCTCCTCAGAAAGTGGAGGCATTGGTGAGCTTTTTTTGACTTTGTAGGATGTGTTCTGTGACCATGAGAGGTTGTGTGAGATGTACACTCTCAGGAGTTTGAAACTGCTCACAGTTTCCACTGCTGTGCCACTGATATAAAGAGGGGTGTGAGTGTCGCGAGTTCTCCTGAAGTGGATTACCATCTCCTTTGTCTTGTCTTGTTGTCATTGAGGAAGAGGTTATTTGCCTGACATCAGGCCTTGAGCTCTTCCACCTCCGCTCCATAGGTCATCTCATCATCGTTGGTGTTGAGCCCCTCCGCCATTGTGTCGTCAGCGAACATGACAATGTGATTATTTGGGTGTTTGGCCGTGTAGCCACGTGTGAGCAGAGTGTACAGCAGAGGTCTCAGCTCACAGCCTGGAGGGAGTGGTGGCCCCTGGGTTGAGGATGATGGGGAGGGAGGAGCAGTTGTGCATCCTGACTGTCTGTGGTCTGTTGGTTGCAAAACCCAACTCCCAGTTGAACAGTGGTGTATTTGGACAGAGTAGAAGTTTGTTCACCAAGGTCTGTGGGACAATAGTGCTGAATGCCAAACTGAAATCCAGAAATAACATTCTGACATAAGTGTCCTTGTTTTCTAGACAGGGCCTGACAGATCCGGTGGCATCTGTCATCGAGTGGTCCTGTTGGTACACATATTGGTCCGTGTCTAATGTAGACGGATTGGATTTTTTGATTGTGTGCCATTGCCAACCATTCAAATCAATTCATGATAATTGGCATCAGTGCCATTGGGCAGTAGCTGTTTATTTCGGAAGATGTAGAGTTCTTTGGTACAGGGATGTTGGTGGCTGATTTGAAGAATGTGGGCTTCCAGCTAAGATGGCGCTACCAAACGCGTGAAACAGTTCACTGGTAGTTAAAAGGTTAAGAAATTTGACTAAAAACACATTTTCTGAGGTAAATTGTGTTAAATTATCGCCAAAGCAGTGAGGGGGTGAGCGATGGCAAGGCAAGTTTGGGGGATGAGCCGGGATGGTGTGTTGCAGAATTGATTCCCATGGAGTGAGCCATTCAGACAGGAATAGTCTGATGCCTATACAACTGGCCTGGGTGCGAGGTTGGCTTGTTCTGGGTGCCAAGACTAAAAGTCGGGCCAGAGGAGATTTGATGCCTGTATGACTGGCCCGGCAAGGTTCGATCGTCCTGGGCACCGAGCTGCTTTGAAGAGCTTGAGAGCGCCTTCAGGTTGGGCTGTGTGGTCTGGGCCCCGAGCCCTTTGCGGTGGCCTGTTCTAGTACAAAGTACAAAGACAATTTAAACACTGGCTCAGATTGGAGGCGGGAGCTGATTTTGCTCACTCTCCTTGGTGTTCACTCCTCTCTCTGGGGCGCTAAAACCTTCTGCTGTTCCATTGTTTGATCAATTTAATATGATGGCCCAGGCAGACTGAAAAGACAGGGTGTCGGGATCCGATTTCATTCACACTCCATGATAATCACATCTCTCTACGTGGCACTGAGGTTATGAAGACTGCCCCGGCTGCTGTGCTCCGTGCCCGCTAATATGATGAACTGATCAACGAGACTTTGGGCCTCCTCTGGGCTGCTCGAGGGTTCGGATCTGAGGCCTCAGTTTGGTGTCGAATGTTGTTCTTCAGTTCAATTGTTTGCATGATTTGTGTGTGTTTTTCCTTTCTCTTGTGCATTGAGTGTTGGTCATTATTTATTTTTCTTTAATTGGGTTCTTTCATGTTTCTTGCTTTGTGGCTACCTGTAAGCAAACAAATCTCAAGGCTGTATAATTTGTACATTCTTTGATACTAAATGTACTTTGAATCTTGAATCCTGACAGCAGCCTGAATGAGGGAAGTGTCGAAGATGCCCTTAAAGATGTCACTGAGTACTTGGCCTGGATGTTGTCTGGCCCAGCAGCCTTACGAGGGTGGGTGGTGGGGGGGGGGGGATTGACTCTCTGTAGAATCCTTTTCATTTCTGCTGCTCTTACAGAGAGTGGCTGCTTTCCTGGGGGAGGCGGGAGAGGTAGCTTTTATGGCTGGTGTTGTGTTGCATGCCTCAAAGCTTCAATCAAAGTTATTTAGAGCATCGGGGTGGGAGGCATCGCTGGCCCAGTCAATGCTGATTTTCTTTGCCTAGTCAGTAGTGCCCTTGATGATCAGCCACGTACGCCAGGGATCGCCATTGGTCAGCTGCTCCTGAATTTGTTGAGCATAGGGGGTCTTTGCTGTCTTGGTGCCTAAGGTGAGTAGAAAAGCCAGCAGCGGGTCACGGCAGCAAAATAGGGTTTTGACCAGTGACCAATCAGCGTTTGGGATTGATTAGCGAGAGCAAATTAAGGGAAGGCAGGGGCAGGTGCAGCGGCCATCATCACAGCAGCTGTTGTGTGAGCGGACAGAGTCAGAGTGGTGATCTTGAGGCTTTAGTTCCTTGAGGCTTCAGTCAGAGAAAGCAAAGGAAAGAAAACCTCAATATCTGCTCAGCTGGGACAGTAGAGATGCCAGACGGGATAGTGGAGTGCTGCTTTTGTGGGAAGGCAGGGAAACCTTCAGTGTCCCTGATGACTACAACAGCAAGAAGTGTATCCAGCTGCAGCTTCTAACAATCTGCAGTAAGGAGTTGGAGCTGGAACTGGATAAACTCTGGATCATTCGGGAGGCTGAGGGAGTGATAGGACATATAGAGAGGTAGTTACACCTAAGGTGCAGGACACACGAGTCTGGGTGACAGGAAGGAGAAGGGGGTTAAGGAGCAAGCGCAGAGTATCCCTGTGGCCATCCCCCTCAACAAAAGATATATCACTTTGGAACACAAACAAAATGCTGGAGGGGCTCTGCAGGCCAGGCAGTCGACGTTTCGGGCTGAAACCCTTCAGCAGGACTGGAGAAAAAAAAGATGAGGAGTAGATTTAAGAGGTGGGGGAGGGGAGAGAGAAACACAAGGTGATTGGTGAAACCGGGAGGGGGAGGGATAAAGTAAAGAGCTGGGATTGGTGAAAGAGATACAGGACTGGAGAAGGGGGAGTCCAATAGGAGAGAACAGAAGGCCATGGAAGAAAGAAAAGGGGTGGGGAGGAGCACCAGAGGGAGGTGATGAGCAGACAAGGAGATACAGTAAGAGAGGGAAGAGAGGATGGAGAATGGGGAATTACTGGAAATTCGAGAAATCAATGTTCATGCCATCTCCTTATCTCCCTGCCTGGTCGTTGCCATCCTATCGTGCTCCTTCCGCCGCCCCCCCCCCCTTTCTTTAGCCAGTGGTAAATTTTTTGGAATTCTTTGCCACAGGCAGCTGTGGAGGCCAAGTCTTTATGTGTATTTAAGGTAGAGGTTAATAGGTTATTGATTGGTCAGGGTATAAAGGGATATGGGGAGAAGATAGGAGACTGGAGCTGAGAGGAAAATTAGATCAGCCATGATTAAATGGTGGAGCAGACTTGATGGGCCAAATTCTGCTCCTGTATTTGGTCTTATGAGATTTCTCCCAGCAGCTGTGAGAGCTGTTCAGTCTCCAGACTTGAAGGCAACGTCCTGGGCTTTTAGTAGGGAGTGCTCCTCTGTGTTCAGCCAGGGATTCTGGTTAGGTCAAAAGATGACTGTTCTTGAGGTACCAACATTGTCGACACGCTCTTTTATCAGTAGAGTTTGTTTGGGGCGTTTGACAAGTCGAGCCGCCTTAATCTTCTAAGAAAACAAAGATGCTGGTGTGCATTCCTTAGTGTGCATTTATGTATTGGGCCCAGGACAAGTCACTGGATATATTAACAACCGAAAACTCAAAGCAGCTGAATCTCTTCTCCACCAACTACCCAGTGCAGACTGGCACAAGTTCACCCTCCTTCCCCTTCCTGAGGTAAACAATTAATTCTTTAATTTTGCTGACATTGAGCAAGAAGCTGATTCCTTTTTGTTTTTTCACTGGTTGACCTATCTCGCTCTGATAAACCCATCACACCATAAATTGAGTTCAGTTTCTCATTCTGTTACAAGGGGAATTCAGCATAAATTGTTAGGCATGACTGAAGAGTGTTCAGTAAAATACACCTTCCTTCAGCCTGTTCTACCACTGTACGTACTTGAATATTTGCATGTCGATAGCCTCATTCATCCTGTGTGGGATGTCTAACTGTTGGCATATTGTGGGGTGGGTTTATGTTCTCACAGAAGCTCATTTCAGTCCATCTCAACTTGTTCTCTATTGACATTTACAACTGGCAGAGATTGAATAGTGTCTTGCCATTAGATTTGAACCCAAATCCCAGAGGTGAGAATGCTTTATGCTGATGCTCTGCGCGATCCAGATTGCCAGATTTATTTTCCTCTGATAAAGGATATGGGCAAAAGCTGAAGTCCTTGTGTTCTAAGCAAGCTGTAGCAGCATAAAATCAAAGGCTGAAAACGTAAATTGCAGGCTTTCACCAGATGTAAATTCTGACATTTTCTGAGGTGCCTTGCTAGACCTGTCCAGGTATAATGGAGTATTGTTGGAATCCAAAGGACTTGCAAGATATTTAAGGTTGTTGGTGACTAACTTGTGCTCACTTCGTCTAAAGAATGCTGGCTCACTGAGCAAACTATTAGCAGATTCGTGAGTTCCGCTTAGAACTATGGAGTCACAGAGCGCCGGAGAACAGAAATAGATACTTTGGCCCATTTAGTCCGAGCCAACCTGTTTTTCTGCCTTGTCCTATTGACCTGCGCTGTCCATACCACTCCCATCCATGTACTTATCCAAACATCTCTGAAATATTGCGGTCGAACCCACATCCACCACTTCTGCTGGCAGCTCATTCCACACTCTCGCGCCTTCTGAGTGAAGAGGCTCCCCCTCAGGTTACCTTTAAATATTTCACTTTTCACCCTTAACCCATGACCTCTAGCTCCTCCTTAATGTATTAGTTTCACTTACATGAATTTTTCTGAACTGACTTATGAACTACTAGATTCAGCACGTCGATAAAATTTCTAAAGTAAAGCAAACACAAAGAATCATCCCTACTTTGCACACCTAACCAAATGGTGTAAGTTCTGTTAGAATGGAATTAGCTAAATCCAATTTTATTGTAGCCACTAATGGACCAAGGTCCATTAATGGCCTCGTTTACCTATATTGATGTTGTTGAACCCTGTTCAAGTTCAGTTTATTAATGAGAATTTGGTGAAATGTCACTGTCTTATATGATTTAAAATGTGTTGTGCTGCAGCAGTACAATGCAAAAACATAAAATTACTATAAATAACAAAATAAAATTAATAATGAGGTAGTATTCTTGGGTTTATGGACCGTCGAAAATCCGATGATGGACGGAAAAATATTGAGTGTGGGCCTTGAGGCTCCTGTATGAAGGCCTCTTCCTCAAATGTGACTTTTGTGATATCGATTGTATTTCCAGGGATAACAGTACTTTCACCTTCTGCTGTTAAAATGCAGCAAAGATTTTCACAAACAACTTTATTGAAGCAATCTCTGTGTCAACTTATTTTTTGTGTTCAAAGTCATGCCTTGTTCCTCCAAAAGCCTGATGCTCTTCAAATTGCATGTGCATTATTGCTTTTGGAGTGATTTTTACAGCTTCCAAGTATCCCTTTGGCATTCTGAAACTGTCGGCTTTGCTGGTTTTGAAATGTGGTATCACTTGGTTTATGGCAATCAAGTTGTTGGCATTCTTTATTGCCAGTGGACGTAGTGCTGCCAGTTGAAGTTGGCAATCAGTTGTCAACCATAGTAATTCTAAATCCATATTAGCAGTGGAAACATTGCCACCAGATGCAGTTGGCACTCTGCATTTAGCAAATAGACGCAGCTGGCATGCTGCATAACCCTGTGGAAACACAGCCAGGCAAGGCACTTAGCATGTTTGTTGGCAGCACCCATGTTATCACTGTACTTGGCAGTAGGATCACAGTCACCAGATACATTTGACGGCTAGGTGACGGAAGTGGCAGTATTGTTGCCAGATGCAGTTGGCACTTTGGTTGTTGGCAGTGGTGGTACTGTGACCCTGATTCATTATTAAAACCAGTTGCGCACAGAGCCTGGCAATGCAGACAGTGTCACCAGATAACAGTTGGTATTCAGCTGATGACAGGAACATTTGCGTGGAAGTAAAGTTCACGCTTCATGGCTAGCCTCTCAAACTTACCATTATGTACTTAATTCCTAAATGCCTGTCTTTATTTCCACTGTATACCTTCTGTTATTAACTGCTGAGCAAGTGTTTAATTTCAGGCAAATGTTTAAGAGTTAGCCATTCTCAAATGTGTTTTTTTCCCCACATGCTTGGTGCATAGAAACAGGAATCAGGATCGAATATAGACCACTCAGCCCACTGAGCCTATTCCACTAATTAATAAAATCCTGTCTGATTTGATTACTGTATATCCTCAATTTTGCATACCCATTGACCCATGGTAATCTTTCACCCATTTGCTTATCAAGAATCTATCTACCTATCTAAAATATTCAAAAGTCTCTGCTTTCATCTCAGAAGTGGAGTTCCAAAGAATATTATGATTGGAGCCCTCTGACTAACAATGTATCAAAGGGATCAATGCTGGAGCCCTTGCAGCTTGTATTAAATGGATGTGAATGTAGGAGTTATGATTGGTAAGATCATAGATGATGCCAAAACTGTCAGTGCTGTTGATAATGAGGAGAGTATACTTGGCCTACAGTATGATTTTGCTGAGTTGGTAAAGGGACACAGCACTGGCACCTGGAATTTAAACCTGAAAGACATGAGATTGATTTTGGAAAGACTAATGACTGTAAGTTAAGCTTGAAGGACCTGTTTCTGTGGTGTTTGACTGACTCAGACTTTGATTAGATGACAGTGAATGATCAGAACGTGGGAAGAAATGAGGATCAGAAATACCATTTTTGTGCCTTGTTTGATGATTCTTGCTGGTAGACAGGTAGGTAATGCAATCAAGAAGGCATACAAGGTGCACTGTGTACATTTCTGCCGATTACACTACAGGTAAGGCACACTGGAGCGGGTGCAGAAGAAATTCACCAGGAAATTCAGCAAACGTATTAACATCCTTCCTTACCTAAGGAAACCAGTACTGTGGACAGCACTCCAGATGTGATCTCACCAATGGCCTATATAAGTAAATCATAACCTCACAACTTTTGATTTCATTTCCTCTGGCAGTAAACAATAACATTCTGTGTGCTCTCCTAATAACTTACTGTATCTACATACCCTTTTATGAATCATGCATTGGGGCTTGCAGTTCTCTTGGCACCTGAACAATTTCATGGCTTTCTTTTTGCAACACTTGAAGCATGGTACAGGTAACATAACTTAATAAACTATATTGTCACCTTGTAAGAGCAGCTGCCATTTCCATACCGTATCGGGTTTAAATAACTGTGTACTAATAGAAAATCTGCAGGTGCTAGAAATCCGAGCAACACACTCAAAATGCTGGAGGAACTCAGCAGGCTAGGTAGCTACTTTTTTCCACAGATGCTGCCTGGCCTGCTGAGTTCCTCCAGCATTTTGAGTGTGCCGTTTGTACTGATAGACTTCCTGTTTGGTATCAGAATCGTTGCATTTACCAGCGGGAGATAAATCAGGGTTCACCGCAGTCAAGCAGCAGATTCCTCCAGAATATGTGCCGCCATTTGCTTTATTGGGAATTTTGACACCTCCCAACCTATTTGAATCTGGTTTCGTTTAGAATAGTCTGTTTTTATGCTTCAGCTATAAAGCACACAGGGAAAATCATTGTGTTTGCTAGAGCTAAATGTGCATGTGAACATTGACTGCCAATTAAACTGCACCGACACGTTCCATTCCATTGAGGTTAATGAAACCAAACGAAGAAAGAGGAGAATAACCTGCAGCTCGACACCAGGTCATACACTTCAATTCCTGTTAACAATCTGACTAGAAGTACAGGTTGTAATTTCTGTATAACCGGTACAAATTCTGAATTTTACCAAAGGGAGCCCGAGCAAGTCGGAGAATGAAAACTTTTAAAACGTACAAAATCCTTCAGAATTTTGAATGGCTTTTTTTTGGAATATTAAGAAACAGGCTTATATGCAGAGGGCAAGTCTGTGGCACTGAGTTTGGATTGATCTTGTATGGGGTTGGCATTCCTTCTATTTTGATGAGGAGAGAAGGTTGTGGCGAGGGAATAAAGAATTGCCAAACTAAATTGATATCTTATCGTAATCTCCTTTGCATTGATTTTTAGTATGTATTAAAGAGCACCAATGGAGATAATCATATTATTTAGCTTTTGCTTTTTATTTTATTTAAAGCATAAATTTGGCCGTTTAGCACCCTACTAGCTGAGACAAATGGGTGGATGTAGTGATTTGATCAAATTGTCTTCTCTCATTTTCTGATATCTCTATTAGTGGATTCTACTGCTGGCTGAACATAGTACAGTACAGCAAAGTATGGGCCCTTTGGCTCATAATGTTGTGCAATCTGATATAAACCTACTCCATATTAATTCAACCCCTCCCTTCTACATAGCCCATAACCTCCATTTTTCTTTCTTCCATGTTCATAACTAGAAATCTCTTGGTGTCCTTAAAGTGTCAGCCTCAGCCATCACATCTGGCAATCCGTTTCAGGCATTTACCACTCTCCATGTTTAAACCAACGACTGACACTTCCCCTAAAATTTCTTCCCTCTAAAATGATGTACTGTCGTGATAGCGATTACCACCTAGGAAAAAAAATTGTGCTGCCTGTCCACTTCTATGCCTCTTACAATCTCATACACAGATTATTGGTTTAGAAAATAGCCAATAAAAAGCATTTGCAGTATTATTGTGATGATTGTCCAGAATATTCTTTCACTTTATACATCTTGTAACTCTTTATTTTTGATTTGCTGGCGTTCTACTAAAGTCTGTCATCCAGTTTGAGACAAAAGTAAAGTGAATATGATTACGAGAAGACACTAGGAATATATGCAGTTTCATGCCTTTTAATTATTCAGGCCTTTTAATGAGAACAGGGTAGATGGGTGATTTTATCGAAACCTAGTTACTCTCCATTGACCACAGTCTGAGCACACAAAAGATGCTGGCCAGCTTTGTTCATCAATTTAGTCAAGTACATAAATTATTTCAAAATCTTATTAGGTAGTTAGGGATATGGAAGAATTAAGGGGAAATGTATAGAATCAGACAGTGTGATTCTTGAGCACATTTCTGATGGACTGAAATATTTTTAATATACATATGTAATATATAGGAGTGCAGCTCTAAGTGCACATAGAATAAATAGCTCATTATTTTCCTATAAATCTGCTTTGATTTGGTTTCTTGAAGAACTGAAGAATGCTGACATAATAGAGCAGCGTACAATTGTGTTTGCCCTTCCCCCATCCTTACCCCTCCCCCTCCCTAAAGCAGCATCTTTCAATTTCTCCCTGCCTTCTCCCCTAATGGGAAAATGTAGCCCTTTTCATATTTGCCATTTTATTTTGAAACAGATTTTAATACCCATTTGTTAATTGTTTAACCTATTGGCTCTTAAAAATATCTTTTTAGATATAGTGATAGAAATTTCTTTCTCCAACAAAAGTGAGGGTTTTTTAAAGATCAAAATTAGGGCCTGTCAGAAGATTGATTCAAAGGTACTGTTATAATCAGACAATAACCCTGAAATTTCAAATACATTTCTGTTTATGGGATAATAAATTTATTTTAAGGTTTTAATCCATGTACTAATATTTTTCAAATATTCTACGTTTAGCTATTCTTGCTTTATTCTTGCCGTTGAATGATTTGGTATTGGGATTTAGGTGTGATGTTCAGATATATATTTAAAAATGGAAGAGAGACCGCTATGGATTACACGGCTGGACACTGTTGTATAATCCATACCTATAAGCATATGTTGCTGTGGTTGTTTCCACCATGAAATGCAATGCTGTGTATTTTTGCACTGCTTCACAGCATGGCATCTAACGTTGTGCACTATTGCTGTAGTGAGATGGATGACTTTATGAACAGACAGCTTCACAGATGACACCACCATAAGGTTTCTCACTTCCTGCTGGGATGTCCTCATTTCTATGAATCAGAGATGATAAAAACTGAACATCATTTTCATCTGCCTTTCTAATCCTACAACCATTTTCAAATTGATGGAATTTGTAAAACAGTTTCTATTTTTTTAATGCAGCAATGCCCTTTTATTGCTATACATCAGTTGCTTTAAAGTAACAGAATCCTTTCCATTTATATCTTTGTAAATCTTTGCAGCAATAACATTGTGAAAAGAAGTCTGATTGAAGGAAATATTTTGCTCTGAATTTTATAGTGTAGTCAGTGCTGACATTGTGATCTTTCCCCAAACAAGTCTATTCTAGATTTTGGTACATTTGATCTTTTTTAATTTATCTATGATTTATTTTTTATGTACTAATTTCAGTGATACATTGCCTCAAATTGTTCTTGCTCCTGAGTGATTATATGTGAAGAGAGATTGGTGGTTTGCTAAGTTGGATGTATGAATTTATATATCTGACTAGAATCAGAATACTGAAGTTTTGCAACACAATTAATTCCAGGAAATCAACGTTTAAATTGCTTTGCAATTTCTTTCAAGTATGATTGTCTTAATATCTTAAATTGTAGGAGTCAATTCCAAAATGTTTATTTCAAAAAGGAATCTCCAGAGATTTGGTGGATGATGTAAGTTTTAGCTTCAGAAATACTAATATGTTAGGGGCTTGAATTGCTAGTGAGAGGTATCACTACAAAGGAATTTGGCAATGGGTTTGACTAGCCTGCATGTCAATGTGCAGGATAAAGCAATTGTGTGAAATTAATAACCACTCTCCAATGTGATTATTATTGACACTGAATCACAGGAGCATAATATTTCATCTATTTCACATGTATCTTGTTATCTTTCTGTTCTGGGTTTTGTCCTTGTGCTGCTGCTGAACTTCGAAGTATTGTGAAAGTTATCTTGACTTTTACTCGAGCAAATTTATTTTTGTTCATTTACTGGTGGCAGTTGTTACTTTATACATAAAGCAGCCAAGGACCAGCCAGTCAGTTAGTTTGTTAAAATATATACAAGTGCAGAGGCTGGCTTTACCAAGTAGTTGAACACGGGTAATTATTACTGACTTTTGTTTAGCTTTTTACTAACTACTGCAAGTAAAATACACTATATTCTCATTAAATAAATCTTGCAGTTTTTGGTTTCAGAGTAAAATGGGAGAGAGCTTTTAGATTTTTTTTGATTTAGAGATACTGCATGGTAACAGGCCCTTCTAGCCCAGTACACCCATGTGATCAATTAACCTGCTAACTTGAATGGCTTTGGAGTGTGGGAGGAAGCCAGAGCACCCGGAGGAAACCCACATGGTCACGGGAGCAAGAATTAGAATCCAGGTTGCTGGTGCCATAGTAGCATTACACTGTTAAACTACTATGTTGCACTTGTAGAATAAAGCTTCAAAGATGCAGTTACATTTTAATTAGGAAAAAACACCATTTTTTTCATCTTATTGCATCACTGTGCTAAATTACTAAGGTATTAATAGAAAACTAAATCATCTCAGGGAAGCAGCTTTAATAGGTAACATATGTAGCCAGTGATTTTCACATGTAGTTTAATTTGTTGGAGCATGTTCACTGACTTTCTTCTCTTTCTGCTTGTGCTGTCATTGGAAAAAGCAGAAATGCTGAATAGCGGTTTTAGATTCCTCTCAGTCTAATTGTAAGCACACGAGATGTTACCGGTGGCTCCGTCAGATTAAACCTTATTGTGTTCTTCGTACCCACCTAGATCCAGTACTCCTGAGAGGCATTTAAGACATGATGTTGCATCTCTACCCCAGCAGAATTCCTGGGTCTGAAAGAAAGTTTTTTTTTTAATGAGTCTGTTCACACACTATGGTGACATGTCCTGAGGAGAAGATGAGGACTGTTTTTGCGAGGAAATAAATTGGCAAACATTTTTATCAATTCCTAAGCCTTATTACGAGCGGGTGGGAGTTTTAGCTTGTAACTGCCAGGCGCTCTCTCTGTTGTTCTACCCCCTATTTTTTTGTACAAGTGGTTTCATTTACATCAGATGGGAGGGACAGGTTCAGTACCAGCAAGGGCAAACAAGAAACTGAAAACTGTACAACCAGTGGAGCTATTTAATAATTTTGAGGCTAATTGAATCTGGGTTCAAATGCGGGCATGTGAAATCTGGTAACATTTTCTGGACTGAGAGCTGTTGATGTTTTTTTCCCTGTGCCAATGTCCATTTCAGGACACTTAGACTCTTACCTCAACAGTTCAGTATGTTCCTGGATTCCAGTTCAGAACCAGTGAGGATAACTTCACCCACCGCAATTCTGAACTGATTCTATAACTGATGGACTCGCTTTCAGCAACTGTAACTTGTTTATTGGGATACAGCACAGAACAGGTCCTTCCGGGCCGTGATTGTTGTCTAGCTCCAAGGGTGGCATGATGGTACCACAACCAGCTGAGCTTATTAAGTTCTGAAGGACATAGCTCCCAGACTGAGTCAGCCGCAGGCAGTGAATGAATGGAAAACCCACTTGACCACATTCCCACCAGACACAAAGCATTGTCGATGATATCATTGATAGAAGTGGCTACCAGTCTTCATGAAGACAAAGTCCGAGTTTATATCAACAACACCTTTAGCCATGTTGAATGGAACTTCAATAATGCTAGATGGGATAAACTAAATGGCTCAAAGCTGGGCATCCAACTGGAGTTTCTGAGAGCATCTCCCAAACCTATGATCTTTACCACAAGACAGACAGGGGCAGCAGGATCAGGGGAATATTACCACCTGTGGGTCACTTCCATTCTGATTTAGAAATGTACTGCCATTGGTTCGTTGTTGTTGGGCCCGAACGCAGCAGCTCTATCAGAGCACTTCACCATCAGTGGTTCAGCTCAATGTCACAAAACTATAATTATTACAAATAAATGCTGGTGTTACCAGTGGCATCTGGACCAAGAATAAATAACACAAGAAGTATTCCCCAATCACCCCGATGAACTCTTATCCTGCTACTGTTCCAGCTGTTTGTTGCTGAAAATTCTCTTTCATCTCCATTCTAAGGTCTGTGTGTGTCTCTCATAGCGTCTGCTTTCCTTAATCAAGTGCAGAAGCATCAATGGCTTATCCATGCTATGCCTCCCCAAATTCTCTCCAAGACCTACTGTATAGCCCTTTCAATGACACTTACCAAGTTATCTTTGATTTTACTGATTCTGGGAAGCATAGTAGAGTCATGGATTAAGATTAAAATCTGTCACGAGCCTTGTGGCCCATCAGGCCACTGCTTATGCTGGTTTCCGTGGCATGAAGCGACTGAGAGTACGAGACTCCCCCCCCCCCCCCCCACTGGATAGGACGCCAGTCTATCGCGAGGTTAACCCCCCAGCATTTTTGTCGGTACCCATTCTCAGCTGGGTAGACTGGAGCATTGTGTGGTTAAGTACCTCAAGGACACACACGCTGCCTGAGCTGAGGCTCAAACCCACGACCTTCAGATCGCTAGTCCAACGCCCTAACCACTTGGCCACACACCGCACAGAGTCATGGAGATGTTAAACAGCATGGGAGCTGTCCTTCAGCCCAGCTCATTCATGCCTACCCATTAATGCCAAGTTGCTTACCTGGGCTAGTCTCATTTATCCCTCTCAATCTTTTCTCCCCATATACAAAAGTCTTTTAAACATTGTAATTGTACCTGGTTTACCACATACCCACCACCGCCTGTGTGGAAAAACTTACCCTGTAGGTCCCCTCTCACCTTAAACCTATACTGTCTAGTTTTAGACTCCCCTGTCGTAAGTAAAAGACTGGAACTATTCAGCAGTCAAAACAGCGACTGTACTCTTTTCCATAGATGCTGCCTAGCCTGCTGATTTCCTCCAGCATTTTGTGTGAGTTGCTTGGATTTTCAGCATCTGCAGATTTTCTCTTGTTTGTGACTCTGCCTTTCATAGTTTTATATAGCTCTACAAAGTCACTCTTCGGCCTCCTGCCAACAGAGGAAATAGCAGCCAATTATCCAGTCACTCATTATAACTCAAGCCCGTTAATATTGGTAACATCCTCAAGGAACTTCTATAGATGTGTGGTGGAGAGCATATTGACTGCTACATTACAGCCTGGTATGGAAACACCAATGCCTTTGAACAGAAAATCCTGTAAAAGTTAGTGGATTTGGCCTAATACAACATGGGTAAATCCCTCCTAGCCACTGTGCACATCGACATAAAATGCTGTTGTAGGAAAGCAGGATCTATTGTTAGAAATCTCCACCGCCCAGATCATGCTCTCTTCTCGCTGCTGCCATCAGGTAGAAGGTACAAAAGCCTCAGGACTCACACCACCAGCTTCTAGAACAGTTACTACCCATCAACCATCAGGCATTTGAATAGAAGTGGATAACTACACTCATTTGCCCCATCATTGAAATGTTCCTACAACTAATGATCTCACTTTAAGGCTTCAAAGGTACACTTAATGTCAGAGAAATGTATACAATATACATCCTGAAATGCTTTTTCTTCACAGCCATCCACAAAAACAGAAGAGTGCCCGAAAGAATGAATGACAGTGAAATGTTAGATCCCCAAAGTCGCTCCCCAGCTTCCCTCCCTCCCACGCGTAAGTGGCAGCAAGCGACACCGAGCACTCAAGTGTGAGCAAAGCAACACTAAAGACTCAGATTTACAGTTCTCCAAAGACTCTTTAAGGACTCTTTATCTCGTAATCTCATGTTCTCATTATTTATTGCTTTTTATTTATATTTGCATTTGCACAGTTTGTTGTCTTCTGCACTATAGTTGATCCTTCATAGATCCTGTTACAGTTACTATTCTATGGATTTGCTAAGTATGCCCACAGGAAAATGAATCTCAGGGTTGGTATGGTGACACACATGTACTTTGATAACAAAATTAACTTTGAACTTCGAACTCTGAATATTTTCTGCACCTTTTTCAGCTCATGATATTCCTGTGGCATGGTGACCAAAGCTGGTGTGGAAATTGTCCTTGCTGGGTCTCAACACCTCCCTCTGCAACTAAATCAGAATTGGGTCTAATATCACGGCATATGTCGTGAAATTTGTTAACTTTGCGGCAGCTGTACAATGCCATACATGATAATATAGAAAAAATATAAATAATAAATCAATTACAGTAAGTGTACTTTTATGTTTATTAAATAGTTATATTAAAAATAGTGCAAAAACAGAAATAATAAAAAATGTGGTAGTGTTCATGGTTTCAATATCCATTTAGGAATCACATGGCAGAGAGGAAGAAACTGTTCCTAAATCACAGAGTGTGTGTCTTCAGGCTTCTGTACCCCCTGCCTGACGATAACAATGAGAAGAGGGCATATCCTGGGTGATGGGAGTCCTTAATAATGGACGCTGCCTTTCTGAGGCACCACTCCTTGAAGATGTCTTGGATACTATGGAGGCTAATACCCATAATTTTACAACTTTCTGTAGCTTCTTTTGATCCTGTGCAGTATCCCCCCACTGCTCCCCACCATACCAGACGGTGGCACAGCCTCAGCCTGTCAGAGGGCTGTCCATGATACATCTGTAGAACCTTTCGAGTGTCTCAGGTGACAAACCAAATCTCCTCAAACCCCTAATGAAATATAGCCACTGTCTTGCCTTCTTTATAGCTGCCGTGATATGTTGGGATCAGGTTATATCCTCAGATTTAACCTGGTCCCAACTCTCTCCACTTCTGATCCTTCTATGAGGATTGGTTCGTTTTCTCTCATCTTACCCTTCCTGAAGTCCACAATCAGTTCTTTGGTCGTTGGGTGCAAGGTTGTTGGTGTTACACCACTCAACCAGATCCTGGTCTTCTTAACAGAAAGGCCACGGGGGCAGCAACGTTTCTAGTCCCATTACGCTGAGCACTGGCACTCCTCACTGGAGCTTTCTAGTCCTGTTACGCTGAGCACTGGCTCCCCTCACTGGAGCTTTCTAGTCCCGTTACGCTGAGCGCTGGCTCCTCTCACTGGAGCTTTCTAGTCCCGTTACGCTGAGCACTGGCTCCCCTCACTGGAGCTTTCTAGTCCCATTAACACTGAGCACTGGCTCCCCTCACTGGAGCTTTCTAGTCCTGTTAACGCTGAGCACTGGCTCCCCTCACTGGAGCTTTCTAGTCCCATTATGCTGAGCACTGGCTCCCCTCACTGGGGCTTTCCAGTCCCGTTACGCTGAGTACTGGCTCCCCCCACTGAGGTTTTCCAGTCCCATTACGCTGAGCACTGGCTCCCCTCACTGGAGCTTTCCAGACCCATTACGCTGAGCACTGGTACTCCTCACTGGAGCTCAGTCTGCTGTTGACCCATGACCCATGACTGTGTTGATTCGGCTCAAACCGTGTCATCAAGTTTGTGCATGACACAAGGGTGTTTGTCCTCACCAACAACGATGATGAATCGGTGCATAGAGGGGAAGTGGAGCGACTGGTGTGAGAGCAACAACCTAAGTCTGAATGTGGAGAAGACCAAGGAAATAATTGTGGACTTTGGGAAGGTGCAGATGAACTATCCCTCTCTGCGTATACGTAGCTCCTCGTTAGAAAGAGTTAAGTTCTTGGGAATTCACATCATAGATGAGCTCACCTGGTCCCTCAATATCACCTCCATGAATCAGAAGGCTCAGCAGTGCCTGCACATCCTAAGGAGATTGAGGCAAACGAGGCTCTCTTTCCACCCCCTGCCCCATTATAACTGTATTTTACAAGAGCATTATTGAGACCGTCTCGACAAGCTGCATCTCCGTCAAAGCATCAGTCCCTACGAAGGACTGTGAGAATAGCTAAGAGAATCATAGGGGTCTCCCTACCATCCATCGGGGACATTTATCAGGAGCATTGCATACACAGGGCCCTTATTAAGGATCCCACCCGTCCATCCAGCATCCTCTTTGACTTTCTGCCATCAGGCAGGAGACTCTGATGTGCAAAGACAAGAATGGTCAGGATGGGAAACGTCTTCTTCCCTCAGGCCATAAAGTTTCTGAACTCCCTGCTGCATTGCATCGAAGTGTCACCGAATAATTTGTATTGTACCCTACAGTATTTGATTTGTGTGCTTTACTTTGTTTCTCGATGCGCAATTCATTTGTACATTTAATTCTTACTTTTCAAAGTTATTGTGTGTTATGTGTGCCTTACACCCTGGTCTGGAGAAATATTGTCTCGTTTGACGGTGTGTGTGTGTGTGTGTGTGTGTGTGTGTGTATATATGTATATATATATATAGTTAATGACAATAAACTTAACAATTCTCCAAGTGTGGTCTCACTAGCACAAAGTGCTTATTTTTGACTCTACTCTTACACTTGTTGCCCTGAGTGACAAAGGCAAGCGTGCCAAATGTCTTCTTCACCACCTCGTTTACCTTGTTTCTACTTTCAGGAACAACGTACTTGTATCTCTTGACCTCTCTGTCCAACAGCCCAACAAACCAGCTTTAATCTGAAACCAATGGCAATGTATCATTCCTTTTCCATTTACGCCAAGCCAAGAGACTGCAATATTCTCTGTTTCGGGTATACGTGTTCTTGAATTTGTTTTAGTGTTAGGTGTTCTGAGATCATTGCAATATTTTTGAACCTCATCATTTCACCTCATGGGAACACTGAAACAAATGTTCGGCTATACTTAGACAAATATCGGATGATATCCTTGGCTGAGAGCATCTGGTACTTAATAATGCCTTATATTTAAAAAAAGAGTTTGTCTGAATTAAGTTTCTGCTCCTGTGGAACCATTTTGATTAAATTATTTTGTGGGTTTCTTAGTCTAGCCAGATATTTTTCATAGGGCAGTTTATGCTTTATATGTTTTAATGCCTTGCATTTTGAATTCTGTAATAAACAAATTGCCAGTGTACAATGTGTTACCTCAGTAATTCAGCATTAAATATAAGTAATAAATTTATGCTTATTCCTTACATAAATATTCCTCAAGTACACTTCCACCTAAGCTTGTCAAGGACTTTCTAGACACATTGAAGGTGCATGTAAACACTGATGTGTTATTGGCATTGAGGCATACAGCTCAGCCATATGTATACATACCAACTTGGAAGGTTCATTAGGAATTGATTTGGTTCCAGCTGAAAGTGGGTCTTTTAAATGGTTTTCCTGCACAGAAAAGATTAATTGTACTTAAAATCTTACATTTCTGTGCTAAATGCTACAAGTACTTGAACCAAAATGTTTTCTCTATTTTGGCTTTGAGAATAAACGTTGACTATTAATTTCTCCACGAAAGCTATCGGATTTTTTAAAAAATGCATTTATTTTCTTGTGCTCTGAGTGATGCTGGCAAGGCTGATCCTTTCTCTTTTTGATCATTCTTATCACTGTCAAGGTTAAGAAGACCTTATCAGTTGTACGTCCTTTGAGACCTGAAAAGATGCTAATGGACATTTCCTTGAACCTCTGCAGTCCTTATATTCACAATACTCCTGCAATGGCGTTGGCTATGATACTGATTCAGAATGTATGTAAATATATTGTACTAAAGGTGATAGACTAGGAACTGTAGAGAAGCAAATGGAATTAATTGTAAAAACTTAGTTTATACATACAACAATAGTAGAATGCTGGTCTTTCTTACAAAGGGTAGTTATAGAAAAACAATGAAATAATGTGTTGGTTGTCTTGCCCAAAGGTCATCTGAAGTAATCAGAATCTGAATCCTTTATTATCGCCAAGTACGTGGACACATACAGGGAATTTGATGCCGGTTTCCCTGAGCTGTCGCTGTACAGAATCAAAAAGCAAACAAAACAATAGTGCAAATAATCGTGAACTATATACAATGAGGTATACCTGTGTATGTACAGGTGGACTTGGTTTATAATAGACTAAAATTCAAGTGTTCATAAGACTGATGGCATACGGAAAGAAACTGTTCTTGTGCCTGTTTGTCCTGGCATACAGTGATCTAAAGCGCCTACCAGAAGGAAGGAGTTGGAACAGTTGATGTCCAGGGTGTGATGGGTCTACAATGATGCTGCTTGCTCGCTTCCTGACTCTAGATGCATATAAGTAATGTTTATACAGGTTCCCCCGCCATCCGAAGGTAGAGCGTTCCTATGAAACGGTTCGTAAGCCGAAATGTCGTAAAGCGAAGAAGCAGTTACCATTTATTTATATGGGAAAAATTTGTGAGCGTTTGCAGACCCAAAAATAACCTACCAAATCATGCCAAATAACACATAAAACCTAAAATAACAGTAACATATAGTAAAAGCAGGAATGATATGATAAGTACACAGCCTATATAAAGTAGAAATACTTTTCCACAATCATTACTGCACTGTTCTCTGTAGTGAAAATCTCACACAAGTGCAGTCGGCAGAAAATCTCATGCAAGCACTGTTGGCAAAAACACGGCACAAGCGTTCTCCAGTAACCTTTAAGCTATGAAGCTGCCAAATCATACCAAATAACATGTAAAAATACACAGCCTATATAAAGTAGAAATAATGTATGTACAGTGTAGTATCACTTACCAGAATTGGTTCAGCGCCGAGCACACTGATGATGGTGTGTTAGACTGAGTCATCGCAGGTTGGGTGGTGCAGTGGCCCCCACCCTCCAGGCTGCTGACAGATACCGAACCGTGAAGCATGCAGGGGTACAGCGGTAGCCAGGAGGCATCCAGCACATCTTTAAGAAAAAAGCCGAAATAAACATGCTAATTAATTAGGTGCCGTCCGACACATAATTGTCGGCCCAGATCAGTGCCGATTTCCAATTGTGTCGTCTCTGATCTGGGCCAACAATTACGTGTCGGGCGGCACCTAATTAATTAGCATGTTTATTTCGGCTTTTTTCTTAAAGATGTGCTGTGTGCATCCTGGCTACCGCTGCATTCTCCGCGAATGGCGGGGTGGTGGGACACTGGGGTGTCATCTTGTCGTCTGTTTCCATTAGAACAGGCAGCTCATCTTCTCCTATGACTGCTTACCTCGATGTCGAAGGTCGAAGTACGTTGTCTGCTGTGGCTGATGCGGAAGGCTTGCTTGACTGCTGAGCCTCGCGCATTTTTCTATCATACAGTTCTTTGTAAGGACTCAAACCATCCTGCAAATATCCCCTAAACCTACATACCCTTTCAAAATTAAAGTCGTACTTTATCATTGCAGCGAAAATCTCACACAGTTGCTTCACGTTCAGTTCCTGGACGACTTCACTTTCGGTCCTTTCACTACTGCATTCAATTTCAATTGTTATCCTTTCCTCTAACAATTGCATCAGCTCTTCATCTATCAGTTCTTGGGTCATGGGATGCCAAAACCTCTTCAACATCATGTTCGTCAGCTTCCACAAGCCAAACTCATTTTGTCCTTACTTCGTTCACCACGATGGAAACGCTTAATTATGTCTAGTTTTACGCTAAGTGTAACACCCTTAACGAGCTCTTTTAGGCTTTTCCAATACCTTAGAACTCATCTTGCAAATGGCTGCTCACAGGCACGTGTTTAAGCAATGCAGGCTCGAATGCCGTTCCCGGGGAGAGCGGCTGCTTAGGACGCGCGCTGCCTTTTATCGAGCGCTGATTTTCCCCGTGTGCTGCTTTTTTGTCATAACAGTGAAAACACCTTCTGAAAGTGAAAACAGGGTATTAATGTAGGTCTTTCGTAACAATGAGGTTTTGTAAAGCGAACGTTCGAAAAGCCGGGGACACCTGTATTGCATTTTGTGATGTGCTATGTGGGTTTAGAATGCATTAGAGCTGGTAGTTTAGAAAGCTAACAACAGGAATTCTGCAGATGCTGGAAATTCAAGCAACACACATCAAAGTTGCTGGTGAACGCAGCAGGCCAGGCAGCATCTCTAGGAAGAGGTGCAGTCGACCTTTCAGGCCGAGACCCTGAATCAGGACTAGTTTAGAAAGCTCCCTTATACTGGGGCTTTCCCTTAAATCATGTATGATCAGAAATGTATTAGCTGAATTTTCAAAAAGAAATTGTTATTGGTTTAATGGAAAAATAGCCTAGATGTGGGATTAATCTATTTAAAACTATTTCATCTATTACTTTAATGTCAAATACATCACACACACACACACACACACACACACACACACACACACACACACACACACAATTCCGGTTAATGGGCCATCAGTTCTTTAGGACAGCCGCTTATTTATGACAACTCTTAAAGTACAAAAACTGATCGTGGAAGTAGTCGGGATTCCCTTTGTTTATTTGGGACACCTATGCCTCTTAATTGGGATAGGAGACTATTTATATAACAATACAGTGCAGAGTGGGTCCTTCTGGCCTTCAAGCCACACTGCCTCAGCAATCCCTGACCCCAACCTAATCACAGGGCAATTTACAACGACCAGTTAGCCTACCGGTACGCCTTTGGACTGCGTGAGGAAACTGGCACACCCAGGGAAAACCTACACATTCCACATGGAGGGCCTACGGACTCCTTACAGATGGCACCAGAAAAAAGTTTCAAACTCCAGAATACCCCGAGCTGTGATACCAGCATGCTGACTGCTACACTACCATGGCGCCCTAATTTGCCCTTGCAAATAATTAATTGGCTATGAAGCTTTGTAATTCTAACAGTGTGAAAAATGATTGATTTGGTTATAGAGCAATAGTCAAGCATAAAATGAAATATAGTTTGGCTTATAATTGCTTCCCCCCCCCCAAATTGCTAAAAATATTTCAAAGAGACAGGTTTTGTCATTTCTCAGTTTTAAGTTCCTCTCCAGCCATTTACTTCTCAACATGTGAGGGTCTGAACAGCTTACAAATGAACAAAGAGCTGAATAGCGCAAGCCCTTCAAATCCAGGCTTTTAATGATTTGCATGTTTTTCTTCTGATCCCAAGACAGTGGGAGCTTGGATGTCACCCATACCCCAAGGTTTGTCATGGGTTTCTACTTTATCGGAAGAGTTATGAATGGGATTGAATAACGTGCAATCACAAAGTGATATTATGATAGAGAGAAGATCATTGGCAATGAATCTGTATATGCTTAGGCAAAAGGAACTCTCTGAGATGTTTCATGGGCTGTGACAACCACAACTGTCTTATTTTGTGCAAGGTGTTCTTCCTGTTAAAGGTTGTTTTTCCTGTTTACTACAGTTAATTTGTTTTGATAAGCTCCTTAGTGTTAGGCTAGCTCTTCTCTGTCTGCTGGAAATAGACTTGCAGCTGTACCCAGATAAAGACTGTGATGAGGTCTTGAGTCCAATGATACCAAAGGATTCCAAACTGAGCTTTTACTGTATTGCTTAGAATATCACTAGGTATTGATCGATGATGCATCATTGTTCATGACTACTTCTAACCTTGCAGATTTTTCGAAGGAGCCTTTAAGCTGGTAGTTATTTATCTGTTAGATTTTATACTGAATTGCTTTGACAAAATGTAGTTTGTTTTCAGTATCAGGTTTATAATCACTGTGTTCTATGATGTGAAACTTGTCGTATTGCGGCAATGACGACGTAAATAAATAATACAACAAAAGGAATAATAAGTTAACATTCATGGGTTTAGGGACCATTCAGGAACCTGATGGCAGAGGGGAAGAGAGTTCTGAATCATTGAGTGTCTTCATACTCCTGTATTTCCCCCCTATGACAGTATTGAGAAAAGGACATGTAGGTCCTTAGTGATGGATTGCAGATTGAGTACCCCAATCCAAAATACTTGGGGCCGCAAGTGTTTTGAATTTTAGATATTTTTGGATTTCGGAGTATATTATGAGATAGTTTGGGATTGCCATCATTGCCAACTCTGAATTTAATGTGCCGTCTTTGTCTTACACTTGTTCATCACACATGCATACTTAACAGAATAAATATTATAAACGATTAATGAAAATATAATGTATGCAGGGTAACAAAAGCAGAATCAGGTGACTACCTGAATCAGCTGTTGAACAACAACAAACATTGGCAGGTTTTCAGTTACTGGTGTTTAATTAAAAGGTTACAGTATATTGTATTTGTATTTTACTTTTTTAAGGTTTTATGTAAGGTAGAAAAACAATCGGCATTGTAGACTTGTTCTGGTGTTAGATTTTCATCAGCAATGCTTTAAAAATTTAATACCATTGTGTAAGGTGTAAAAACAATCGGCATCGTAGACTTTGTTCTGGTGCTAGATTTTTGTGATCAGCTTTAAAAATTTAAGTTTCTTAAGTTTCTGCAACCAGCCTGCTAAATATTCACAATCACCTTCAGTTCTCAGTTTTTTACTTACTTTATGATCAGCATACTGATAAAGTGGCTTATGTTCACCCTGACGCTGACGATATGCAATTGAGATCTTCATTTTTCACTTTATCCAGTGTTTTTCTATTTTTCATGAACTTTTCATTACATGTGTAAGGTCACTTCCCAGAACTGCCTGTGGTATACAGAGATCTGCACATTGCCTGGGAACCTTCCCAGCATCTTGTGGAATTTTTCATTTGTGACATCATGTCAGCACTCAGAAAAATTTCGAATTTCGGGGTTTTCAGATTTTGGAATTTCGGATGAGGAGTATCGCTGAAAGCGATTTGCTAACCAGGCAGTGAGCCAAGATACAAAGGCCTTTGGAACTTGCCGAAGGGTTTCGGCCGGAAACATCAATTGTACTTTTTTCCATAGATACTGCCTGGCGTGCTGAGTTCCTCCAGCATTTTGTGTGTGGTGTTTGAAGTGGATGTTATCAGTCTGATCAGCTTCATTGTTTCCATTCTACTGAGCTAGATCTCAATATCTTGAAACAACTGAATTAATTGGGAAGTGACATTTATGATGGTAAGGGAGCAATATGGAGGATAATAAGTCAATAATAGCTGAAGATGTTTTCAGGAATGTACTTGCATGCTGGGCTCCTCACATGATCTTGGATGAAGATGTTCGTGGACTGTCTTTCACCGTTCTGTTGGCAGATTGCTTACCATTATTTTCAGCTGGATGGACTTGATTTTGTGGGACTATGCTAATATCTGTTGGTGGTTTTATCAGTTCAGCAGTTTGTCACTGGAGGGAGATACAAAGCAAATTTTAAGTTTCACCTTCCTGTGCTCTTCACCTGTGTACTGTGGCTGGAGCTTTATCAGTGTGCCAACCATGTGCCACTTTGTAAGGATTAAACTAGTTCCTTCAATCATTAAATATAGCACCGCAAAAATGTAGTTTTCTTGACTACTGTTGTCATATTGAAATAGATAAAATATAATGGAAAGGTAAAAATAATGGCATAGATTGATGTAGTTATGATTCAGATGGTGCACTTTTGTCATAGAATAGCCAACGAGCCGGGATCAATAAAGATAGCCCACAATCTCACTGAGGTTTCCTCCCCAGTTCTGAAGGTTGCTTGGGCATTGTAGCTTACCCCGTGATTAGCCTGGGACTAAATCAGGAATCGCTGGCCGCCGTTGCTCAAAGGGCCTGAAGAGCCTATCCTGCGCTGTTTCTCAAATCAATCAGTCAATCAATAGAATTATTTGTGCACATCTGACAAAAAAATGAAGTTCTGAAAATGTCTAAAAAGGCCTGTGTTTAGATATTATGAGAAAACATAATGCAAAACATTCAGTCAGATAAAAACCAAGTAGCAATTTACTGGAGTGTTTAAATAACTGATTATTAGACTAATGGAAAATTGAATTGTGATTTTTAATAAATTCTGGTTCTTTGTGAGCATTATAAAAGCTTCTGTATAAACTGAAGATTAATAAAATATAGCAATGATATAACTACATTTGTTCTGTTAATCTTTGTGAGCTGCATATTTGAGAGGAATAAAATGAACTAATGGAACTACGTAAATTTACACAAAATTTTGAATCAGAAATAGTACTTTTATCCATGATATTTATGCTGAAGTACAAAGTGCTTATTATGTCTTATATTAAGAGGAGCCCCTTTTAACCTACCAAAGGAAATGATAGCTGCCCCCCTACTAATTATAGCTGCTACAATAAGAAACATTATATATTCATGGAGGGCCCTATGGTACAATGCACTTTACTGCAGGATGGGATCTTTTGCTATTGTCATAATGCTAATCACAATACTGTGAAGTAACATCAAGCTGAGGGTAGGTGCTTTGTTACTGAAGGAAATAAAATGGCAATAAAATCAAGTCAAGTTACCCTCTTTTTCCCCCTCTCAACCCCGATTGATTAATGTTGCAGAAACCAACACAAAACCAAGGGCAGAAAAATGGGTATTGTAAAAACAGGCGTTCAACCTCCAAAAAGGGAGAAAAATTACCTTATTTGTATTCAAGAATGGCCCAAGAGGCAATTCTTTTACTTAAAGATGTTTTATTTCTGCATTTCTAAGAGATTAGGAACAGGTGACACATTTTCCTTCAACCCAGGAATGAGGCAGTTCTCGAGTATTGAAGTTAACATCATTAGAAGAAGCATTTAAGTCTGAGACTACTTTTTAGGTGAAATACAATTAATTGTATTAAGTTTTTGTTATTAGGCCTTTAAGCCCTTTGGGTTTTATTCTGACATCAGAATTCAGCGTAACAAATTTAGATATGATTTTTCAAGATGAATTTTCTCTGACATTTAAGCTACTTTTTCTAATTATGTTGTCAAATTGTGAATACGAAACATAGCTTAAGATTATTTCGAACTTTGAAAGCCTGAAAGACCCAGTATGTTGTATAGCTCATTTGTACAAAGGACAGCATTTCTCTCATCTACAGATAATGCTATTTAATATATAAATCAGAAGGATATTTTTATTTCAAATGTACAATATGTTAAAATGGATAATTTCTCATTGCATTTTAAAAAACAAAGTGCTAAACTAAAGGATGCATTTAGTGATATTTCAACAATAATTAAAGGGGGGGGAGGGAGAGGGAGACACTGACATAATGCAGGAAACATTGATGCCAAATGATATACAGGGTGATTCCAGTTTCACGTTTATTATCATGGGCACACTTTATCAGGATGTAAATGCCATGAAAATTTGGCTTTTTGTAGCAGCACAATCAATACATTTCAAACATGACAATCATAACTTGCATGAACAAATTAATGTACATTATACATAACTTACATGACACAATGAACAAAATTGACATAACAGCGTTAATGCAATTGAGTAACATGTAGTCCAAGGTAGAATTGGGGTTTTCCAGGTTGGTTCAAGAGCCCGACAGCAATGGAAGGAAACTTCAGATGAGCCTTGAGGTGTGGATCTTCAGGCTCTTGAACCTAAGAATCACTCTTGAACCTAAGAATCAGGCATAGTCTGGATGGTGGAATCTGTGATGATGGATGTTGCCTTTCTGTGATGTTACCCCTTGTAGGGAGACCTCCTCAACCATCAATTTGATAATAACGTAATTGATTATTGTGGTAATACCATGATAGGCTCTTGATTAATCAGGGCATCAAAGATGAAGGCAGGAAAATGGCATTATGAGTGGATGGAGCAGACTCGATGGGCTGAGTGGCCTAATTGTGCTCCTATGTTTTATGGTCATATAGTCCTATAATCTATTCCAATTATGTTGAGATGTAAAATAAACATTGGGTTATTTTCTTTCATTAAGATAATGAGTGCTGTGCAAACTGAAGTGTCCGGCAGAGAGAGCAGATGGGCCTTGCTTTTATGGTCTATCTGAAAGATGGTGTTCCGATGAAGCAGTATTGGTAACTGATGGTATTTACCTGGCTTTCCATTTTAGGATGTTAAAATAATAGAATGAAACAGTGAAATTCACTCTAGCTCAGTAGTAGATACTTAAAAATAAAATAGTAATAAGAAATCCCAAAGGAATTTATGGATATGTTTGTAGATGTACCTGTCTGGGAAACATATTTTTCAATGTTAAACGAAGGCCTGTTTTGATGGTATTTCTTCTGGCATGATTACTGTGAATCATGGATATGATCCATTTCAAGTTATTTTGATGCAGCTTAATTTTTGGGAACAGTGCATCCTTGTAGATAATTATGGGCAGGCTTGCCTTCCACATAAAAGGTGCACAGCTGAAGTTAAAAAGAGTTTGTATTTGGAAATGAAATGGTTCATCTCAGGACTACCAGAGCAAGCACATTTTAAATAAATGCACTAAACACCAATTGCAGAGGCGCAGTTAAATCTGTATTACAAGATTACTAGAGACACAAGGCACTGCAGATGCTAGAATCTGGAGCAAACATGAATTACTAGAGGAACCCAAAGGGAAACGAGTTAGGACAAGTGACAGAAGCTTGTGTAGGGGAGCACTTTGGTTCCAGTGATCATAACACCATTAGTTTCAACTTGATCATGGACAAGGATAGATCTGGTCCAAGGGCTGAGGTTCTTAACTGGAAGAAGACCAAATTTGAAGAAATGAGAAAAGATCTAAAAAGCGTGGATTGGGACAGGTTGTTCTCTGGCATGGATGTGATCAGTAGGTGGGAAGCCTTCAAAGCAGAAATTTTGAGAGTGCATAATTTGTATGTTCCTGTCAGGATTAAAGGCAAGTTGAATAGGAATAAGGAACCTTGGTTCTCAAGGGATATTGCAACTCTGATAAAGAAGAAGAGGGAGTTGTATGACGTGTATAGGAAGCAGGGAGTAAATAAGGTGCTTGAGGAGTATAAGAAATGCAAGAAAATACTTAAGAAAGAAATCAGGAGGGCTAAAAGAAGACATGAGGTTGCCTTGGCAGTCAAAGTGAAGGATAATCCAAAGAGCTTTTACAGGTATAATAAGAGCAAAAGGATTGTAAGGGATAAAATTGGTCCTCTTGAAGATCAGAGTGGTTGGCTATGTGCGGAACCAAAGGAAATGGGGGAGATCTTAAATAGGTTTTTTGCGTCTGTGTTTACTAAGGAAACTGGCATGAAGTCTATGGAATTAAGGGAAACAAGTAGTGAGATCATGGAAACTGTACAGATCGAAAAGGAGGAGGTCCTTGCTGTCTTGCGGAAAATTAAAGTGGATGAATCCCCGGGACCTGACAGGGTGTTCCCTCGGACCTTGAAGGAGACCAGTGTTGAAATTGCAGGGGCCCTGGCAGAAATATTTAAAATGTCGCTGTCTACAGGTGAGGTGACAGAGGATTGGAGAGTGGCTCATGTTGTTCCGTTGTTTAAAAAAGGATCGAAAAGTAATCTGGGAAATTATAGGCCAGTAAGTTTAACGTTGGTAGTAGGTAAGTTATTGGAGGGAGTACTAAGAGACAGAATCTACAAGCATTTGGATAGATGGGGACTTATTAGGGAGAGTCAACATGGCTTTGTGCGTGGTAGGTCATGTTTGACCAATCTATTGGAGTTTTTCGAGGAGGTTACCAGGAAAGTGGATGAAGGGAAGGCAGTGGATATTGTCTACATGGACTTCAGTAAGGCCTTTGACAAGGTCCCGCATGGGAGGTTAGTTAGGAAAATTCAGTCGCTAGGTATACATGGAGAGATGGTAAATTGGATTAGACATTGGCTCGATGGAAGAAGCCAGAGAGTGGTGGTAGAGAATTGCTTCTCTGAGTGGAGGCCTGTGACTAGTGGTGTGCCACAGGGATCAGTGCTGGGTCCATTGTTATTTGTCATCTATATCAATGATCTGGATGATAATGTGGTAAATTGGATCAGCAAGTTTGCTGATGATACGAAGATTGGAGGTGTAGTAGGACAGTGAGGAAGGTTTTCAGAGCCTGCAGAGGGACTTGGACCAGCTGGAAAAATGGGCTGAAAAATGGCAGATGGAGTTTAATACTGACAAGTGTGAGGTATTGCACGTTGGAAGGACAAACCAATGTAGAACATACAGGGTTAATGGTAAGGCACTGAGGAGTGCAGTGGAACAGAGGGATCTGGGAATACAGATACAAAATTCCCTAAAAGTGGCGTCACAGGTAGATAGGGTCGTAAAGAGAGCTTTTGGTACATTGGCCTTTATTAATCAAAGTATTGAGTATAGGAGCTGGAATGTTATGATGAGGTTGTATAAGGCATTGGTGAAGCCAAATCTGGAGTATTGTGTTCAGTTTTGGTCACCAAATTACGGGAAGGATATAAATAAGGTTGAAAGAGTGCAGAGAAGGTTTACAAGGATATTGCGGGGACTTGAGAAACTCCGTTACAGAGAAAGGTTGAATAGGTTAGGACTTTATTCCCTGGAGCGTAGAAGAATGAGGGGAGATTTGATAGAGGTATATAAAATTATGATGGGTATAGATAGAGTGAATGCAAGCAGGCTTTTTCCACTGAGGCAAGGGGAGAAAAATACCAGAGGACATGGGTTAAGGGTGAGGGGGGAAAAGTTTAAAGGGAACATTGGGGGGGCTTCTTCACACAGAGAGTGGTGGGAGTATGGAATGAGCTGCCAGGCAAGGTGGTAAATGCGGGTTCTTTTTTAACATTTAAGAATAATTTGGACAGATACATGGATGGGAGGTGTATGGAAGGATATGGTCCGTGTGCAGGTCAGTGGGACTAGGCAGAAAATAGTTCAGCACAGCCAAGAAGGGCCAAAAGGCCTGTTTCTGTGCTGTAGTTTCTATGGCTTCTATGGACTGCCTAGCCCAGTAAAAGCCCTGACCTCGGAGCTGGTGTTCACTGTGCAATTGGAGAACAATGCTGCTCCATTCCTTAAAGTTGTCATAGCTGGGGAAGTTAGTGAGAATAAGCTCCCACTACCGATTACATACTCCCAATAGTATCTGTCTCAGATAGCCTTTGACAAAATCCAGCTCCTTGCCTTCACATGTGGCTTAGCTACTAAACCAGGCGGAACCATTTCTACTGACAGGGAGAAGGGGCAAAAATGGGTTACTGGGACCTTAAAACCAGTCACATTGGGTAGATGGGGCTCATCGGCTGTGGTTTAGGAGAAGGAAAACTCTAATCTTAAACCTTGCAGTTACAGCCACTCATGGGCAAGACATCGAGAGTAAACTGTAAAGAAAACTTTGGAACTGGAGTCCCCAAGGCAGTGGCATGTTGAGTTCAATGCTGACTGGCAACTCCTGCGATGCTGCTGGTGCAAACTGTATCGGCCTCTGCCATTCGTTTGGATTCATCAGCTGCGTGGAGATGGGGAGCCTGCTACATGGGCAACAGCTTGTTCTCCGCATGGTACTGCCCTGGCTTGTATGTGACAGCAGGCTTGACCTCGACCAACGGAGGGCCTTACTGTGCTGCCCTGTTCCCACTCAGCAAACGTTGTGAAATCAGTTCCTATGACTTGGTGTGAAAATAGAGAACCCATTTAAGTATTAGAAGCATAGAAATCTACAGCACATTACAGGCCCTTCAGCCCACAATGTTGTGCCGACCATGTAATCTATTCTAGAAACTGCCTGGAATTTCCCTAGTGCATAGTCCTCTATTTTTCTCAGCTCCATTTACCTATCCAAGAGTCTCTTAAAAAAGACCCTATTTGATCTGCCTCCATCACCGCTGCCGGCAGCCCATTCCACGCATCCACCACTCCCCGTGTAAAAAAAACTTACCTCTGACATCCCCCTTGTTCTGACTTCCAAGCACCTTAAAACTGTGCCCCCTTGTATTAGCTGTTTCAACCCTGGGAAAAAGCCTCTGGCTATCCACACAATCAATGCCTTTCATCATCTTATACTTCTCTATCAGATCACCTGATCCTCATCCTTTGTCACTCCAAGGAGAAAAGGCCAAGTTCACTCAAACTATTCTCATAAGGCATGCTCTCCAATCCAGGCAACATCCTTGTAAATCTCCTCTGCACTCTCTCCATAGTATCCACATCCTTCTTGTAGTGAGGAGAGCAGAACTGAACACAATACTCCAAATGGGGTCTAACTAAGGTTGTATATAGCTGTAACATTACCTTCTGACTCTTGAACTCAATCCTACGGTTGATGAAGGCCATCACACCATACCCCATCTGAACAGCACTGTCAACCCGTGCAGCAGCTTCAAGTGTCCTATGGACACAGCCCCCAAGATCTCACTGATCCTCCACGCTGCCAAGAGTCTTGCCATTAATATTATATTCTGTCTGTTAAATAATTTGGAGAAGTTTCTTTGTGATTGCCATAAGTATACTTCACAACATTGAAATCAAGAATAAACCAGTGCTTTTCTTTAATACCTTCTGTCAACCTTTTGATTAGTTGGGAATTTGGAAACCATTGTACAAATGTAAACTTTAAAGAGCAATCTGTGTTCTGTGTGTGCCATTCAACATCATCTGTCACTATATGAAACCAAGTGCTCCTACAGATGTTCAGGGCTTACAAAAAATGAAAAAAAAATCACTTTTATTTGATTCTTTACACTATAAATAACTTGTGCAGCATGTACACTTGAGCTATCTGAAAGAAACTCATGATAACTCTGTCAACCAGGTTGAGTAGGATTGCTAATTACTTGTTCCATGAGGTTCCATTCCTCGCTGTTTTAAGGGAAAATGGTGCAAAGCAATCAGCCGAAGAGTGAGTGGAAGGTGTGTTAGTCCCTTGACTCGAACTAGTACTGTATCTTGAGTTGATTCTCTTTATTATCCTTGAGGTGGTCAATTAAGGTCAACACTCAATAGTCAGGATGCTTCTGTTTTGTTTTCACTGCAGCTGAGTTTTGGGCACGATTGAGGACTGACTATCCGTCGTGTAGTTTTTTTATATCCTATACGCTGTCTCATGGTTGATTGCTTTACTACCTGAGTGCTTTACGACAAATGATCATCTGAAAGAATACCGATCATTCAAGACAACACACAAAAAATGTGTGAACTCAACGGCTGCTTTTATTTCTGACAGACAAGTGCAAGGCCATAGCTGTGCTTTCTGCAGTTTGGTATTGCCTGCATTGTTACTTTGTTTGATGGGATTATTGAAAATCAAATGAAATTGATGAGCAGGGACTTAATGATACTGGGATCATGGAAGAGTTGCTGGTTGTTATCCCATATACAGAGTGCAAATTGAAAACATTTTTTGAAGTCTTTTGAATTTAAATTTGATGCTTTCAACCTCCCATGGAAACTGAAGAGTCTTCTTGACTTTATTGACTTTCATTTTTGCATTGAATGTGGTGTCAAAAAATAAAATACAAAAGAAAAAAAAACTCAAAAAAAGCAAACACCCCGCGATTAAAAAAAGCAGTCAATTCAGTTCGTTACTTTCAGTATCCTGAATATTGTTCTCCAGAAACTTGTAGAAAATGTGCCAAATTTCCTGAAATTTGCCAGGTTTGTTTTTCGTAACGCAGCTTATCTTTTCTGGAGCAAGATAAGAAGTCATTCCTTTCAGCCATTGTGAGAGGCTACTGGTTGTTGGTTTCTTCCATGAATAGGCTATGCAGCATTTGGCTTCCAAAAAACAAATATTAAGCAGAGACCTTAATTTTTTCCTTTTCTTTAACTTCGTTGTACTTTCAAACCTATGGATGATCTAATGTGTTTCCTCTTCACTCTGTCAAAGCAATAAAGAGATGTTTTTAAAAAAGTGCCAAAGAATTATTAGTTTGTGTGGTTTTCTACATAAAATTCTGTGATAAATCTAGGATTATTTTATTTTGTTTTATTCAGGGCTGCGATACCCTTTACAACCTAATACAGTGTATCACCTATATTCTATAGAGCAGGGGTTCCCAACCTTTTTTATACTGTGGACCAACACCATTAAGTGAAGGGTCCATGGACCCCACATTGGGAACCCCTGCTAGAAAGTAATACCAGAAATCTGTTGAAGTAATAATCCTGAATTCTGGGCCTCGTCTCTTTCCTGACCACTTCAATTATTTAGTGATATCTTAGATAGTACACATGCCAATCTGGAAAACTAGGTATTAGCTTTAAAACAAAAATTTCTGATTGAAGAACCTGACTCTTAAGAAACAAGACTAAGTATAGACTTTTGTATTGTACAATATAACGTGGATTGAGAATCTAGTGGGCACGTGTTTGTTGAAACTTGGGCTGTACTTTCAGTATCAAGCAATCTATCACCTGTATTGCTGGGGGGTCGGGGGAGACACTAAGTTGCATAGACGTGCTACTTGCATTGATGATGCATTTGAAAATGCATGAATAAATATGATAGGAAAAAGGGATAAGGGCCAAACCTCCCAGGAAAATTTGATTGCTGATAATATTCCAGGGACAAGATGGTGACTCTTTGCATGCATCTCCGATGTGAATCATCAAGTGTTCTCATGTTGGGAAATCCAGTCACAGTTACGGGTACTTCAGCAAGCAACACCGTTTGAAGACGTTTACATGGTTTATCAATCCACAAATTTGACAGATCCTGAACAACAGACTCAGGTCATGAGTGAAGTACCCCTTTAAGGAAACAGAAGTGGGGAAGTCTTCAGAGTTCCAGGGAAGTAATCACTCCTAAGTTGCAGGAGGTGAGTAGATGAGTGACTGTCAGGAGAAATGGAAATGTGAACAGCCAGTTGGGCAAAGCACCACTGTGGCTATTCCCCTCAATAATATGTATACCGTTTTGGATACTGTTGTGAGGGGTGTCCTCCCAGGGGAATGCCACGGAGACTTCAGAATATCTTTCATCTTTCAGGGCATCGGGCCCCGATGATGTACCTCTAGGGCATTGCGAACTTGTGCCAACCAACTGGCGGAAGTGTTCAAGGACATTTTCGTTTCTCGCTGCTGCATTCGGAGGTTCATAGAAACACAGAAAATAGATGCAGGAGTAGGCCATTTGGTCCTTCGAGCCTGCACCACCATTCAGTATGATCATGGCTGATCATCCAACTCAGAATCCTGTACCTGCCTTCTCTCCATACCCCTGATCCCTTTAGCTACAAGGGCCATATCTAATTCCCTCTTAAATATAGCCAATGAACAGGCCTCAACTGTTTCCTGTGGCAGAGAATTTCACAGATTCACCACTCTCTGTGTGAAGAAGTTATTCCTAATCTCGGTCCTAAAAGGCTTCCCCTTTATCCTCAAACTGTGACCCCTCGTTCTGGACTTCCCCAACATCGGGAACAATCTTCCTGCATCTAGCCTGTCCAATCCCTTTAGGATTTTATACGTTTCAATAAGATCCCCCCTCAATCTTCTAAATTCCAGCGAGTATAAGCCTAGTCGATCCAGTCTTTCATCATATGAAAGTCCTGCCATCCCAGGAATCAATCTGGTGAACCTTCTTTGTACTCCCTCTATGGCAAGGATGTCTTTCCTCAGATTAGGGGACCAAAACTGCACACAATACTCCAGGTGTGGTCTCACCAAGGCCTTGACAACTGCAGTAGTACCTCCCTGCTCCTGTACTCGAATCCTCTTGCTATGAATGCCAGCATACCATTCGCCTTTTTCACTGCCTGCTGTACCTGCATGCCCACTTTCAATGACTGGTGTATAATGACACCCAGGTCTCGTTGCACCTCCCCTTTTCCTAATCAGCCACCGTTCCCACCTGCTTCAATAGGGCGACAATCATACCAGTGCCCAAAAAGAGCAGGATGAGCTGCCTGAACAACTGTTGCCCCATTGCACTCACACTTATTGTGATGAAGAGCTTTGAGAGGTTGGTCATGGCCAGAATCAACTCTCCTAAGCAAGAACCTGCACCTGCTGCAATTTGCCGATCACTACAGTAGATCCAAAGCGGATACAATCTCACTGGCTCACCACTTGATCTTGGATCACCTAGACAATAGCAATACCTATATCAGGCTGCTCTTTATTGATTACAACTCAGGATTCAGCTCAGTCATACCCTCAGTTCTAGTCAACAAGCCCCACAAGCCAGGCCTTTGTACCTCCCTCTGCAACTGGATCCTTGACTTCCTCATCCGGAGACCACTGCCTGTGCGGGTTGGAGGTTGATCAGAGACAATCAACACTGGCGCACCTCAAGGATGCATGCGTAGCCGCTGCTGTACTCTCTCTACACTCACACCTGTGTGGCTATGCACAGCTCAAAAGCCATCTATAAATTTGCCCACGACGCAGTATTGTTGGCGGAATTTCAGATAGTGAGGAGGAGGCATACAGGAGAGAGGTATAGCAGCTGATTGACTGGTGCTGCAACAACAGCCTTGCACTGGGCACTAGTAAGACCAAAGAGTTGATTGTGGAGTTCAGGAAAGGGAGGTCAAGGGAACAGATCCCAGTCCCCATCGAAGGATCAGAAGTGGGAAGGGTGAGCAGTTTCAAGTTCCTGGGTGTCAACATCTCTGAAGATCTATCTTGGGCCCAACCTATTGATGCAATTACAGGGAAGGCACAACAGTGTCTATATTTCTTTTGATATTTGAAGAGTCTTGGTATGTCACCAAAGACACTTTCTCAAATTTCTACAGATGTACCATGGAGAGCATTCTAACTGATTATTGTTTCACCATCTGATATGGAGGGGCCACTGCACAGAATTGGAAAAAGCTGCAGAAAGTTGCAAACTTAGCCAGCTTCAACATGTGCCGTATCGAGGATATCTTCAAAAGGCGATGCCTGAGAAAGGTGGCATCCATCATTAAGGACCCCCATCAGCCAGGACATGCCCTCTTCTCAATGCAACCATGAAGGAGGAGCTTTAGAAGCCTGAAGACACACACTCAATGATTATATTCTTCCCCACAGCCATTAATATTCTGAATGGAAAATAACCCATGTACACTATCTCAATTTTTTTCTCTCCTTTTTTCATTGCTTACTTAATTTCTTATATATATAGTAAATTATAGTTTATTATGTATTGCAATGTACTACTGCTGCAAAACAGCTTACTTTATGATACATGCCAATGATATTAAATCTGATTCTGATACTGCTTTTCCAACTTTTTAAAAGTCTTTCATCATTCTTCCTTTAAAATCAAATTAATCGCAAATGTTCTCTATGTTGAATATGACGTTGTAAGATAATCAAAACTTTTGCTTTGTACAAAACCTAACTTCAGAAACAGTGTTAATTTATGAACTGAAAACTTTAAAATTCCGCACCTGCACTGATACCAACCAGAAGGTAATTCATCCTGGAAAGGTACGGTGCACCACCTCATTCTGCAAAGACTTGAAAATGTCCTTGCTTACTCTGCCAAGCTTCAAAATAGATGGCACACAGATTTGCAAAATGTTTCATTGTATAACAGGCTGGCATTTATTTAAAATTTTCACAACAGGTAGGCTAAATTGATATAGAGAAGCACTTGCGACTATAAATATCAGTTCTGTGTTTGTTTACGGAGCATGACTTTTTGCTTGCTATTATTGTAAATAAAGTTTGAAACTCTATATATCAACCTTGGAAAATGTAGTAAGGTGAGAACTTGAGCATTTTAAAGGCTGTTTTTGTTTCTGATGAAAATTTAACATTTAAAACTTGTTTATTTAAAGAAATTCACAAATAGAGCATATATATTTTGCTCCAGGCAAAATTAAGAGTGGAAAGCAGTCAACCATGTTACTTTTCCACCATCTATTAATTTTAAGAAGCAGAACATTTACGTTTAATGACCTTAACTGGGAAAGTTAAGGTAGGAGGTCACATGTGATGGGTCACGTGTATTCAAATTATAGGGCACGTGAAGAATCTCAGTGTAATAGCAGGAGGAGAAAGCTCAGAAGTAGGAATACAGTGGGAAGAGGCAAGTCGGATCAGAGAGAGGGAGAATTTCAAGGAAGAGGGCTATTGAGATGCATTCTCGCTGAATAAACCGAAACATCTTCAATTCACCTACCTGAAAAGTTAGAAGAAAGTGTATTTCAATTCATTACTGAGTCTATTTTCTTCATTTCACCATTTAGCTAACACTTTAACTTGAAGAGAAATGAAAAGAATGAAATACTGTGGTATTTACAGTGCCTATGAAAAATATTCACTCCTCTTGGAAGTTTTCATGTTTTATTGCTTTACAATATTGAATCAGAGTGGATTTAATTTGGCTTTTTTTGGACACTGATCAACAGGAAAAGACTCTTTGATGTTGAAGTGAAAACAGATCTCTACAAAGTGATCTAAATTAATTACAAATATAAAGCACAAAATAATTGATTGCGTAAGTATTCACCCCCTTTAATATGACTCACCAAATTATCACTGGTGCAGCCAGTTGGTTTCAGAAGTCACATAATTAGTTAAATGGAAATCACCGTGTGCAGTCAAGGTGTTTCAATTGATTGTAGTAAAAATACACCTATATCTGGAAGGTCCAACTGCTGGTGAGTCAGTATCCTGGCAAAAACTACACCATGAAGATAAAACAACATTCCAAGCAACTCCACGAAACGGTTATCGAAAAGCACAAGTCAGGAGATGCGTACAAGAAACTTTCCAAGTCAGCGAATATCCCTTGGAGTACAGTTAAGTCAGTCATCAGGAAATAGAAAGATTATGGCACAGCTGTAAATCTGTCTAGAGCAGGCCGTCCTCAAAAACTGAGTGACCGTGCAAGAAGGGGACTAGTGAGGGAGGCCAACAAGAGACAAATGATAACTCTGGAGGAGTTACAAGCTTCAGTGGCTGAACTGGGAGAGGCTGCACATACAACAACTGTCGCCCGGGTGCTTCATCAATTGCAGCTTTATGGGAGAGTGGCAAAGAGAAAGCCACGTTGGAAAAAAAAACTCACATGAAATCTTGGCTAGAGTTTGCCAGAGGCATGTGGAAAACTCTGAAGTCAGCTGGAAGAAGGTTTTATGGTCTGATGAAACTCAAACAGAGCTTTTTGGCATAAGCCAAACACCGCACATCATCAAAAACACACCATCCGTACCATGAAGCATGGTGGTGGCTACATCATGCTGTGGGGATGCTTCACTGCAGCAGGCCCTGGAAGGCTTGTGAAAGTAGAGGGTAAAATGAATGCAGCAAAATTCAGAGAAATCCTGGAGGAAAATCTGATGCAGTCTGCATAAAGCTAAAGCTACACAAGAATGGCTTAAAAGCAATAAAGTTAATGTCCTGGAGTGGCCAAGTTAGACCTCAATCCAATTGAGAATTTGATGCTGAATTTGAAAAGGGCTGTTCATTCATGTTCCCCAAGCAACCTGACAGAGCTTGAGCAGTTTTGTGAAGAAGAATGGGGGAAAATTGCAGTGTCCAGATGTGTAAAGCTGACAGAGACTCAAGGCTGTAATTGTTGCCAAAGGTGCATCTACTAAATATTAACTTGAAGGGGGTGAATACTTATGCAATCAATTATTGTGTTTTATATGTGTAATTAATGTAGATCACTTTGTAGAGATCTGATTTTATTTTGAAATGTAAGAGTCTTTTTCTGTTGATCAGTGTAAAAAAAAGCCAAATTACATCCTCTGTGATTTCATGTTGTAAAACAATAAACATGAAAACTTCTGGGGGGGGGGGAGCGAATACTTTTTATAGACACTGTATGTCTTGCAATATTGTAGTAATATTGAGTAATAAGTATTCAAAAAACACTATGATTATGATAGTCTAGACTTAGAAGCTGAAATGAACCGAAGCTAAAAGATCTAATTGTAATAACCTATTAAAAGTGATTTGGTATAAATCCAGCATTCTATTGCTATTTATATTGGTCATCTGTAATACCAGTGCAAAGATCAGAGGATTAGTAACCATGGCTAAAAGTAAAATTGAAGTGTCTCCTTTTATTTTGTTATTGAATAGTCTGATTAAATTTTAAACACGATATTCTACAGATGCTGGAAATCCACAGTACACACATAAAGTGCTGGCAGAGCTCAGCATGTCAGGCAGCATCAATGAAGAATGAAGAATCAATATTTCGGGCTGAGACCCTGATCAGAAATAAATGGATTAAATTGAGTGTTTGAGTAATCAATTGCACTGTACCATTGATGGAATAAGAGAAAGGTGTAATAATCTGGTCATTGTCTTCATTTTGTACATGAATTACAGAATTTCGACTTCGGAGAAGTCACATTTACAGTACATTGGCTTAACACCAACAGAACGTGGCGGTATCCTCCTGAACTCCCAGAGCCCCCGATGACTCTATGATTTCAGTCTCTGAGGTCAACGTGAGAACATCCTTCAGGAGGGTGAATCCACAGAAAGCAGATGGTATACCTGGCTGAGTACTGAGGACCTGTTGTAATCAATTGGCTTGTTTATTGATATCGTTAACCTCTCAGTTTGGCAGTCCGAGGTACCCACCTGCTTCAGTCAAGCCGGCGCTCAAAAAGAGCATGGTAACCTGCCTCAATCCAGAAGCATGTTTTGAGTGGTTGGTGGGGTGGAACATATCAACTCCTGCCTGAGGAGGGACTTGAATCCATACCAATGTGCCTACTGTCACAACAAGTCAACAGCAGATGCCACTTCATTGGATCTACACTCAGCTCTGGAACACCTGGACAGTGAAGATACCTCACCAGAATGCTCCGCATTGACTACAGCTCAGCATTCAATGCTATCATCCCCTCAAAACTAATCAGTAAGCTCCAAGACCTTAGGCCTGTATACCTCCTTGTGCAACTGGATCTTCAATTTCCTCAATTGCAGATCCCAATGCCTGTGGATTGGCAACATCATCTTCTCCATAATCATCATCAGCACGGGAGCATCATAAGGCTGTTTGCTCTACTCGCTGTATACCTATGACTGTGAGGCTCAGTACAGCTCCAATGCCATAGTTAAGTTTGCTGACGCCACCAATGTTGTTGACCGAATCAGAGATGGTGAAAAATCATCATGTAGAAGGGAGACAAAAAGTCTGCCAAAACAACAACCTCTCACTCAACACCAGCAAAACCAAAGAGCTGGGTATTGACCACAGGAGGTCCATGAGCTAGTCCTTAATAGGGGATCAGAAGTGGAGAGGACAGTAACTTTAAATATCTTGGCGTTATCATATCAGAGGATCTTTCCTGGGACTAGTGCATAAGTGCCATCACAAAGAAGGCAAGACAACACCTCTTCTTTTTTGGAGGTTTGCATAGATTCTACATGTCATCTAAAATTTTGACAAACTGCTATGGATGCACAGTGGAGGCACCTTGACTGGTTGAATCATGGCCTGATGTGGGAACACCAATGCCCAAGAATGGGAAAGCCTCCAGTCCAGTCCATCACAGGGAAAGCCCTCTTCACCACTGAGCACATCAACAAGGAGTGCTGCAGCAACAAACCATCCAGAGCTCCCATCATCTAGGCCACGTGCTGTTGCCATCTGGAAGGGGATACAGGAGTCTTAGCTCCCACACCCCCAAGTTCACAAACAGTCGTTACCTTCAACCATCAAGCTCCTGCACCAGCATGGATAATTTCAGTCATCTCATCTCTGAATGGATAGCATAACCTATGGACTCTACAACTCACATTGTCAATATTATTATTATTGTTATTTGTATTTGCAGCCTTCCTTTGCACTTCGGTTCTTTGTCAGTCTTTGTGTGTAGTTTTTCATTCATTCTATTGTATTTACTGTGAATGTCTGCAAGAAAGTGAATTTCGCTTTCTTGCAGGCATTCACAATACCTTGATAATAACTTTACTTTGAACTTTGAGATGATTAGCTACTTTGCAGAATTCTTGGTGGATAAGAATCCTCAGTGAATGAGGAAGAGTGATGGGACTATGGTTCCTTCATTAGGTGCATTGGTATATTGTATTTTTAATCATTGTTAATCTTTAATTACATGACTGTACACCTGAGTGTTTTTGAATTTGTATAAACTTTCACTGAGATCACCTGTAGCAAGAAACTTTGAAGTTGATCATAACCCTTGCCCCTTCATTCATAAATGTTAAATAGCTGGACCAGCCTAAGGTTGACTTCGATGTATGGGATGATCTCTGCAGGCTAGATGTTCCTGGTCAAAAAACTAGAAGAGAATTGTTCACTAATAAAGGAGATACAATTCTCTCACAATTTGTTTCTGTAGAGCAGTAGACTTTAAATTTGCCCTTTATAAATAAGTATTCTTAAGTATAAAGACTGAGGAGCATGTTGCATACTATGTTGTACATTTTGTTAAATTGGAGTGAGTTCATCAAAACTATTGTGTTACATCTCTCTGCATTTCCTTAATCACTCCATGCTGCCTCTGTAAGTTTGTAAACTACAGCCTACGTCCACTCTTCACAGCCACAAATTCAATCTGGTATCTTCCTCAGTTATGGAGCTGTGGTGGGAATACTGCCAAATGGCACCCTCAGCAAGAATGGAGTTTTAATGTCAATGGAAAGTTCCATTTTCACTGCCGCTCTGACTTCAGATTTGTTTCAAATTAAAACAAATCATGTAAAAGGTGTAAAGCACTTAATGGAACACAAGCTGTTGGTAAAATCTCCTGCCTCCTGATAAGCAGTTTGATGTTGGCTTGGATTTAGGTGATATTGATTCAGGATGTTGGAAACTGTTACAAAATTTCATTTGTAATTTTAGAATTCCCTAGCAGTTTCCAACATCCTGTATCAATATCACCTACTTTGCACCTGCCTCCTTCATCCACTGAGCCCAAATCAGAAATTCCGGTGCAGTAATGTGAATATATGTTTAAGATTCAAAGCATGGAAAAATGGTGAATTCAGTGGTATAAAATTTGTTATTTTGGCAACTGACACATGCTTTTTTTATAAGTCGATTTGTAATTGTAGGGAAATGCATATTAATCGTGATTTGATCCTACTATGTAAGTTATGTAATATTTTAAGGGCTAGGTATTCACTGTTTTTTTTCTCCTAAATTTCAAAATGCAAGTTTAAGTTTGTTTGCTGAATAAAGATTAAACCAGTACTAATGCCTCAGAAAACCTGGTGATTGAAGTTAACATTGGAATGACTAGATGCTAATCTTTTAGTAATCTATGTTTCGTTCCTTTCTCAACCATTATAGTACATCTTCAAAAGTGAGCTAGCTCCTTTTCTTAGTGCTTAATTATGCTAATCCACTGAGAATGGAAGTGTTTTCTATGAGACATAGAGACTGAGTAAATAATGGATTATCTTGTTGGCAGTCCTCCCAAATACAGGTATCAGCACTAAAAGTGAGCATTTGCGCAGAATGTTGCATTGGAGGGTGCTTTTTTTCTCAGTGAATTGGAATCCTAATAATATAATAAAATCGTGTTTTCACTTCATTTGTTGCTGCTGGGGGCAGACTGCAGAGTTACTCATGGGATGTTATTCATAACATGTTTAAGTTCAGTAAATGATTCAGGCAATGAATTTGCTTAATATTTAACCAATTGCTTTATTTTAGGGTAAATTGCAATTTTAAAAGTGTGAAAGATTACAATTCTACACCACTGGAGTTTTTCATTTGTGACTATAATAAATATTAACATGCAGTCCTTCTGCAGGGATGACTGGCCACGCAGAAGTAGTGCGAGTTGTGTACCAGCCAGAGAAAATCTGCTTTGAAAAATTGCTCAAGGTCTTCTGGGAGAGCCATGACCCAACACAAGGTACAGTAATGAATAGACCAGCTCCTCATTATATTCCTAATTACTGCTGTGGTAATTAGTGTTTCAGTAACATGTTTCAAGTGAACCTTGAAACCACACGTGGTCCAAACATCGAAGAAGGCAAAAAAAAAGATGGGCAGAGATTCTTTGTAAAACTGAGTCAATTGAACCAGAAAAATATTATGATTCTTCAACTCAGAGGAATTAGCGTTGCTTTGACAAAATCCTGTCCACTGGGAGTCAGTAACAGTCTGCAGCATGTTTTATTTTTGCATTCCCAATTGTAATAGAATGTGGGGTGATACACAATATGGAAAGAGATGACAAATTTTTCACAACTGGAATTTGTGCTTATCTGTGACAAAACCAAATAACCTTTGCTTTTACTTACCACCTTGTAAACTTTTTATAGTGGGTTACTGGGTGTGGGGATGATGGTGAAAGGTGTTGCTGGTGATAATTGGATTTCCAATTCAGTTATCAAGTAGTGCTCCAATTATCTTCATATTAAAAACAACAGTGGAACAAAAGTGAATTGTTAGAATGTAAAATTATGGAATTTTATTAAATCTTAATCCAGGCAACTCGCCATAGTTTTCTTTTTAAATGCAGTTTCTTTTGTATTCTTGGAAATTTTCCTAAACTGGGAAGAGGCTTAAAATGAATTGACTAAACTTTGGCTTTACAAGTGTAGAGGTGCCAAAGAATTTAAATGGAGGTGATTCACTATCCTTTCTTCAACCAACCAATTTGGGTATTCTTCCTCCAAGGATAATGTGTTAGAAATATACTAGAGGTTTAAAAATATTTATTTAAATTAGTGTGCTATGTTAGTTATATTTTTTCTCCCATTACTGAGTGCCCTAATCCTTGATTTACTTCAGAGTAAGTATGATATGCTGCTTAGACATGCTTATCAAGGAGGAAGGTCTCTTTTGCAGCAGATTTTAAAGGTTAATTCAACACAGACTGGTTAATTGCTGGTGTGAGCATTCATGACTTCTTAACCCTTTTTCATGCTTTTTCAGCAATTTAATTCTCAGATTCAAAGACAACTATTTACAGTGCTACTTCTTTCGGCCTCTTTTGTTATAGTTTTCCTTTAGCCGTTGGTGCTGCACAGGGTTTTCTTCGGACTCGGAGGACGCTGAGGAGCAGCCAAATTGGCAGGAGAGAGCATGGCGAAGTGAAGGGAGAGGGTGGAGAGAAGAACGGCTTTGGAAATCTTATCAATGTTTACCTTTAAGAAACAATTCTTTCAAAAACTTAAAGGGCAATGCATTTATTTCTAAAAGTAGAACATCACTGCTGCAGCTGTTGCTCAGAGCATTTAGAAAGACAAGAACAATGTGGTTAGTTAGGGCTGCCATGTTGACGAGGATGCTTTTTTTTAAAATGTCTAATTTCAGAGTGCAGTCTGTGATCACTTAGTTTGCAGCATACCATTGCTTCAAGATAGTCCTCAGTTCTCTGAAGCAAAGAGGAACATCCACATCGTCTTTCCATTGACAGAGTAAAGCAGGACATTGCCGTTGTGTCAGTGCAAACTTCCTTAATCCAAAGGTGTAGCACATATCGAACGTTTCCCAGCAAGATCCTGGCATCAATTGAAATGAAATGCAAATTCTACCAGATTTGTGATCGTAAACTGTGTGCCATGGAGGTCTCTGCCTGTTTCTGGTAGCAGTCTTACTGTGTCACTTGAACAGTACAATCAAGTTCCTGGCTCACTGCTGGTTACCTAGGGCTGTCCTTTTCATGTTTAATATGTGTGCTATCAGAAAGCTGGCACGGCTGCGGAGCTGGACAACAAAGGAGGTGATCCTGCCTCGAGGTAGGCTGTGCTCTAGGAACATGTTGCTCAGGATACTTTGGTTGATGATTTGCAATAGGGCCCTGAACAGAGAATGCAGGTTTTTAAATTATCTGCTTGCATGCCCCATCATTTTACCATCACGTTTGCTTGCCTTCTCCACCACCAAGGCAGTGAAAGGTGTAGCAGACATGGTATAGACACCAGTACCTTTTAGTTGTAAGTGTTTTTCGATAGCTGCATGTGTTCTGTACACCCATAGTTCTCAGGATACTTTCTGTATGTTCAACATGGGTTTTGCTGTCATTTAAAAATTCGTATTAACAGCAAATCCAGAACAGAATTTAATTTTGTCGAAAGATGCCTTTCCACACATGCTTGGTAGAAATGTTTAAGGATCACCATTGTGCAGTTTCCTTTTGCCTTCTGCTGTTCATATTCCCTCACCCTAGTCCTCTACAAAGCTCCATCTCAGAAATTTCACTTGGGAGATGAAACTTCCTGGGCTCCCAAAGGGGATACATCTGATAGCGATGGTGGGCAAACCGGCTGCGCAGTAGCGTAGTGGTTAGCACAACACTTTACAGTACCAGCGACCCGGGTTCAATTCCGACTGCTGTCTGGTAGGAGTTCTCCCCGTGACTGCGTGGGTTTCCTCCGGGAGTAACAGTTTCCTCCCACAGTTTGTACTAGTTGGTTTGTTAATTGGTCATTAGTGTGTTGGCGCGTGGCCAAGTGGTTAAGGTGTCGGTCTAGTGATCTGAAGGTCGCTAGTTCGAGCCTCAGCTGAGGCAACGTGTTGTGTCCTTGAGCAAGGCACTTAACCACACATTGCTCTGCGACGACACCGGTGCCAATCTGTATCGGCCCTAATGCCCTTCCCTTGGACAACGTTGGTGGCGTGGAGAGGGGAGACTTGCAGCATGGGCAACTGCCAGTCTTCCATACAACCTTGCCCAGGCCTGCGCCCTGGAAATCTTCCAAGGTGCAAATCCATGGTCTCACAAGACTAACGGATGCCTATAATCTATAATAAGTTGGTCATTGTAAATTGTTAAATCATATCAACTAGGTTAAATTGAAAGTTGCTAGGCAGCACCACTCGAAGGGTGCTATATCCCAATAAATATATAACTAAACCATTATGGGTCCTGGTGACAGGATGGAATGCCAGTGTGGGTTGACTAATCATTCAGTACGAAAAATCATTAACAACTCATTAACTGAAACATATGTGAGATTGGGCCTTGTACTAAAAAACCACAAATCAAAGTTCTCTGCAATCTTTCCCACGACAATGAGGCCCTGAAAAACATGAACAATTTCCCATCTATTGGGAGCCATTTTAAACAAAGGCAAACACTTGCAATTGAATGGCTCTGTTTCTTGTCATTGTATTCTTGTCAGAGCTTTATTGCTCATCTCGTAGTTTTGCATGAGTATATATAGGGTATAATCTTTTTCATTATGCTGCCTGGCCTGCTGCGTTCACCAGCATTTTTTGTGTGTGTTGCTTGAATTTCCAGCATCTGCAGATTTCCTCGTATTTGTGAATCTTTTTCATTGCGTTGTTTCCTCTCAGAGCTGAAGGCACAGGGAAGTCTGTTTTCTCTTCATACATTTCACTAACTTCATTGTCAACACCTCACTGCAACTCCTAAATCATCCAAAACTTGAATCCAAAATGATTGTTATGTAATACTGTTTATGTTGTTTTGAATTGGATTTGATTTTGCTTGGGTAGCTTGGCCGCAGAACAATGAAATCACCCAGACAGAATTCTGGCACGGTAACGTGGCTTGTTGCAATACTTCAGATTTCCATTTTGGCTGGGATAGTCTATTGACCCGTACAAAGCAAACTTCAAAAGGTCTGTTGGCTTTCCTAGGAATTTATTAAGCTGCTTAAGTTTACGCAGAGAGCCACGTGCTCTGTTAGTGCTTCACAAATATTGGGGTTAACTGGGATCTTGTCACCAGTGAAACTGGCTTCAAGTGTACACATGCTAACTGCACTTTGCTTAGCTAGGCATGATTCAGGTTGGTTGTATTACGGTTTAATCAACATAAGTCTGAGCAGGTACCAGTTTCAAATCAGCACTGCTTGTTTATCAAGGCTGGAGAATTGTTTCTTCAAGCATTTCCTTTTGGTGACATATATTAACATATATTTGCATTCCTCGGGAGAAACTAAACCTAGAATTTTCTTGGAGAAGTGTATGAACAGTTCCAAATTGGTACCTTTAAAAATCTAGCTTAAATATACATTATTAAATTAAATTAAATGTAGCCTCACAAAGGACAGTATATTACTGCAAAATATGCTGTTGTGTCAGCCAAAATTGTACCTTTACTTAAAAAGATGGGTCAGATAAATTGCTAATTGGGTTCTCAGTTGATCAGTTGGTTTGAAGAAAAGGCAATACGTACCTTTTGACAAGTGCGTTCAGTACAAATAGTATTTTTTAAGCAGATCACCAATCACAATAAAATTATTTCTCTATTCATTTTTATTAAAATATTTTTGTTTCTCAAAGATTTCTTTAACTTAACATCTTAAGTTTACATTTAGTCACAGTAAGCATCAAGAACACATGCTTTCTATTAATATTTCATAATTAACAGCACTCAACTATAGACAACATGTTAATTGTTAGCAACACACACAGAATGCTGGAAGAACTCAGGAGGCCAGGCAGCATCTATGGAAAAGAGTTCAGTTGACATTTTGGGCTGACACCCTTCGGCAGGACTGGGAACGTCGACTGCACTCTTTTCCACAGATGCTGCTTGGCCTGTTGAGTTCCTCCAGCATTTTGTGTGTTGTTTGGATTTCCAGCATCTGCAGATTTTCTCTTGTTTATGTTCATTGTTAATCCATTTTGCTCACCAAGCATTCATTATTAACTGCAAAAGATATATTACAGTGCTGTTACACACTGAAACCTGCAAATGTATCAGCCTATGTTTTTGATGTGCAGGTATGCGGCAAGGAAACGATGTTGGCTCTCAGTACCGGTCAGTCATTTATCCGTACACCAAGGAGCAGATGGCTGCGGCTCTGAAATCTAAAGAAGTCTTTCAGGAGGTACTGTGGTTAAAAGCTTAGAGGGAGATTATTTTCTTTAAATGGTTTGAAGTTTGTCTGTTTTGAAATAGCACAAAAGATTTCTGATGTTTATGAGATCCCGTGGCTGTGGGAGTAGAAATATCAATGTAGAGCTGGAATTAGCAGCCATTTTTATAGTCAGTTTGGTTATAAATCTGAGATGGTGGTGTTTCTTCTTGCAATTTTATTCATTATTATCTTTTGGCCTATGTATTTTGCATTCATAAAGGTAAAGTGCTTGAGAACGGCAAAGACAGATCTGGAAATCCGAAATGTGATTTTGAAATTTCAAATCCTGTTTCCTCCTACGTCCATGCAGGAGTAGGCCCTTCCAGCCTCTTGAGCGGCGTCGCCCCAGCAACCCCCAACCGTCCCGATTTAACCCTAACCTAATCAAGGGGCAGTTTCCTCCTCACAGAGGACTCTGGGATTGAACGCTGAACTCTGAACTCTGAACTCTGAGCTGTAATAGTGTTGTGCTAACCCTGCCACCCTTTTTAGATGATAGAATGAAGATTCTAGCTGGTTGTTGCGTTTGAATAAAATAAAGCAGTAACATAGAGCTTGGTATTGAAAATTGATATTATACAAATGAATCTAAATATGATATCCAAAATGTTATCTCAGCTGTAACACCAGAGAAGAATGAACATTTATTTTTTGTTTCCTAAAAGCAATTTGTCAGACATTGGTGCTCTAGTGAATTTTTGAACTGAATTGAACAAAATTGCATTTTACCATAATTTAAATTTATGCAGCCTGACATTAGTGTATACTCTCTGTGACCCCATCCACTCCACCATTATCTTATCCACAGAAAACACTCAATGAACTTGCAAAGCAAACAAACACCATCACAGTGGTTACCCTGTTGGACAAGTATAGATTGATTAATCCATCTTAAATCCCACCAAAGTTGTTTGAGGATTTGAAATTGCTTTCCAAAATTAATAAACTATTTTCAAAGTAACATACAGAAAATGCTGGAGGGAACTCAGCAGGACAGGTGATATCTATGAAAATGAATAAACAGCCCATGTGTCGGGCTGAGACCCTTCTTCAGGACTGGAAAGAAAGGGAGAAGACACCAGAATAAAAAATGTGGGGGGAGGGGAGGGAGGATAGCTGGAAGGTGATAGATAAAGCCAAGTGAGTGGGAAAGATAATGGGCAGGAGAGGAAGGAATTTGATAGGAGAGGAGAGTGAATCATCAAAGAAAAGGAAGGAGGAGGGGACCCAGTGGGAGATGATGGGCAGGTGAGAAGAGGAGAGAGGCCAGAGTGGGGAATACAAGGAGAGGAGAGGGGGGTAGGGAAGGAGAAATTGATGTTCGTGCCATCAGGTTGGAGGCTACCCAGATAGAATATAGGTGTTGCTCCTCCATCCTGAGGGTGGTCTCATTGTGGCACCGGAGGAGGCCATAGACTGGCATGTCGGAATGGGAATGGGAATCGGCCTGAAACGTCGACTGCACCTCTTCCTACAGATGCTGCCTGGCCTGCTGCGTTCACCAGCAACTTTGATGTGTGTTGCTTGAATTTCCAGCATCTGCAGAATTCCTGTTTGCGTTTATTGGTATTATAATGTTTGGCCACTGGGAAGTTCTGCTTTTGGCGGATGGAGAGAAAGTGCTGAGCGAAGCTGTCCCCCAGTTGCGACGGGTCTCACATGTACAGGAGGCCACACCAGGAGCACTGGACACCAGTAGAAGACATCAGCAGCACTCACAACACGCTGGAGGAACTCAGCAGGTTGGGCAGCATCCGTGGAAAAGAACAGACAACGTTTCAGGCTGGAACCCTTTGACAGGACCTGACGAAGGGTTCCGGCCCGAAACGTCTGTTCTTTTCCACAGATGCTACCCGACCTGCTGAGTTCCTCCAGTGTGTTGTGAGTGTTGCTTTGACCCCAGCATCTGCAGAGTATTTTGTGAAGATATCAGCAGATTTGCAGGCCAAGTGCTGCCTCACCTGGAAGGGCTGTTTGGGGCCCTAGATGGAGGTGAATGGGCAGGTGTAAGGTCACTTTGGCCACTTGCAGGGATAAGTAGTGGAGAGGGACGAATCATCAATGGAATCATGAAGGGAGCAATCCCTGCAGAAAGCAGGGGTGGGATAAGGCTGTACAGAAATTTTGTTGTAGTACGATCCCTTTGGAGATGGCAGAAGTTGCGGAGCATGATGTGTTGGTCTATTTTCAATGTGGTTTGTTAAAAATACAAATGGTCATCAATATCCTTTAAGGGATAGTGACATCAGACTCCTCTCAACGTGAATGACTCTCAGCAGATCTTCAAGTAAGCTACTCATTGATACTAGCAAGTGGATATACAGAATTGGCAGCTGTATCAGTGGTATCACGAGGTCAAGAATATTAACTGGCGGCTTTTACTGGAATTACTGGACGTTTAACGTTTGCTGTGATACTAGGTGGACTTCGACGTGTATTGGTAGCAAACTTCCAAGTTCCTATTTACATTTATTTTCACTTGTTAAATTTTGAATTGTACCCAAAGAGCTTTTACTATTTTGTGTTCATAAGAAGCACTAAAAGCATTCAGTTAGTGATAGAATAGTGACCAAACAGAATCAATACTTGTATGTTTAATTTCCCACTGAGCAAAGAAAGAATGTCTGTTGAAAAGAGGTAAGGTGGGTTGAATATTAGTGTCTCTTGATCCAAGGTAGGATTATGCTGTCATTGTTATGGGCCTTATCAGAGTATCGGCACATCCTGTGCTGCTACTGCCTAAACTTGTAGCTGACACTGTATGAAATTACTGCAGTAATCTGCACGTGGTGCTACGTAATCATTTGTGTGACTCAAAGAATCTTTGCAATAAAATAGAATTAATAAAATTGCTGTGTTCCAATCATTTATACCCAAAACTTTATCTGTTGGATCAGTCTTGCTGTTTTGGAAAGTGTAAGATTTTGATAAGTATGATTTATGCCCTAAATTAGTTTCAAAATATTTCAAATTCAGAATATTTTAGGATCCCTTTGATCAGGTTACCGGGAGCCATTAGCTTCAGCTGTTATCTGGGTTAGTATGAAATTTGCTGTAATGGTTCGGAGAAGTGCTGTGGTGCAGTAGAAAGCACAAAGACCAACCTGAAAGTTAAACAGCTGAGCCCACCTTCATTGTTCTTGAACACTGAGGTGGGAGGCCCTGCCAAAGGCACCATTGTTAGGTCTCATCTGTTTTTCTCTTGCTTTATAACTCTTCCAGAGATTTACACAAAATCAGCTGTCAAGGAATTCAGTTTTTATTGTAAAAGGTTATTAATTAGAATTGGAAAAAATAGCAATGAATTGTCAGAGAGGATTTTCATAATAATTTAGGAGTCTCTACCAGCACTTGAGAATCCTCTGGCTCTATGTGAGTAAATCAGGGGAATAGTATTCCAATATCCCTTCTGGGCTTTTCCCCTGTGATAAAATGCATTTTTATGTAATCTCTTTGGTCATTATGTTGGTAAATATTTGAACCCCAAGAAGAGGATAGCACTTAAATGACAGAAGCCTTACATGGCGTAATAGAGGAGCAAGCTTATGAACCTTTTTCATGGGGTTGTTATTGTGGTACAGAAGAGAAAACTCCAGGGGATGAAAAACTGCTTTACAAAACCAGGCCAGCTTTTTTGTCATGCAGTTTGCAACATGACAATACATTAATGATACAGAGCATATTTAGCATACATAGCAGCTTCAGAGCTGATCTTTTTACAGCAACTTTCCAGAACCCTGAGGTTTGTCCACATGCCCTTCTGTTTCAACTAAAAGGTTGAGAGTGTCAGTACAAAAATCTACCATTATGCTGCAGTGCAGCTCTGAGAGACTAGACCCGGCAATAGTTCCGCATTTTGCATGAGAACGTAAAGTACGGACCCGTTTGTTCTATTGTGTGAGCCAATTGCAAAGAAAGGAGGGGAGGTCAATATTTTTTTAATATCAGTATTATATTTTTAAATGACTCAGGCACTGTCACATTACTGTTTGTGGGATATCGTATCCAATCGGATATCCTGAGGCTGTTAAAGATGCATTATTAAAGCCTTTTTCTTCCACAGTAATGAGGACACTAATAAATAGGCATAACTTTCCAAAATATTTTTAGATTTCTGAAATAGCTTTGGGTTGACGTAGATCTTCAGTGGGCAAATAAAGTAATTAAACAGGTTCAAATTCAGTATTGTCCTGATAAAACCATGAGCAATTACTTTTGTGTTCAATTTTTAAAAACATATGATGACTTTTTATGAATTATGTTAGAGTGATTAATTGTATAGATGCTGAGTTAAAATAAATATGAAACATAGCATAAATTGAAGATGTTTTTCATTGCTAAAACATTGGTTGCTTTGCAAATTGGTTGAGTGCATCAAACAATGGTTAAGTAGAACTGTGTTGAAGCTCCCTCTCCTGGTCCATTTACTATCATTCTTCTGGTTTCCACCATTATTTTTTGTGACATCTGTGCAGCGTTCAACAGATCTATTACCACGGCAACAGACTCTGTTTCACCCTTTGATTATCTGAGGAGAACCAGTGGGGTTAAGGGTCAGTTGCATATTGTCACGCAGCTGCTTGAAAATCAGCTGCTGGCCTTGGCTATTGCGAGGAGGTATTGGAGGCAGCTAGGTTAAGCAGCTCTGAATAACTGCCAGCTGTGTGCATCATAGCAGTATAGCAGCATAGCCCAGGGGCCCTAAGGTCAATGTCATTAGCTTTGTCCTCAGTCCACCCCTTTCCCCACTCAGATCTAAGACAGTACTTTATTCCAGTCATATTCAGTTCAATTTCTGGAGTCATATATTCCATTTGATGCAACGTCTGCGTTGTGCTTTAGATATTTTAAAGAGCGATTAGCCTTATTTGTCACATGTACATCGAAAGATAAAGTGAAATGCATCATTGTGTCACCGAGCAACATGAGCAACATTGCGGGCTGTCCGCGAGTGTTGCCAGGCTTCCAGCGCCAACGTAGCTTGCCCACAACTTGCTAGCCCTAACCTGTGTTGTGTGTCTTTGGAATGTGGGAGGAAAGTGGAGCACCCAGAGGAAAGCCCCACGGTCACGGGGAGAACGTGAATCTGGTTCACTAGCACTGTAATAGTATTACGCTACTGTGCCACTCCAGTGCTGTTGCCGCATTCTGACTCGTACGCAGTGATTGCTTACTTTTAGGCAATGATTCTGATGTGCACACTAAATCAGGGGTAAATGCAAGCAGGCTTTTTCCACTGAGGTTGGCGGGACTACAGGGAAAGGTCATGGGTTAAGGGTTGAAAGGTGAAAAGTTGAAGGGGAATATCCCCAATCAAAGGGTCGTGAGAGTGTGGAACAAGCTGCCAGTACAAGTGCAGGTCGATGGGAGCAGGCAGTTTAAAGGATTCAGCATGGACTAGAGGGGGCCAAAGGGCCTGTTTCTGTGCTGTACTTCTCTATGACTCTACAGTAAGCTAGATGGATGGTGACAAGAAAAAAAAATCACATCTTTAAAACCACTGACTAAAATTCTTTCCGCCGGTTGCTTTTTTGGGTTGTGCTGTTACACGCATAACTGCCATTTTCCATTATTATTCATGAAGAACAAAATGTATTCTGCTTATGAAGAATATAATGTATTTTAAAAAGAGGGGAAATTAATTAAAATGTGTAGTGGTAGATAGGATCAAAAGGATGTTAGTAAGCTAACAGTTCCATGAAGATGGATGTATTTAACTCACTGTGTTATTTTTATATGTTGATCATTTAGTCGGGCTGTGTGACTGCTTCATATTTCTGATTTTGTTTATTTAAATATGATCATGCTGAAGTTAAATATGCTTAAAATATGAATGAATGATGCTGAATATTTGACTGTTTTATAGCTGACATCTTCATACTGCACACACTATCTTGAATGTAATCTGTAGCAGTTTAGACAATTAGACCACACGTATTCAGTCCAGGCTCACTGCCTCTTTGCTTTTCTGTCCCTCTGCATTACGTCTTATTGCTTTAATTGTCACTGAAATCAAGAAGCTGGACAGTAAGAATTTTTCAAGGAAATAATGTAGAGTATCAGAACTTTACAGTTAATCTACTTTATTGAATAGAACAATATTTTTCACGGTGGCTCTCACTGAAATAAGAACACAAGAAATAGGAGCAGGAGTAGGCCATCTGGTCCCTTAAGCCTGCTCAATAAGATCATGGCTAATCTAGCCAGAGTATCTTCCCCCTGCTTTCTTCACCCGCCTCTTCCACCCGTCCCCCTATTCCCCCCCTCCTCAGTCCTCCTCCCCTCCCCCCATACGCTTTCTCCTCTCCCCTCTCCCTTACCTCCCTTCTAACATTCCTCTGATCCTCCCTAAGCTACACATTTGAAGGGCCAAGTGGCCTAATTCTGCTCCTATGCACAAAAAATAAACAAAGCATTGGTCTTTTTTTCTGTCTCTGCTCAGTAGCTTTTAGGGAAGCTATTGTTTGGCTAAATGGGCTGAAAATTTCCGCAGACACGGGAGATTCTGCAGATGCTAGAAATCTTTGAGCAACACGTACAAAGTAGTGGAAGAATTTTGTTTATCCAGCATTTTGTGGGTATTGCAGAAGATTTCTACACAGCTGCCCCTTCAGCAGAGGACTGAGGAGTAGCTCTGATGGAATTTCAAGCATGATACCTGATCATACCTTAATAAAAAATCTATCTGCACGTTTTCTGTCTCTCCTCATTGATTTCTTGTCACATTTTTGTTTCAGCTTTCCCTGTTAAATTCATCTGTCTGTATTTATAATGGATTATGCCTGTGACCTCATTTTCTTGATCGTAGTCTAAAAAATGAAAAAGCTGCAGTTTCATATAATTAAATTTAACCTTTAATAATTAAGCTTACAAATTTAAAAAATCAAAGTTTTCATTTAAAGATTGCAACTTTTCCATTTTAGAGTTAATACTAATGTCTATATCTGTGAATCCTGAACTGAGTTTACATTGTTGAATTTTAGCATGTGTATTTTGTCTAAATCTCCAGGATATTTCACTGATAGCTGTGCTGAAACAGTACCTTCCTGAGATGCATAGCACCTGTGCTTATATTGTTTCTTAAAGAATTTATGAAATACAAGGTTACATTTTTATTTGGTAGTGTCCTTATCAATATGGAAGAGTAAATACTGTGCAATATCAATTCTATATCTGTTGTAACCACCAGACTGAAGTTAGTAAACATACATATTGAAGCCAGTAAACAACATATTGAATAGGCAAAAGCAACTTGGTTTTAAATTATAGTTCAAAATAAATTTATTATCAAAGTACATATACATCACCATATACAACCCTGAGATTCATTTTCTTATGGGGATTCACAGTAAATACAAAGAAACACAATGGAATCAGTGAAAGACCGCACCCTAGAAGACGAACAAACACCAACGTGCAAAAGACAACAACCTGTGCAAATACAAAAGGAGAATTAAAAAAAATAATAAATAGCAAAAATATCAAGAACATGAGATGAAAAGTCTTTGAAAGTGAGACCAGAGGTTGTGGGAACAGTTTGTGTTGGAGTGAGTGAACTTCAGCAAAGATATCCCCTCTGGTTCAAGAGCCTGATGGTTGAGGAGTAATAACTGTTCCTGCACTTGGTGCTGTTGGCTTTGACTCTCCTGTAGCTCATTCCTGATGGCAGCAGTGAAAAGGGAGCATGGCCTGGATGGTGGGAGTCCTTTTCTGCGCTAGCACTCCACGTAGATGTGCTGAATCGTGGGCAGGTCTTTATCTGTGATGGACTGGGCGGTATATTGTGGGCTTTCTGCTCAAGAACACTGGTGTTTCCATACCAGGCTGTGCTGCAACCAGTCAATATACTCTCCACTGCACATCTATAGAAGTTTGTCAAAGCTTTAGACCACATGCCAAATCTTCACAAACTTCTAAGAAAGTCGAGGCACTGCTGTGCTTTCTTTGTAACAGCGCTTGCGTGCTGGACCCAGGACAGATCCACTGCAGTGATAACACCGAAGAATTTAAGCTGCTGATTCTCTCCACCCCAGATCCCCTGAAGAGGACTGGCTCATGGACCTCCAGTTTCTTCCTCCTGAAGTCAATAATCAGCCCCTTGATCATGCTGACGCTATTGAAAGGTGGTTGTTGTGCACCACGCAGCCAGGTTTTCAATCTCTTTCCGATATGCTGATTCGTCACCACTTTTGACTTGGCTAACAACAGTGGTGTCATCAGCAAACCTGAACATGGTGTTGGAGCTGTGCTTAGCCACACAGTCATAAGTGTTAAGTGAGTAGAACAGGGGGCTAAGCACACAGCCTTGTGGTGCACCTGTGCTGATGGAGATTGTGGAGGAGATGTTGTTGCCAATCCGAACTGACTGAGAAATCAGCAAGCAAGGAAATCAAGGATCCAGTTGATCTAGTTCCTGAAGCTTATTGATTAGCTTTGAGGGAATATTAGAATATTGAATGCCAAGCTGTAGTCAATGAAGAGCATCCTGGTGTATGCATCTTTACTGTTCAGGTGTTCCAGAATTGAGTAAGAGGAAATGAAATGGCAGCTGATGTTAACCTGTTGTGCCGGTAGGCAAATTGGAATGGATCCAAGTTGTTTCTCAGGCAGGAGTTGATATGTTTCATCACCAACTCCTCAAAACACTTCATCACAGTGGATGTAAGTGCTGCTGGACAATAGTCATTGAGGCAGGTTACCACATTCTTCTTAGGCACTGATATGATTGAAGCCTGCTTGAAGCAGGTGGGTACCTCAGACTGCCAAGGTGAAAGGTTAAAGACAGCTGTGAAAGGAAAGGAATGAATATTCTGCATGGAGGTCGGTGACCAGTGGTGTGCCTCAGGGATCTGTTCTGGGACCCCTACTCTTCGTGAATTTATAAATGACCTGGATGAGGAAGTGGAGGGATGGGTTAGTAAGTTTGCTGATGACACAAAGGTTGGAGGTGTTGTGGATAGTGTGGAGGGCTGTCAGAGGTTACAGCGGGACATTGACAGGATGCAAAACTGGGCTGAGAAGTGGCAGATGGAGTTCGACCTAGATAAGTGTGAAGTGGTTCATTTTGGTAGGTCAAATATGATGGCAGGATATAGTATTAATGGTAAGACTCTTGGCAGTGTGGAGGATCAGAGGGATCTTGGGGTCCGAGTCCATAGGACACTCAAAGCAGCTGTGCAGGTTGACTCTGTGGTTAAGAAGGCATACGGTGTATTGGCCTTCATTAATTGTGGCATTGAATTTAGGAGCCAAGAGATAATGTTGCAGCTATATAGGACCCTGGTCAGACCCCACTTGGAGTACTGTGCTCAGTTCTGGTCACCTCACTACAGGAAGGATGTGGAAGCCATAGAAAGGGTGCAGAGGAGATTTACAAGGATGTTGCCTGGATTGGGGAGCATGCCTTATGAAAGCAGGTTGAGTGAACTCGACCTTTTCTCCTTGGAGCAACAGAGAATGAGAGGTGACCTGATAGAGGTGTATAAGATTATGAGAGGCATTGATCGTGTGGATAGTCAGAGGCTTTTTCCCAGGGCTGAAATGGTTGCTACAAGAGGACACAGGTTTAAGGTGCTGGGGAGCAGGTACAGAGGAGATGTCAGGGGTAAGTTTTTTTACTCAGAGAGTGGTGAGTGCGTGGAATGGGCTGCTGGCAACGGTGGTGGAGGCAGATACGATGGGGTTTTTTAAGAGACTTTTGGATAAGTACATGGAACTTAGAAAAATAGAGGGCTATGGAGAAGCCTAGTAATTTCTAAGATAGGGACATGTTTGGCACAACTTTGTGGGCCGAAGGGCCTGTATTGTGCTGTAGATTTTCTATGTTTCTGTGTCTCTATGAATTCTCTCCTTCTATATGACATAGACCATCCATTGTGGCTACTTCAACTCATGTAAATAATTGTGCCAAGGATTCTAAATGAAGGCATGGGTAAGGGAGATACAAAGAGAAAGGAAGGTGCTTAGGCTTTTTATTTCTTCATTTCACATCCAAGTCTTAGCCTATTGATCAGTGGCTTTCGGGTTCCAGCTTTTATTGCAGAGACTGGAGCACGCAGTCCAGGCTGGCGCTGAAATATTATTGTGCAGTGGAGATGTTAGACTGTTAAATGTGCTACTCTCCAAATGAGATGGTAAGCTATTGAGATGAACAACAAAGGTATTGTTGAGATTATTGTCATATGCAGATATACATGTATGCAAGTATGCAGTGAAAAACTTACTTGCAGCAGCATTCACAAGAAAAGCATAAATTAAGCATAGTACACAATTTTACAAGAAAGAATTCAAAAAAAGTAGAACAGAAGTCCATTTTGGTGCAAAGTGATCATAATGTTGCTAAACTGTAGTGATTAGGGCTTTACTGGTTGGTTCAGAACTGAATAGTTGAAGGGAAGTTGCTAATCTTGAACTGGATGGTGTGGTATATCAGGCTTCTGTACTTCCTGCCCAATGGTAGCTGCAACGCATGGCATGATTTGGATGGTGGTGATCTTTGATGACTTATCATCTATCTTCGAAGCTAGATGCTGGTTTCCTGAGGCAGTGCCTCCTGTAGGCAGTACCGGCGGTAGGGAGGGATGTGCCTTTGACGTATTCAGAGGAATCCAGTACTCTCTGAAGCTTCCGACATGCATGTGAATCGCTGTATGAGGCCAAGATGCAACCAGTCAGGATGCCTTCAACAGTAAATTCATCTCTAGACATTTGTTAGAGTGACGAGCCAACCTTTACTAATTTGCTAAGAAAGTAAAAGATGCTGGAGCACTTTCCTTGTGGTTGCATCTATGTGCTGGGCCGAGGACAGGTCTTCTAATATATTAGGAATTTAAAGCTCCATTGTAGATTAGTGCATGTTTGGCCCTGTTCCCCTTCCTGAAGTCAACAATTAGCTGTTTAGTTTTGCTGACGTTGAGCAAGAGATTGTTGTTTATAGCTCCATGCAACCAGGTGTCCAATGGGGTGCTGACTTAAGGCTGATTTATACTTGTGCATACTAGCCTACGCAAGTGGGCTACGCCATTGTGAGCATTTATACTTGTGCGTTGGTGTGTCTGCGTCGCTCTGCAATTCACCGCCAAAATGCTCTTTGGCGGTGGGGTTTCTATGCCACTGTATGAAACTCAACACGAAGAAACTCAAACTTCAAACAATGGCGACTGAAGCTGAAGGAGGGTGAATTTTCTGTGCTTGTCCGGCCACTGAGAGACATGGATGAGGAAATGCATTTCAAATATTTTCGGATGTCGGCAGATAGATTTGACGATTTGGTTCATCGTCTCCAACCATTTATTTCGCGTCAGTATATGCACAGTGTGCTCAGAGACTGGCAATCGCCATTCGAGTTTTAGCTTCAGGTGGAAGTCAACAGGCTGTAGCAGCTAGCTACAAACTGGCATCAAGCACAGGGTCCTCCATAATTCCGGAGGTCTGTAAAGCTTTATGGAAAGCATTGCAGCCAGAGTTCCTTCCCTGCCCTTCATTTGCCCAATGGGAAGCTATTGCAGCGTAGGAGGAAATGCGATGTTCCCAAGTGGACCAATCACAGTTGTTTCAGTCTGCATCGCCGCAATGCATAGTCACTTTTTGGGAGAGGTGCGCGTTAGGCTATGGCATAGGGTTCGGCGTAGGGTATGCTGCTACGCCGTACCTACGGTGTACATTTGACGCTCAAGTATAAATCAGCCTTTATTGATTATCAATGAGCCACAGGAGAGTAGGTGAATCCTCCATCTCTCTTCCAACTACTGAGGCAAATTACACTGGTCTAGAAAAGTTGTGAACCCCGTAGAATTTTCTCTATTTCTGCATAAATATGTCCTAAAATGTGATCAGATCTTCACGTAAGTCCTAAAACTAGATAAAGAGAACACAATTAAATAAATAAAACACAAACATTATACTTGTTCATTTATTTATTGTGAATTCAAATTCAAGACAAATCAAATAAGATCAAGTTTAATTATTCAAACCATATGTAAATACAGATGAATGAGACAGCGTCCTTCTGGGGCCAAGGAGCAAAACGTTCAAAATAGTGAGTAATACAGTTCCAAATGCAGACCAAATAAGCATATTCACTTAAAAAAAACATGTATAGTGCAAGACCCTGAGCGACAATATCCAGCAATTGATGGTAGAGTCTCCCGGCAGTGTACAGATGCGCGCAATCCAGCCTGTCATTCCACCACTCAAACACAAGAGGGCAGCAATGAAGGGCGAGGCCAGGCCCTAGCTGATCTCAACCACTTCCGCCTCAGCCAACCCTTTGACGCCTTGGCCGGCTCTGCTGCTGACACCAGTCCAGCTACTCAGATCAACAAGCAGCTCACTGATGGAGCAGCCCTGAAGGCTGCAGGACCCGATGTTTTTGGAGCAGAACTGTCTTTGGATCGTTAAAAACAAATTTTACATCGAAAAAAGCACCTTGAGACCGCTGTGTTCGCACGCGCCACCACCTTACTGGAAATTTTAAGTTAAAATATTTCTAATGATTTTATATCACTTAAGGGCTCATGTACAAAGATCGGGTAACGAATTAGAAGATTAGGTCTGTATATTGTCCTTTGATTGCTGTCTGCAGAAACTAATAGAAGTGAAACAATGAAATAATTGATTGCTGACGCAGTTTTCAGAGATGAACAAAACACAATGCCCTGTCCCAAGGGTTTTATTAGTTATTTTGGGCCACAAATTAAGGAAAGGCAACCAAATTGTGATTTGATTTGGAAATTCTTTGCGTGTGTTTCAAACTCTCAATATTGAATCGTTAGAACGATGGGGTAAGAAAATCAGACACCTTCATGACCTCATTATTTCTTCCCCAACCCAACAAAGAAACCCTACACATCTTTGTTAATTACGAGAACATGTACTGAGAACAGGATCTGTAGGAAGAGGTGCAGTCGACGTTTCAGGCCGAGACCCTTCGTCAGGTCTCGGCCTGAAACGTCGACTGCACCTCTTTCTACAGATGCTGCCTGGCCTGCTGCGTTCACCAGCAACTTTGATGTGTGTTGCTTGAGTTTCCAGCATCTGCAGAGTTGCTGTTGTTTACTGAGAACAGGAGATGGGATGTTATGTTGAAGTTTTGTAAGACATTGGTGAGGCCCAATTTGGAGTATTGTGTCACCTACAATACCTACAGGAAAGATATCAATAAGATTGAAAGAGTGCAAAGAAAATTTACAAGAAAAGTTACCAGGACTTCAGGACTGAAGTTATAAGGAAAGGCTGAACAGGTCTGTATTTTATTCCCTAGAGCACAGAAGAATGAGGGGAGATTTGAAAGAGATATTTTTATATAAAATTATGAGGGGTATAGATAAGGGTAAATGGAAGCAGGCTTTTTCCACAAAGGTTGGGTGAGGCTAGAGCTAGAGGTCATGTGTTAAGGGTTAAGGGTGAAAGATGAAACATTTAGGGGAACATGAGGGTGAACTTCTTCACTCAGAGGGTGGTGAGAGTGTGGAATGAGGGGTCAGCGTAAGTGAATGATGCGGGTTTGATTTCAACACTTAAGAAAAATTTGGATAAGTAACGCACACAAAATGCTGGAGGTAACTCAGCAGGTCAGGCAGCATCTATGGAAATGAATAAGCAGTCGTTTTTTTTGGACCGAGACCTTTCTTTGGGACTGGAAAGGAAAAGCGTAGACAAAAGTACAATAAAGTCGGGGGAGGGTGAAGAGGATAGCTAGAAAGGTGATAGGTGAAACCGGGTAGGTTGGAAAGGTAAAGGGCTGGAGAGGGAGAAATCTGATTGGAGAGGTGAGTAGACCATAGGAGAAAAGAAAGGAGGAGGAGGGGAGAAGAGGTAAGGGGCCTGAGTTGGAAACAGCTGAAGAAGAGGGAGGGAGAGGGAATTTTTTTTTGTAACTGGAAAGAGAAATTGATATTCATGCCATTAGGTTGGAGGCTACCCAGAAGGAATATAATCTCTTGCGCCTCCACCCTATGAGTGGCCTCATCATGGCACAAAAGGAGGCCATGGACCAACATGTCAGAATGGGAATGGGAATGGGAATTAAAATGTTTAGTCACCGGACGGTTCCATTTTTGGTGGACGGAGCAAAGGTGCTCAACGAAGCAATCACCCAATTTATGAGCATCTCGCCAATGTAGTGGAGGCCAGATCAGGAACATCAATAGATGGCCCCAGCAGGTTCGCTGGTGACTCACCTGGAAGGACTGTTTGAGGCCCCGAATGGAGGCGAGGGAGGAGGTGAATGGGCAGGTGTAGCACTTTGGCTGCTTGCAGGGATAAGTGCCGGGAGGGAGATTAGTGGGGAGGGATGAATGGACAAGGGAATCACAAAGGGAGCCACCCCTGCAGAAAGCAGATAGATAGGAGGGTGTGGAGGGCAATGGTGCAGGTGCAGGTCGATTCGACTAGGCAGCCTAACTGTTTGACACAGATCAGGTCCTCCAAAGGGCCTGTTTCTGTGCTGTAGTTTTCCCATTCCTAGAACAATAAAGCCTTTTGCTGAGCTGTAATTTTGTCTTGGCTCAGATTTAACATCTCAGCAAAGAACAAGGTATATGAAATAGGTTAATCTTCAAACTAAGAGAAATTTGATGATTTCATCCAAGTGAGCAATTTAAAACAATGCAGACATCCCACCCTGCAAAAACTCATTTCAGGGAGGTAGCACCCCCCGCCCCCCACAACCCCATATCCCCCCACCCCCCGTCGACCTCCAAGGGTGTATGTAATACTTTGTTTAGTGATTTTGTCTAATCTGTAAACCAAGTTGGGTATATGCAGAAAATGTGACATTAAAATATGTACTCATATTACATTATCATGTTTACTCTATTACAACTTTAAGCAAGTCTACAGGGAGTTTGGCCTCATCACGTAGGACATCAATAGAGTAGCTCCTTAGCAGCTAGCCGGCTAGTTTAAATAACTTTAGCTACGCTAATGAACCAATGACACCCGTTAAACTCACCTCAACATGTCTTTTACATTTTAACCCACGATGGGCAATAGAAAAGTCGCTGTTGCAAATAGTGCAGCGAGCAGCACTGTCATTATTTTTGAGGTCGACTGTAAAGCCCGCTCACAGAGAAAACTGATAGGTCTACTTAGCAGGAAGAGAGACCAATCAGGATGCTCGCTTTTGCTCTCCTTCTCCCTCTCAAAAAAATCGATTTCCGGGATATTGTATATAATTTCCAGGCATCAGCGAGCCGCTATCAATATGCGGGAGACTCCTGGAACTTCCGGGAGAGGTGGGATGTTTGACAATGAAAAGTTAATACTATGCCATGCAGTTATGTACTAAAGAGGCTATGTACGAAAAAGCTAATGAAATCTAATAAAAAGCTCATAAAGAGCATATAGTCTTTTGTAATGTTGTAACACAGTTATACTTTCTTACATACACAAGTGTTTGGGGTAACTTGGTTCCCTAGAGGTTGATCTATGTTAGCTATTGTTAATGGGAGTGAAGGGACGTTCCGATGTTTGAAAAGTTGTTTTATAAGTTGTTTAATAAGCTATTACAGTAGAGTGTGACAGAGAAGTTTCAGTGTTCGTTCTGTGGGCCCAGGAGTGAAGTTGGGTCGCTCTAGGTGCCAAAAGAAGTCAGGGCCTGGGTAGGGAAGTTCCAATGCTCGTTCAGTTTGCCCAGGGGTGAGGTTGGATTGCTCTGGGCACTGAATTGGTCTGAAGAGCTTGAGAGCGGCTTTGGACTGGGCAACAGAATCTGGGCCTGGAGCCTGTCGCTGGGCGATGTGGTCTAGGCCCGGTTCCTGGGCCCTAGTGTGAGGTACCTTATGCCATTTAGACAATTTAAACACTGGCCCAGGCTGGAGGTGAGGCCTAATCTTACTCACTTTCTGCGATGGTCACTTCACTCTTCAGGGCACCAAAGCTTTCTACTGTTCCGTTGTTGGGTCAATTTATACACTGGCCCAGATAGACTGAAAAGACAGGGTTTTGGTCAGGATGAGAGCTGATTTTGCTTGTTCTCCACGATGGTCATCTCCACGGTGCTGAGGCTACGAAGACTGCCCTGGTTGCTGTGCTCTGTGCCCACTAGGGTTGCCAACTGACCCGTATTAGCCAGGACATCCCGTACATTGGGCTAAGTTGGTTTGTCCCATACGGGACCGCTCTTGTCTCGTACTTCCCCCGCTAAGGTAGAGCGTTCCTATGAAACCTTTCATGCCGAAATGGCATAAAGCGAAGAAGCAATTACCGTTAATTTATATGGGAAAAATTTTTGAGCATCCCCAGACCCAAAAAATAACCTACCAAATCGTACCAAGTAACACATAAAACCTAAAATAACACTAACATATAGTAAAAGCAGGAATGATATGATAAATACACAGCCTATATAAAGTAGAAATAATGTATGTACAGTGTAGTTTCACTGAACTGAATCGCCAAAGCCGATTTGTAGAAAAAATATCGGCACGTACACACATGCGCACACAGGTGCCCATGCAAGGCTTAATGGTCATGGTAGTCTTTCTCGGGGTAAACACAAGTGTCCCGTGTTTGACTGCTACTTTTGTCCCTTATTTGGGAGTGAGAAAGTTGGCAACCCTAGTGCCCACTAATATAATGAGGCTTTAGGCCTACTCCAGCAGCTCTGGGTTTCGGACCTGAGGACTCAATTTAGGTTCAGAATCGAAGCAAACAACAGTTGTTTGCATGATTTGTATTTTTTTCTTTCCCTTGAGTGTTGGTTTTTTATTTGTTATTCTTTTTTTTTCTTTTAATTGGGTTCTTTTGGGTTTCTTGCTTTGTGGCTACCTGTGAGCAAGCACATCTGAAGGCTGTATAATTTATACATTCTTTGATATTAAATGAATCATGAATCTTGTACTGTGATAAAGTGAGTGGACTTCTATCACTCAGTAGGACTCCACCTCATTGCAACAAGCAGAGAAACTGCTGGCCAAGCTTGCTACAAACCTTCACTCTGGAAGCGTTGTATTGAAACCAGAATGGCTCCCTGGGAAGAGATGCTATTGCAGCTCAAAGAATACACAGAGAACAAGAGCCTTCACTGTTTTCTTTTGCATTAAGTATAACTCTATGAAAAAAGGAAAAAAAAAACAAGTTGCTTTTTAGAAATCTTTGTAGGCACAGCAAATGGATGTAACGTAACTTCAATGAGTGAGATGCCTGTGGAGTAGACTGCAGCTGATAATTTCAACTCATTGCGATTCCTAAGCAGGAAAGGCTTGAATATTGTTGTAGTCCCCTGTGAGTCAGCCTCGGTTTTCTAAACGGACATCTTAAGCAAGCTCCTGGTTCAGCTTCAGGCATGTGACAAGAGCCAAATTATTGGAGGATGCTGCAGGAAAGATGGTTGGTCAAAATTTTCTTTATGCATGAGCCATCTTATAGTGTTTGTTTGCTCTCTGTGGTGCACAACGATGTACACAGCGATTAATATTTTACTCCGTACTTTGCACCATTCTTTCATAAAACTAAAATTAATTTGATGTTTGCTGGAAAACTTGTTTAAAGTGTAGGAACATAATTACACACAAACCTCACGATTAACCGATGAAGCTGGAAAGGCATTAGCATTCAGGAAGCACCAAATGGAAAACAATCAATACATATTTTCTAGAGCCCTGGGCTCATGTACGGTAGAAATCGATTTATAATTAAGTTGTATGTTTTACACAAAACATTTTTTAAAAATATATAAATCCATTAAACCACTGTATCTAAAGTAGGCCTGTTTTTGCTGAACATAGCTCAAGTGCTGTCCTGTTTTCTGTCGCAGATCAATCAATGTGATGTCCTTTTCCCAAAGCCGATTGTGTTACCACAGACATTACCTTTATTTCATTTTATGTTATGAAAGGTATGCTTGAAGGAGGCCAACATCATGGTAAGTTGTTTTTCCCCACAAGATTCGCAACAATTTCAGTCAATGTTTCCTGGGTAAATGAAACTCGAGAACTTTTTCCACAAATCCAGAGAAAAAGATATCACAATCCAAATGCACAGATCAGATGTGTTTGTAGCAGACTTTATCTATGTGCATGATGTACATTCCAAAAGGGAGAAAACAATAAATATCTCCCTTGGTTCCTGACAACCTATTTCATGCTCAAACTTTCCAACTAATGCTTGTACCTGTGGGAGGAGAGGATGAGGCATATTAAAATATATTACAAACCATGTGGAGGATTTACATTGTATAGGCAAGGGGAGAATTAAGCTCTCAATCTTTACAGACTTTAAATGAGCTTTGTAACATCCTCAGGGAATATGCGGTCAGGCTGAGCTCCTGGGAGAGCTGGGCAGAGGCTGCTCTTAAAATTCTCCTCCCAAAATGGAGCTTTGTAGCAGCACACAGCAGACTGGCCAGTGGACAGTTTCTTACTATGTATTTCCTTTCTCTTTTAAATTTAGAATTTTTAAAAATTAGCAGCATCTCGATTTATTGCTGCACATACCTTTATTTTTCTCTCAAGTGTCAAAATGAGTTTATTGCCATGTGCAGGTACTTGTGTGGACGGGGGCAATGAAAAGCTCAATAGCAGCAGCACCACAAGCGCATAGCGTCACCTGCAGCATTCACAAGAAAATCATAAACATAAATTATGTACAACGTTTACAAGAAAGAACTCAATTAGAATTCGATTGGCAGAAGAAATAAATGGGCAGACTATTACTTAAATGGGGAAAGAATTCAAAGTTCTGAGATGCAACGGGACTTGGGAGTCCTTGTACAGGATACCCTTAAGGTTAACCTCCAGGTTGAGTTGGTAGTGAAGAAGGCGAATGCAATGTTGGCATTCATTTCTAGAGGAACAGAGAATAGGAGCAGGGATGTGATGTTGAGGCTCTATAAGGCGCTGGTGAGACCTCACTTGGAGTACTGTGGGCAGTTTTGGGCTCCTTATTTAAGAAAGGATGTGCTGACGTTGGAGAGGGGTACAGAGAAGATTCACTAGAATGATTCCGGGAATGAGAGGGTTAACATATGAGGAACATTTGTCCGCTCTTGGACTGTATTCCTTGGAGTTTAGAAGAATGAGGGGAGACCTCATAGAAACATTTGGAATGTTGAAAGGCATGGACAGAGTGGGTGCGGCAAAGTTGTTTCCCATGATGGGGGAGTCTAGTACGAGAGGGCGTGACTTAAGGATTGAAGGGCGCCCATTCAGAACAGAAATGCGAAGAAATTTTTTTAGTCAGAGGGTGGTGAATCTATGGAATTTGTTGCCACGGGCAGCAGTGGAGGCCAAGTTATTGGGTGTATTTAAGGCAGAGATTGATAGGTATCTGAGTAGCCAGGGCATCAAAGGTTATGGTGAGAAGGTGGGGGAGTGGGACTAAATGGGAGAATGGATCAGCTCATTATAAAATGGCGGAGCACACTCGATGGGCCGAATGGCCGACTTCTGCTCCTTTGTCTTATGGTCTAGAACAAAATAGTCCATTTAGTGGTCAAAGTGATTATAGTATTTCTAAACTGTAGTTGGTTTCAGGAAGGGGAAGGAGACAGCTAAATGATTGAAGTAGCTAAGTATCTGTTCTTGAACTTGGTTGTGTGACACTTCATGTTTCTTTATCTCCTGCCCGATAGTAGCTGCAAAAAAATAGAATGGACTCGATAGTGGGGATCTTTGATGACAGATGTTCCCTCCTGTAGATATAACCAATGGTGGGGAGGGATATGCCCGTGATGTACAGTATTGGTCAGAGTCTACGACTCTCTGCAGCTTCTTAAGTTCCCGTGCATTTGAATTGCCGTGCCAGACCATGATGCAACCAGTCAATTTGCTTTCCACAGTACATCTGTAGAAGCTTGTTGAAGTGTTCAATGACGTGATGAACCTCCTTAACATCCTAAGGAAGTATAGACGTCGTGTCCAGGACAGGTCATCTGATACATTAACAGCCGGGAATTTAAATCTGTTGACCTTCTCCGCCAGTGACTTCCCCCAGTGGTCACCCTCTTTCTCCTTCTTGAAGTCACCTCTTCAGTTTTGCTGATTTTTCAGCAAGAGGTTTTTTGCAGCACCACTGAACCAGGTTTTCTATCTCACTCCAGTAAACTGACTCATCTGCCAATTGTGATTCACCCATCGACAGTGTCATTGGTAAACCTGAAGATAGTATTGGAGCTGTGCTTAGCCACACAAGTGTCTGACGGCCTACGATGTGGTTGAAATGACCCAGTGCCTGAGCACTGCAGTGAAACCTCACACTGACCCGGAGCCAGCTTGCTGCCACATTAAGCACATTTCTGCTGCTATTGTGGCTGATCAAAACTGCTTTAGGAAGTGGCAGCCTTCCACCAGCAACCTCCAATAATTGTTGGGTTCTTACTCCTGAGGGTGTGGTTCCAATGTCACAGAGCCACTGTCCTCTGTTCACCCTTGCAAGAGAGGCCCTGTTTTGTTTCTCAGTTACCTGGTGCAAACCACTGTTGCTGATGGTAGGAAATGTATTCTACAGCTGAGCCTGTAGGGCACAAAAAACTGCTCAAGGTTATCTCTCAAAGCCTTCCGTAGTCCTTCTGCTGCAAGTCAGCTGCTTCCCATCTCCCTTTGGTTGGCAAGTTCAGAAGCAGCTGCCGCACCAAAATGCTGCAGTCGTACGGCATGATGGCTGCTGCCAGGATAACAAACACTGATGATATGATTAATCTATACAATGAAATTTGCTGGGGAGATTTACCTAAAAAAATAGCAGCATGGTTGTCTAATCGGCATTACATGTGATTTGCTTGTTGTCCTCCCTTCTCGTAAATGTTTATTCCACATATGTTATTGACCTCATCATTACTTCATCCAGGCAATTCTCCTAAAGGTTACAGACTCACTGAAGACACCATTTTATAATTGGGCAAAAAATGGGCTGTAACGGTCTCAATTGCCTCTCTTGTGAAATTAGGCCTTTCCAGACAGTCTGTAAACAATTTAAATAAAGGATTTGATCTCCCACAAATTAAGTGTAGAATCAGAATCTGGTTTATTCTCATTGTTTTATATAACATGAAATTTGTTGTTTTGCTGCAGCAGTGTGGTGTAAGAACATAAAGTTAATACAAACGACAAAATAAATAAATAATGCAATAAAGGAAGTAATAGCGTAGTGTTCATGGGTTTATGGACTATTCAGAAATCTGATCACCGAGGAAGAATCAGCTCCTGAATCGTTGTGTGTTTGTCTTCAGGCTCCTTTACTTCCTCGCTGATTGTAGTAACGAGAGAGGGGCATGTCCCCAACGGTGAGGAACTTTAGTAATTGTTGCTACCTTCCTGAGATGTCTTGATGGTGAGGAGGGTAGTGCCCACGATGGAACCCAAAAAATGCATACAACACCACAGGAATAGGCCCTTTGGCCCATAATATTTGTGCCAAATGTGATAGCAATTTAAACCAATTGTCTCTGATTCATATCCCACTACTCCCTGCATGTTCAGGTATCTGTCTAAGAGTCTTTAAAATATTATATTTGCTTCCACCACTTCCCGCAGCAGCCTATTTCAGATATTTACCGCTCTCTGTAAAAAATAATTGTCCCACACAACTTTAAATTTCCCCCCTCTCATCCTAAAGGCATGTCCTCTAGTACTTGACATTTCTACCTTTGGGAAAAGATCCTATCGCTCTACCCTATCTATGTACCTCATAATCTTACAAACTTCTGGCAGAGCTCCCCTCAGCCTCTGACACTCTAGAGCAGGTGTTCCCAACCTTTTCTACGTTACGAACCAGTACTGTTAAGCAAAGCTTCTATCGACCCCAGGTCAGGAACCGCTGATCTAGAGAAACAATCCAAGTTTGTCACATCTCTTTGTGTCACTCATACCCTTCAATCCAAACAGCATCCTGGTAAATCTCTCTGGCCACAATGACCTGCATTTAAAAGCAATCTTCTGATGATGATGTTTTTGTGATAGATTTTTAACATCCTTTTCAAAAGATTATGGGAGAGAAAAAACCCTAACGCCTTGGTTAACCACATTCGTACTCTTAAATTAAATTGCTGGACAAGTAATCAAAAGCCAGGAATTCAAATTTCACCACGGCAGCTGCAGAATATAAATTCAGATGAATACTCTGGACTTCCAAAAAAGAAATCATGAATAATGATTACCTGAAACCTCTAGGGGTTTATAAACTAATTGACTGCATTAGTGTCCTTGGAAGAGGAAATCAGTTGTCTTTATTAGTGATGGCCAAATGTAAAAGGTCTGAATGATGATCAGAGTGTGATCTTGAAGACGGCTGAAAGTTCTGCAGGTCTACAGGTTCCTTAGTATTTTTCATAATGACATTGAAGGAAGTTATTCAGGAAACTGTTGGTAATGCTCTCTGTAACTCTATTTTCCCATTTGCTTCTCTACAGCTCATCCTCAATACTGTGCCTGCCAATCTGAATTAGGGTGTTAGGCGCAAAATAACCCCTCAGTGCAAGGCTCAGATGTTAAACAATTAATAGCGACTATCTCGGGCGGTAGTGTAGCGGTTGGCGCGACCCGTCGGAATTTGGAGTTCAATCGCAGCATCCTCTGTCAGGTGTCTCTGTCCTCTGTCAGATGTCTCTGTACAGAGTGCATGGGTTATCTCTGGGCCCTCTGGTTCCCTCCCACATACTGGGTAGGTTAATTGGCCGTTGTAAGTTAACCTGTGATTAGGTTAGGGTTAAGCCAGGGTTGCTGAGGGTTGGTGCAGTTCAAAGGTCTGGAAGGGCCTATTCTGTGCTGCATCTCTAAATAGATCAATCAATCTAAAGCTGGACAGCAGTCTGTTTCATAGAAACAATGATATGCTTGTTAAATCCAAGAATTTTGATTTTGCCTCTGAACAAATCAATGTAAATAATTTACTTTTAAATGAAGCAAAGACAAAAGAGTGATTCTCATCACTTCTACTAAGCGATGTAGAATTTTTAATAAAAAAAACGGGTTCCAATCCAATTCTGTACCATTAGAGTAGATCTAGTTCCAGTAATTGTTCCGGAAAGTAATTTATTTGAAGAACAATGAGAACATATTGGTTTTAGGCTGTCACCTCACAGCTACAATTTTCGAACACTATGCTCATAAATCTCTCCCCTCTCTCCTTTACAATCATATTGTTCCTGTAATGTGGTCTAACTAATAACAGAAGCTGTCTCCCCTTATGTTCTATGGCTAACAAAGAGAAGCTACCCCTTTGTCTTTTTAACTAGTATATTGACCTCTTCTGCTACGCTTAAGGATCTGTGGACGTAAAGTTCAGAGTCCTGTTGTACCTCAGCACCACTTCTTATATTCCCATTTATCTTATCTTCCCTGAAATGCCTTTCCTCCCATTTCTATTGATGATGATAAAATCATCATAATCATACTATAGATATACATGTACAAGTTAAGTTTTGGTAAATCGGTGTAATGCTGTTGGCATATTGTGCTAATTTTGATTTTCAGATTAATAGACTTATATTCGATAACCTTTATTAATTGCCTTGTTTTTACTAACTGACCTAGTATTTTAAATTAGTTAGCAACTTTGGACTATTTTCCCGTTGGGTTTTTGTGCTTCAAGGGAATATAGTAATTATTTACATGTTAGCCACTGTTAGTAAGCTGTTACTCCTTTTAATACAGTTTCCTATATAACATTTCCAGCTCATGCTTCATCATTTTCACAAGTGCTTTATTCCAACTAAGAGTCTGGTTTCAGATTGACTTAAAGAACTTTCAATCTCGATTTATATTCTATCAAATTTTGATCATTCTTCCATAAACACTGCATTTTGCATTGCAGGGTCAGGGGCATCTCAGATTGGGTCTACAGCATTCTTAAGGGGAAAAGTGAACAACCAAAAGTGGTGTACATATTGATACCAACTATATAGGTAGGAAAAGGGAGGAGGTTCTGAAGAGAGAATATAGGAAGTTAGATAGAAAGCTGAAAAGCAGGACCTCTGGGGTAGTAATCTCTGGATTGCTGCCTGTGCCGTGCACCAGGCAGTTGAACATGTGGCTGAGGAATTGGTGCAGGGAGCAGTTTTTCAGATTTTTGGATAATTGAGATCTCTTCAGGGGAAGATACGACCTGTACAAAAGGGGCAGGTTACAACTGAACTCGAGGGGACTAATATCCTTGCGGGCATATTTGCTAGAGCTGTTGGGGAGGGTTTAAACTAGGTTGGCAGGGGATTGGGAACCAGGGTGATAGGCCAGAGGATGGAGCAGTTGGTGAAAGGTAGATGCAGTGTATAGTGATATTGTGAGGAAAAATAGGCAGTGGATATGGCATAATTGTAGTCAGTTGGATGGGTTGGAATAATTTGATTCAGATTTATTTTATTTTAATAGAGAAGCATCAGGGACAAGGGTGATGAACTTAGAGCATGGATCTGTACATGGAACTACAATGTGGCTAATGCAAAGACTTGGCTGCCACAAGGGCAGAAATGGCTGCTGGCTGTTCTGGGGTTTAAGTTTCAGAAGGGACAGGAGGGAGGTAACAGAGATGGGGGAGCGACAGTGCTTATCAGGGATAGTATCACAGCTGCAGAAAGAGAAGACATTGGGGAGGGATTGTTTACTGAGTCTGTGGGTGGAAGTCAGAAACAGGAAAGGAGCAATCACTCTTTTGGGAGTATTCTGTAGACGCCCAATAGTAACAGAAACACTGAGGAGCAGATCAGGAGGCAGATTTTGGAAAGGTGCAAAAATAACAGAGTTGTTGTCATGGGTGACTTCAACTTCCCTAATACTGATTGACATCTCCTTAATGCAAAAGGTTTAGATGGGGCAGAACTTGTTAGGTGTGTGTAGAAAGGATTCCTGACACAGTATATAGACAGGCCGACTGCACGAAAGCCAATCTGGGTTTGATACTAGGCAATGAACCTGAACACGTGATAGATCTCTTGGTTGGTGAGCATTTAGGAGACAATGAATAAGACTTTATCATTAGGAGACAATGAATGAAACTTTATCATAGCCTTGGAGAAGGATAGGAGCAGATGGTATGGGAAAATATTTAATTGGGCAGGCATTATGTTATTAGGCAGGAATTTGGGGAAAAATGGGAAACAGATGTGCTAAGGGAAATGAACAAAGAAGATGTAGAGGTGGTTTGGGGAGCACTTGCATAGGATTCTGGACAGGTTTGTCCCACTGAGGCAGGGAAAGGATGGTAGGGTGAAGGAACCATTGTTGACAAGAGATGTGAAACAGCTAGTCAAGAGGAAGAAAGATGCATATTTAAGATTTAGGAAGTAAGATTCAGACAGGGTTCTAGAGAGATACAAGGTAGCTAGGAAGGAGCTTAAGAATGGATTTATGAGAGCTAGAAGGGGATATGAGAAAGCCTTGGCATGTACATGAAGAACAGGAGGATGACTGGAGTGAGATTAGGACTAATCAGGGATAAAAGAGGGAACATGTGCCTGGAGTCAGGTGGGGGGTGTAGGGCGGGTCCTTAATGAATACTTTGCTTCAATCCTCACCAGAATCAGAATCAGGTTTATTATCACCGGCAGAGGGACCTTGAGGAATGTGAGGACAGTTTAAAACAGTTTGATATGTTGGAACATTAATTGTTTGAACTTTTGAAAAAATATTAGGATAGATAAGTCCCTGGGGCCAGATGGGATATATCTCAGGTTACTATAAGAAACGAGGGTAGAGATTGCTGCACCTATGGTGGTGATCTACATGTCCTCGCTGACCACAGGAGTAGTACTGGAAGATTGGAGGCTGACAAATGTTAGTCCTTTGTTAAAAAAGTTAATATAAATAATCCTGGTAATTATAGACCAGTGAGTCTTACTATTGGACAGGGTTCAGTAAGACAGGATTTAAAAGCATTTGGAGAAGCTCAATTTGATTAAGGACAGTCAGGCTTTGTGAGGGGAAGAGGGTGTCTCACGAGCCTGATTGAATTCTCTGAGAAAGTGACAAGACAAATTGAGGAAGATAGAACAATGGATTTTTACTGAGATCTTTGATGAGGTTCCCCATGTTAGGCTTATTCAGAAAGTCAGGAGGCATGGAATTCAGGAAAACTTGGCTGCTTGGATACACAAATGGCTTGCCAACAGCAGAGAGAAGGTGATGTAGACAGGGTGTATTCTGCCTGGAGATCCACGGCTAGTGGTGTTTCACTGGGTTTCTGTTATGGAACCCCTGCACTATGTGATTTGTTATAAATGATTTGGATGACGAAGTGGAGAGGTGGGTTAGTAAATATACAGGTTATATGGCTTGGCAGTGGTGTGGATAGTGTAAAATGTTTTTGTAGGTTACAGCGGGATATTGATAGGATGCAGAACTGGTCTGATAGAGTTCAATCTGGAAGTTTGAATTTGAAGCCAGTGTGTACGGTTAACAGCAGAATTCTTAGCAGCATGGAGAAACAGAGCGATCCTGGGGTTTCTCAAGGTTGCCGTGCAAATTGAGGTGGTTAAGAAAGAGTATTGGCCTTCATTAGTCAGGAGACTCAGTTCATGAGTTGGGAGAAAATGTATCAGCTCTATAAAACTCTGGTTAAACCAGATCCCCTCAGAATTTACATCATATCAGTTTCCTTCTTCTTCAGACCTTTTCCACCTATCACTTCCCAAATTCTCACTTTATCCCTCCTCCCCTAACCACCTACCTTCCCCCTCACCTGCTTGTACTCATTCCGCTCCCCCCCACCTTCTTATTTTGGCTTCTTCACCCCCCCCCCCACACTCCTTTCCAGTCCCGATGAAGGGTCTCTGTCCAAAATGTCGACTATTTATTCCTCTCCATAGATGCTGCCTCACCTGCTGAGTGCATCCAGCATTTTATGTGTGTTCCTCTGGTGTGTTATTACACTTGGAGCATTGTACTCATTTCTGGTCACCTCATTATAGAAAAGATGTGGTAGGGTGCAGAGAAGATTTACCAGGATGCTTCCTGATTAGAGAGCACGTTTAATGAGTGAGCTAAGGCTTCACGCTTTGGAGGGAAGGAGAATAGAAGGTGACTTGATTAAGGTTTATAAGATGATACAAGGCGTAAATAGAGTGGGCAGCCAGAGAGTTTTTTTCCCTTTGGAAATTGGAAATGGCTAATATGAGGGGTAATTTTAAGATGACTGGGGGAAAGAATGTCAGAGGTAGCTTTTTTTTTACACGGAGTGGTGGGTGCATAGCATGCTGCCAAGGGTGGTGGTAGATGCAGATACATTATGGATATTTAAGAGATTCAGTTGGGCACATCGTTGATAGAAAAATTAAATACTGTGTAGGAGGGAAGGATTAGATTAATTGATCGTAGAGTAGGTTAAAAGGTTAGCCAAATCAGGGGTTCCCAACCTAGGGTCGATGGACCCTTCGGTTAATGGTAAGGCTCCATGGCATTAAAAAATTTGGGAACCGCCCAAAGGATCACTTTAACTCAGGGGTTCCCAACTTTTTTTATGCCGTGAACCAACACTGTTAAGCAAGGGGTCTGTGGACCCAGGTTGGAAACCCCAGTTTAACTCTACTTTTAATGGAATCATGGCATTATATTATATTAGATTAGATTATGAGGACACACAGTCCTCTTTTATTGTCATTTAGTAATGCATGCATTAAGAAATGATACAATGTTTTTCCAGAATGATATCACGAAAACACATGACAAACCGACTTAAAAACTAACAAAAACCACATAATTATAACATATAGTTACAACAGTGCAAAGCAATACCATAATTTGATAAGAACAGACCATGGCACGGTAAAGTCTCAAAGTCTCTCGAAAGTCCCATCATCTCACGCAGACGGTAAACCTCCAGCGCCACCAACTTGCCGATGTAGCATCCTGGAAGCATCCGACCACAGTCCGACTCCGAGTCCATCCGAGAACTCCGAGCCTCCGACCAGCTCTCCGACACCGAGCACCATCTCTGCCGAGCGCTTCGACCCCGGCCCCGACAACAGGCGATACGCAAAGCCGAGGATTTGGGGCCTTGCCCTCCGGAGATTCTCGATCGCACAGTAGCAGCGGCAGCGAAGCAGGCATTTCAGAAGTTTCTCCAGGTGTTCCTGCGTACTCTCAGGGCTATACGTTTTTTTTCCCTCATTTAATGTTGTTGGTTATTTTCAGTTTCTTTAGCAAAGGATGTTTTCCTTCACAAGGAACTTGCAGAGTACCTGAGTGTGCCCCTGAAGTATTCTGAATTTCAGTGTTTATATTTCACCGACAGAGGCTGGGAGCCTTGAAGCTTTCTAAGAAAAAGAATATGAAGCTCTTTCAACACTTTCATTGTTCAGACTCTTCCCACTCAGCATTCCAGGGACATTCACTCGAGGGACATGGTTGGTGTGGATGAGCTGTGGAAATGTAGTCAGCCATCACTTACAGCTTTTGGGTTATAGAATTTGAGTTTTATGTAGTTACAAAAAGCACATTCATTCCTAGCTGCAGGACCGACAGATCCTGATCTCAGCATTCCCTTTCAAATAGCAGATGAAAAAGTATTTTAGCGGAGCGTAGCAAATTATGTAAGGCTTCTCTTGATTTGCAGCAAATGCTGTTTTTTTGAGGTGTAATGAACAATGAGGAGAATGTCAGTGTACTTCAAGAAAGCAGGTAGTATGATGTATTGGACAGAGATGCGTGAGATTAAACTTGACACAGAAAAATAGCAATAATCTTGACAGGAAAACTGAAAATGACCAGTACTAGTACACTGGCTTAAGGGAACAGGTCAGTGCATAAATCTTTCAAAATGGCGGGCAAATGGTGAAATTGGTTTAAAGACTCAAGGTTGTTCAATGTCATTTCCTGTACACAAGTGCAAAGAAGAGGAAATAATTGTTACTCCGGATCAGATGCAGCACAAAAAAAGCAACAATGAAAGATAAAGAACACAACAATAATAAGAAAACACAATAAATATAAATATATACTGTAAGATAGCTTATTTACATAGAGTGATTGTGTGCCTATAAAGTGACACTAGGCTGTATGTAAGGTGACTGACAGGAAATAATAAAGTCGTGGTGGAGTTACTGGGTGGAGGTGTTGATCAGCCTTACTGCTTGGGGAAAGTACCTGTTTTTGAGTCTGGTGGTGCTGGTGTGGATGCTGTGTAGCCACCTTCCTGATGGGAGTGGGACAAATAGTCCATGAGCAGGGTGGCTGGGGTCTTTCGTGATGTTACTGGCACCTTTCTTCATATATGTCTTTGATGATGGATAGGCTGGTGCTGGTGATGTGTTGGGCAGTTTTGACTACCTGTTGTAGAGCTTTAGTGTCTGCTGCAGTGCAGTTTCTGTACCAAGCAGTAATGCACCTAGTCAGGATGCTCTCTACTGCGCATCTACAGAATGACATGAGCACAGATGTGCAAAGTCCAGCCACTTCAGCTTCCTCAGATATTAGAGGCATTGGTCGGCTTTCCTGACTGTGTAGGATGTGTTCTGGGACCATGAGTGGTTGTGTGTGATGTGCACTCCCAGGAGTTTGAAACTGCTTTCAGTTTCCACTGCTGTGCCACTGATGCAAAGGAGGTGTGAGTGTTGTGCGTTCTCCTGAAGTCAATAACCATCTTTGTCTTGGTGCCATTAAGGAAGAGGTTATTTGCCTGGCACTGGGCCTCGAGCTCTTTCACCTCCTCTCTGTAGGCAGTCTCATTTTTGTTGGTGATGAGCCCCACCACCATTGAGTCATTGGTGAAGTTGATGATGTGATTGCTCGGGTGTTTGGCAGCGATGGGTGAGCAGAGTGTACAGCAGTGGGCTTGGCACCCAGCCCTGGGGGCACCCGTGTTGAGGATGATGGGGAGGGAGGAGCGATTGTGCACCCCGACTATCTGAGATCTGTTCATTAGGATGTCCACACTTAGTTGCACAGTGGTATACTTTGGCCGAGGAGTAGGAGTTTGTTTGCCAAGGTCCGTGGGACAGTAGCGTTGAATGCTGAACTGAAATCCAGAAACAACATTCTAACACAAGTGTCCTTGTTTTCCAGTTATGTCAGGGCCAGGTGCATGCCAGATGCTATGGTAGTGCCACCAGGCGGTAGTCATTTAGCTCCGAAGGTGTAGAGTTCTTTGGTATAGGGGTGCCGGTGGCTGATTTGAAGCATGTAGGGAAAGCAGCGTGGATGATTGAAGTGTTGAAGATGTAAGTGAACTGGTGTGCTCACTTCCTGAGTATATCAGCCTGTGACGTTGTCTAGCCTGGCTGCCTTACGGGGTGGGGGTGGGGGGTTGACTCTCTGCAGAGTCCTTCTCACGTCTGCTGCTCTAAGACATTGGCTGCTCACCTGGGAGGGAAGTAGCTTTCGTGGCCGGCGTTGTGTTGTATGCCTCGAAGCGTGAATAGAAGTAATTTAGGGTGCCAGGGAGGGAGACATCACTGGTACAGCCGCTTAAGGGACTTGTGTTATAAATGGAGACTCAGTGTATGTGAGCGAAGAAACTTTGATGAACTTTTATGCAACATTGATCACTAAACAAGGAAGTGAAGACCTGAGTGGATGTACATGCGCAGCTGGAGAAGTTAAACTGTTCTCCTTCATGCAGAAAATGCTGAGATGGATGTTAATAGTCATGTTCAAAACAATGAGAGTATGAACAGAGAATCTCCCTAATGGCAGTAGAATTGGGATTTTCAGAGGTTCCAGTTTTAACATTATTGGCAAAAGAATAAATGCAGGACAAGGAGAAATGTCATCATACAGAAAATGATTTTCATCTGGAATATATTGTCTGGTTTCCTGAAAGACTGGTCGTGGCAGATTCAGTTGTTACTTTGAAAAGACAATGTTATCAACAACTGAATGAAGAAATAAAATGTAAGGAGGGGGCAGAGAAGTTCAATTAGCCACAAGACTTTCACATAGAGTTGGAATGAAGGGTCTGAAAAGCCTGCCTGTTCCTTTGTGATGGTTTTATTTGCTTGGCATTGCTTTAACATCTGAAAAGCCTAGAGAAAATGGCAGCTGCAAGAATACCCACATATCTTAGCCTGCTTCATCAAAGATGGCTGCCTAATGCTCAGTCTTAATTACTGAGTATTAAATACCGACTGAAGATTTAGAGTAACTTTCTGCAGCAGACTCTCTCAATTGTATTTGTCGGTAAAAGGACAGTAAGTCAAATGACACCAGTGGATAATTGTTTGAGGACAAATGTGCGCCTGCCTAAGATGCAGCATTGAGTATCACTTCATTATCTCTCTGTAGCAATTTTGTTCATCTATGTGGCAGCTGGCTGCCAACAGCCAGATGACAAATTTGGCTGGTAATGTTTGGCAGAAACCTAGAATTTAAAGTGGCATGTCGAGAAACTTATAGAACAGAGCAGCAGAAAAGCTTGCGTGAATTCAAGTTGGTGTGAGAATCACACTTTTCTTTCCAAGTGGTTCCAACAAAACACTAAAATAGTTTGATGCAAGACCTGCAGATTTTAGTTCCCTTGTCTCAGGAGAGGACATTATGCTGTTACTGACTTGGGTCTGGAATATTACAGCTGGTTTTGTATCTGGGCATGGAGGGGAAGGGAATAGGGAGAAACACTGATTGCTTGAATCAAAGGCAGACACTGAATGGATCGAGATCCTGTAACTTCTCTCAGTTTACTGTCAATAGCCAGCTTTTAACACAGTGTAGTAGAGAGGACTCCTGTAGTTTGTCCCGTTTGTTCATCAGCGCCAGGTAATGACTGCAGGTACCTGCAGAGTGTAATGCTTATCACTGGGTTACTTGGATAGTCCTCTATCTAGGGCCACTGTAAAAAACTTGGAAAGATGACAACCTCAGTAAGACACAAGATTTTCCCCTTGAGCGGGTTTTGGGGGTGGATGGGTGGGTTGTGGTCCTGTTCTTCCCAGCAGCTAAAAAGTAAGATTTAGTTATTCTAAATGAGTAAACATTTGGCATTAAAGGCCAGGTGGGGGGGAGGGGTTGCAGTAAAATAAACAGATGGTGAACGTGCAGACACTTATTTCTATTTACAAAAATTGCATTGCAAGGTTTCCAATGTATGTAAGCTACAGCATTTTTGTATGATGTTACATGACACTTTCTTAAGTGGAAATGTATGACTAAAATGCAGCCTGCAAGTATAATTGGTACTGAGCCTACACAGTAGCTGTTTCAAAATGTGTTTTCTCAGCACCATATCCTGACATTTTTTTTATATGTAATCTAAGAGGAGGTGTTACAACCTATTCAGATTTTGTAATTTTTAATAGGGATAATCTAAAAGTTTTCTCGTGGTGTTGGTCATTGTTCTGAAGGTAACACATTGAGTATCACTCTGCAACACACACAGTGCTGGAGGAATTCAGCAGGCCAGGCAGCATCTGTGGAGGGAAATAGATAGCTGGTGTTTTGGGCCGATACCCTATATCAGGCCCATTGTTATTAGGGATGATGGATTTACTGTAGCTAATCAAGATTTATTTTTGTTTTGTAAGTTTTACTGATGTTTTAAGAATTAGGTTTTGTGATTCTTCCCATCATACACTGAAAATGGTAACTGAATGGACCCTGGTTATTCTCTCCAGCTATAGTCATAGGTCCGTAGCATATCACACAGTAAATAAGACCGTAAGATATAGGAGCAGAATTAGACCATTTGGCCCATTGAATCTTCTCTGTCATTTCATCATGGCTGATCCAATTTCCCTCTCAGCCCTAATCTCCTGCCTTCTCCCCATATCCCTTAATGCCCTGAACAATCAAGAACCTATCAACCTCTGCCATAAATGTGCATAAAGCTTTGGCCTCCACAGCTGCCTGTGGCAAAGAATTCCACAGAGTCACCACTCTCTGGCTAAAGAAATCCCTCTTCATCTCCTTTTTAAAAAGATGCCCCTCTATTCTGAGGCTGTGTCCTCTGGTCTTAGACTCTCCCACCACAGGAAACATCCTCTCCACATCCACTCTATCAAGGCCTTTCGCCATTTAATAGGTTTCAATAAGGTCACCCCTCATTCTTCTGAATTCTAGTGAATACAGGCCCACAGCCATCAAACACTCTTCATATGACAAGCTATTCAATCCTGGAATCATTTTCGTGAACCTCCTTTGAACCATCTCCAGTTTCAGCACATCCTTTCTAAGATAAGGGGCCCAGACCTGCTCCGTGTACATAAATAAGAGGATGTGTTACTTGAAGGAAGTGCAATACTTGGATAAACTATACATTGAACTCAAGATTTTAATGATTTTGCATTCAGCCCTTTCTCAACCACACCTGCCACTGAATTAAAACGATGTCTATACAGGGGATCTCTCAATGTTAACTGCAAAGCTGGTTCAATCCTCTATGGAGAGATGTTGCACATGTAAATACCAAGAGGGACAAAACAGCTTTAAAATTAATTGAAAAATTAAAATAATTAAAAAATTTAAATGTAAAAATACATAGTTAAAACCACAAATATACTGTATATACATGCATTTAAATAAATTAAAACAACGTTCAAAATATTAAATTAAAATTTCCTTGGCATCTCTTTTAATTCATTTCCGATCAGGCAAGGGTAACAGGATAATGTTGGCATATTTCCTGGTGTATATATGTGTGTGTGTGTGTGTGTGTGTGTGTGTGTGTAAGAACTATGGTTAGACTCAAGCCCAGGATTGGAATAATAAGTTTCTGAGGTGACAAAAAACACTGGCAATTGCTTCAGTTCAGTCTCCTACATCAAGCTTGTCATTATCCAAGACAAAGCAACCTGCTTGATGACCATTCTATCCAATATCCTTACCATTTGCTCCCCTCCTGCCCCAGCTCCTGCACTATAGCTGCAGTGTGTGCCATCTACTAAATGCACAACAGTTGCTTACAGTGGCTGTCCAGTCAACATCTCTCAAAGCCACAACCTCTACCACCAAGAAGAACCAGTAGAATTTTATCCATAAGTATTTGGAGTAGGTCAAACTCACACCCTTCTGATTTCAGAAAGTGTGGTACCAACTGAACCACCATAATACAAAGTTTCAGCAGCATCCACAGCTGAAAAGCAGATCATGATGTAGTTCTATAGAGCCCAGAGAAAGAATAGGGAGCCATCCATACTCGCTGCTCCTATAACTACACCGACCTCAGAACATACTGGATGAAATCTTGACACGGTTGCTATTGGTTAGCATTGTTACTCATGACAGACCAAGATTTAACTCCAATCTCTTGGAAGCCAGCCCCAAGTCAACAAAACTTTGTGGAACTGATTAAGCTGATTAAGCCACGTGCTAGCTGAACCAGCTGTAGGACTTACAGAACTCTGAATACAGTAGGTTCCAGTTAATTGGGACAGATCGGGACCAGTACATTTTGGCCCAGTTAAGTGGCTGCCCCAATTAGCAGAGGTTTCATGAAAGTAGTTAAAAAGGTATAACTGAGTTTAACTGAGTAACAAATTATGAATTTAAATGAAATACAGAACAAATTGGAACACTACCAATGCTACTGGTTTGTAATCTGTCATCCGATGATGGCAGGAAACTTGTGGCAGGAGAGCTTTTAAAGTGGAAAATCCATTGCACTGGGGTAGTTCCATTCTTTCAACCTTGGGTGGCCGGGTCCAGTGGTACGAATAGTTGTCACAACTGGGGTCTCACCTGGCCGCAATGGATGACCATGACTTCTTGCCTCATTATGCTCTTCACTTACCATGTAGCATTACAGAACTGCCACTGGATCTCTCTGTAGATCTCATCCACCCAGGTCACTGGGGTTGACTTTGCATGCTAGGACAGGCATGTCCCTCTCTCACTGGGGTATGAGACCCACTGGCTAACCTCATCTGGTTTAGTCCCCCTGTCAAAGCAGTGTACCGGGTGCACGGAAACAGCTACTTGGAGCCATAATTGAGAGCTCAGTGTCCGGTGGGGACCAAAGATAGCGTTTAAGATGATTGTTGTTAACTTCACATTCTTTGTAGTTCCTAACTTGTTGAAGTAGTGAAATCGTTTCATTTTCATTCCCGACCATTTCTGGCAGCTCCACGCCTGAATGCCTGAAACTGCAGTGAGCAAGATAGCTCCAAATTGTCTTACTGCTTATTTCTCACCAAGCATCAGTGACAAAAATCACTGCTTTTTGAACACAAACACGCAACTCACACTATTTAAAAACTTTACCTAAAGCACAGTATGGTATCTAACGGCCACACAAGTTTGGCAAAGGTATCCTGAATCAAATAAGTGGCATAGTGTCCCAATTCAGTAAAGGGAATACCAACTATTTTTTCAACTAGTTGTTGTTCTTTAAGAGTTTTCCCAAATAAGAGGCTGCCTCAATTAACCGGAATCCACTGTACCTGTGAATCTCATTGATGCTCACAAAAATTAAGGCATAATACAAAATTATTTAAAAATAATCAAACTAGTCAGAACTTAATAGAAGATTAGAAAGCACTTTAAGATAATTAACTACATTTAAACATATTAGCTAACTCAGGCAAGCGGAAATAATGGTAAATGATCCAAACCTTGTCCCTTTTGTGACTGCTACTGTCTAATTTGACGCAAATCCTATTGCAGAAGTACATTCTGAATTATGGTAGCTTATATCTAACCACTTTCTAATACTCTGGATTGCAGCAGCCAACATGTCTGTTCACTCTGAAGTGTTGGTATAAAATCAGTAAAAGAAGTGAGCTATGATGGTGTTGTGAATGGAGATTTTACTAGGTCACAGTTAATTAAAAAGATCAGTTTATCAGCTGCAACACATTTGATTTATGTGAAACCTCAATTTGCATAAATTGCAGATCAATGCAATGGACCCTGCCCTCAAAAAGGAATATTTATTCCACGAAGAGCCTTTATGAAGGATGTGGAACTGTGAATTTGGAAAAATTAAGGGTTGTGTCAGAAATGTATCTGCCAAAGGTGTTGTCATTTCATTTTAAAAATATTTCCACATGACATTTTCTCTTTAGTCAAAGCCTAGCAGATTTTGCAGCTATTTTTGTACACGTCTCAATATCTTTGCATTAATTTGCCTTGAAAATGTTAACCAAAATGTTACATCTCAAGGCAGTCATCGTTATTAATGTCTCCATAATTCAAAGTTATGTCCTGTTGTCTCCATTCTGGTACTACCTTCAGTTTAATATGCAAACTTGGCAAGTCAGTTTCAGAATGCATTCAGTTCTGATTCAAGCTTCCCCTCCCCCAACACAACAAAAGCTCATCTGGCAAATGCCGATTTGAGGAAAAGACAGAAAGATATTCTACGCAGTGCTGATCTATTATTTAGCATCCCAGCAGCTAAAAGTCTATTGCAGAATAAGTCTTAAATTGTTCTTCACAGAGGCAAAGTTTTAAGTTCATACAAAATAGGTAAGATATTTGTCTCCATTGCCCCACGTTGTAAGTGTACCAGCTCTCAAAATGAAACTTGACAACTTCCAAAGATCAGGACACTTGCCTACCATGGCCACTATGAACCCAATTTAATGCTTTAAAACTGCTGAGTCCCAACTGCTCTCAAGTGTGGCAAACTGCATGAAGCCCAGATCAAGCTGGCTAGATGTTTTTCATCAATCCTTATAGAGACAAATGTGGGCCGCTGAGAGAAAAACTATTTTAAAAATATTTTTCATACAGAATGAAGGATCAGGTGACCTAGCAGGTGCATGTTGACATTTGGCACATTAGAGAGAGGGGAGAGGTCAAAGGTTGGTGGATGCAGGGATTTCTATCTCATGAGTCAGAATGAATGGGAGAAGGTGAAAAGCGGTAATGTTCCCTCCTGATTACAAAGGAAAGCTCTACATTTGTATCTCTAAGCTCCTTGTTTGTGCATGCCAAATTTTACCTGGCAGTAGCTGCCGTAGGCACCAGTTAAAATGCCATGAGCATGCTAGTGTTATCATAGAACCCTCTGGAAAGAGACTTCTGCCTTGAGTCAGGCATGCCCCTTTCCCACAAAAAGATGGAAGAGGCCCAGTGCGGTGTTTAGTCTACAGAGATGATTTTAAGTCTGCAGGAGTATTACTTCCACCAAGATCTGATAAAATTTTCCCTCCCACTACTTCTGTCTACATCAGAACCATCCTAATCATGTATATTTCGCTCATTAAACTCCAGTTACTCCAATAAGAATCAGTTTTTATCTCTCCTAAATGAGACCACATGACCCTAATCCCTCTGATGCGTGGTGATATCATATTTTAAGTGGCTCGATAATTGAAATTCTCTGAGAAACTCCATGTATTGATCCCTTTTAGTTTGAGTTTTATTTTCAGCCAACAGGAATGACATCAGACATATAATGGAAGTACTACTTAGTCTGTTTGGATTAGCTGAGAATGAGGAAGTAAAAGGCATAATTTCATTTGTGTTATTGATTGCATTTGAGAGCAATTGGTATTTGTGCTACTTGAGTGGGCAGGCTAGTTTATGGTGGCTACCTTGAAGAATGCAGATAGTAGTAGTAATTGCTTTGATTAGTAAGTATTGGTTAAAGCCTTGACTTGTTCAAATTCATTCAATCAGTCTGTGATATCTTGTGTTCCTTTCTATTTCTTGCTACTTCTCTCTTCCAACACAAATTAAGGTTCAGCGATCACAGGGGCTGCATCACTTACAGGTTCCCCTCCAAATTGGGTGCCGTCTTGATTTGGAAATATATCAGCAGGTTTTCATCGTTGCTGAATCCTGGAACTCTCTGCCTCATGGGAAGTCCCATCAGATGAAGCTGTTCAAGAAAGTGGCTCATCAGGGGAAGCTCAGGACAGACTAGAAAGTTTAGTTTTGCTAATCGCACCACATCCTGAAAACGTGGTATTTATAAGAAAGATAATCCAAGCTGAGTCCAACATGGGCCGCTAAAGAACCATAAATGGGTCAGGCCCAGTGGGCTCTGTGCTGAATAGTAGTGACTTCTTCAATGAGTTACTGAATGTATGTGAGGCCTAGCATTTATATCTATTTAAGAGGCAGCTGCAGAGTAGAGAAAATTGGACCTGCCAACTCAGCAATGGCCCAGGCTCATTTTACCCTGCAAACTTGTCTGGGGCATAGAAGCTCTCCTGACGTGTAAGCTGGTTGTCTGCGAGATGTGGAGCTAACGGGCAGTGGTGATGAGTCTGGCAAATGAGTTTAGTTGCAGCATTAGGAGGCTACAGATGCTTGACTTCACTGATGGGAAGGTTGGAAGAAAAATATGGCGAAATGAGGTGTTTTCAGTCTTTGCCACTGTGGTCAGGAAATTAAATCTCTTCATTGACTAGTGAGAGTTGGCCTGAGAATTTCTTTTCTTCCCACCGAAGTACAGATTACTCATGACAGAAGCATGATAAGATATTAAGAAAGATTGTGTGAAAAGGATGCATAGATGCAACATCTCTGGTAATATATTAATTTAATTTTATTTAGAGAGATAGCGCAGAGCATGCCCTCCAGCCCAACAAGCTGCAGTACCCTGCGTTCCACTTACTTAACCCTACCCTAATCACATGATGAATTATAATGACCAAATAACCCACCAATTTCTTGGTTTATACCCATTTTCTGAGAGTTGGGGAGCAGAAGTCTTATTAAACCAGTAAAAAAAAATTCTCTTCTATTGAAGAAAAATATTTGCACAATTAATAAAGAATTTTAGTATATTTTATTTTAAAAATTACATTATTATTTTATTATTTTTCTGAGATATAAACAACTTTGGGTATGTGTAAGAGATTGTTATGATGAAAGGTCACTGTCAAGGCATTATCCTACGTTTCCTTTACCACAACTGTGCAGTTTCAGCACTTCTTGTTTATTGATCACAATTCTTGCGTTCGTTTTTGAAATCTTTTTAGAAATGTTTTTGTAACTCATTATAAATTATAAATCAAGACATAATAAAAATAAATGCATAAGCTCAAAAACTAGGGAAATTTACCAAAGCTTAACTATTTGATTGATCAAGCCGAGCTGAACTCGATAAAGCAGTCGGTTACTCTCAGAGCCTCTTGTCCTCCTTCCCTGGTCTGTTTAGTTGTAGGAAAAGTTTAGTTACTAAACAAAGCACTAACCGAATGGTCCATTTGCTACAGAGCGAAAGAAATTTGTAGATTACAGATGTTGTAAATGTGATATACTAATGGATAATTTTGCCATACATTTATAGATTGCAAGACAAATTAAGTTCTTTTGTACAGTATATTGCATAAACAAAATCAAATAAGCTAACTTCATACGTTGAAATGTTCCAAATATTGAACTCTTGGAGTCCAACAGATTGGGTAACATTTTAACCAGATTGTCCCTCCCCTGTTTGTCTAATGCATCTGTGGCCATTCTAAATAGGGATACACTACCTGCGGCTACAAGACTTCAAGATGTACGATACCAGTTGGTTTTTTAAAAAAGAGAATTGCCTGCCATCTGCCAGCTAAACCTGTGTGCAGATTTTTTTTTTCCATCTTACCCTTTTGCAGAGTGATGAAGCTTGAATTTACTTTTCTCAAGTAATCGCAGGTTTGGGTACACAATTCACGTTTGCTAGTGCAATGAAATATAATTGGATCCAACATATATCCATGAATTTGGATTTTCCCATTGGACTCTGTACACAAATAAAGACATAATTGAAAAATTTGCAAGTTTGTAAACCGCTACCTGTTCAGACCTTTTTTGGCAAAAAATAGCCAGAGTAAGTTGTACCTGTATTTCTATTATATCTTTCATTTCCTTCAGAGCTCCTAAAGTCATTTTTAAAGCACAGTAACTGTAATGATAGCAAAAAAAAAAAGTGATTCAGGTTTGGGGTGATTGAACAAATAATTTGTTTTGGTGATATTCATATGATGATTCATTAACACATCTCCCAGGATTATTTCATGTTCATTTGTGGTTTAAAGTATCCTCCTAAGGATATCTCCTATAATGCAGAAACCTCCTTTGCACTTTAGTCAAAGGATAACCTGGATCATGTGCTGGTTCTGATCATGAGCTCAATTATACTGACGCTTTTATGATTATAAATGATAAAAGCAAACATTAGTTTCTTATTTTTTAAGTCCATGATGCTGAAGCATTTAAAAACTATTGGAACTAGTTAAAAAAAATTAAATATGAGTAAAGTTAACTATAAGCACTTAAATAAGAAACAACATCCTAAACTGAAATGATTAAGAAAAATAACTTGCCTCTTTATTCTTTACTCTGCAGTCCCAAGTAAAATAAATGGGTAACTCATGTCTAACCTGGAATAGGCTATTTCCCTAGTCCTGAGCCATCTCAGTAAGACCACTCATGTTGCTGGACTTCACGTAGAATCCAGCAGTAGAATAGACTCGTGGATATGGGACTCAGTGCATCCAACCTCTTGGTAAACCCCAAACTCTCTCATCTGATGTGTGTCAGTGTTCAGGATGTGCTATACAGTACATGGAATTGCTGGCAATATCCAAACCCATGTAGTTGTTCACCAATCCCTATGGTTTTCTGATTGAGGCCACAGGTTTTGTGCGTAATTGTGAACAATTTTGATCAGTGGATTGTGCCCACTCCAATCTGAGTTGAGATGAAAGTACAATTTTTTTTTAAAATTGTGAGCTCCCGTTCTTGGGAATGTTGGGATTAAATAATATTCATAAATTACTTGTATGCATCTTTTTTTATCTATAACATAATCTGACCAGACTGTTATTGCCTTAAGGTAAATGCTGTTTCCAATGAATCAGGAGATAATTCAAAGGAAAACAATTCTATGTAAATATAATAAATCTATTATATTGCTTTCATTTACAAGATGACACAACAAACTGCACAATAAAGTTTAGATTATCTTTCAATAAATCATCCTAACATCTGAAAACAAAAATAAAAATGTTAATTTTTTGCATAATCAACATATAATGTAACAAACATTTGTTTTCCAAATGGGTTATTTGATGTAATATCCAACGTTATCAGTAAATATGAAGGTTTTCCAAGTTATTCCAAAAATTCTTTGCTGATAATAACATAATGTCATTTTTTTTAAGTTATCACCATTTTGAGTCCTCGAAATCTTTTGCAGTTTATTAATATTTAACCAAAAACACTGCTTGCCTTTTTCACTCTTGACTATTTAAATTGTTGATAATTTGTGTACAGTATACATTGATCTGGTGATTTGTAGCAAGTGTTAAATATCAAGTTTGAGTATAAAGCTGTCTGTATCTGAGATGTCTCACTGATAGAACAGTTGTTCTAAAGTTTACCCACTCAAGTGATTCTACAGCATGCCCGCTCTCTCCACTCACTTGTAGTGGGCAGCCACAGGAATTGGAACTGATGTTTAGTTGTTTACAATGACTTAAATGAAGGGACCAAGGTTTTGAACAAAACTATGCAAGCAGCAGAAGCAAGCTGTGAGGAAGATAGAAAAGAGGCAAAAAGGGGAGGTAGACAAATAATGAGTGGGCAGGAAGTTTACAGGTTGACTATGATACAACCACCATTTAAATGAGTCATCTAAAGAGGGAAGGTAGAAAATTTTTTTTGAAATGGTACGGAACTATTAAGTGTTAATTATCAGAGTGAATCAGATGCCCTGGAAGTATACTGTTGTCATTATGGACATCGCATCAGGAAAGCATCTTCACTGCATCTGCCCCATCAAGGCAACATAGAAACATATGCTTCAATGTTATCACCTCCCACTTTTCTAAAATTGAGAGATTATAGGCTCATTCTGCCCAATCTTGCGTCATATGGTCTTACAAGATAAGAACAATTGCATAACTATACCTAATACTGTAGGTTTCCACTCCCCGATCCTGAGGATGAGTGACTGAACCTTTATTGCATCATCTCTAAATCAAAAGATCCCTCTTTAAGTGATAAGCGCAAAATTCAGTAGTGATGCTGGTGTGGTTTTACCAAAACTGTATGATCTTCCCTCCAATAGAGTCCAATATTCATTCCATTCATCTTCCTGCATTCTAGCATTCTGTGCTTCTTACAAGGGCACGGAAAACTCACTGAATTCCATTATGTAATTATCTGATAATCTAAATAAAATTATGATTTTTCTTCATATTCAGTGGATACCCTCACAATTGCCCAGATTATACCATTGCTAAATTTTTCCACTCACTTATCCTGCCGATATCTTTTTGCAGACACTTTGTGTCCCCTTAACACTTGATTCCACGCTCCGTTTCTATCATCAGCAAACTTGGATGAATTGCACTTTGTCGAGCACACCTCCAGTTCTCCTTGTAGATTGTTTTACTCTGCCATTTGTCTCGAGTGAGTACGCCAGCATGGCAGCGCTAGCTGCTTTCCCTTGCCATTTCTGCCTGGAGGTGTGCCAGAAAGAACATCTGATGGTCTTCATTTCCCGTTGCATTTGATAAGGCTGCCTTTTATACAACTTATGTCATCTCATCTAGTTGCATACAGACTACCAGGCCACACATAGTAGGTAGTTGAGTCACAACCCCTTTCTAAATTTAAATAGCAGAAACTGAGCTGAATCCATTTATTTGGCTAAAACGATCAAAGCTCACAACCTGGTATCTTATTACTTATTTATTTTACCAGCAACAACATCCAAAAACAAATACACTATTCCCTTTAACTTCAAGCCCTTATTCACATAAGTAATTTTCTTTAATATTGGTCACTTGGAGGACTTGATATCCAACTGTACGTGAGACCAGTCGCTCTGCAGTGCCCTTTCAAGTTCCTGATGTTTGCCTCTAAATGCACACATTGTTAAATTAAGCATTCTGATAATAAATGATTGACACATAGAGAACACCCTCCCCCACATCTCTTCGTATCCATGCAGTTTTTGATTTGATCGCATCTCATTATCATGCAAAGAAATATTCTCATTCTGTTTGATATCTGTCCATCATTACACAAGGGTATTTTGATGGGCAGAAGTATTTATCGTCATTCTGAAAGCCGACGAATGAGTTTACTCCAGTAACATTCCGTAAGCTATGGGAACAAATCCAGATCCATGGAATTGTTACCCTGTGTGTTGATTTGCAAATTTCATTAATAGCCTGCCCATGCAAAATCAATAGGAAGTATACCATACATGCATCAAGATGATAACTAGAGAGAGGATAGGACCAACTGGAGATAAAGGAAGCAGTCGGCTTGGAGGTGGATAATGGGGCTGAGATTTTAAATGGGCACTTTGCTTCAGTATTTACCGAAGAGGTGAAGGTGGAGGTTAAGGCAATCAGTGTGGAGCATGCTAATTTACTTGGGAGATTCAAAATAAAGAAGAAGGTGCTATTGGGCCTCTTAAAGTACATTAAGATGGACAGGTCCACAGAACCTGGTGGGATATACCCCAGGTTATTGAGAGAGGCAAGGGGTGAGATTGTTGTGGCCTTGATTAGTGAGTAGTCAACCTTGTTCCATTGTACAAGAAGGGAAAAAAGGAGAATCCTGGAAATGATAGACCAGTGGGCCTTACATCAGTGGTAGAGAAGATACTGTGAAGAATATTTTAGAATAGGATTTATAAGTACTTGGAAAACTATAACTTTATTAGGGCCAGTGGGCTTAGCTTTGTGCTGGGCAAGTCATGCCTTACTAATATTTGAATATTTCAAGGAAGAGATGAAGTTAGAGCAATGGATGCTGCCTACTTGGATTTTTGTGAGGTACTTGACAAGTTCTTTATTGGAGAGCCATCCGAAAGATTAAAACACGTGGGATGTACAGTGAGTTGGCTGTTTGGATTAAGAACTGGCTTGCCCATAGAAGACAGAGGATAATCAATAGCACTTATTCTGGTCCTTCTGGTCCTGTCCTATTTTGGCTTTTGATCTATGACTAGTGGTGTTCCTTGGGGATTGATGCTGGGACTCTGCTATTTATGATACACAATACATATTGGAATAAATCCTTGAAGCGATGGAGGATGAGAGGTGACTTGATAGAGGTTTATAAGATGATGAGAGGCATTGATTGTGTGGATAGCCAGAGGTTTTTTTTTTTCCCCAGGGCTGAAATGGGGGGTCATAGTGTTAAGGTGCTTGGAAGTAGGTACAAGGGGGATGTCAGAGGTAAGTTTTTCACACAGAGAGTGGTGGGTGCATTGAATGCACTGCCAGCAACAGTGGCAGAGGCGGATACAATAGGGTCTTTTAAGAGACTCGTAGATGGAGCTTGTGGTAGGACCATGTGGTAGGGAAATTCAAGGCAGTTTCTAGAAAAGGTTACATGGTTAGCACAACAATGTGGGCTGAAGGGCCTGTAATGTGCTGTAGATGTCTATGTTCTATGTTCTATATGTACATATATATGTATATGTATATATGTATAAGATAGAACCATAGCACACTACAGCATATAATTGCATGCTTACTGCCTGCTACACCGCTGGCATTTAGGGCAGCAATGAAGGTCCTCCATCTCTGGTGGAGTTTAGGGCTTCCTTCATCATATCAGTAGCTTCCTCTCGGTCTTCACAACTGTCAGTCATGCAAGTCCCACGTGGAGACTCAGGAATACCATCACACTCAGATGTAGAAGGATTCTTCATTGCTGTTTCCATAACTATTTTGTTTTACCAGTCAGGGTTGTTAGCCCTGAGCTGAAACCCCAAACCTGGAGGACCAGTGGACCACTCTTAGTCTTTCCTCTACCCTTTAGCATGGGTGGCCCTACCAAGAGCCAAAGCATAAAGCCCTGAATCCAGCCAACATAGCTCTCCGGGTCATCGAGACAGACAAGCCTCCAAACCACGACAAGGTTGTGGTCCTCTTGGAGGAAATGATGTACTTTATATATACTTTATGAGACTTATCTATGATAGACATATATCTGTGTGGGTATGTATGTATGTGGATTCCAGTTAACTAGTCCATTTGTTGATAAGTTAATTGGCGCAGTCGCTTATTTGGGACAACTCTTAAAGAACAAAAACTAATTGAGAAAATAGCTGGGATTCTCTTAATTTATTTGGGACATTATGCCACTTATTTGATGCAGGAGAATTGCTAGACAGCTTCTAATTAGCGGCATTTGCTTGCACTTGTGTGGCTGTTAGACAACACACTCTGCTTAGAGCAAAGTTTTTAAATAACGTCAGTTGCGTGTGCTTGTATTCAAAAAGCAGTGGTTTCCATCACTGATAGTTGTTGAGAACTAAGCAGTGAGACAATTCAGGACTGGTTTACTGACTGTGGTTTCAAACACTCTGACTTGAACATGCCAGGAACAGTCCGGATGAAAATGATATGATTTTACTACTTCAACAAGTGAGGAACCTCAAAGAATTTGTAGGTATCGATAATCATCTAGAATGTTATAACGAAAATGAAGATTTGGAGGATGCAATTGTTGATGGTAATATATGAAGGCAGTCCATTATTTGCACTAGGTTATCTGTGTTGATTTTGTTCATTGCAAATGCTGGATGAATTCATCCATCAATAGGTATTAGGAACTAATACAGTGTCTTTTCGTATGCAGTAGTATTGATGGTGTTCTAATTTGTTCTGTATTTCATTTAAATATATCATTTGTTACTCAGTTAATCTTGTTTATACCTTTAACTATTTCCATGAAGCCGTCTAATTGGAGCACTTAATGGAGCCAAAAAGTCCCAATACATATATAGATGGGTGAGTTATTAAGTTTCCAGGCAATATGAAGATTGATGGTGTTGTGGATGGTGTCGAAGACTGGCAAAGGATACGGCTAGGAATGGCAGATGGCGTTTAACTGGCCAAATGTAGAGGGACAGTACACTTTTAATGGCAAGACTATTTACAGTGTTGATGTGCAGAGTGTTCTTGGGATTTAAGTCTGTAGCTCCCTGAAGGTGGTTGGACAGGTTATAAAAGGCACATGCCATGCTTGCCTTTATTAGTGAGCAATCGTGTTCAAGAGTCAGGAAGTCACGTTGCAGCGTTAAAACTCAAGTTAGGTCACCTCTGAGGTATTGCATTCTTTTCTGATCAATCGATTATAGGAAGGATGTCAGTGCTTTGGAGATGGTGCAGAAGGGGTTTACCAGGATGCTGCCTGAATTAGAGGACAGATGTACTACAAGGAGGGATTGGACAGACTTCAGTTGTTTTCTCTGGAGTAACGGAGGCTGAGGGGAGATTTAATAGAGAGTTGTAAGATAATGGAGGCATAAATAGAATAGACAACGTTATATTTTTACCAGGGTTGAAATTTCTAACACCAGAAGGCATGCATTTAAGTTCAAAAGAGATACACGGGGCAGGCTTTATACACGGACTGGCAGGTGTCAGTAATGCACTGCCTGGGGTGGTGGAGGAGGCAAAGTTCCATTCATTTCTCACAGCAGCCTGATCAATTTTATGAGAGAGCAACAAAATTGCCCTTATGTATAGTCACTTGGCCCTTTTATGCCACCTCATCTCAAGTTAACTGCAGTCTTGGTGGAAGTCTGGTTACTGTACATAGTGTCTGTGCATATTTGTAATGCCTATTTGAGGAGACTTCTTCTCTCTTATATTTTTGTGTCCTAAACAGATTTTTTACAGATGGACTTATGCAAGTTAGAGTTTAGAAGTTATGAGTCATCTTCTTATTGAAATATGAGTTTATGAAAGATCTGGAAGGGAAAGTTGGGTTGCTTTATCAGAATCTAGGGCAACCAAGCATAGTTTAAGGTAAGTCACCATTTAGAGTGTAGATGAAAAATTACTTATGCATTTAGAGGGTATAAATCTTTGAAGATAATAGACTTGGTACTTCTCCTTCTGCTCTACCTTCAGTATCCCTTTGACAGAGCTGTTGTGTTGAGGACCTCTCCTCCTACATCTGTTCATGCTGGAGGCTCAGTGGGACGTCAAGTAAAGTACCCCACCCTGCATTTCAAACCTTTTCCCCTGGACATTGTTCAGCCTTCCTCCAGCATCATAGAGGGATCGCCTAGGCCTTGACTCTTGGCCTCACGAAGTAATTTCAGCCATCTACAAGGCAAAATTCCGTGTTTCGGGGACAAATGCTTTCGGCTTGCCTCTCAGTTCTGCTTCAAAGCCACTGTAGAAGGTTACTTCATTCAACATAAAGGAGTCATTGCAAGAACAATCCCACCAACCACAGCAAATTTTTGTTGCAATTCATCAATGACAAAATACCTGCAGTGCACAATATGTTCCAAGTAGATGGCAGAAGCTTATGAAAGCCTCCCATCACAGAGTGGAAAAGTGTTTATATCCTAATTGTAATGTGTAGGTCGGTGCATCCATCATGGCTGAAGATGTGAAAATGTGGATATATTGTAGAGTGCTGTTGTAAAATGGAATTGTGCCGCACTGAGAATTATGTATGGAGTTGCATATCTGCGGGTTGCATTGATGTGCATATTAAATTTAACCACACTTTTCCAGGTCATCACCATTAAAGTTTCCTTCTCTGGTTCCCACCTCCCATTAGATGTTCCATCTTGGATCTTCATAGCTTCTTTGGGCACTTAAATCCCATCGCTCACCAATCATCCCACCCACATAGCAAGAGGATGTATTTAGTGATGTTAGCCTCTAACCAAAAATTCAATGGCTAAGTTGGTGAAACATAGTGGCCACTCTAAGGCAGGGCCGCCATCGAATATCCATAGTTCTTTTCAGGCTGCATGATGACTTCCAGCAGTAGTTGAAAGCAGTGAGCAACTTTCATTTAACAGAAGAAGGCATGATGTGGAAAAGCATTGATGAATCACTTGGATCCCTGAACAAATGCACACACAAAATTCCAAAGTGAATGACTGAAGCAAATTGGTATGAGGTCCCCCAGTCAAGAACTATTTAGCCCTTAATTTTGTACAGAACTTTATTTCTGGGCCTAAGCCTTTTCTTGCAACAGCACCTTATTCAAATACACTTTGATTGCTCTTGCTGTTTAGCATGTTCGGGGATTTAAAAGGTAAATTTAAATTTTGTTCAGTTTTAAAATTTGTCAGCGAATCATAGAATAGTATTGCACAGTCTCTTTGGCCCACGTGCATACTCACATCTGCATTAATCCCATCTACCTGCATTACGTCAATTTAAAAGTATTGCAATTCTATTAGAAGCACTTTTACCTATTACTTGTAATAATTGTGTCATTCTTTAAGGGTAAAAAATTACAAATTGTAGTAGAGCAGACAGCATGTGCAGAAAAAGAAAGAAGGAATTTTGAAAGTAAAGAGGCTAACAGAAGACATTGCAGGCTAATACGGTATTAGAAAGTAAAAAGTAGCTTCATGTTTATTTTCAAACTTATAAAAGAGGGCAAAACCCAGAAATTAGTTCAGACCTTTCTTCTTATTTGTTTCCTTAAGACCAGTGTAGGTGGCAGTGTATAGAATTTAATCTAAGTAGTAAATATGAAAAGATCAACACCTTCCTTATTTATGAAGATAGTACACATTGTGACTTCTGGAAATGAGCTACCAGGTAGTTCATTGCTTTATTTAATGGTAAAGTTAGAATTAAAGAGATTTTTAACAAAACTAAGTTTTAGAGGTCATGCTGGATCTTCACAAACCCCTAAGGAAGCAGAGATGCTGCGGTGCTTCCTTCGTAAATGCACTTGTGTGCTGGGCCCAGGACAGGACCTCTGAAATGATAACACCGAGGAATTTAAAGTTGCTGGCCCTCTCCACCTCTGATCCTCTGATGAGGACTGACTCTCAAACCTCTAGTTTCCTGCTCCTGAAGTCAATAATCAGCTCCTTGGTCTTGCTGCCATTGAGAAAGAGGTTGTTGTTGTGGCACCACTCAGTCAGATTTTCAGTCTCCCTCCTAAATGCTGATCCATCACCACCTTTGATTCGGCCTACAATAGTGACGTCGTCAGCAAACTTGAATATGGTATTGAAGCTGTGCTTAGCCACACAGTCATAAGTGTAAAGTGAGTAGAGCAGGGGGCTAAGCACACAGCCCTGTGGTGCACCTGTGCTGATGGACATTGTGGAGGAGATGTTGTTGCCAATCTGAACTGACTGAGGTCTGCAAGTGAGGAAATCGAGGATCCAATTGCACAAGGAGGTATTGAGGCCAATATCTTGAAGCTTATTGATTATTAATTAGTTTTGAGGGGATGATAGTATTGAATGCCAAGCTATTGATACATCCTGATGTATGCATCTTTGCTGTCCAGATGTCCCAGGATTGAGTGAAGATCCAATAAGATGGCATCTACTTTGGACCTGCTGTGCCAGTAAGCAATTTGGAGTGGATCCAAGTCATTTCAAAGGCAGGAGTTAATATGTTTCATCACCAACCTCTCAAAACACTTTGTCGCTGTGGATGTAAGTGCTACTGGACAATAGTCATTGAGGCAGGTTACCACGTTCTTCTTAGGCATTGATATAAGTCAAGTCTGCTTGAAGCAGGTGGGTACCTCAGACTGCTGAAGCAAGTGGTCAGTAAACACTCCAGCCAGTTGATCAGCACAGTTGCTTAGTACTCTGCCAGATACACCATCTCAGCTCGATACTTTCTGTGGGCTCACCCTTCTGAAGGATGTTCACAGGACTCACTGAAATCACAGGATCACTTGAGGCTGTGGGAGTTAGTGTTTAGACAGTAAAGTAGACATAGGAGACATTGAGCTCATCTGGAAGCGAAGCCCTATTGTCGCGTTTGTTACTTGATTTTACTTTATAAGCAGTGATAGTATTCAACCCCTGCCACAACTGTGGAGCATCCTTCATTGATTCAAGTTTAGTCCAGAATTGTCACTTCCCTCATGAGGTGGCTTTCCAGAGATCATACCTGGACCTCTTGTAACTTTCTTGGACACCGGACTTGGGTGACTCTGATCTGGCCCTCAGCAGATTGTGGATCTCGTGGTTCATCCAGGGGTTCTGGTTGGAGAAGAGTCTGAATGATTTTGTGGGGACACACTCATCTGTAACTGTTTTTATAAAGTCCATGACAATCATTCAGATTGTTACTCAGTGTATTCATTCAGATCCACAGCTGATTCCTTGTACACGGCCCAATCCACCGACTCAAAGCAATCCCGTAGCCACTCCTCTGCCTCCCGCAACCACCTCTTTGTTGTCCTAATCTCTGGAGCTTTGCTCTTTAGCATCTGCCTGTGTGCAGGTAGGAGAAGGACAGCCAAGTGATCAGATTTCCCAAAATGCGGTCTGGGCATGGAACGGTAGGCATTATCTTAATATAACAGTTATCTAACATGTTGGGACCTCTGGTGTTACCGCTTATATGCTGATGGAAATTGGGCAGGGATTTCTTCAAACAAGCATGATTGAAATTCCCGACTATGATATGAAATGAATTGGGATGGTTTGTTTCTTGTTTGGAAATGGCATCATGCAGTATCTTAAGCGCTTGATTATAGTCAGCCACTGGTGGTACGTAAACTGCAGTCAGAATCACAGAGTAGAACTTCTTTGGTAAATAAAATGGGTGGTATTTGATCGTTAAGCATCATATTTTAATTGCCATCCATATTTTCATTTTCGCACAAAGCACAATGCATAGGAAGCATTAATAGTTTGAAATTTGCCTCAATATTTTTTATTAACCATTCAGAGAAGCTAACAGAGCAACTGTTTCTGCATATTTGGTGTTACAGTTTAGATCATGCTTCACTAAGCCTCATTGCAGTAGTAAGCCATTAATTTTTAATGATGACATTTAATCTCTGAGAAAATCATTGTTAATAATATTTTATTCTAAATATTCAATTACAAATATAATATCAAACAATATTTTTACATACAGTACTACTCACACTGTAATTGTACATAATCATTAGTAAACCAAGAACCTGTATGACGTTTTTATTCATTACCTTTGAGTACCAATGCAAAAGTGAAAGCAAATGGAACAACAAGCTCCTATAAAATCTCACCAGACCTGCTCATTCAGAAGTTTTCCTCAGTTATTTTCTTCTTTTAACTTAAAAGATGTTGAATCTACATTTTCACACTTCATATTTTCTGAATTACAAAACCACCTGAAATGAAATGAAGTAGATACTCCAATTAGATCTCAAAGAAAGCAAGTTTAAAAACATGCCTTTAAATGCAAAATTCTTCAATTATGAGCAAGGCAGTATCAATGTGCACTCCCAGGGTGATAGGAAGTTAGCTTCGTGCTTTCTGCCACTCATGGGAAGATCACTTTTAAAAGTAAAAATACAATTTTCATCAAAATAACTCATAAATGATAATATTTTCCATGAAATTCAGATTTTTTAATGCTTTGGTAAACACTGGCATCCCCAGTTAATTTGTATTTACAAAACTTCAATAACATATAACTTTGAAAAAATTATTTTTTAGAAATGACCAAAACAGTTGTATTTACATAAATGTGAAAGAGATAACTATGTAGGCTATTTATTAATTAAATAAGCAAGTGGAATTTGTAGTCAATGTGATGCTGACGTGAGAACTAATTCACTTAAATTAAACTTTCTGTGAAAATGAACATAGTAAAAGAACTAAATCTATATAAAAATAATTATACCTAATATTAGTAGCTTTACACAATTTTTAATAAAAGCAGATTATCAAAGTGAGTTTAAGTTTCCAACTTTATTTTATTTAAAGAAGCCTCTTCTATGTGAAAATATTCCAAGCAACAAAATGTCTTTAATTTCGATTGGATTTCCTTCTATAACACATTCAGCTTTCATAGCCATATTAGTAGAAAATATCTCTCTGCAATTACTTAACAATTAATTAGAATGATGTATGATGAAATTACAGTGTTGCAAATTATAAACTAGATGAGAGTGAATTTAATAAAGGCATGCTAATCAGCTTGAAGCAGTGGTCCATGTTAAGTTTGCTGCTTTCAGTCAGGTCAATGATAGCAGCACCATTACTGACATCAATTCCCAAGTCAGAGAAAGAAATTAAATCAGCAAGTGGTTTCTGCATCAACCCCAACTAGATATGTTCTTGTAAAGACAGGTGCCGCAACTGTCCAAGAGCTTGTTCATGTTAATGCATGAATCATAACCAGTTGGGCATAGAATAGGGAATTATCTGATGCAGTGGTACTGATCTCTAGCAAGGTGGATATGCCTTCAAGAGGAATGGGTAGTTATTATTGAACCCCAATGTTTATCACTTATTGTAATAATTATGAGGCCTGTTGAATAATGTTACTTTAAAATAGTTCAAAATGAAAGCAATCAACAATCGTTTAAAACTATGGTTAGCATCAGTGATAACCGATCGGGGTTTGATTCCTGCTGCTGTCTGTACGGAGCTTGTACATTTTCTCTGTGACTGCATGGGTTTCCTCTGGGTGCTCTTGTTTCTTCCCATATTCCAAAGACATTTGGTTAGGGTTAGTAAGTTGTGGGGTGCCATATTGGCGCTGGAAGTGTGGCGACACTTTTTGGGCTACCCAGCACAATCTTTACTGATTAGATTTGATGCAAACAGTGCATTTCCCTGTATCTTTCAATGTCTTGATATACCTGTGACACATAAAGCTAATCTTTCAATCTTTCTTTCTGATTCAGCTTACATCGTGGGATACATCTTTCATTAGATTATTTCATGATACAATGCAATCTTACCAAAACTTCGGGATGATTTTCCTGGTTGAACAATTTTGCATTCTTAAAATACCATGTGGTTTCCCGTTCCTGAAACTGCATTTAAATGGTACTTGTCCATTGGATTCCTGAACTTTGTTTTGTTTCCAATCCTTAGTTATTTCATACTGTTACATTAACAAATTGATTATTTCTCCAGTAATGTCAACAGTTTATTAAAGTGGAAATACTTGACTAAAAGGACATTACAGCGGCTGGTTATTTTTCATTTAAAATTTTGGTTTGCATTGAAGTAAGATATATTTCATACAAAGTCCAACGTAATTTTGTTAGAATCATTTTATACAGGTGTGCAATTATTCTATTGCAGATAAATTCAAATTGAATTTTCTAACTTTTAAACTCAAGGTTAAATTGTGTTGCATTTCAAAGTGAGGAATTATGCTTCACGGAATACGTTTTTTTTCCTTTTAGTCTTGATTTATTTTACTTAGTTCTTCAGAATGTAGCGAAGATGGCCTGGCTCTTTCCCAATTCAAAAGAGCACCACTTCTTCGTGTACCTATTTTTATTGCATTTGCCAACCTTGTTGGCTTTCTTTGACTTTGCCATTTTGCATGTTGTGAATTTGTGCCCACCAGGAATCAGGTTAAGATAGCTCAAATTGATTGATTGTATCTCATGTACTTATACCTTTCGTCCCCAGACTCTTTTGACTTTGAACCCACATCCCAGAGGTAGAGGTTCAGTATGCTAATTATATCACTGGGATGCATTTCAAGGACATTTGACTACAAATTGCCATAAATTATTCTGACTTTGTACATACTGCTGAACTACATATAGCTTACCTTGCAAAGGATATTAATTTAGTGGAGAGGTTTAAAGAATGGAAGGTAGGATGATTCTTGTGAGCTGTGAAGTGAGACATTGAACTTATTTTCATTAGAAGAACAAAGTTTAAAAGACACATGATTGGGGATTTTAAAATGCTGTGAGGAACAGATAAGGTAAATACAGATTATTTACTAGAGCATAGGATATGGTGTATAAAACTAATAGCCTCGGGCAAACCTTAAGATTAGAAGGATTTTTTTTGCAGAGAGTAGTGGATATATGAATTAGGCTTTAAGCAAAAGCAGTTGTCGTTGCATTAGCATCTTTAAGAGATGGATAAATATCTGGCTCAGAATGTGATGGAGGATGACATGAATAAGTGGAGATGAAAATAATCAAGTGCTCAGTGGAACACAATCACTCCTGAGATGCTTAAACCATCGAAGCAGCTTGGGGGAAAATGGCAACTGATCTTGGATATATAAAGTAGGATGTAATATTATAAAGAAACGCAGCAGTTGATTCATAAATGAGGGTGTGGGAGTACAGGGGAAAGATATTCCCTGTACAAGGAAGAGAAAAGTTGAGAAATTTAAAAATTCAGCTACAAAGTCCCTGCCATTCTTGGCAGGAGTTCCAGAGGCTGGAATGAAATGTTCAGTGTCCTTACAGCACCTGAAAAGCTTTGGAGAAAGTTAAGATTGAGTCACATTTATTAGTTAAAGCCTGGAGACTAGCAACTGGCATAGCTCTACAAGGCCAGAAAGGAAGGGTGAATAAGATGTGTTGACATGATGTGCACAGGAAAGTTTTAGGCAGTTTCCAGAAGACACAGAATTTTGGAATAATAGCATCTGTAATTGATGATGGCAGAAATAAGTTATTTATCAGCTCAAGTGCTAAGTTGTGAAAGTGAACAGTATTCCATATGCAATCAACCTATCAATGGATCATAGAATAAATGAGAGCTAGAGTTAAACATAGAAACATAGAAAACCTACAGCACAATACAGGCCCTTCGGCCGACAGAGTTGTGTCGAACATGTCCCTACCTTAGAAATTACTAAGGCTTACCTATAGCCCTCTATTTTATTAAACTCCATGCACCTATCTAAAAGTCTCTTGAAAGACCCTATCGTACCCACCTCCACCACCGTTGTCGGCAGCCCATTCCACGCACTCACCACTCTCTGAGTAAAAAACTAACCTCTGACATCTCCTCTGTACCTCCTCCCCAGCACCTTAAACCTGTGTCCTCTTGTGGCAACTATTTCAGCCCTGGTAAAAAGCCTCTGACTACCCACACGATCAATGCCTCACATCTTCTTATACACCTCTATCAGGTCACTTCTCATCCTCCGTAGCTCCAAGGAGAAAAGGCCGAGTTCACTCAACCTATTCTCATAAGGCATGCTCCCCAATCCAGGCAACATCCTTGTTGACTCGGGAACCAATGTAGATAACTTTTTAAATGAACATTCAACATACCAAGAGAAGGATTCAAGCTGTTCCTAACCTATTGAGCATTTTCCCAGTCTATGCTGGCTGACAATGCGTTTTCACCCACCACCAGGACTTACACCTTTTAAATTCTGCTTCTGTCTCAGTTCCGCAGAATGGCCCTGGATTTCCTGGCCTCTGCAGAGTGCTCGCACTTGCACGTCACTGAACTTGGGCAGGTTTTGGGAAACCCGTCAGTGTCTTCAGTGAAGGGTCACATCAACCCGGAAATCAGTCCCTAATGTTTATCTACAAAACTTTGCACGGCTATAGAGCGGTTTGTGCAATGGCTTTACAGAGTGAGCAATCACCGACTGGGGCTCAATGCTGTCTGAAAGGAGTTTGTATGCTCCCCTGGGGACTGCTGGATTTGCTCTGGATTCTCTGGTTTCCTCCCACGTTCCAAAGGTATACAGCTTAGGTTTAGGTTTAGGGTTAGTGATTTGCGGGCATGGCAACACTTGCTGACTGCTCCAGCACGATCTGTGTTGAACATAAAGGCAACACAGTAAAAGGTTGGAATGTATTCTCAATAGTTTTGTACTGTGGGATAAATTTTAGTTTTTAAGCTTTTGTGTAATTGCAAAGATTCAAGTTATTAATGTAAGATAATGGTTCGGACTTCTGCGATAGATCTATCGACACTCACTATTGCATATATATATGATGCCCTACCTTGGAGCTGACTGCAAGTACTTTAGAGAAAACCTCAATCTTAAGAAATTGAATCACATTCTTTTTAATTAATGATGTATTCTTTCTTTATTTTTCAATCTTTTTATTAAGTTTCAAGATTAATAAATGTAACAATAATAGTAATGATACATAGAGATGGAGATTACAATAATAACAGTTAACATGTACAAGCACAAATTCCAAGTAACAAATACAGTCTAACCTCCCAATCTCACAGTAACTGACCATGAAAAAGATATTTTATAAAGAAAGAAAAAAGAAACCCCCTAAAACTAAAAAAAAGTAAACTAAAAAAAAAAGAAACAAAGCTTGGGCTGATATATTACATCGGCTAAAATTATTATTTGTTGTTAACTCCACTCCTCTATACTTCAACAAAAAATTACTACAAAGGATTTAGAAAGGGTCAACTTACATCATATGAAAATATTGCATAAATGTCCTCCAAGTTTCTTCAAATTTAACCGAAGGATCCACAGTACCACTCCTAATTTTTTCCAAGTTTAGGCATGCTATCGTTTCGGAAAACCATTGAAATGTAGTTGGGGAATTAGAATCTTTCCATTTAAATGAAATGGATCTTCTGGCTATTAATGTAACAAATGCAATTAGACGACAAGATGACAAGGATAGACTAGAATCTATCACAACATCAACTCGTGGTCTAAAAATTCATCAAGGATGGAAGAAATGCTTGAAAATCTCCAACCCAGGGCCCCGCATTGACCAGATTCTGTTAAGAGGAAGGTCAAATCAGTCGGATGAAACTCAGTGGCAGGAAGAAACCCACAGTCCACAGAGTATCAGCACCCTATGGGATGTGGAAGAAGTTTCAGGCACAAGCAGCAGTCCAAGAGACAGCCAGGCAGATCGTAAAGTGGAGAAGATGCAAGGACGTAAGCTGTTGGTGAAATGGCCAAAGTCTAACAGCAAGGAGTGGGAAACCATCAATGCAGATGTGAGTCTGATCTTAAGTGGCATCAAGGGATCAGCAGAAAAGAAGTTGGAGAGGATGGGTGACCTGATCTACAGCTCTGGAAAGGAGAAATTTGGAGTAAAGGAACAAGTCAGCAGGAAAAATATGCCTCCTCCCCCCAAATCCCGTCGTCTCCAGGAAATCCAATGACTTGTTAAAGAGAGAAGAGGCCTGAGGAAGTTGTGGAAAAAAGCAACAACAGAAGAAAGGGAGGGCATCAACCTCCTTCAAGAGGACCTAAAACAGAGGCTCTCGAAACTGCGCAGAGCAGAGAATTTAAGGAAATGACGCAAAAAGAAAGAAAAAGCAAGAACAGACTTCTACAAAGATCCCTTTAAATACGTGAAAGGCACTTTCACTGAAGGGAAAAGCGGATACTTGAAAGTATCAAAAGAGGAGGTTGAAAGACATCTCAGAATCATGCACACTGATAAGCAAAAAGATGAACCGATATTTGTCCCAGCTGACATCCCACCAATCTCACCCCCACAACATCAATTTAACATCAGCCCTCCCAAGCTGAGTGAGGTGAAAGAGGCAGTGAAGAAGGCAAGATGGGCATCAGCGCCAGGCCCTAACGGTGTTCTGTATTGTGTCTACAGGAAACCCCGAATGTTCTGAAATTCCTTTTGGAAAACATGAGGGTTGTGTGGGAAAAGCAGATTATCCCCAAAGCCTGGAGAAGAGCGGGGGGAGTTCTGATCCCAAAAGAAAAGAATTCGTCCACCATCGAGCAGTTTCGCCAAATAAACCTTCTGAACATAGAGGGCAAGATCTTTTTCAGCATGTTGGCGCAAAGACTTACAAAGTATCTGAAACAAAATCATTTCATTGATACGTCAATCCAAAAGGTTGGCATAGCAGGCTTCTCGGGATACCTTGAACATACCAGCGTAATACGGCATCAAATCCAGATGGCTAAGAAAGAAAGGAAGGATTTGCATGTCTTGTTCCTCGACCTGGCCAATGCCTATGGATCAGTTCCTCATTCCCTACTGTGGACGGCTTTTGAATTCTTTCAGGTGCCTGCAACAATAATAAATCTGGTAAAACACTACTTTCAGGATCTGCAAGTCTGTCTCACAACATCAGACTTCACCACAGCGTGGCAACCACTGGAAGTAGGTATCATGGCGGGGTGCACCATCTCCCCATTGGCCTTCACTATGGCAATGGAGCTCATTGTCAGAGCCTCAAAATGGGTTGCGGGAGGAAAAGGGCTACTGTTTGGTCAACGGTTACCAGCGATACGAGCTTATATGGACGATATAACAATACTGACGACAACTGTCCCCTGCACCACGAGACTTCTGGAAAAGCTTCATCAAAACATCACATGGGTGAGGATGAAGATCAAGCCCAGCAAGTGCAGAAGCATCTCCATTGTCAAAGGTCAAGTCACGGATAAAAGATTTCAGATTGACGGAACACCTGTCCCAACTGTTTTGGAAATGCCAGTGGAGGGCTTGGGCCGATGGTATGATGCTAAGCTCAAGGACACTGAGCAGTTTGAACAACTCAAAAAGGATACCATCATGTATACAGCTTGCATCAACAAGACCTTGCTGCCAGGAAAACTCAAGCTGTGGTGCTTCCAGTTCGGCATACTCCCAAGACTCATGTGGCCTTTAACAGTGTATGAAATCCCCATCAGCAAGGTTGAAAAGCTTGAAAGAATGATCAGCACACATGTAAAACAGTGGCTTCAACTTCCACGATGCTTAAGTCCTGTTGGACTGTACAGGAACGGCAAATTGGAATTACCAATTGCAAGTCTTGTGGAAGAATTCAAATGCACCAAAGCAAGTTTGGTCATGACCCATTCGAACAGTGGCCCCCCGTGTGGTAACGGGGAAGAATTGGACCCCATCTGAAGCCGTTCAGAGTGCTAAGTCTTCTCTTCGCTTCAGGAATGTGGTTGGCCAAGTCCAACATGGGAGAGCCGAGCTCAGGCTTGTCCTAAAGGCTCCTCAATGGCACAAGGCAACATCAGTGCAGAAGAGACGACTCGTGGTGGAGGAGTTGAGAAGACAGGAGGAGGCAGAGCGACACGCCAGGGCCGTCTCAATGACCAAGCAGGGTGACTGGACTAATTGGGAGAGCCTGGAAAAGAGGAAACTTAGCTGGCGTGACATCTGGGAGATGGAGGGATCTTGGCTAAGTTTTGTCATCAGAGCCACTTATGACCTCCTACCCACACCCCAGAACCTGAACCAGTGGTGGGGAGAAGACCCCGCTTGCTCTCTTTGTCAAGCACCCAGATCACTAAGGCACATTTTAACAGGATGCACCACGAGCCTCACCCAGGGGCGGTGCACTTGGTGGCATAGCCAAGTTCTCAGACAGCTGGCATCAATCTTGGAACAGAGGCGAATCATCACAAATGCTGTCACACAAACATCGGCTGGAAATGTCCACATTACACGATTTGTACCAGCAGGCCAACCTCCAGAGCACCATATAACATCAAAAGAGGTAAGCATTCTGCAGGTTGCTCGGGATTGGAAAATGGATGTGGACTTGGAAAAAAAGCTTGTGTTTCCCCCCAGACATTGCAGCTACAACACTCCAGCCAGTCATGGTCCTGTGGTCTACAACAGCTGTGGAATTGACAGTACCATGGGAAGATGGTGTCGAAGAAACTTATGAGAGGAAAAAGACCAAGTACTCTGAACTGGCAACTGAAGCTGCCCAGAATGGCTGGAAGACCAAGATTTTCCCTGTGGAAGTGGGATGCAGGGGATTCGTTGCTACATCTACGACCAGTCTTATTGAAGAAGATGGGGGTGAGGGGTCACTCCCTCCAACAAGCAATCAAGTCCTTCTCAAATGCAGCAGAAGAAAGCAGCAACTGGATTTGGATTAAAAGGAAAGACAACAACTGGGCTGCAAGATGAAGACAGGAGGGTATGGAACTGAGGGGGGTGTATCTGGGACGCCAGGGAGCACCGTTGAGCCCTCTGGAGATGTCGTGGACTTATTAATGAAACGTCAAGGAAGGAGGGTGCCCATCTGATGACCCCGAATACGTACCTACCCTCCCTCCTTGTCAGTACTCCAAACCCACTGCCAACATCGAGAGTGCCAACTTACCATAGGGATTGAAACATCAAGTCCTAGTAGCTCTACTACTGGTAGTCCAAAAATTGCAGTAATAGGATGAGGTTGAAAATCAATACGCAGAACTACTGAAATAATATCAAAAATATCTTTCCAATATTTTTTAGAATAGGACAAGACCAGAACACATGTGTCAAGTAAGCTACCTCAGAATTACATCTACCACAAACGGGATTTATGTGGCAATAAAAATGAGCTAACTTATCCCTAGACATATTCTGACCATAATTACGATAAAAAATTGTCATGAGGTATGGAGAAGAAGAATAACGTCTGGCTGGTGGCATAGTGGCATCAGCACTGGACTTCGGAGTGAAGGCTCCTGAGTTCGAATCCAACCGGCCCCCTTGCACACTTCCCATCTGTGCTGGGTCGAGCGCCAAGCTAGCAACTCGGCCTCATAAAGATAAGAAAGCCTGCTAAAAAAAACACTGTCATGATGGTGTCCCAATGACTCCACTCGGAGTTAAGGGCTTTCTTCTTCTTCATGAAGAATAAGATTTCGATATGCAGGTAGATTGGGAAAATCAGGTTGGTGCTGGATTCCAAGAGGGGGAATTTCAGGAATGCCTGCAAGATGGCTTTTTGGGGCAGCTTGTGGTTGAGCCCTCTAGGTGATTGGCAGCTTGGATAGGGTGTTGTGCAATGAACCCGAATGGATTAGAAAGCTTAAGGTAAAAGAACCCTTAGGAGAAAGTGATCATAATATGGACAAATTCCCCCTGAAATTTGAGAAGGAGAAGCTAAAGTCAGAGGTATCGGTATTACAGTGAAGTATAGGGAATTATAGAGGCATGGGAAAAGAGTTGGCCAGAATTGATTGGAAAAGAACACTGACAGGGATGACGGCAGAGCAGCAATGGCTGGAAATTTAGGAAGCAATTCGGAAGGCACAGTATATATACATCCCCAAGAGGAGGAAGTATTCTAAAAGCAAGATGACACAAACGTGGCTAACAAGAGAGGTCAAAGCCAAAGAGAGGGCATATAATAGAGCAAGAACTATGGGAAATTAGAGGATTGGGAAACTTTTAAAAACCAACAGAAGGCAACGAAAAAAGATATTAACATTGGAAAGCTGGAATAAGAAACTAAGCTAGCTAATAATGTTAAAGAGGAATCCAGAAGTTTCTTCAGATACGTAAAGTTAAAAGAGGTGAGAGTGGATATCAGACCACTGGAAAACAATGTTGCAGAGGTAGTAATGGGGGACAAGGAAATGGCGGATGAACTGAATAAGTATTTTGCATTGGTGTTCAATGTGGAAGACACTAGCAGTACGGTGGAAGCTCCAGGTGTCATGAAGTAAGTGAACTTACCATAACCGGAGAGAAGGTTCTTCAGAAATTGAAAGATCTGAAGGTAAATAAGTCACCTGGACCAGATGGTCTACACCACTGGGATCTGAAAACTAAAGATATTGTGGAGGGATTAGTAATAATCTTTCAAGAATCACTAGATTCTGAAATGGTTCTAGAAGACTGGAAAATTGCAAATATCACTTCACTCTTCAAGAAGAGAGAGAGGCAGAAGAAAGGAAACTATAGACCAGTTAGGCTGACCTCAGTGGTTGGGAAGATGTTGGAGTTGATTATTAAGGATGCTTGCAGGGTCTTGCAGGCACATGATAAAATAGGCCATAGTCAGCATGGTTTCTTCAGGGGAGAATCTTGCCTGACAAATTGGTTGGAATTCTTTGAATAAGTAACAAGCAGGATAGACAAAGGAGAATCGGTTGGAGCTCATTCATAGCCTGATCGTTCACCATCGACCTCCTCTGATCGTCACTGCCCTTTGAACCCTCACTCTGAGTCCACCCCATCCGGCGGTCTACCAAATCTCTCCATTGGCATCTTCTCTCTTCATCTCCCTCCTTCTCTGGCAAAAGCCCGCAAAATCAACTGCTTCCAGATTCACAAGACAGGGCAACAAAATCCTGATTGACTAACATGCATAACCATAGTCCTGTTATCTCCAGCCATAACCAAACATTGCTACTACAGAGAAACCATTACTTCAGCACTGAACGTTACAGAGAAGCCATTTCATTAGCCTTAGCAGTGAAACATTACAGAGAAGCCATTACAGCACGTTACACTGAATATAAAAGCAGGGGTGTAATGTTGAGACTCTATAAAACACTGTAGAGGTCTCACTTGGAATACTGTGAGCAGTTTTGGGCCCCTTATCGTAGAAAGGATGTGCTGAAACTGGAGAGGGTTCAAAGGAGGTTCAGTGTAACGAGTCCAGGATTGAATGGCTTGTCATGTGATGGTTCTGAGCCTGTATTCACTAGAGTTCAGAAGAATGAGGGGTGACCTAAATGAAACCTATCAAATTGTGAAAGGCCTTGATAGAGTGGATGTGAAGAGGATGTTTCCTATGGTGGAAGATTCTAAACCCAGAGGATATAGCTTCAGAATAGAGGGGCGTCCTTTTGGAATGGAGATGAGGAGGAATTTCTTTAGCCAGAGAGTAGTAAATCTCTGGAATTCTTTGCCACAGGCAGCTGTGGAGGCCAAGCCTTTATGTATATTTAAGGCAGAGGTTGATGGATTCTTGATTGGTCAGGGCATGAAGGGATATGGGGAGAAGTCAGGAGACCGGGGCTAGAGGAAAATTGGACCAGCCATGATGAAATGGCAGAGCTGACTTGATGGGCCAAATGGCCTAATTCTTCTCCTATATCTTTTGGTCTTGTGCTCTAATAAAGAAACTACTAAAATCACTTTTACTGTGCACTACTGTTGGGCTATGTGATTCATTCCAAAAATAAAAAAGGTGATATTTTGGCCGCAGAGAAACTTACTTGATGAAATGGAGTATCTGATAATGTACCGATGCAATTTAAAGGCAACAAGCTTAAATATGCTCTTTGTGCTATAAATGTTATTCATTAAGACAATTAGGATCTACCTTTAGATACTAAGGCTGCTTGCTGGTGAACATTAATAAAATCACTGCATAACTGTTTTATTAAAATGCTTTATCGGACTTCAGGTCACTACTGCATGATTTTTAGTCTTAAAGACAGTAAGTGTTTGATTGGTTGAATAACTCATCTGCTGCTATTCACCGGAAGGAATTAATTTATCCCATCCACGTAGTAATGCAAGCATTAGAATAGATCGTAAAATTGTACAGCAGTTCAAGAAGCTCTATAGAAGACTCTGTGCCTGGTTATACACATTCTCTTTACCTTGTGGAATTTTATCAGTCACTGTAATTGACAAGGTAGTGAGACTTGCAATGGTACCAGAGTTGTCTATGAGCTCTTTCTGGATCATTGTTATTTTGTTCACAAGCTATAAAGCTTTCTCAAATACAGCAACATGTTGAACAATACAATGACGTATTGCAAGCTTCATAGGTACCATATCAAAGAAAATTTTGACTGTAGTTTAAGGAGTTTCATAAAAAATAAGGAAAGGTGGAAAAGTTACTTTAACAAAACTTGGTCACATGTAGATTTTAAGGAGTTTCATAAAAAATATGGAAAGGTGGAAAAGTTCAGATAGTGAATTCCAAAGGATGGAAGCTCGTATTCGAAAGAATGAAGGACAAGACTGGCAAAATTGGTTGACAAGGGGTATTAAGGAGTGGTCAGGAAAAGAAGGGATCATGCCAGTAAAGGATGTAAGAGTACACAAGAAAGAAATTAGGAAGTCAAAAGGGAGTTGTGAAGTATCCATGGCAGGCAAGATAGAGGAGGATCATGAAGGATACTATGTTTCAAGCAAAGGGGTAGTTAAGGAGAAGGAAGGTCAGTGTCATGATCAATGTGTGAAACCACATGAAAACTCACCCGTACTTGCCTTGGAAAATGATATGAAAGCTAGTGGATTCAGGTCAGGAAATGTAATGTGATATAATTATCAGAATTTGAGGATTTGGATCAATGATGGAGAAAGACCACTTCCACATTATAATGTTACAAAAAGCTATATTTATTGAGATATGATAAAGTATATAAAATGATTCATAAAGCAATTAATGAAGTACCAATTCTCACAGCATTCTGACCTGTGGGGACTCTGTAGAGACGAACAATGTCTGATTCTGAGAACTTAAAATTCCTTGGACCATCCTAGATCATGTTCCAAGGAGAGGTCAATGAGCTTGCAAGCAGATTACACTTCTAAAGTTAAAAGTCCACACTTATGGCATTACTTTACAAACAGTTTTCTGATATATTTCGAACTAACTATCTCCGCTAACAAAAGACAGAATTATTTATTGCAGAGAATGGCTGAGCTGGTCCCAGTGACTCCTTCAGGAAAGCAGGTTTATCTTATCTTACCATTATGTCTTCATAACTGCAGACTCTGAAGTTCATAATGTTTGAATACTTCAGGGCCCCAAGGGTGAGAGGAATCAGGGCCTGATAATTTACATGTTTCCTAAATGAGCCTGCTCGTACAACCTGGAAACTTTTATCTGACAGCTCCATTTTATTTGCAGGCATGCTTTTAACCCTTACAGTACATTCCACCCTTTGGAGTTCTTAACCTCCATTTCCCATACGTGTCACTGAGTGATCTAACAGCATAATCTGGCTAGCATCTCAATGTTCCTAATCTATGTGTCTATCCATTAAGAGGATAACATGTGCATTCACTTGAGTTATTGTCTAACAATACAAAGTATGATACATTATAATATAAGCAAAATACAAAAGATCAACAATATTTAGTGGTACAGTATAATGACATGAATGAACATCAATATCCATTCCCCAATTCCAAACTTGATCCCATAAACTTGATCTTTTCAATTATTTAAGCCCAATGTAATTAAATAACACCACCCCCTTTGTATGACTCAACCTTTACTGAACAATTTGCCTGCCCTCTCTTTTAAATAGTATTCAATCAGCAGTTAAAGGAAGAATAGGTGGGCAGTTATGCAGCCACAAAATGGTGCAGTTCTTTATCAGAGTAAGCCCGACAGGTCCCTGTCCTTTGGGGATATAATAATCAGAGCAATGCTATGAGAAGTAAGGTTAGATTTCCGCCCAAACTTGAAATTATAAAAGAGAGTGTGCATCTGAGCATACTTCATGAAAGGCATGGTCAGTGTGGACCTGTTGAGCCAACTGACCTGCTTCTGTAGTGTATGACTCTATGGATTTGACTTAACTAGAAGAATCACAAATGAATTGCTCTCATAAATAGAGATGGGGCCTCAGTAAGAATTTCTTCAGGGGTCATCTACTGGTTCCCTTTCCAGTAACATTTGTATCATATAAGTGTTCCTAGTGCATCTCCAATTTCCATTAATCCCAAAAAAGTGGAAGTCCTTTCAGAGGGTTCAACGTCCTCCATGTGCTTGTCTCTTCTCTGCACTCTTAGTAGCATCTTGCCTCATTTATTCAGAACATTTCCCAGAGAAGAATGGCCAGATTCATGCCGAAGGTGAATGCGTGACACAGCCTGACATCCATAGGTTATTACAAGATAATATCTGTCCTTACTCTTAGTAGGATATGTTATTCATGCGGCTGAATTTGTCTCACATCTGAACAAACCAGTACACACTGTCCTTGTATTAAAACCTAAAATGCGTAACCTTGTCTATCCACAAGGCTAACAGCCATTTGTGGAGGATTGTTTGGGTTGTGTATCCATACCTTATCATCTCTATTAAAAACTGGAAGCTGGAATGGCAGTGGAGATGGGCTTGGGATTGTTAGAATTAGTATCTTTTGTGTTGGTGATCCACCCAGCAAGAGGTGCTTGTACGGATCATGAGGAGCCCGAGAAAACACACTACCATCCTCTAGGATATGGTTAAGTGTGAGAAGTGTAAATTGTTGTTTGAGCAATTTCACTCAACCTTTCCATTAAGCCTGATACTCAGGAATGGTGTGGAACATCCATCATCCAATGCACACCATTGCCAGACTCCCATTCTGTTGCTTTCTGTCCTGACAATCAGATCCATTTGTATCTTGAGAGGACCCCTATAGTGAGATATAAACTGCTGAATGCTGTGGAGGGTATTGTCTCGGTCTTCCTTCATGGAAAAAAAGGCCAACAAAAGACCAGAGTGGGTGTCAACCATGGTGAAAGATACATATACTTTTGTTGCAGGAGAAATGGGGCCAATGTAGTTAATCAAGTTCTCAATGTAGTGCTGAATGTGTACCAGAGCCTGTTTGAGTAATGGTCAATTCTTTGTCATTGGCTCACTTCACAGAGTCATATTCTCTGACTTAATCAAAGGAAAGTTAAAGGCATGGTTTCAGTCCATGTTGTGGTACCCTGAACCTCCAGATCTCCTGAGGTTTTGTACATCTTCATGCATAAATGTCCTTGCTCTTCAATTTCCCATCTTGAGTTGTACAATCTGATCTTTGGCATTATTGTATAAGGTCATATCAGTAACATCTTTCATGTGTACATCCACGTGATAGACAGTAATATTCATGCATTGAGCTTTATCCCAAATACTGTTTCCCAAATGTGAATTTCTGTGATGTTCCAGTCATCCTTTTGCCATTTTGGCGGGCAAACAGCCATTCCACTGGCTGTAGTGCAAGAGTTGATATAAAGGTGAACTCCCTTGTCTTCTTTCTGTTCTACCTATATCGCAACCAATGCCAGGGTTCGGCTGGAGCCTTTGGCACCCTGTCGCAGTAGAATAGTTCAGGTATCAGGGTTAAAAGCCATTACTTTCCATCAGCTTTGTCCATTTTACCAAGTGGTGAAGCTGTCAGTGAACTATATATATATCATTGCTGGGAAATGGGTAGTTCATTTAAAGGCTTCTACTTACTGGGTGGTTCTGGCAGTTTGGAAGCTGTGAGCAGGTAGAGACTAAGGGATCTTGATCAACACGCTCATGTCCTTTACAGCCTTCTCAGCAACGTGTGCCCTCCCCACTCGATGGGTGGGGCTCTGTAAAGGGATTCATGGTCGTTCTGGCTGCAGCAGGACCATCTGTCCTTCTGTATCTACCAGTTCCCAACAGCAGGATGGCAGCTGTTTCTCAAAAAGTAACGTAGTGAGTGGCTGTGTCAGGCAGCTTACCGGACCAGAAGCCCAGAGGTACTGTGCGTTCATTTTGTCGCCGCCACGGACTCCAGACTGCGGCATCCGAGTTCACTGCAGCTTGCAGCTCAAATGCAGCGTCGCACCTACGTGGTGGGAGCAGCTGGAGCTGTGCAGCAGCTTCCTCGACAGTCTCAGGAGTGGGGGGGGTGCCCATTGCTGTTCCGGATCCCAGTCAAAACAAGCTTCCTTTCCAGGGCTGCAGCAGTGCTGTAAAATGGAGTTTGTGACACCTCCAGTAGTTGAGTTGAATCTACTCCTTGCTTGTGGGATGGGCTGTGTTAAGGATCACTCTTTACTTCATCAATAATCACATAGACTCCTTTAAGTGAGTATTGGAACATCTGATTAGGAGCCTGTATTTTAGCTGGACTAATCTCCCAATCCTGCTGTGGGAAGGTGGCTGGGGCCCCTGCGACATCTTCCTCTGTTGGGCAACAATGTCAATGATGAGTCACCTCGATGTGAGGAGGTAGGGAGCGTTTTTGAGGACTCCAGCCACGATCCCGTGGCACAGGTGGGACACTGCATATATCCCCGTGGCAGATGGCAAAAGAAACTCAATCATCATTCGCACGCTGGCTGTTGGGTTTCGTAATGGGCCATACTGGGCTACTAAAGCTGGAGGCTGCAGGTCAGACCTCTACTGCATCAAGTGGCCTGTATACGGTTTTTGAAGTTTCTCTATGGCCACGCGGCATATGCGGTATTATTTTATGGGCACAACAGGATCAGGACAGGCTCACCACCACTGTCAGATGCTAAAAGAAGATTTATCCAAAGGGTCTATATGGTCGATTCTGTTAAAAGTCCATGCCTAATGTGTTCTCAGATACATTTGAGGTTAAAGCAGAGACAGCTTGTGATACACCAGTTCTGACAGACAATTGAACAACGTATGTATGGCTGCTTTCATATGCATGAACCCAGCACTCACTGGCCCTTAAATCGATCGTGATTTCTGGGCATTGAAACAACATCAGCACCAGTATCCCATTTCTCTTTGTATTCTTCCCTCTCTCCACCATAAGATTCTGGAACGTGTGCCCTCTTGTCTCCAAGTGATAGTCCATAGTGGGAGGGAAGGGTCTCCGGCACTTGAGCCCTGGAATCCCAGACCTACCCCTAGTCTAAGGGATGGCTGAGGCGTCACCATTGACCAAACTTTATTAGACTAAAGTACGATCTTGTCCCAGGAGGTGAGGGTATCTACGGTGCATCAAAGCAAAAATGGTCAGGAAGGGAAACAGTTTCTTAGCCCAGGCCATTAGACTTCTGACCTCCCGACCACATCATATCTGAAGTGTCACTGGTTAATCTGTTCCATACCTTGCAATATTCAATATTAATGCACCTTAGTTTGTTATTTACATGTGATTCATCTGTAGATTTTATCCTTACCTTCATAAGTTATAGTGTATTATGTGTTTTACACCCTGTTCAAGGAAATATTGTCTCATTTCTGTATACGTTATGTACATGTATGTAGTTAAATAAACCTCACTTGTCACTTGGCCTTTCTCCTCGCCCTTGCAAGAACCAAGCAAAACCTGTCTGTCCCTGGCCCCCGCTTTGTTGGGGTACCACAGTACTGTCTCAAAAGGGCATACATGGCCCCATTGAATTGCCATTTTTTTTCTCTGTCTATCCCAGCCCTTAACAAGAAAAGAAACATTGCCGTCTTGATAATTTTACTTTTATTCTAGTTATTTCCTTTTCCCTTGGTCTTGCTTTGCTAGGGATCTACCTTAGCTACTCGATCTTTAACCTGTTCTTTTTCTACCCCTTAAGTTCCTCCAGTATGCTCATAACCTCTGCAACCGTGCTTCCTACTGTCTGACCAGCATGCCCCACTAGGTATCGTGTCGAGATACTGGCCCTGTTGGGGCATCGTATTGCATTTGGTTAGGCCACACTTAGAAACACGTGCAGTTGTGGTCATGACACTATAAGGTTAATGGGATTAAGCCAGAGAGGCTGCAGAAAACATTCACAAAGGTATTCCCTGTAAAGGATGGCTTGAATAATCAGGAGTAATCAGGCTAGGTCTATTTTCCCTGAAGCAAATGAGATTTGAGAGGTGATGTGGTAGAGGTATATAAAATTGTGGGAAGTCCAGATAGGGTAGGTAGTCAGTGTCTGTTTCCCATTGTAAGGGCATTTTAAAGCTAGAGGGGATAGGTTTAAGGTAAGAGGGAGGAGGTTTAAAGAGGATCTGAGGAGTCATTTTTTTTCTCACTGAAAAAATAGATGGCATCTGGAATGAGCAGTCGGAGGAGATGGTGAGGGGCTGCACGGTAGTGTAGTGGTTAGCACAAAGGTTTACAGTATGGGTGACCCAGGTTCAATTCCTGCTGCTGCCTGTAAGCAGCTTGTACATTCTCCCCATGACCAGTTGGTAAGTTAATCGGTCACTGTAAATTGTCCCATGATTAGGCTAGGGTTAAATCAGGGGTTTGCTGGGCAGTGTGGCTCGAAGGGCCTATTCCGTGCGGTATCTCAACTAATTAATTAAGCAGCAAGAACATTTAAGAAGCATCTGCACAGGTACTTGAATGAACAAGGTATGTATGAATATGGAGTTAGATTAGATTATGAGGACACTCAGTCCTCGTTTATTGTCATTTAGAAATGCATGCATTAAGAAATGATACAATTGTTCCTCCGGTATGATTTCGCAGAAACACAGGACAGACCAAGACTAAAACTGACGAAAACCACATAATGATAACATATAGTTACAACAGTGCAAAGCAATACCGTAATTTGATAAAGAGCAGACCGTGGGCACGGTAAAAAAAGTCTCGAAGTCCCGATAGCCCCAACATCTCACGCAGATAGTAGAAAGGAGAAACTCTCCCTGCTATGAACCTCCAGTGCCACAAACTTGCAGATGCAGCACCCTGGAAGCACCCGACCACAGCCGACTCTGAGTCCGCCCGAAAACTTCGAGCCTCCGACCAGCCCTCCAACACCGAACACCGTGCACCATCTCTGCCGAGCGCTTCAACCCCGCTCCGGCCGCCGAGCAACAAGCAAAGCCGAGGACTCGGGGCCTTCCCCTCTGGAGATTCTGGATCACACAATAACAGCGACAGCGAAACAGGCATATCAGAAGTTTCACCAGATGTTCCTCTGTGCTCTCACATTTGTCTCCATCAAATCAGAATTGTGCACGGCACCCTACTTGACAGATAACAGACATCACCACCGGAGTGGCTGCTGCGAGCTGCGTCGCGCCGCCATCTTCTCCTCACAGGAGTTAGAACAGGTAATTGGGGTTAGTATAGATGGCATTTTGGTCGGCATAGAGGAGGTGGGTTGTTTCTATGTTGTACAGCTTGGAGGCTCAGCTATCAGTGGTGAAGTAATTAAAACTGGGGGTGAGGGTGCACGAATGGCCTAAGTTGGATGTGTATACATATCATCATGGCTTGTAGGACCAGAGGAGACTGCAGAACTATGGAAGGTTGAGATCATGGAAAGATTTGAAAGTAAGAAAGAGAATATTATAATTGCATTGTTTTATAACCAGAAGCTAATAAGAGCTAGCGAGCAATGAGGTGATCGTGAACAGGATATGATTTGAGTTTTGGAGAGTGAAAATTTATAGATTAATGGTAGTGTTGCTGAAAAGGTTTCACACAAGTTTTGTGTGATTGACATGAACGCCCACCAATGAAAACAAGCGGTTGCTTCGAGATCCTGCTGCTTCATTACATTGTAAGTTCAATGAGTATTTCAATTACAAGGTCAATGTACAAGGTAATATGTGTAACAATAGTAAGAATGTAATATTGAGTATTTAGTGCTTGACTTCTGTGCCCCCCCCCCTTTGACTCAATCTCGCTGAACACTGATAACCTACAAAGTGACATATTTGACTGAGATGTTAAGATTGATGAAGGCTGTTGACATGTAGATTGATGATCTTAATTAAATATATTAGGAGGAAATCAGAGTCCCTTGTATAAGTCATGCAGCCCTAGGTGGTAGGTAGAGTGTTTTCTTCCTTTTACAGAGGAATTTGACCCAAGTTCCAATTTGTGAGTTTGAAGGGAAATGCTTCCTGATCTTAAAAGGTAATGAAATAAAGCTCAAAATATGTACCCGTTGTGGAACATATGGAAATGATGGGGAGGAAATATTTAAACGGGAATTGAGTTCAAAATTAGGAAAATCATATTTATATGGGGCAGTGATGAGTTCACATTTGGAGTGAAAGTGAATGTAATGTGACTAATTACCTGGAATAGCAGTTTATTTATGAAGAAAGATTAACAGGCCAGGCTTGTATCTGCCGAACACAAGCAAAGGTGAGAAGAGGGGACTTTGTCGGAGTCTTAACAGGGATGCTTCCTCTTGTGGGCAAATCTAGAACCAAGAGTCACATATTAAAAATAAGGGGCCATCATTCAAAACGATAATGGAGCATTTTTTTCTCTCAGAGACCAGTGAATTTTTGAAAATCTGTTCCTCTAAGGATGGTGGTTCTGAGGTAGAAATAGATAAATTCTTCAGAAGTAGAGGATGATTATTGTGGGTAACTGTGAATGCAGAGTTCAAACATGACCTTATTAAGTAGAGGAGAAGACTTGAGGAGCCAAGTAGCCTACTCCTCATGGAGTCAGAGCAGCACTGTACAGAAACAGATCCTGCAACCCACCATGTCTACCACTTTTTTGCCGATCTATAATTATCTATATGGATAATGAAGTAAGTTTTCAAAGCTTGCAGAGAGATTTAGGCCTGTTAGAAGAGTGGGCTGAAAGATGGCAGATGGAGTTTAATACTGAAAAATGTGAAGTGCTACATTTTGGTAGGATTAATCAAAATAGGACATACATGGTAAATGGTAGGGCACTGAAGAATGCTGTAGAACAGAGGGATCTAGGAATAATGGTGCATAGTTTCCTGAAGGTGGAATCTCATGTGGATAGGGTGGTGAAGAAAGCTTTTGGTATGCTGGCCTTTATTAATCAGAGCATTGAGTATAGAAGTTGGGATATAATGTTGAAATTATATAAGGCACTGGTAAGGCCAAATTTGGAGTATTGTGTACAGTTCTGGTCACCAAATTATAGGAAAAATGTCAATAAAATTGAGAAAGTACAGTATAAAATTGAGAAAGTACTGTCTAAGTATCTTGTAAATGTTGCCTGGGTTTCATCTCCTAAGTTACAGAGAAAGGTTGAACAAGTTAGGTCTTTATTCTTTGGAGCGCAGAAGGTTGAGAGGGGCTTGATAGAGGTGTTTAGAATTATGAGGGGGATTGATAGCGTTGACGTGGATAGGCTTTTTCCATTGAGAGTGGGGGAGATTCAAACAAGAGGACATGAGTTGGGAGTTAAAGGGCAAAAGTTTAGGGGTAACATGAGGTGGAACTTTTTTACTCAGAGAGTGGTAGCTGTGTGGAACGAGCTTCCAGCAGAAGTGGTTGAGGCAGGTTCGATGTTGTCATTTAAAGCTAAATTGGATAGATATATGGACAGGAAGGGAATGGAGGGTTATGGACCGAGTGCAGGTCGGTGGGACTAGGTGAGAGTAGGAGTTCGGCATGGACTAGAAGGGCCGAGATGGCCTGTTTCCGTGCTGTAATTGTTATATGTTATATGGTTATACTCATCCCATTTGCTCACACTTAGTCTTTACTATTTCATGTATTGCCTGTCTAAGTATCTTGTAAATGTAGCCCTAATTTGTATGTTTCACACACCATGTACTCAGGAAGTCTGGAACATTGTGATGATCTCTACTGTTCCTTTTATGTCACAACCCATTGTTCATTCCTATGAAGTTATCTGTCATATCTTATGAACTAATAGGTCATATCACTCTAAATATTACTGTTTAATCATCAGTTTCATTGTACCAGATAATTATATATTTTTTTAATTAACTGGCAAACTAACAATTGATAGCACGTGACTTGACAGATTGTCATATATTGTAGTTACTCTGTCTGCTTCTCCAAGGGGCAAGGATTTAAATCACCATAGTAGCGTGTTTTATTCATTTGGTGTAAAATTTTCAATTTGGCTAACACAAATATCTAGAAATCTATTGAGTTATGCATACAAAGCAGCTCCAGGTTCATTCTGTTAGCTGATCTCAGCAGGAGTAGTAGCACTTAAAGTAGGCTAATCGGATAATCAGCTCTTCATCCAAAACCTGTAATCGTTGCTTGAAAATTCATGTGTCAGGATAGAGTGTGGCTGCAATGGTCAACACATTAAGGAAAACTGTACATGCTTGCAGCTTGATTCCGAGGTATAGTGGACAATTAAATGAGATATACCATTGTAGGTATTTATAGTCCCATACCTCAATGATATGGAAGAAAACTGGGAGGAAAAATTGTTTAGAACCTTGTCTATATTGTCCCATGAACCTAAAGCTCTAAATTTTCATCTACACTCCGTTGGGAAGATTACATTTTAGGATTAAGAGAAAAAGAAATTAAAATGAAGTACACATCATTAAGAAGCATTCTAGTCAAATGCGGCCATCTACAGATGTGTGAAGAGGAAAACCTGTCACAAGCAAACACTTGGCAGTAAACTAATTTTATTACCATCTGCCTGTCAACAGAACAATTTACGGACACCTGTCAATAGCATCTGCCAACTCAACCACCCGATGAGGTGATGTCACATTTACCAGACATGATTCAGTACAGATTGGGTATGTTATCAGTTTATGTTGCAGAATCTATCATGTGCAATTTGTTCCCTAACATTATTAGCAAATATTTTATTCTTCACATTTTATCTGAAATTTGAGCTTTAATAATTGGTAACTGTCCTCCCTACGTTTCTATGAAATTTATTATCCATGTTTCTCTGCGAATTACTGATGTTAGGGAGTACGACCAAGGGCTGTCCCAATGAGTCTTTTTTACACTGTGGCTCCATTGTAAACTATCAATAAATATGAAAATGCTTACACATTACAGGAAAATGATGATAATACTTGTACTGACAATAGTCTTTCAGTGTTAATGAATTATGTACCAAAACACATTCTAATTCCCATTAGATTGAAAAGACTTCAATATTAACCCTATTTTCACAAACTGGAAAATTCCGTAGATTATCAATGAATTTTAGAGATTTTAATTTCCCGTGTTAAAATTGATTTTAGTACTTTTGTTCAAGATTATTTCTCCAAACCTCTAATTTTCCAAGACTTGTGTCTCTTTTATCATCTCTTATATATCAAATACATCTTTTCTATTACAGTATCACTTTAAAGTATCTCAGCTTTTGATCTCCTTCCTTTTCTTTATTAATGGAAGCTAAATTGTATTTTTTTCAAAAGTCATTTGCCTATTGAAACTGTTGTCTGAAGTATTATTTGCTCTGCTCAACATATGTAGATTTGGCAAATTTATAGATGGTACTTGAGCTGTGCCAATCCACACAGTCATGAGTATAGAGAGAGTAGAGCAGTAGGCCGAGACCAATCCTTGAGGTGTAGCATTGTTAACAAAAGGGAGGTGTTATTTTCTATCCTCGCTGACTGTGGATTCCTGTTGAGTTAATTATGGATCCAGTTGCAGAGGGAGGTACAAAGGCCCAGGTTTTAAAGCTTGTTGATTGGAACTGAGGGAACGATGGTGTTTGAATGTCAGAATAATGTGGCCATTAAGCTGAATACTTGGTCTTCTACCCAAGCTGTGAGACATGGGTGCACCCTTGTAACAATGGCAAGGTATGGTCAGGTGGTGTTGTGATTTATAGAAATTGTCGGTCGGATATTTGGGATAATACGTTGAACAATGTCTGTTACTGGTCGTACAGTTGGGTGAAAGAAACATAGAAAACCTACAGCACAATATGGGCCCTTCAGCCCACCAAGTTGTGCGGAACATGTCCCTACCTTAGAAACTACTAGGCTACATAGCCCTCTTTTTTTCTAAGTTCCGTGTACCTATCCAAAAGTCTCTTAAAAGACCCTATCATATCCGATTCCACCACCGTTTCCGGCATTTGTGACATTTGAAGATGCACTTTGTTTATTAAGGCCTCCAGGGCAGTGTCCTAAAATCTGGAGCTCATTTTCTCAAATGTGTCCTTGAACTTGAACTTAAGAGTCGTGGGCCAAAGAATGATCCCTTGATAAGAGGCAGAGCTTATTTAAGGTCAGTTTTGATCTAAGTGCTTTCTTCTGAACAGCCTGTGTGACCGTGTGTAGTCTGATTAACTTGAGAAACTGTTACAGACAAAGTCCAAGTTACAGTAAGTCTGAGTGGACAAAAAAAATCTTTAAGGAGCAAAACATTGTTGATGCTAAAAAGAAAAATAAAGAACAGAAGGTGCTGGACATACTCAGCAGGTCAGGCAGCATCTGCGGAGAAAGCAACAGAGTTAACATTTTGGGCATATAACCTTTATCAGAAAAATTGTCTTGCTGACACATGGCTACTTGGATGTAGCTATGTTTGACACTTTATGATTGAGAATATGAATAGATTCCATAAATGATAACTATGAAATTACTGAGTTGCTATAAATCTGATCTGCTTCATACTGTAGTTCAGGGAAAGTTAATCTGCAATCATTGCCTGATCTAGCCTCCAACAACGCCATTGTGGTTCCTCAGTTCATGATCATAATTTTAGAGTCAGACTTATGCAACATGAAAGCAGACCTTTCAGCCCAACCCATTCATGCTGACCAAGGTGCCCACCTTAACCAGTCTTTGCCTGTGTTTCACCCTTATTCCTCTAAACCTTTCCTGTCCTTGTACTGGACTAAATGTGTTTTGAACAGTGTAACTGTACCCACCTGTATCATTTCCTCTAGCAGTTCGTTCCACGTACCTTCCACCCTCTGTGTGAGAAATAGTGACACACTGTAAATGTTGACTTCAGCAACAATATCCACGTTCCAGAAAAAGTAAATAAAAAGGAGCGAACTTGAGCAGTCAGGACATTTTGCATCCCACATTTCCCTTGGATACATTGGATTATGTGTAGCAGGAGATAGATTTTAAAATAATCAAGCAGGGACAGTTGGGATATTCTATGTGCCACAGTTCCTTTGGAGAACACAAGTTTGTGATAATCAGTAATTTTAAATTCCACATATTAACTGGGACTCGCATTCTAGAAAGGGCTTACTGGGATAGATGGAACTCAGGCCTCCAGACCCGGCAACATCCTTGTAAATATTCTTTGTACTCTTTCAACCTTGTTTCCATCTTTTCCGTGGGTAAGTGAGCCAAACTAAACACAATACTCCAAATTAGGCCTCATAAACATCTTAGACAACGTCAGCTTTGTGGAGGGGAACACTTTGCATCCAGTGATCATTACACCATTAGTTTCAAGATAATTATGGAGACGGTCCTCCATATGGTCCGGTCCTTGGGTTCAGATTCAAAATTGGAGAACGGCCAATCGTGATGATATCAGAAAGTGTCTGGCAAGTGTGGATTGGGACAGGTTATTTTCTACTGAAACACCATTGATAAATTTGCCAGTGAAACAACTAATGTGCGCAGAATTTCAGATGGTGATGAAGAGGCGTACAGGGGTGAGATAGATTAACTGGTATCCCAAGAACAACCTTACACGCGATGTCAGTGAGACCAAGGAATTGATTATGGACTTCATGAGGGGGAATTTGAGGGAACACACACCAGTCCTCATTGAGTGATCAGCAGTGGAAAGGGTGAGCAGCTTCAAATTCCTGGCTGTCAACATCTCTGAAGGTCTATCTTGGGCCCAACACATTGATGCAATTACAAAGAAGACACAACAGTGGCTACATTTCTTTAGAATTTTAAGACTTGGAGTATCCCCAAAGACTCTCACAAATTTCTGCAGATGTACCGTGGAGAGCCTTCTAATCAGTTGCCTGATCTGTGCAGACACCGCTCCATATGATATGCACAGGAATGGAAAAGGCTACAGAAAGCTATAAACTCAGCCAGCTCCATCATGAGCACTTGCCTCCCCAGCATTGAGGAGATCTTCAAAAGCAAGAAGTAAGGCAAAGCAGCAGTGAGGTCATAGACTGTATACAGATTACAGAGGAGGAGGTATTTGCTGTCTTGAGGTAAAGTAAGATGGGTAAATCTCCGGGGCCTGACAAAGTATCCCCCCCCGGACTCAGTGGGAGGCTAGTGCAGAAATTGCTGGAGGTATTTAAAACATCAGTGGCCACAGGTGAGGTGCCAGAGGACTGGAGAATTCTAGGCATCCGTTAGTCTCGTGAGACCATGGATTTGCGCCTTGGAAGGTTTCCAGGGTGCAGGCCTGGGCAAGGTTGTATGGAAGACCAGCAGTTGCCCATGCTGGGGGTCTCCCCTCTCCACGCCACCGATGTTGTCCAAGGGAAGGGCACTAGGGCCGATACAGCTTGGCACCAGTGTCGTCGCAGAGCAATGTGTGGTTAAGTGCCTTGCTCAAGGACACAACACGCTGCCTCAGCTGAGGCTCGAACTAGTGACCGTCAGATCACTAGACCGACACTTTAACCAGTTGGCCACGTGCCTTAACCACTTGGACTGGAGAATAGCCAATGTAGTTCCATTGTTTAAGAAAATCTCTAAAAATAAGCCAGGAAATTATAGCCAGTGAGCCTGACATCAGTAGTGGGTAAATTATTGGAAGTATTCTAAGACTCCAAATATTAAGTATTTGGATGGACAGGGACTGATATGTGATAGTCAACATGTCTTTATGCATGGTAGTTCATCTCTAACCAATCTTACAGAGTTTTTGAAGGAAGTTACCAGGAAAATTGATGAAGGCAGTGGATGTGTCTATGTGGTCTTTAGCAAAGCCGTTGACAAGGTCCCACGTGGGAGATTGGTCAGAAAGGTTCGGTGGCTTGGCATTGAAGATGAGGCAGTAAATTGGATTTGACATCGGCTTCGCGGGAGAAGCCAGCGCATGGTCTCGGACAGGTGACGTGCCGCAGGACTTGGCGCTGGGTCTGTTGTTGCTTGTCATTTATATCAGTGATCTGAATGATAATGTGGTTCACTGTATCAGCAAATTTGCGGAGGGCAACAAGATTGGGGGTGTCGTGGGCAGTGAAGAAGGGTACCAAAACTTGCAGGTGGATCTGGTCCAGCTGGAAAAATGGGCGGAAATCTGGCAGATGGAATTTAATGCAGACAAATGTGAGGTTGCACATTGGGAGGACAAACCAAGGTAGGACTTACATGGTGAGCGGTAGGGCACTGAAGAGTGTGGTGGACGGAAGTATCTAGGGATATGTATCCATAATTCCTTGACAGTGGTGTCACAGGTATGGTTGTAAGGGAAGCTCTTGCTACTTTGGCCTTCGTAAGTCAAAGTATTGAGTATAGGAATTGGGATATATGTTGAAGATCTATAAGACATTGGTGCGGCCTAATTTGGAGTGTTACAAGTCAGCTGTCCGCAGGAAAGGTGTCAATAGATTGAAAGTGTTCAGAGAAAATTTACAAAGGTACTGCCAGGACTTGGGGATCTGAGTTATGGGGAAAGGTTGAATAGATTAGAACTTCATTCCCTGTAGCATAGGGGAATGAATGGAGATTTGATAGAGGTATACAAAATTATGAAGGTTATAGATAGCGTAAATGCAAGCAAGCTTTTTCCCACTGAGGTTGGGTGAAACTAGAACTATAGATCATGGTTAAGGGTGAAAGGTGAAATGTTCAAGGGGAACATGAGGGGAATTGTGGTCCAGGTGCAGGTTGATGGGTCTAGGCAGAATAATAGTTTGGCACAGAATAGATGGGCTGAAGGGCCTGTTTCTGTGCTGTAGTGATCTATGACTCTAAGAGAAAAGTTACAAATCTTTAGATTGTTAATTGAATTGGCAAAAAAAACTAAAGAAATTTTGTTGAACTAAATTAATTTTAGACGTACCCAAAAGCAGTGATTTTCATGTAAATTCATTTTCTAAAAAGCTTCTGAATAAGTGTATTGGAATCTGGCTTTTCAAAAGCATTGTTTTGGGAGTATTTCCAAATTATCCTAATTTGGACAATTCAGGTATCCAACTTCCCTTTTATCCCTGTTTATGTTTGAGAAATGCATTTATTGTGCACAAATGTCCATGTAGATAGTGGAAAGAAATTAATCCTGGAGGAGTCAGTAATGTGTAATATTACTTTTGTGTTGATTGGTCACCAATTTGCAATAAGTGCCTGACTTATTCATGGTTTGATGAGGATTTCTTTTACTATAATATGGACAAACATCCATCTGCTGGAATTAGTTTGATTTTTGGGACTCAAATTAATAAATACGGGAATATTCACCTTTGCTTTCTTGCTTACTAACAACAGTCCTTGACGTGCTGTCTTCAGTTTCCTGATGAGGTAACCGCAGCCTTTGGCCAGGAGCAGATGTTGTCAGGTGGTGCCCAACCTTCACTGAGTGTTTCAACCTTTAACCACTACACTCCCCAGTTAGCAGGTCAGCAGTGGTGGTCGAGTCACTGCCCATCCGCTCCTGACTTCCAGCTCAACTCCCCTCACCTGCTCCCTTTCCAGCAAGAGGCTCTTTCTGTTTCCTCCCCCATCCTGGGAACTGCTTGGTTCTTGATCTTTTCATCAAGCCCCAGCACAGACAGCAACCTCCATACCAACCTTGCTGGGATCCCTCTACAGCTCATCTCCATAGGGAATAGACACGCCTGCCATCCTTTGTCCCCGCACTCCTGGACTAAAGATCAGTACCTCAGGCCCTTTCTGTCATGACCCTAGTCACATCCTTCCTCCCATGGTACTGTGAGCTCCACCAGGATGATTTTCTCATCTTCAGTGGACCACAGTACGATGTCTGGTCAAAGTGCGGTTTGCACCACCTCCAGGAACTGCAGCTTCCTCCCACATCAACACTCATCTGGCACTTTGCAGCAGATTGGATTTCGGCCTCATTGATATGACTGGTGTGGCCCTCTCCTTCATGAAAATGACTGCCCTGTTTGCCTCTCTGCCAGCTGGTCTCTTTTTACACCTCTCCCACCCCAGTGCGTCAGGAAGGGACAGCAGGACCTTGTCGTGGTGTCACCTTTACCCTCCTTGTGTTAAAGCTGTTTTGCATCCTTCCAGTATGTGTGTTAGTGAACCCCACTGACCACAAACCTTGCAGTTAGGGTCTTCTCTCATCCCCCATGTGTGTAGTTGTGGTGGTGTAGGGAGAGTGTCAAACACAGACCGCAGGAGGAAGGAAATGCAGAAGGGCTCCAGTCTCCAAAGGTCTGCCCAAGTGATCTTGCGCTTGGGAAGATCCCATTTTGTCTAGGCGCCCTGTGACCCCAGCTCCACTACCTTCAATGCCTGCCTTCTGTCCTCGCAGTTCCGTTCCTCTGCCTGGGCTATATCGTGCTTATCCCTTGCACTTCCACTTCCCCTTCATTGGACGTGTGCAGAGCCGAAGCCTTGCCGTCCCAGGAACGGGTTGCTGGTGATGTCTGTCAATTGCAGGGCTCTCACTGCCTCATCTATGGCCAAGTTAGTGGCCCACTTTCAGCCCAATCTTGTTGTGACTCCTGCTTAAATTATTAGTTTGTCGTCAGAGCCCCTCAGTGTTAACGCAACTCTATACTTTGCCACCTTGAACTCCTCCACTACCGATGACAATGGGAGCTGTTGCTGGCCTGATCTTATGTAGAGCCCCACTGAAGAAAAACTTGGGGGGATCCCCAGCCACCTCTGCAGGTGCTTGTTGACTTTCCTCTCGATGCCTTCTACAGTGGTCATGGGGATCTCGTACACTGAGCAGCCTTGGTAGAAGGCCGTGTTAGCACAGCCTTGTCTTAAGTTTATCAGGGAGTCCGGTATTGTTGATCTTCTTCAGCCAGTCTTCAGTCTGCTTTACAATGTCAGTGACATTGGCACTGACCGTCGTTGAAACATTAAACCGCTTTCCCAGACACTTTACTGGGTTGTCCTGTATGGATGGAATGACTTCTCCCTGTACTTGAAGATGGAACTTGCCAGTAACCTTGCCCTTTTTGATCACTATGCATCTGGACTTCCTGACCTTGAAGGTCATCCTAGCCCAGGCAGGGTTTCCAATACCCATCTTGCTTGGACAGGTTTTATTGGATTCATACTTCCATTTTAGCAGTGACCAAACAACCATGTGTTCTTTGTAAAAGCAGAGAGTTGATAACTTAAGGGATCTAACAGCTAAAGATCTTGTATTTGTACATCTACTTTGCTATGATCTGGTTTTTATTCACTTCTTATAAAAGTGATATTTTGTTGGAAGCTCAATGTCTGCGAGTCTGAGAATCTGGAGATAAGGCCTTGAGGCTTGTCTGGGTGTGTGAGAAGGTGGGAATGGGGTGTGGTTTGCTGCTTTTGCTGCTAAGGTTGTTCTGTGGAACATTGTGGGCATACTATGTTGGCACTGGAACATGTGGCAACTCTTGCGGGCTGCCCCCAACACAGCCTTCAGTGTGCTGGTTGTTTATGCAAAGAACGCTCTTCATTGTATGTTTCAATGTACTTGTGATAAATAAATGAATCTGACAATAATACTGTACTCTGCTTTATTTCTGCACATTCTCTTAATTGTTATTTTATCACTTGGCTACTTAATTTCAAAATACATTATTATTATTATTCACTTTTGTTCTGAACACTAATTGTTGCTGAAAAAGAAATCCGTGAAAATGTGACCTCCAGAATCTTTTGAAATTTTAAACACTGAGAACTCCATTTTGAAGATAAGGCACGTTTATCTCCAACCTGCCTGAGAGGCTTCTTCACTTCTTGCTCCTGAATTTAAGTGAGATTAACAAGATTGATCGTGTGCTATTTAATTAAAATTTTTAAATATAGTAATTAAACTGAATGTTATCCAATTAGTGCAGTTTCACTTCCATTTTGTACTGTAGCTCTAAGTATTTTTAATTCTCTTGTTCAAACAACACAGTGGTTTATTGATCCATTTTGAGCAGTGGTTGTGATGTCATCTTTCATGAGATTTGTTTTCCCAGTTCCTACAGTTTTATTGTCTGTTCCTGTGAAGAATTTGCTCTATAAAAAAATCCCTTTGTCAGTCAGCTTATTTACAGTAACTGTACATAGTTTTCTGCCATCCAACTGCACACCAAGAGCTATGGCATGAAGTGTTTCACTGGTAATTGCTAAGGAAACCATCGCGTTTTTGAAGTCTTTTGTTGGGCTTGTAGTTTATGGAAGATAAAAGTTAATGAATTTTTAGATAGGTATGCCTAGTAATTAGATAGTATGTATTCTTCCTCAGGGTTGAGCAATGTAAAACTTCATTTGCAGTTGTTTCTGGGTTGAGTCATGCTGATTGTAAATTTTGACTGGAGACTTATTGTACGTGTCAACATTGTATATGGGCTGACATCATCCCCATGAAAAAGTCCTTTGCATGAAGGGGAACTTAAACCCCATTGTCTGGGTGGGGGGGAAGGAAGATACAGAGCATTTCTGGCACATCATGGTATTAATCCCGTAGCATAGGGTGGAGGGACTCGAGGATGTAGGAACTTCTGGGCCTTCCTACGTCCTTGAGTGCCTCTACCCTCTCATTCTACCGACCCACTGCAGTCCACCACCACTCCACCTGCCACTTTAAGAGTCCTGAGTCCTGGAGTGTTGCCAATGAACCAAGGCAAGATGCCTGTCAAAGGACCAGTCACAAGTCTGCTCAGACTTGTGCTCAATCTCTTGAGCTTGGCATCAGGAAATGAGGACAAGGTACCATGATTTTGAGTACCAAACTACGTACTGCTTAGTAAACTGTGACCGAGGTCTTTGGATTTTGATGTTGTGGAATGTTTCCACTGTGCGAATTCTGTTCCAGTTTGCCCTTTCTACGGTGTTTTGAGACAGTGGCTCGGTAATGAACAATGAACACTTGAAAGTACCAACTTTAGTTTCTTTTGTGTGTTTTATTGGTAATAACAGACGTTATACTGACCTAAGCTTGTGATGACACCAGCTGAGATGACTGTCCAAAAAAGGGCATCAACTAAAGCCTTTATAAAGTTTAATGTTGTGAGCAACTGAGGCTGAAATCATACACCTCCCCTCCACAGATTTTGAGTATTTCCAGCATTTTCTATTTTTATATTTTCAGTTTCCAGGTTTTGCAGAATTTTTCTTTGATGTGTGTTACTAATTTGAAAGGAAGCTGTCTGAAGTCAATAGAAGAGATTACATCCTATAATGATATGCCTTCAGGACAAGCAAGAGTGAAATTGGTCTGGTTAGGATATGCAGAAAGGTGATATGAAATTAGCATTTCATTTTAGATCCCATTGGATCTTCAGTTCCATCGTCACCTATTGTGTATAAATGCAAGATCAATAGTGCAAGTTCACTCGAACAAACAGAAAAGTGAAGAAAGCAGAAATATACTATGAATGTGGCTGAAAACCAACAGTGCTGCTGATGCTGGAAACCTGAACTAAAATCGGAAAATGTTAGAAAAGCTAGCAAGTCAATCAGCATGTCTGGCAAGAGAAACAAATTTTGTTATCTCTTTTTCCCAGTTTTGATAAAGGATCCTGGACCTGAAATATAACTTTTTTTCTTTTTACTCTAATTGCTGCTATTATTTTGTTTAATATCACCAGGAGTATTTACTCGTTGGAATTTAGAAGATTGAGGGGGGGATCTGATTGAAATATATAAAATCCTAAAGGGATTGGACAGGCTAGATGCAGGAAGATTGTTCCCGATGTTGGGGAAGTCCAGAACGAGGGGTCACAGTTTGAGGATAAAGGGGAAGCGTTTTAGGACCGGGTTTAGGAAAAACTTCTTCACACAGAGAGTGGTGAATCTGTGGAATTCTCTGCCACAGGAAACAGTTGAGGCCAGTTCATTGGCTATATTTAAGAGGGAGTTAGATATGGCCCTTGTGGCTACGGGGATCAGGGGGTATGGAGGGAAGGCTGGTACAGGGTTCTGAGTTGGATGATCAGCCATGATCATAATAAATGGTGGTGCAGGCTCGAAGGGCCGAATGGCCTACTCCTGCACCTATTTTCTATGTTTCTATGTCTATGTAAATTGAAAGTTCTGTTCTACACCTATAAGGCTGTAATTTCTGTACTTAGTAAAGTGGCCACTGAGCATATGTTCCTGGTCTTCTGCTGCTGCAGGTTATCCACTTCAAGGTTTGACATGTTGTGCGTTCCGAAATACTCCTCTGCACAGCCCTTTGTAACGTGTGTTTATATGAGTTACTGTCACCTTCCTGACAACATGAACCACTCTGGCCATTTTCCTCTGACCTCTCATTAGCAACGTGTATTTGCCCACAGAACTGCTGCTCACTGGATTTTTTTTGTTTCTTACACCATTCTCTGTAAACTCCAGAGACTGTCGTGAATGAAAAATCCCAGGAGATCAGTGGTTTCTGAGACACTCAAACTACCCCATCTGGCACCAACAAACATTCCATGGTCAAAGTCACTTAACTCACATTTCTTCCCCATTCTGATGTTTGGGCTGAAAACTGAACCTCTTGACCATGCCTGCATGCTTTTATACATTGAGTTGCAGCCACATGATTGGCCAATTAGTTACCTAATAAAATGTACCTAATAAAGTGGTCACTGAGTGTTTATGCAAGTATAATATTGTTAGAGTGTTGCCATGTGCCTAAGGAGGACTTGGCTTTAAATTTATTGTCATTAGTCTTTCTTCAAGTAGTCCACTGCTGTTCTTCTATCCCTCACTGCTTCAACAGGACACCAATCATGCGGGTGCTCAAGGAGAAGAGAGTGAGTTACCTTAATGACTGTTGCCTGGTAGCACTCACAGTAACTGTGATGAAGTGCTTTAAGAGTTTGGCCATGGGTAAGATTAACTTTGGTCTGAGCAAGAGCCTAGTTGTGCTGCAGTTTGCCTACTACCACAACAGGTCTACAATGGGCGCAGTCTCACTGGCTCACCTCACCTCTTAGCCTTGTAGCACTTCTGCCACAAGTTTCATGACATTCATCAATGATAGCAAACCTGATTCTAATTCAGTCTCATTCTTTAAGGGACAAACATTTTTTTTTACCTTCTTTTATTTTGCTACTTGCTAGTTAACTCTCATGCTGTTGGTATCTTTATAGTTTTCTAAATCATCCTTTCCTGCATTCTAAAAATCTTGTAATTCTCTTTCCTGTGACCAGTGACTTCTTACTCATACCTTATCCTAACTTCAACCAAACTGCACCTAAAACTAGGATCAAAATAATCTCTTTGACCAATCAAACCTACTCCACTGTTCTTTCAGTGAAAGATTCTTTCAATATTTAATCCTACTTCCCATGCCATATTTAATATCATGTCAGGTTCTGTCATCTGGTTTAAGAGAGTGCTGGTGTAGCACAGCGACGACTTGCTGGAGGCAAATAAATCTATCAGCAACTTTATTAATCACTCGTTCTCAGAAACAATCACTGCAATCACTAGCCTGTAACTTCCCTTTCAAAGTTGAGCTTTTGAACCACCTGTATGACCGGGGATTTTTGCAGTGTGAACTGAAGTCTGTGAAGGTGCAGGATGGTTGCGCTGTGGCATGTACGGGCCGAATCAAGGCGGCAGGGCCTAGGGCTGAGAGCGGGGAATGAGCCGGTGTTTGGCCATTGCCGAAGCGGACTTGGAGGCGATTCACAGCAGCAGAACTGAGGTGAGGCAGATTTGGGGCGGCATGGAACAGGCCCGAGGGTGAGAAACTACTCGCTGTCCGGGCCAGATTGGAAAGGTTGGTACAGGTATCAACCAAACTGAGGCGGCAGAGCTGGTGGGACAACTCACTGCTCCGCAAGGTTTACTCGTCTCTGCACTAAACTGGCTTCGTGGCTGTGGAATCACTTTTGTGAGCTTTAGGTCTAAACATTATTTGCTTACGTTTATTGTTTGCACGATTCTGCACATTGGATGTTCAGTCTTTTTTTAAAAAATGGATTCTGTTGGGTTTCTTTGTTTTGTGACTGCCTGTTTAGTGTGTGGAATGGGCTGCCGGCAACGGTGGTGGAGGCAGGTACAATAGAGTCTTTTAAGAGACATTTAGTTACATAGAGAGTAAAATAGAGGGCTATGGGTAAGCCTGGTAATTTCTAAGGTAGGGACGTGTTCGGCACAACTTTGTAGGCCGAAGGGCCTGTATTGTGCTGTAGGTTTTCTATGTTTCTAAGACGAATCTCAAGGTTGTATATAGTATACATTCATGGTTCGTCCATCAAGACCTCAACACCATTAGTCACTTTGAGACTGGATACGGTGTGTCCGAAGATGACTGGTCAGGCCAATTCGGGCACGGAATGTCCTGGCACACGTTGGGCAGCCGTGTGTAGGCACTGCAGTTGTTGCGCTGGTGGCTCTGGCCTTGCGCAGCTCACGCTTATGTTGTGCTTCAGCAGCGTGCTTGCTTTGTAAGCTTGACAGATAGTATACATATTTTGATAATAAATATACTTTGTACCTTTGTATTCTTTAATATCTATCCTACTCCAACAAATACTTTTCTCTATCAGCCACTTGAGACCTAAATGAAAAACAATGTCTTCTTTGTGAATCTCTGACATTTTTCATCTCAGAATGTGGATGCTACATTTTAAAAACATGTTTAATGCTCAGTTAAGTTTTTAGTCTGCAATGGAACAATATTATGGGGACTGGGCAGGAATATGGAGGTGAAAGATTCAATCAGCTTTATCTTACTGAATGGTTTGAGTGTTGTATGGTATACTGCTATTCCTATACATTGTTGAACATAGAACTGTACAGCTCTCCACGTGCCATTCGGCCCACAATGTTGTGCAGACAAATATAAATTGCCTTCTACGCAGCCCATAACCATTCACTTTTCTTATAGTCATAGTCGTACTTTATTGATCCCGGGGGAAATTGGTTTTCGTTACAGTTGCACCATAAATAATTAAATAGTAATAAAACCACAAATAGTTAAATAGTAATATGTAAATTATGCCAGGAAATAAGTCCAGGACCAGCCTATTGGCTCAGGGTGTCTGATCCTCCAAGGGAGGAGTTGTAAAGTTTGATAGCCACAGGCAGGAATGACTTCCTATGACGCTCTGTATTGCATCTCGGTAGAATGAGTCTCTGGCTGAATGTACTCCTGTGCCCAACCAGTACATTATGTAGTGGATGGGAGATATTGTCCAAGATGGCATGCAACTTGGACAGCATCCTCTTTTCAGACACCACTGTCAGAGAGTCCAGATCCATCCCCACAACATCACTGGCCTTACGAATGAGTTTATTGATTCTGCTGGTGTCTGCTACCCTCAGCCTGCTGCCCCAGCACACAACAGCAAACATGATCGCACTGGCCCCCACAGACTCGTTGAACATCCTCAGCATTGTCCGGCAGATGTTAAAGGACCTCAGTCTCCTCAGGAAATAGAGACAGCTCTGACCCTTCTTGTAGACAGCCTCAGTGTTCTTTGACCAGTCCAGTTTATTGTCAATTTGTATCCTCAGGTATTTGTAATCCTCCACCATGTCCACACTGACCCCCTGGATGGAGACTGGGGTCACCGGTACCTTAGCTCTCCTCAGGTCTACCACCAGCTCCTTAGTCTTTTTCACATTAAGCTGCAGATAATTCTGCTCACACCATGTGACAAAGTTTCCTACCGTAGCCCTGTACTCAGCCTCATCTCCCTTGCTGATGCATCCAACTATGGCAGAGTCATCAGAAAACTTCTGAAGATGACAAGACTCTGTGCAGTAGTTGAAGTCCGAGGTGTAAATGGTGAAGAGAAAGGGAGACAAGACAGTCCCCTGTGGAGCCCCAGTGCTGCTGATCACTTTGTCGGACACACAGTGTTGCAAGCACACGTACTGTGCTCTGCCAGTCAGGTAATCAAGAATCCATGACAGCAGGAAAGCATCCACCTGCATCGCTGTCAGCTTCTCCCCCAGCAGAGCAGGATGGATGATGTTGAACGCACTGGAGAAGTCAAAAAATATGACCCTCACAGAAACACACATCAAAGTTGCTGGTGAACGCAGCAGGCCAGGTAGCATCTCTAGGAAGAGGTACAGTCGACGTTTCAGGCCGAGACCCTTCGTCAGGATAGTGCTCGCTGGCTTGTCCAGGTGGGCGTAGACACAGTTCAGCAGGTAGAGGATGGCATCCTCAACTCCTAGTCGGGGCTGGTAGGTGAACTGGAGGGGCTGTAAGTGTGGCCTGACCATAGACCGGAGCAGCTCCAGAACAAGTCTCTCCAGGGTCTTCATGATGTAGGAGGTCAATGCCACCGGTCTGTAGTCATTGAGGCCACTGGGGCGTGGCGTCTTCGGCACAGGGACAAGGCAGGACATCTTCCACAGTACAGGAACCCTCCGGAGCCTCAGGCTCAGGTTGAATACATGGCAAAGTACTCCACATAGCTGAGGGGCACAGGCTTTGAGCACCCTGGTACTGACACCATCCGGTCCTGCAGCCTTGCTTGGGTTGAGATGTTTCAGCTGTCTTCTCACCTGTTCAGCTGTGAAGCCCACCATGGTGGTTTCGTGTGGGGAAGGGGTATAGTCGTGAGAGCAGGGTGGGGGACTGTGAGGAGGGGTAGGAGGGGAGAGTGGAATATGTGTTGGTTGGGGGCCGACAACAGATGACTCATGTGGGGGATGGGCAGGGGCCACAATGTCAAATCTGTTAAAGAACAGGTTAAGTTCATTGGCCCTGTCCACACTGCCTTCAGCTCCTCTGTTGCTAGTTTGCCGGGACCCAGTGATGGTCCTCATCCCCCTCCAGACCTCTCTCATGTTTCCACTCAAGCTTCCTCCTGTACCTGTCTTTAGCCTCCCTGATCCTGGCTTTCAGGTCCCTCTGTATTGCCCTCAGCTCCTCCCTATTTCCATCTCTAAACGCCCTCTTTTTAGCATTCAGGATGTCCTTAATTACCCATGGCTTGTTATTTGAATAACAAAGGACAGTTCCAAGTAGCCAAGTACTACTTGAGTCTTTTAAAAGTCCCTATTGTATCAGCCCCTACCACCATTCCAACAGTGCATTGCAGGCACCCACTACTCTCTATAAACAAAATTCCTACCCCTGTCATCCCCTTTAAATATTCCAACACTTCTCTTTAATTGATGTCCTCTTATTAGCAATTGCTGCCCTGGGAAAATAGAGCTAGCTGTTCATTCTTTTAATGCGTCTCTTAGCCTTAGTCACCTCTATCAAGTCTCCTCTCATCTCAATCTCTGTAAAGGAAAAAGCCGTTGCTCACTCTTAAAACATATTCTCTCATCCAAGTAGCATCCCGGTAAATGCCCTTTTCCTACTCTCTAAAGCTTCTACACTTTAGTAGGTACACCTGCTCGTCTATGCAAATATCTAATCAGTCAATCATGTGGCAGCTACTCGATGCATATAAGAATGCAGACAACGTAGGTTCAGTTATTGTTCAGACTAAATGTCAGAATGGGGATGAAATGTGATCTAAGTGACTTTGACCGTGGACTGATTGTTGGTGCCAGGTGGGTGGTTTCAGTATTTCAGAAACTACTCATCTCCTGGGGTTTTCACGGATAACCATCTCTAGAGTTTACAGTGAGCATCAGTTCCTGGGTGAAAACACCTTGCAAATGTGAAAGGTCGGAAGAGAAGGGCCAGACTAGTTCAAGCTGATAGGAAGGCAACTGTAACTCAAATAACCACAGGTTAGAGCAGGGCGCAGAAGAGCATCTCTGAACATACAATACAACAAAACTTGAAGTGGAAGCGCTACAACAGCAGAACATACTGAGTGTACATTCTTCTTATAAAGAGGTGACCAGAATTATATATTTCCCCTGTTGAGTAACTCAATTTGTTAAATTATCTCAACATGTGGCTATTATACTTAATGGGCTATTAAAAATTGAAACTTATTGGATACTGATAATATCCATGGCATTTACAGTGCCTCTAAAAAGTATTTCCCCGCCTTGGAAGTTTTCACGTTTTATTGTTTTACAGTGTTGAATCACAGTGGATTTAATTTGGTTTATTGACACTTAGCAAAATACTTTTTCCTGTCAAAGTGACACTAGATCTCTGAAAGTCATCTAAATTAATTACAAGTATAAAACACAAATTAATTGATTGCATACCTATTCACCCCCTTTAAGTATTTAGTAGATGCAGTTACAGACTTGAGTCTGTGTGGATAGGTCTGGATCAGCTTTGCACGTATGGACACTGCAATTTTTCCCTATTCTGCTTTACAATACTGCTCAAACTCTGTCAGATTGCATGGGGATTGTGAGTAAACAGACCTTTTCAAGTCCAGCCACAAATTCTCAATTGGATTGAGGTCTGGACTCTGATTTGGCCACTCTAGGACATTAACTTTGTTATTTTCAAGCCATTCCTGTATAAGTTTGGCTTTATGCTTGGGGTCATTGTCATAGAAACATAGAAAACCTACAGCACAATACAGCCCCTTCGGCCCACAAAGCTGTGCCGAACATGTCTTTACCTTAGAACTACCTAGGCTTACCCATAGCTCTCCATTTTTCTAAGCTCCATGTATCCATCCAGGAGTCTCTTAAAAGACCCTATCGTTTCCGCCTCCACCACTGCTGCCGGCAGCCCATTCCACGCACTCACCACTCTGTGTAAAAAAAAAAAAACTTACCCCTGACATCTCCTCTGTACCTACTTCCAAGCACCTTAAAACTGTGCCCTCTCATGCTAGCCATTTCAGCCCTGGAAAAAAGCCTCTGACCATCCACACGATCAATTCCTCTCATCATCTTGTACACCTCTATCAGGTCACCTCTCATCCTCCGTCACTCCAAGGAGAAAAGGCCAAGTTCACTCAACCTATTCATAAGGCATGCTTCCCAATCCAGGCAACATCCTTGTAAATCTCCTCTGCACCCTTTCTATGGTTTCCACATCCTTCCTGTAGTGAGACAACCAGAATTGAGCACAGTATTCCAAGTGGGGTATGACCAAGGTCCTATATAGCTGCAACATTACCTCCTGGCTCTTAAACTCAATCCCACGGTCGATAAAAGCCAATGCACTGTATGCCTTCTTAACCACAGAGTCAACCTGCATAGCAGCTTTGAGTGTCCTATGGACTCAGACCCCAAGATCCCTCTGATCCTCCACACTGCCAAGAGTCTTACCATTGGTACTATATTCTGCCATCATATTTGACCTACCAAAATGAACACCTCACACTTATCTGGGTTGAACTCCATCTGCCACTTCTCAACCCAGTTTTGCGTCCTATCAATGTGCCACTGTAACCACTGACAGCCCTCCACACTGTCCACAACACCCCCAACCTTTGTGTCATCAGCAAATTTACTAACCCATCCCTCCACTTCCTCATCCAGGTCATTTATAAAAATCACGAAGAGTAGGGGTCCCAGAACAGATCCCTGAGGCACCCCACTGGTGACCGACCTCCATGCAGAATATGACCCATCTACAACCACTCTTTGCCTTCTGTGGGCAAGCCAGTTCTGGATCCACAAAGCAAGGTCCCCTTGCATCCCATGCCTCCTTACTTTCTCAATAAGCCTTGCATGGGGTTACCTTATCAAATGCCTTGCTAAAATCCATATACGCTACATCTACTATTTTACCTTCATCAATGTGTTTAGTCACATCCTCAAAAAATTCAATCAGGCTCGTAAGGTATGACCTGCCTTTGTCCAAGCTATGCTGGCTATTCCTAATCATATTATGCCTCTCCAAAATGTTCATAAATCCTGCCTCTCAGGATCTTCTCTGTCAATTTACCAACCGCTGAAGTAAGATTCACTGGTTTATAATTTCCTGGGCTATCTCTACTCCCTTTCTTGAATAAGGGAACAACATCTGCAACCCTCCAATCCTCTGAAACCTCTTCCATCCTCATTAATGATGCAAAGATCATCGCCAGAGACTCAGCAATCTCCTCCCTTGCTTCCCACATTAGCCTGGGGTGCATCTCATCCGGTCCCGGTGGCTTATCCAACTTGATGCTTTCCAAAAGCTCCAGCACCTCCTCTTCCACATGCTCCAAGCTTTTCAGTCTGCTATAAGTTGTTCCTGCAATCACCAAGGTCCTACTGGAAAACAAATCTTCTCCCAAGTCACAGTTCTCATGCAGACTACATCAGGTATTCCTCCAGGATTTCTCTGTATTTCCCCACAACATGGTGCAGTCACCACCATGCTTCACAGTAGGGATGGTGGGTTTTTGATGACATGCAGTGTTTGGCTTATACCAAACACAGCGTTCAATCTAATGGCCAAAAAGCTCATTTTTGATTTCATTAGTCCATAGAACCATCTCCCAACTGACCCTCCCAGAGTCTCCTATATGCCTTCTGGCAAACTCTAGTCGAGATTTCAAGAGTTTTTTTCCCCAACAGTGGCTTTCTCTTTGCTACTATCCCATAAAGCTGCAGCAGGTGAAGCACCCAGGCAACAGTTGTTGTGTATGCAGTCTCTCCCATCTCAGCCACTGAAGCTTGTAACTCCTCTAGAGTTGTCATATGTCTCTCAGTGGCCTCCCTCCCTTGTCCCCTTCTTGCACGGTCACTCAGTTTGAGGACGGCCTGTTCTTGGTAGATTTACAGCTGTGCCATATTCTTTCCATTTCTTGATGATTGAATATTCCTTGGAGTATAGATAAGTCAATGACTTGGAGATTTTCTTATATCTATCTCCTGACTTGTGCTTTTCAATAACCTTTTTGCGAGTTGCTTGAAGTGGTTTTTTGTCTTCATGATGCCAGCAGTTGGAACATCCAGATACAGGTATATTTTTACTACAATCAATTAAAACACCTGGACTGCACACAGGTCTTCAAAAACAGATCTCCTTTTAACTAATTATGTGACTTCTAAAAGCTTTTGGTTGCACCAGTGGTGATTTGGTGTGTCATATTAAAGGGGGCGAATACTTATGCAATTATTTTGTGTTTTAAATTTGTAATTAATTCAGATCACTTTGTAGAGATCTGTTTTCACTTTGATCAACAGAAAAACTGTGTCATTTTCAAAAAAGCCAAATTAAATCCACTGTGATTCAATGTTGTAAGACAATAAAATATGAAAACTTGCAAAGGGGAGGGTGAATACTTTTTAACAGACAATGTCTACTGTAGTTAGCATATGTCTGAATTTCTATGTGAATCTAACAAGCCCTGAATGTTGCATGTCATTGCAGGAGTTAAATAAAAAAGGATATGGCGAAATCACAACTGAGATCCGGGACGGTCAGACTTTCTACTTTGCTGAAGAATACCATCAGCAGTACCTGAAGAAGAATCCAGATGGATATTGTGGCCTCCGTGGCACTGGGGTATCGTGTCCAGTAGGAATTTAGAGCATAATAAAAAGGAGCAGAATTGGGCCAGTCTGCTCCACCATTTCATCGTAGCAGATTCATTTATCACTCAACCCCATTCTCCTGCCTTCGCCCCATAACCTTTCATGCCCTGATTTATCAAGAATCTAATCAACCTTCACCTTAAATACACCCAATGACTTGGCCTTCACAACTGCCTATGGCAACAAATTTCAGCTATTTTGGGATTCACTGCCCTCTGTTGAAATAAATTTCTTATTATCTCAGTCTAAGTGGACGCCCCTCCATTCTGATGTTGTGCTCTCTTGTCCAGACCTTCCCCACTACAGGAACCATCCTCTCCACATCCACTCTATCAAAATTCGATAGGTTTCAATGAAATCCCCCCTCATTCTTCTAAATTCCAGTGAGTACAAGCCCCAAGCTATCAAAATCTCCTCACATGATAAGCCTTTAAGTCCCATAATCATTTTCATGAAACTTCTCTGAACCCTCTCCAATGTCAGCACATTCTTTCTTAGATAAGGGGCCCAAAACTCTCTCAGTACCCAAGTGAGGCCTCACCAGTGCCTTATAATACCTCAGCATTACATCCTTGTTTTTGTATTCTAGTCCTGTCTAAATGAATGCTAACATTTCATTTGTCTTCCTCACCACTGATTCAATCTGCAAGTTAACCTTCAGGGATTCCTGCACGAAGACTCCCAAGTGCCTTTGCACATTGGATTTTTGAATTTAATCCCCATTTAGAAAATGGTCTACAGTTTTATTTCTTCTGCCAAGGTGCATGACCATACACTTCCCAACACTGTATTGCATCAACCACTTCTTTGCCCATCTTCCTAATTTGGCTAAGTCCTGTAGCCTCTCTGCATCCTCAAAACAACTTGCCCCTCCACCTATCTTCGCATTGTCCACAAGCCTGGCCACAAAGGCATCAATTCTGTCTGCCAAATCGTTGACATACTGTGTAAAAAGAGGCAGTCCCAATACTGACCACCATGGAACACCCCTAGTCACCAGCAGCCAGTCAGAAAAGGCTCACTTTTTGCCTCCTGCCAATCAGCCAATGCTCTATCCTTGCTACTATCTTTCCTGTAATACTATGGAAGCTTATTTTGCTAAGCAGCTTATGTACGGCATCTTGTCAAAGGCCTTCTGAAAATCCAAGTACACAACATTCACCCATTCTCCTTTGTCTCTCCTGCTTGTTACTTCCTCAGATTTCATCTTAGATGCAAGATGAAGTCCCAAAATAAACACCATACTTTACTGTAGATGACCTATTTCCTAGATATTTGCTTTCAAAAGGGAGGGGATGTGAAAATGCTGATCAGGACAAATCTGCTGCCCGCTATACATTTGTTTCCCAAACTAGCTGAAATGATGAACATGTACCACACTATGTGGAAATTTATAACTAGTAGTTCCAAAAAGAACTAGGATTTCAGTGAACAGAGTGGTAAGTTACTACTTTCTTGCAGTTATGATACTTCCACCCAAGCATATCTGCAAATCAGTTCATCAGGGCAAGATTCAAAAATATATTTTCATAAAAATATATGCCCTTGTAGTGTCTCTTTCCCCTCCTCATCATTCCTGGCATTGCTGCAAAATGAACTTTGGTCACTATCAAACAAGGCAAAAAAAACACAAGCTGTAATGATGAAATTTCTTTCAATGTCCCATCTCAAATAAAATCATAAATATGGTTATGAATATGTTAGAAGTATAGTGAAAAGTAATAATTAGGATAAAATGCAATTATTCCAGGTTTTCTGTAATGAGTTTTTGGAATGTGAATTATTATATATTATTCCTAAGTACAAAGTGACATCTTTATGATGAAAATCTTACAAAAATAAAAACATCAGCAATTAAATGGTATGAAAAATACTGCTCCAAAGATAATTTTAAATACCTTTTTGCGCTGACAATGCTTAAATGATTGAAATTCGTGCAGCATTTGATCACTAAAATATTTTCTGCACAGACACTTATACTCCCCAGACAGGATGAGTTATACTGTCAGTACCTCTCAAATCAATCCAATCCTTCATTAAGAGATGCCATGAAGCAAAAACAAAAGCAGTACTGGATGGAGGAGTAACAAATGTCATTGTACTATGCGAATGCCATTAAAGTGCACAAGTGCTTTGAACATTGGGCCTTGGACAGTTTCATGTCAGCATGCTGTTTTGTGCAGCATTATCTTTAATCAATACATGTAACGTGCTTACTGCTATGTAGTTTTGTTACCAACGTGAAGCTTTCTTCAACTTTCCTTTCTGCTATGATAGCATTGCCAATCATTGTAGACTTCTAACAGGCACAATGAACATTTTTACTACAGAAATACTTTGCATGAGATTATTTGCTGCCAACCCAATCTTTGGGACATTCTAGAAGTTGTCATTCTAAAAGATGCCTGTATCCAGCTATCCCAGGACATCAAACAAATTTGCAGAGAAGCTTCACATTTCCAATTTATGACCAACCTTCAGTCTGGTAACTGCACAGTTCTGACAGCTATGAAAACATAATCACCTTGAAGTTTGAAGAACATTAACCCTGTCCTTCAAAAAAAAAGAAAAAAAAAGAAAGAACAAATCACAATCCAACTGTGGGTGTTTTACATTCCTGGCTCAGATGAGTTGCAGTCTCAGTTAATCAAGGTCATGCAGCTTGAATGAGAATGACACATTTTTGGAATACATTTTGTTATCTTGTTCTTGATCACCAGCAAAGCTGCACAGCACAGAAATACAAAATTGCTGAACAGGAGCTTGTGAAATCTGTCCAGATATTTTAACTTTATTCTAATATATTTAATAGTGATAACACTCTTGAAAATGTTTACATAATTTTATTTGACTGTGAATGTTCAGTGTTGAGAACACCACTGGTAACTATAATTGATAACCTTTGCACCCTTGTTAGCAGTGGAAAAACTGCCTCAAATGTACACTGGTTTTGTCTTTTGCCATTGGTTGTGAGTACACCAGTTGACAGCAACCTGGCTACTGTAGTTTTGCGGCCAAAGCCTTGTTTTGCGTTTACCAGGTGAGCAAATAGCAGTCTTACAACAGTTTGCAGTCTCTGGCTTCAGGAATGACAACTCCTGCTTTCTTTGCCAAGTCCTCGGAGGATTCCAGAGATATGGAAAGTGACTCGTATTTACCTCTGTTTTATCACTGGCCTTTGTTTTAGGGGCCTTGAGCGATGATGTGCAGCTGGACAGACTGGTAAAGGATTTTTGCATTCAGAAAATTCAGTACAAGACCAATCCTCTCATATGCTTTAGCAAAGGTGTACTTGATAATTTCCAGTACTGCCTCAAAATGGCAGAAAGGCACATAGAAATTATGAAGACCACTTGGTCCCTTGAGGTCACAGTCAATTGGATTGGAACCTCAATTCTACATTTTCAATTCCTTTGGCAAATTTTAACCCCTTGCTAATCAATAAGCTTTTACTTTGTTTTAAGAATAGTCAAAGATTCTGCTTCCACCGTCTTAAAGGAGAAGAGTTCCAAAGGCACCAAGGGAAAATTTCCAAGTTATTTCTCTAAAATGGGTTACGTTAATTTCAAGACAATAATTCCCTAGTTCAAGATGCACCTGCAAGATGAAATATCATCTCCAAATCTACTGTGTCAAGATCTCTTATGATCATCTAGCTTTCAACCAAGTACCCTTTCCTCCTCCTTGACTCCAAGAGGCACCAGCTTAGCTTGAACAACCTTTCTTCAATAGCACATTCCAGGTACAAATTTGTGTCATCTAGGTACTGAGAGTCGAGGATGAGATTGGGGTAATGTGGTTTTAGAGTAGGCATACACAAGGGTAACAAAGTTTTGAGTACAACTAAATCTGAGCAGGATTCTATATAAGTCTCAGTCTTTTAAAGCCTCTTTGAAAGAAGCCCAAAATTAGTTTGCTTCATCCACTGGAAATAATAGATATGGTGCTTTCAAGCAAAACAATCCAATTGCTTAATTTAAGGATAATATGTTTCGTCTCTTAATAATTGCCTGCGATAACCTGAATATTCAGTACATTGTGATGTTGCTGTCACAATTAGAGCTTTACTAGAGGTGGAAATAGAACATACGTATCAATTTTGCACCAATACACAAAATCAGTTTGGAAAAGAAAAACAGAAAATGCTGGAAGGACATAACACACATCAGATAGCATTTTCCAACATTCTCCTTTTGATCAATATAAATGCAGAAGGTACATTGTTTAAAATACCCAGATTTATAGTACTTGTTTTTTTTTTTAAAAAACATGGTTCCTTAATTGAGTATTAGTGTAAAAATTAACTTAAAAGTCTCGGATGTAAGATTGCACTAGTTCTATTGGAGAAAACTCAGCCGTACAAAATTAAGGGTATTTTAAACAATGTACCTTCTGCATTTATCATGATCATAAATAGCCTTGAACATAGGCTTTTTGAAAACTACGTTTCTGTATAAAGATACATCTAATTACATTGCAATCTTCCTAACAGACAAATCTGTTTTAAATCTCTTTGGTTTTCTCATATATTTCTTACAAGATAGAAAGAGGAGGCCAATCAACCCATCGTGTCCATACTGGCTCTCCGATGGTTTATTTCTTGTAACCTATTCTCATTCCAGATGCCCAAAATCTCTAACCCAATTCTTCCACCTTCCACATGCACTAGGGGTGATTTGCAGTTTGGAAATTACCTTACCAACTAGTACATCTCTAGGTATGGATTAGGAAATGGAAGCACTCAAGAGATAAGTGGGAACTCCAAACAGACGCCACCAGAGAACTGGGTCAAACCTGGGTCCCTGGAATTGTTACGAAGGGACATTATAAATTCATTCATTCTGATGATTCATTCTACTGTAAACTAGTGATTGTATGCAAGGTGCTGAGGACATAACCTATCACAAACATATTTTTACAGTTTAGATTGAGAAATGAATGTCAAATAAACCATCGACTACTTAGTCCTGCTCAACTTTCTAGAATTTCTATTTGTCTCCTTTGAAGAGGTTCCCAAGCACATTTTGCTGAACACTATAAGGGTTTGTGCTTTCTGGGCCACTAAATAATTTTATAAATAATATTTCACCTAGTACCTCTTTTCTAATGTTATGGTACTTTAGGATATCACCTGGATTGAAAACCAATGGCCTGGTACATAAAAGTGTCCTGAAATGGGGACGTCAGAGAATTCCCATCACACAGTTCAACATATTAGGGCAAGATGCAACAAAAGTCTGTTGCCAGGTCTCTCATGGCATTTGGCAAGTGAATAAAATTTTGTATAAAGTTTAGAAAATCACCCACTTTTTTTTGCTAATTTCTTCATCTTAGAAACCAACTTCTTGCAAGTATGGAAACCTTCATTGCTGAGTTCTGTGTGATTGCAAGGAGTTCCATTTAGTAGTGTGCATTGTTCTGGTGTCTGACAATCATATTGTGTCATAATAGTCCAGTCATTCTTTCTGATATTGTCCCTGAAGCCCCTTTTTATTTGAAGATGTATAATCATTCTAAGCTAATATGATAAAAGAATCTCACATTGATTTTAGTATTGTTGCCTATTCCTCTTCATATGAGTGTTGTGGAGGAAGTCATAGTTCTGTGGTCTGTAGAGCAAGCTGAGAACTGCTTTAGAAACAGATCTAAGATAACAAGGTCACGCCATGTAATTCTAAGAAAATGACAATTCCAGGGAGACAAAATGGAACAAAACAACTAAGCAACAAGCAGGAAAAAAGCATGCAGAGGTACCAGTAAAATAGCTATGTATTTTAAAGAGGTAATTGAATTCCAACCATTAATTGGTGGATCCATTTTCTCATTATTGCTTTTCAGACTTCCAATATGGGCAAATAAATGTGAAGGATTTTAATTTGAAAATTGGGAGGATTCTTTCATTTTCAAATTTAGAAGTGCAATATTTTCCTTATGAATCAACTCATCAACTTGTTTATATAAATTTATCTTTTATATCTACCCTTGCTGTTGACACACTTTACACAATGTTTCCAATCTATGAGTTTCCTCTAAATGTCAAACCTGGGATATGGTGGCCTTGCCAGAAAGAACTTTCAATTAGCAATGAGGAATGGCCATTGATTGACAGAAGAAAGCATCTCTAATTCCCAGTCTCCATGTGGGGAATTTGAAAACTAGGACCCTTTGAGCTCAAAATGGAACTGCTGATCTATAGGCTTCAATATTTACTCACCACAATTCAAAAGGTATGAGGAGATGCATGAAAGGTTACCTGCAGATTTTAACAGAAGAGACTGACCCATGTAGCAGATTACAACTTAAAAACACTTTTCAAAAGATTTTTCAGGGCTCTTTAAGGATCTCTGTAATGCCATGATATTTTAGATTTTTTTTAAAGAAGAGTTTAAAAGTGTTTTTCATTCAGTTCTTAAAATGTTACAGTTCTTTATGCTTCAAAATTTTTAGAATGTTTCTGAATGCTCTAGAAGGTTTATAGTCGTGACAATTCTGAATGAAACCTGGTTCTTGTTCTAGCATCCTGTTGTACTTATCCAAATTCTGTGTGTAGAGTTGTACTTGACAGCACTGTCTAATATCTCTTTAGTGTCCTTGTAACACAGCAGTGTTGACTGGATAATTCCTTAACACTTTTAAAATTTGTTGTGATAAATGAGCAGCAATCCCTGTTCGAGCTAATAGTGTAAGGCAAGCACGCAGAAGCCCAATTATGGTCTTAAATTAGTGATTGAGGATGGTACAGTAATAGAAGATGATGTCTTTAATTAAACAAGATTAAAAATTTCCTTGGGAAAGGCCATAAGGAAAGCTCTCAGAATATCAGAAAATGTCACAATCACAACAAAAAAGTTCAGGGGTGCTGCATTCATTAATCCAAATCCGGGCACCCATAAAGATGAGAAATGGAAATTGCCTAGAAATTCATCCTAGGTCATCAGTCATGGTTTGTGTGCTCTGCCTTAGAAGCGGAGTATGATCCTCTAACAGGCTATATAATGTGTTTAACGCCGCCGACTGAGAATGAACTCCTAGCACTACTACCTTTCTACAGAAAGAGTTCTTCCTGATGCCAATGAGTAAAAGTACTGAGGACCTATTTTGGTTCCTGGAAGCAAAGCAGATTCTTCTATTTAAAATGTCACCAATTTTTGTAATCATTTAGAGGACAATATTGTTATGTGATAAGCATCCATGAACCTATCCACACCCACAGAATGAACTTGTGAAATTCCCCTATCTATGCTGTTATGAGATATCTCTTCATGACTTGCTCATTTTCTTTGATGAGCAGGAAAGAACAGCTCCAACATGAGGAATTCTGCAGATGCTGGAAATTCAAGCAACACACATAAAAGTTGCTGGTGAACACAGCAGGCCAGGCAGCATCTCTAGGAAGAGTTACAGTCGATGTTTCAGGCCGAGACTCTTCTTCAGGACTAACTGAAAGAAGAGCTAGTAAGAGATTCAACTGAAAGAAGAGCTAGTAAGAGAAAGAGCAGCTAATGTTTAATATTTCCCAGAGTAGAAATTAATTAACCACCAATGAAGGAAAAGCCTAAAATAGGTCGATGAAACTATTAAATTGTTTAGCATTGTTTTGTTTGTTACTTACATTGAATTTAAAGTGGAGTTCACCAAAGCAAAATAAGTTTAAAATGCTAATGTTTTGTGACCAATCCATTTTCAGCTGCATGATATCTGGTTCTTCTTCTGTTTTCTTCTCCATTGAACAGTTGAATTAGATGGGCTTGAATAGAGGCACTGAGGTTACTAGTGTAGGACAGCCCAAGGATTGAAAAGAGCAGAGAGAATTGAAAACAAGAGAAAATTTGCAGATGCTAGAAATCCAAGCAACACACACAAAATACTGGAGGAACACAGCAGGGCAGGCAGTATCTATGGGAAAGAGTACAGTCGATTTTTCAGGTCAAGACTTTTCGGAAAGAATTGAATTAACTATTGTAAATGATGTTTGCTTTAAAAGCTTGAGCAGCACCGGAGGGTGACCAGGAACGGTAACAGACTCAAAGTTGTCAGGTCGGAGGAAAGTTGGCGGGCTGCTGCTCCTCTGCCGAATTTGTACAATAATAGTCATGTGATTGATTACATTTGGAATGTCATGGCACACGGGGAATAAAGTGCAAGGAACTCAGTAGACTTCAAGCAATAACAGAAGGGCTCATAGGTGGTTGTAAGATGCTGCTTTTTTAAAAATATATATTATTTTGAGAATCTTTGTATTAAGAGACTGAGTGTATCCATGAATAATGCATGGCCCCATCAGGCTGAAAGGACAGGTACACATATTTTTGCTGTACTTTCTCTGAAGGAAGGATGTTCAGGCTTTGTGTTATTAATACAGAATCTAAAAGTCACATTATTACCTTAAACTTGTTTAAATAGGAGGCTGTGGGAAGTTGCTCCAGCACATTCACACATACTGTATTCAACCAATGTTATGTTGTTACTATTTATTTCCCCTTGAACGACAATGCATTTTTGTTATTATTAATGTATATTTGCCAGTACCATTATGTTAGCAATTGCTTTCGCTGGCCTTTCCAGAGTTCACAGTGACAGGTAGGAGAGGCCCTTACCAACAGAGATCAGGTTTTCCTCAGAGATGTTACCAATTCAAAATTCAAAGTACATTTGTTATCCCAGTATATATACTATATACAGCTTGGAGATTTGTCTTCTTGCAGGCAGCCACAAAACAAAGAAACACACACACACAAAAAAAGAACAAATCGTATAAACAATTAAAAAAAGTAAACAAATAACACACAGAACATGAACTGCAGAGTCCCAGAAAGAGAGGCCACAGCCACGGAGCCAGGCCAGGAGCCCGATAGCTGCAGGCCATAGCTGTGGAGTTAGTTCAGTGCTGAGGCAGGTAAAGCCTCACAGAGCAGTAAACTGAACTGGTTTATCCACTGTCATTGGCCCCGCTGCCTTTACCATTTTAATTTAGCTCTGCATTTAAATCAGCAAAACAGTGGTTCATTTTCCAGTCTTGGGTCTGAGCCAATCTGGTCCAATGTTTCAGTCGGGCCTCAAGTCTGCTCCGCGATAGCCACCTACATTCTCCAGAGTCAAGTTTGCCAAATTCTTCAGTGCAGTGATCGTAGTCTAGTATTAGAATAGTTAGTAGTTTTGTTTGCTGCCCACAAAACATTGCTGTGTTCAATGTCTGGTTAGAAATTGACCTTAACATATCCCAGAAAGATTAAATGAACTTTGACAGAAATAAGCTACCTTGAGTTGCTCAGTTCCTCCTACCATTGATTCATGTGCACATTTTCTAATAAAGAAAAACACACTTCACTGGAAAACTTTTCTTCAAATCAATAGAGGTGACATAGGGTCAGCCAAAAGTCAATCAAATGTGGCAAGAAAGATGGGATAGGGAGGGGAAAGGGAGGCATTTATATCAAATACAAAAGAGTGTTGCAGGTACTAGGGTAGGTAGTGGAAACAGAAGAGAGGAAACTGTGTGGACTAGGTTAAGGCTGGGGCATTGTGCATTAAACAAAACATTGAAAATGATAGGGAAACACCAGACAGGATTGTGTGAGGAATGTCAGGAAGAGGAGTCAGTAGAACATGTAGTTCTGAGTTGCAGGAAGTATGGGATACAGAGAGAGATGATGAGAAATAAATTAAGGGAGTTGGGGATGCAGGAATTCAGATTAAAAGGGTTGCTGGGCATGGGTGAGAGAGCACAAGTCCGGGTACTTTTAGCATTCTTAAGGGGTACAGGGGTTTTTTTTCTTATAGTATATGACGGATAAACAGGAATGGGGTACTAGGATGGTCAAAGATGGGAGGGTAAAGTGTAGGTGTGTGTGTGGAGTGTGTATATATATATATATATATATATATATATATATATATATATACACACACGTGTACGCACACGCGATTGGGTGAAGGGATTTAGAATATATGTCTAGTGCACATTCCGGAGCAGAAGGTGGCGGTAATGCACCACTAAGCTGGATGCCAACCCCCGTAAAACAAGATACAGACAGACAGACATAGGGTCAGGAGGTGTTGAATCATTATGCATAGAGCTAAGGAATTGCAAGGATTTAAAAAAAAAAAAAAAAAAAAAAAAATATCCTGGTGGGAGTTGTATATAGAGCCCCAAAGCGTAGTAAGGATTTGGTCAACAAATTGCAAAGGGAGATAGAAAATGCACGCCAAATGGGCAGTGTTGCATTGGTCATTTGGGGGGGGGGGGGGGAAGGTTGGACTTCAATATGCAGGTAGATTGGGAAAATCAGATTGTCCTGGAGTCCAGGACAGAATTTCTAGAATGCCTATGAGCTGGCTTTTAAGAGCAGCTCATGATTGAGCCCACTAGGGAATTAGCTATTCTGGATTGGATGTTGTGCAATGAAGCAGAATTGATTAGAGAGCTTAAGGTAAAAGAACCTTTAAAGGCAAATGATCATAATATGATTGAATTCACTGTGAAATTTGAGATGGAGAAGCTAAAGTCAGATGTACCAGTGTTACAGTGGAGTAAAGGGAATTACAGAGGCATGAGAGAGGAATTAGCCAGAATTAATAGGAAAAGAACACTGGCAGGAATGATGGCAGCAATGGCTGGAATTTCCGGAAGTAACTCAGAAGGCACAGGAATGCTCTGCCACAGACTGGGGTGGAGGCCAAGTCCATGGGTATATTTAAGGTGAAAGTTGATAGTTTTCTGATTGGACAGAACATCAAAGGAAATGGCAAGAAGGCAGGTGTATGGGCTTGAGTGGGATCCGGGATCAGCCATGATGGAATGGTGGAGCAGACTCAATGGGCGGAGTGGCCTAATTCTGCTCCTATGTCTTATGATCTTAAGAGATCATGGAGGCATTAGTAATGATCTTTCAAGAATCATTAGATTCTGGAATGGTGTTGGAAGACTGGAAAATTGTAGATGTCACTCCAAGAAGGGAGAGAAGCAGAAGAAAGGAAACTATGGGCCAGTTGGTCTGACCTCAGTGGTTGGGAAGATCTTGGAGTCAATTATTAAGCATGAGGTCTCAGGGTACTTGGAGCCACTTGAAAAAATAATCAGCATGCTTTCCTGACAAATCTGTTGGAATTCTTTAAGGAAATAACAAGCAGGATAGACAAAGGAGAATTGTTTGATGTCGTGTTCTTGGAATTTTGGAAGGCCTTTGGCAAGGTGCCACGCAGGAGGCTGCTTAACTGGCTACAAACACATGGAATTACAGGAAAGATTCTAGCATAGATAAAGCAGTAGCTGATTGGCAGGAAGCAAAGAATGGGAATAAAGGGAACTTTTTCGGACTGGTTGCCAGTGACGTTACACAGGATCTGTGTTGAGACTGATTCTTTGTACGTTATATGTCAGTGATTTAGATGATGGAATTTATGGCTTTTTCATAACATTTGCAGACAGTATGATGATAGATGGTGGGCCAGGTGTTCTGAAGAAGCAGGGGGGCTACAGAAGGACTTAGATTAAAAGAATGGGCAAAAAAAAGGCAAATGAAATACAATGTCAGAAATTGTATGGTCATGCACTTTGGAGAAATGAAAAGGATGACTATTTTCTAAATAGAGAGAAAATGCAAAAACTGAGGCTCTAAAGGACTTGGGAGTCCTAAAGGTTAATTTTGCAGGTTGAGTCTGTGGTGAAGGTGGCAAATGCTACTTTAGCATTCATTTCAAGAGGAGAAGAACATAAAAGCAAAGATGTAATGCGGAGACTTTTCAAAGCACTGGTGAGGCCTCACTTGGAGTATTGTGAGCAGTTTGGGCCCCTTATCTTAGAAAGAATGTGTTGAAACTGGAGAGAGTTCAAAGGAGATTCGTTAGAATCTAAGAAATAGGAGCAGGAGTAGGCCATCCGGCCCATAGAGCCTGCCCCACCTTTCAATAAGATCATGGCTGATCTGTTCATAAACTGAGCTCCATCTACCTGCCTTTTCCCCATAACCCTTAATTCCCTTACTAAGTAAAAATCTAACTGTATCTTAAATATATTTAGTAAAGAAGCTTCAACTGCTTCCCTAGGCAGAGAATTCGACAGATTCACCACTCTCTGGGAAAAACAGTTTTGCTTCATCTCCATCCTAAACCATCTCCCCTGAATCTTGAGGCAATGTCCCCTAGTTCTAGTCTCACCTACCAATGGAAACAACTTTCCTACTTTATCTTATCTATCCCTTTCAAAATTCTGTATGTTTCTATAAGATCCCCTCTCATTCTTCTGAACTCCAGAGAGTATAGTCCCAGGCGACTCAATCTCTTCTCATAGGTTAATCCCTTCATCCCTGGAATCAACCTGGTGAACCACCTCTACACTGCCTCCAAACCCAGTATATCCTTCCTAAAGTATGGAGACCAGAACTGCACATAGTACTCCAGGTGTGTTCTCACAAGTACCCTGTATAGTTGCAACATGACCTCCCTGCTCTTGAATTCAATCCCTCTCGCAATGAAAGCCGACATTCCTTTTGCCTTCTTTATAACCTGTTGTACCTGCAAGCCAACTTTTTGTGATTCATGAACAAGCACTCCCAAGTCCCTCTGCACAACAGCATGCTGCAATCTTTCACCACTTAAATAATAATCTGCTTTCTATTATTCCTTCCAAAGTGGATGATGTCATATTTACCAACATTGTATTCCATCTGCCAGACCTTGGCCCAATCACTTAACCTACCTATATCCCTCTGCAGACTCTCCACCTCCTCTGTACAATTTACTTTTCCACTCAGTTTAGTGTCATCAGCAAATGATAATGATTCCAGGATTGAATGGTTTGTCATATGAAGAGCTCATCTGATGTCTCTGGGCCTGTATTTGCTGGAATTATGAAGAATGAGGGATGACCTCATTAAAACCTATCGAGTGGTGAAAGACCTTGATAGGGTAGATGTGGAGAGGGCATGTCCTACGAGTGGAAGAATCTAAGACCAGAGGACACAGTCTTAGAATACAGGGGTGTCCTTTTAGAACAGAGATGCTAAAGAATTTCTTTAGCCAGAGAGTGGTGAATCTGTAGAATTCTTTGCCATAGGCAGCAGTGGATACCAAGTCTTTATGTGTATTTAAGGCAGAGGTTGATTGATTCCTGATTAGTCAGGGCATGACTGGGTATGGGGAGAAGGCAGGAGATTGGGGCTGAGAGCCATGATGAAATGGCGGAGACTCACTGGGCTGAATAGCCCAATTCTGTTCTTATACAGCTTATAAAGAGTGAGAGTGCCATCCATCCCAGTCATTTCTCTGTTCCTCATCATCATCAACTTAGTCCTGGTCATTCTGTGGTTAATGTGTGAAGAACATTACCCTCCCTGACAGCCTTTTTCCAGATCATAATTCTTACTCTTAATTTTCCTTATCCTTTGTTTATCTTTCATCTCACTCCCTACTTCCTGATTGAGCTATGCAAACTGGAGTGTGGCCCGAGATCCCGCAGGAGCTTGGGAGGCGTCACCGAGGCTGCAGGGTCGTGTGAATGTTAAGGCCAAGAGGAGGAAATGTAAACCTTCTGTCCCAGCGATCGTCGTGGGAAACTTGAGGTCCTTAGGAAATAAGATGGACAAGCTTGGTGTACAGTTTAAGAGCCAGGAGGGAATACTGAGAGTGCAGTGTTTGTGTTTAACTGAGATCTGGCTACACGTGCATTTCCCAGACCTCAGTGGTACCACACCCGGCTTCAAGACTGTCCAAGAAGGCAGAGACATTATTATTCTGTACATAATTATTAGTTAAGTCTGCACAGCAGTAAGTGTGTTTTTAAATGTTGCTGCTGTAATGAAAGAATTTCCCACTCAGGATTAATAAAACACTTTATTATTATACATTCCTCATTCTGTGCTTCCTCCTTTTGTTTCTCTGATTCCTACAGCCAGCTCTAATATGCTGCTCCACCCACCCTCAAGCAGTTTTACTGTTTCTGTCCATCCTTCAGGATTTCAGCTTGTGCTTCTATCCCATTTAAAGGTTACCTTCACAGGAAGGGGCTTGTCCATTATCTTTTGTCCACTTGAGTTATCTTCTGACAGAGTAAACCTGCTGAACCATAATACAAGTACATTTAACCTACCCAGTGTTCTCTTAGTGAGTCCACTATTCTCTGATCCTCCCATATTTCCTTTGCATCAACCCCCCATTATGCTGTGGATTCTAATCCTAAATATGAATTCTTTGTTTCCTTAGCAGGTGGATCCTCAGATGTCTAAGGCAAGTCAACCTTAATGGTATTAACAGTTGGGTAGTGGTAGAGGCCTGCTGTTCACAGCAAGGACCTGTGTGTACAAAGTGCAAAAATACTGCGAAAAGGCAAACCCCTACTTTTATTTACATGCTGGCTGAGTCCTCTGCTGAAGGGGCACTGTGACACAATCTCAGTCAGGCAGAAAGGCATGCCATGTTGGGACCTCCAAAAAATAAAATAAAACTGCTGCAAATAATATGAGCATGGCAACTGTTAACAGTGACATCTTCCTGTTATTGTCTTACTAGCAAGGGAGCAGTTAAAGGAAAGCAACAAGCTCTCAATCAATTTGCCTCAGCACTTTATTAGTATTCCCTCTTACTCAGTTTCTCCTTGTTCAGTAACCTTCCACAATCTTTGCCTGGTTACATAGGGGTCAGTTGTGTCATTGCTAATAATAAAATAACATAACTGGACCCAGAATGCAATCACTCTTACAACTCAAACACACTTTATTTTACTGTGTACAATGGGAACAGCGTGGCCCCTGTCACCACCCCGTTCTATAGCCAGGACAGAAAAATGCAGTTTTTCTTTTAAATACAGAATTGGCTTATCCATTGTGGATATTGACCATTCGGTAAATTATTCATGTTTGAATTCCATACTTGCAAGACCAATCATCATTTGCAATAGAGATGTTAAAAATCAATAGAAACTACAACCAGTGACACTTTGAAGTTAGTAATGTAATTGGCCCTTAGTTATGTGTGTTTCACATCCTTCCATTATTCTTATCTCATCTGTCTCTGACACACAGTACTGCGTAAAGGAGAGCTATGTTCTTCAAAGATCTTTGCAGAAAGGTCTCACTTCAGAGGCCCCCACTCATCAAGTTTGATTACACAGTGCTGCAGTCACCTCACCTGCCTTGTCTGTAGTGAGCAGGGTCTCACTTCAATAGTCTCCCTTGTCTATTGCTCACTTGATGTTGTCTTTAACCCTTCCCTACCTTACTACAACTTCCACAGTTGCGGAGAGGCAAAGGCAATGACAAGAAACAGGCTCAACACTAAGTGCACAAGGCTCAGCCCATTCAAGCATTTCGGGTTCTTGATAGATTTGGTGGTGCTGTTGCATGGGTGTAGTTAATTGTTAGCAAACATATTGTTCATATTTTTTCACAGCTGTTCTACAACCAGCTAATGAAGGCAGGTATCTCACATGCTACCTTAGCCCACCTCAGCTACTGGCACTGCTGTCCTTAGGGATGCTTAGACTTGTGCACCAAAAATCCTCTGTTCCTCATTAGTTCCTAGAGAACTACCATTCACTGTGCATCTACTAGCCACCCTACTCCTGCCAAAATGCAATCTCATGTTTTTGGGATTAAAATTCACCTGCCTATCATGCCATCTCAATGTTATCCTGCAGCCAAAGACCACCTTTCTCAGTAGTAAGAACGTCATCAATTTTCATGCCTTCTGTGAATTTATTAAGTTACTCATACCTCCCACATTCACATCTAAATGATTAACTTATGCAAGAAGAATCCGAGCATTAAACCTTATTGTGCACAAATGATCCCAGGCTTCCAAATGCAAAAAAAAATCCTTGACCCTATCACCTCCCATCACCAAGCCAATGAAACATCAAAACTGCATGTCTTCCCATTTCTGAAATGCAATCAGGTATTGCAGGTCTGGTTTACTGGTAAAGGAAGCCATTGAAATAAAATTAGAGGAAAAGAATTTTAACGAAGCCAAGGTCTCCCTCTAAGTAAGAACTGGAACTGGAATTCGACTATAAACAAAGTGGGAGAGAGGAAACCCAATTGGATGAGGACTAACCAATCAGGAGGGATGGACGCAAACACGAGGAAATCTGCAGATGCTGGAATTTCAAGCAACACACATAAAAGTTGCTGGTGAATGCAGCAGGCCAGGAAGAATCTCTAGGAAGAGGTACAGTCGACATTTCGGGCCGAGACCCTTCATCAGGACTAACTGAAAGAAGAGCTAGTAAGAGATTTGAAAGTGGGAGGGGGAGGGGGAGATCCGAAATGTTAGAAGACGACCAGAGGGGGAGGAATGGAGCCAAGAGCTGGACAGTTGATTGGCAAAAGGGATATGAGAGGATCATGGGACAGGAGGCCTAGGGAGAAAGAAAAGTGGGGGTGGGGGAGAAGCTCAGAGGATGGGCAAGGGGTATAGTGAGAGGGACAGAGGGAGAAAAAGGAGAGAGAGTGTGTATATGAATAAATAAATACCAGATGGGGTACAAGGGGGAGGAAGTTAGAGAAGTCAATGTTCATGCCATCAGGTTGGAGGCTACCCAGACGGAATACAAGGTGCTGTTCCTCCAACCTGAGTGTGGTTTCATCTTGACAGTAGAGCAGGCCATGGATAGACATATCAGAATGGGAATGGGATGTGGAATTAAAATGTGTGGCCACTGGGATGGACTACAGGGGTACAAATACCACTGAACTAGACTAGACATACCCAGGCATCATCCCTGATGAAAATGGTGGAATTTGTCATCGAAACATCAGTTATAATTGATACCTGTACCTGGCTGGAAGCCCAAGAAGAGTTTATTCATCATATACACTGGCAAAGCACTAGATCCTTTTTCACTGTGTCTATTTTCTCAATTGCATACTCTATTTGCAACTATAAGTCATAGGATCCCATTGAAAAAGTCAGGCTTTCAAATACACTGTTCTTGGATGAACCACTTACCGTCATCAGCTTATTTAATATACCTATTGGTTCAGTGATAGACCACAAGTTGTTGTTGTTTTTTTAAAAAAAAAGGTTACTTGCTCAGGTAGATGTATAATCCTGCATTTGCTGCTCTGTTAATGGCATTGCCTCTATTAAAAAATAGATAATCTACCAGATGAATTCTAAATTTGGTTATCAAGTAATTCATGACTACCATCAATGGATTCTGGGACGCATCCAGGCTTAGCTGATAGTAAGCAGTAACACTTAATTTATAGGACTAAGTAATAAAAAAAAAAGTCCAACCTTCAGGATAATGATTACAGTTATTAAATTGGACTTTATTAGGCCAATAAACCAGGTATGGATACACACCAATGTTAATGATACTGAGAACATCAAGAAGCCACGTTGGATATTTGTTGCCAACTTTGGCTATTTTCTCGGGTCATCTGCCTGCCCCCAAGAATGACAGGTCTGCAAAGCATGGAGTTGCTTTGTGGTTGAGTGAACGTACAACTCTGATTTGCTCTGCTAGTTGTGTTTAACGTGACGATATCTTTTAAAATATGACCTCATCCCAAGATATTCTTATGCTCCCTGATGAACTGGTCTTCCTAATCTATGGGGGGGGGGGGGGGGGGAATCAATCAGGAATACGACAGACCATGAAGTTAACTGTAAAAAATACAAGAAACACTCAGCAGAGTAGGCAGCATATGAAACAGAGACAGTTTGAACTGTGAAAGATTTTTTTTTAAAAAAAGGGCAATTTTAAGTTGGAAGAAAGGTGCAGGAAGGTTGAAAAGAACAAAGAAAATAACACAAGAATTATATCACAATTTGCACATTGTGAACTCAGCCAGAAGAGAACACTGCAGATGGAACCAGATGTTAAACTTTTAAATGCCCTTCAGCACACTTCAAAAAGTATGACTCTATACAAAGTCCAAGGTATTGTTCTTTATTGTAAGGTCCATAAGCTATTGGAAACCCCCAGAGATCCTAAATGAGGGAGTCATGGGAGGTAGGGGCCATAGTTAACCAGGAACATGGGCAACCATGTACATGAAGCAGTGTTGATGGAGCACCATAAGGAGAGAGATCAGGTGTATGGAGGGGAGCTGAAGGCCAAAGCATGATTTGGGTCAGCTGCCAGCTGTCAGAGCATGATTGGGATCAGGAGTTGGAAATGGGAAGGTGGCTGTGATTGGGAGATGGAGATGGAGACCAGAGAGTGACTAGGTTTGGGAGCTGGGGAGAGAGGTGAGTGAGAGAGAGTGTGGCTGGATTAAGAGCTGTAGACCAGAACTTTGTTGGAAACATGGACAGCTGTGCACTGAGACAGACTGGATCTACGAGGTGGGAGATTGGAGGGCTAATGTGCAATTTGGAAAGGAACTTCTTCAAATAGTCATTGAGTACCACAGGGCAGAAGCAGGCACTTTGGCCCATCTAGTCCATGCCAAACTATTATTCTGAATAGTCCTGTCAATCTGCACCCAAACCATAGCCCTCCAGACCCCTCCCATTCATGTACTTATCCAAACTTCTCTTAAATGCTGAAATAGAACCGCCTCCCATTGAAGAAACAAAGGAACTTAGATAATAGATTTACATTGAATACAACCCTGTATTCCTGAAGATTCATTTTCTCAGACATTTACAGGAAAAAAACAGATTTTAACAAAAAACTATTCATACAGTAAAAATAGGATGACAGTCAACACTGTGCAAGCAAAATAATACTGAAAATGTCATAAAGTCAAAGCAAGTGAGCTTCTCGGTGGCTGAGTCAGTTCAGAGGAGTGGTGAATAAAGTTATTCACATCAGTTCACAAATGCGATGTAGGGTAATAACTGTTTCTGAACCTGGTGGTGAGGGACGCAAGGCTTATATATCTCCTCGCTGCAACCATCGAGCAGAAGAGGGCGTAGCCTGGATGATGGAGGTCTCTGATGATGGAGACTGCTTTCCTGTGGCAGCACTCCTTGTAGATGAGCTCCCTGGTGGGAAGGGCCCTTCCAGTGATGGACTGGGCTGGATTCCACCACTTTGTGTCACAGGGTGAGACAGGAAAGGTTGTGACTGGAGCAAAGGGTGACCTTGAAAAGGTTTACAGGATCATGATGGGCATAGATAAGATGGGTGGGCACACTCACTTTCTCAGGGTGAGATGTTTAAAAATAGAGTATGTACATAGGTTTAAGGTGGGGGGTGGGAGGGGAAGATTTCAAAGGGATCCAAGGGGCAAGTTTTTCAGACAAAGGGTGCTGGGTAAATGGAGCAAGGTGCCTGAAGCAGCTCTGGAGCAGGTACAATTGCAGCACTTAAAAACATTTGGACAACTATATCAATAGGAAAGGTAAAGGGACATAAACCAAACAAGCAAGGAAATAGGACTAGATCAGGGTCTCTTGCAGAATTGTATAATATGACTCTGTAGTGTGTTTTGCCAGAAGGTTAATGAAACCCTAAGATATACCATACACAGTACTGATTCACTCGTTCCAAAAATACTCAGGTGTTAACGTTATTTAGAACTTACCATGTAGAAACGTACCTCATTCAGAATTACAATATGTTTGGAGGTGGTTCCAATTAACAAAGCTACCAGGTCTATTTAGGAGTTTCTTCCACTCATTAGATAGATAACTGGCTGGTCACACTTTTTCCTTCAGCCCATTATTATTTACCATTTCCTATCTACCAACAAGCATTTCAACTAAAAGTCTGTTGTATGGTTCAAAACAAAGTACAATTATGCAGTCCTACTGTAATCAGAACAGTTGGCAATCTGAAGCGATAAAATCACACTTTGAAAAATCAGAGTGAATCGCTGATCACAGGCTGCAGGGAAGCACTGTTTGAATGATATAAATTAAAGAATGTTGCAGCTTCAAGTTTCCACTTGCAAAAATCTAGGCAATTATACTGGTGGTTTATTGAGAGATGTACAATCATCAATGATGTTTTTTTTTTAACCCCCCCAGTTGGAGATGTCAAGCTCAATGTGACATGTTTCTCTTTCAGGCAGATGAAAATGTTCCCTTGCTATTATTTACAAGAACAGCAAGAGAATTATCTGCTGCATCCTTGCAAATATTTGTCATTCATCAGCACAAAAGCAAATGATCTGATTATTACACTGATACTTCTGTAACGTTTTCTGCATTTCAGAAGTACTTCAATGTCTATTAAATAGTTTAGCTATGTTTTAGGATTGAGAAGGTGTTTTAATCAATGTAAAGCTTTTGTTTCTATGCCGAGAATGCAAATTTATCCAATACTTCCAAGTGGGGAAAAGACAGTAACAGTGCTCTGAAAGGTTATGTCCAATACAATTAATTTGGAGGTCACTAGCAATAGTAAGACAAGGCAATCTTGTTCTAATATTTTACAGAGTGTACAAAAATGCGAGAACTACTGTATTCTTTAAAACTTAAGTTCCTTTCTTTCCTGGTTTTGCCAGGATCTTCAACCTGGAACACCAAATCTGAATTTGTCTTTGGAAAGCATTTATCTTTATACAGATGCTGCCTGACTTGCTGAGCATTTCCATCATTTATTGTTTTTATTTTATGTTGTCAGCATCTGCTGCTTTTAATCTTTCCCCACCCTGCCCATTTACTATATTCATTGACAAAGCACTTGTTATTTGTGTACAAATAAGTTGTTATTTTTGTGACGTACTTTAGTGAATGACACATTCTTAATTCAGAGGCACATCACATTCAATGATGTAACAAGTGATTTGGGAATGTTACAGCACCCCGATCAAGTGACACGCAAAGGATTGAAGGAAGGACTTATTTATAAAATGGAGGCTCTGATTTCCATTTCAAAGTCCCACTGCCTGGTTCACCCCCATTTAAAATACCCGCAGCAGTAGAGTGCTTCATTTCATAGCAGTTGTCACTTTTCTTAATATTACATAAAGTCATAGCCATAGAGCGCTACTGAACTGCAGGCCCTGTGGCCTACCTGGTTTGTGCAATGACTTGCTTTTCTACCTGGTATCATCGACCCATTCCGGACCATGGCCCTCAAAGCCTCTCTCATCCACGTATCCATCCAAAGTTAAAATCAACTCACATACAAAACTTCCGTTGGCAGCTAATTCCACACTCACACCATTCTCTGAGTGAAGAAGCTTCCCCTCACGTTCACTTGAAATATTCCACTGTTCACCCTAAACCTGTGATCTCTAGCTCTGGTCTCATCCAACCTCAGGAGAAAAGCCTGCACATATTCACCCCATCTATACCCTCGTAATTTTGTACACCGCTACAAAATCTTCCTTCATTTTCCTGCCCTCCAGGGCATAAACTCCAGTTTGAGAACAATCTGCTTCTACTCCAGTAGAGACTTCCTGGATGGTTGATTACAGACCCACAGATGGCACTGCAGATGAGGCAGGAGTTATGTGACTGGTTGAGGTGTGCTGCTGCTCCGTTTTGACCAGACACGGGCATCAGATTCCCAAAGGACATTATAAATGGGTGCAGAATGAGGCCATTCATCACATTGAGAATGCTTTTCCATTCAGACATGGCTGATTTATTTACCCTCTCAATCCCATTCTCCTGCCGTTTCCTTGTAACCTTTGACGCACTTACTAATCAGGAATCCTTCAGCCTCAGCTTTAAAGTATACCAATGACTTAACCTCCACAGCTGTCTGTGGCAATGAGTTCCACAGATTCACCACTCTCTGGGTAAAGTAATTCCTCATCTTGGTTCTAAAGGAGCATCCTTCAATTCTGAGGCTGTCCCTTCCGGTCCTAGACTCTCTCACTGTTGGAAACATCCTTTGCATGTCCATTGTCTAGGCCTTTCTATATTTGGTAGGTAATGAGTCAATGGGAATGTATATGTATTTCAAGAGGTTTTGAGAACGTTGCTAAATGGAGAGAAGTAATTAAACAATCTTTTTCATGATAGTGCATGTTTCAGTTGGATTACGTTGAGTATGCATGCATTGGCTGAGTGTTATTAAGCCTCACTGAAGAGAGAAGACAGATACTGAATCACTCTTGTTGAAGGATTTTGTCAAGACAGGGCTGGTGATATCTCTGGTATTTTCAGGTGCTAGAAGGAAGTAGTGCACAGAAATGCAAATATCCCTGCTGCATGGTAGACCATGAGGTTTATGGTCAGGTCAGCTATGTCATAGGACTGCTTTAAATTACAGAAGGTAACCCAAATTAGCACAACTCTCGTTCTGTCAGGAAGGGGAACAAAAGGCAAGTCACGTTGTCAACTGGTATGCAGTGACTGCTTGCCAATACTGTGTAAAAGCCATTGCAGGAAAAATGATGTATTTTCTAATAAGCAATGTTCTTGCCAAAGTAAAGTAGCAGCAAACCTCTGTTGCAAACTTTTGGTGGTATTTATTGATCATATTATCCCACTAATAGCCATGAACGTTACCACAGGCCTCAACCATTGATGTCCTCCACTACGTGTGATGGAGATTGTCTAAATCTGCTGGCTTACTGTAGATTTGTGTCATTGGGAAAGACTGGATGCCTTGACAGAATCACCAATTCTTCTATAATAAAAAAAAACCCTTTGATTTCTCCTTATCGATAACGTTATGCCATTTAATCTGTATAAATAATCCCATCCCATCTTTGGCACTTTGAGAATAGAAGGTAGCAGGCTGGTGAATTAGCTGTATGCCACATTTTATAGTCTTAAGACTCCATACAGACAGAATTAGAGCTTAATATTAACAATGAGGGCCTTAGTGTGAGGCACAATATTGAACTCTGCAGGTAATGTTCTTGATGCCTGGATGTTCAACTCTCATTGAGGGAATCACACAGGATAATTGTTGGAGAAACATATTGCAGCTGGACATCTCCTAGTGCAGAAGAGACAGATGCACATCAAACCTGTGGTAAACCATATATATGTTGTAACTAGGTTACCTGTCTGGACACACCCCTCTGCTGACTGCTCCTGTGGCTCCTCCCATAGACCCCTGAATAAAGGCGATTGTGTCACAGCTCTTCCCTCAGTCCAGGGCAGATACTCAGCATGGTGGAGGTCACACTTTACTGCTAATAAAAGCTTTTCAGTATTTAGTCCACTTCCAGTCTTTTGGAGTAATTGATAGTGCATCATAACCTATCTCAGCTTCTTCTCAGTCCCAAATATTATCACTGTAGCAAATTGAAGAGTTGATTAAAAAAAGCCATCTTTCTTAACTGCATGGTTTTCACATTCTGTGCCAAAACTATCAATAACAATACAGAAAACTGCATTTAATTACAATGTCTTTTTACTTTAGCAACTGTGTCATGTAAATTGGCCTACCTTGTGTCAGTTTTCAGAAACCATTTCGATTTTATAACCCACTGCCATTTTGCAGTTCCTAAATAAAAGGATTAAATGCAGTTCTTTGCTAAAAGATTATCAGGCCACTTCAGGGATTTGTCCTTGTAACTGGGAGAGATAGTCATTAAAACAAAATGGTGTAAGTTTAAGAACCCAGTTGTATTTATTTGAGATACAGCACAGATTGGGCTTGTCTGGCCCTTTGAGCTATGCAACCCAGCTACCTCCGATTTAATCCTAGCCTAATTCCAGGACAATTTACAATGCCAAATTAACCTACTAACCAATACATTTTGGACTGTGGGAGGAAACTGGAGCACCCTGAGGAAACCCACATGGTCACAGGGAGAACATACAAACTCTTTATAGGAAGTGCAGGAAAAGAACCTAGGTTACTACCCACTAAACGACTGTACCATTATTACATTGTGTGGTGTTTGAGTCATACCTGGTGCCATATTTGTTTGGATTGCTATGGGGTTACCCCCCCCCCACCCCCGAGGTCTATTGAATGTTGTTAACAATGGGTCCAATCCTGGTGTTTTTGCAGAATCAACTCCCAGTGGTGGGCAGGCTGTCTCTGCTACCTGTAATAATGGGGAGACAGAGAGAGAAAGCATGACACGGATTGATGCCAACTGAGACGTGGGAGATAAGCTCTTTAATGGCAGCTGGTTCTTTGGAGAAAGTCCAAATCGAGGGAGAACCAGAAAAGGATGAAAGAAAACAACAACAGACTGGAATTGAAAGATGCAGAGGACAGCATGTATTAGGACTCTTTATATAAAAAAAAAAAAAAAAAAAAAAAAAAAGTAAAGGAGAATACTGGGAAAGCAAAGCAGGGCAGGCAGCATACATGGAGAGAAAACCCAAGTTTCAAAACCCAAAAGCAAACTGAGATGTAATTGAAGAGCAAAATATGGCAGATGCTGATGTGAAGCACTCAGATCAGGTAGCTCATAGAGAAACAGTCTGGGCCAATCAAGCCAAACTCACATGAAATGTTAGCAACCTGAAACATCAGTCATATTTAACTATATACCATAACCATTATTATATCCATAATGTATATAGAAATGAGACATTTCTCCAAACAGTAGTACACATAACATCCTAACTTATGAAGGCAAACACAAAATCTACAGATGAGTCACATATAAATAACAAACAATAGTGCATTAACATTAAATATTGTAAGATATGGAACAGATTAACCAGTGACACTTCAAATATGATGCAGCTGGAAATTCAGAAGCCTAATGACCTGGGGGAAGAAACTGTTTCTCGTGCATCGTAGCTTCCTGCTTGATGGTCAAAGATGATGCTGGATGCATGAGTGGGATACTCAATAATATTAAGGGCCCTGCGTATACAGTGCTTCTGATAAATGCCCCTGATCGATGGTGGAGAGACCCCCATGACCCTCTCAGTTGTTCCCACAGATCTGTCTGGGGACTTCTGGTCCGATGCTCGGCTGCTCCCATATCAGATGGAGATGCAACTTGTCAGGATGCTCTCAACGGTGCTCCTGCAAAACACAGTTAAAATGGTGGGTGTTGGGGTGGGAGCTTTGTTTGCCCCAATCTTCTTAGGAAGTGGAGGTGCTGCTGTGCCTTCTTATTCAGGGGTGTGATATTAAGGGACCAGGTGAGGTCATATGTGATGTGAACTCCCAGGAACTTGGTGCACTTAACCCTCTCTACGGAGGAGTCATGTATTCGCAGAGGAGGATGGTTCATCTGCACCTTCCTGAAGTCCACAGTGGTTTCCTTTGTCTTCTCCACATTCAGGTTCAGGTTGTTCTTCTCACACCAATCCACCAGCCGCTCTACTTCCTCTCTACACTCCGTCACATCATCATTCTTGACAAGGCCAACCACCATTGCGTTATCCGCAAACTTGATGACATGGTTTGAACTGAACCCTGCGACACAGTCATGCGTCAGCAGTGGGCTGAGCTCACAGCCTTGGGGAGCATTAGTGCTCAGTGAAAATGGGACGAGACACGTTGCTGCCACACTGACTGTGGCCTTACCGTTAAGAAGTCCAGTATGCAATTGCAGAGGGAGGTGTTGAGACCCAGTGAGGACGGTTTCCCCACCAGTTTCTGGGGTATGATGGTGTTGAATGCTGAACTGAAGTCTATAAACAGCAGTCTAGCATATGAGACCCCATTTTCCAGGTAGGACAGGACAGAGTGGAGGGGAGAGGTTACTGCATCATCAGTGGATCAATTTGGGCAACAAGACCATAAGATATAGGAGCAGTATTAGGCTATTCAGCCCATTGAGTCTGCTCCACCATTCCATCATGGCTGATCCTGGAACCCACTCAACCCCATACACCTGCCTTCTTGCCATATCCTTTGATGCCCTGGCCGATCAGGAAACTATCAACTTCTGTTTTGAATATACCCACGGACTTGGCCTCCACCAGTCTGTGGCAGAGCATTCCACAGATTCACTACTCTCTGGCTAAAAAAAATTCCTTCTTACCCAAGCAATCTGGAATGGGTCCAGCATAGCTGGGAGAAAGACTTTAAATGTGCTCCATGACCAGCCACTCAAAGAATTTCATCATGGTCCTGTCTGCAGCAGAAGAGAACAGCCCAACCCATCACCCACCCCCAGCATTCACTGCCCCAGGCCAGAAATGGTCAGTCCTGACAAAATCTGGTTGCATCAAATTACAGAATTTGACAATGGGCCCCAAGTACAGCAGCATACCCAGAAAGATGAGTTGTTGTTCCTCAAGCCCATGTACAAGCCAGATGGAGAGTTGAGCATGTGTGGCAGACAACTGGATTATCCCTGTGGGTCAAATAGGTGTGACTTGCAAAGCCAGCACCCAGTCTGGTTTCTCTGGCAGATGAAACCACATCTCAAGCTACCAAACTGGAAGAAGCGTTGTTACATTTGTAGAGATTGGTGCAGCCAATTGATGCACCTATAATCTTTAAGGTGATTCAGCCCTTCGGTGACTGACATTCAGACAGAAAAGGGGAGGTGACATATTCACAAGACAAAGGAGCAGAAGTAGGCCATTCAGCCCATTGAGTCTGCTCCGCAGCTCCCCCATGAGCTATACTATTCTCCCATCTAGTTCCAATTTCTGGCTTTTTCCCCCATATCCCTTGATACCCTGTCTAATTAGATACCTGACAATCTCCTCCTTAAACACCCTCAATGATCGGGCCTCCACAGCTGTATGTGGCAACAAATTCCACAAATCCACGACCCTCTGGCTAAAAATATTTCTCATCTCTGTTTTAACTGGGTACCCTCTAATTCTAAGACTGTGGCCTCTTGTCCTGGACTCACCCACCAAGGGAAACAGCCTTCCCACATCTACCCTGTCTAAACCTTTCAACATTCAAAATGTTTCTTTGAGATCCCCTCTCATTCTTCTATTCTCTAATGAATACAGTCCACGAGCCGACAAATGCTCCTCATATGTTAGCCCCTGCATTCCAGGAATCATCCTCATAAATCTTCTCTGAACTCTCTCCAACATCAGTACATCCCTTCTAAGATAGGGGGACCAAAACTGGACACAGTATTCCAAATGAGGTCTCACTTATGCCCCATAGAGCCTCATCAACACCTCCTTACTCTTATACACTATTCCTCTTGAAATGAATGCCAACATAGCATTCGCTTTCCTTACTGCCAATCCAACTTGGTGGTTAACCTTTAGGGTATCCTGCATGAGGACTCCCAAGTCCCTTTGCACTTCCGATTTTTGAATTTTCTCCCCATCTAAATAATCTGCCTGATTATTTCTTCCAAAATGTACAACTGTACATTTCTCAACATTGTATCTCATCTGCCATTTCTTTGCCCACTCTCCTAAATTGACCAAGTCTCTCTGCAACCTTTCCACTTCTTCAACACTTCCTGCTCCTCCACCTATCTTGGTGTCATCCGCAAATTTAGCCACAAAACCATTTAATCCATAAACTAAATCATCAATATACATTGTAAAAAGAAGTGGCCCCAACACCGACCCTTGCGGAATACCACTAGTAACCAATCAGAATAGGATCCCTTTATTCCCACCCTTTGCTTTCTGTCTATCAGCCAATGCTCCACCCATTCCAATATCTTTCTTGGAATTCCATGGGCTCTCATCTTATTAAGAAGCCTCTTATGTGGCACCTTATCGAAGGCCTTTTGAAAATCCAAATACACAACATCCACAGCCTCTCCCTTGTCGATCTTATTTGAGATTACCTCAAAAAATTCCAATAGGCTGGTGAGGGAGGATCTTTCCTTCATGAAACCATGCTGGCTTCGGCCTATCTTGTCATGCACCCAGAGGTATTTCATAACCTCGTCCTTGAGGATTGACTCCAATAATTTTGCAACTACTGATGTCAGACTAATAGGTCTGTAATTTTCTTCTTGCTACCTCCCTCCTTTCTTAAACAGCGGAACTACATTTGTGACTTTCCAGTCCTCCGGAACCATACCAGAGTCTATTGATTCCTGGAAGATCATTTCCAATGCCTCTACAATCTCCAAAGCCACCTCCTTCAGAACCCGTGGGTGCACCTCATCTGGTCTGGGAGACTTATCTATTCTTAGTCCATTTAGCTTCCCAATTAATATTAGTCTCTGCATTAAGTACAATCTTATTTATTTTACAATTAGTTTTAATTCTCTCACCTATCCTTTTGGATTACTTCTGTAGAATTTGTATCTTCACTCGGTACCATGGATCACTTTGTATTTTAGAATTTGTTCCCACTTATTTTTGTATCTTATGTTTTAGTATTAAGAAATTTACATTGTGTTTTATCTTTATGTCTGTGTGTTTGATTGAAGGAATATTTCTGAGAGTCATTAGCACTACAGCATGGAAACAAGCCCTTTGGCCCAGCTAGTATGTGCCAACCCATTTCTCTGCCTAGACCCATCTATCTGCAACCAGACCATAACCTTAAATGTTGCTATTGAACCCGCATCCACTTCTGCTGGCAGCTTGTTACAATCACTGAGAGCTCTTATAAGACTAACCAGAAGATTGCAAATGTCACTCCGCTATTTAAAAAGTGGGCAAGGAAACAAAAAGGAAATTATAGACCTGTTAGCTTGACATCAGTGGTTGGGAAGATGTTGGAGTCGATTGTCAAGGATGAGGTTACAGAGTACCTGGAGGCATATGACAAGATAGACAGAACTCAGCATGGTTTCCTTAAAGGAAAATCCTGCCTGAGAAACCTATTACGATTTTTTTTTTTTTTGAGGGAATTACAAGTAGGCTAGACAAGGGAGATGCAGTGGATGTTGTATATTTGGATTTTCAGAAGGCCTTTGACAAGGTGCCACACATGAGGCTGTTTAACAAGATAAGAGCCATGGGAAAGTTACATACGTGGATACAGTGTTGGCTGATTGGCAGGAAACAGAGTGGGAATAAAGGGATCCCATTCTGGTTGGCTGCCGGTTACCAGTGGTGTTCCACAGGGGTCTGTGGTGGGGCCGCTTCTTTTTACGTTGTACATCAATGATTTGGATTATAGAATAGATGGCTTTGTGGCTATGTTTGCTGATGATACAAAGATAGGTGGAGGGGCCAGTAGTGCAGAGAAATTTGGATAGATTGGAAGAATGGGCAAAGAAGTGGCAAATGAAATACAATGTTGGAAAGTGTATAGTTATGCACCTTGGCAGAAGAAATAAATGGGCAGACTATTATTTAAATGGGGAGAGAATTCAAAGTTCTGAGATGCAATGGGTTTTGGGAGTCCTCGAGCAGGATACCTTTAAGGTTAACCTCCAGGTTGAGTCGGTGGTAAAGAAGGCGAATGCAATGTTGGCATTCATTTCTAGAGGAATAGAGTATAGGAGCAGGGATGTGATGTTGAGGCTCTATAAGGCGCTGGTAAGACCTCACTTGGAGTACTGTGTGCAGTTTTGGGCTCCTTATTTAAGAAAAGATGTGCTGACGTTGGAGAGAGTTCAGAGAAGATTCACTAGAATGATTCCGGGAATGAGAGGGTTAACATATAAGGAACATTTGTCCGCTCTTGGACTATATTCCTTGGAGTTTAGAAGAATGAGGGGAGACCTCAGAAACATTTCAAATGTTGAAAGGCATGGACAGAGTGGATGTGGCAAAGTTGTTTCCCCATGGTGGGGGAGTCTAGTACGAGAGGGCATGACTGAAGGATTGAAGGTCGCCCATTCAGAACAGAGATGCGAAGAAATTTACTTAGCCAGAGGGTGGTGAATCTATGGAATTTGTTGTCACGGGCGGCAGTGGAGGCCAAGTCATTGGGTGTATTTAAGGCAGAGATTGATAGGTATCTGAGTAGCCAGGGCATCAAAGGTTATGGTAGGAAGGTGGGGGAGTGGGACTAAGTGGGAGAATGGATCAGTTCATGATAAAATGGTGGAGCAGACTTGATGGGCTGAATGGCCGACCTGCTCCTTTGTCTTATGGTCTTATTCAGACCTTTTCTACCCATTGAATGTGTACCTCAGTCCAAAATAACCCAAAAACCTTATGGTCCTTAATTATACACTATGCATCATATACCATAAAAATTAGCATTCTCCAAAAACAAAAAACTAGTAAGATCTGTCATTTGAAACTTATTTGGATTACAAATTAAATATGTAAACCCAGAATTAATAGGCAACCAAGTGTACTGGAACTAAACATTAATTTTCAGAAGACAAAAATTTAATTTCACATACAGCTGGTAAATAATTAAACTACGTTCTGCACCAAATATCTATCGCAGGATACAGACAGAACATCACTCCAAGGTTGGTTACAATGATGTTGTTTATTTTACAACCCTTTGATAATTATTCAGTGTAATTATGATATATAATCAGAGACTCATTTATGACTAAATGAGAGCTATCCCTTTGTAGCAGGCAATATGAGTGCCCAAAGCAATGAAACATTTTATTATTCTTTTGATTCTGTACTCATCAGCTTTTAAATGAATTGTCTGTTTCAGTAAAGTTTTAGAGACATCAGCTGTATGCTTCAGGTGACAACAATTAATTCTCTCTGTAGAGAAGTGCTGCATTGCAGAGGTGTTTACAATCCAGGATAGCCATTTGGTTCTCCCTGGAGTTGAGTCAGCAACATCACTAACTCATCAAAACAAACTCTTCAACCAGGGAACACTTCAAGAAATTGAAATCACTATCTCACTGTAAGAGCACTGTAAAAAAAAGCCAATGTTATATTTTTTTTGCTGTTCCCAGTGAAAGCCAAGGGTTTATATTGTTCAGACTCAAACATGACTGCAAAGCCCCTAATGAGTGTCACCTGAAGTTCTTGACACCGGTGGTGAAAGTAAAAGATTTCTGCTTTTGAAGGATGACTTCTCATTAATGCTATTGTTTGCTTGAAGATATGCAGTTTCTGCAATACTGAAATAACAATCTGGTGACATTCAAGATAATTTTGAAGCATTCTGGCATATACTACAAATTAAATTTTGTTGGCTCCTGCAGCATTCACGATTACAGTGCATAAATGGCAATAAAAATAACTGATGTTCAACTTGCAACAAATCTTAGCATAATGTTCGTTCTATCCATTTACTGGCATTTGATCTTCCACTGAGCTGGGGCACAGGGAATGTCAGTATGCTAGTAACTCCAAAGTGAAAGTGAAACTATTTATAGACGACTAGCAGAAGTCATATGGCCTTTGCGGTATGATGTCAGCAGAAACAGGGACAGACAAAAATAGCAAGTCCAGGCTTCTTTTAAAGTGTTTTTAAAGACATGTTTAAAGGAACATACTGTTGTTTTAAAAAGTAAGAGAACAGTAATCTTTAGAAGACATTTCAAAATAATAAAATATGCATATCAATAAACCAGACTGCTTTAGACAGCTACTGGGGCAACAGGTGATATTCAGCCAGGATATACCTTTCTCCTGAAATCCGATCCAACCACCAGTAGCCAGCAGTGATAATCCAGCCAGTTTCTGGCTGTAGTCTTGAATGAGGGCAGGGTTTGCAGCAGCACTGTGGGCTACAGGCTCGCCATCTACCCAGTGATCACTTTGGATAAAATCTGTCCTGTCCATGTAAAATAATTACCAGCCCTATAACAGAAATTTCTCCACGAGTCATTAATCTACTCTATTTATTCACCTTCTTCTTGCCCATTTCTCTTCCTAATTTCCTTTTAAAATTTCTGAATTCTGCTTCAACCGTTTGTGATCAAAAAAATTGTACTCATCAACAATTTTCTTCACATCTTTTTTTCGTTCTTTTGTGAAATTCTTAACTCCTTTCTCATCAGACCGTGGAAATAACTGTTCATCTTATGATAACTTTGAGATTAATTTCAAGACAGATGCTCTGGACGCTGTACACGATTTCAATCCTGCTCCGAATCTTTTGTTAATCTCTGTTCTTCACTTTGAGTTTCCAACCACTTCCTAGTGGCAGTAATCATTGACATTTATAACACTTATCTCTAAATACTAAGCAGTTATACTTGTGAACAGCAGACTCAGCTTTTACTTCATTTCTGAAATGATTTGTGTTTGAATTTCCAACAGCAAATAGGTGACTCTTTATCCTTGTGCTTGAACATAATGCCGATTCTGATTTGGCAACAGTCGCAAGCAGAGTCAAGGTTTGGGAGACGTGCCAAAGGATGAGTCATTCTGCTGTCAGGCTGCCAGAGACCATCTTGCAGAGGTAATCTCAAAAGACAATACGCAGAGCTTCTAACTTAGTTATTCCTTCTGGTTAACCAAAGGGCCCTTGGCATTATGTTCCTGCTTTCAGAAATCCCAAAATGTGATGCTGCGCTAACAGAGGTGGTCCTGTTGATTCACGTTCATTTGAATAGAAATGAGGATATTTAAAACATACTGTAATTTCCTAAATAGTTTACTTCAATACAAGATGAATAAAATGGTGGAGCAATTATTGGCCTAATAAATCTGCACTTTTAATCTTCTGGTCTTCCCCGCGCCCCCCCCCCCCCACTGGTATTGCATCCCAGAAACACATACAATTGGTCAGTGGTCTGGGTGAGTATTTTAAAAAACCATGTGAAGTTCTTAAAGTGAATGAATACGTACATTCTGCAAGATCCAAAATTGTGCTAGAATCAATTTGAATTGATCTTAAAATATTTTTAATCACTAAAATTTAATATCTGCTTAACTTTATGTCCCCTTGGTGTTTGTGTTTTGTATGACTGAATATTCTGTTGCATTTTCCTGTTCCTACACAGAAACCATGCTGACTTACCACACAAAAAAAGTTTTCAGAAGGATTTTTAATATACAGGAAGCATTGGATGCTGAATCACAAGCCTAGAATAGTCTTATCACACCTCACAAATGTCAAATCAACTATTTATGGAAAGTGATTAAATAACCAACTATATTTTTCTCAGAATTTTGTATACTCACAAATTATATGTTTGATATTGTATAGCAGAAGCAGCATGGGACAGTGATGAAGGAGTCAACCACATTGCATTTCTCATTGCATAACTTGTTTTTCAACTTTAAAATATTTCCAAATGCACTTGAATGGAACTAGGAAAATAGGTCAGTATTTAGGATTAAAGCATGCCGGAAATGATTTAGGAAAACAGTTAATTTCTTGCAATATTCGTTTTCCTAGAAACTTTCTGCTTTATTTTGATGACTTGTCTAAAAATAAGTATTGTTTAGATCACACTTGAATCACCGTGCCCAGTTCTGTCCCCTATATTATGGAGATATTGACAAGGGCACATTCTCAAGGGTGAAAGCAGAGCTGATGAAGTTAGAAACAGTATTAAAACTATACATGCTTGAGAAAGGATGGCCTGATTGAGGTCTTCAAGTGTACAACATTTTAGTATGGGGGTTAATGTGCTAAATATAAGGAAGAGTTTCTACTTTGGGCTTAAACTGAAAGTAGATATTATAATTCTAAGGAAGGGAGTAGAAAATTCAAAAGGAATTACTACCCAAAGAGTAGAAAGAATGTGGAGGGAGCCATAAAGGAATGCAGGCACTGGTATCAACTCGTTCTGCTAACTGGTCTGATTCTTGGTAATTTGTTTATTTATTGATTGAGATACAGTGTGAATTAGGCCCTTCCAGCCACGTGAAGCAATCCCCCAGTTTAATCCCAGCCTAATCACAGGACAATTTACAATGACAAATTTACCTACCAACCCGTCAAGTATACGCAGTTGAAATCTTGCTAATCTCTCGTAGAATATGAAAAGATTTAGGAGTACAGTTAGGAGGGAAATCCAGAGGGCAAAAGAGCACACAAGATACAACATAGAAACAGGATGATTTGGCAGATAAATGCGTGGCTGAGAAGCTGGACCAGAGGGGAGGGCTTCAGGTTCTTGGATCATTGGGATCTCTTCTGGGGGGAGGTATCTTAAGCAGGCAAGATAAGTTAGAATCTAAGCGATTCTATAAGTATATTAGGAACAAAAGGGAAGCTAGAGAGAGAAGAGGCCCTTAAGGATCATCATGGTTATATACAGTATGTGTGAAAGTACAGGAAATGAGTCTCAAATGATCATTTCTCATTTATATTTACTATGGAGAAGGTCATGTAAGCAAGGGAATTCAGTGAAGAGAACAGATGTCTTCAAACATACAGATTTCAAAAGAGTTGCTGGCAGTCTACAAGTGCATACAGGTGGATATATCAAGCGTATGCTTGGATATTGTGGGAAGGTGTTGAAGAAATCGCTGTGTCTCTGACACACATTTGTAGCCATGGGTGAAGTACTAAAAGACTGGAGGGAAGCTAATGTTATGCCTTTTGTTACATGCCTCAAGGAGATCTGTTTTTTTTGTGAGAATGATGTAATGGTCTTTTGGAGGTCACCTGATGTAATTTTCCCACCGATGTGAGGTCACGTGATGACATGTGTACCACAGGTATATCAGAGTAGACCCCAGATGACGCAGTTGGTTTTTAGATTTCCAGCTAGCATGTGCTGTGTCTCCGTTTCTGTTGCGTATTTGTTTTTATGACAGAGTTTCATTTTTTAAACAGTTGTTACGTTCTGCTGCAAGATACAATATTACTAGACTGGAAATTTTTGGCTAGATGTGCTGATTTACCCTATTCCAGTAGTAGAAGGGACAGTGAAGACTTTATCAAAGTACGGGACTGAAGGATTAGATCAGTGGGTCACGGTTAGGAGGGGGAAGGGGAAGAGTCAGGTAATAGAGAGTACCCCGGTGGTTGTGCCCCTTGACAATAGCTACTCCTGTTTGAGTACTGTTGGGGGGGGGGGGGGGGGGAACAGCTTACCTGGGGGAAGCAACAGTGGCCGTGCCTCTGGCACAGAGTCCGGCCCTGTAGCTCAGAAGGGTAGGGAAAGGAAGAGAAGAGCAGTTGTAATAGGGGACTCGATAGTAAGGGGGTCAGATAGGCGATTCTGTGGACGCAGTCCAGAGACCCGGATGGTAGTTTGCCTCCCTGGTGCCAGGGTCCAGGATATTTCTGATCGTGTCCAAGATATCCTGAAGTAGGAGGGTGAGGAGCCAGAAGTTGTGGTACATATAGGTACCAATGACATAGGTAGGAAAAGGGAAGAGGTCCTGAAAGGAGAATATAGGGAGCTAGGAAGGGAGTTGAGAAACAGGACCACAAAGGTAGTAATCTCAGGATTACTGCCTGTGCCATGTGACAGTGAGAGTAGGAATGCAATGAGGTGGAGGATAAATGTGTGGCTGAAGGATTGGAGCAGGGGGTAGGGATTCAAGTTTTTGGATCATTGGGACCTCTTTTGGTGCAGGCGTGACCTGTACAAAAAGGACGGGTTACACTTGAATCCTAGGGGGACCAATATCCTGGCAGGGAGATTAGCAAGGGCTACTGAGGTGACTTTAAACTAGAATGGTTGGGGGGTGGGAATCAAATTAAAGAGGCTAGGCGAGAGGAGGTTAGTTCACAACAGGGGGATGGGAACCAGTGCAGAGAGACAGAGGGGTGTAAAATGAGGGTAGAAGCAAAAAATAGTAAGGTGAAAAGTAAAAGTGGCAGGCTGACAAATCCAGGGCAAGTATCAAAAAGGGCCACTTTTCAACATAATTGTATAAGGGCTAAGAGAGTTGTAAAAGCACGCCTGAAGGCTTTGTGTGTCAATGCAAGGAGCATTCGTAACAAGGTGGATAAATTAAAAGTGCAGATTGTTATTAATGAATATGACATAGTTGGGATCACAGAGACATGGCTCCAGGGTGACCAAGGATGGGAGCTCAACATTCAGGGATATTCAATATTCAGGAGGGATAGACATGAAAGAAAAAGAGGTGGGGTGGCGTTGCTGGTTAGAGAGGAGATTAACGCAATAGAAAGGAAGGACGTTAGCCGGGAAGATGTGGAATCGATACGGGTAGAGTTGCATAACACTAAGGGGCAGAAAACGCTGGTGGGAGTTGTGTACAGGCCACCTAACAGTAGTAGTGAGGTTGGGGATGGTATTAAACAGGAAATTAGAAATGCGTGCAATAAAGGAACAGCAGTTATAATGGGTGACTTCAATCTACATGTAGATTGGGTGAACCAAATTGGTAAGGGTGCTGAGGAAGAGGATTTCTTGGAATGTATGCGGGATGGTTTTTTGAACCAACTAGAGAGCAGGCTAGTCTAGACTGGGTATTGAGCAATGAGGAAAGGTTAATTAGCAATCTTGTCGTGAGAGGCCCCTTGGGTAAGAGTGACCATAATATGGTGGAATTCTTCATTAAGATGGAGAGTGACATAGTTAATTCAGAAACAAAGGTTCTGAACTTAAAGAAGGGTAACTTTGAAGGTATGAGGCATGAACTAGCTAAGATAGACTGGCAAATGACACTTAAAGGGTTGACGGTGGATATGCAGTGGCAAGCATTTAAAGATCGCATGGATGAACTACAACAATTGTTCATCCCAGTTTGACAAAAGAATAAATCAAGGAAGGTAGTGCACCCGTGGCTGACAAGGGAAATTAGGGATAGTATCAATTCCAAAGAAGATGCATACAAATTAGACAGAAAAAGTGGCTCACTTGAGGACTGGGAGAAATTCAGAGTCCAGCAGGAGGACAAAGGACTTAATTAGGAAAAGGAAAAGAGATTATGAGAGAAAACTGGCAGGGAACATAAAAACGGACTGTAAAAGCTTTTATAGATATGTGAAAAGAAAAAGATTGGTTAAGACAAATGTAGGTCCCCTACAGACAGAAACAGGTGAATTGATTATGCGGAGCAAGGACATGACAGACCAATTGAATAATTACTTTGGTTCTGTCTTCACTAAGGAGGACATAAATAATCTTCCAGAAATAGTAGGGGACAGAAGGTCTAGTGAGATGGAGGAACTGAGGGAAATATATGTTAGTAGGGAAGTGGTGTTAGGTAAATTGAAGGGATTAAAGGCAGATAAATCCCCAGGGCCAGATGGTCTGCATCTCAGAGTGCTTAAGGAAGTAACCCAAGAAATAGTGGATGCATTAGTGATAATTTTTCAAAACTCGTTAGATTCTGGACTAGTTCCTGAGGATTGGAGGATGGCTAATGTAACCCCACTTTTTAAAAAAAGGAGGGAGAGAGAAACCAGGGAATTATAGACCTGGTTAGCCTAACATCGGTGGTGGGGAAACTGCTAGTCAGTTATCAAAGATGTGATAACAGCACATTTGGAAAGCGGTGAAATCATCGGACAAAGTCAGCATGGATTTGTGAAAGGAAAATCATGTCTGACGAATCTCATAGAAGTTTTTGAGGATGTAACTAGTAGAGTGGATAGGGGAGAACCAGTGGATGTGGTATATTTGGATTTTCAAAAGGCTTTTGACAAGGTCCCACACAGGAGATTAGTGTGCAAACTTAAAGCACACGGTATTGGGGGTAAGGCATTGATGTGGATGGAGAATTGGTTGGCAGACAGGAAGCAAAGAGTGGGAATAAACAGGACCTTTTCAGAATGGCAGGCAGTGACTAGTGGGGTAGCGCAAGGCTCAGTGCTGGGACCCCAGTTGTTTACAATATATATTAATGACTTGGATGAGGGAATTAAATGCAGCATCTCCAAGTTTGCGGATGACACGAAGCTGGGCGGCAGTGTTAGCTGTGAGGAGGATGCTAAGAGGATGCAGGGTGACTTGGATAGGTTAGGTGAGTGGGCAAATTCATGGCAGATGCAATTTAATGTGGATAAATGTGAAGTTATCCACTTTGGTGGCAAAAACAGGAAAACAGATTATTATCTGAATGGTGGCCAATTAGGAAAAGGGGAGGTGCAACAAGACCTGGGTGTCATTATACACCAGTCATTGAAAGTGGGCATGCAGGTACAGCAGGCGGTGAAAAAGGCGAATGGTATGCTGGCATTTATAGCAAGAGGATTCGAATACAGGAGCAGGGAAGTACTACTGCAGTTGTACAAGGCCTTGGTGAGACCACACCTGGAGTATTGTGCGCAATTTTGGTCCCCTAATCTGAGGAAAGACATCCTTGCCATAGAGGGAGTACAAAGAAGGTTCACCAGATTGATTCTTGGGATGGCAGGACTTTCATATGATGAAAGACTGGATGAACTAGGCTTATATTCGTTGGAATTTAGAAGATTGAGGGGGGATCTTATTGAAACATATAAAATCCTAAAGGGATTGGACAGGCTCGATGCAGGAAGATTGTTCCCAATGTTGGGGAAGTCCAGAACGAGGCGTCACAGTTTGAGGATAAAAGGGAAGCCTTTTAGGACCGAGATTAGGAAAAACTTTACACAGAGAGTGGTGAATCTGTGGAATTCTCTGCCACAGGAAACAGTTGAGGCCAGTTCATTGGCTATATTTAAGATATGGCCCTTGTGGCTAAAGGGATCAGGGGGTATGGAGGGAAGGCTGGTACAGGGTTCTGAGTTGGATGATCAGCCATGATCATACTGAATGGCGGTACAGACTTGAAGGGCCGAATGGCCTACTCCTGCACCTATTTTCTATGTTTCGATGTAGAGGAGTCGGCATCGTTTAGCAGTTTAACAAAGGATCGATCTTATTGAGTCTTCGTTGAAGGAGTAGCGACCTGCATCGAAGATAACTCTTGCCAAAAGAGTAAAGAGTTAATGCAAAGGTTTGCTCTCTCTAGAAACTTAGATCAGTTGTTTTAAACTGTTTATTTACTGCATCTTGAATCCTCTGGACAGAACCAGCAGGAAAGTCACGTCAATGAAGAAATCCTTCTCCAGAGAAGTCTCTCCCAATTGAACATATAAATCTGTTGGACGTTTGAATTTACCATTTTAAGAACTACATCTGACTATCGCTTTAAGAATTGTTTTCGCATTTAACGCTTTAAGTACCAGTGCCGAGTGACGATTTGTTGAACAGCTGCATGGTGGTTAACTTCTGGTTAAATTTTTTGTTTGTTTATTTTAATCATTTATCCATGTTTAATAAATGTTTGGTTGTTTTTATATAACCTGTCTCGATTGATATTCATTGTTGTCCATTACGTAACACTTTATTTTAAAGGGCAGTAAGAACAAACCAAGCCTCCACAATTGCCTGTGGCAAAATAAATTCCACAGATTCACCACTCTCTGGGTAAAGAAATTCCTCAACATCGCCATTCTAAAAAGGATACCCTCTATTCTGAAGCTGTCCTCTGGTGTCCCACCATAAGAAACATCCTCTCCACATCCACTCTATTAAGGCCTTTCACCATTTGATAGGTTTTAATGGGGTCACCCTCATTCTTCTGAATTCCAGGCCCACAGACATCAAACGCTATTCATATGGCAAGCAGTTCAAACCTCCTTTGAACCCTCTCCAGTTTCAGCACATCCTTTCTAAGATAAGAGGCCCAAAAACTGCTCACAATACTCCAAGTGAGGCCTCACCAGTGCTTTATTAAGTCTCAACATTACATCCTTGCTTTTATATTCTAGTCCTCTTGAAATGAATGCTAACATTGCATTTGTCTTCTACACCAGAGACTCAAACTGCAAATTAACCTTCAGGGAATCCAGACAGGGACACCCAAGTCCCTTTGTGCCTCAGTTTTCTGGATTTTCCCTCCATTTAGAAAATAGTTAACCCTTTCATTTCTTCTACAAAAGCAAAGACACATACACTTCCCAACACTATATTCCATCTGCCAATTATTTGTCTATTCTTTTAATCTGTCTAACTCCTTCTGTAGCCTCTCTGCTTCCTCAAAACTACCTGCCCCTCCACCTATCTTGGCATTGTCTGCAAACTTCGTAACAAAGCCATCAATTCCATCATCCAAATCATTAACATATAATGTGAAAAGAATTGGTTCCAACACAGACCCCTGTGGAACATCACTAGTCGCCAGTAGTCAACCAGAAAAGGCTCCCTTTATTCCCACATTTTGCCTCCTGCCAATTAGTCACTGCTTTATCCATGCCAGAATCTTTACTGTAATATCCTGAGTTTGTAACCTGTCAAGCAGCCTCACGTGTGGCACCTTGTCAAAGGCCTTCTGAAAATCCAAGTACACAACATCAACTGATTCCTTCCTTTGACTATCCTGTTTGTTATTTCTTCTGAGATTTGTCAGCCAAGATTTTCCCCTCAGGAAACCACGCTGACTACAGCTCAATTTTTCATGCGCCTCCAAGTACCGAGACCTCATCCTGAATAATCTTCCCAACTACTGAGGTCAGACTCACTGGCCTATAATTTTCAGTCTTCTGCCTCTCTCCCTTCTTGAAGAGTGGAGTGACATTTGCAATTTTCCAGTCTTCCGGAACCATTCTAGAAACTAGTGATTCCGAAAGATCATTACTAATGCCTACACGATCTCTTCAGCACCCTCTTTCAGAACCCTGGGGTGCCCACCATCTGGTCCAGTTGACTTATCTAGTTCAGACCCTTCTGTTTCCCTAGTAAAGGTAACCATGCACTTCATGACTCTTGACACCCAAAACTTCTACCATAGTGCTAGAGTCTACTACAGGGAAGACTGATGCAAAATACTTAATCAGTTCATCTGCCATTTCCTTGTCCCCCATTACTTTATCTTCAGCATAATTTTCCAGTGGTCCAATATCCACTTTCACTTCTCTTTTACACTATTGTATCTGAAGAAACTTTTAGTAGCTTCTTTAATATTATTGGCTAGCTTACTTTCAAATTCCATTCTAAACGTCATTCTTAGTTGCCTTCTGTTGAAATTTGAAAGGTTCCTAGTCATACTTTATTGATCCCGAGGGAAATTGGTTTTCTTTACAGTTGCACCATAATTAAATAGTAATAAAACCATAAATAATTAGTGATATGTAAATTATGCCAGGAAATAAGTCCAGGACCAGCCTATTGGCTCAGGGTTTCTGACACTCCAAGGGAGGAGTTGTAAAGTTTGATGGCCACAGGCAGGAATGTCTCTAACTTCTGACTAATTTTTGCTCTATGATATGCCCTCTTTGGCTTTTATGTTGGCTTTGGCTTCTCGTTAGCCACGGCTGTATCATCTTGCTTTTAGAGTACATCTTCCCCTTTGGCATGTATATATCCTGTGCCTACTGAATTGCTTCCAGAAATTCCTGCCATTGCTATTCTACCATCATCCCTGCCAGACTCCTCTAATGTCTCTGTAACTCCACTATAATACTGATATATCTGCCTTTAGCTTCTCCTTCTCAAAATTCAAGGTGAATTCAATCATACTATGATTACATTCCCCAAGAGGTTTTTTTTTTACCTTAAGCTCTCTAATCAATTCTGGTTCATTGCACAGCACTCAATCCAGAATAGCTAATCCCCTAGTGGGCTCAACCATGAACTGCTCCAAAAAGCCTTCTTGTAAGCATTCTAGAAATTACCCTCTTGGAATCCAGCACCAACTTGATTTTCCCAATCTACCTGCATATTGAAATCTCCCATGACTATTGTAAACATTGCCCTTTTGGCATGCATTTTCTGTCTCCCATTGTAATTTGTAGACCACATCCTTACTACTGTTTTGGGAATAAATCCTGTAAAGAGACAAATTGTGCCAAATTTCTTGATCGGACATTGCAGATGTCAATGAAATTTTAGGATTCTTCAGACCATGTTACTCCTATCTGGCAGCACCATCAAAAGTACCAAGAAGGCCCACCAGCGCCTTTACTTCCTGACGAAGCTAAGGAAATTTGGCCTGTCCCTTAAAACCCTCACTAATTTTTATAGATGCACCGTAGAAAGCATTCTTCCAGGGTGCATCACAACCTGGTATGGAAGTTGTCCTGTCCAAGACCGAAAGAAACTGCAGAAGATCGTGAACACAGTGCAGCACATCACACAAACTAATCTTCCATCCGTGGACTCACTTTACACCGCACGCTGTCGGAGCAGTGCTGCCAGGATAATCAAGGACACGACCCACCCAGCCAACACACTTTTCGTCCCTCTTCCCTCCGGGAGAAGGCTCAGGAGCTTGAAGAGTCGTACGGGCAGATTTGGGAACAGCTTCTTTCCAACTGTGATAAGACTGCTGACCCGGATCTGGGCCGTACCCTCCAAATATCTGGATCCACCTCTGTTTTTTTTGCACTACTGTACTTTCCCTTTTCCATTTTCTATTTATGATTTAAACTTTTAATATTTACTATTGATTTGTAATCCAGGGAGCACGAAGAGCAGAATCAAATATCGCTGTGATGATTGTACGTTCTAGTATCAATTGTTTGGCGACAATTTTGCGACAATAAAGTATGAAGTATAGTATCCTCCAAATATTTTCCGGTTATAGAGACTGTGCTGTGGTGCTGGAGATGCTGTAGCTGTTTAACATCTACAATACTCTAGATTCAGTCCCGACCCAGAGTACTCGCCACATGTTCTCCCTGTGAAGGCTTTGTTGCAAAGTTTGCAGATGATATGAAGATGGGTGCAGGGTCAGGTAGTTTTGAGGGTTACAGAAGGACTTAGACAGATTAGGAGAATGGGCAAAGTAGTGGCAGATGGAATACAGTCAGGAACTGGACAGTCATGCACATGGCAGAAGAAATGAAAGGGTTGACCATTTTCTAAATGGAGAGAAAATAGAGAAAAAAAAATCTGAGTTGCAAAGGGACTCGGGAGCCCTTGTAGAGGATTCCCTGAAGGTCAATTTGCAGGTTGAATCTGTGGTGAGGAAGGCAAATGCAATGTTAGCATCATTTCAATAAGACTAAAATACAAATGCAAGGGTGTAACATTGAGACTCTAAAGCACTGGTGAGTGCTCAGTTGGAGTATTGTGAGCAGTTTTGGGACTGTCTTAGAAAGGGTGTGCTGAAACTGGAGAGGGTTCAACAGAAATTTACAAAAATGATTCCAGGATTGAATGGCTTCTCATATGAAAAGCATTTGATGGCTCTGGGCCTGTATTCGCAGGAATTCAGAAAAATGAGGGGTGACATCACTGAAACCTATCGAAGGTGAAAGGCCTTGATAGAGCAGACGTGGAGAGGATATTTCCCATACTGGGAGAGTCTAAGACTAGAGGATACAGCCTCAAAATGAAGGGCATCCTTTTAGAATGGAGATGTTGAGGAATTTCTTTAGTCAGAGGGTGTTGAATCTGTGGAATTCTTTGTCAAAGGCAGCCATGGAGGCCAAGTCTTTATGTATATTTAAGGCAGAGGTTGATAGATTCTTGATTGGTCAGGGCATGAAGGGATACGGGGAGAAGGCAGGAGATTGGTGCTGAGAGGAATATTGGATCAGCCTTGATGAAATGGCAGAGCAGACTCAATGGGCCAAATGGTTTAATTCTACTCCTATATCTTATGGCAATGCAGATGAAATGAAAAAAAAACATAGATGTAGTTCCCAGTGGGCTGAGCAATGAAGTTTTATGGGGATATGACATAAATTAGCAGTAAATCTGGAGTAGTTTGGGAACCTGGTCATGCAGAGATTGGCAATACAGAGTAGGCCATCTCCTGGGTAATTGGTACTGTTCAATAGTTTAACCTTGGCAGCTTTTGCAAGGTTGTTGGTCATGCTTCACACTGACTCTGGCTGCCACCTCCTGTCCATTATGTGGTACTGCAAAGGGTACAAGAACAATGTTTTATTTTAATATTAAATACAGCCAGTTTCCAAGTTAATCTGTTGCTCTGGCCTCTAAACATTTTAATTGTTAACATCTGTAAACATTTACGGCTAGTTACTAGCACTCTCATCTCAGTGATGAAATTTCATTTTTGGGAAGAGCCAAGGCAGTTAAGATGTTTCATTAAAACTGTGGAATTAACTTCCTCCTCACCCAATCTGTTAACCTGAAACATCTTCAGTTATTAATTGGGTGGGGTGAGGTGTCATGTGGTGTGTGGGGGGGGGGGAAAAAAGAGGTTGGAATCTCCTTCCAGCCATGTATTGAAGATCCCACTATTTGTTAATTAAATCAGGAAAAGTACAGAGTCTCTTGCACGTATAAACTGTTACAAAAGAGAAAAAAGGCTAGTTTGCTTAGGATTAGCAAGCTCACTTCTGTTTTACATGGGGTGAGGTGCAACAGGAAGACCTTAATGATACTGGTCTCCAGTAGCTTCACTCCAACATGTTTACAGCCAGAGACACATCTTAGAACATTGATATTGAAGAGTAGTAGGTTCTGCATTTGCTTGTAACTCACTTAGACAGTGTCTGTTAAGGAAACATAACCACCTACTGTAGCAGCCAACTCTCAACTGAAGCATGGTGCACACCAAATTGTGATAGTTAACCATCTGACAATTTGTTGACACAAGTGACCCTGCCAATCTAAAAGTAAAACTCAACTTCAATAGCTTATAAATGTGAGAAAAAATTTAGCAGTTTTAAAAATCAATGCAGCCATTCCTGGCTTTGTGGCTGTTAGGGAAGTGGAGGTTCATCACTCAGAAATCACTCATACACAAAAACAAATAGCAGGTTCAAGAATTTCAACTATTCTTTTCCTGAAACAACCAGCAAAACACAAATCATTACACTTTAGCAACACTGTGACCCACTTTGCACTCAAGTGGATTTTGTTTTCTTGTTCCAATTGGTTTTTGTTTGTAAAATTGTATTTATGAACACAAGTTATGCACAAGATATTCTGCAGATGCTGGAAACTGCCCCACCACTTTCCACTCCTAATGAAGGGTCTCAGCCCAAAATATCAACTGTTTATTCTTTTCCATGGATGCTGCCTGACCTGCTGAGTTCCTCCAGCACTTTGTGTGTGTTGCATAATGTGTTTCTTGTGAATGCTGTTCACGTGATGCTATGTGTTCATGACACTGCTGCAAGCAAGTTTTCATTGTATGCCGGTACATATGCATACAAGAGTAAACTCGACTTTGGAATAAAATTCACTGTCATCGTTTCTTTACTTTTTTCTCAAAAATTCAATGTTTTATCAACTTGTATTTTTGACACATGTAGACGACGCAACTTGATAATATAGAGAATTGAAAAAGAGAACATTTTGTAGGATTGCAAACTGCCCCCTGCTCCCCACAATGCAGGATCACCTGTATGCATGTACCAGACTACTGCAGGAAAAGTAGCAGACAATTTGCACAAAAAAAAACAGACAATCTACTGGAGGAACTCAGCAAGCCAACCACCATTTGTGGAAGAAAGGATTTGTCAAGATTCAATGTTTTGGGTCAAAACTCTACATCAGGACATGTCAGCAGGTGCTGCTTGACCTGCTGGGTGTCTCCAGCAAGATTATTTCTTGCTCCAGGTTCCAGTATCTGCAGGCTCGTGTCCGGGGGGGGGGGGGTGAAAATTGGTTCCAGAAATAACTGCCTCATGTGTAGCAGTTTTTATTTCTAAATAAAAAAGGATCAGCTTTATTTGTCCCAGGTACATCAAAACATACGGTGAAATGCATCATTTGTGTCAAGGACCAATACAGTCCAAGGTTGTGACTGGAGTCTGCCTGCAAGTGTTGCCATTTCACATTTCCACCAACTGCACTTTTTTTTTTTGCTTTTTGATCTTGCCCAGGTCATCCAATGATTCAAAAGGTTATTGAACCAAAATGTTAAACCTGTTTCATTCCTTTCAGATCTGGTTAGTCTGCTGATTCTGTTTTCTTTCTAGCATTCTCTTTTCATTTCTACGATCTGTTTTGTACGAGTGAAGAATGATGGTCAGGACCAGTCTGGAAGCTTCTTTCCTTCCTGCTACAAAGATCTTTATGTTCAGCTGAGGATTCTTCTTTAAATGGATGTTGCGTAGTAAGAGGCACAAACTGATTCGAAGAATGAAGTGTGTGTAGTGAGAGATAGGATCTGGAATCGGGTTGTTGGGTAATGCGGGAAGATTAAAGTGGTTTTGCTGTAAATGGGTGCTTGGTATCGGCACTAACTTGGTGGCTGTAGGTCTGGTTCTTGTGTTGCAAGACTCTTAAAACTTTACAGTACCTTTTGATTACAGGCTATGCTGAAAGCACTTTGTCTGATGGTGAATTCATTCACATATTCTCCAAGGGGAAAATAAGTCTTTGTGGTAGCAAGGTGGTTAAATTAGTGGGCATTAGTTCAGTGGCTTGGACTAATCCAGAGATAAGAGTTCAAATCACACCAGGGAGGCTGTCCCAGCAGGGAAATTTAAATTCAATTTAGTTAAATACATTAGCTAATGTCTGCAATAACAATATACTGAAACATTTGGATTGTCCTAAATATCCATCTATTTCACTAAAAGAAATCTCTCCTTACCCACTTACATGATTCCCAAACCACAGTAACATGGCTGACTGATGGCCATTGATTTGTCAGCAGCAATTAATGATAAAAGTCAACATCCCATTATTTTAAAAGATGTAAAGATGCAAAAAAAACCCACCTTCACTGTTGCCTGCAGTGTTTTTGCAAGGGCTCTCTGATGAGCTGCAGTAAGCAAATCTAATCACTAGATGGCAGGGCGGTGGGCAGTCCTGCTCTTGACAGCAGGCTTCACCATCAAATGTGTGTAACATCTTTTGTTTAAAAAAAAATCAGTGTGGTTGGCTCAAATGATTCAAAATATAACACTTTATTTATATCATAGAAAATAGTCTGTGGATTATAAATTCAGTTGTGGAGCCATAGAATTATATTAAGACCATTCAGCTAACATCTGTGCCAGCTGCTAGAGCTACCTAGTCAAATTCCGCCTTCCAGTACCTGATACATTGAGCTGATGTACACATTCAAATGTTATTTAAGTGTGATGAGTGTTCCTGCTTCTACCAGACACTTACCCCAGCCTGCTCTGTTGGGAACTTCCTTCTCTTCTCCTCGGGGTCTTTTATTGTGGTATTATGCCAAACATTGGACATAGAGCAATAAAAGTCCCTTTTGAACAAATGCTCTGGGTGACTGCAGAAAGTTATCATTTGATGACTTTCAAGATGATATCAGATCTGGTAACTTTAAATGATCTAATTTCTGTATCTCAGGTATTAAGCTCAGTTTTCCAAAAAAATTAACAGTTTTATCAGCCTTTATTTCCGTCTGACATTTCTAAATGCCGTATTAATCCTTGTTTCTTTATATCACAGTTTGGTGGTCATCTCTTAGCTCAAACCTACTGTCAGAAAAGCTACTACGCTAATAGAATCTAATTGGCTGCAGAAAAAAAATGTAATTCACAGTCAAAAAAAAGTTAAAACAGCTCAGAGATCCTCCAATTTAGAAAACACCCATTCCACCTAATAATATCTCTTGTTACCCAACTTGAAACAATCCAGTAATTGTCTGCCAGGTGTCCTTGTACTGAGACTCTAGAGAAGGGGCTCCCAACCCATGGTTCATGGACCCCTCAGTTAATGGCAAGACCCCATGGCATTAAACAGGTTGGTAAACCCTGTCTCAAGGGCTGAACCAACAGCAATGAGCAATTCTGGAATATTAAGTACAAAAATGTTCCAATTCACTTCATAGAGATTGAAAGAATGGGAAGGTTTCCAGTGGTCTTGTTTTTCACAGCCCTTTCTGGATGTCAGAATCTGATTTATTATCACAATATACAGTACATCCTCTAATTAACAACACACATCAAAGTTGCTGGTGAACGCAGCAGGCCAGGCAGCATCTCTAGGAAGAGGTGCAGTCGACGTTTCAGGCCGAGACCCTTCGTCAGGAATTTCCAGCATCTGCAGAATTCCTGTTGTTTACGTCCTGTAACTTCTTGTTTTTGTGCCAGTCAGAATGTTCTCCATTGTACATCTGTAGAAATTTGCTAGATTTTTTTGGTGACATAGCAAACCTCCTCAAACTTCTAAATGTGTGCCTTCCTCATGTTTGCATCAACTTGTGCCCAAGATTGATCTTCCGAGATTCGAAGCTGCTCACCCTTTTCACTACTGACTGTTGGATGAGGACTGGTGCATGTTCTTCCAACCTACCTTCCCCTCCTGAGGCCCACAATCAGTTCCAATCAGGTCTTGCTGATGTTGAATTCCAGGTTGTTGGTGCGACACCACTCAGCCAGCTGATCTGTCTCGTCCCTCTACGCCCCCTCGATACAATCCGAGATTCTGCTAACAACCGAGGTGTCACCGGTGAACGTAGAGAGCACTGGTGCTGTGCCTAGCCACACAGTCATGGGTGTAGTCAGACTTGGAAACTTGACTAGTACTGAAGGTAAGATGGTGTTGAACGCCGAGCTGTACTGAATGTGCAGCAGCCTGACAAGGTGACTGCTGTTGTCCAGATGGTCCAAGGCCAAGTGGAGAGGCAGTGAGATTGCATCTGCTATAGGCCTGTAATGGCAGTAAGCAAATTGGAAAGAGCCTGGATCTTTCTTCGGCAGGGGCTAATTCTGGCCATAACCAACCTCTTAAAACGTTTCATCAGAGTAGGTGCAACTGCTATCAGGTGACAGCCACTGAGGAAGCTCTCCCTGCTCTTTTTTGGGCATCAGTACGATTAATGTCCTTTTAAAGCATGTGGGAAGCTCCAAATTCAGCAGTCCTTAAACTCTGCAGCCAGTTAGCTGGTACAGATGTTCAGTACCCTACCAGGTACACCATCAGGGCTTGATGCCTTGTCAGATTCACCCTCCTGAAAGTTGCTGTGACTTCAGCCTCCAATCGGAAATCAAGGGGTCAGGGGTCGCCAAATGCTGTGTAGATCCACACAGGAGTAATTTTATTCTCCCTTTTGGAGAGTGAAGCATCAAATCCATCTATAATATTAGGTTTTGCCTTATAGGAAATAATGGCATATCATCCCTACCACAGATGTCATGCATCCGACTGTGGCGCTAACTTCATATGGAATTGCCTTTATGCTGGCCTTCTGTCGGTTGTCCCTGGACTTCTTGCAGGGTTCTGGATTGCCGGGGCTGAATGCCACAGATCTAGTCCCTAGCAGACTGTGAATCTCTGTGGTGCTCTGGGGTATCTCTGGTTTTCCATTTGGTTGAGGGGGGAGGTATACAAAAGGTGCCTCCCACACAAATTCCCTCCTGGGAATGAAGAAGTAGGTGAATCTCCTGGTCTGGATATGTTTGGCATGTTCCTGAAGGCACACACTCATTCACATAGGTCTCGATGAAGTCGGTGATGACTGTGGCATAATTCATTCAGATTCGAAGGCGAATCCTTGAATACATCCCAAAGAATTTAGCCTGATTCAAGAGAAGTGACTGATAAAGTCAAAAGTGAGGCAACCAATTTGCCAACTCCTTTAAGCCACTGTTATGAGCAGTGGACTGAAAAATGAAGATAACCCCCAATGATTTATTGTTGCTATTTATTATATTTGCCTAGTTCACTTAATCTTGATGTATTATGAGATGAACTTTTTGAAATATTGGTCGTGATGCGAAAACCCAAGTTGAGTAAAATGTTCTCCAAAGGGGCTGTTGGTTGGTGGGTCCTCAGGATCTATAGCAGAGGCCGATCTGGGCTCCACATATTGTGGTGCAGTGTGGGCACTAGTAAGTGGAGACTGTGGTTCATGGTTGGGTCATTTGGTTGTTCATTCACTCCTTCTCATTGTGCTGCACATTCTCTGCAGCACAGCAAAGATCCCTCATGTAGCGCAGCTCCCTCTTGGACAGATTTCCTCCAGAAATACATGCTGATGATCGATTGGGCAAAGAAAATAACACATCTTGGATCTATATGAAACTAGAAAATATCCTATACATTTCATAACTCTAGAGGTTCTGCAGATGATGGAAATACAGAAATGCAGGAGGCCAAGATTCTGGCATTCTCCCCCTTTCTTTCCAGTCCTGATGAAGAGTATCAGCCTGTACAGCCAACTCTTCATTCCTCGCCTGCTGAGTTCCTCCAGCATTTTGTACGCGTTTCTCCTATACATTTCCTGTCTTCATCTAATATGTTTTTATTCATCTGAAGTTAGCAGCATGGGGACCAAGAAAGATGGGACCGTAGGGCAAGACAATTTAATGAAGTTCACAATTATATGCGGCATTTTAAAACATCAAGAGAATGAATCATGAAAAACAGTCGACTCCCTGCTGGAGATAAGTAATTTTCAGTACCAGAGAGATTTGTTGGCAAAAATTAGAATAAGGCACTAGTTTGACAGATCAAATTAAGTAGGCATAGACTTCAAATGACCCCAAAGCAAGCCCCATTTGCCATACCAGTCTTGCTCCCACTTTCTCAGGTAAGCCCATAGTGTATCCCCTCTGTAAATACAGCAATTGCTACCGTAAGATGCATTTCCTGACAGTACTGTATGGTTTCTCATGAAAATACTGGCAGAGTGATGCATCTCCAACATCTTCAGATATTTGTGGTTAGCTGCCATTGACTTTCCTATGAAGATGGTGCAGTTAAACAGTAGAGCCCAGTGAGTGGAGGACCATTAGGACAGAAGTTATGTTTAGGTTTGTTCATTAAGGAGGAGCAACGGAAGAATTTTAGGGAGGGAAATTTCAAATGTAACTTGGACAGATGAAGGCATAGTCTCAAATGCTCATCCTGTAAAGACAAAGTTAAGAGACCAGAGTTTATTAGAGAGGTTGGAGAAGTAGAGTTTATAGGATACAGGAGGTTATGAGGAGGTCTCTTCAAGGATGAGGATTGTCTAAAGTAGCAGGTTAATCGGGGATCAGGATTTGGTGCAGGTTAGGATACAATATGCAGTTTTAAATGATCGGAGGATGGAAGGCAGCATTGGAATTATGAAGCACAAAGTTGAGGAGGGTACTGGGGAGGTTTACAGCAGGGACTAAGACTAAATGTTGTTGAGAAGGAAGGAGGTGTTGGTGATGGAAAAGCTATGGAAGCATTGGCCAAGGTCAGATGAGGCAACGTGGTTGTGAATCGTCTCAGACATCAGGCAGGCAGGGTGTTAGGACCAATGAATAGGAACAGAGTTTGTAATGGTACAGATGATACCCTGCCAAAATAACTGCCCTTTGTGTGAAAAAGATAATTTCCTTCTTACTCCTTGAAACGATAATTTTAAGCAAGGTTTGGGCAATAATTTGAGGGCAGGAATGGACTCCAAATGCAAACTTGGCTCACTACTCTCAGGCACTGAAGCTTTTGCCAGTTCCTACAGTTTCAGACAATTAAAAGCCAATGGAAGAGAATTATATTTAAAAAACTGCACTCAATTATTGCAGAATTGGGAGCAGACAGCAGAGGCACAGATCCCTGTTGACAAGAAACATTGTACTGAATTGATATTTCATTGCTGCATGATAGTAGTACATTATTGCTCAAATATATCAAATCAGCACTGAGCTACTGCCAAGTCCTTGCCTCTTGCAGCACCTATGGAGCTGTCACTGGCTCACGCCCACCGAGTGGAGTTCTCATAGAGAGCAGCTTCGGTGTGGGCTGGTAATAAACTTTATGATCATTTCTGGACATTACCAAGTGATGAATAATGCAGCAACGGACGAGAGGTGTGTACAATTAACAGTGCAGCACGAGGTGAATCAGATAGTAGCTGTCAACAGTTGGAAAGTCATGGGCTCACGATCCACTTGAACACTTGAGCAGAGAGCTACGCTGACGCTTCAGTGCTGTAGTCAGGGGATGGCTCACTGCTGAAGGCAGAGGGTGCGAAACGGAGGCCTCATCTTCCCTCAGGTGGATCCTAAAGCATGATACCACCTAAAGGGTCCTTGACAATATTTATTTCTCGTCTACTGTTACCAAATCCAATCATCACACTGCTGTTTGTAGGAGTCTGCTGTGTAGAAACTGGCTTCCATGTTTCCTTCATTGCAACAATTACTGTCATTTTAGAAAAATGGACTATCCTGAGAACAGTGTGAAAGATACCACATACATTTTCCACCTTAATGTGTTAGAATTAATCTAAGCTCCAAACTACACTTGGACTGAAGAGCCAAATCTGGGCTGAAGGAAGTTCCCTGTGCCCAAACTGTGTAAAGCACAGAAACAGGGAATATCCTGCAGTATTTGTTAGAAATACTAATTCACAAATGGCATTCTTTCTTGTGCCTAAAGCAAACACTAACAACAAAACATTGTGTTATAATTGGCACAGCAGTCTCCCTCATCCCTAGACAGCCTGTCCCTCAAGTGCCTGCAGCCGTTTCCTCAGCCTGTGTCTATGGTTGTGGAGACCCTGTTTCCTTCGAAGTGTGGGAACCTCAACTGACAGGTCACCAGCTGTACCACTAAACTGCTTTCTCATATTTGTCAAAAGTGTCTAACTGGACCTACAATAAAATGGTATTGAACAATAAACCAGGCTGAGTCTCAGGGGTAAGCTGAGAGAATACAAATATTGTGCTCACCTGCCTGCCCCTTTCCTATTCACACAAATCCTCCAATCCATTGTAAATGGAATTCCCTCTCTCAGTATAGAAAGGACTTCCTTAAGGACAATATCACAACAATTATTTACTTATTCCTTTGGAAGCACGTACTGGCACACAGGAAAAGTCAGGTTCCTTTGAAGCCCAATGGCAGCATTTATAATATTCATTAATAAATAAAATCTGGCAAGGTTTTGTCTTCAGCTGACTAACATATTAACCTCTTAAGGAAACTCTTTTGCTTTTTTCCTGTCTGCAATATAATTTATTTTCCCCACTACAACAGCGATTCCAAAGCACAGATTCTGAAAATGTCAGTTGAATTTAATCACCTTTCTCCCTCCCACCTCTGTTAGTGTTCAGAAACACATTCCCTGCAGCACCTGCTTTGGCCCAGATACATAGCACAGGGGCACAATCATCACGGGCATGTCCTGCCCTTACAGGGATTAGTGTGCGGAAGAGGGGGAAAAGTGGCTCTCAGGGCTTCTCAATCAGAAAGTAGCAGAAGTGAAGATAAGTGTACTCTCACAATCAGATTTTGATCAGCTTGCCTTCTCCACAGAGTTACGACGTCAGGTTGGTGAGTGAAGGCAGAAAGGGGACTTCCTCGATGACTGGAGGCCTGTTACTCGTGGTACGCCATAGGGATTGGTGCAAGGTCAGTTGTAGTTTGACATCTATATCAATGACCTGGATGATAATGTGGTAAACTGGATCAGCAAATTTGTGGATGACACCAAGAATGGGGTTGTAGTGGACAGCGAGGAAGAATATCAAAGCTTGTAGTGGGATCTGGACCAGCTGGAAAAATAGGCTAAAAATGGCAGATGGAGTTTAATGCAGACAAGTGTGAGGTGCTGCATTTCAATTGCACCACCCAGACAGGTCTTACAGTGAGTGGTAGGGAACTGAGGAGTGCCGTAAAACAAAGGGATTTGGGAATACAGGTCTACAATTCCTTGAAAATAGTATCCCAGGTAAATAGAGTCATAAAGATTTGGCATTTTTGGCCTTCATAAATCAATTTATGAGTACAGGAGTTGGTATGTTATGTTGACATTGTATAAGACGTAGGTGGGGCCTAATTTGGAGCAGTGTGGCAGTTTTGGTCACCTACCCACAGGAAATAAGTAAATAAGATTAAAAAAGTGCAGAGAAAATTTACAAAGATGTTGCTGGAACTGGAGCAACTGAATTATAGGGAAAGGTTGAACAGGTTAGGAATTTATTCCCTAGGACATAGAAAATTGAGGGGAGATTCAATAGAGGTACAGTATACAAAATTATGTGGGATAAAGATAGGGTAAATGCAAGCAAGCTTTTTCCACTGAGGATGGGTGGGACTACAACTAGAGGTCATGGGTCAAGGGTGAAAGGTGAAATGTTTAAGGGGCACTTCTCCACTCAGAAAGTGGTGAGAGTGTGGAATGAGTTGCCAGTGCAAGTTTAAGAAAAAAATTGTGATAGATACATGAATGGGAGGAGTATGGAAGCTATGGTTTGGGTGTAGGTTAATGGGACTATGTAGTTCCATGGGTCAGCACAGACTAGATGGGCTGAAGGGCCGGTTTCTTTGCTGTAGTATTCTATGACTCAAGATCAGAGGGATGTCATTTTTATGGTTTAAGGAGTGGTATGGCAGATTTTTAACTCCGGCAGCCATACAAAGCTAAACATGTCCAATATTGTCCATCTTAATCTAAGTGTGTTGTGTGATATTGTGCACAGATTTCAAAAAAATTTAATTAAGGACCCACAAGACCAGGATGAGTTCCATAACAATGGGCACCTGGAATGATTCTTCTGGATGTTGTCCGCTGGATGGAAAAGAGAACGTGTCTATGCTCATCACCCCAGCAAAAGTGAGACTTACTTCTATCAAATCCATGACTTTGCTACCTCCATATTCATAGACAATATAGAAGGTGGCCATTCTGTCCATCATACTTGTGTTGCGAAACTAATATAATCCTCTTTCTTCCTTTCCAGTAGGCTACAAGTTACAGTCCTAGGAGGGAATTGAGGTGGGAAGCACCTTTAAATTCCTCTGCCCTCAACTAAGTGGAATACCAGAGGACCACAGAGCAGGCAAATGTGATACACTATCTCCTCCATTCTTCCCCTCTGTTCTCCTGTGATATGAGTACATAACTTAGGAAGTAGGACTAATTATATTGTCAGGTACAAATAACCCATATTTGAGTGCTGGCTGAATCTATAATGTAAGGAGCCATTTTATGTCAGCATGTGGTAACAAAACTCCAGCCATTTGGTATAGAGCAATTTATTATGACTGTTTGAAAACAATGTAATAAAAGAGTATGAGTTTCTTCTCTTTGGGAGGGGTAAAGGAATCTTTGTGCTGAGGCTGTCCAGAAACAGGTGGGAGGGATCTTAGAGAGTTGGTGCAGTTCAAAGTCCACTACATCACTTCAACTCTAACTGTTATTTAACCTGAGCCCGAGCTGGGATGCCAAGGACCGACCCACCAGCTCACAGAGGAGCCACCATCCTCCCCAATGGCTATCGTCTCCTGGGGAGAGACGCTGAGCTCTGACTACATGTGTAGATACACCATAGATGGAAAAAGAAACAGTTAATGTTTCAGATCAGAAATCCTTCAATGGAGAGATCCTTCAATGGAGAGATGAAAGTGAGGTTTAAGCTGCACAGAGAGTAGAAGAGTATTGGATAGGACAGAGAGAATTTCTGTGATGGAGTGAGGCTAGCATTGCCAAGACTATTCCATTGTTTATTGGTTGACAAAGTAATGAGGACAGCAAGGGAGAAATAAAACATGATAAAGCTACAGAATTCAGGTCAGAGTTGTTGCGGAAACCTGAAGCTAGAAGGAGAATGGTAGAAATGCCCAGGAGTATAGGAGAGTTAAATAGGCTGGCTGGTTGGTGTTGCAGCACAGCCTCGCATTTAATGTCGGTAAGACCAAGGAATTGGTTGTGGACTTCAAGGGGAGGTCAGGAGAACACTCACCATTCCTCCTTGAGGGGTCAGCAGTGCAAAGGACGAGCAGCGTTAAGTTCCTTGGTGTCAACAACTCAGGGGATCCATTCTGGGCTCAGGATCATGACGCAATCACAACGAAGGCAGGCCAAAGCCTCTGCTTCATTAGGAGTTTGAGGAGATTTTGTATGTCACCAAGGACTCTTGCAAATTTCCGGAGATGTATGCTGGAGAGCATTCTGACGGGTTGCATCACAGAATGTTATAGTGTCTCCAATATAAGAGGCTGCAGATTAGTTGCATCATATCAGGTACAAATAACCCCCAGTAATATAACCAAGTGAAGGCTGAGTCGATAATGTAAGGAACCATTTTATGTCAGCATCTGATAACTAAACTCCAGCCATTTGTAGATTCAGCCAGTTGAATCACAGTCACTACCCTGCTCACCATTGAGGACATCTCTAAGAGGTGGTGCCCCAAGCATATGGTATCCATCATTAAAGACCCTCACCATCTGATACATGCTTTCTTCATGTTACTACCAGCCTGATGACCCACAATCAGTATTTCAAGAACACTGTTCCCGCTGTCATCTGATTTCTGAATGCTCCGTGACCAGTATCTCACCTTTTGTCTTTTGCACTATTTATTTTGCAGCTTATAATAATTTTTATGTCTTGCACTGTATTGCTGCCACAAAGCATCAAATCTCTTAACATGTTTCAGTGATAATAAACCTGGATTCTCTTTTTGAAAATAGATCAGGCACAGTCTGTGGACGGAGAAGGCCCAGGTTAATGCATTTGTAGCTCAGTGCATAGGATGTGTTCTAGTGGAAACAACGATGAAAGGGGTTATTAAAGGTTGTAGATGCACGACTGACAGTTCAACAGTGCAGGGTACTTGGTGCAAATCCAGCAATGGGTCGCCCACGGCTCAGAGTGGAGCGGCTGTCTGCGAGGGCGAGTGTTGGGCAGGCTGGGGCTAGCGTGTTTTTGCGCATTCTGAGTTGTGGGGTTCAGCGCTGTGACCCACATTGAAAGGGCCTGGCAAAGATGCTCCAGGTGCTGATAGTCTACCCAGATCCTATCTCTTTCTCTTCAGCCACCCCTGCTGGACATGGTCTTTCCCATCTCCGTTCAGCTGCTCAGTTCTTTCCAGCCCAGGCCAACAAGCCCAATAGCTTAAACACGAGGAATTCTGCAGATGCTGGAAATTCAAGCAACACACATCAAAGTTGCTGGTGAACGCAGCAGGTCAGGCAGCATCTCTAGGAAGAGGTACAGGCGACGTTTCGGGCCGAGACCCTTCGTCAGGACTAACTGAAGGAAGCAATTCAGTTTCACCTTCAGTCAGTACTGACGAAGGGTCTCGGCCCGAAACTTCGACTGTACCTCTTCCCAGAGATGCTGCCTGACCTGCTGCGTTCACCAGCAACTTTGATGTGTGAAGCACAATAGCTGACAACCACCACCAAGCTTTGTCCCAGTGGAGAGGTTTCTGGCGTGGAGGAATCCGGCGTAGGCAGCAGCTTCTATCAGACAACGAGAGAGACGCTCACCATGTGGGTCGGGCTGAAGCCACTCACTCTGAATCAGGGGTGAATGAGTGCAGCTGTTGCACAGGGGTCAGGGAACTGAACCAGACTCCCAGCTCAGCAGCGTGTGGTGTGAGCAGGGGGTTACATTGCTGTGAGTGTTCAAACTGGAGAACCACCAAGACAACGTTAAGTGGGACACCATAAACACAAGAGTTTCTGCAAATTGCTGGAAATCCATTTTGGAAACAGCTTACTGATTTATTTGCTTTTTGTATCATTCTCTGTAAACTATAGCAAATGTGTGTGGAAAAAAAATATCACAGGAGATCAGCAGTTTCTGAGACACTAAAGCCACCCCATCTGGTACCAGCAATCATTCCACAGTCAAAGTCACTTAGATTACATTTCTTCCACAATCTTATCTGAACTAACAACTGAACTTCTTATCCACATCAGCATGCCTTTATGCATTGAGTTACTGTCTCACAATTGGGGGATTAGATATTTGCTTTATTTCAGCTATGATTGAATGGTAGAGCAGACTCGATGGGGCAAATGGCCTAATTCTGCCCCGGTGTCTTATGGTCTTAATGAGCAGGTGTACAGGAATAGCTAATAAAATGGCCACTGAGTGTTTATTATCTATATTGATGTCAAAAAATGAAAAGCATGTTGTGTATTTAATATTTTGGTAATATTTGAGTAATCTTGTAAATATATTGTTTAAGTGTTCTTGTTCATTTCAATAATTAGGGGTTTATGTACAAATACCTGAATTATATACATCATCACACTTCCACATGATACATACATATCTCACAAATAAATACAGTTAGACTCACATTGTGGACTCCTGTGCCTTCCTTTGAATTAGTTTAATGTTTTGAAGTTACAAAACATTGCAGATGGGAACCTTACAGAGACTGATTACTGTTCCAACATGGGAGGCACAGGAATTATTGGAGAACGATCTGAAATCGATATACCTACCAACGCTCCCCTCTCTTACCCTGGGAGGGAGAGGAGGTCAGTGTGAGAGACCATTGTGGGCCGAGATTGGCAAATTCAATACAAGCCCAAAGTCGAACCTGAGACCTTCGCAATCCACATGACTCATTCACTCACTTCACAAAGTTACCAATCATCTGCAGAATTCATCAGAACACGTGCCCTGGAAAGGCTACTACAAAATTGCCTCTGGGACCAAGTCATCAACTTTTTTTTTTTAAAAAGTTCCTGGAAAAAAGCATATTTTATTTATTTACTTACCCTTTTAGCCCTGAACCAAACAGACAGAAAGCATTTCATAACTTGACCTTTACTTCCCCAATTGTATTTGAAAGAGAGAGAGAACTATGAAACTACCAAAGCTACTATCTCAAAATATTAACTTGGCTGAGATACATAACAAACTTGGTTGTTATTATGATTGCTTTGTGGCAAATGATATTTATTTGACAATGATATTGAATATACTTATAAAAAATAAGATCCAACACTTACCTTTATCAAATCTGCTATCAGAGCCTCACTCTGTATAGTCTTCTGAATTGGATCAGTACCACAATGGCTTTAATGACTAAACCATCCAAATTGATAAACAAGGGATTAACTGCTCAAGTTTCTGTTACAGCATTCTTTGCTGCATTTCATCTTCTCCACCAATATCTGTTACATTTACTTAACTTTATTTAAATATTTTTCTTACACTTTTCCTCTCTTTCCATCATTCTGGAATAATAATAATAATCTCTGATTTCCACAGCAAGTATTTGGAGAGGGAGAGTGAGAGAGAGAGGGTTTATAAACTAGGGCTATTAACTACACTCCAAGGTAGAGGGATAATTAAAGTAAGTTACTCACGTCAGAAACCAGCTGTGGGTCCTTGGAATCTGCTATCTGGATTTCTACAATGGCTTGATTACTTTTAGAGTACAATTGTGAGAGCCTGGTAATCTTGAATAAGGATTAGAAAAGTCTGTGGTTTAATTAAGACCTTAAGAGTAGCCTTCTATTGATCTCAAATATGTTTTGCAGCTGATTAGAAGTAGTTTCCCTTCTTAAGTGCAAAACTAGCTATTCTGAATGAAGAGGCTGACATTCGCAGCATCCTTGTGATTTTTACAGCAACCAGTCATAAGCTATCACAGAAGTTGTGATAATGTAAACATTTTTTATCTAATAATGTTTTAGATAAAAATAAAACTTTAATTGTACTGAGAGAATATTAATTTTATTTTATAATTTTCAATTATTTATTCATGAGATGTGGGCAATTTCTGGCAAGACCTACATTTATTATAGCTACATGCTGAGCTAAATGGTTTGCTGGGTCATTTGAGAGGCCAATTAAGAGTTCATTATATTGCTAGGAGTGGCTAATTTTTTGGTAGTTGACGACCAAGCCAGAAGTCAGAGACAAGTTAGACTGAATTAGGACAACAAATGTCTGTCCCTGAAGAATAGTAGTGAATTAAATTGCCTTTTAAAACATCCTAGCTGTTTGTTCTCACTGATACTGAGTGAGCTGTTTGATTTCATCACTACTTAAGTGCTTCATTTCCTTGGTGGGAATTGAACTCGTGGCTCCTGCTCTGAACTGATATTGGAATGTATGACCTAAGCCTGGTATACCAAGTATTACCCAGTAGATAATGTAACGGCTTTGATTGCTCTGTAGTTTTATCCCATATCTGCCTATCCTCATTACGGATCAAATTCTAAAGAGAATAGCAGGAAACGACAGTTAAGTGAGGGGGTTTACATTGTTAACGGAAAATCATGGAGTGTTCAAACTGCCTATTATGCACTTTTTTTTCTTTTTTCCATTACGTACCAAACTAAGACATTTGTAAAGGACAGAAACTCATCTAGGCCAGAGTGATATGGGCATGGATGGCAAACACTGAGATCAGACAGTGAGGTACAAGGCCTGTGACCACTTCTGATTACTTGAGGCAAACTAACCTGGCCCCAACCTACTTTTGAAAGTTTGGTGGAACCAGGCCAGACATAGGAAACATTACAGGAGTAGGCCATTTAGCCCCGCAAGCTTGCTCTGCCTTTCAACAGATCATGGCTTAACCTATCACAAAGAGATCTTGAAGAATTTTGTATCCTTCAATGAAATCAGTTCTTATTCTTTTGAAGTAGAAAATAGGAATCTGGCCTTGCATTTTCAGGAACCTGTCTGGTGAATCTTCTCTGAATTTCCTCTTTTTAACTGGCTATTACGACTATCATGAACATAGTCATAGTTTAAAGAGGATTCCTGGAAGAAGTATCCTCTTTAAATGTTAATATATTTATGATGGTTGAAGTTCAAGTTCAGTTTTAATGTCATCTGACTGTAAATACATATGACCAAATGAAACAATGTTCCTCAGCCATAAGATATATAACTCACACAGCACATAAAACCATATTACCACAAATAAATCAATAAGATTAAAAGTGCATGTAGTGTGCAGCGTGGGTTAACAGTACAGTAAACAGCTCACTGTCCTAGTAACGAGACCTCATCGGTGGCAGGGTATTCATTAGCTTCACAGCCTGATGGAAGAAATTGTTACCAAGTCTGGCAGTCCTAGTCCTGATGCTCCTGTATCTCCTTCCTGATAGTAGTGAGTCAAAGAGGTTGTAGGATGGGTGGTAGGAATTCTCAACAATGCTCCAAGTAAATGTCACAGATGGAGGGGAGGAAACCCCTGTGGTCCTCTCGGTGGTTTTTACGATCCTCTGTCGGTCTTACAGTCCAATGCCGTGCAGCTTCTGTACCACACAATGACCCAGCCAGACAGGACACCCTTGATAGTCCTGTCTTGCTGCATCACTGATAGTCTTAACATCTACAGTAGTTACAATAACAGAAGGATCAACACAGCACTGGGAGTACCTCTCGATGGCTTTAAGCAAATCCCTGTCTTTCAGCAGATCATGGCTTAATCAATTTTGGAGCAATATTTCATGAAGCATTTGCAGGAGAAACTGGGCCTCAATACCTCCTCGTGAACTTGAATCTTCAATTTCCACACTTGCAGACCCCAGTCATTTCAGACTGGGAACAACATCACCACCACAATCTCCATCAGCACAGGTGCACCACAGGGCTGTGTGCATAGCCCCCTGCTCTACTCACTTTACACTTGTGACTGTGAGGCTAATGCCATACTTAAGTTTGCTGACAACACCACTGTTGCTGGCTGGATCAGCATATAGGAGGGAGATCAAAAATCTGGGTGAGTGGTGCCACAATAACAAGCTCTCAGTCAATGTCAGCAAGACCAAGGAGCTGATTGTTGACTTCAGGAGAAGGAAACCAGAGGGCCACGAGCCAGTCCTCATCAGAGGGTCAGAGGTGGAGAGGGTCAGCAACTTGAAATTCATCAGAGAATCGGTCCTGTTTATTAAAATGTTACTCTTGTATCCGAAACCAGCTATATTGTGCAGGCAGTGAGGAGGTGTGCGTGAGGGCCTGAGTTATATGTTTTAAACAGAAAACATACATGTTGATAATTGTGGATAATTACACAAGTGCAGGTTGTGGTAAAGGATTATATGGATATTGAGAGGCAGTTTTCTTCATGAATTTGCACCAGTTATTTCTTTTTATATAATTTGCTATAAGATGATTTAGGATAAAGTTCAGTATTATCTTTTTTATCTTCCCTTGGCGGTTTAAAAGCTATCAATATATCGTGCTCTGTTGTGGATTTTTTTTATTGTGATGGTGCCTGTTTTGCAGTATAATCAACACTACAATATTGACTGTATTGAGATGTCGAGTATCAATGTTAAATTGGGTCAAATATGATTTGGATTATTTTACTCAGCAGTCATTAGTATATATATAAAGAACTGAGTGTTTATAGACGTGAGTAGTATGCAAAAGGTTAAAAGTGGATCGAATTCTGTTTGATTGATAATGTATTAAGTGCACTCATATTTCCGGGGTCAGTTCATCTGAGTCTTTATTCATGAATTCAGGTGCAGATGTTGGCAGGCTTAAAGGGCAAACCAGCAATAAAAGAGGAAATTCATGTCTAAATTAAATCTAAAGCAACAGGGACAATTACAGGGGAATGTCACAAAGGGAAACAATAATTCTGCTAAGATGCATTGACTTGAAGTCCAGACAATTACTGCAGCAGCACTAAGTACAGCTCCCCGAAGGTGGGGGGGGGGGTGTGAAATAGGATTTCCACATGTGACTTGGAAGTGGACAATATTTCATAAAGCCATAACATTTTCAGGTTTGTACTCAGGGGATATGTTCATTCATGCTTAAATTCAGTTCTTATTCCAGTATAAATTATCGATAATCGAACTGGATCAGCAAGACCGTTTCATGAGGGATACCTTCAAGACTGAAGACATCACAGAACTTTACTCGCAGTAATATCCAAGGACCTGCTGTTATTTTTCCTGCTATTCTTATTATAATTATATTTGAAGATAAAACAGTGTTTACCTTTCACAAGGGAATGTGTCACATCAAGCTGATGTGTATAGGTAGCGTAGTGGTTAGCACAACGCTTTATAGTATCAGCGACCTGAGTTCATGGAATTTGAACTTTATCCCTGTGACTGCGTGAGTTTCCTCCGGGTGCTCTGGTTCCCTCCCACTGTCCAAAGATGTACCGGAGCAGGAGTCAGCCATCTGGCCTGTCGAGCCTGCTCTGCCGTTCAGTAAGATCATGGCTGATCTGGCCATGGACTCATCTCCACTGTCTGCCTTTTCCCCATAACCCTTAATTCCCCTCCTATACAAAAATCTATCCAACCTTGTCTTAAGTATATTTACTGAGGTAGCCTCCACTGCTTCAGTAGGCAGAGAATTTCACAGATTCACTACCCTCTGGGAAAAGCAGTTCCTCCTCATCTATGTCCTAAATCTACTCCCCCGAATCTCGAGGCTATGTCCCCTAGTTCTAGTCTCACCTACCAGTGAAAACAACTTTCCTGCCTCTATCTTATCTATCCCATTTTTATGTTTTTTTATGTTTCTATAAGATCTCCTCTCATTCTTCTGAATTCCAGCGAGTACAGTCCCAGGTGACTCAATCTCTCCTCATAGTTTATCCCCTCATCTCTGGAATCAACCTGGTGAACCTCCTCTGCACCGTCTCCAAAGCCTGTATATCCTTCCTCAAGTAAGGGGACCAGAACTGCATGTAGTACTCCAGGTGTGGCCTCACCGGTAACCTGTACAGTTGCAGCAAAGCCTCTTTCGGTGGGTTAATTGGTCATTGTAAATTGTCTCTTGATTAGGCTAGGATTAAACTGAGGGGTGCTGGACAACCTGAAGGGCTGGAAGGGCCTATTCCACACCTTAGCTCAATAAATACATTTATATATTCAGTTAGAAGCTCCTACCTAGCAATAAAGTGTGGTGCGTGCCAAGTGGTTATGGCGTTGGGCTCACGATCTGAAGGTCGTGGGTTCGAGTCCCGGCCAAGGCAGCAGGTTGTGTCTTTGAGCAAGGCACTTAACCACACACTGCTCCAGTCCACCCAGCTGAAAATGGGTACTGGTAAATGTTGGGGGTTAACCTCACGATAGACTGGCATCCTATCCAGGGGGGAGTCTCATAGTCTCAGTTGCTTCACGCTACAGAAACCGGCATAAGCATCAGCCTGATGGGCCACAAAGGCTCGGGACAGACTTTGACTTTTGATCTAGCAATAAGGTAAGTTGCTCTTCTAAGTTACTTGGTCGTTGAGCCTTTCAAAACTAAAAGCGGCATCTGCCCGAAAAGCTGATCTGTAAGTTATTCTTGAAAGGAGTCTTGACTGTTGCTATGTATTCCAACCCCCATCTCTTATTCAGTCAGCCATGGCCAAACAGGTCGCACACTTTCCTCAGTCAGAGTGTTGAGAGTTCAAGTCCTAGTTCCGTGACTTGAGCTCAAAAAGCCGCACTGAATCCCTACAGCTAAGGAGACTTGTTTCTGAATGATGGGCAACTTTCAGATTGATGCACAACTGTGTCCTCTTGCCTCTCGGACCACATGGCAATGTTTCAAAGAAAAGCATGGGAGTTATTTCTTTCTGGTGTGGTCAACACTTACTCCTTTATAAATATCACTTAAAAAGTTTGTGGCAGAAGTTCAACTTCTGTCGCTCTAATGATGTAATTTGGTTCTTCTGCCTAATTAATGAACAGCAGAGAGGACCCTTTCTATCTCATCATGGTGTTGGTGCAAGTGAGGTCTTGCAGCATGTAAATTTCCTGTCACTTTCCTACTTCATGACGATACATATTTTAAACCTTTTTCATTGGCTGTAACCCATAAGACCCTAAGGAGTAGCAGAATTAGACCATTCAGCTCATCAAGTTTGTTCTGCCATTTGATCATAGTTGATTTATTTTCTATCTCAACTCCACTCTGCCTTCTCCCGGTAACCTGTGACGCCCTTACTAAAAATCTATCAACCTCTGCTTTGGATATGCCCAATGGCTTGGCCTCCACAGCTCTCTGTGGCAATGAGCTCCACAGGTTCACCACCCTCTGGCTAGAGAAATTCCTCCTCATCTCCGTTCCAAAGGGAAGTCCTTGTGTTCTGAGTTTGGGCTCCCTGGTGCTATGTGCTCCCACTATTTGAAGCATCCTCTCATTGTCCACTCTATCTGAGCCTTTCAATAAGGTGCTTTGAGACATCCAGAGATCTCCTGAATTAGTAAAAAGCATTGTCTAACTTCATATTGTCCCTTAATTTTCAGTAGTAAGGGAAGATGCATTAGAAGATATCAGATGGCAGTTCTGCGTGCATTGAACATTGAGCCAATATAACCACTTGGATTTAACACTAATCCCTATTGTATGTTGATAGGAAATTTTATCCTACTACTTTTACAGGCACCTGCACATTATTGTTCATAATTTTGGGAACAGATATCTTGATTTTCTGCTGCAGTCCATGTTCTGAAAGGGCAGGCTTCAAGGAACGAATCCGAACAGCGCATCCTAAAGCCTTCGCCATCGTTTTGGGAGATTTTAACCAGGCTAGTTTGAAAATATCAGTAAGCAACTACCATCAACACATCACTTGCAATACCAGAGGAAGCAACACAATGGACCATTGCTATACCACCATCAGGAATGCCTACCATGCTATTCCATACCCTCACTTCGGGAAGTCTGATCACCTGGCTGTACTTCTACTCCCTGAGTATAGGCAGAGACTGATGACTGCAGCACCAGTAGTGAGGACCAGGAAGGTTTGGACAAGGGAAGCACAGAAGCGCCTACAGGACTGCTTTGAATCAGTGGACTGGACTGTATTCAGGGATTCATCTTCAAATCTGGATGAGTATGCTGCAGTTGTTACCAACTTCATTAAAACCTGTGTGCATGAGTGTGTGCTCACAAAGACTTACTGCACATTCCCAAACCAAAAACTGTGGATGAACCAGGAGGTATGTCGTCTGCTGAAGGCTAGATCTGTGGCATTCAAGTCTGGCAATCCAGGCCTGTACCAGAAAAGCATGTATGATTTGCGGAGGGCTATTTCAAGGGTGAAGAGACAATTTCCAAGGTTGGAGGTGACATCGGATGTACAGCAACTCTGGCAGGGTCTGCAAGACATTACTTCCTACAAAGCGAAACCCAACAGCATGAATGGCAGCGATGTTTCACTACCAGATGAACTCAATATTTTCTATGGCCGCTTTGAAAGGGAGAACACAACTACAGCTGTGAAGATCCCTGCTGCTCCTGATGACCCTGTGATCTCTGTTTCTTAGGCCGATGTCAGGCTGTCTTTAAAGAGAGTGAACCCTCGCAAGGCAAAAGGCCTTGATGGAGTAAGGCTCTGAAAACCTGTGCCAACCAATTGGCAGGAGTATTCAAGGACACTTTCAACCTCTCACTGCTACGAGCGGAAGTTCTCACTTGCTTCAAAAAGGCAGCAATTATACCAGTACCTAAGAAGAATAATGTCGGCTGCCTTAATGACTATCGCCCGGTAGCACTCACATCGACAGTGATGAAATGCTTTGAGAGGTTGGTCATGGCTAAACTGAACTCCTGCCTCAGCAAGGACCTGGACCCATTGCAATTTGCCTATCGCCACAGTAGGTCAATGGCAAACGTGGCTCTCCACACGGCTTTAGATGTGATAAGTGTGAACCCAGATAAGTCTCAACTCAGGTAAGTGTGAAGTGGTTAATTTTGGTAGGTCAAATATGATGGCAGAATATAGTACCTGTATTAATGGTAAGACTCTTGGCAGTGTGGAGGACCAGAAGGATCTTGGGGTCTGAGTCCATAGGACACTCAAAGCAGCTGCACAGGTTGACTCTATGGTTAAGAAGGCATACGGTGTATTGGCCTTCATCAATCGTGGAATTGAATTTAGGAGCCGAGAGGTAATGTTATAGCTTTATAGGACCCTGGTCAGACCCCACTTGGAGTGCTGTGCTCAGTTCTGGTTGCCTCACTACAGGAAGGATGTGGAAACCATAGAAAGGGTGCAGAGGAGATTTACAAGTATGTTTGCCTGGATTGGGGAGCATGCCTTATGAAAACAGGTTGAGTGAACTCGCCTTTTCTCCTTGGAGCGACGGAGGATGAGAGGTGACCTGACAGAGGTGTATAAGATGATGAGAGGCATTGATCATGTGGATAGTCAGAGGCTTTTTCCCAGGGCTGAAATGGCTGCCACAAGAGGGCACAGGTTTAAGGTACAGAGGAGATGTCAGGTATAAGTTTTTTACACAGAGTGGTGAGTGCATGGAATGGGCTGCCAGCAATGGTGGTGGAGGCGGATACGATAGGGTCTTTTAAGAGGCTCCTGGATAGGTACATGGAGCTTAGAAAAATAGAGGGCTATAGGTAAGCCTTAGTAATTTCTAAGGTAGGGACATGTTTGGCACAACTCTGTGGGCCGAAGGGACTGTACTGTGCTGTAGGTTTTCTATATTTCTATGTTTCTAGACCACCTGGACAACACAAATACCTATGTCAGGATGCAGTTCATCTACTATAGCTCAGCATTTAATATCATTCCCACAATCCTGATTGAGAAGTTGCAGAACCTGGACCTCTGTACCTCCCTCTGCAATTGGATCCTCGACTTCCTAACCAGAAGACCACATTCTGTGCGGGTTAGTGATAAATTCTCCTCCTCGCTGACTATCAACACTGGTGCACCTCAGGGGTGTGTACTTAGCCCACTGCTGTACTCTCAATGTACACATGACTCTGTGGCTAGGCATAGCTCAAATACCATCTATAAATTTGCTGATGATACAACCATTGTCGGTAGAATCTCAGGTAGTGACGAGAGGACATACAGGAGTGAGATATGCAGCACAACCTGGCACTCAACATCAGTAAGACAAAAGAGCTGATTGTGGACTTCCAGAAGGGTAAGATGAAGGATCACATACCAATCCTCATAGAGGGATCAGAAGTGGAGAGAGTGAGCAGCTTCAAGTTCCTGGGTGTCAAGATCTCTGTGGATCTAATCTGGTCCCAAATATCGATGCAGTTATAAAGAAGGCAAGACAGCAGCTATACTTCATTAGGTGTTTGAAGAGTTTGAAATACACTCAAAAACTTCTATAGATGTACCGTGGAGAGCATTCTGACAGGCTGCATCACTGTCTGGTATGGGGGGTGGGGCTACTACACAGGACAGAAAGAAGCTGCAGAGGGTTGTAAATTTAGCCGGCTCCATCTTGGGTACTAGCCTACAAAGTACCCAGGACATCTTTAGGGAGCAGTGTCTCAGAAAGGCAGTGTCCATTATTAAGGACCTCCAGCACCCAGGGCATGCCCTTTTCTCACTGTTACCATCAGGTAGGAGGTACAGAAGCCTGAAGGCACACACTCAGCGATTCAGGAACAGCTTCTTTCACTCTGCTATCTGATTCCTAAATGGACATTGAACCCTTGGACACTACCTCACTTTTTTTAATATATAGTATTTCTGTTTTTTTGCACGATTTTTAATCTATTCAATATACGTATACCGTAATTGATTTAGTTGTTGTTATTATTTTATTTTGTTTTTTTCCCCTTCTATATTATGTATTGCATTGATCAGCTGCTGCTAAGTTAATAAATTTCACGTCACATGCTGGTGATAATAAAGGTGATTCTGATTTTGAACCCACGGTCCTCGTGAGATACAGGTAATATCAGAGTAGCAGACTGGAAATACCTTGCGAGTTAAGGCACCACCTGAGTTACCGTGCAGCACAGCACGGGCATGGGGAAGCGGTCATCTCATGGCTTTGGGGCAGTGCCACTCTGAAGTTAGTCATTGCCTGCCTCAGTGGCATGACTTTTCCATGCAAAGGGGAGAGAGGACGTAGCAGGCTATTACTGAGGCCTACGGCTAGGCAGTCTGACTGGACATGAGCGAGGTTGTGGTGGTAGAAAGGGAAGGTGATGGACGGAACTACAGCACTGTAGGTAAATTGATGTGCTGACTAAATTCCCAGTTGTCCTGCCTCTGTAACTTGGCCACTTATTGCAATTTTTTCACCAAAATGGTGTTGGTGATTCCAGGAAGAAGTTAAATCCCGCTGCTTTCCAGTATCGTTCTCATAATGAGTAAGCATACTTTGCTGCTTCAGAAAGAGAGTGCCTGTTCCTTACACTCAAGCTGCCAAATTCCACTGAGCACAGCGTCCACCTCTCCTCAACCAGGCTCAGAATGGGAGTGTAAAATTCTTCCTTCTTTGTTTAAAACGAAGCTGTGTCTAGTGCATCTCCTTGGTGTCCACCTAATATATGTCTGTCATGTTGATCAATCTGTGTTATTCTCCTCAAGGAGTGGAATGCCACTCACAGAGATATCTAGGTTTAGGGTCTTCATTTCTGAATACTGCAATGAAGAGGATTTTTTCTCTGGGAATGTCAAAGGTTGCTGCCTTCAGATTGGGGGTAAGATGACTCCAAGGTCAGTAAGAGTCGTACTCACCTGTACCATCGGGAAGGCAAAGCGAGAGTACTCACAGAATATTCAGACACCTTTGTGACACCAGGGACACACGCCGTACCTGGCAAGATATACAAACCATAACAGGTTACAAGCCCACCCTGCACATCAGTGACAGCGATGGCTGCAACTGAATGCCTTCTACGCCCGATTTGATGCAATGAATGATATGACGTCAATGAAAGCCCCTTCTCTGTCATGGTCCGGATCGGGGTCCCTTTAATTTTACCTTGTTTATGTTACTATCTGGACTGTTGATTCCCTGTTTTCCTGTGTCCCTCAACTTTGGTGATTAGAGGCAATTAACGCTCGGCTGAACTGGTAGTTTATAGTCTCCAGCTTTCAGCCATTCGGCGTGGGAGCATCTGCAAAGTCACGGCGTGCCAATGTCATCTGGCCGGAGCAAGCCTAGTCCCTGCCAAAGCGAGTGCTGGTAATTCGCCCTTCCTCACCGGAGCAACCCTGTCCAGTTACCTCGCTGAAGCGAGCCTGCAAAGTTTCCTCATCAAGGTGGGTCCATCAGTTAACCTGCTGGAGGGAATCAAGAACCGCTGTCTGCTGTTCCCGGGCCGAGTCGAGAGCTCGCCACTACCCAGAGGCTCCAAGTCAAGTCCTGGCCCTGGCAGCATTCTAGCACCAAGTCAAGTCCTGGCCCTGGCGGCATTCAAGCACCAAGTCAAGTCCTGGCCCTGGTGGCTTCCCAGTTCTAAGTCAAATCCTGGCCCTGGCGGTCTGTGATTCCTGTCCTACCCCCTTGTCTGAATCCCTTCCCTGCCCCTCTCGCCTCTAGCCCTCGTCTGCAGCCCCCGCCTGCCCTTCGGTCTAGTTCTATCACTGGAGCTAGATAGGTACTGTCTGGTGTTCATTCGTGTTGGTCTTGTCTTGTCTTGTCCTCGCCTCCGTGGGGTAAGTCAGGCTGTCTTACTGTTGCCCCGCAGGGAGTCATGTCTTGTCTCGTCTTGTCCTCGCCTCCGTGGGGTAAGTCTGGCCATCTTGCCGTTGCCCCGCGGAGAGTCATGTGTTGTCTCGTCTTGTCCTCGCCTCTGAGGGGTAAGTCAGGCCATCTTGCTGTTGCCCCGTGGAGAGTCATGTGTTGTCTCGTCTTGTCCTCGCCTCCGTGGGGTAAGTCAGGCCGTCTTGCCGTTGCCCCGCGGAGGGTCATGAGTCCCGGCCGTATGTCCTGTACCCAAGGAGGGGTCCTGGCTCTCTGTTCTGTGTGTGAGTCCCGGCCCTATGTCCTGTACCCAAGGAGGGGTCCCGGATCTGTTCTGTGTATGTGTCCATGGTTCCATGTACCTGCTCCCCGAGACTTAGGCTCTGTGTTCCTATGTTTCTCCTCTCCCTAGCCCATGTCATGTCCATGCCTGGTTCTGGGGTCCAAGCCCGAGGCAAGACCCAGGTACTGGATCCTTGCCCAGTCTCGGGCTTGGAGTCCATACCCTAGCCTCTTCATGTCTCCTCTAGTTCTGGGAGCCGATTCTGAGTCCTAGCCCAGATCCTTAGTCCCAGCCTAGTTGTAGTCCTGAGTCCTTGTCCAGTTCGCTATTTCCTGCTCCTGCCTTGCTCTGCTGGTATCGAACAATAAACTAAATCTAAGTAACCTCACGATGTGTCTTGCATTTGGGTCCACCTTTGCTCCCTATGCCCCCGCCATTGTGACACTCTCCCCCAATGAAGAACAGGGAGCCTGTCTGGCCACAGCTGAAGTGAGGAGAATCCTAGCCAGGGTAAACCCATTCAGAGCTGTGGAGCCACACAACATAGCTGGCCGGGTGCAGACGGATTGTGTGGCCCAGCTAACAGAGATTTTAATGGACAACTTTAACAACTCCTTGCTCCAGCCACTGCCCACTGTCCCTACAGGCATCAGGGCAGCCACCATCAATCTGCTGCCTAACAGGGCACTAGTGCTGCCCAATCAAAACTGACTTGGACGATTACCCTAAGACCATAAGGCCATAAGACATAGGAGCAGAATTAGGCCATTTGGCCCATCGAGTCTGCTCCACCATTCAATTGTGGCTGATCCTTTTTTTCCCCTCCTCAGCCCCACTCCCCGGCCTTCTCCCCGTAACCTTTGATGCCGTGTCCAATCAAGAACCTATCAAGCTCTGACTTAAGTACACCCAATGACCTGGCCTCCACAGCTGCCTGTGGTAACAAATTCCACGAATTCACCACCCTCCGGCTAAAGAAATTTCTGTTTTAAATGGATATTCCTCTTTCCTCTTTCTCAACATTCAAACGATTTCAATGAGATCACCCCTTATCCTTCTGAATTACAGCAAGTACAGACCCAGAGCCATCAAACGTTCCTTTGTATGAAGGGATTAAAGGCAGATAAATCCCCAGGGCCAGATGGTCTGCATCCCAGAGTGCTTAAGGAAGTAGCCCAAGAAATAGTGGATGCATTAGTGATAATTTTTCAGAACTCGTTAGATTCTGGACTAGTTCCTGAGGATTGGAGGGTGGCTAATGTAACCCCACTTTTTAAAAAAGGAGGGAGAGAGAAACCAGGGAATTATAGACCGGTTAGCCTAACGTCGGTGGTGGAGAAACTGCTGGAGTCAGTTATCAAAGATGTGATAACAGCACATTTGGAAAGCGTTGAAATCATCGGACAAAGTCAGCATGGATTTGTGAAAGGAAAATCATGTCTGACGAATCTCATAGAAGTTTTTGAGGATGTAACTAGTAGAGTGGATAGGGGAGAACCAGTGGATGTGGTATATTTGGATTTTCAAAAGGCTTTTGACAAGGTCCCACACAGGAGATTAGTGTGCAAACTTAAAGCACACGGTATTGGGGGTAAGGTATTGATTTGGATAGAGAATTGGTTAGCAGACAGGAAGCAAAGAGTGGGAATAAACGGGACCTTTTCAGAATGGCAGGCAGTGACTAGTGGGGTACCTCAAGGCTCAGTGCTGGGACCCCAGTTGTTTACAATATATATTAATGACTTGGATGAGGGAATTAAGTGCAGCATCTCCAAGTTTGCGGATGACACGAAGCTGGGCGGCAGTGTTAGCTGTGAGGAGGACGCTAAGATGCAGGGTGACTTGGATAGGTTGGGTGAGTGGGCAAATTCATGGCAGATGCAATTTAATGTGGATAAATGTGAAGTTATCCACTTTGGTGGCAAAAATAGGAAAACAGATTGTTATCTGAATGGTGGCCGATTAGGAAAAGGGGAGGCGCAACGAGACCTGGGTGTCATTATACACCAGTCATTGAAAGTGGGCATGCAGGTACAGCAGGCGGTGAAAAAGGCGAATGGTATGCTGGCATTTATAGCGAGAGGATTCGAGTACAGGAGCAGGGAGGTACTACTGCAGTTGTACAAGGCCTTGGTGAGACCACACCTGGAGTATTGTGTGCAGTTTTGGTCCCCTAATCTGAGGAAAGACATCCTTGCCATAGAGGGAGTACAAAGAAGGTTCACCAGATTGATTCCTGGGATGGCAGGACTTTCATATGAAGAAAGACTGGATGAACTAGGCTTGTACTCGTTGGAATTTAGAAGATTGAGGGGGGATCTGATTGAAACATATAAAATCCTAAAGGGATTGGACAGGCTAGATGCAGGAAGATTGTTCTCGATGTTGGGGAAGTCCAGAACGAGGGGTCACAGTTTGAGGATAAAGGGGAAGCCTTTTAGTACTGAGATTAGGAAAAACTTCTTCACACAGAGAGTGGTGAATCTGTGGAATTCTCTGCCACAGGAAACAGTTGAGGCCGGTTCATTGGCTATATTTAAGAGGGAGTTAGATATTGCCCTTGTGGCTAAAGGGATCGGGGGTATGGAGGGAAGGCTGGTGCAGGGTTCTGAGTTGGATGATCAGCCATAATCATAATAAATGGCGGGTGCAGGCTCGAAGGGCCGAATGGCTTACTTCTGCACCTATTTTCTATGTTTCTATGTTTCTAACCCTTTCATTCCTAGAATCATCCTTGTGAACCTCCTCTGAACCCTCTCCAATGCCAGCACGTCTCTTCTTAAATGAGGAGCCCGAAACTGTTCACAATACTCAAGGTGAGGCCTCACCAGTGCCTTATAAATCCTCAGCATTGCATCTCTGCTGTTGTATTCTAGACCTCTGAAATGAATGCTAACATGGCATTTGCCTTCCTCACCACCGACTCAACCTGTAAGTTAACCTTTTGGGGTGTTGTGCACAAGGACTCTCAAGTCCCTTTGCATCTCAGATTTTTGGATTTTCTCCCCGTTTAGAAGATAGTCCGCACATTTATTTCTACCATCAAAATGCATGACCATGCATTTTCCAACATTGTATTTCATTTGTCACTTTCCTAATCTGTCTGAGTCCTGCAGCCTACCTGTTAACTCAACACTACCTACCCCCCCCTCACACACCAATCTTCGTATCATCTGTAAATTTGGCAACAAAGCCATCTATTCCATCATCTAAGTCATTGATATACAACATTAAAAAAGTGGTCCCAACAATGACCCCTGCGGAACACTACTAGTCACTGGCAGCCAAGCAGAAAAGGATCCTTTATATTCCCACTCGCTCTATGCTCTAACCATGTTAGTAACTTTCCTGTAATGCCATGGGCTCTTAACTTGGAAAGCAGCCTCATATGTAACACCTTGTCAAAGGCCTTCTGAAAGTCCAAATATACAACATCCACTGCATCCCCTTTATATATCCTACATATAATCTCCTCATAGAGTTCCAACAGATTCATCAGGCAAAATTTTCTTTTAAGGAAACCATGCTGACTTTGTCCTATCTTGTCCTGTGTCACCAAGTACTCCATCACCTCATCCTTAAGAGTTGACTCCGACATCTTCCCAACCACTGAGGTCAGGCTAACTGGTCTATAATTTCCTTTCTGCTGCCTTTCCCCATTCTTAAGGAGTGGAATAACACTTGCAATTTTCCAGTCCTCTGGCACCATGCCAGAGTCCAATGATTTTTGAAAGATCATTATTAATGCCTCCACAATCTCTACCACTATCTCTTTCAGAACCCTCGGGTGCAGTTCATCCGGCCCAGGTGACTAATGTACCCTTAGGTCTTTCAGCTTTTTGAACATTTATCCCCTTGTTATAGTAATAGTGCTCACTTCTCTTCTTTCACACCCTTCAGCATCTGGCACACTGCTAGCGTCTTCCAAAGTGAAGACTGATGCAAAATACTCATTTAGGTCACCTGCCATCTCCTTGGCCCCCGTTATTATTTCTCCTGCCTCATTTTCTAGTGGTCCTATATCCACACTCGACTCTCTTTTATTTTTTACATACCTGAAAAAGTTTTTAACATCAACATGGATATTGTTTGCTAGCTTGCTTTCATATTTCATCTTTTACCTCCTAATGATTCTTTTAGATGCACTTTGTAGGGTTTTCAAAGCTTCTCAATCCCCTCTGCTTCTGCTAATTTTTGCTTTGTTGTATGCCCTCTCTTTTGCTTTTACATTAGCTTTGACTTCCCTTGTCAGCCACAGTTGTATTATTTTGCCATTTGAGTATTTCTTTGTTTTTGGAATACATCTGTCCTGCACCTTCTTCATTTTTCCCCAGAAACGCACACCATTGCTGCTCTGCTGACATCCCTGTCAGCAGCTCCTTCCAATCTACTTTGGGCAACTCCTCTCTCATGTCACTGTAATTTCTTTTACTCCACTGAAATACTGCTACATCAGACTTCACTTTTTCCCTATCAAATTTCAACCTGAACTCCATTATATGGTAATCACTGCCTCCTCAGGGTTCTTTTACCTTAAGCTCCCTAATCACCTCCGGTTTATTATGTAACACCCAATCCAATATAGCTGATCCCCAGTAGGCTCAATAACAAACTGCTCTGAAAAGCCAAGCTGTAAGCATTCAACAAACTCACTGTCTTGAGATCCATTTCCAACCTGATTTTCCCAATCGACCTGCATGTTGAAATCTCCCATGACTATCATAACATTGCCCTCTTGACATACCTTTTCTATTTCCTGTTGTAATCTGTGGTCCACCTCCCAGCCACTGTATATAACTGCCATCAGGGTCCTTTTACCCTTGCAGTTTCTTAATTCAACCCACAAGGATTCAACATCTTACTCCCCAGTGGCGATGACCTCAACAATCATGAAGTTTTTTGAGAGGCTGTTAATGGATCCTATAAAATTCCACCTTCATTGGACCCTTTCCAGTTCACCTATTTCTCAAACTGCTACTGTACACTGATGTTGCCATAGCCTCACCCCTCTACTCTGTCCTTTCCCACCTCGAAAATGATGCCTCATATGCCGGAATATTGTTCATTAATTTCAGCTCGGCGTTTAACATGATCATCCCTCAGAGGCTTGGTGGGGGGTGGGGGGGTGAAATGTCCTTGTTGGGACTCTACACCCCTCTCTGTAACTAGATCCTAGGCATCTTGCTGGAAAGTGCCCAGTCAGTCTGAGTTGGCAGCAACACCCGCTGCTGTTCATGCTGCTGACTCTCGGCTGCACTGCTGGAATCAGCTCAAACCACATCAGGTTTGCTGGTGATGCAGCAGTGGTTGGCCTCATCGGCAACAATGATGAGCCATCAGACAGTGAGAAGGTGGAGAGGCTTGTCAAATGGTGCAAGAACAACCCAAGCCTCAACGTGGACAAGACACAAGAGGTGACTGTGGACTTCAGGAAGGTTCAGGTTGACCACCCTCCATTGCACATCAAAGGCTCTGCCATGAAGAGCACCAAGTTCCTGCGTGTGCACGTAATGAATGATTTAGCCTGGACTCACACTGCCTCCTCATTAGTCAAAAAGTCACGGCGAGTCTACACTTTCTGCGGAGGCATGCAAGACTCCCTGCCCCCATTTCAACAAGGAGATGCAGGAGCTGCAGGACTCGGCCTCAGACTGGGCAGCAGCTTCTTCCCCCAGACTGTGAGACTAATGAATACCCTGCCACCACCAAGATCTCAGCACCAGGACAGCAAGCTGTTCACTCTTCACGGCTTACCTGTGCTGCAAACTACACATGAATTTTGAATTACATTTTATGAACTTATTTGTGCTGATATATTGTTTTATGTGGTGTGTGTGGTATCTGTTTTGTGGGTGCACCGAGGTCTGAACGACGTAGCTTCATTTGGCTGTATGTATGTACAGTCAGATGACAATAAACTCGAAATGGGCAATTTTTTTTTAGAGCAGTACATAGTACAAGGACCTCTTAACCAAGGTCAAACTAAACCCTCCGTTTATCTTTCATCTATTTGCCTATCTAAGAGTATCTTAAATGTCCCTAATGTATCTGCCTCTCCCACCATCCCTGGCAGTGCATTCTATGCTCTTACCACTCTCTGTATAAAAAACACCTACTTTCAAATCTCTTACTGTCTCTTCTTTCAGTTAGTCCTGACGAAGGGTCTCGGCCCGAAATGTCGACTGTACCTCTTCCTATAGATGCTGCCTGGCCTGCTGTGTTCACCAGCAATTTTTATGTGTGTTGCCTTTGACATCCACCCTATACTTTCCTCCAAGCGCCTAAAATTTAGGCCCTTTTAAGTTAGTCATTGCTGTTTTGGGAAAAAAGGCACTGGCTCCCCACTCCATCTGTGCCTCTCATCAATACACCTTTATTTTTGGATTCAAAGGGAAATAAGGTTATCAGGCAGGGAGTAGGAAAGAAAAGCTGAGGCCAAGATTAGATCGGAATAACGCTATTGAAATGTGGAGGAGTTGCAAAAGGCTTTTTGGGCTACCCCGCCTCCACTCCCCCCCCCCACTTTCTCTGGTCTTAAACCCAGTGTTGGTTTATGTGGGAATGTTGGGTGGGTGTGACTTCCAATTACTCAATGCCAAGACATCTGATATCCCCGAACAGTCACAAGCAGCTGTACCCAGTGGCTTCCGGTGCTGTCCCACATCCCAGTCCTTTGAGAGATGTGGGGTGGGGCTGAGTCAAGGCCTTGGAAGAATAGTCACCTTCCTCAGACTGTCCTTAAGCCACTTCCCCATGGCTTGACGGCCCAGCTGGCAGTCCAGCTGGGTAAACCCTTTCACCTGATGAGGTACAGACAAAATGCAAGAGTTCTGCCGCTGAACTGTTATGAAGCAAAGCTCTAAAAAGCCCATGAAGAACCTTACAATTTCAGATAGGCTCATTGTTCAAACATCTGCAGATGCTGAAAATCCAAAGCAACACACACAAAATGCTGGAAGATCTCAGCAGACCAGACAGCATCTATGGAAAAGAGTAAACAGTCAATGTTTCAGGCCGAGACCCTTTATCAGAATGAAGGATCTTGAGGAAGGGTCTCAGAAGAAATGTCAACTTTTTACTCTTTTCCACACATGCTGCCTGGCCTGCTGAGTTCCTCCAGCATTGTGTGTGTTATCATGCTCAAATGCTCTTTTTTTAAAAAAAAAGTAGATTAAATCAATTGCTCTGACACTTCTCTTTGTTACAAGTTTTTTTTCTGCACTGCCTTGGCGGGGGGGGGGGGAGGAACTACCTCTTTAAATTGAAATCCATATCCCCCGTCCCTCAAAGCAGCTGCTTCCTACTCTACTTCCTTGTATTTATTAAATATAAAAACATTTGTAGAAAGATTAATAATTCTCAAGAGATCAGTCTGAAAAATCATATGGGCCAAAAGATTATTTTCTATTGTAAACATTTTCAAGACTATTCATAACATGACATCATGGATTGTCAGGTTTAATCATGTGACCACTTTTGGGCCTTCTTATTCAAGAATGAAGGGATCTGGAATCATTTCCACCAAGAGATTAATGATTTTGCTAGCCCATTCCAAAGACAAGCCAGCATGATAGGGAACCCTAAGGGCTCTTCCTTTCTTTGATTCTGAGAATATCACTTTCAGGCTTAAAATTTGTTGAAGGTTTTCCTCATAACTTAGAGCCATGATGTGGGTATCTATAATCTGTACCCAGTTCTTCAGGTCTCTTACAGTAGCTTTGGGAGAGGAGTCACACAAATAGCTGATGCTAATGCTAAATCTGCAAGAATTCAACCAATTTTATGCCGCTATTATAACGGGAGACCACAGGAGAATGCCACAAAAATTATTCTCTCAGGCATTAATTTTGTGGCATGTTTTCTTTGGTACTTTAATGTCACCCTGCCCCCCCCCCCCCCCCCCGGGTCCTGACAGCTATTCTAATTATACATAAAATGATGTTTAAGAGGAACACCGTACAGGTTAATTTTTTTTTTACCTCGTTTCTCACAGAACAAGAAACCCATTTCAAAGAGTCATCCTGTCCCATGCTAACGTCGGATTCGAGGAAATCTCGAGGAAAAAGTTGTCATTATTTCAAGGATCTCATATTTCGCAATAGCCACACACACAGTGACAGGTAGGACAATATTTCATGATAAGCCACATATAAACCGAAGATTTATGTGGTGATAAGGCTAAGTTTTTTTTTAAAGATGACAACAAAGTTTTGGAGTATTTCCTGCAAAGACTGTTTATATGACAGTGAGGAATGGGTCTTACAGGATTTGGAATTAAAAGTTACAGGGATCTCTGAGGAGTTTAGACTTTTCTTAAACCACGCAGGAAACTGGTGCAAGGAAAGTGATGTATGATTGACCCAGACTCACAAGCAATAGCACTCTGTGTGCCAGTGAACACAGGCTAAATCACAACAACGCGGAAGTTGCAACGACACTCGCTGCCAGTTTTCTCCATCATCTCACACTCTGGTATCTTCCAGCTCTGAGATTGCATCCATCCTATGCCTTTCCAGAAAAGCCTCTAAACTTTCTTTAAAAGAAACGGGTGGTTGTGTGGAGAAGCCACAGACCATAATCTTTACTCCTCCAGCCGCTATGTGAGAATGAAGGGAGCATGATAGAGCTGTGGGCGGAGGTCTATGATTTCAGCTGCTACCACCCAATTGACTGAAGCATAAGTGAGATTCTGGGGAGGAGGAGGAGAAGACGGTGCAGTGGGCTCTGCCGTGGAGACTGAAGTGTAGCATCAAGGATGGGAATTGTGCTTCCTGGCAATCCTCTGATTAAAAAAGATGGGGAAGGACAGCAACATTCAGAAACAATTTCAGTAATCTTCCAACTTAAGCGTGAGATCGTTGGAACTTTGCAGGATTGCAGCCGTGTCCTTACTGTAACACTCTTGACATTCTCACGTGCTCCGCAATATTTTCCTGTTGTCTGTAAAAGAGATGCCTTCCTGCCCCATGGAGAACTGGGGAAAGAGGATGTCCTTCCTGCTGTCCACCCTTAGCCCAAGGTCTCTGGTACAACATCAGAAACAGCTCTCCACTTCCTCTTTTGGCCAGCTTTTCCTTATTCGGTGCAGAGGGACTGTGCTTCCCCTTTCATAGGTGCTGCTGGTAAGCTGCTTTGCACAATAGACCCGTGGTTCCGGGAGCACCTATTGTGTGTCCTGTAGATCGACAGGCAGGACACATGGATGCACATTTACTACACACACCCCAGGCCTGTGATTTCAGTACCTATTTCACTCCAGTATGAAAATAGCACTTGCAAGTCATCAGAACATCCGAGGCACGCTTGCTATGTGGTTGGCACAGTGGCGTAGCGGTCAGCAGAATGCTGGTTCAGCACCAGTGACCCATGTTCAATTTTCACTGCTGTCTGCAAAGAGTTTTTACGTTCTCCTGCATGGATTTCCCCCGAGTGCTCCGGGTTCCTCCCGCATTCCAAAGACGTTTGGGTTAATGAGTTGCGGGCGTGCTATGTTAGCACCGGACGCACAGGGGCTCTTGCAGGCTGCCCCCAGCACGTGCTCGGACCGTGTTGGTTGTTGACCCAGTTCGCTGTATGTTTCAGTGTTTCGATACACAAGAGACAAATAAAGTGAATCTCTGGTATACTCCCTGCTTGCAGAATGGAATGCTTTCCGTGGGCCGGGTGTGGGCGGTGCCAACAGGTTCAGCGGCATCCGGGGTAAAGCAGACGTCTTGACTGGCGCGCTGTCGACTACCACAGACTTCCATTCAATCGGACACCAGCACGCCATATCTGGGCTCCTTATCTAAGAAAGGGTGTGCTGGCGTTGGAGAGGGTCCAGAGGAGGTTCATGAGAGTGAACCCAGGAATGAGATGGTTAACAACAAGGCACGTTTAGAGTCATGGAACACTACAGTATAGAAACAGGCCCTTCGACCCATCTAGTCCACGCCAAGTTATTATTCTGCCTACCCCCATGGACTTGCACCTGGACCATAACTCTCCATACCCCTCCCATCCATGGGCCTATCCAAATCTATATTAAATATTCAAATTGACCCCACATGCAACACTTGTGCTGGCAAATCCTTCCACACTCTCACCATCTTCTGAGTGAAGAAGATTCCCCCTCATATTCCCCTTAAATGTTTCAACTTTCACCCTTAACCCACGATCTCTATTTCTAGTCTCACTCAACCTCAGTGGAAAAAGCCTGCTTGCATTTACCCTCTCTATACTCCTCATAATTTTGTATACTGTACCTCTATCAAATCTCCCCTCAATCTTCTACCTTCTAGGGAATAAAGTTCTAACCTTTTCAACCTTTCCCTATAACTCTGGTCCTCAAGTCATGGCAACATCCTTGTAAATTTTCTCTGCACTTTTTCAGTCGTTTTGACATGTTTCCTGTACGTAGTTGACCAAAACTGCACACACTACTGCAAATTTGGCCTCACTAACTTCTTATATAATTTCAACAAAAATCCTAACTCCTGTACTCAATATTTTGATTTATGAGGTCCAATGTGCCAAATTTTTCTTTACAACCTTGCCTACCTGTGACACCACTTTCGAGGAATAATGGACCTGTGTTCACAGATCCTTCTGTTCTACTACACTCCTCAGTGTCCTACCTCTCGCCACCCAAGTCCCTGATTTGTCCTCTCAAAGTCCAACACCTCACACTTGTCTGCATTAAACTCTATCTGCCATTTCTCAGCCCATTTATCCAGCTGGTCCAGATTCCACTGCAAGTTTTGATAATCTTCCTCGCTGTCCACTACAACCCCAATCTTGGTGTCATCTTCAAATTTGCTGATCCAGATTATGATATTATATTCCATGTCATTGATACAGATGACAAACAACAAATGGACCCAGCACCGATCCCTGCAGCACACTACTAGTCACAGGCAACCATCTACCTCCACCCTCTGGCTTCTCCCGCAAAGCCAATGTCTAACACAATTTTCTACTCCACCTTGAATGCCAAGCGACTGAACCATCCTGTCAAACTCTCATGCGGGACCTTGTCAAAGGCAATGCTAAAGTCCATGTAGACAACATCCACTGCCCTGCCTTCATCAACTTTCCTGGTAACTTCCTCGAAAAACTCTATAAGATTGGTTAGACACAACCTACCACACACAAGGCCATGTTGACTATCCCTAATCAGTTAATCCAGTCGCTTAGAATACTTCCAATAACTTTCCTACTACTGATGTCAGGCTTACCGGCCTATAAGTTCCTGGCTTGTTCTTAGAGCATTCTTTAAATAATAGGGACAATATTAGCTATCCCCCAATCCTCTGGCACTTCACCCGTGGCTAAGGATGGTTTACATATCTCAGCTAGGGCCCCTGCAATTTCTGCACTGGCCTCCCACAGGGTCTAAGGGAACACTGTGTCAGGCCCTGGAGATTTATCCATCCTAACTTGTTTCAAGACAGCTAACACATCCTCCTCTGTAACCCGTATACAGAACACGACCTCACTGCAGCTCTGTCTTACTTCTATCAACTCTCTGTCTGTCTCCTGAGTAAATAGAATTTTACGGCTCTGGGCACCTACTTGCTGGAGTTTAGAAGAATGATGAGGGATTTCAGTGAAAGCTATCAAATATTGAGAGGCCTCGATGGAGTGGATGTGGAGAAGATGTTTCCTAGAGTGGGGAAGCCTAGGACCAGAGGGCACAGCCTCAGAATACAGGGACATACCCTTAGAACAAAGATGAGGTGGAATTGTTTGAGCCAGAGGGTGTTGAATCTGTGGAATTGATTGCCACAGACTTGTGTGAAGGCCATGTTATTAGGTACACGAGTACATTTAAGGCAGAGGCTGATAGATTCTTGATTAGTAAGAACATTGAGATTACAGGGAGAAGGTAGGAAAGTGGGGTTAAGAGGGATATTAAATCAGCCATGATGGAATAGCAGAGCAGACTTGATGGGCTGAATGGCCTAATTCTGCTTCTATGTTTTATGGTCCCATGCAGTGTATTATCTACAAAGTGCACTGCAGTTACTCGCCTGGATAGCTCCACCTTCCTAACGTTCAATCTCAACCAAGAAGAACGACAAACATAGCAGGTGCCCCAGAATCTCACCAACTCCAGTTGTGCTCCGTTCTGACAGACAAATATTTGTTGTAGTCCTTAATCATCTAAACCCTGGAAAACTTCCCCTGACAGCGATCTGCGAGTACTGTCATCAGAAGGACTGGAACGTTTTGCCAAATTCGTAAGTGCAGTTAGAGATGGGAGATGAAGGCTGCCTTTCCCAGCAAAGCCCAGATCCTAAAAATGAAAAGATAAAGTCTGAGTGTCAGGAAGTTGGGCTGTGAACCTCAGATTTTCTCGACAGTTCCTATGGTGTGCTGCTGGGCACTGAATAACAGCCCAGCAGAATTAGTGTGAGAGATTAATCACTCTGGTTTTTGGTAATGCTCTGCTTTCGGCCATGCTGAGACAGGTGAGGACTGACATATTGGCCTTCTGAATGATAGGTGAGTTGCTGAAACTTAGACATGCTGTAAAAAAACCCTCAAAGTCCCTCGTTAACATACCTTCCTCTGCATTTCTCATAATTATAGAGCACAGAAAGCCCCAGAGGCCCACTGTGATCATGTCAGACTCCTTTATTCTTTTAAAATCTAACTTCCTGACCAAGCTTTTGGCTAGCTACCTTAACTTCTGCTTACATGGTTCAATATCAAATTCTATAATAGAACAGATCATTAGGAGAAAGAGGAGATAATACTGAAAAATAGATATAAGCGTAAAAGATTCTGAGTGTACAGAACAGGTTGTTCAACCGGCTGCATCTCTGCCTGGTGTAGGGCTGGGAGCTACTGCACAGGATCAAAATAAACAGCAGAGGGTTGTAAACTTAGTCAGCTCCATCATGGGCACTAGCCTCCATAATATCCAGGATATCTTCAAGGAGCGATGCCTCAAAAAGTCGGTGTCCGTTATTATGGGCCGCCATTACTCAGGACGTTCCACCCTCTTCTCATTGCTACCATCAGGAAGGAGGTACAGAAGCCTGAAGGCACACACTCCGTGATTCAGGAACAGCTTCTTCCCCTCTGCCATCCGATTTCTGAATGGACATTGAATCCGTGAACACTACCTCACTACTTTTTGTATTTCTATTTTTGCACTACTTATTGAATTTAACTACTTAATATATGTAATTACTGTATTTCATGTTTTTTTCTATTATCAGCTATTGCACTGTGCTGTTGCCACAAAGGCAACAAATCTCACAACATATACCGATGATACTAAACCTGATTCTGATTCTGATAATGGGGGTCACTTGCAGTATTAAAGATATCCGTCACTCACAATATTTCATGTCGCCTTTAAAACTGCTTTAGATTTTGCAGCTTGTTCAATGTTAAATCAGTGCCTGTTTTTCATCTCCAGAGCGGACCATTAACTAAGTGTTGTGTTATCTGCATTTCCTACTTAAACCACTATTCATTGAAGCAACCCAGAAGTGACATTCAAAAGGAAGTAGCAGTTAAAAATAATCCTCAATGGTTAATTTTTCTTTCCCATGGTCCTTTTTGTGGATTACTTTAGTGCTTGAGAAATGGGGATGAAACAAAAATATGTGTTGTGTGCTCATTTTGGATCCCAGATGTTCTCTTTATGGAAGTAAAGAGGGAGACTTCCTTCCTTTTTCCTTTTACAGAACAATGATCACCTGCTGTTGTTTTCTTAATATTATCTGCTTCAACAGCTTGTTTTCACACGAGACTTGTAAAAACAATTAAGGACAGAAGGACTTGTAGTTATGTAGCACCTTTCGAGACCTCAGGACATCCCAAAGCGCTTTGCAGCCCACAAAGTCCTTTTGAAGTTGTCTTAAGGGAATATGTGCTAATTAAACTGTTCCATTGTTGCTGAGACACTGGCAAAAATCAAGTCTAACTCAAACTAATTATGGTCCCGGCAGTTTGCTCTCAACCATCAGCAAGCTATTGGTTAGCAAGTGCTGCTGGATAGCACTGGCAGTGACACACTGGCAGTTTGGCCCAGTGGTATTCACTCATCAATATCCCCGCAGGGTCTCATTCCGCAATGTCAACAATTCCTTCGCCACTCTCACAGATTTTGCTCGACCTGCTGAACTCCTCCAGGAGATTGTTTGTTGCTCCAGATTCCAGCAGTCTCCACCTAGGTTCTTGATTGGTCAAGGAATGAAGGGGTACGGGGAGAAGGCAGGAGATTGGGACTGAGAGGAAAATTGGGTCAGCCACGATGAAATGGTGGAGCAGATGCAATGGGCCAAATGGCCTAATTCTGCTCCTGTATCTTATGGTCTTGAGGCCTTTTGCTCATTCTTGCTTAATTTAAGACTCGCTACCACCACTTAGCTCCAGCCTTCATAAGCAATTGTTGTATTTCAAAAGTGAAGAATCACTGACCTTGACTTTGGACAGCATTTGACTAAATGTGGCATCGGGGAGGCCTGGTAAAATTGGTGAGTGAACATCAAGGGGGAATTGCTCTACCATCTAGACTCATACCTCACCCAATGGAAGGTCGTCCCACTTCCAGGACATCACTGTACCAGTTACTCTGAGCCGCTCCAATCGTCTCCATCTGCTTCACCAAACAACTTCATTCTGTCACAAAATTCAGAACTGGTGATGTTTGGTGATGACCGTAGATTATTCAATTCCATTTCCAATTCCTCAAAAGGTGAAGCACTCGTTCTGGCACAACACCTGGAGAATATTCAGCCATGGGCTAATAAATAGCAAGCAAGAATCATGCCACAAAGCTGCCATACAATGACTTCTCCAGGAGGAGAAACCCTTCTTACATATTCAGTGGCATTGCTATCATTGAGACCTCACCAATAGCATCCTCGGGGTCACTATAGGCCAGAAACTCAACTAGAATGGACTGTCACATAAATAAAGATTGGAGGCTGAATATACACGTGACTCACTCCTGACGCTCCAAAACTTTTCCATCGTCTGAAATTACAAGCCAGGAGGGTGATGGAATGCTGTTGACTTGCCCAGAGGAATGCATCTCCAGCTAGGCTGAAGATATTTGGTGGCATCCCAGAAAAAGCACCTTGCTTTCCACTATTGACACTCATCGGCTGCTGCACACGCCACCCATTTCTACCTCCCCTCCTAACTCAAACACCATCGCGACCTAAAGATATACAGCAGATGTTGCATCTAAATCAGGAACTGCTTATCTGCTAGCAGAAAGGCTGAAGCCGTTCAACAAAATGGCTCAATAAGCTAGCTTTTCCAACTCAAAATAATTAAAATATATAATGTAATTGTAATAAAATATCTGCCCAAATGGTGCTTTGCACACAAATGTGAAAATAATTTTTTATTCACTTTAATTGCGCAGAATGTGATCAGCTTGAATGACCAGTAGGTGGAGCCCTAGGTCCCTGTTGCTGTGCCTGAGTCTGTTGTTGATTCTTAAAACAGCCTGATTTTATATTTGCTAACAGCATTGTGTTTTTATAGCTTAATGTCAATCAGTGATCAATTCAATTTCCTTCTATAAATTAATTCTTCTAATTGAGGTGCCACATATCTTTACAAATTAGATATCCAAAGTTTTTTAAATTATGCTTTAACTCAGCACTTACAAATTTGTGGTGAAATTACAATCATACTTCAAGGTTCCCTTGTAACCTTTCGTGTGTTATTCCCTTTAACAATCACTTCACAAGTTTTGAGTTAAGTTTCCCATAAATATGTCATATTTGTACCTTAGTAAACTGATCAAAGGGAAATGAATCAATAGATTGGATATTGGTTCAATATTTCAGCTTCAGGAATGTGATCAATCTAACTGCAATCCTTTCTTTTAAAAGTGTTACGACACAGCAGGGTCACTGTCCACTTACATCGTTTAGGAAACATTTTACTTCAGTCTCACAGTTCCATGGGCTTGGATTCAGTCCTGACCTCAGGGGCTGCCTGTATGCAGTTTTCACATTCTCCTTGTGTCCACCTGGATTTCACCCTGACATTCCATTTTTCCTTCAGCATCCCGATAGTATGCTGACAGGTTATTTTGCCACCTTAAAGTACTTCCACACAAGTAACAAAAGAAGTCAAATGGGCCTTGATGAGCGAGGGCAGTTTGCAAGGGTACAGGGGAATAAGGAGAGGAGAATGGGACTGATTAAATATTAAAGATGATCTTTATTTGTCATGTACATTGAAACATGTGGTGAAGTCCATCATTTATGTCAAAGATCAACACTGCGCAAGTATCTCCACAGTTCTGTCACCAACATCTCCTGCCCACAGCCTACTAATCTTAACCTGTACGTCTGTGTGGCTAAGTACAGCCCCATTCAAGTTTGCTGATGACATCATTGTCATGGGCTGAAGCATACAGAAGGGAGACTGAAAATCTGGCTGAGCGGTGTCACAACAATAATCTCCCCGCTCAATGTCAGCAGGTCCAAGGAACTGATTATAAACTTCAGGAGAGGGAAAGCAGAGGTCCATGAACCAGTCTTCATCGGAGGATCAGAGGTAGAAAGGGTTATTCCTGGGTGTTTTCATTTCAGAGGACCCGTCCTGGGTGCAGCGTGTAAGTGCAGTTATAAAGAAAGCATAGCAGTGACTCTACTTCGGTGTTTGTGGAGATTCAGCATAACATCTAAAACTTTGACGAGCTTCTGCAAATGTGCAGTGAAGAGTATATTGACTGGCTGCATCACAGCCTGATATAGAAACACCAATGCCTTTGAATGGAAAATCCTACAAAAGGTACATCACAGGTAAAGCCCTCCCAACCAGTGAGCACGTCTACATGAAACACTGTCATAGGAAGGCAGCATCCATCATCAGGGACCCCCACCACCCAGGACATGCTCTCTTCTCACTGCTGCCATTAGGCAGAAGCTACAAGAGCTTCTGGACTTGCACCACCAGGTACTGCACCTCAACCATCAGGCTTGTGAACGAAAGAGGATAACTACACTCAACTTCACTTGCCCCATCATTGGAAATGTTCTGACAACTGATGTTCTCGCTTTCAAGGACTCTTCATCTCATGTTCTCATTATTTATTTAAATTTGCATTTGCTCAGCTTGTTCTCTTCTGCACTCTGGTTGATCTTTCATTGATGCTGTTATAGTTACTATTCTATAGATTTGTTGAGTATGCCCACAAGAAAATGAATCTCAGGGCTGTATGTGGCAACGTATATGTACTTTGATAATAAAATCTAGGAGAAAACTGGAGCACCTGACGGAAACCCATGTGGTCACTGGGAGAATGCACGTCAGCAACACACACAAACTGCTGGAGGAACTCAGCAGGCCAGGCAACACCTGTGGAAACGAGTACAGTCAATGTTTCGGGCCAAAGCATCAACTGTACTCTTTTTCCACATGAAGCACCTTCAATAACTCCAAAAGACTGAGGTTTGGTAAAATACTGAAAGGCTTTTATTGGCTGTACAATATGACCTCCATGGTGAGTGTCTGCCCCCGGACTGAGAGGGAGGGGCAAGGCAAAACACCTTTATACAGGACTCTGTGGGAGGAGCCACAGGGGCAGTCAGCAGAGGGGCGTGTCCAGACAGTTAACCCAGTTACAACATATATATATGGTTTACCACACCACAGATGCTGCCTGGCCTGCTGAGTTCCTCCAGCATCTTGTGTGTGTTGCTCGGATTTCCAGCGTCTGCAGATTTTCTCTTGTTTGTCCTTACGGTTAGCGGCAGAAACTGAGCCCCCGTCACGGGCGCTGTAAAGCACTTCGCTTGTAGCACGTTACTGCGCCGCCCTATCGCTATTGATTAGGTCATTCGTCTGGGAGCTGGCATAGAACTGATGGGCAAGTAGCCTCGTTTTGTGCCTTAAGTGAGTAGATAATGGCGTTGGTGTGTTGCATTCATTCTCTGAGCATTATTGTACGTCCAGTCTGTTTTCTTACATATGGCACATCCGAAACCTTATAATAAGTTAACTCAGACAGCTAAACTGGAAACATTGCACTGGACATGAGAGCGGAATGTAAGATATCTATCTTGTCCCACAGAAGTCCTGGGTTCAAGCTCCACTCCGCTGATGCTGACACTTCAGTCCAGCTACTTGTTCCCTCTCCAACGACTGCTCCAACAAACAGTCAATTTGCAGGAGAAAAATTCTTCATATAGGCAATAAAAGCATCACAGTTGTGGATAATTGTAACTTGCAGGCTGCGTGCATTACAGATGATATAAATTCTGTGGTTTTAAGGAACAAGGTAATTTTCAGGGGTTACCAATGAAGTGACGTATCTATTGAGTATCTCACATCACAGCAGCAGGATGACAAGGATATGGCTGGCAGCACCTACCATTTATGGTGCTGGACTTCGAGGCGTCAATCCAAACAGCAGGTTAACAGCAGCTGAGCTAATAACTGGGAGTAAACAATAATCCATGACAGACAAGGCTATAACTTGCGGCGTTACTTATTTAGAGTATTATTAAATTCACATTATACTTGCCATTGCATTACAGTGTGAGTGGGCAAATGATGAAGACATTTATCTAATAGCAAGCAACAGATCGTGCATCCTTTTAACATCCAATTACCAAAATTTTCCATGCCTCACGTCCACCGTAAATTAAATGTTTGCTTCTTGCAATTAGTGAGAAGTTTTAGTTTGTAGACTCTACATAATTTAGAGAATTGCTCCTAATCTAGTTGTGTAAGTTTATTTTTAAAAGTAAGAACAGATTTTGTCAACTCATGATGTTTTTCATTTATAAAATTATGTTGTGTAAAGCAATTTTTTAGATATATTTCAACAGTTGATAAGGTACCACATAAAAGACTTAACCATAAGATAAGGATGCCTAGAGTAGGGAGTAATGTATTAGCAGGGATAGTGAATTGGTTAACTAATAGAAAGCAGAGAGTTGGGATACATGGGTGTTACTCAGGTTGGCAATCAGTAGCGAGTGGTGTGCCACAGGGGTCGGTGCTAGGCCCGCAACTGTTCACGATATACATTAACGATCTGGAAGGGGGAACCGAGTTTAGTGTATCTAAGTTTGCTGATGACACTAAATTGAGTGGAAAAGCAAATTGTGCGGAAGATACGGAGAGCCTGCAGAGGGATATAGATGGGTTAAGTGAGTGGGCAGGGGTCTGGCATATGGAGTACAATGTTGATTAATGTGAGGTCGTCCACTTTGGAAGGAACAATGAAAGAGCCGTACTAATTAAATGGTAAAAAATTGCAGCATGCTGCTGTGCAGAGGGACTTGGGAGTGTTTGTATATGAATCACAAAAGGTTAGTTTGCAAGTGCAGCAGCCTATCAAGAAGGCAAATGGAGGGATTGAATTTAAGAGCAGGGAGGTTATGCTGCAACTGTACAGGGTACTGGTGAGGCTGCACCTGGAGTACTGCATGCAGTTCTGGTCTCCTTACTTGAGTCAGCTATGTAACCCAGAAGCTGTCAGCAGAAAATTCTTAGGCAGTTGTTAGTAATAATTGGTATTTGATATTTAAAAAAAGCACTTCTTCATTATCCTTCTGAATTCTTCTTCACAGGAAACAAGAAAACCAAATCCTCATTTACTTTAGCACATCTCTTTTTGTGCTTTCAGGTTTTTAACTGATCTTCTGACTCCTGCAATCAGCCTACCAGGGGATCAGGTGAAAATACTCATTGTACAATGGTGATTCAATAAGGTGGTAACTTGTCGGTACTGAACTCCTTGACTGAGATTTGGCTCCGTTGAAGCTATGGGAGGAGTTCAATGAGCATATTTTCTTACGTTGTCCATAAATTAGTGAGCAAATTTCTACCTTGACACTTATAAGACATTGTTCGTTCTGATGACAGTGATAATCAGATATAGACTGAAATGAATCGTGCTGTCTGTGGCTGTGGCCAGGTGTCTTGACATTATGCAGACTCACCAGATGACTTCTGAATCAAATGGTGGAGCCTCAGTTTGCTGGGATTCCTCAACATCATATTGGAGAATTTGTCTCTCCAATCCTGTGTCTAGCAGACCTGTAAGATCAATTTTGCTTTTTTTAAAAAAGTAATTTCTTTGGCTTCAAAACTGTTTTAATTGTTCTGTGTTTAATAACTCTTCTTAAATTATTTACCACAAACTTAGTATTTGAAGTCTGTAAAACAGCCACATAGACTTAGATTGAAAGTAAGTCGATACCTTCAACCTTACCTCTTGTCAAAGATTGTTCAGATGTTCTGGGTAGGGGCTGAAGACTGTATTGCTCATTGCTCAGGCCATGGTCTCTGGGAGAGTAGGGTCAGCTCAGTGACTCTGAATGTCCCAGGCCAGGTAAGTGTGGGTGAATGAAGATGACAAGCTCTGAATCCAGGACCAAATCCAACACCATTCAGCCAAGTATTCTGGACCACATCAGAGCAACCCTGATCTTATTAAAAAGCAATACAGGTTTCAAGGGTCATAGCCTCCTCTTGTTGCTAATTTTTACATTCATAGCTTTGTACAATCATATTACAAATGTCTGAATGTGCAATAAAAATTAGCTGTCTTAAATTAAGAAACCTCTCAGTGATCTGTGCTTTTTATACATTCTGGGTAGGTGGCTATTGGGCAGTCGCTATGGTTCAGTTAGATAGCGTTCTTGCTTTATGTTGAAACAATATGGGTTCATCCCACTTTACAGATGCAGTTTGTTACTGAATGAGTGCAGCACTTTCGGAGTGAAGAGACTGGGTCTGCTCTCCGTGTTGGACCTTACAGATTCCACAGTACAGCTTCAAAGGAGTTCAGGAGAGTTCTAAATAACCTTGGCCCGTGACCAGCAACACTAAAACGGATAATGAAAGAGTGGTTTGGGAGAGCTTTCAGCAAGGTCAATCCTAAATTTTTACGTTACAAAATTGATTACATAAGAAACACTACTCAAGATTTTTTTAGGCTTGCTGGCAAATAAGGAGGTGCTACATAAATGCAAGACTTTTTATTACTGGAGGGGTTATCTCCCTGTCTGTATATTTGAGAACAGTAATCACTGAAAGAAATCTGATTGTAGGACAAAAGCAAACCTATGTTGAAAATATTTCTGTTTATTAATCCCAAAGATAATAACATTGCTTTGATTTTGAACCAGGTTTTATTACCTTGGCTATGCTAGCCAGTGAATAATGAGATGTATAAAGTGAACCATTTAGAGGAACAATTTGTAGATTAACATTTTCATGGAATATAAAGTCATCCCATTAACCAAGCTGGTGCCTAAATGTGAAGTATGAGTAAGTGGTTTAAAACCGTACATAGAGAAGTAAAGACAGTTCATACCACACAGGGAAGATGAACGTCTTCATGAATAAAAACAAAAACAACAGGAATTCTGCAGATGCTGGAAATTCAAGCAACACACATCAAAGTTGCTGGTGAACGCAGCAGGCCAGGCAGCATCTCTAGGAAGAGGTGCAGTCGACGTTTCAGGCCGAGACCCTTCGTCAGGACTAACTGAAGGAAGAGTGAGTAAGGGATTTGAAAGTTGGAGGGGGAGGGGGAGATCCAAAATGATAGGAGAAGACAGGAGGGGGAGGGATGGAGCCAAGAGCTGGACAGGTGATTGGCAAAGGGGATACGAGAGGATCATGGGACAGGAGGTCCGGGAAGAAAGACGGGGGCGGGGGGAACCCAGAGGATGGGCAAGAGGTATATTCAGGGGGACAGAGGGAGAAAAAGGAGAGTGAGGGAAAGAATGTGTGCATAAAAATAAGTAACAGATGGGGTACGAGGGGGAGGTGGGGCCTAGCGGAAGTTAGAGAAGTCGATGTTCATGCCATCAGGTTGGAGGCTACCCAGACGGAATATAAGGTGTTGTTCCTCCAACCTGAGTGTGGCTTCATCTTTACAGTAGAGGAGGCCGTGGATAGACATGTCAGAATGGGAATGGGATGTGGAATTAAAATGTGTGGCCACTGGGAGATCCTGCTTTCTCTGGCGGACAGAGCGTAGATGTTCAGCAAAGCGGTCTCCCAGTCTGCAACAGGTCTCGCCAATATATAAAAGGCCACATCGGGAGCACCGGACGCAGTATATCACCCCAGTCGACTCACAGGTGAAGTGTTGCCTCACCTGGAAGGACTGTTTGGGGCCCTGAATGGTGGTAAGGGAGGAAGTGTAAGGGCATGTGTAGCACTTGTTCCGCTTACACGGATAAGTGCCAGGAGGGAGATCAGTGGGGAGGGATGGGGGGGACGAATGAACAAGGGAGTTGTGTAGGGAGCGATCCCTGCGGAATGCAGAGAGGTGGGGGGAGGGAAGGATGTGCTTAGTGGTGGGATCCCGTTGGAGGTGGCGGAAGTTACGGAGAATAATATGTTGGACCCGGAGGCTGGTGGGGTGGTAGGAACCCTATTCCTAGTGGGGTGGCGGGAGGATGGAGTGAGAGCAGATGTACGTGAAATGGGGGAGATGCGTTTAAGAGCAGAGTTGATAGTGGAGGAAGGGAAGCCCCTTTCTTTAAAAAATGAAGACATCTCCCTCGTCCTAGAATGAAAAGCCTCATCCTGAGAGCAGATGCGGCGGAGACGGAGGAATTGTGAGAAGGGGATGGCGTTTTTGCAAGAGACAGGGTGAGAAGAGGAATAGTCCAGATAGCTGTGAGAGTCAGTAGGCTTATAGTAGACATCAGTGGTTAAGCTGTCTCCAGAGACAGAGACAGAAAGATCTAGAAAGGGGAGGGAGGTGTCGGAAATGGACCAGGTAAACTTGAGGGCAGGGTGAAAGTTGGAGGCAAAGTTAATAAAGTCAACGAGTTCTGCATGCGTGCAGGAAGCAGAGCCAATGCAGTCGTCGATGTAGCGAAGGAAAGGTGGGGGACAGATACCAGAATAGGCACGGAACATAGATTGTTCCACAAACCCAACATAAATAACATTTATTTGAATTTAACTCAGGCTTTTGACAACATCCAACACGTATGAATTGTACTGGGGTAACATTTAATAATAATAATAACTGATTTATAGAGCACTTTCCATACAGACAATGTAGTTCCTAGTGCTTTACAATGGGATAAAGTGCAAACATAGAAACAAAATAAAAGAAAATAAAAATGAGCATGAAAATAAAAGGCTGCTCTGTGGCACTTGCAAGAAACGTGATGATGATAGAGCTGAGAGGCTTTCTGCTAATTCTCTCATTAAAGACAGTAGTGATCCTGAATATTCACTCATCTGCAATGTGAACCTATGTAACCAGTGGAGAACTCAGAGGAGCCCATCAAGATGAATTTGAACATTTTAGAGAGAAGTATTAGATTCTCTGCACAAGGATGGTTACACTGCCATTTACCTTTTCGAAGAACAAATTTATACCAACAGTTCTCATAGAAGCCCAGATGGCCTCACATGTGGGCTAACCTTCAGGTGTCGCACTGCCCTTGGGTGCTCTGAGAGTTAGGGTTATGAAATACCTTCTGGTAGGAATCAGAAATGACTTGTACCTTAATTTAAAGCCCCAATTTCCGTCATTTCCTCTGGTTCTGCACTCTCTCAAAATGGTGGCCACAGAAGATGCAGAGAGAGGTCATTCTTTACAGCATCCTGGAGAAACAGCAACCAGTACACCCAGACATGACATTTCTGGATTCGGGCCTAATTACCAGCCCTTCCATGTGGTGTACCAAGATAACCAAGGATATTTCATCCCAAAGTATCTGCGGATGAATTGAAATGTCATAATTGAGCGTGGCTTTAATGTGTATCCTTTTCTCTAGAAGCACATTTGAAGTGCCCTCGTACTCCCTTTGTGCAGAAAATGTCACAATTATATTTTTAACTTCCATCTTTCTTCATGAGAACTGTAACAAACCACAGGTGGGGCATTCTTGCATCTCAGTGGGCAGTTACAGAAGATATTCAGCCACTAGAACATTGCCAGGTTTGATGCTGGTCTTTCAAAATGCATGGCATTTACTCAGTACTATTATAACAGAAGCAAACAAGATTGTTTAAAAATACACTCCTCCCTTGGCACAGTAACAATGATCGGAAGGAGAACATTCAAACAAGTGAGGGTAAATCATTGAGGAAACTGCTGGAGAATGAGAATGCTTCTGAAGCTAGGGAAGAACTGTTGGTTCTTCTCATTCCCTGAGACCATCCAACGTCATTATTAAAAGTAATTGAATTTTTAATGCCCATTATAGGATGGAACAGTCAAAGTATTGGCTACTTACACAGTGAAATGCTTCATTTGTGTTAACAACTAACACACGCGGAGCTGTGCTGGGGGCATTATTTTTCTCACGTTTATCCACCAAAGCCATGCATCTTTTCTTGTGCATGCAAAAGGGTATTGGCTTGTTCTGTGAATGGTGACAGTGTGGTTGTCTGTCAGGGAAGTTCAGAGGGTTGCACTGTGGCCCCTTCTCCTGTGGCCCCAGCACCTCAGGAGGCACTATCCTTCAGTCTCAGTTCCTCACAGAAAATATCCCACAGCAGTCATTTGAAAAAATAGGAGATCCCTCCCTCCAAACATTTATTCCTCAACCAGTGACAGCAAAAGCAGTAAGTTATCTGCATAATTTAGCTCATAGCTCTTTGCAGCACCATTTCTTTGTAGTAATTGTCCACCATATTTCCCATAAATACAATATAAATTTATCTCAGTTTTCGTCTAAGGCTTCGCCTTACACTGAGATTTCTTCAGCCTCATCTCCTCCCACTTCTCTCAGCCATGTCCAGACATCCTCCCCCTTCATGATTACCTACCTGTGCCTCCATGATCCTAGACTCCTTGTGCTTGTCATTGAGGCTCAAAAAACACTGTAAAAGCAACCTTACTTACCCTTCCCACCCCATCAATACCAGGGTCTATGGATGCGAACAGGCTGACAACGTTAATCCTTCAGTAACAAGGAAGAACAAACCCTAGAAAATGTTCCTTCATGCTTTACTGCATTCAGCCACTTGCAGCAGAAGGTAAAGTTGGTCGAGATCTTTACTTCAGTGAAACAATATTAAGAAGTGTTTTGTCAGCTTTTGGCTGTGCCAGCATTTGGCACTTGATCAATAGAAGTGACACCAATTATTTGTGCCATGTGTCGGCTGGAAGTTGGAGATATATGAAACATCAGTGGGAGACCATCAATCACAGGACCACTGGGGCTCTGAGCTTATCAAGCTGACGGAATATTGAGCGTACGGGAGGACCCCTGAGGCCCAAGTGCTTCCCTGAACAGTAGATCATCGAAGTCCATACTTCCAAAATCAAAAAGTAAGATGGAAATAAAGTCTGTGACATAAAAGCTTTCAAAATTATCCACAGTAAAAAAAACACACACACAATAATAGCTTGGCAGGAAAGTCATATAATGAAACAAATATATATTGCAACCTTCAGATTCGACGTAACTTAGATTTGCACTTGATACTACCTTGTTTCATGTTGATGTATGGTCCCTTAGTTATTATTAATGATTTAGTGAATCTACCTTTAAAATTTTGGGTGGATTATTTATTATGTCAGCAATATGTAGGCATGATCTATGAAAGGCAGCAATAATCTTTGTTCTTGGCCTCACCAATTTAATGCACTCTGGCTATTAATTATAGTGATCAAAAAGGAGAGGGAAACACTGTAACAGGGAGATAGGTGAAACTCATTTGTATTGTTTTATGATATCTAGTGAAATTATATATTATTAAAGCAAAATAATATGATATCAGTAAATAATTTTAAACAGTCGAGGCTGAAGCTGTTCTTCGCACTGCACTTTTCCGAGACTTATTTGAAAGTGTTTGTTAGTTTCGCTGCCAGAGACTAAAATCCCTGCAGTCTGTATTTACAATTGTGCTTTATGTTTTTCCCTCAGCATTTTCATTGCATAAAACAGAAGAAAATAGTTTTCAGCCTCCCCTTTTGGGAGGTAAACTTAAGGGATCAGCTGTCCATGACAGAACTTGCTCTATGCTCATTTCCTCTGCTGCGAATGGAAGAGACAAGCACCGTAAAGGACAGGACACCCTCTCCATTCCAACTGTTTGGTTGCTCAGATGTAGAATGAATATTTTAAATGATCACGGGTATTAAAATTTTAAAACAAAATCCTTTATTTCACCCTTATGGATTTTTGTCACACTGGCTTTTCTTTCCCTCTTCCTGCTCTATTCCTGCACCAGAGTCTTGTCCCCAGGGAAGCGCAGGATAATGTGGGTCTCCGTGAGTCTCTGACTGTAACCTGAAATATGTGTTCCACTGGATGAAGCATTACATTAGCAACTCAACCTCTACTTGCGTGTTTTCAGGGAAATTAAATTTACAAATAGGAAATTAGTCATGGATTATTGACATTTTCATTATTGAAATTTATTCCTTGTAAAGTTAAAATGATAATCAAAACATATCTATCATTTTACTGACGTTACCATCTGAGAAAAGTTCACTAACCCATGTCTGGAGATGAGCAATGAAATATTCATTGTTTTTGTGTTATAGAACCATGTGGTGCAATAATCAGCCTATTTTGTTTATTAATCCTATCCAACCTTAAAGGAATTGTCTGCTTTGGCCTGGAAATTATATCACACAGCACAATGCTTTTAGTTGAGTCCATAATTATACTTTAATCGGAATTCAATTCTTTGGGTATTCAGTGTACAGCTAGTATGCTTCCAGGAACATGTTCAGAGGATGTACAATGACATCAAGCTTTCTGAAACACAGAATTGTCTGTCACTTGTGCAAAATCCCTGTGTGTGTACAAGGCCGTCAAATGGCACAGGTCGCTCCCTCTAGAACTGTTGTCATGGGGCAGTTGAGGCCTGATTTAATGTTTGTTAAATGGGATTCAACCCTGTCTGGTCTACTGCTGGGGAGGCCGACAAGTTCATTCTCTTCTCAAGAGGTACTTCCATTGAGTAGTTTGCCCAGTTTTGGCAGCATGCCAACTTGAGGCAGAAGGCAATTCCACATGGATTAATATGCTGATGGTCTAATGTTTGTGTTCTCTCTCTCTCTCTCTCTCTCTCTCCCCCTCTACCCCCTCCCCTCCCCTCCTCTCCCCCCCGCCCCTCTTGTTTGATGTTCCCAGAGGATGGTGCCAGAGTCTTAGGTCCTGGGCAAGATTTAACAGACAAGGCTGGTGGATTGGACTTTGCAGTTCATGTTAAGATGTGTTTCTGGTTTCCGGTTACTCCTTTTTTTTATTGCTATTTGGTGCAATTTTGATTGGGTGTACAGGCTGTGCCCACTGCAGTCAACAAACAACACAGCGCTAAATTCAACTGAACTGAATTGAACTGAGCATTCCTAGACTGTGTCAATAACTGCGGTTCGTTATTTTATATTCTGTGTTTCTTCCTTTCTTTTTAGCTGTATGTGCGATTTGTTCTTTTTTTTGCACATTGGGTTTTTGATGTTTTTGAATGGGTTCCATGGTGTTTCTTTGTTTTGTGGTTGCCTGTGGGAAGGCGAATCTCAGGGTTGTATTTTGATAGCACACGTACTTTGAATCTTTGAGTACTTTAATGTCTTGACTGCTCAGGGTTCAATCCAGAGGTACAGTGCTGTCTGTGTGGAGTTTGTACGTGACTGCAGTGGGTTTCCTCTGGGTGCTCGCTTTCCTCCCACAAATGAACCACAGGATGATAGGCCATTGTAAGTTGCTCCTGGTATAGGTGTGGGGGACGGGCAGAGCGATCAAGAGGGAGTTGAGCATTTGAGACCGAAGTGGTTACCAGGAAATAAGTGAGGAAAGAGGATGGATGGGATCGTTCTGCAAACAGGCATTGACCTAATGTTTAGACGCCTTCATCTTTGTTGTGAGAACCATGAAAGTAAACTTTAAAATAAGGAAAGTGAAAGGAGAAGTGTAAATAGCATCATACATAGGCTGATAGAGTGGATGACTAGTGAAAGGTAGAGAAAGGGTGAGAAATAAGGAGATTAATTTTACAGCCAATGATAAGAAAATAGAGCATCAAATAAGTTTGTATGCTAGTGGGAGACTGCTGATAAGGTTATAAGAAAAAAAAAGATGAGTAATTCTGGATTTCCCTAAACAAGGATGCTGAATGCACAATAGAAGAGGTTATACTAAATTACAGAAATCTCAGATTAGGCAGAAATTAGAGGTTTTTTTCCAGCCAGAACTGGATGTTTCAGGTGGAGAAGTACAAAAGTTACCATAATGTGATGTTGGAAATAAGAAGCTTAGTTATGAAAAGATAAACAGAACAATGTCAGTATGAAAATCTTTTGCAGCTGTTCAAAATGATTAGAAGTTTGTTGAAGTGGCTGAGAAATTACCGCCAACTCTGGAAATGTATTAACTCTGCTTAATAGAGTTTTAAAAAGTCTTACATCAGGCTGCTAAATGGCAAAAGATTTGTAGGAACATAAAGGTTTAAGATGTTGAGATAATAGATGTCAGCTATTTTCTCCTTGTGCTTAATCCCCAGGATAAGTGTAAGTACATCCGATCAGAAATAGAGAAGATTATTTGGACAGTTAACTGATGCAATGTATACTTCCACTGACCTGACAACTCCTAACCATCAGAACTATTCAGGAGTTAAAACACATTACCTAATATTGGTTTGCATTATAGTCTTTCATTCCTCCTCAATACCCAGTGGTCTCTGCGACCACAATGCATCTTTGAACCAATTGAGATTGGATAATTCAGTATGGTTCATATTGAATGAAAATGATTCCTGGTCTTGTTGACTGAAAAGCTGATTGTACTTAAATAGAAAACTCCCTGATCAAGGAGCTTCAGTCCTCATTTTTTAGTAGATTATGCATTGAGAGAGGAAATTAATGTAATATTATTTACTATTTCAATCCTTGGAACCATTGTTTGCATCTGAAGAAAATGATCAAAGCACAGGGATCAGTACTAACTTTACTAATCCACATCACAGAGCTCGACTCTCTCCAGCTGACAGGTACGTACAAATCTCACCAATGCAGCTGTAGGAACTGGTGGGCAATATCTGGTCGGACATCAAATGCAATTTATTATCTGGACACAAAATATAAGAAGTCACACAGATTATATGTTCCAGCTTCATGATTGGTGAAATCAAGAATATGATTTAATTTCAGTGCAAGTTGCTCCCGATATTTATCTTAACATTTGCAAGTTCATTAAGCCATCTTCCATGTTAATGTTTTGACTATCTTCCTCAGCAGTCATTCTCCAAATTAATTTGCTACTTTTGTACTAAATTAATTCACATATTTGTAAATCTGAGATATGGGCCTCTGTCCAATGTAAGGTGAACTGGAAGTTACAACTTGATTTAGTGTGTTAGTTAAGGGATAAACTCTCTATCCTATTAGTCAAAGTCAAGGCGATAGCTGATGGTGTAGGCATCAGTACTCTATACGTAGGAATGAATACTCTATACGGTGTTCAGTTTTTGAGTTAGTACAAGCTAGCCTCAAAGTTACCAAAGCAAAAGGATGTGCATTGTGGCTTACCACTGGGCACCAGAGAACATCAACATTTTATTTACAACAAGAGAAAATCTGCAGATGCTGGAGATCCAAGCAACACACACAAAATGCCTGAAACATTGACTGTACTCTTTTCCTAGATGCTGCCTGGCCTGTTCACTTCCTCCAGCATTTTGTGTGTGTTGCAATGTTTTATTTACATTCTCCAAGTAGCCTGAACAGAAGCCAACACCAATGGCCTGGCTCTTCTAAGCTTTACTGGAAGAAGCTATAGCAGGAGGAGAAGATGGCGTGACGCAGTGCGCGCAGCTCTCCGGTGAAATGATATCGTATTTGTAAGTAGGATGCCGTGCACAATTCTGATTTGTTGGAGACAGACGTGAGAAGCACAGAGAAACATCCGGAGAAACTTCTGAAATGCCCGGTTTACTGTGCAATTGAGAATCTCTGGAGGGAAGGCCCCAAAATCCCTGGCTTTGCCTGCTGCTGGCGACCGAGGCTGGGGTTGAAGCGTTCGGCAAAGATGGTGCTCGTTACTCTGTGTCGGAGGGCTGATCGGAGGCTCGAAGTTTTCGGATGACTCAGAGTCGGACTGTGGTCGGGCATGGCAGGGAGAGTTTTCTTCCTTCTCCCGTCTGCGTGAAATGTGGGACTTTCGAGAGACTGAACTTTTTTACTGTGCCCATGGCCTGTTCTTCATCAAGTTATGGTATTGTTGCACTGTTGTAACTATATGTTATAATTATGTGGTTTTTGTTAGTTTTTCGGTCTTGGTCTGTCCTGTGTTTCTGTGATATCACACCGGAGGAATATTGTATCATTTCTTAATGCATGCATTACTAAATGCGTGTCTTCATAATCTAATAATCTAAGTTTAGGGAAGTATAGCTCTTTTTAGTGGCCTGAATAATATAAATGAAATCATTTACCTCAAACCTAAATATCAGAGGAACCCTTTGACTGGGCATAGTCCACTCTCTTTAAATATTACCTGGCCAGCATTTTGTTTTCTTCCTATAGTTGCCACATGCCAAAGATTGGATTTTCTCTGCCGTATTTCAGCATCATATCAACGTAAGAAAAAGAAATACAGAAGTGCCATTCAGCTTCTTGTGCCTACTCCACCATTCAATAAAGTCAATGAAATTAGTCCACGTTCCATATTCATTAATTCCCTTAAAATCTAAAAACCTATCCATTTCTGTCTTGAATATACTCAGCGACATGGGCCCAATAGCCTATGGGTGAAGAATTTCAAAATCTTTAGGTGATGTGTTTTCCTGCATCTGTTTCCTGATGCTCTATTTTGAGACTGTGATCCCTGGTTCTAAAAACCTCATCCAGGAAAAGTGTTATTCCTGCACTTACCCCATCGACCACAGTGCGAAGGGGACGGGACCTGTAAGCAATATTGCCAAAGGGCTGAAACAAGATAACTCCAGTCAGGACATTCAAACTCTTGCACTCAGGTTCTCAATTGCTTCCTCTACCTCACGATTCAAGGTTCAAGGTGGTTTAATGTAATTTCCAGTACACAAGTGTAAAGGAAAACTAAATTATTGTTACTCCAGATCCAATGCAGCTCAAAACAAAACACAGTAAGATAAAGAACACAATGATAATAAATATAGGCATCCGTTAGTCTCATGAGACCATGGATTTGCGCCTTGGAAGGTTTCCAGGGTGCAGGCCTGGGCAAGGTTGTATGGAAGACCAGCAGTTGCCCATGCTGCAAGTCCCCCTCTCCATGCCACCGATGTTGTCCAAGGGAAGGGCATTAGGACCCATACAGCTTGGCACCGGTGTCATCGCAGAGAAATGTGTGATTAAGTGCCTTGCTCAAGGACACAACACATTCCCTCGGCTGGGGCTCGAACTAGCGACCTTCAGATCACTAGACGAATGCCTTAACCACTTGGCCACGCGACAACACTAATAAAACAAGTCACAATGAACATAGAGGTCCTCCACTGTCCGGGGTCAACCATGGAGGTCGTGTCCCAGTTGCCAACATGATACACAAGCCAGGACAGTACGATATGGAGAGCAAATTCTTGCCCTTATAGTAGATTCCCCTTCTACGTGCAGTGATGAATCCACAGAAATAGCAGAGACTGATATATGAATATATATGATAGCTTATATACATAGATTGATTGTACGTACGTAAAGTGACACTGGACACAGGAATGTCTCTGCGTAAGGTGACTGATAAAATTATGGTGGTTGGGGGTGTGAGGGGGCGGGTTAGAGGGTGGAAAGTAACTGTTTTTGAGTCTTCTGGTCGTGACGTGGGTGTCTTGCAGCCACTTCCCTGACGGGAGAGGGACAAGCAATCCAAGAGCAGGGTGGGTGAAAAAAAAGCAGCAGATTTCGGAGTCAGACTGAGCCCAGTCGGTGAGCAGGAGCAAGAGAAGGAGTGGAGATTTCACAGGGGTTCATACTGAGGGTTTAGAAAAGCAGTGCTTCAATAGTTCAATTGTTCCATTTAACATCAGAGAGGGTACAATATACAACCTGAAATTCTTGCTCTTCACAGACATCCATGGAAATAGAATGGTGCCCCAAAAATGAGTGGCAATAAAAAGTTGGAACCCCAAAAGCCCCCCCATCCCCCCCCCACGCGTAAGCAGCAACAAAGCGTCAACCCTCCCCCTCCCCCACTTACTACAGCAAAAAGCTTCAGCACCCCCCACTTACCAAGCAAGCAATAGAGAAGCCCCCAGGACAGACTGTGATCTGTAGTACAGCAAAACGAATCGTTCAACTGACAATTCGCCATACCATAGTCTCTCTCTCTCTCTCTCTCTCTCTCTCTCTCTCTCTCTCTCTCTCTCTCTCTCTCTCTCTCTCTCTCTCTCTCTCTCTCTCTCCCGCTCCCTAATAAAGTGCAGAGCGGTGTCACACAGTGAGAGAGGAGACAATGGACAATAGGTGCAGGAGAAGGCCATTCAGCCCTTCGAGCCAGCACCACCATTCAGACCATTCAGACTAATAAAACAAAAAAAACTCACTGATTGCAATGTTATAGCCTGCCACAACACTTTTTTCCTCGAGTTCTTCGACTCGAAAGTCTACAGCAAACTCTCCCCCACCGTCGAGAGAGAGAGAGAGAAAGCGATCTGAGTACAGAAACTGCCAACAGCCGATCTGTTGTTAACACTATTCCATTTTCTCTCTTCGCGGCAGTTTTCGAAGTTGGACTGCACCCAATCAGTGAACGGGATTCATTAGAAAGGGTGAATAAAAATAAGGCAGGGGCAAGGGGAACGGCCATTGTGTGAGTGGGCCAGATTTGGAGTGGATTTGGCTTATCAGGCCTGAGCGAAATCAAGTTTGAACAAGATAAACACCTGGCAGGATGCTGTTCATTAACTAATGCTTGGCGTTTAACACCATCATTCCCAGGGTTACAGAACCTGGGCCTCTGTACCTCCCTCTGCAACAGGATCCTCAGCCCTCTAACTGGAAGACCACAGTCTGTGCAGATTGGAAATAACATCTCCACCTCACTGACAATCAACACTGGTGCACCTCAGGGATGTGTGCTTAGCCCACTGCTCTACTCTCTCTACACCCATGGCTGTGTGGCAAGGCTTAAAGGCCATCTATAGATGTGCAGATGATACAACCATTGTCAGCAAAATCTCATATGGTGACGAGAGAGCGTACAGGAGTGAGATATACCAACTAGTGGAGTGGTATCGCGGCAACAACCTTGTGCTCAACGTCAGTAAGACCACAGAACTGATTGTGGACTTCAGGATGGCTGAGATAAGGGAACAAAAACCAATCCTCATAGAGGGATCAGAAGTGGAGAGAGTGAGCAATTTCTAGTTCCTGGGTGTCAATATCTTCGAGGATCTAACCTGGTCCCAACATATTGATACAGCTGTAAGAAAGGCAAGACTCCAGCTATATTTCATTAGGAGTTTGAGGAGATTTGGTTTATCACCTAAAACAGGCGGTTACTTCTATAGATGTACCATTGAGAGTATTCTGATGTGGCCTTCTATATATTGGCAAGACCCGATGCAGACTGGGAGACCGCTTTGCTGAACACCTATGCTCTGTCCGCCAGAGAAAGCAGGATCTCCCAGTGGCCGCACATTTTAATTCCACATCCCATTCCCATTCTGACATGTCTATCCACGGCCTCCTCTACTGTAAAGATGAAGCCACACTCAGGTTGGAGGAACAACACCTTATATTCCGTCTGGGTAGCCTCCAACCTGATGACATGAACATCGACTTCTCTAACTTCCGCTAATGCCCCACCTCCCCCTCGTACCCCATCCGTTATTTATTTTTATACACATATTCTTTCTCTCACTCTCCTTTTTTTCCCTCTGTCCCTCTGACTATACCTCTTGCCCATCCTCTGGGTTACCCACCCTGTCTTCCTCCCCGGACCTCCTGTCCCATGATCCTCTCATATCTCCTTTGCCAATCACCTGTCCAGCTCTTGGCTCCATCCCTCCCCCTCCTGTCTTCTCCTATCATTTTGGATCTCCCCCTCCCCCTCCCACTTTCAAATCCCTTACTGGCTTTTCCTTCAGTTAGTCCTGACGAAGGGTCTCAGCCTGAAATGTCGACTGTACCTCTTCCGAGAGATGCTGCCTGGCCTGCTGCGTGCACCAGCAACTTTGATGTGTGTTGCTTGAATTTCCAGCATCTGCAGAATTCCTGTTGTTTGCGTCTACAGATTACAATGGGATATAGAAAATGCATGAAAAAAGAGCAATTTATGGTAGTCGTGGGGGTTTTCAATATGCAGGTAGATTGGTACTGGATCCCAAGAGGAGGAATTTGATGGCTTTTTTGAGCAGCTCATGGTAGAGCCCCCTAGGGTATCAGCTATTCTGGACTGGGTGTTGTGCCATGAACCAGAATTGCTTAGAGAGCTTAAGGTAAAGGAACTCTTGAAGTATATTTTAGGCAGAGGTTGACAGATTCCTGATTAGTCATGGCATGAAAGGATATGGGGAGAAGGCAGGAGGTTTGGGGCTGAGGGGAAAATGGATCAGCCATGGTGAAATGGCAGAGCAGACTCAATGGGCCAAATGGCCTACTTATGCTCCTATATCTTATGATCTTATGGGTGGAATCCTTCATGATGTTACTGGCCCTTTTCTGGTACTCTTTCGTATACTTTTCCTTGATGGCAGGTAGGCTTGTGTCGGTGGTGCGTTCGGCCGTTTTGATCTCCTGTCTGCTGCCGTGCAGTTTCTGTACCAAGCAGCAATGCAGCTTGTAACGATGCTCCGTACCGTGTATCTGTAGAATGATGCGCGTACAGATGTGCATGGATCAGCTCTCTTCAGCCTCCTCAGAAATTAGAGGTGTTGGTGAGCTCTCCTGATTGTGTGCAATGTGTTCTGGAACCATGAAATGTTGCGCGAGATGTGCCCCCCCCCCCCCCAGGAGATTGAAACCGCTCACAGTTTCTACTCTTGTGCCATCAACGTAAAGAGGAATGTGAGTGGTGTGTGTTCTCCTGGAGTTGACAACCATCTCCTTTATCTTGTTGACATTGAGGAAAAGGTTATTCCCTGGCACTGGGCCTCGAGCTCTTCCACCCCCTCTCTGTAGGCTGTCTCATTGTTGTTGGTGATGAGCCCCACCACCGTCGTGTCATCGGTGAACTTGCCCATCAACTTGATTCATGTACAAAAATACTCAGGTCCCCCTCCTTTCACACCTTCCCCTTTTAACGCTTTCTACTTCTCACCATTAAAAACAACACTCTGCTTGTCCATTCCTCTTCTCATCTGCTGCCATCAGGGAGGAGGTACAGGAGCCTGAAGATGCACTCTCAGTGTTGCAGGAACGGCTGCTTCCGTTCTGCACTCAGATTTCTGAATGGTCGATGAAGCAACCCATGAACGTCCCCTCATGATATTTGCTCCCTTTCTACACTACTCATTTAATTTAATTTTTAATATAGAATTTTTTCTGTAATTTATAGTGTTTTTATATTTCGCACTGCCAAAATTCATGGAAAGAACTTTCGACATATGTCTTTGATATCAAACCTGATTCTGATTCTGATCCTATTTATTCCTACATTCTATCTTTCAGTCATTTAATCAATTATCTCTCCATACCAGTGTATTGCCCCAGTACCGTATACTCGAATTTTGTTTAGTAAACTCATGTGACATCAAAAGCCTTTTAAAAGTTCGATTCACCCAGCCCCTGATTCCCCTTCCTGTTCGTTGCAACCTTCAGATAAAATAATCAACAGTGAGGTTGCAAACACGAGGAAATCTGCAGATGCCGGAATTTCAAGCAACACACATAAAAGTTGATGGTGAACGCAACAGTGAGGTTGTCCTTGATTCATTTCAATCCATAAGAAATGTCCTCTGTATAGAATTTTGGAGAACAACCACCATTATCTTCGTAGACACTTCTTTTGAAATGTTGTGATGCAGGACTTCAGTTCTGTCAATGTGAGTGCAGCACCGCTGAATAAAAACAGCTTTGTCTTTGAGGTTGTTCCAATAACATGAACAATATTGGAATAGATCCTACAGCAGTGCTGGGTGCATCGAGCACACCAAATCATCTGTTTATGAAATTCAAGGGGCCTCTTTTCCTTAGGGTTTCATGAAACACATTGCATTTTCCTCCCTAAAGCAATGGACCGCTCGTCTTATGAAGGGTGGGGAGAAAGATATCCTACCATCAATCTACATGAAGCATTACAATCAACATCCAATTAATTTGAAAAAACATTGATTGGTCACACACCATCTGCCTTCAGTACTCCAGCCTTGGGTCTTTTCAATGCTACTTTCATCTTTGGCCAGTCATTCAGCAGAGGTCCAAATGTTGGCAGGCCTGAAGAGATTAAGGCCATTGAAATAATAAAACTGTCTCCAGGACTTGTGCCAGTGCATGGGATGTGCCCAAATCTGTTGGAGACAACTCTAGTCAGCAAGGGAAGTTGCTGAAATTAAAAATTGCCATGGTTTCACACTGCCAGGCCCATATTTTACCAGCTATAGATATTCCTGGATTGTCACTTTTTTTCCTCTAAATGTGTTCAGGTCCTGCTTTAAGATGGGACAGAATTGTTCCTTGGAATTGGAGAGTGTCTGGTGGAATCCATTAGGGTTGCCTTGAACTCAGGTAGGCCGGCTATAGGAGGTTGCAGGGTGTGGAGAAAGGCACTGGGCCTTTCATCCCCATAAAATATTTGCAGTGCCGGTTAAGGGGGCGGAAATTCAATAAATCAAATTCCTCTGGCAACACGTATTAGGAACTGAGGAAAATAACATCAACCAGAAGCCAAATACCTACATGAGACAGTTTTCATTAAAAATATTCTACTCGGAACTTATAATGGAAATACTTAAGAAGTGTATTGAAGGGTTAGTTTTACCTTATTAAGATAAGCTTTCCATCTTGTTCAACGAACTAAATGACAACAGTAAAAACACATTAAATAACATTCCAACTTCATTTCAATAGCCTCTGAAATCACAGAAGACATGTCTATTCTGATTTACCAGTGTTTCCATAGGTCTTCTAATTAGTGGGAGAATCATGGGGTTATTTCCTCCCTTTTGTATTAAATCAATATTAAATATTATTTAAAAATCAATAATAATATTAAAGTATATGCCCTTTAAAAATAATGGATACTAGGTTCAGCTCATCTATTTCTTCTAAATACACTTCTGTGATTTATTCTCTAATATGAAGTAGTCACAATGCAGCTAATCAGGCCAGATAATGGTACAGGGATAATTGACCTTCCCTCGTCACAGGGAAGGGTATCTGAGGTTAATCTTCTAATCCTAATTCCAAAACAAATATGCACAATTAGCCCAGAAGATGTCAGGCTCTCATACCTCTTTAGAAGCTCTGGAATGGTCTGAAGATCTCTGCAGTGTTAGTCGGACAATATTTGAAGAAAAGTTAAATTCTGTTTCTCTTAACACTCTACATGTGTTCTTTCCTCATAAGTTTCACCTTTAATAAGACAGCACATTTAGAATTATTATTAATTTATCTGACAATGGAGTTAGGAGGGAGGGGAGGATGGAAATGATAAAACCCTCTACCAAGGCAGAAATTTCCAACCCCAATCCTGTCATGACATCATATTAGAAAAATGTGGAAGGGCTCATTTAATATAGTGGTCCCCACCGTTTTTCTGTTCGTGTGTTAGGTTCCCAGTTCTTGAAGGAATCACCTCCAAAAAAATGGAGTCAAAATGAATGCCTCAGAGACAGGAAGAAATAATATTTTGTGTGAAGTTAAAAACGCAAACACGAGAAAATCTGCAGATGCTGGAAATTCAAGCAACACACACACAAAATGCTGGTGGAACGCAGCAGGCCAGGCAGCATCTAAAGGAAGAAGTACAGTCGACGTTTTTGGTCAGGACTAACTGAAAGAAGAGATAGTAAGAGATTTGAAAGTGGGAGGGGGAGGGGGGAGATCCGAAATGATAGGAGAAGACAGGAGGGGTAGGGATGGAGCCAAGAGCTGGAAAGTTGATTGGCAAAAGGGATACAGAGTTGGAGAAGGGGGAGGATCATGGGACGGGAAGCCTAGGGAGAAAGAAAGAGGGAGGGGAGCCCAGCGGAAGATGGAGAGCAGGCACGGAGTGATTGTGAGAGGGACAGAGAGAGAGAGAGAGAGAGAAAAAAGAGGGGGGATAAAAATAAATAAGGGATGGGGTAAGAAGGGGAGGAGGGGCATTAACCGAAGTTAGAGAAATCAGTGTTCATGCTATCAGGTTGGAGGCTACCCAGACGGAATATAAGGTGTTGTTCTTCCAACCTGAGTGTGGCTTCATCTTTACAGCAGAGGAGGCCATAGATTGACATATTAGAATGGGAATGGGACGTGGAATTAAAATGTGTGGCCACTGGGAGATCCTGCTTTCTCTGGCAGACAGTATGTAGGTGTTCAGTGAAATGGTCTCCCAGTCTGCGTCAGGGCTCACCAATATATAGAAGGCCACACCAGGAGCACCAGACGCAGTATATCACCCCAGCCGACTCACAGGTGAAGTGTTGCCTCACCTGGAAGGACTCCCTGGGGCCCTGAATGGTGGAAGTGTAAGGGCATGTGTAGCACTTGTTCCGCTTACACGGATAAGTGCCGGGAGGGAGATCGGTGGGAAGGGGTGGGGGGGGGAACGAATGGACAAGGGAGTTGCATAGGGAGCGATCCCTGCGGAAAGCAGAGAGAGCGGGGGAGGGAAAGATGTGCTTGGTGGTGGGGTCCCGTTGGTGTGAAGTGATGTTTCTACACAACTTCTGAATGTGATTTAATTACACTGTAACACAGTTACCAGGTTTTTAAAACAGCTGCTGTCCTCTACAAAAAAAATGTATTCTAAGAATAATTTGGTAAGGAAATGTTGACATCCCTGAGGAACATAGTGGTCAGACCAGGCTGATCAAGAGGAGAGAAGCCAAAACTAAATATACTGTACCATCCACATCTGGATCAAAAAGCTGATAAGCTGCAGATGCTGAATTAACAACAAAAAATGCTGGAAATACTTTGCAGGTTAGTCGGTGTCAATGGAGTTAGTGTTTCAAGCTGATAACCTTTTATACCTGAACTGGAAAATGCTCTGAAAAGTTTTCCTAGTTCAAATAAAAGGTTATTAATCTGAAATGTGTACTTTGTTTGTCTCTCCATAGACGCTGCCTGACTTGGATATTTCCAGCATTTCCTGTTTTTGTGCACGCAATCCCACAGTTGAGAATCAGTAAGTGAGTTGCATGAATTCTCTGCACAACCGGTGACAGTGATGGACGTGGTTTCCTTCATCGGCAGCCAAGATGTTTTCTTTGGGGATGCAGCAATGATTGTGGCTGTAAAGCTGACAGCAATTCTGAATGTTACTGCGATCAGGCAGTTTGGGATGACATAGATCACTGAAGTCAGTGGGCGACAGGACATGGGTCTTCACCATCTGCCCCGTAAAACTCCAAAGCCAGGATACTGACTGGTGAAATTCCTGCATCCAGAATTCATTGGTGCAGGTTTGGTGGCACCTCACATAATCGCAACAGATGGTTGCTGCAAATATGCTGGAACTGCTTGCATGGTGCAATCATTAGTGTCACCTTGTGAAGGTGAGTTTTGCAACATTGGATTTTAATTTATAGTATATTCCTGATAAAAACTGAACAGACGAGAAAGAAAAAAAGCGAGATTAACTTTATTTGTCGCACATGCATCAACACATACAGTGAAATAGTTTGTTTGTGTCAAATCAAATCAGTGACACATGCCAGGCAGCTCGATGGGCTGGATGGCCTACTCCTGCTCTTATTTCTTATGTTCTTATGTAGGCTGCAGTGCACTGTGCACTAGGCTACTGCACCACCCCAATTTTAGCGCAGGAGTAACAGGGCTGACCACAACCCCCTCCATTCCTCAGTTAAGTGTTCCTGATCTGACGGCAGACACATTGGACCCTCATCAATATTGAGGATTGCAACAGAGCAAGCCAATCTAGGACAGGAAGGTCCATATCTAAGGTAACCAAGGGATGCCCACAGGTACTCAAGTGGAGAAGGGGGTATTCTAGGTCATGGAAGATATACCAGCACTGCCTGACACGGAAAGAAAGTTTAAAGTCTGCTTCCAGTCAGCCTCTGACTGACAGAAAGAGCACAGTGACTTCCTGCCGCCGTTGGAATTAAAATTCAGAGTGCAATAATGCCACAGGATGTTTGAAAGAGGTTGTTATCTCTTGGATGCTTGGCTTAGCTGCTCAACCAGCGTCTAATTACATTATCAAGGCAGAACATGAGCCAGTAAACCACCTGATGGATTACTGAGCTGGGGCCGGGGTTAGAATCCAACCGATTCAAACACAGGGTGTACACTGTATGTTTTCATTGACAATACTGACAATGGACTACAAGTATCCTAATCTACTTTAGTGTCAATATTCTACTGTTTAAAGCAGGACACAGCAGAAGCTGGATCGAAAATGGGCCGTTACTGATTTGACTTATCGGATTTAAGGAGAATGTGAACATCTGTAATATCAGTAGTTTATTGGGAGATCCTCCTCCCTGGCTCTCTGAACGGAATAAGCTGTCAAATGCTATGAATACTTTCTAGGTTATTCTGAAATGCTTAAGCTGAATGGTGAGGCTAAAGCAGGAGCATACAAGGACAGAACATGTCTCAGATGAATGTTGAAAACTGCTTTGCAAAGTGTGGAGTTCATGAATCGCAGTCTCCTCTTGATAAAGTTACATCGTGCTGAAGTTTTCTGACAAAGTACCAATGTACATTATGCAATTAATATCATGCAAATAAATCAGCAATGAGTGGTGAGGAAAAGCTAACCTTAAAATTAATTACAATTTGCAGTTTAATTACCACTGTTAACTCTGTTAAAACGTTCCATTCTTAACCATATTGTGAGTGGATATTTACCTACTAATTGCAAATTAAACTCACTACAGAAAATCGTTAGTAATTACCAGCTGAAAGTGAAGAACTCATAATAGGAAGCTCCATTCCTTTAGACCTGATCAAGAGATTTTTTAAAACATCAGAATGTTCTTTGTACATACACATTTCTTTAGAGGTTTGATTGGGGCACAACTGCACAAGCGCGTGGACATCAGCCAGTGAGGACAGCGAGAAGAGTTTAGAAGGAGACACCTTATAGAGTGGGCGACAGAGTAGAAAGGCTTTGGCTCAACGGGGCTTCAGCTAGAGAGAGTACAGAGAAGATTTACTGGAATGTTACCTGGGTTTCATCACCTAAGTTACAGAGAAAGGTTGAACAAGTTGGGTCTTTATTCTTTGGAGTGTAGAAGGTTGAGGGAGGACTTTACAGAGGTATTTAAAATTATGAGGGGGATAGATGGCGTTGACGGGGATAGGCTTTTTCCATTGAGAGTGGGGGAGATTCAAACAAGAGGACATGAGTTGAGAGTTAAAGGGCAAAAGTTTAGGGGTAACATGAGGGGGAACTTCTTTACTCAGAGAGTGGTAGCTGTGTGGAACGAGCTTCCAGCAGAAATGGTTGAGGCAGTTTCAATGTTGTCATTTAAAGTTAAATTGGATAGATATATGGACAGGGAAGGAATGGAGGGTTATGGGCTGAGTGTAGGTCGGTGGGACTACTTTATACTTTATTGTCGCCAAACAATTGATACTAGAACGTACAATCATCACAGTGATATTTGATTCTGCGCTTCCCACTCCCTGGAGTACAAATCGATAGTAAATATTAAAAATTTAAATTATAAATCATAAATAGAAAATAGAAAATGGAAAGTAAGGTCATGCAAAAAAACTGAGAGGCAAGTCCAGGTATTTGGAGGGTATGGTCCAGATCCGGGTCAGGATCCGTTCAGCAGTCTTATCAGAGTTGGAAAGAAGCTGTTCCCAAATCTGGCTGTACGAGTCTTCAAGCTCTTGAGCCTTCTCCCGGAGGGAAGAGGGATGAAAAGTGTGTTGGCTGGGTGGGTCTTGTCCTTGATTATCTTGGCAGCACTGCTCCGACAGCATGAGGTATAAAGTGAGTCCAAGGATGGAAGATTGGTTTGTGTGATGTGCTGCGCCATGTTCACGATCTTCTGCAGCTTCTTTCGGCCTTAGACAGGACAACTTCCATACCAGGTTGTGATGCACCCTAAAAGAATGCTTTCTATGGTGCATCTATAAAAATTAGTGAGGGTTTTAGGGCACAGGCCAAATTTCTTTAGCTTTCTCTGGAACTAAAGGTGCTGGTGGGCCTTCTTGGCAGTGGACTCTGCTTGGTTGGTCCCAGTCAGGTCATTTGTGACATTGACTCCGAGGAACATAGAGCTTTTGACCTGTTCCACTTGCGCACCACCGATGTAAATTGGGTTGTGTCGTCTGCTACTCCTTCTGAAGTCAACAACCAATTCCTTCATCTTGCTGACGTTGAGGGATAGGTTATTGTCTTCGCACCATGCCACCAGGTTCTTAATTTCCTCTCTGTACTCAAACTCATCATTACCCGAGATACGGCCTACAATTGTTGTGTCATCAGCAAACTTATATATTGAGTTTGATGGAAACTTGGCTACACAATCATGGGTGTACAGTGAGTACAGCAGGGGGCTGAGTACACAACCTTGCGGGGCACCAGTGCTCAGAGTGATTGTAGAGGAGAGCTTGTCCCCTGTTGTCCCCTTCTAGGTGAGAGTAAGAGTTCGGCATGGACTAGAAGGGCCGAGATGGCCTGTTTCTGTGCTATAATTGTTATATGGTTATATGGTTATATGGTGATAATGGGTCGAGGCGAGGTAGGTTGCCTGTGTAGAATACAGACAGGAAGTACGTGTGTGAGGCCGGTGTTCTGTGCTCAGTGTCAGATGGGGAAGTCCTGGAGACTCCCAGCCTCCCAGACGGACACATCTGCACCAGGTGCGTTGAGCTGCAGCTCCTTAGGGACCTTGTTAGGGAACTGGAGATGCAGTTCGATGACCTTTGTCTGGTCAGGGAACGTGAGGAGGTGATAGAGAGGAGCTATAGGCAGGTAGTCACATCGGGGCCTCAGGAGACAGATGAGTGGGTAACAGTCAGGAGAGTGAAGGGCAGGAGTCAGATGCTACAGAGTACCCCTATGGTTGTCCCCCTTAACAATAAGTACTCTTGTTTGAGTACTGTTGTGGGGGGGGGGGGAACAGCCTTCCTGGGGGAAGCAACAGTGGCCGTGCCTCTGGCACAGAGTCTGACCCCGTGGCTCAGAAGGGTAGGGAAAGGAAGAGGATGGCAGCAGTGATAGGGGACTCTATAGTTAGGGGGTCAGACAGGCGATTCTGTGGATGCAGGAAAGAAACACAGATGCTAGTTTGCCTCCCAGGTGCCAGGGTCCGGGATATTTCTGATCGCGTCCATGATATCCCGAAGTGGGAAGGAGAACAGCCAGAGGTCATGATACATATTGATACTAATGACATAGGCAGGAAAAGGGAGGAGGAAAAGTAGACTACATGGAGTTAGGAAGAAAGTTGAAAGGCAGGACCACAAAGGTAGTCATCTTGGGATTACTGCCTGTGCCACGTGACAGTGAGTGGAGGATAAATGCGTGGCTGAGGGATTGGAGCAGGTGTCAGGAATTCAGATTTCTGGATCATTGGGACCTCTTTTAGGGCAGGAGTGACCTGTACAAAAAGGACGGGTTGCACTTGAATCCCGGGAGACCAATATCCTGGCGGGGAGGTTTGCTAAGGCTACTGGGGAGAGTTTAAACTAGAATTGTTGGGGGGTGGGAACTGAACTGAAGATACAGAGGAAGAGGCAGTTGACTCACAAATAGAGAAAGCTTGGAGACAGTGCGAGAGGGAGGATAGGCAGGTGATAGAGAAGAGATGTGCTCAGATGGATGGTTTGAGATGTGTCTATTTTTATGCAAGGAGTATTATGAACAAAGCAGATGAGCCTAGATCGTGGATCAGTACCTGGAGCTATGATGTTGTGACCATTACAGAGACTTGGATGGTTCAGGGGCAGGAATGGTTACTTCAAATGCCAGGCTTTAGATATTTCAGAAAGGACAGGGAGGGAGGCAAAAGAGGTGGGGGTGTGGCACTGTTGATGAGAGATAGTGTCACAGCTGCAGAAAAGGAGGAAGACATGGAGGGATTGTCTATGGAGTCTCTGTGAGTGTAAGTTAGGAACAGGAAGGGGTCAATAATTCTACTGGGTGTTTTTTATAGACCACTCAATAGTAACAGGGACATTGAGGAGCAGATAAGGAGACAGATTGTGGAAAGGTGTAATAATGACAGGGTTGTTGTGGTGGGAGATTTTAATTTCCCAAATATTGATTGGCATGGCCCTAGAGTGAGGGGTTTAGATGGGGTGGAGTTTGTTAGGTGTGTTCAAGAAGGTTTCTTGACACAATATGTCGATAAGCCTACAAGAGGAGAGGCTGTACTTGATCTGGTATTGGGAAATGAACCTGGTCAGGTGTCAGGTCTCTCAGTGGGAGAGCATTTTGATCACTTTACCATAGCATTGGAGAGGGAGAGGAACAGACAAATTAGGAAAGTGTTTAATTAGAGTAAGGGGAAATACGAGGCTATCAGGCAAGAAATTAGAAGCATAAATTGGGAAAAGATGTTCTCAGGGAAATGTATGGAAGAAATGTGGCAAATTTTCAGGGGGTATTTGCGTGGAGTTCTGCAGAGGTACATTCTAATGGGACAGAGAAAGGATGATAGGGTACAGGAACCATGGTGTACAAAGCTGTTGTAAATCTAGTCAAGAAGAAAAGAAGAGCTTATGAAAGGTTCAAAACTGGATAATGATGGAGATCTAGAAGATTATAAGGCTAGCAGGAAGGAGCTTAAGAAAGAAATTAGGAGAACCAGAAGAGGCCATGAGAAGGTGTTGGCAGACAGGATTAAGGAAAACCCCAAGGCATTCTACAAGTATGTGAAGAGCAGGTGAATAAGACATGAGAGAATAGGATCAATCAAGTGTAACAGAGGAAAAGTGTGTATGGAAGCAGAAGAGATAGCTGAGGTACCTAATGAGTACTTTGCTTCAGTATTCATGGAAAAGGATCTTGGTGATTGTAGGGATGACTTACAGTGCACTGAAAAGCTTGAGCATGTAGATATTAAGAAAGAGGATGTGCTGGAGCTTTTGGAAGGCATGAAGTTGGATAGGTCACCGAGACTGGATGAGATGTACCCCAGGCTACTGCAGGAGGCGAGGGAGGAGTTTGCAGAGCCTCTGGCAATGATCTTTGCATCATCAATGGGGATGGGAGAAGTTCTGGAGGATTGGAGGGTTGCAGATGTTGTTCCCTTATTCAAGAAAGGGAGTAGAGGTAGCCCAGGAAATTATAGACCAGTGAGTCTTACTTCAGTAGTTGGTAAGTTAATGGAGAAGACCCTGAGAGGCAGGATTTATGAACATTTGGAGGGACATGAGAGGTATAATATGATTAGGAATAGTCAGCATGGCTTTGTGAAAGACAAGTCATGCTTTACAAACTTGATTGAATTTTTTGATGAAAGTAGAGCAGTAGATGTAGTGTATATGGATTTCAGCAAGGCATTTGATAAGGTACCCCATGCAAGGCTTATTGAGAAAGTAAGGAGGCATGGGATCCAAGAGGACGTTGCTTTGTGGATCCAGAACTGGCTTGACCACAGAAGGCAAAGAGTGGTTGCAGATGGGCCATATTCTGCATGGAGACCGGCGACCAGTGGTGTGCCTCAGGGATCTGTTCTGGGACCCCTACTCTTTGTGATTTTTATAAATGACCTGGATGAGGAAGTGGAGGGATGGGTTAGTAAATTTGCTGGTGACACAAAGGTTGGGGGTGTTGTGGATAGTGTGGAGGGCTGTCAGAGGTTACAGCAGGACGTTGATTGATTGCAAAACTGGGCTGAGAAGTGGCAGATGGAATTCAACTCAGATAAGTGTGAAGTGGTTCATTTTGGTAGGTCAAATATGATGACAAAATATAGTATTAATGGTCAGACTCTTGGCAGTGTGGAGGATCAAAGGGATCTTGGGGTCTGAGTCCATAGGACACTCAAAGCTGCTGCGCAGGTTGACTCTGTGGTTAAGAAAGCATACATCTTGGCCTGCATCAATCATGGGATTGAGTTTAAGAGCCGAGGGATAATGTTGCAGCTATATAGGACCCTGGTCAGTCCCCGCTTGGAGTACTGTGCTCTATTCTGGTCGCCTCACTATAGGAAGGATGTGGAAACCATAGAAAGGGTGCAGAGGAGATTTACAAGGATGTTGTCCGGATTGGGGAGCATGTCTGATGAGAATAGGTTTAGTGAACTCAGCTTTTTTCCTTGGAGTGACAGAGGATGAGAGGTGACCTGATAGAGGTGTATAAGATAATGAGAGGCATTGATTGTGTGGATAGTCAGAGGCTTTTCCCCAGGGCTGAAATGGCTAACACGAGTGGGCACAGTTTTAAGGTGCTTGGAAGTAGGTACAGAGGAGATGTCAGGGGTATGTTTTTTACAAAGAGAGTGGTGAGTGGAATGGGCTGTAGGGCCTTTTAAGAGACTCTTGGACAGGTACATGGCTCTCAGAAAAATAGTGGGCTATGGATAACCTTAGGTAATTTCTAAGGTAAGGACATGTTTGGCACATCTTTGTGGGCTGAAGGGCCTGTATTGTGCCGTAGGTTTTCTATGTTTCTACTTCCCTTTATTTTTTCATTTAATGTTATCTTTCTTGTCATACATTTTTCCTTCTACAACTTATAATTCGTCCTCTTGGTTCAAGCTGTATCAAGGTGTAAGTTCCCATTACTTGCCAAGGTTCCCATGGCTCTGGCACCCTCAGCTCACTTTTATCATTCACTTCCAACAAATTGCTAAAATAAGCGTACTTGGAGCTGACGGGTACAAGAGAAGGGCCAACCATCTGAGGCACTGCAAGATGCCTTGCACTGCCAAAACTGGCCTTCTATGCTTATTAATCTCTTCAAAAGAAAATAAGTAGTGTCTGATAGAAGATTATAGATATAAAATAAGAAAACTGCAAGGCCAATATGATGGTGGAGCAGTTAATGCTTCTGGCTAAGTTCTGCAGAGACCCAGATCTGATCCTGATCTTGGCTATGGTCTGTGACCACATGGATTTTCATCAGCTACTTTGGTTCCAACTTGTACCTAATAAAGTGGCCACTGGGGGTACATTGGTTGTAGCCCATCCACTTCAAGGTTTGATGTGTTGTGCACTCAGAGATGCTTTTGTGCACACCACTGTTGTAACATGGTCACCTGAGTCACAGTCGCCTTCCTGTCAGTTTAAACCAGCCTGGCCATTCTCCTCTGATCTTTCATTTGCCCACAGAACCGCTGCTCACTGCATTTTTTTTTGTTGTTTCTCACGCCATTCTATGTAAATTCTAGAGACTGGTGTGCATGAAAATCGCAGGAGATCAGCAGTTTCAGATGTACTCAAACTTCTCCATCTGGCACCAACAATTATTCCACGGTCTTCCCCATTCTTATAGTTGGTGTGAGCTACAACTGAACCTCTTGACTATGTCGGCATGCTTTTATGCATTGAGTTGCTGTCAAATGATTGGCTGATTAGATATTTGCAAGCAGGTGTTCCGGTGTACCTAATAAAGTGGCCACTGAGTGCATATGGAAATATAAGTGTAATGCCCTGGTTCACATCTTTACTATTATGCTGTAGCTATTTCATTTAGCTGCTTTGCAAGAGCAGTCTGATCTGCGTTCTGCCTGTTTGGGTTATTGTTGAAGATAAGGGTTGATGTGGGATGTCAATCCAATTAGCGGAAGGAACAATAAGGTTGGTCTTGGGTTTTTGGTTCGGTGGGAGATGAAGAGGGAAAATGCTGGGGAGAACCGGTCATAGCATACAATCTGGTGTGAGACTCGTTTGTTCGAGACAGATTGCGAGCGATGTTTGGAAGGTGGTGTGGGTGTTCACGCCGACTGAGGGCCCAGAGCGTGAGTGACAGAGAAGTTCACGATGAGCTCCAACTTGTGCAGATTTGACTGTTTAATTAGAATCTTTTTGTTATTCTTTACTAGCCCTTTAGTTAAAATTCACAAATGTAATTCTTTTAATTGTATGAACTGTACTGTTGGATATTTTGTGACAGGGTAGCAAATTACACAGCATCCACACAAACTGGGATTTGGGGTGGGATGAGCTGTCTCAATCTCACGAGGTTGGCTGGACTTGAGAGAGTCTTCCCTAGACTTATGCAGCCAAGGAAACTAAGCTGTTTCTTACGTAAGGCAGTGGCAGTCATAGTCATAGTCATACTTTATTGATCCCGAGGGAAATTGGTTTAAAATAGGGGGTGGTTCCTGCCTCAGCAGGCCGGAACCTTCTGGACAAGTAGGAAAAGAGCTATAACGGTTTAAAATAACAATGTTTACCGTGACAATGACAGTGACAATGTTTAAAAAAATCAAGAGCTGCAAGTACACGTTGCAACCTGGCAGCAATGCAATTTAAACTTGGTTAATAACCTGGAGTGTAAAAAATAGTCCTAGCAATGTTGAGCACGGGTCTAGAAATGCTGATGTTAAAAACCTATCTGGTACACTGCGGTTCTCCCTTGGAGGGACTCAGCCATCCTTAGCCTGGCCTGGTGTGTGACCCAGTGCAGAGTGGTCACTGCCTTCTGCAGTGGCTTAACAAACCATTCAGTGATAACATTACGTTAAAACAGAGAAAGGGACAACTGTGTGGAGGTAGTAGCTACAGCAGAACGACTGCAGTAGTTCAAGCAGAGGACTCAACACCACCTTCTCTCAAGGGCAATTAGTCTAGAACCAGAGGACACGTTGAGCCTAGGACCAGTGGGCACAGTCCAGCCCCAGAATAGGTGGATGCCCCTTCAGAACAGAGATGAGAAGGAATTTCTTTAATGGGGTTGAGGGGGAAAATAAATCAGCCATGATGGAATGCCATAGCAGACTCGATGGGCTGAATGGCCAATTCTGCTCCCGTATTTTTATGTTGTCTTGCTCTTATGAGGAAATACTGACTGTCCCTGCACACAAAAAATGAACAAATGATCTAAAAATAATGATGTTTCTAGTATAAGAGTTAAAATAAAATACATCTTGATTGACTAACTTGCGGTACAACAATTTTTATGAAAAAAATACAGTTCCATGTATTAACTAGAAAATGTATCGATTGATTCTAATAGCACAGCCAAGAAGGGCCAAAAGGCCTGTTTCTGTGCTGTAGTTTTTCTATGGTTTCTTAATTACAAATTTATTCTTAGGCTTTGTTTAGGCATATTGTTAATTTTGTAAGAATGTTATACAGTTCATTTTCTATGCAATAATGAAAACTTTCATGGTGTTAATAACCAAGAAAAATGTGATTTAGGTTCCAAAAACTGCTACCTTTCTTCATTTTGAGTAACACTGAGTTCAAAGTCTTTAATGTGATCATACATTCTTTGTTCTAAACTGCCTACATCCAAAGAGAAGCTTATTCAAAAGAAATATTGAGACAAATTCTTTATTTATGAATATAATTTCAAGAATTCCAATTTGGCATTTTATGCAAACTAAGACAGCATTGTGCACTTTTGACAACAGATATACAGTAGTAAATGCAACATTAGCATGTCATATTCTTTCCTTAATTTAGGTTAGATTAGATTATGAGGATACTCAGTCCTCGTTTATTGTCATTTAGAAATGCATGCATTAAAAATGATGCAACGTTCCTCCAGAATGATATTTCAAGAAAACACAGGACAAACCAAGACTAAAACTGACAAAACCACATAATTATAACATATAGTTACAACAGTGCAAAGCAATACCATAATTTGATAAAGAGCAGACAATGGGCATGGTAAAAAAAAGTCTCAAAGTCCCGATAGACCCATCATCTCACGCAGGTGGCAGAAGGGAGGAACTCTCCCTGCCATGAACCTCCAAGCGCCACCGCCGCCAACTTGCCGATGCAGCACCATTGGAAGCACCCGACCGCAGTGGACTCTGAGTCCGTCTGAAAACGTTGAGCCTCTGTCCAGCCCCTCCGACACAGCCTCTCCCAGCACCATCCTCTGCCGAGCGCTCCGACCCCGCCCCAGCTGCTGAGCAACAAGCAAAGCCGAGAACTCGGGGCCTTCTCCTCCGGAGATTCTGGACCACACAGTAGCAGCAGCAGCGAAGCAGGCATTTCAGAAGTTTCACCAGATGTTCCTCCGTGCTCTCACGTCCGTCTCCATCAAATCAGGATTGTGCATGGCACCCTACTTGACATATAACAGACATCACCACCAGAGTGGCCGCTGCGAGCTGCGTCGCGCTGCCATTTTCTATTAAATATGACTGGTTAACCTAATAAATAAACCATTTTGCCGTTTTGTTTCATTTTTAAATTTACCCCATTTGTATCAGGCAAATTGCCAATAAAATGACAGCAGAAGCCTTCAAAGATTGCTCTTCATAAGAAGCAGTTCAAGTATAGTTTGTTTCATATTGCCTGCATGTTGGCCTTGGAGATTATGGTTACAAAGACCACTGCCAGGGCTTAAACATTAAGAGGATGAAATTCTGTGAGGCTCTCCAGTTCCACTCTTACAATTCTGTCTCTTCCACCCAAACTAACACAACAGTTGGGAAAAGACCTACCAGCAACTCAGCCTTGTAATGAATCACTATCATGCAGTCCTGATATAATGTGACAACTATAAAATACATTAATTGAGAGTTTCCATATTTCTGTTCCAGGTATTCAAGAAAGAATCAAAAGCTTTGGGAGAAAAGTCAACTCTTCTAACACTGGCCAGGACAGCTCCCTCAAAACAACAACATCAAAAGCAGAATCAATGAGAATCTTATTTGCCCTTTGTGGAAACTTGCTATAAGCAAATTGGTTTAGATTCTAACCTGCGTAATTCAGTAGCAGAAACAACAGGAATTCTGCAGTTGCTGGAAATTCAAGCAAATTCAGTAGCATTGTTTGTTAAATTACCTTTTGATTGTAATGGCTTACTATGGCTGCATATCAAAGAACATGAAATGAAATGTTTAAGCTGTGTTTCACAACAATGGTTGTATCGTCAGCCAATGTATAGATGACGATGTATAGATGACAATGTATAGATGTATATATGTGCTAATGTTAATTAAGTTTATGTCCTTTGATGGGAAACTTTACTCATATCGTGAAATATAACTGTTGGGATCAGGTATTTGCTCAAGATATAAACCAAACATCTGCCAGGGCCAACCATGAAAATTCAAAACATCAGACAATTGAATAGAGACTGATAAATAGAAGTATATGTTTCAGTTTTCAATAACCTTTCCACAGAGTTTAAAATGGAATCCAAAAGCCAAAGAAAATATGAAAATAAAGCAAAGCTCCTAATTTTTTTTGTCATTTAAAATGGTGTTGCACGTACTTTTGTAGAGTATTTAGTTATGCAATAGTTATGGGGAAATGAATATCCAGTTGAATGGATTTCTTTTGGCTACACAGGAAGGTGTCCACAACCAAGTTCAATGCCATGAGGTCATATACAATTACCTAATGCAACAACCATTATATCAACAACTGATATAATTACATTTTTAAAAAGGTATGATTGTCCCAAGGTGTAGAATGTTAATTTTCTTGTGAACATGAGAATGATTTATAAATATTTGAGATTTTTGATTGAAGGTAGTGACCATTTATCCTATGGTGAATAAGCCACAGGACTTTCGGACCTCAATAATATCTACTTCCTCTACACCCATAACTGTGTGGCTAGGCACAGCTCAAATGCCAGCTATACATTGGCTGACGATACAACCATTGTTGACAGAATTTCAGATGGTGACAAGAGGGCGTACAGAAGCGAGATGTATCAGCTAGTTGAGTGGGGTTGCAGCAACAATCTTGCACTCTCAACAGTAAGACTAAAGAACTCATTGTGGGCTTCAGAAAGGGTAAGATGAGGGAACACACACCAGTCCTCATGGAAGTGGAAAGGTGAACAATTTCAAGATTCTGGATGTCAATATCTCTGAGGATCTAATCTGGACCCAACATATCAATGCAACTACAAAGAAAGCACAACAGTGGCTGTATTTCTTTAGGAGTTTTAGAAAATTTGGTATGCCCCCAAAAATACTCAAATTTCTATAGATGTACCACGCAGAGCATTCTAACTGGCTGCATCACCATTAGGTATGGAGAGGGCAGCTACTACACAATATTGAAGTAAGCTGTGAAGAGTTGTAAACTTAGTCAGCTTCACCATGAGCACTGGCCTCTATAGTATCCAGGACACCTTCAAGGAGTGATGCCTCAAAAACGCGCTGTCCAAGATTAAGGACCCCATCACCCAGATTATGCCATCAGGAAGGAGGTACAAATGCATAAAGGCACACACTCAACAATTCAGGAACAGCTTCTTCCCCTCTGCTGTCTGATTTCCGAATGGACATTGAACCCATGAACACTACTTTTTTATTTCTAGTTTTGCACAACTTATTTAAATTAACTATTTTATATATATATATATACACACACACACTTACTGTAACTCAGTTGTTTCTCTATAATTATGTATTGTATTGTACTGCTGATGTAAAGCCAACAGTAAGTAAATTTCACAACATATGCAGTGATAATAAACCAGATTCTGAATCTGATTCTGATTCTGAAATCCACAATGCCACCTAGGGAGAGCTCTGTCAATCCTTCCAATGTCCTTACTTAGGGTCATGAAAAGAATCCCTGGAACTTGGAGTCATGGAGGATACAGTACATCTGAGACCCTGGCCTGTCTCAAGCTGACAAATCCAATAAGATACACAGAGTGTGAGTTAGGGTTAATATAGGGATTATTCTCTGAAAGGCCAGAGACCTCCTGGATATCTAAAAACAAAAATATTCACACAGACTTATGATTTCATAGATCTTTGGCCTTTTTAATGAGTTTAGACATATATTATTTGGACCTCAGCTAGGACTTGCATTCACTAATCAGGGCGTAGAGAGTCAAATGCTGCCCAGTCATGTGCTTTCCTGCTTGATGCATGTATACCTGTGTTTCTGAGAAGCCAGAGTCACAGAAGCAATCATTGTTTGTGATCATGATCAGCGTACAATTTTCTAAAGGTAGCAAATTAAGATTTCTTTTATCCAAAGAAAGAAATAGTTTGGATGTGAAAGTAAATTGTCAGTGATGCATTTTAATGCAACCAGACCTCCCTATTTCCAGTTGCTGGTTGCAGACAGAGGTAGTTCTGCTCTAACATGTACTCCAATAACATGTATTAGTTATAACGCGATAGGTGAATGAAAGAACACTATTTGTATGCAGGTCACATTAGTTATGGAATGATTGTGATGAGGAAAACCTGTTTATATTTGTGCTTTGAAGACAACTACAGCCTGTTCTGTTATAAGACAAGGTTTATCAGGAACATAACTATCACATTATAACAGGGCTACCTGTACCTCCAAATGTTTTGGGAACTGCTGAAATTTGAAGCTTTCTGAAATGCTGACTGCTTTTGCATAGAATGATAAACATCAGCAGAGATGGGCAGTTTCAAATAGGTATGAAGATTTGGTACATATCAGAATTGAAATGAAAAGGTGCAGCACATCAGGTATGCCATTAGATTTTCTATTAACTGGAACCATTTGATTGTTTATGATTGCTGAGTGCACTCACATTGCCTTCTATTTATTTGGTGCCCTAGACTGTGCTCAGCAGCAGGGAGATTGATGTATTGACAAATAAAATCCATTCTAAGTGTGCAAAGTATTTACCTTCTGGGGCTGAGGGAATGGGAGAGGGACAAGAACATTTAAGAAAATGTTACAACCTCATCCATTGGGTACTTTCTTGTAAATAAACTGAATATGACTGTATTGTCCGTGTAGCCTTACATTCGACCAATATCCTACTGCTCCCTTAAATTACACAAAATTTGAATTAACTGGTTTTTCTTTGCAACACACATTTATTTTTCTATATGGAGAAATTGATTGTTTAATATATAATTTGAAGTAGTTTAACTTAACGTAACCATGTTGATCAGAATAATGATCAGCCACATCTCTGAATGCTTAAAAATCCAGGTCAAACTCATTTAACTCACTGCAACTGGGTTTCTTTGTTTGGTTCCTTGTGGAAACTGACTGATCTGGATCTGGATCTGGATCTGAATTACACTTCGTGTCTTTCTCATCTTCAGATACTTCAGGGCTTGTGCCTAGACTTCCTCTGTCTTCATCCGATGAGCTTTCTGGGTACATCTGAGTAGTTTTGTTTCCTGAACTATTTGAGCCGCTGCTTGTAGCCTCTTTAGTGCTACTTTGAATATTATCAGCAGTGTGCGCATTAGTGGAATCATCCGATGTTTCCTTTCCAGAAAGCTGTGGGTGGTTGATGAGACTCTCATTTGCAACTAATTCTGCATTCATGTCCTGTACCTCTTCATTTAGTCCATTTGCAACATCAGATATTATAGGCTCATCAGAGCATTCTGAAGCATTGATATCTAAATTTTGAATCTCTTCCCTTCTAACAACTTTCTCCCCAGTCTCACTTGTGTTTTCTTCCAATTGACTGTCAGAATCTGGTTCTTCCAATTTGCGATAATTCCTAGTGTCTGGATCTGTATTATTGGGCATTAAATTATCTTCTTCATTTTGCCCATTGCATCTCTTAGTAATAGGACATGCTTCTTCATCATTGTGTTCATTGTTACCTGCTTCATTCTTAGCATCCTGAGCTTCACACTGAGGATCCACTTTGTCATGTTGTTGTAGATTTTCTCTATTATAAATCCCATCTCCTTGATCTTCACTGTTTTTTTGCCTGTCAATTGATATTACTTTTGGTAATTCTCCTCCTTCACTTTTATTTTCTTCATCATTATTGCATGTATCTACTTGTTTAATCTTCTCACCAATATCCTCCAAGCTCTCTTCTAATTCATGGTTGCTGTTTGGTGGTACTTCCTCTCTTTGATCTATCATTGTCTCTAATTTTTGATTTTCAGGTGTATTATTCACATTGGCATTTTCTTGATTCTCATTGTTTGTATTATTTTGAACAGCTTCGAAGGTTTCTCCCTTATTACAACCATTTTTCTCAATTTCTTGGTTCAACAATTCATCAGCTCTGTCTGTGATGGTCTGTTTTGTTATTTGCCCATTAGGGTTATTCATTTTCATAATAAGGATTTCCTTCAGATCAAAGTTTTTGAAAATGGAAGTATTTTTCTGTATTGGATTTGCTACAGGCTTTGGGGTCTTATACTTCTTTTTGCAGGTATCACAAGTACAGAATTTATGAAATCGACATTGACCTTGAATATTAACTTTGTCACCTGCTGTTGGATGAAGATTCAAATCTTCATCACTTACCAAAGATGAATTCTCACTGGTGCCCTGCTCATGGTCAGGATCGTTTGAATGCGGAGAAAATGTTTGCATTTTGTACATGGCTTTTAGCCGTCTCCGTCTTTGTTCTGTTTGCTCTGATGACTCACATCTCCGAGGTTCCTGAGGAGGCACTGGCTTCTTCTTGCCCGCTCTACCTTGGACTTTTCTAAGCTCTCTTTCGATGCTGCTTTGGATTCTTCGACTGACATCTTCTCTTAAATCTTCAATCATGTGATCTAATCTTTGATCATCTTGTAAATTCCACCTAACCTTAAAGTCATTCATTGCGTCTGTATAATGTGCAATAAACTGCTTTTCTAGTTTTTTCAGTAGTTTGAGTAACCAGACTGGGTCTGGATCAGATGATTTCCTTTCTATTGCTTTGAACTTTTGCTCCACTTTGACTACTTGCACTGCATGGTCTGATGTTATTTCCTGTGATGCCTTTATTTGAATAGTACTATCAACGTTTTCTGTTGTTTTATCTTCTGCAATATTCATCCCTTCAAGATTACCTACACTGATGGCCTCATTGTGTTCGTTTGCGTGGTTCTGATGAATTGTTTCTTCTGTGTCAAAGCTGTTCTTAACAGAAGGCTTCATTACTTCTGCTCCTGGAGTATGTGGTTCTTGTGCACTTTGGGTTGTGTCCTGTGTGCCTGTGGCTATGTTTTCTACATTTCTAACTAAATCCTCATCACTACTTGGCTCTACACTATTCCATTGGACGCGGCAAGCTATGTCTGGAGTAGCTGGACTAGACGGTGCAATATCAGACTGTGATAATTTTGAACTTCTTGAAAGAGACCATATCTCCATGTCATTATTGTCTTCTGACTGGTTCTTTGCATTCCTGTGGTTTCTTAACCTTGGTTTCCTTTGGGAAGCATTAGTCATTGCTGAATCTATGGATGATACTGAGTTTTCTTTCTTTTTCTCGTTTGGTTCAGTACAAATCTCAAAGCCCTCTTCAAATGAGTTTGTCATTAAAAAAGGTTTATTTTGCTTTGATGTGTCCTCTGCCTTGCTTGCACAGCTTTGTAGTTTTAAGTGTTGTTTCTTCTCTGCTACTGGAGAGACATCCATTGCTCCACTGACACAACTATCTCCTGAACCTCCAGTTCCACTATTGACATCTACTCCAGAGGAAGAGATGGGTGTTATGTTATCATCAGCTGAATTATGGCCTTTAGATGTTTTTGAATCTTTTACAGCAGTTCGAGAGACCCCTCCTTCATCTTCCTTAGTAATATCAGTGTACCAGAGTGACTTCAGAATATGTAGAAGCTCTTTCTGTGGAGAATTATCTACATTGTTGAACTTGCTTGCAGAATCTGAAGAATCTTTGTCAAAAAACTGCAGACCAACAAGACACATCAATAATGCTTTAGCTGAATGGCTCAGTTTTTTCTCATGTGCAAGATTTAAATCAAGCAGACTATTTGACCTATCTAATTTTACCCTCTGTCTCGAAGAAAGAAATCCCTTTATAACTTCAGCTGGGGAATGCACACCACTGGCTAAAATATTGTCTTGCTGCTGCTTAGTAATGGAAGAGCAAGAACTAACTGGCTTAGATTGCAATATATCCACATCTTTGACATTAGGTTGGACTGAAATTTTATCTTCTGTTTTTGGATTACTGCTGCATTCCAATTTTATCACTTCAGATCTGTTTTCCTCTTTAAGTTCGAAATTGCTAACAGTAGATTCTTCTTCATGTGATTTCTCTTCCAATGTTCCTGTGGTCTCTTCAGCTTGTCCTCCTCCTGTCACACATGTTGCTGATCTTTCACACTTATCTTGAAACTCCTTGGAGCTATCATATTTTAAAAGCATGTTGTCTGAAGGAATATTTCTCAGCCATTCATGTACAACCTCTTCAAGAGATGGGCTCGGCAGTATACCGGGTATAGGATCATTCCTTCCACATGAATCTCTAACAGTATGAGTAGATTTTTTATTTTTGTTTTTCTCAGTGTTATTGTTATGCTTATATTTTTGTTTGCAGCTGCCTTTTTCACTCTTCCTGTTATTGTCACTTCTAATGCTGTTTTCCTTCTGTGGGTTTTCACTGGCACTCCCTTCCGTTAGAATCGATCCAGCTCCTGTAGATAGCCTGGATGCAGAACCTGTTTTAATTGTTACTTTATCGGGAGTCAAGCTCCTTTTGGACTTCTGACTGGGTTCCGTCAATGAATGTGGGGTGCTTTTACCACAAGCCTTTCCCTTTGATTCTGAAGACCGAGGCACACTCTGAACTGAAGCGTTCTCTGCACCTGTGTGTACTTCAGTTGCTGTTTCTTCATTTGCCTCACCACACAAAACTTCTACCGTCGAAACAGTTGGACATTTTGAAATACATTTTTGTTCTGGTTCTTGCTGTAGTCCTTGGCTTTCTTCTGCAGCTTTAATGCCAGATGCCTTCGAATTACCAGAACAAATGCTGCTGGCTGATTTACTTCTCTCTTGCTCCATTCGTATATTGGTTTCTATTTGGAAATCTGGTGTAGAAGGGAGTGTGTTATCCTCATTATTCATTTTTCCATCTTCAACAGCTTCTAAATTTGGTTTTGGATGGTCACATACACATAAGGACGAACTCCTATCGTCCTCTGGGACAGCCTTTTCAGCTCTACTTCCGCTGTCACTTAACGATTCGGAGGATCTTTGACATTTGTCACTGGAATTCATCACAATAGGTTTTGCATGTTTGCTTACTGATGCAGAATGAGTGGAAGTAGTACTTTTTCCACTTAAGCCTTCTGAACATGAAACGTTATTGTCTTTACCATCAGTTAATGATCCAAGCGATGTAGTTGAACTACGAGGAATCGAATCACCTTCTGCATCCATATTTGTTAGCTGTTCATTTTTGGAAGATGAGCAAGTTCTGTTGCTTACTGGTCTTCCATGAGAGTCATAATTAATGCTGTGGACTTCAGGAATGGAACGGCTTTCCAATTCATTTAGATCTGTCTCACTATGGCTGCCTGGTTTGGATTTTGCTGAAGATGATGAACTGTCACTTGCGGGCCTATTGTCCTCATTTATTTCCCTATCTGAAATGTTATCACTGTGAATCGAGCAACTGGATACAACTGAACCTGCTTTGCGTCCTTCAGTATCTCCAATACTAATTGTTCCATTTATTTTACCATTGAATTGGATGGGGCTGCTCGACTTGCTGCTTGTGTGTTCATGGTTCAATGCAATTGATTCTCTGTAGTCTTTAATTGAACATTTTGACCCATTTGAAGATGCATTTTGAGATTTTTCTTCTGAGCCGTCTTCCTGTTTAATTTTGTTCTTGCATTTTGCACAATGAAGTAATTCAGAGCTGTTATTTTCTTGCTTATCATCACCTTCTTTAACGTCAGTGTCTTTTAAATTAACTGGAGCTTCTGCCAAACCGGTGAATGAAGTTGCAAGCTTGCCGTTTTCTGCTGAGTCTGTTAATTTGACCGCAGATCTTCCCTTTGAAGAACAAACGGAGTTGCATGCTGAGACACAGGAGGTGTCTTCATCACATAAGTGTTGGTGACTGTTGTTTGTAGAACAATACGAGATGTAACCAACTGCGCTTTGACTCCTAGAAACAGATGTTCTACTCTCATGATGTCCTACACTTTTAGAAGTAGGTGTATAGCCACCAGTGCGGCTACTACAGTGACTCAGAGAGCAATATTCTCCTCCCTCATCTCCATTTTCAAAAGTCTCTGAATGCCTTTCTATCCGCTGTACAAAATGTGTATGTTCCTCACTTGACATTGTTTGCACGCTTTCTACAGATTCCCTTTTATACGCAACATGTCGACCTGATGATGCACTTGAATAAGAGGAATGAGTATATCTGCCGTTTCTGGAGTTCACTTCGGTATTATTCTCAGAATATGATGGATTTTTCCAGATATCGTACCCCTGACAACTGTTGCAGCAATTCTCACAGTGGTGTTCGTCAGGCTCTGTGCCATTGTGGTTTGAAGCATAGATGTCATCCCTGTGGCATGCATGAAATGATTGATCAAAGTAATTCTTTTGATCAGTCTCTTCTGTGGCACAGTCTTCCACTGAACACAAATGTGCATTCGTGTTTTTTCCTGCCAGGCTGGATCTTCTGATCTGCGTGGACCACTGGAGGGTTTCACGATTAAGCAAACGAAATCGAACCTTCATCTCCACAGAAAGGCTGCCATCCTTGTTCATGTGGACCCTTTTCTCAATGTTGTCATCTATCATAGAATCCGTAAGGTTGGGATTATTCTCACGTGGCTGTGAGTCTATAAATGAAGCATGGCCATTGTTACCTGACGACAGGTTCAAGGCATTATGATAGAATTTTTCAGATGATAATGAGTATCTGGATGAATGAGGTGGTGATCTGGGATGAATTATACTTTTCTTGGTTTCTAGTCCAAAGTTATCTGTCAAATACAGAATGGCATTTCATCAAGATTTTCCAAAACTCCCAGAAATACCTCAGAGGAAAGATATTTGTCACACAGAGTTGGGGCAAAGGGAGGGAAGAAAGACAAGAGAAAGGAAGAGAAATTTAATTTGAAGAACTCATTATCGGCTTTTACAAAAGTTCAGGCATTCAAAGTAGAATAATCTGTTGTATAAACTCAAGCAAGGACAAACACAGCAGATAACATGTTAAAAATAAGAAAATTACCAATTTACATTATAACAGTTAAGATCACCTCATTGCTGACAAAGAAAAATTAGTTCCTGTGAATGTAGCCTTGCTTTAAAATAAATAGATAAAATGATTAAAACACGCATATTAAGATGAATTTACATTTCTCAGCAATCTTAAAGGAACTTTATTTTGATATGTAAAATGGTTTTGAATAGTGCACAGTAAATATGAACACACAAAGCAGCTATAAAGCATGAAAGTCTCCCATGAGATCAAGCCAAGGAGATATTGTGCCCAGTAGTGTACTTTCAATATTAAAAAAAAAAGTCATTGCCGTTATTTGTCAAGGTCTGCTCTAAGGAACATTGAGACTCCAAAATCTCTGTTTGAAATTGCTCTCTTCCCTATTTCAGCATAAACCACATACAGGTATTTTAACATTTCAACAATTAAATATGAGAAGGCTGTACCCAAATCAGATAAGAAAACCAAAATACAATTAAAGTGGCATCAAATTCTTAATTCGTAATTATTTGATAATTTCATAACCTTATGTACTGAGGTTTATTCTAGTACGTGTTTTTCATAGAAGCATAGAAACATTAGATAAGAAAGTTATTCAGTTATAAGGGAGAGTGGGTAGACTGGGTTTATTCCCACTGAAGACTGAGGAGTGTCCTTCTGGAGGGTTATAAAATTATGAGGAGCATAGAAAGATAGGTGGTTAGGGTCTTCATGTCCAAGGACAGGGTAGAACTAGAGGGCAAATGTCAAAGGGAAGAGGAGAGATATTCAGTGGAGATCTGAAAAGTAAGCTTATCTATATTGAGTGTGATCATCTGGAGCAAACTGCCAAAGGAGGAAGGGGGAGGCTGATACAATAACAGATAAGAGACATTTGGGCAGGGACATGGAACAAGGAGGGTATAGGCATAATACAAGCAAATAAGAGTAGTGGGATAGGCATGGATGAGGTGTGCAGAAAGCATTCATTTCTGTGCTGTATGATTCTATGAGTTCAAATACCCAGCACCACATTTCTATACATGCAATATTTTCTGCCTTGTTCCCCAGTTCTTTCCCCATTGCCCTGGAATCTCATCTCTCACAAAGCATTCATCAAAATGCCCTTTTAAAGCTCTTATTGAATATGCTTCCACTGATTTTTTTTTTATTTCAAAGATAAAGTCTTTCATAATAAAACGTCTATTAAAAAAGTGGAAACATCTTGTTCCAGGTACTTAATTTCAATGATAATTGTATGCCTGAGAAAGGTGTTCATCATTTCACCTTTTCTTCTTTCAGATTCTTCTGCAGTCACGTACCATCAGGTTCATAACCATCCATCAATCAGAACATTACGTTTGTCCATTCTTGTTTAGAATGGACTTAGATTTCAACCATGGAGAATAATCCTAAATTCGCAGGTCCATCCACATTGCTGAAGACCCATAAACCATTCTGCAATCTTTTTTTGCTCTGTCTCCATGAATGAACATGAAGGTCTTGGTGAAGCCTTTCAGCCCTGACCATTCTCCCCATTTAATATGATCATAGCTGGTTTGATTATAACTTTAGTGCCACATTTCCATCTACCTGTGATAACCTTATACCCTTTTCCTATCAATTGTCCAACAACCTTTGCCTTAAAAGTATTTAGAATCTAGTAGTGAAATTTGATATAAACTCATCTTTTTTAAACTCTATTCTTTTTTAAAGTTCAAAGTAAACTTATATTAAAGTACATTTCTGATGTCATATACAACCATAAGACTGTAAGTTGTAGGAGCAGAATTAGGCCATTTGGCCCATTGAGTCCACTCCACCATTTCATCATGGCAGATCCAATTTTCCTCTCAGCCCCGATCTCCTGCCTTCTCCCCATATCCCTTCATGCTCTGGCCAATCAAGCATCTATCAACCTCTGCCTTAAATATACATACAGACTTAGCCTCTACAGCTGCCTGTGGAGATTCGCTTTCTTGTGGGCATGCCCAGTAAATCTAAGACACAATAGAATCAAGGAAAGACTACATGCAACAGGACGGATAAGTAACCAATTGCATAGGACAACAACTGTGCAAATACGAAAAAAAGGTATATAATAAATAAGCAATAAATATTGAGAACATGAGATGAAAGGTCCTTGAAAATGAGTCCATAGGTTGTGGGAAAAGTTCAGTGATGGAGTGAGTGAAGTTACCCCCTCTAGTTCAAAAGCCTGATCGCTGAGGGGTAATAACTGTTCATGATCCTAGTAGTGTGAGTCCTGAGGCTCCTGTACTTTCTTACTGATAGCGGCAGTGAGAAGAGAGCATGAAGATGAGAAAATCTGCGGATGCTGAAAATTATTTGGTAATTGCGCCCCCTTCACCATTCCCATTCTCGTTTCCCTCTCTCATCACATCTCCTTACCTGCTGTCACCTCCCTCTGGTGCTTCACCCCCTTCCCTTTCTTCTGTGGTCTTCTACCCTCTCCTATCAGATTCCCCCTTCTCCAGCCCTTTATCTCTTTCACCTATCAGCTTCCCAGCCCTTCACTTCACCCAACACCCTCTCCCGGTTTCACCTATCACCTACCACCTTGTACTTCTTCACCTTCCCTACTCCTTGCTCTAACTTCTCATCTTTTTTTCCAGTCCTGATGAAGGGTCTCAGCCCAAAACGCCGACTGTTCACTCTTTTTCATAGGTGCTGCCTGGCTACTGAACTCCTCCAGCATTTTGTGTGTGTTGTTGAGAAGAGAGCATGGCCTGGATGGTGTGGGCTCTTGATGATGGAGATTGCTTTCCTGTGGCAGCACTCCGTGTAGATGAGCTCAATAGTGTGGGGAGGACTTTACCTGTGATGCAGTGGGCCGTATCCACTAACTTTTGTAGAACTTTCCATTCAAGGGTGTTGGTGTTTCCATACCAGGCCATGATGCACCAGTCAATGCTCCACTACACACCTATAGAAGTTTGTCAAAGTCTTAGATGTCATGTTGAATCTTTGCCAACTTCTCAGAAGTAGAGGTGCTACCTGTGCCTTCTTTGTAATCGCACTTAATTACTGGTCCCAGAACAGATCCTCTGAAATTATTATACCAAGGAATTTAAAGTTGCTGACCTTCTCCACCTCTGATCCCCCAATGAAGATTGGGCTCATGGACCTCCAGTTTCCTCCTGAAGTCAATAATTAGCTCCTTGCTGACACTGAGTGAGAGGTTATTGTTGTGGCACCACTCAGCCAGTTTTTCATTCTCCCTCTTATACACTGATTCATCACTACCTTCAACTTGGCCAACAACAGTGGTGGCATTAGCAAACTTAAATATGGCATTGGAGCTGTGCTTAGCCACACGGTCACAAGTATGAAGTGAGTAGAGCAGGAGAGTGAACACACAGCCTTGTGGTGCCCTTGTACTAATGGAGATTGTGGAGGAGATGTTGTTGCCAATCTGAACTGACTGAGGAAGTTGAGGATCATGTTGCACAAGAAGGATTTGAGGACTAGGTCTTGAAACTTGTTGATAGTATTTAAAGCCAAGCTCTCGTCAATGAAGACCATACTGATGCATGCACCTTCGCTGTCCAGATGCCCCAGGGTTGAGTTAAGAGCCAATGAAGTGGCATCTGCTCTTGACCTATTGTGACGGTAGGCAAATTAGAGCAGATCCAAGTCAGTTCTCAGGCAGGAGTTAATATGTTTCACCACCAACCCCTCAAAGCACTTCATCACAGTGAAGATAAGTTCTACTGAACAATAATCATTGAGGCCGGTTACCACATTCTTCTTAGACACTGGTATAATTGGAGCCTGCTTGAAGCAGGTGGGTACCTGCCAAAATGAGAGGTTAAAGGTTTCAGTGAAAACTCCAGCCAGGTGTTTAGAACTCGGCCAGGTACCCCACCTGGACTGGATGCATTTTGTGGCTTCACCGTCCTGAAGGATGCTCTCACATCAGCCCCAGAGATTGATCACAGGGTCATCAGTGGTTGTGGGAGTTCCTGAAGGTTCCCCCATGTTTTAGTCTAAATGAGCATAGAAGGCATTGAGCTCATCTGGGAGCAAAGCCTTGTCTTGTCTTGTCTTGTCTTGTCCATACTGCACCAACCGCCGCTGCTGGGCTATAAACGTGCAGGGGCAATGTGTGGTTAAGTGCCTTGCTCAAGGACACAACACGCTGCCTCAGCTGAGGCTCGAACTGGTGACCTTCATATCACTATCCAACACCTTATCCACTTGGCCACACACCAACGCCTTGTTGTCACCTATGTCGTTTGGTTTCACTTTGAAGGGAAAAATAGCATTCATGCCCTGCCACAGCTATTGAGCATCCCCCAGTGACTCAAGTTTGGTCCAGAACTGCCATATCATACATGAACCCCTTGTATCTTACTTGGTCACAGGAATGCCACTGATCTGGTCAGCAGATTGCGAATCTCATGGTTTGTTGGGGCTTGTAGCTGGGGAAGACGCTGAATGATTTTGTGGAGACTCGCTCATCCATGACTGTTTTTAAAAAGTGCCTGATAACAGTGGTGTATTCATTCAGATCCTCTGATGAATCCTTGAACACTGCCCAATCCACCAACTCAAAGCAATCCTATAGCTGCTGCTCAGCCTCCCGCAACCACCTCTTTATTATCCTTCCTTCTGCAGTCTTCATCTTTGGCCTCTGGCTGTATACAGGTAGGAGGAGTGATCATATTTCCCAAAATGCAATCCCGAAACTCTCTTGGTAATTAGAGCTGTCAGTATTTAATCGTTTAATATTACAGGTCAGGGGATCAAGAATGCAATAAGACCAAGACCACTGCATCTGAGCACCACAAAGAGGATATCATGAAACACAGACCCCCTCCTTCTGCCCTCTCCGAATCAGCAGTCTGATCCATCCTGTGTATCAAGAAGCCCTCAGGTCTCATCTCTGAATCCAACATGTTCAGAGTGAGCCATGTCTCCGTGAAACACAGAATGTAGCAATTCCTCATTTCCCTCCAATACAGCAATCTTGCCCTTAGGTCCTCAATTTTGTTCTCCAGTGATTGTACGTTTGCTAACAGGATAGTGGGTAGAGGAACTTTAATTCTTTGGCTTTTCAGTCTGGTTTTGAAAGTTAGGAAGCCTGTCATGCCATTTTCAAGGATTTGTGCATGAATACTGGCAGGTCTGCATTTATGTATCTACCTTAGAATGTACCCTGTATAGTTTTTTAATGATTTTCTTGTACTTCCCACTGCAGCAAATCACTTCCTATTTTTCTACATTACATCTTATTTTCCCTGTCTACCTATCCCATTACCTAGCTCCATTCTTAAATCTTCTAACTTTTTGAACACAATTCCAGTTTCTGTGTCATCTGCAAATTTTGAAATGCTGCTCTGTTCTACCAAGTCCAAAGCATTAATATATGCATAGAAAAGCTATACAGTAGTCCTGGTACTAAACCTTAATCAACACCTATCTCTGCCACGGGAGGTTCCTTACTTCTAGTCCTCCGACACTATCTTATTATTTAATGAGGATTAGAAGGTTATGACTATCAGCACTTGCCTCCTTGAGCAAAGTAGGATGCAAACATTCTGAACCTGTTTACTTATCCATCTTAAGGATAGCCAGTCTTTCTAATCTCCTCATTATCAGTTTTTAACTTAGTATCTCAATTACCACCTTCTTTGCAATGATGTTAGCACAACCTTCTTTCTAATTAAAGATAGATTAAATATTCTCATTTAATGTCTCTGCCATACCCTTGTGTGGATTTCTTTTTGGTCTCCATGTGTAGGTTTCATTGTTGGCTTCTAATCTGCACACTGGAGACATGGGAATGTGCAAGGTCCGTTGAAGCTAATGGCAGGGTTTTGGTTATATGATCCACTACAGATTCTCCTTCTCCAAAATGGCAGCCTGGACAAGGAATGGGAGTAGAAGCTAGTGGTAGAATACAATCGAGGGCTTGCTGGGGCAACTGTCGGCTTTCTTGAGGAATGTGGGCTACACTCAAGACTTGGAGATCATGAATCAAGACAAAGAGACCATGTCATGGAGAGGGGAAAGAGAAAACTAGGATCTGGCTGTGGGTTGGAGGAAGTAGTTATTAATCAGCAATTATTGGGTCCATCAAGTACAATCTGTTTACATCCGTCTGGTTAGGCCTTGCACTGATCGCCTCTCAATCTCCTTTACACCAAATGCAGAATAAAGTCCAGACAGGACCACTCCTTCATTCTCATCACTGCAGCTACAACTTGTGACATGGTAATTATAATCTTCCACCTTCCACCTTATGGAGGCAATTTCCTCACAAAGATGACAAGGACTGTTTATGAGCTATTAGCTTTTCAAAAATAGTATCTTTCCATTTGGTCTGCTGGTGCACAACTTCCACATGCAGGGATTTTATCAAAATGAAATATACACTGTATTGTGAAATTCAGTTTGGTTAGAATGAAGGCAAGGGTATACCTGACTTTTCAGGGTATTTACAATCAAGGCTATCGTTTGAACGGTTTCGACATTAAGTGCAGATGAGCTTGATTGCTACTGCCTCAATCCTTATATTTTGTTAGCGGATGCATTCTATCCTCAGGCCCTTTAAAAATGAATAGAGCAAAAAAAAAGTCTAACCGTTTATCTTGGTATCAGCTGAATCATTATTGCTGTTGGTCTGTGATTTCCTTGACAGACCCGGCCATTTTTCTGCTGGTCTTTTGATATCATCATAAACAATTGGTTTGAACGCTTCATGTCCAACACACACCAGCACATTAGGGCTTTGAAGAAGAGCCTGCAACGTGCCAACCTGTAAAACACAAGCATTGTCTTTTTCTGGTTAGAGAATGCTTCCTTCTATATAACATACTGACACTTTATTGCAGCTTCTTTTTTTTATTGTTTCTTAACAGCACGTTAACCTGAAATGAATGAAGCTCTATTGCTAAACCAGTTCTCCTCCTCCACCATTCAAAGCTGCAGGTCCTAACAACTGGCTCCAGAATACTGGAAGAAGCTGCTGATGGACCACCGCCAAATGATATGGTCACAGAGTGGAGCCTTTCAAAAGGGCTGAGCCACAATGATGCAAGAATTCTACTCATGTAGTGAGCCTTTCCGAAATACAAAGGTTAAAGTGGGTGCCAAACTTACCGTGGTAAAACAGGGATGGCCAACACGTTAAGGCGGTGGAAAGCAAATTGTCACCTTGACACCCTGCTAAAGGCTATCAAATGCAGCAAACAAGGGTCTAAAGTATTTACCTTCGGGGGTGCTGGTGAAGTGGTTGCTTTCTTCGGGGAATAATCATCTTATTTAGCTGCAACAATGGGATGTACTTTTCTGATGGTTTTATCAGATATTACCATTGGACATAAGGGGTAGGTAGAACTCTTGTCCAGTGGAACATTGGCACAGCTCTACTTCTCTAGTGCACTAATTTTCAAGCCCTTTCCTACTGCTCCTTGCTTTTCATGTAAAACACGCCTCATTTCCACAGACTGCCTCCCATAGATTGCAGCTGGGATGTCCTTAGATGCTTACATGCCAATGTGAAGCATTACTCTCTGTTCTGGATTTTTAAGTAACTCAGATCATGATCTCCACATAATTCTATATAAACAAGGCATAGCACTATTGCATGCTGTTCAGTGTATTTCTCACTCCAACGTGGTTATCCAATCACAAAAGAAAATACATGGAACACAGCAACTCAACCATCAGAGAAGAGAATAGAAACAGAAAATGCTGGAGATTCTCAGAAAGTTGGGCAGCATCTGTGAAGAGAAAAGCAAGAGTCATCGTTTCTAGTTGATGACCTTCCCTCACAACACTTCACTCCAGTACTTTCAATGCAAGCCTATTAAAATGGATGTCTAGAATGCAATTTGCATTTAAAGTATGCTAAGAGTTTACTTGGTGAAATTTGACAGAATTCTCAAAATGCAAGGTTTTAGTGGAAAAATGTACAATACACTCATCTGATGGAAGGGGAACAAACTAAAAATATGAGTAAAATTTAAAAGCACATAAAAAATAAAAACAGGTCTAAAAATCTTTGAAGAGACTGAAAATCCATACTTGGCCCACTAGGAATTGATTCAACACGATGTTATAATGGAAGTGAAATAATATTTGTGAAGGAAAAATCTGCAGCAACATGGACATGTGTCTTTGTCCTGAATTAGCTCCAAGGCACCAGAGGTATTTAAAATAATGAAAGATTTTGATAGAATTATGACAGTAAAACAATTGCCTCTGGCTGGGAGTCAGTCGTCAGGAATCACCAATGTAAAATTGTAAGTGAGAAGAGAGATTGGAAGATGTTCTACCTTAGAGAGAGTTGCTAGAAGATGGAATGCTTTGCACGGGGAATGACTGAAAAAGGAGTATTGATTCTTTTAAAGTAAAATTGAATAAATGCTTGAGGCAAAAAAACATACACTGGAGTATAAGGATTGCCTGAAGTATTCATTTGCTATTCAGCAGTTCGTCAATTAACAGATCCTGATGGATGTTTGCTTCTCTTGTTCTGTGTAAGTTAAGTACAGTCTTTTTTATTGTAGGGGGTGACTCCAGTGTTCAACTTCTAGAGAGTTGAGGGCTGTACATTTTGAGTACCTGAAAGATTTTACAAAATCATTTTACATACCATCTTAGGGTAGGAAATTCATTTATGCCCTGCAATGTTTTTGTGAAGCATTCTAATCTGAAAACAATCAAATGATCTTTATTAAAATCAAAGGGAAGGTGGGGGAGTGGGGAACCAACGTGTTAGGATATTCAGAAGCAAGATGCCCTCTAATATTTTTTACAACTGTATGGACCAACCATTGCTCTGAGCAGGAAATGTTTACGGCCTGAAAACTGCACGGCACCTTAAATGTTTAAAAGTTCAGGAAATTTCAGCTGCGTGGCAACAAAGGCTATGTGGCTGTGTGCAAGAGAATTTCAGTTACTGCACAGCTGCACACCTGTGCAGCTTGAAGGGAAGGTGTTCAGAAGGCATTCAATAAGGTTCCACACAACCTTAGAATCACAGAACCATGTGGCATGGAAAGGAGCCCTTCGGCCTACCTCATCCATGCCAATTGTGAAGCCTATCTGTGCTGCTCATATTTGCCCACATCCGGCCCTTCTCCCTCAATGCCTTTCCTATCTCTGTACCTGTCCAAATGATTGATTAAACATTGTAACTGTATGTACTTCCACCGCCTCCTCTGGCAGTCAATTCCAGGTATTCATCACCATTCGTGTAAAACAATACCCTTTAGATCTCCTTTCAGTCTCTCCCCTTGATCTCCCATCTCAAACCTGCGCCCTCTAGCTTTGCCCACTCCCCCAGGGAAAAATTATTCTGTCTTTGCCCCTCATTACACTTATCTAAGATGCACAGAAATGTGGTAATATATCCTCATGGACAAAAAACAGAAAAGGAATGAATTATGGAGACGTAAGAGACTGTAGATGCTGGAATCTGAAGCAACAAACAATCTGCTGGAGGAATTCAGTGGATTGATCTGCAGCTTGGGCGGTGGGGCGGTGGGCAAGAAGTGTCGACATTTTGGATCAAATTCCTGCATCAGGTCTGGATTGATATTGCTTGGTTTATAATTAGTAGCGTCACTTAAAATCAGAGCTGCTTGTCAGATAATTACAACCTAAACTAATAGCTTATCAAGGGGAAACAAACACAAAGGTCTAGACCCTACAGATAAATATCAAGAATTTCCCATGTGTCTAATGACTGCTCCCAATGTAACTAATTGAGACTTCAGGAGTTCTGTGTAAATGCAGAAGTCTTAAAATTGAAGGTGGCACTTAGCAGATTTTTGTTGACTGTATTTTTACACTGGACTGTTCAGAGTCTGTGAGGGAAGTCAGAATTGTGGCAACTGCCCACTAATTATAGAGGAGAATCAGCTGTAAGGTCCTGTTCCAGCCCAATCAGCCAGCTTCGTATTAATTCAGTATGGGGGGGGGGGGGTGAATTAATGTAAGGTAAGTATGAGTAGTTCAAAGATTTTTTTAACTGTTTGAGTTTGTATAATTATTTTAAGCATGTATAAAATGGTCCTTATTTTGTATGTCTTAGAATTGTTTAGTTGCCTGAATTGTTTTGAATATTCCAAATGTCAGGCATATTTAATATTTTGTGGAGGGAAATGGATGTCAACATTTCAAGTTGAGACTCTTCATCTGGATTTATTGCATAGTGCCTCTTGTGTCTAACTCAATATTTTGACAGCTTTGAGAGATAGATTAGCAGGCTATCAAAGTAACATTGATCTGTTTCGCAGGAAAGCTCTAATCTGCTTTCCCCCGTCAGTCCCACGATGGAGGGAGCGAACTTCCCTCTAGAGCATACTGAGTACCTCTTGTCACTGACAACAAATTCTATACCAGCATGTCTATATTTGCCAATTTCACAAAAATAGGTGGGAAAACAAGCCGTAAAAGAAGACTCCAAGTGACTGGACTATGAAATTACCTACCCAGGAAGAAGGAACAAGCAGATTTGTTTTAACAAGGCTAGATCTACTAATTTATAGAAGTGAGGGCATGCACCTTGCAAATAAAACATGAAAAGTTAAGAAATGGACGTGTGTATCTACGCCAACTGATTATGAAGGGAAATACTGTAGTATATTAGAAATGTTTGTTGACATTAACCAAAATTTGCTAAGTTAACAAAGTTCACGTCACCTGCTGGTGATAATAAACCTGATTCTGAAATTCTAAAAGATTTTTGATAAAGTCCTGCAGATGAGGTAAAGTGTATAAGATGATGAGAGGCATTGATCGTGTGGATAGTCAGAGGCTTTTCCCCAGGGCTGAAATGGCTGCCACAAGAGGGCACAGGTTTAGGGTGCTTGGAAGTAGGTACGGAGGAGACGTCAGGGGTAAGTTCTTTACACAGAGAGTGGTGAGTGCATGGAATGGGCTGCTGGCGACGGTGGTGGAGGGTCTTTTAAGAGGCTCCTGGATAGGTACATGGAGCTCAGAAAAATAGAGGGCTAAGGGTAAAGCCTAGGTAGTTCTAAGGTAGGGACATGCTCAGCACAGCACTGTGGGCCGAAGGGCCTGTATTGTGCTGTAGGTTTTCTATGTTACTATGTTTCTATGAGGCTGAAGTTGAAGCTCACAGACTGAAATCAATTTATTAAACTGGCTAGGAGACCATATGAGTAGGAGGAGTCAGACTAGGTAACAATGAATAATAATAAATAATAATAAAAATGAATAAGAATTGCCTCATGGTATCAGAAAGGTCAGGTACCCTCAGAGCAGTGGTCGTACATTCTGTCTGTGAGTGGATGGAATTAGAGTGTCCAGTTCACCCCTGGTGCTCCTGCTTCCTCCTCTGTTCAAAGAAACACAGGTGGCAGTTTGCCTCCCAAGTACCAGGGTCTGCAATGTTTCTGAACACGTCCACAATATACTGAAAAGGGAGGGTGAGCAGACAGAAGTTGTGGTGCATATTGGTACCAATGACTCGGTAGAAAAAGGGAGGAGGTTCTGAAAACAGAATACTGGGAGTTAGGAAGTATGTTGAGAAGCAGGACCTCAAGGGCAGAAATCTCGGGATTGCTGCCTGTGCCATGTGACAGTGAGTATAGCAATAGAATGAGGTGGCAGATCAATGTGTGGCTGAAGAATTGGAGCAGGGGACAGGGATTCAGATTTCTGGATAATCAGGACCTCTTCTGGGGTAGATGGGACCTCTACAAATGGGATGGGTTGCACTTGAATCTGAGGAGGAGCAATAATCCTTGCGGGCAGATTTGCTACAGTTGTTGGGAGTGGTCTAAATTAATATGGCAGGGGGATGAGAACCAGTATGATAGAGCTGAGGATGAGCCAGCAGGTTTCCAAGTAGATGATGGGTGTCATATGAATGTAAGCAAGAACAGGCCAATGATAGGGTATAAATGGAAACAGTGCAAAGAGTTAAATTGTATCACAGAGGCAAAATACAAGAGAGTGAGGAATGCAGGACTGAAGGTGCTGTATTTAAATGAACATAGTATTCAGAATAAGATGGAAGAACTCGTGGTGCAATTAGAAATCGGTCGATATGACGTTGTAGACGTCATTGAGTCGTGGCTGAAAGAAGGGCATAGTTGGGAGCTTAATATCAAAGGATATACTTTGTATGAAAAGGACAGGCAGGAAGGCATAGGCAGTGGTGTGGCTCTGTTGGTAAGAGATGGAATTATATCTTTAGAAGGAGGTGACATACGGTCAGAGAACGTTGAATCTTTGTGGGTAGAGTTAAGAAACTGCAAAGGTGAAAAAAACATATGGGAATCATATATAGGCCTCCAAATAGTAGCCCAAGATGTGGGGTTGAGGTTGCAAAGGGAGCTGGAAAGGGCATGTAATAAGGGTAATGACACAATTGTAATGGGGGACTTCAATGTGCAAGGGGATTGGGAAAATCAGGTTGGTGTCAGATTGCAAGAGAGGGAATTTGTTGAATACCTGCGAAATGGCTTTTTAGAGCAACTTGTGCTTGAGCCTACTGGGGGAAGGGCTATCTTAGATTTGGTGTTGTGTAATAATCAAGATTTTATTAGGGAGCTTAAGGTAAAGGAACCCTTAGGAAATGGTGATCATAATATGATTGAATTCATACTGCAATCTGAGAGGGAGAAGCATAATGTATCAGTAATGCAATGGTATAAAGGAGATTACAGAGGCCCGAGAGAGGAGTTTGCCCAGGTGGGTTGGAGGAGGATACTGGCAGGGATGACAGCAGAGCAGAGGTGGCTGAAGTTTCTAGGAATAGTTCTAGGATAGATATGTCCCACAGAAGGAGTTGTTCTCAAATAGCGGGGTAGGCAACCGTGGCTGACAAGGGAAGTTAAGGACTGAATAAAAGCCAAGGAAAGGGCATATAATGTAGCAAAAGTGAGTGGGAAGTTGGATGATTGGGATTTTTTTTAATCCAACAAAAGGCAACTAAAAGAGCCATAAGAAGAAAAAGATAAAATATGAGGGCAAACTCACCAATAATATAAAGCAGAATACTAGAAGTTTTTGCAGTTATATGGAGAGTAAAAGGGAAGTGAGCGCTGAAATTGGACCACTAGTAAATGATGCTGGTGAGGTAGCAATGGGGTCAAAGAAATGGAGGATGAACTTAATAAGTACTTTGCATCAGTCTTCACTGTGGAAGAAATTAGCAGTGTGCCAGAGGTCCATGAGTGTCAGGGAGCAGCAGTGAGTGCCATTGATATTACAAAGGAAAAAGTGCTGGGAAAACTGAAAGGTCTTAAGGTGACTAAGTCACCTGGACCAGACAAACTACATCCCAGAGTTCTGAAAGTGGCTACTGAAGAGACAGTACATGCATTGGTTGTGATCTTTCAAGAATCACTTGATTCTGGCATGGTTCCGGAAGAATGGAAGATTGCAAATGTCACTCCACTTTTTAAGAAGGGACGAAGGCAAAAGGAAGGAAACCATATGTCAGTTAGCCTAATCTCAGTGGTTGGGAAAGTGTTGGAATCTATTATTAAGGATGATGTTTCAGCATACTTGAAGACTAATGATAAAATAAGTCAAAGTCAGCATGGCTTCTGTGAAGGGAAATCTTGCCTGACAGATCTGTTAGAGTTCTTTGAAGAAGTAACAAGCAGGGTGGACAAAGGAGTGGCAGTGGATGTCATTTACTTGCAATTTCAGAAGGCATTTGATAAGGTGACACACATGAGGCTGCTTAACAAGATAAAACCCAATGGCATTACAGGAAAGATATTGTCATGGATAGAGGAATGGTTGACAGGCAGGAGGAGGTGAATGGGAATAAAGGGGTCCTTTTCTGGTTGGCTATCAGTGTCTAGTGGTGGTCAGTATTGGGATTGCTACTTTTCACATTGTTTGTCAATGATTTAGATAATGGAATTGATAGCTTTATGGCAAAGTTTGCAGATGATACAAAGATAGGTGGAGGGGTAGGTAGTGCTGAGGAAGTAATGTGATTCCAGAAGGACTTAGACAAATTGGAAGAATGGACAAAAAAGTAGCAGATGGAATACAGTGCTAGGAAATAGGTGATAATGTATTTTGGTAAAAAGAACAAAAGTGCAGACTATTATCTAAATGGAGAGAAAATTCAAATATCAGAGGTGCAAAGGCACTTAGGAGTCTCCGTGTAAGACTCCCAGAAGGTTAATTTACAGGTTGAGTTTCTAGTAAAGAAGGCAAATGCAATGTTGGCATTTATTTCAAAGGGAATAGAAAAAAAACAAGGAGATAATGCTGGGGCTTTATAATACTCTAGTCAGGCCACAGTTGGAATATTGCCAACAGTTTTCAGCCCTATATCTCAGAGAGGATGTGTTGTCTTTGGAGAGAGTCCTAAGGAGGTTCACAAGAGTGATTCCAGGAATGAAGGGGTTAACATACGAGGAGTGTTTGGTAGCTTTGGGCCTGTATTCACTGGAATTTAGAAGAATGCGGGGGGGGGGGATCTCATTGAAACCCACCGAATGTCGAAATCGAAAGGACCAGATAGGGTGGATGGGAAGAGAATGTTTCCTCTGGTGGGGGTATCCAGAACTAGAGGGCACAACCTCAAAATTGAGGGTTGATCCTTTAGAACAGAAGTAAAGAGGGCATTTTTTAGCCAAAGAGTGGTGAATCTGTGGAATGGTCTGCCACAGACAGCTGTAGAGGCCAAGTCTGTGGGTATATTTAAAGTGAAAATTGATAGTTTTCTAATTGGTCAGGGCAACAAAGGTTATGTTGAGAAATCAGGTGTATGTGGTTAAGTGGGATCTAGGATCAGCCCAGATGGAAAGGTGGAGCAGACTCAATGAGCTGAATGGCCTAATTGTACTTCTATGTCATATGGTCTCATGGTTTCAAGTTCAAAGTACATATATGTCACCATATTCAACCCTGAGATTTTTTTCTTGCAGGCATACTCAAGGAACATGAGATGAAGAATTCTTGAAAGTGAGCCCATAAGTAGTGGGAACAGTTCTGTGATGGGCTGAGTGAAGTTGAGTGAAGTGGGTGGTGGTGTGGTTTCTAAGGCTTCCGTACGTTCTTCCTGATGGCAACAGTGAGAAGAAACATGGCTTGGGTGGTGGGAAGTCCTCGGTGATAGGTGCCGCATTCCTGCGACAGCGCTCCGTCTACATGCGCTCGATGGTGGGGAGGGCTTTCCCTTGGATGGACTTGGATTCACTACTTTTTGTAGGATTTTTCATTCAAGGGCATTGGTGCTTCCATACCAAGCTGTGATGCAATATGAACTAATTCTGCTCCTGTCTTATGGTCTTATAGTCCTAATTTTGCTCCTATGTCTTATGGTCTTATGGTCTAATATACTCTCCATGACACATCGAAAGAAGTTTGTTAAAGTTTCAGATAGCATGCCGAATCTTTGCAGACTTCTATGGAAATTGAAGAAAGCATGGCAGTGCCTCTTAAAACCACACTTACATTTCAGAGGGCTCGAGACAGGTCCTCTGAAATGATAACACCGAGGAATTTAAAGTTTCTGATGTTCTCCACTTCTGATCCCCTAACAAGGTCTGGCTCATGAACCACCAATTTCTTCCTGTTGAAGTCAATAATCAGCTCCTTGGTCTTGCTGACATTGCTCAGCAGAGTTTTTTGTTATGGCTGTACTCAGCTAGATTTTTTGTCTTGCTCCTATATGTTGATTCATCACCACTTTTGATTGGGCCAATGACAGTGGTGTCATCAGCAAGTTTAACGATGGCATTGGAGCTGTGCTTAGTCTCACAGTCATAAGTATAAAGTGAGTAGAACAGGGGGCTAAGCACACAGCCTTGTGGTGTACCTGTGCTGATGGAGATTGTGGTGGAGATGTCTTTGCCAATCCAAAATGACTGGGGTCTGCAAGCGTGGAAATTGAGGATTGAAGTGCACGAGGAGGCATTGAGGCTAAGGTTTTGAAGCTTTTCAATTAGTTTTGAGGGCACGATAGTATTGAATGCCTAGCTGTAGTTAATAAAGAGCACCCTGATGTATGCGTCCACGCTGTCTAGATGTCACAGGGGTTGAGTGAAGAGCCAATGAAATGGACTCCATTGTGGACCTGTTGTACCGGTAGGCAAACAGGAGTGGATCCGAGTCTCTCCTCAGGCAGGAGTTGATTTGTTTCATTTTAACCTCTCAAAGCACTTCATCACAGTGGACGTAAATGCTACTGGACGATCGTCATTGAGGCAGGTTACCATGTTCTTCTTCGGCATCGATATAATTGAAGCCTGCTTGAAGCAGGTGCTGAAGTGAGAAGTTAAAGATATCAGTGAACACTCCTGTCAATTGTTTAACATAGGTCTTTAGTACTCAGCCGGGTACCCCCTCTGTGCTGGATGTGACTGGTTGGCAGGTCAACTAGGCACTGTAAATTGCCCATGTATAAATGAGTGGTAGTATCAAGACGAGTTGATGAGAAGGTGGGGCGGATAAAAATGCAATTAATGTAGGACTGATGCTGAGTGTAGGACAAATGGCTGTAGCTCTCTGACTCCTCAGGTAAGTAGGATGTGATTGGAAGTGTTCCATATAAATCTGTACTGGTGGCTGCTATCATTAAAGTTCAAAGTTAAAAGTAAATTTATTATCAAAGTACATATTCGTCACCATATAAAATCAATGAAAGACCACAGCAATGTGTACAAGAGATAACAAACTGTTCAAATACAAAAAGAAAAAAAAAAATAATAATAAATAAATAAACAACGTGAGATGAAGGGTCTGTAAAAGAGAGTGCATAGGTTGTGGGAACAGTTCAGTGATAGGGCTAGTAGAGTTGAGTGAAGTTAAGTTATAAATGATTCAGAAGATAGGACAGAAAGCAGCATATCAGGTTGACCAATATTGCAAAGGTAGCTGGTATCATAAGCAGTATAAGTGCCAACATTAAATTACACAGAAATTAACTGAGCAATCAAATGGTCAAGTGTACCAATTTGACTTCAATACAGGCAAAAGTGTGACCCAACACCTTATACCGAAAAAAGATAGAATAGAACAGTTATTTCTAAATGATGAAAAGCTTAAAACAAATAAATGCCAGTGACAGATTTTTAAAAGCTGCAGATGCTGGAAATCTGTAATAAAAACAGAAAATGCAGTGGACACTCAACAGATTAAGCAGCATCCGTGGAAAGAAGAACAGGTCTTTACGAATGGTCTTTAACATGAAACGTTAACTGTTCACTGATGCCACTTGGGCTGTTGAGTGTTTCCAGCATTTTCTGTTCAGATCCAAGGACACTTGGGGATCCACATACATTGAGCATTGAACTGCCATTGACTGAGGCAGAAAGTATAGAAAAACAGGCTCATGGAGTTTTGACCTTTATATCTGAAAGATTAAACTAGGAAGACATAAATTTTCTACAACTTTACTAGACTTTGGTTAGATTGCACGTGGCACGATTTGAGGCCTCAAGCCTTGGAAGGAGAATATTATACTTAAGTTGTGAGAGTAAAATCATAAACCACTTTTTATAATGCTGTTTACATTGTAAGTTCATGCTGGTATTTTGTTATTTATGCACATTTTTTTCATATCCGCCCTTTAACCTCTAACATTATTAGCTTTATTTATCTATAATTCTTATTTATATCATTCTTTATTGTTTATAATTGTTGAATGTTGTTGTTTTTTGTTGCCTGTCATGCCCTGACCAACACTCTACAGCAAATCCCTAATACAAGTACTTGTATACCCAATGCCACTTTATTCGGTAGCTCCTGTACCTAATAAAGTCTCCACAGAGTTTATGTTCATGGTCTTCTGCTGCTGTAGCCCCTCCACTTCAGGGTTCGATGTGTTGTGTGTTCAGAGGTGTTCTTCTACACACAACTGCTGTAGCACATGGTTATCTGAGGCTACGTCCACACTACGCCATATAATTTTGAAAACAAAGCCCTTTCTCTTCGTTTTGACCCGCCATCCATATTGAAATGGCATTTTCATCCCCCGAAAATGGAGATTTTCTAAAACACTCCCCAGAGTGTGTAAATCTGAAATCGATTGTTGCGCGTTGTAGTTAGGACAGGGTAAACGGAGATATTTAAAAACGCTGTCATAACAACACCACAACAACAATGCTTTTTCTGCTTCTGTTTGGTACTGCACAAGCACTGCCGGATGACTGTTATAACGCGCAGTCGGTGTGAACGGTGTGAGAGTTAAATTGTAAAGTGAGCTTTTTTGACTAGATCCTCTAAATTGATTTGATTGAGTCTATCTTTAAAAATATTAAAGGCAAATTGAATAGGAATACGGAACCTTGGTTCTCAAGGGATATTGCAACTCTGATAAAGAAGAAGAGGGAGTTGTATGAAATGTATAGGAAACAGGGGGTAAATCAGGTGCTTGAGGATTATAAGAAGTGCAAGAAAATACTTAAGAAAGAAATCAGGAGGGCTAAAAGAAGACATGAAGTTGCCTTGGCAGTCAAAGTGAAGGATAATCCAAAGAGCTTTTACAAGTATATTAAGAGCAAGAGGATTGTAAGGGATAAAATTGGTCCTCTTGAAGATCAGAGTGGTCGGCTTTGTGTGGAACCAAAGGAAATGGGGGAGATCTTAAATAGGTTTTTTGCGTCTGTATTTACTAAGGAAGCTGGCATGAAATCTATGGAATTGAGGGAATCAAGTAGTGAGACCATGGAAACTGTACAGATTGAAAAGGAGGAGGTGCTTGCTATCTTGAGGAAAATTAAAGTGGATAAATCCCCGGGACCTGACAGAGTGTTCCCTCGGACCTTGAAGGAGACTAGTGTCGAAATTGCGGGGGCCCTGGCAGAAATATTTAAAATGTCGCTGTCTACGGGTGAAGTGCCGGAGGATTGGAGAGTGGCTCATGTTGTTCCGTTGTTTAAAAAAGGATTGAAAAGTTATCCGGGAAATTATAGGTCGGTGAGTTTAACGTCAGTAGTAGGTAAGTTATTGGAGGGAGTACTAAGAGACGGAATCTACAAGCATTTGGATAGACAGGGGCTTATTAGGGAGAGTTAACATGGCTTTGTGCGTGGTAGGTCATGTTTGACCAATCTGTTGGAGTTTTTCGAGGAGGTTACCAGGAAAGTGGATGAAGGGAAGGCAGTGGATATTGTCTACATGGACTTCAGTAAGGCCTTTGACAAGGTCCCGCATGGGAGGTTAGTTAGGAAAATTCAGTCGCTAGGTATACATGGAGAGGTGGTAAATTGGATTAGACATTGGCTCAATGGAAGAAGCCAGAGAGTGGTGGTAGAGAATTGCTTCTCTGAGTGGAGGCCTGTGACTAGTGGTGTGCCACAGGGATCAGTGCTGGGTCCATTGTTATTTGTTATCTATATCAATGATCTGGATGATAATGTGGTAAATTGGATCAGCAAGTTTGCTGATGATACAAAGATTGGAGGTGTAGTAGACAGTGAGGAAGGTTTTCAGAGCCTGCAGAGGGACTTGGACCAGCTGGAAAAATGGGCTGAAAAATGGCAGATGGAGTTTAATACTGACAAGTGTGAGGTATTGCACATTGGAAGGACAAACCAACATAGAACATACAGGGTTAATGGTAAGGCACTGAGGAGTGCAGTGGAACAGAGGGATCTGGGAATACAGATACAAAATTCCCTAAAAGTGTCGTCACAGGTAGATAGGGTCGTAAAGAGAGCTTTTGGTACATTGGCCTTTATTAATCGAAGTATTGAGTATAAGAGCTGGAACGTTATGATGAGGTCGTATAAGGCATTGGTGAGGCCGAATCTCGAGTATTGTGTTCAGTTTTGGTCACCATATTACAGGAAGGATATAAATAAGGTTGAAAGAGTGCAGAGAAGGTTTACAAGGATGTTGCCGGGACTTGAGAAACTCAGTTACAGAGAAAGGTTGAATAGGTTAGGACTTTATTCCCTGGAGCGTAGAAGAATGAGGGGAGATTTGATAGAGGTATATAAGATTATGATGGGTATAGATAGAGTGAATGCAAGCAGGCTTTTTCCACTGAGGAAAGGGGAGAATAAAACCAGAGGACATGGGTTAAGGGTGAGGGGGGAAAAGTTTAAAGGGAACATTAGGGGGTGCTTCTTCACACAGAGAGTGGTGGGAGTATGGAATGAGCTGCCAGACGAGGTGGTAAATGCGGGTTCTTTTTTAACATTTAAGAATCAATTGGACAGATACATGGATGGGAGGTGTTTGGAGGGATATGGTCCGTGTGCAGGTCAGTGGGACCAGGCAGAAAATGGTTCGGCACAGCCAAGAAGGGCCAAAGGACCTGTTTCTGTGCTGTAGTTTCTATGGTTCTATGATTCTATGGTCAGAAATACTGCGCAGGTCTGGCAGCAGAAGATTCCACTCTCTTGTTGATCTTGGGTAGAGGATGGCTTCATGCGTGTGTTGTTTACTTTATTGTCTACGTTAATAGCTTGTTTGGAATTAAACATCTCCACGTTCTCCACTGCTTTGCTGACTTTGTAGTCGTTTCTAACTCGCAGAAACAGCTTGACTTCATTGTCTGTCTAAATGAAGAAGTCCGGTCTGCTTTTTCCAGCGGAAGTTTTCTGTGTATTCCTCGAAGACATTGTTGAAAACTTCCTTTCGCTGTTGTTGTTGGTACTCTAGTTTTTGTCCAATGGAAATAGCACAACGCCGCCGCAGAAATGTAAATATTATACCGTTTCCTCTTCACTTGTTTTCTGTAGATGTGTCTGCGCATGCCCAGTAGGATTAGATTCGCCCAAATATCCGTTCTAATGTGGACAGAGATATTTTGAAAAACGCCTAGTGTGGAAGCCTGTCATTTTTACTCGAAACGGCGTTTTCAAAATTATCCGGTCTAGTGTGGACGTAGCCTGACATGCTATTGCATTCCTGCTTGAACCAGTCTGGCCATTGTTCTCTGACCTCTCTCATTAAAAAGGCATTTTCACCCACAGAACTGCCACTCATTGGATTTTTTTTTGTTTTATCGCACTATTTTCTGCAAACTCTGGAGACTGTCATGTGTGAAATTCCCAGGAGGTCAGTAGTTTCTGAGATACTCAAACCCCATCTGGCACCAGCAATCATTCCACAGTCAAAGTCACTTCGATCATAGTTCTGCCCTATTCTGAGGTTTGGCCTGAACTACAACAGACCCTCTCGAGCATGTCTGCATGCTTTTATGCATTGAGTTGCTACCACATAATTGGCTGACTAGATATTTGCATTATTGAGTAGGGGTACAGGAATACCTAATAAAGTGGCCACTGAGTGTATATGGTAAATAAAGTAGATCTCTGAAAGTTGATCCTTGGTAATGAGAAGTACACAGTCTTTGGAGTTTAGTTGATTAGGAGTGATTTAATTGAAGTTTTCAGTATATTACAGAGTACAGGAAAAACTGTCACTGTCACAAAACTGTGGCTGAGGAGTTGGTGCAGGGAGCAGGGTTTTAGATTTTTAGATCATTGGGATCTCTTCTGGGGAAGGTGGGACCTGCACAGATTGGATGGGTTGCACCTGAACTCGAGAGGGAGCAATATCCTTGCAGGTAGGTTTGTTAGCATGGTTCGGGAGGGTTTAAACTAATTTGCGAGGGGGATGGGACCCAGAGCGATAGAGCAGTGAAAGAAGTGCATGGAGTAAAGCCAGATCTAACATACAGAGAGGCTTTGAGGAAAGAGAAGCAGAATAAACAGTGTAAAGACAGTAAGGTAGAAGGGCTGAAATGTGTGTACCTCAATGCAAGAAGCATCAGGAACAAAGGTGATGAACTGAGAGCTTGGATACATACATGGAATTTTGATGTAGTGGCCATTACAGAGACTTGGCTGGCACCAGGGCAGGAATAAATTCTCAATATTCCTGGATTTCAGTGCTTTAAAAGGGATAGAGAGGGAGGAAAAAGTGGAGGAGGGGTGGCATTACTGGTCAGGGATACTATTACAGCTACAGAAAGGGTGGGTAATGTAGCAGGATCCTCTTTTGAGTCAATATGGGTGGAAGTCAGGAACAGGAAGGGAGCAGTTACTCTACTGGGGGTACTCTATAGGCCACTTGGTAGCAGCAGAGATACAGAGGAGCAGATTGGGAGGCAGATTTTGGAAAGGTGCAAAAATAAGAGGGTTGTTATCATGGGTGACTTTAACTTCCCTAATATTGATTGGCACCTGATTAGTTCCAAGGGTTTTGATGGGGCAGAGTTTGTTAAGTGTGTCCAGGAAGGATTCCTGTCACAGTATGTGGACAGGCCAACCAGGGAGAATGCCATACTAGATCTAGTACTAGGTAATGAACCGGGTCAGGTCACAGATCTCTCAGTGGGTGAGTATCTGGGGGACAGTGACCACCGCTCTCTGGCCTTTATAATTATCATGGAAAAGGATAGAATCAAAGAGGACAGGAAAATTTTTAATTGGGGAAAGGCAAATTATGAGGCTATAAGGCTAGAACTTGCGGGTGTGAATTAGGATGATGTTTTTGCAGGGAAATGTACTATGGACATGTGGTCGATGTTTAGAGATCTCTTGCAGGATGTAAGGGATAAATTTGTCCCGGTGAGGAAGATAAAGAATGGTAGGGTGAAGGAACCATGGGTGACAAGTGAAGTGGAAAATCTAGTCAGGTTGAAGAAGGCAGCATACATGAGGTTCAGGAAGCAAGGATCAGATGGGTCTATTGAGGAATATAGGGAAGCAAGAAAGGAGCTTAAGAAGGGGCTGAGAAGAGCAAGAAGGGGGCATGAGAAGGCCTTGGCGAGTAGGGTAAAGGAAAACCCCAAGGCATTCTTCAATTATGTGAAGAAAAAAAGGATGACAGGAGTGAAGGTAGGACCGATAAGAGATAAAGGTGGGAAGATGTGCCTGGAGGCTGTGGAAGTGAGCGAGGTCCTCAATGAATACTTCTCTTCGGTATTCACCACTGAGAGGGAACTTGGTGATGGTGAGGACAATATGAGTGAGGTTGATGTTCTGGAGCATGCTGATATTAAGGGAGAGGAGGTGTTGGAGTTGTTAAAATACATTAGGACAGATAAGTCCCCAGGGCCTGACGGAATATTCCCCCGGCTGCTCCATGAGGCGAGAGAAGAGATTGCTGAGCCTCTGGCTAGGATCTTTATGTCCTCGTTGTCCACGGGAATGGTACCGGGGGATTGGAGGGAGGCGAATGTTGTTCCCTTGTTCAAAAAAGGTAGTAGGGATAGTCCCGGTAATTATAGACCAGTGAGCCTTACGTCTGTGGTGGGAAAGCTGTTGGAAAAGATTCTTAGAGATAGGATCTATAGGCATTTGGAGAATCATGGTCTGATCAGGGACAGTCAGCATGGCTTTGTGAAGGGCAGATTGTGTCTAACAAGCCTGACAGAGTTCTTTGAGGAGGTGACCAGGCATATAGATGAGGGTAGTGAAGTGGATGTGATCTATATGGATTTTAGTAAGGCATTTGACAAGGTTCCACACGGTAGGCTTATTCAGAAAGTTAGAAGGCATGGGATCCAGGGAAGTTTGGCCAGGTGGATTCAGAATTGGCTTGCCTGCAGAAGGCAGAGGGTGGTGGTGGAGGGAGTACATTCAGATTGGAGGATTGTGACTAGTGGTGTCCCACAAGGATCTGTTCTGGGACCTCTACTTTTCATGATTTTTATTAATGACCTGGATGTGGGGGTGGAAGGGTGGGTTGGCAAGTTTGCAGAGGACACAAAGGTTGGTGGTGTTGTAGGTAGTGTAGAGGATTGTCAAAGATTGCAGAGAGACATTGACAGGATGCAGAAGTGGTCTGAGAAGTGGCAGATGGAGTTCAACCCGGAGAAGTGTGAGGTGGTACACTTTGGAAGGACAAACTCCAAGGCAGAGTACAAAGTAAATGGCAGGATACTTGGTAGTGTGGAGGAGCAGAGGGATCTCGGGGTACATGTCCACAGATCCCTGAAAGTTGCCTCACAGGTGGATAGGGTAGTTAAGAAAGCTTATGGGGTGTTAGCTTTCATAAGTTGAGGGATAGAGTTTAAGAGTCGCGATCTAATGATGCAGCTCTACAAAACTCTGGTTAGGCCACAATTGGAGTACTGTGTCCAGTTCTGGTCACCTCACTATAGGAAGGATGTGGAAGCATTGGAAAGGGTACAGAGGAGATTTACCAGGATGCTGCCTGGTTTGGAGAGTATGCATTATGATCAGAGATTAAGGGAGCTAGGGCTTTACTCTTTGGAGAGAAGGAGGATGAGAGGAGACATGATAGAGGTGTACAAGATAATAAGAGGAATAGATAGAGTGGATAGCCAGCGCCTCTTCCCCAGGGCTCCACTGCTCAATACAAGAGGACATGACTTTAAGGTAAGGGGTGGGAAGTTCAAGGGGGATATTAGAGGAAGGTTTTTTACTCAGAGAGTGGTTGGTGCGTGGAATGTACTGCCTGAGTCAGTGGTGGAGGCAGATACACTAGTGAAGTTTAAGAGACTACTAGACAGGTATATGGAGGAATCTAAGGTGGGGGCTTATATGGGAGGCAAGGTTTGAGGGTCGGCACAACATTGTGGGCCGAAAGGCCTGTACTGTGCTGTACTATTCTATGTTCTATGTTTCTCAAGAATGGAAGCAAAGTTCAAAGAGTTTAACACTCTCCTCCACATATGCCGATTAATATTTGGCAATAATTACCGTTAATTTTCTGTCAACCGAAGTTATTGAAAGAAATGGCAAAAAGACTGGTAAGTAACGTTTAATTTCATTGCACACACACAGAATGCTGGAGGAGCTCAACAGGTCAGGCAGCATTTATGGAAATGAATAAACAGTTGACATTTCAGGCCGAGACCCTTTTTCAGGACTGAGAAGGACGAGGGAAGACACCAGAATAAAAAGGTAGGGGGAGGAAAAGGAGGATAGCTAGAAAGTGGTAGGAAAGGTAAAGGACTGGAGAGAGAGGAATCTAATAAGTGGGAAGAGTGGACCACAGGAGAAAGGAAAGGAAGAGGAGACCCGGGACAGGTGATAGGCAGGTGAGAAGACATAAGAGGCCAGGGTGGGGAATAGAAAAAGAGGGGAGGGGTAAGTAAAAATGTTTTGCTGGAAAGAGAAATCAATATTCATGCTGTCATGTTACCCAAACGGAATTTAAGGAGTTGCTCCTCTACCCTGAGGGTGACCTCATCGTGACACAAGAGGAGGGTGTGGACCGACATGGCAGAACGGGAATGGGGGAAAGGGAATTAGAATTAAAACTTTCAGCAACTGGGAAGTTCTGCTTTTAGTGGATGGAGCAAAGGTGCTCGACGCAGTCCCCCAATTTACAACGAGTCTCACCAATGTAGAGGAGGCTGCATCAGGAGCACTGGGCACACTAGACAACCCAGCAGATCCGGAGATGAAGTGTGGCCTCACCTGGAAGCATAGTCTCATAACAATATAAAATACAAAACTAAATCGTTAAAATTTGGCAGAACTAGTTAGGTACTTACACTCCTTCCATCCATTGTGTAAAGTTTGGTCACATTATACTGCATGAGTTCAGAGATTTCTTCAAGAAAATTTTTGAAGTTATGTAAATTTCTTTTGTGCAGAACAATTGAATAATGAACGCCAATGTTCCCATTTTTAATAAGTGTTATCTTTTTATGTGCTGATTGAACACGATGCACCTGTTGTTCTTCCTGTCTTGCCCTCTGTGCAATATATTGATGCGAACTAGTTGGGTTATTGTTCTGTCGTGCAGTTGGCTTTCTTCCAGATGTATTCACGTTATTTGGTTTGATGTGTCTTTTATCAGAACACAGATATGTGCCTCCATCTTCCAACTGCTCCAAAGAGTTGATGTTGTGAACGCCATGAGGGGTTGTCACTGTACGCACACCAAATGGAAGTGATACCTTCTTGGTGAGATCATCCAAGAGGGCGTCAAAGGTCTTGAATGTCCTTTTGTTTATGGCCATTTTTACTCCAGTGAACTGTGGGTCACCACTTTTGAAGAAGGTTATCTTCTTAGCTGGAGTTACCTCAGTCAGTTTAGTGGCCTTGGAAACCAAAGGCAAAGAATGTTCGAAGTTGAAGGGATAAATGGTAGAAGTTACAGAAGCCTGGTTCATCTTGCTCTGTTAGGCAAACCTGAAAACCAAATAAGAAAATTACACTTCCTGGCTCCAAAATCAAAATAATAGGTTCTGAGCAACACACACAAAATGCTGGAGGAACTTAGCGGGCCAGGCAGCATCTATGGAAAAGCGTACAGTCTACGTTTCAGGCGGAGACCCTTCAGCAAGACTGGAGAAAAAAAGATGAGGAGTCAGAATTGAAAGGTGGGGAAGGGGAGGGGAGGAAAAAACACAAGGTGATAGCTGAAACTGAGAGAGCGAAGTAAAGAACTGGGAAGTTGAATGGTGAAAGAGATACAGGGCTGGAGAAGAAGGAATCTGATAGGAGAGGACAGAAAGCCATGGAAGAAAGTAAAAGGGGAGGATCACCAGAGGGAGGTGATGGGCAGGTAAGGAGATTAGATGAGAGAGGGAAATAGGACTGGGGAGTGATGAAGGAGAGTGGGGAGGGAGCGTTAATGGAAGTTTGAGAAATCGATGTTTGTGCCATCAGGTTGGAGATAGGGTGTTGCTCCTCTAACCAGAGTGTGGCTTCACCACAACAGTAGAGTAGGCCATGGACTGACATGTCAGAATGCGAATGGGAACTGCAATTAAAATGAGTGGCTATTGGGAGATCCCACTTTTTCTGGCGGATGGAGCATGGGTGCTTGGCCAAGTGGGCGCCCAATCTATGTCGCGTACCTTATATTCTGTCTGGGTAGCCTCCAACCTGATGGCTTGAATATTGATTTCTCAAACTTCCAGCAACTTCCACCCTCCCATCCCCCGCACCATTCCCCATTCCCCCCTCTCATATTATCTCCTTACCTGCTCCTCACCTCCCTCTGGCAATTATCACCTTTTCTTTCTTCCACGACCTTCTGTTCTCTCCGATCAGATTCCACTTTCTCCAGCCCTGTATCTCCTTCACCAATCAACTTCCCAGCTCTTTACTTCACTCCTCCCCCCCACCCCCCACTGGTTTCACCTATCATCTATCAACTTGTGCTTTTTTCTCACCTCCCCTCACCATCTAACTCTGACTCATCTTAGGATCATCCAGTCCTGATGAAGGGACCCGGCTGGTGACATAGTGGCATCAGCGTCAGACTTCGGGACAACAGGTCCCAAATTCGAATCCAGCCGGCTCCCCTGCATGGGGGCATGGAGGGAAATCGTCCGCCAACCGGAGAAACTCCGGATGCGATGTACCTTTCCTGTCCTGATGAAGGGTCTCGGCCTAAAACATCAGCTGTACTCTTTTCCATAGATGCTGGCCTGCTGAGTTCCTCCAGCATTTTGTGTGTGTTGCTTGGATTTCAAGCATCTGCAGATTTTCTCTTGTTTATAATAGTTTCTGTGCATTTTTAGGGCAAAATTTAATCAAGGTTTTACTTCCTATCTTTGAACATTGTTGACTTATACCAGATGGTGTTTTCTTATGGAGCTTGCATTTTGGTTTTACAATTTTAGAATTCCTTTTAACTTACATTACTGTGTCTGGGAGGATTCTCTCAGTTTTTTGAGCAAGTTTTATTTTTTTCTTTCAATTTGGGCTTTTAGCTACCCTCTCCTCACTGTGATTAGCTGAAGCAACAGGATAAGTGAGCCTGGTGGCACTAGCTCTCACATTGATAATCCTCACAAGAAGACGTTCTTCAGCTTTCGTATTATTTTTCAATCTTCCTCTCATTTTAGTGAAAGCATTTAAATATTATTTACCATGAGGAAGCTTATTTAAGAGCACTGTGAGGGATCTTAGCTCAGGAGCGTGCATTGCAGTTAATGTTACCTACTGCCAAAGGTACTAAACGTGGTCCATGCCTTGGTTATTGATCTCCCTGACTAATTAAAGAGTATATTGACTAGCTGCATCACAGCCAGGTATGGAAACACTAAAGCTCTCAAATGGAAAATCCTACAAAAAGAAATGAATACAGCCCAGTCCATCACAGGTAAAGCCCTTTCCACAGCTACACGGTGCGTTGTCGTAGGAAAGAAGGATTCATCAGGGACCCCCACCACCCAGGTCATGCTCTCTTCTTGCTGCTACCATCAGGAAGAAGGTGCAGGAGCCTCTGGACTCACACCATGGGGTTCAGGAACAGTGATTCCCCTTAATCATCAGACTCTTGAACCAGAGGAGATAACTTCAGTCAACTTCATTCACCCCATTATTGAACTGTTCCCACACCTATGGACTCACTTTCAAGGACTATTCATCTCATGCTCTCAATATTTATTTGTTATTTATTTGTTGTTGTTATTATTATTATTATTTATTGTTCACTTTCTTTTGTAGTTGCACAGTTTGTTATATTTTGCACACTGGTTGCCCGCTCTGTTGGTGTGGTCTTCCATTAATTCTATTGTGTTTCTTGGATTTACTGAGTATGCCCACAAGAAAATGAATCTCAAGGTTGGATATGGTGACATACAAGAACATAGGAACACCCGGCCCATTGATCCTGCCCCGCCATTCAATAAGATCATGGCTGACCTGTCCGTAAACTCAGCTCCATCTACCTGCCTTTTCCTCATAACCCTTAATTCCCTTACTATGTAAGAACCTATTTAACTGTATCGTAAATATATTTAGTGAAGAAGCCTCAACTGCTTCCCTGGGCAGAGAATTCCACAAATTCACCACTCTCTGGGAAAAACAGTTTCTCCTCATCTCCGTCCTAAATCTTCTCCCCTGAATCTTGAGGCAATGTCCCCTAGTTCTAGTCTCACCTACCAATGGAAACAGTGTATGTATATAGTGTATGTACTTTGAACCTTGAACTTTGTTGAATCTTGGGTCTAGGAGGATGGAATATCCTTCTAGACCTGAGAACATATTTGCTTTCTTTTCACAAATAGTTGATATAGCAAAAAGTTTATTACTATATCTCCTTTGTACAAGGCATGATAGAGAATTAATGCATAATAGTGGGCATTAATCTACATTTGCATGGAACAACATTAATAGAAAAAGAAATCTGTATTTGTATAATTTATCTTGGGCTATTGTATGACAGAACTGATCTTAAGGATTTTTTTATTACTTCGTAACTTCGTATTCTCTCTATACCCATGACTGTGTGTCTAGGTATAGCTCAAATGCCATCTATAAATTTGCTGATGATAGAACCATTGTAGGTAGAATCTCAGATGGAGATGAAAGCAACACACATCAACGCAGCAGGCCAGGCAGCATCTCGAGGAAGAGGTACAGTCAACGTTTCGGGCCAAGACCCTTCGGCAGGACTAACTGAAGGAAGAGCTAGTAAGAGATTTGAAAGTGGGAGGGGGACGGGGAGATCCAAAATGATAGGAGAAGACAGGAGGGGGAGGGATGGAGCCAAGAGCTGGACAGGTGATTGGCAAAAGGGATATGAGAGGATCATGGGACAGGAGGCCCAGGGAGAAGGAAAAGGGGGAGGGGGGGAAAACCCAGAGGATGGGCAAGGGGTATAGTCAGAGGGACAGAGGGAGAAAAAGGAGAGAGAGAGAAAGAGTGTGTGTATATAAATAAATAATGGATGGGGTATGAGGGGGAGGTGGGGCATTAGCGGAAGTTAGAGAAGTCAATGTTCATGCCATCAGGTTGGAGGCTGCCCAGACATCTGCTCTCACTCCATCCTCCCGTCACCCCACTAGGAATAGGGCTCCCCTGGTCCTCACCTACAACCCCACCAGCCTCCGGGTCCAACATATTATTCTCCATAACTTCCGCCACCTCCAACGGGATCCCACCATTAAGCACATCTTTCCCTCTCTCCCTCTCTCTGCTTTCCACAGGGATTACTCCCTACGTGACTCCCTTGTCCATTCGTCCTCCCCAATCCCTCCCCACTGATCTCCCTCCTGGCACTTATCCTTGTAGCGGAACAAGTGCTACACATGCCCTTACACTTCCTCCCTTACCACCATTCAGGGCCCCAGACAGTCCTTCCAGGTGAGACGACACTTCACCTGTGAGTCAGCTGGGGTGATATACTGCGTCCGGTGCTCCTGATGTGGTCTCCTATATATTGGTGAGACCCAACGCAGACTGGGAGATCGTTTTGCTAAACACCTATGCTCTGTCCACCAGAGAAAGCAGGATCTCCCAGTGGCCACACATTTTAATTCCACATTCCATTCCCATTCTGATATGTCTATCCACGGCCTCCTCTACTGTAAAGATGAAGCCACACTCAGGTTGGAAGAACAACACAGCCCTCCCATGAATAATGATATCGTATCCATTAAATAGGGGCCGTGGACAATTCTGATTTGATAGAGACAGACATGAAAGCACAGAGGAACATCTGGAGAAATTTCTGAAACACCCGTTCACTGCTGTCGTTACTGCGCGATTGTGAATCTTCCGGAGGGAAGGCCTCAAAAGCCTTGGCTTTGCCTGCTGTTGGCGACCGAGATTGAAGTCAAATCACTCGGATAGAGATAGTGCTCGGTACTCAGTGTCGAAGAGCTGATCAGAGGATTGAAGTTTTCGGACGATTCAGAGTCGGACTGTGTCGGGCATGGCAGGAAGAGTTTTTCTTCCTTCTCCCGTCTGCGTGAGATGTGGGACATTTGAGAGACTTTGAACTTTTTACTTTGCTTATGGACTGTTCTTCGTCAAGTTATGGTATTGTTGCACTGTTGTAACTAAATGTTATAATTATGTGGTTTTGTTAGTTTTTTCAGTCTTATGATATCACACCGGAGGAAATATTGTATCATTTCTTAATGCATGCATTACTAAATGACAATAAAAGAGGACTGCGTGTCTTCATAATCTAAATATCAGCTAGTTGAGAAGTGCTGCAGCAACAACCCTGCACTCAATGTCAATGAGACCAAAGAGCTGATTGTGGACTTCAGGAAGGGTGAGATGAAGGAACACATACCTATCCTCAGAGCGGGATCAGGAGTGGAGAGAGTGAGCAGCTTCAAGTTCCTGGGTGTCAAGATTTCTGAGGACCTAACCTGGTCCCAACATATCGGTGCAGTTATAAAGAAGGCAAGACAGTGACTATACTTCATCAGGAGCTTGAAGAGATTTGGCACGTCAACAAACACGCTCAAAAACTTCTATAGATGTACCACAGAGAGAAATCTGACAGGCTGCATCACTGATCACTGTCTAGTATGGGGGTGGGTGGCTACTGCACAGAATGGAAAGAAGCTACAGAAGTTGTAAAATTAGTTGGGCACTAGCCTGCATAGTATCCAAGACATCTTCAAAGAGTGGTGCCTCAGAAAGGTGGTGTCCATTATTAAGGACCCCATCACTCAGATTCTTCCCCTCTGCCATCTGATTCCTAAATGGACACTGACCCCATGAGTACTACCTCACATTTTATATAATTTCTGTTTTTGCAATATTTTAAATTTAACTATTAAAAAAATACACACACACAGGCATATATATTTACTGTACTTGATTTACCTGTCTTTTTTTTTCTATATTATCACGTATTTCATAGAACTGCTGCCACTAAGTTAACAGATTTCACGACACATGACAGTCGATATTAAACCTGATTCTGATTCTGATTCTGATACAATTTTAATAGGGAGGAGGATTTCCTGCACCAATTCTTGCTGATTTTCAGCATGATCTGGTAACTATTCCATACTACCCTGAAGTGTACCATTACTTCCATAACATGGGTATTATTTGCTCAGAAAAAGAAATCATGTCAGAAGCTAATTCCAAGGAGTTACCAATGAAGGGATATTCCATCATTGAAATCAACCTTGGAATTACAGTGAGAATGCATTTGGAGATGAGAAAGCAGAATTGAGATAATAGGGCACACTGTGCATATGTATATAAGTTACTTGGTTGATCAGACAAAAAAGCTACATATTCGAATTTATTGATGACACAAAGATTCATTCAGAGTTGTAAGCAATATGGATGGCACTGCTGAAAGAGATGTGAATAGAATAGTGAATAGATCAAACCAACAAATGGATTTTAGCACACAATAATGCGAGATCATTCCTTTAAATCTAATATAGACAAAGCAGAGTGTTTTCTAAATTGTCAAACGACAGAAGTAGTCAAAACCTATAGAGATAAAGTACTACAATATTTAAGAAGGCTAATGAAATACTGGCCCTTATATCCAGAGGAGTGGAGTATCGGAAAAGAGATGTGTTTCAGTTATACAAAGGCCCAGTTGGACTATGTGTGAATTAAGCATCTGTAACAGATTATTGTGGAGAAGGATTATACATTGGTTTTCTCAGTCAGGTATATTATGTAGGACTAGATGTTAATATCCCTTATTTACACCCCTAAGACTTGCTGCCTAGACTCTGCCAGGTGACCAAGTGAGTGGTAGCATCTTCTGGGTCATCAAGTGGGCTCCCTCTTTCCTCAGTGTTTCACTGATAGGCCCACGACACCTCCAGAGGGTTCAGCAGTGAATCCCGGCGTCCTGGGCTCACCCCCTCGATGCCTTTCACTCACTTGGGGGCCATGATAGGCGGCAGCCTCAGGCCAGGTCTTATGCGCTGTACTCCAAACACCCATCGAGATGCTCTAATGACCACCTCCATGGCTATGGTGAAGGCTAGCGGGGAGACGGTACAACCAGCCATGATTCCCACTTCCAGGTGTTGCCACACTGTGGTGTAATCCGCTGTCGTCAAACATAGCAGCACGTCCTGGAAGTAGGCCTTACCGAGGCTTGTGAGGGCCACTGGGATCCTGAAGAAGTCGAAAGCAGTCCAGAGGAGGTTATGAAAGACTGAGCCGAAGGCGCTGGTGAGGTCCAGGAACACCACATGAAGATCTGTTCCCTCCTCCTTGGCGAGCTGGATCTGATGCCAGATGGTGCAAGCATGTTCCAGACAGCCAGAGAAGCCCTAGATCCCTGCTTTCTGCATTGATGTATCAATCAGATGGTTTCTTTGCAGATATCTTGACAGCCTATGAGCCACCACACTAAAGAACATTTTGCCCTCTACGCTTAGGAGACTAATTTGGCGGAATTGGCCGATTTCTGATGAACCCTTTTCCTTTGGGATCAGGATTCCTCTGGCTCTCTGCCAGGATGTTGGTATCTCCTGCTTACGGCATACAACCTTCATGAGCCTCCGGAGGATCCGCAGGACACCTGGTGCATTTTTGTGGAGCCTGTATGGCACTCCATTGGGACTGGGGCTGATGCGGCCCTTGCTCTATGCATAATTTTCTCCACCTCACTCCATCGAGGTGGGCTGATATCTAGTTGGTGTTCCGGTGGATGGATCGGTGGCATGTCAGGTGGGAGGGTGATCTCTTCGTGGCATCAATTGTCTGTGTATAACTTTTCCAGGTGTTTTTCCAGTTCTGCCTTTAACACTGAGAGACTTCCACTCTTCTGAAGAGACCCCTCACAAACTTGAAGGGATCTTTATAGAAGCTTGTTCTTGTCCACTCCTTCTTCCTGCGCTTCCTTACCAGGTTCTGAGCTCTCCTCAGTGTCGTGAGCCTGCTCTGGATGTCTGCTTGCAACAGGTTTATGCCTTCCTTCTCCTCCTCTGTGGCCTCCCTCCATTGTTTCTTCAGCTGCCTCCTCTCTCTGACTAGACGATCTATTTCCTTCTGCCTCCTAGACTTAGTGGGGATCATCGATGTAGTTTTCTTTCTCTCTAGCACTCCAAAATGTTCTTCTCCTTAGCTATAGATTAATTCCCCCATTCTTTCCAACTTCTTCATGGTGGTGCGTCTGAGTGTCTCTAAGATGTCAGAGAGGTCAGCATTGATCTCCTCCCATATTGTCTTCTCGCAGGATTTTGGCCACTTGATCAACGGCTTTCGCCCCTGGATCTTCTTTTCCGTTGCAGGTTGTAATGGGCTAGGTTCGAGTTGCTCTCCTGTGCCCTGCTCTTCCTCTGCTGGGGCAGGGGTATTGATGTCCTGCAGACTTTGGGTTTTGTCCTGCTGCTGAACTTCGGTCGATGGACTCGACCTGCTTCTCAAAAAGTGGCTGTTGATGTGAGGTCCCTGTTGCCCCTTCTTCAGGCATCCTTTCCTGCCCTGATGTATTTTCAGGCCTGTAGGGGAAGTAACCTTTGCCCAGCCACACATGCAACTCTGGAGCTTGTGTCCTGCTGCAGCTGCTGCAGCCTCAGGTATGCTAATCATCCAACTCATTGTCTGTTCCGTTCCTGTATCAGTTGCCGGGTTGTCTACCGATGAGTCATCTTCTGCCCCCGCTCTCGCTGACTCAGGGGGTATCTTCTCCTTACAAGTTTTCGTAGCCAAGGGTGGGTGGAACCCACGTACCTTTGCGTGCTAGATCCCGCTGCCGCGGGTAGCTAGCCCATGGAAGCCCCAGTGGGGTCTGTTCCCTCCTGTAATGATACGCACATGGGTATACAGGGCACAACTTTCAAATCTGTAGCTGACTCAAAATTTGGAGATATAGTGAATTGCACAGAAAACTGTAATAGACCAAGGAAATATAGATGTGTTGGTGGAACGAATGGATAGGTGGCAGATGAAATTTAATGTTGAGGAATTTCAAGAGTTACATCTTTGTAGGAAAAGTGAGGACAGACAGTATAAATGAGAGGGCACAAATCTAAATGTGGGTCAAGAACAAGGAGACTTGAGCACATTTGTGAATAGTTCATTGAAAATGAGAGGATGGTTTGAGAAGCGAGTTTAAAAAATAAGCCGATTGGATCTTGGGTTTTATACACTCAATTGCCCCTTTATTCGGTACCTCATGTATCTAATAAAGTGGGCACTGAGTATATGTTCACTGTCTTCTGCTGCTGTAGCCTATCCACTTTGACGTTCGACATATTAAGCATTCAGAGATGCTCTTCTGCACCCCACTGTTATAATGCATGGTCATTTGAGTTATAGTCACCTTCCTGTCAGCTTAAAGCAGTCTAGCCATTCTCCTCCAATCTCTCTCATTAACAAATCATTTTTGCCCACAGAACTGTCACTCAATAGATTTTTGTTTTTTCACACAATTGTCAAACACTCCAGAGACTGTTGTGTTTGAAAATCCCAGGAGATTATCAGTTCTGTGATACTCTAGCCACCCTGTCTGGCACCAACAATCATTCAATGGTCAAAGTCACTTAGATCACATTTCTTCCCTTTTCTGTTGTTTGGGCCGAACCACAACTGAACTTCTGACCATGTCTGCGTGCTTTTACAGGATTGGCTAATTAGATATTTGCATTATCAAGCAGGTGTAGAGGTGTACCTAATAATACGGCCACTGAATGTATATCAGGCGCATAGAACACAAGAGCAAGGAAACCACGATGAACCTTTATGAAACGTTGTTTTGGAATATTATAAAAGAGGGTCTGGTAGCATACTTTAGGAAAGACGTTATTGATTTAAAGAGGCTTGTTACATTAATGACGAAGCTTGTGTTGTTCTACTTGGAACCAAAGAGGATGCAGGGGAATCTGACAGTATTATTTAAAATATGATGAGTACAATCAGTACGTATAACAAGACCATTTCAATTGGTGGAGGGAATGAAGAATGAGAAGACTTGGATTGAAGGCCATGGGCTAAACACTGGAAGAAGGGACTAGCTTGGATGGGATATCAAGGTCGGCAGAGAGCCTGTTCCCATGCTGTATTACTCCATGAATTCTACGAGGGCGATTGGCAGAAGAACCAAAACACCATGAAGATTTTTTTAATACGTAGAAATTGTTAACGTTTGGACTGCATTGCCAGATCGTTAGGGGAGGCAGACTCAATTGTGGTAATTCAAAAGGATGCAGGTAAAGTACCTAAAAGGGGAAAAAAAATCAGGGCTATGAGATATGATGAGGATCAGATTGTCTGGATTGTTCTTAATTGAGCCAATATAGACTCCACAGGCATCTGTCTGTCCCATAGCCTTTCGGTGATTCTGAGACTTATTAGAATATTAAGGATGATAACAGAAGTGTCAAGATATGTTAAGCAGAACTGCTAAGGTGGCTGAAAGGACACGCTCTTGTTGATCATGTGAAATAGAGAGTTGGACCTTTCACAAATGAAATTAGAAAAACTATCCACGGTCAAAGGCAGGTAGAAGACAGCAGAGGTTTTGATTTGTGGAAATACGTTCTTGACCATTGATTTTAAATCTGGCATTAGTGGATTTTTGATAATCAAAGATATCAAGGGATACTGGATGAATATACAGAAACAGCTGTGTTATCCATCATATCCCAGACCTGACAGATGCTGATTAGTCAAACAAATCATTTGCCAAAGAATTAGCCAGGCCATTCCCTTAGTTCTGCTCCTCCACTAGCCTGGGTGCTCCCTTGGAGCTTTCCTCTGCCATCCCATCAGCCCAGCCACTCTCTCCGACGCCATTAGAGCATGCCAAATAACAAATCAAAACAAACTTCAGGAATTAAATGGTTTCCTTATTCCTATCTTCCCATAGATCCCCATCCAAGTCTGGGAAAATTCTAAAAGAATACGAGTAAGAGTTACAAAATTAGATCATTGATTCCATGGTCTTATTGAATAGTTTAGCAGGCTTGAGGAGCAAAATACTCCATTTCTGGTGCAATTGTATACATATCCTTATCCTGGGATCTACCATTGCAAATGGAATTGAAGAGAGACTTCAAATGTAGAGAGCAATTTTGACCAAAACAACAGATCTGAATTTATGCTTGCTGATGGTTCTGTTGTCCAGGACGTACCATGACAGAAACTGTTGCCCAGATTGTTTCTGAGAGTGTATACTTTTAATAGAGATGGATAAATCAGCAATGGTGCATCTGGCATTAAATGAGGTCAGAACTTGCTAAGCAAAGTGCCTTCCTCATTAACAATGCAGCACAACTCTTACTACATCAAAAAAGCCAACTCTAATTCCTTTGATGCCAGTTTTATCACCTATGTATCTTGGTGAGCATTAAGTTTACTCAAATTAATAAATGTAAATTTTCAGTAGGCTGCCAGTGAATGAATGTTAACAACTTTTGGAACACTTTATGTTCTACAAGTTACGTTATCATTTTTATTTGCAAGTCATACTTTGTAATTAGATAAAATATTGATTTTTGAAAGCCTTCTAAATACTAATATTATAATTATATTCAACAGAAAGCTAAACAAAATTCAATTTGTTTTGAGTCTAAACTGGCATACAGTTAAACGTAGATTGTAAACTGTATTGCAAAACAGCTTTGAGACCTACTGAGCAAAAAAATTGAATTACTTCCACTAAGATATGCAGGTGGTATTCCGGCCATTATATTTAATTCATTTTTTTTTATGTATAATACTCACAAAAATTAACAAATTGCAGAAATGCTGCCTATGATCTAAATATTTTAAAATACTGATAAAATGATATATTATAGTCCGACTTACTTCACACATGATTCTTCACTCATGCAAGTTTGCTACAAAAATAAACTGCCATACTTCACTCTGCAGTGAACAGCTTCACAGTGATGAGCAATATGCAAGTGGCAGCAGAGCCAGCTGTACAATCATGTGGACCTAATCAGTTTTCTAATGCCAGGGATAGAATTATAAACCATCTAATCTCCCAGTACAGGCTTCAAAAGCTCTTGGAGCCTTGAATATATCAATTAACAAACAGCATTAGTATAGAAAGGCAGTTTGTTACAACACACATTTTATATGTTTCAGTTTATATATGTTAATGGAAATTAACTCATTAATCACTAAATGAAATATGAAGTAAAAGCAATTCAATAAATATATTATTGTACTAAAACATCTTTCTGTATGTCTTTTTAACATGTAGAAGGAAGCCATCGACCCATTCAATCTATGCCAGCTCTCAGAGCAATCACATTAATCCGGTCAGCTACACCTGCCTTTTAAATCCTTCTGATTTTGCATCCAGCCTCCTACAGTAAGAACAATTTACAGAAGTCAATTGACTTTTAAGTGTCTCAGGAATATGGAAGAAAGCTGGTATACCAGGATAAAAAAAACACCCATACGGATACAAGAATAATGTGCAAACCACACCCAGATAGCACTGGGAGGGTGGGGTGGGTGAGGGGGGTAAATATTGAATCCAGGTTGCTGGAACTCTAAGGTAGTTGCACCACCTGTAGCACAATATTTCTTATCAAAGGTATCAAAATCCTGCAAGTTATTCTAAAATCTTACATACGTAGGTTCCTATAATTGTAGGTCCATTCAATTCATTTATGAAGCCATTGTTGCCTCCAGCGTCACTTCATTCCATGTGGTAACTGATCCGAAATAGAGCTAAGCCAAGTTTCTATTTTGAGAAATACAAATGTATAGGCTGTAATACACTTAGCAATTCCAAATCACAGAATTTTTACATTTCTCACAATAATGAGTTACTTTTTGCAAAACACTGATGTAACTCTTTAAATTTATAAATCCTTCATTTACAAATTCCTAGTAGTTTCTTCTTTGCTGGACCCCTGTGAAATACAAGTGGAGTGTAGATTATCTTCTGAACAAAGTAGATTATTGCTTAAGACATCTGTACTAGATCATAATTAACCCATGGATTCCATTGTCACCATACAACTTCAAATACAAACCCTGTATCTTATTCATTTTCCTCTCCTTAAAAGGTGCATCTGTGATTAACGTTTCCATAAGTTCAAATGGCATGGCTAAACCAAAGTAAATGTGTGATTATTATTTTTTGTTGTGTAAAGCAATTCCAATGAAATATGAATCATGTTAGGTTTCCAATTTAATTTCAACATTTCTCCTAAGGTTCAGTGCCTATTAGGCAAGACCTCAATAATTATCCTTCTGTGTGTGTTCTAACTTCTCCATTACCCAGGTAAACTAACATTAGTCAAGGAATGGATTGAAGTCCCACTTCATGGTCTTTCCATACACATTGTATTGAAGCTACTAAACTGACAAACGGAGTAGACGTGGGACTAACCCTTAAATTTGATATTGCAATTTGATACTGACTGCATGTGGGATATCTTCAAAAATATGTGAGAAAAATCTCATCTATGTAATATTCTTGCTTTCCTAGTATGCCTCAAAGAGCTACACAGTTAATTAATTAATTCTGAAGCACATCTATTGTTTTTTTCCAACAGACTTGCAGACAATCTGGTAATGGGGATGTCCCATAGTGAACAATATGATGAATGAACAGTTTGATGCTGAGTGCTGGGAACTGACCCTTGCCCAAGATAAAGGTAGGATTCTTTTCAACCCTGATGTGCCTCAAACAGGCAACCAATGCATCAAGCTGTAACACGATGAATAGTATTTCTTTCATACATATTGTTACTTGCTATCTATTTTCACATCTTAAAGGTCCTGTCAAGAAACATGACATTCTCTTTGATAATTTTTATTTTTCTCTCCTTCTACAATATCTAATCTTTGAGCAGTGTAGTGTGTCATTGCAGTAACATTTTTTCATTCCTCAGTAACATCCATCTTCTATTTTCACTCCTCACCATTTATTAAATGGAGAGTAGAAACAGGAGACTAGACCATCATGATTTGAGATAACTCTGCAGATTCCTCACCTTTATCTCTCTCTGAAGTCAAGTTCATCTACAGGATGAGTAAAAAACTCTTTGTCCTTTCTCAGTTCCACTCCAAAAATGAAATTTCACCGACATCTACTTCATTATGGTCTTGCTCTCTATTGTTTACCTGCATTGCACTTTTTCAGTTGCTTTTACTCTTTAATCTGCATTGTTATTGTCTTACTTTATTCTGGCTCACTGCATTGTGTAATGACTTAATCTGTTTAAACAGTGTGCAAGATAAGGTTTTCACTGTATCTTGGTATATATGACAATGATAAAACAATACCAATTTAAAATTTAAAATTTAAAGACTGAGCTGCTAATTATTTTTGATTTCTTCACTGACCTATGGAAGAGTGCCCCACATTAAGTACTCAGAAGTCTAGATTCACCAACCTCACTCAACAGACAGGTTTGACCTATTAAGGTTGCTTCCTGTATCTTAGGAACTACTCCTTAAAGAGTGCAGACATAAATAATCAAATATACTACCACTTACAATGCACTGACATGACCTTCATCCACCTGTGGGAAAGAGCAAAGATCTCAAACTTAGCACCAAGGCTGTGGCATTGATCCCTGTCCTCCTGTTTGAATCAGAGACATGGACAACCTAATAGTTACCTCAAAGCACTGGAGAAATGCCTTTGCAGTTCTGCCTCTGCAAATTCTTCAAATCCAACAGAACCAAAGGTGGATCAATGTCGTCAGCTTTTCCCAAGCTTACATCTCCAACTCTGAGGCACTATCATGTTCAACAAACTTTGATGGACATGCCTACTATATACCTGACAACAAACCTTTTAAAAAAAGCACGGTTTGTGGCAAACAATTTGAAGGGAAGGACAAAGCAAGTGATCCAAAGACTACCTCAAATATTCAATGAAAAAATGTGACACTTTCACTGAATCATGGGAATCCTTGGTTTTGGATCACTCCTACTGACAGAGAAGTTTTTGAAAAAGGACCAAGTATTTTTGAGTCTCCCTGACTGAAGCATATGAAAGGCAAGCAAATCACTCTATCCTGCACAAGAACATAAGAAACAGGAGTGGAAGTAGGTCAATTAGCCTTTCAAACCTGTCTTAAGAAGATTATCTCCCATTCTTCTATATCCCAATGAATATAGGCTAACCTGCTCAACCTTGCTTCATACAGGAAACCCTGCAACACAGGAATCAATTCAGTTGCTTCCAAATCAAGTATTTCTTTCCTCAAATATGAAACCAGCATCATATGTAGCACAGGGTCATTAGCATCCTATAAAGCTGTCTCAAAATTTTCCTACTTTTATACTCAATACCTCCTTCTGCAAAGGCCTTTTCAGTCCAGAATAGGTTTTCTTTCAATGTCAATGTCAGTGTCCTGCTGAATGACTGTCACTGACAGAAGGACCAGAGTATTGGTGGAAGGATGTGCAAGATGGATGTCAAACTTCTAACCCCCAAAATTATCAAGGATATTAAGCTAAGAAATTTAGATTATGCGGCTTGCGAATCACTCCCACCCCTTTAGGGAAGCAGTCACAATATTTATCTGGGAGGATGTTGTAAAAGCAAGAGAGAGCTAGAGGAAGGCATACCAACCCTAGGGAAGAATGCATAAAGTACTCATTGTGGAGTTGGTAGTAGTGGATATTGGGTCCTGATGTTATGGAGCCAGCCAGCCTTCTTCTTTGGCATCCTCCAAGATAATCTTCCAAGCCAGAATCCACTCAGGATAAAACATACTCACACTTCTTCTTTGAGAAGATTCACAGAGGGAGCAGTCTTCAGTGGATGGCTCCTTGCCTGTCACTTTAAAGATCTGCAGATTCTATTAAGCCAGACTATATGATGATCTAAAGCCCACATACAACAAAATCTCCCAGAACTTTTTGTTCTCTGCCATGGATGTTTGATAGGTGACAGTACGTGGGAAAGTCTTGGCCTTGGACAAGCAGACAATGTTGGGATTTTCCTTTGAAGTTAGTAAGTTCCTGGAAATGGCAGCTTGGCTGTTCTGGTGTACCCGTTTCAGTAGCAGTGGATGGGCCTATACCTGCTGGAAGTGTACAACACTATGTATAGGAGCAATGTATCTATTTTCTGTCTGTCTGTATTGTATTTTGTGCGGCATGTTTATTATGAATAATTTATCACATGGGTTGGGGCGTGGTAGAAATGAAGAGTATAGTTATGTATTCACCATTTGTCTTTAGGTCAGTTTTAGTCTAGGCTAGAACCAGAGGCAGCTGGAATGGGTTTTTTTATTGACCGTTTAAAACTGCTAACGTTTAAGTATGCTTAATTATGTTTGAATACACGTTGACTGCTTATTTCGTTATATTGTTAGTTTTAGTTTCTTTTTTTTATTGCTACAAGATTGTTGGTCTTTGCTGGTTTCTTACTGAAGGATTGAATGTACTTGTTCGGCTTACAACTTTATGATGCTTAGATCACATCAGACAGTATCTGTCTGATGTTCTGAGTCTCTGAGTCATTTTGGTTTGTTTTAAAGTAATTGCTATACTATGCTTCTAGCTGCCAGCATGTCAGAACTGAGAAGAAAGGATATCGTAAGTCTTGTCTACAAGCAACCAGGAAAGAGGGGAGAAATTAGAAACTGGCAAATCATCGCACTGTTAAATATGGATTACCAAATGTTGTCCAAGACCATTGCCAATTGATTCAAAACTATCTAGGCCTGGTGATTCATCTGGACTAAGTCAGTCCCATACCGAACAGGAAGATACCTTACAGATTGCACTGCTCAGGGATGCAGTTGCCGACATACAGGACAGGAAGACACTTGCCCATTAAGCTCAGATCTTAAGACAGGATTTCACATAGGCATATTATGGATTTCCTCTCCAAAATTACCTTGGGGAGCAAATGTGTAATCTTATTTAACTGTTGTACTACTTAAATGCTTTTCATTGAGTAGGAAACCCTCCAGATCAAAAATAGAGTTAGGCTCCCTTATCTTATTTTTGTGCTGAACCTGTCTGTTTGCTGAATCCATCGGAAGGGCTTGGGTACAGGAGGGGGTGACAGTTCCAGGAAGCAAAAGCATTCTGGTCAGATTCTCCCTATATACAGATGATATCACAGTTTTCTCAGGCTCACTGTCGGTTTGCAGATTAATGTGACCAGGCTGAACCAGAACATAACTGAAACCGTGTTCCTTGGCAGCCAGTTCAAATGATATGTTGTGTCCTTCACCGACTTCAGTGATTCCCTGATCGTTTCAGGCACCAGCGCAAGTGCAGAGAACCATGTACGACATATTGATAAGGTAAAGAAAAGGTGAGTGTACTGGAATCTCACTCACTGTTGGTAATGGGAAAGAGGTTGCTCATCGTGTGCAAGATGTTCTCATTGCTGTATGTGGAGCAGAGGTGACCCATTCCCCATAACCTTGCTGTAGCCATCATGCAAGATACCTCCCACTTCGCCTGGGGGTTAGTATTGAAGCACATCCTCAGAACTTCAGTGCATGGGCTGGCCCAGAAGGTTAGAATACATGTGATTCAGAGTGAGATAGTAAATTGGATCTAACATTGGCCTGGTGGCAGGAGGCAAAGGGTGGTAGTGGAAGGCTGCTTTTGGACTGAGGGTCTGTAATCAGTGGTGAGCCCCAGGGATTAGGGCTAGGTTCTTTATTATTCAGTATATTTATTCATAATTTGGAACACAATGTGTGACACCAAAATTGGTGGTACAGGCAGTCCATGAGTTGCTTTAGGGTTCGTTCATGACAATCGTCTAAGTCAATTTCTCCGTAAGTCAGAATTAACCACTTTTTATAGGTCATGATGCACATTGGCACCAATGACAAAGATAAAAAGAAGGAAGAAATCTTGTGCAGTAAGAATAAGGAGTTAGGAGAGAAGCTAAAGAGCAGGACCTCCAAGGTAGTAATCTCTGTTTTCTCTGCATACACTTTCTATAATTATTTCATTTCAGTGAATGCTCACCTAACACCACCTACACCATATATTAATGAACACTGCAATGCATATTATCATTATTATTATTAGCATTATTACTATTGCTTCTACTATTTTGAAAAGTGCTTTAAGAACAAGTGAGATAATTGCTTAAAGTTGGATTTCCTTAAGTCTGGTCATCTATAACTTGGGAATTTTCTGTACAATGGACAGTGAAGAAAATGTCTAAGGTTACATCAGCTAGTAGATCAACTCCAGAAGTGTGCAAGGGAATGGAAGATAAAACTTAAATCAGACAAGTGGAAAATGATGCATTTTGGGAAGTGAAACCAGAGTAGGACATAGACAATCAATGGATGGGCCTTAGGTGTGTTATTTTACAGGAAAACCTTGGACTACAAGTATATACTACCCTGAAAGTGGTGACATGGATAGGCAGGATAGTGAAGATATATAATGATCATTTTATATACATATATATATATATATATATCATATAATGATTGAATCATATCAATCATTATATGAAATGATTGCCTTTATCAGCTGAGGCATTGAGTTGGGATAGTGATAAGAAATAATAGTTAGAGAGGCAGACAGCAGATTTTGTGGCCACGAAAGACAAGCCAGATGGTGTGTTACCTCCCAGGTGCCGGGGTCCAGGGTCTCAGAGCAGGTGCAGAAGATTCTCCAGAGGGAGGGTATGCAGCCAGAGGTCATGGTGCAAATTGGTACCAATGAAAAAGGTAAAAAAAAAAAGGGGAAGAAGTCCTGTGCAGTAAGTAAAGGAGTAAGGGAAGAGGCTGAAGAACAGGGCCTCCAAAATAATAATCTCTGGATTACTCCCAGTATCATGTACTAGTCATGGCAGAATGGATGATAGAACTGATGAATGAGAGGCTGAAGATCTGGTTCAGGAGGCAGGGTTTCAGATTTCTGGATCATTGGGATCTCTTCGGGGGAAGGTATGACCTGTACAAAAAGGATAGGTTTACACCTGAATCCAAGGAGGGCTAATATCCTGCGGGCAGGTTTGTTAGAACTGATGGGGAGGGTCTAAGCTAATTTGGCAGAGGGAAGGGAACCAGAATGATAGGGCTGAGGATGGGGCAGTAGGTATACAAGTAGATGCAGCATGTAATGAGACAGCGAGGAAGGACAGGCAGATCATAGAGCAAAATTACAGTCAGTGGGATGAGTTGAGTGTAACATGAGGGCAAAATCAAAAAGGGTGATGAATACAGAACTGAAGGTGTTATATTTGAATGCATGCTGTACATGGAATAAGGTAAATGATTTTGTAGCGCAGTTAAAGATTGGCAGGCATGATGTTGTTGGCATCACTGAGTCATGGCTGAAAGAAGATTATAGTTGGGAGCTTAACATCCAAGGATACACCTTGTATTGAAAGACAGGCTCCTTTATCTTACGGTCTTACGGACAGGCAGTAGGCAAAGCTGGTGGGGTAGTTCTGGTGGCAAAACATTAAATCAAATCCTTATAAAAACGTGACATAGGATCGGAAGATATAAAATCCTTGTGGGTAGAGATAAGAAACTGCAAGGGTAAAAAGACCCTGATGGAAGTTATATACAGAACCTCTGAACAGTAGCCTGGATGTGCAATATAAATTACAACAGGAGACAGAAAAGGCATGTAATAAGTACAATGTTACGATCATCAAGGGGAATTTTGATATGCAGTAGATTGGGGAAAATCAGGTTGGTGCTGCATCTCAAGAGAAGGAATTTGTAGAATGCCTACAAGATGGCTTTTTAGAGCAGTTTGTGGATGAGCCCATTAGGGGAAAGGTAATTCTGGATTGGATGTTGTGTATTGAACCAGATTTGACTAGGGAGCTTAAGGTAAAAGAATTTTTAGCAGGTAGTTATCATAATATGATAGAATTCACCCTGCAGTTTGAGAGGTAGAATCGAAAGTCAGATGTATCCACATTACAATGGAGTAAAGGGAACTACAGAAGCATGAGAGAGGAACTGGCCAAAGTCAATTAAAAGTGGACACAATCAGGGATGATAGCAGAACAACAATGGCTAGAGCTTCTGGGGGCACAGTTTAGATACATCCCAAAGATGAAGAAATATTCTAAAGGCAGGATGATGCAACCATAGCTGACAAGGGAAGTTAAAGACAACACAAAAGCAAAAAAAGAGGTCATTTAATATAACAAAAATTAGAGAGAAGTTAGAGGATTGAAAAGTTTTAAAAAACTAATGGAAGGTAACAAGAAGATCATAAGGAGAGAAAAAGATTAAATATGAAGGCAAGCTAGCCAATAGTATAATAGAATACAAAAGGTTTTTCAGATATATGAAGAGTAAAAGAGAGGTGAGAGTGAATATCAGACTGTTGGAAAATGATGCTGGAGAGGTAACAACATTGGACAAAATAATGGCACGCGAACTGAATAAGTATTTTGTGTCAGTCTTCACTGTGGAAGGCACCAGCAGTATGCCAGAAATTTGAGAGTGTCAGGGGGCTAAACTGAATGTAGTTGCTACTCCTAAGGGGAAAGTGCTCAGGAAGCTGAAAAGTCTAAAGATAGATAAGTCATGCAGACAATATGGACTACGCCCAGGGTTATGAAAGAGGAGACATTAGTAATGATCTTTCAAGAATCACTACATTTTGAAATGGTTCCAGAGGACTGGAAAATTGCAAATGCCACTCCATTCTTTAGGGAGGAAGGGAGGCTAAAGAATAGGCCATTTAGCCTGACTTCGGTGGTTGGTAAGATGTTGGAGTCCATTATTAAGGATGGGTTTTGGCGTACTTGAAGGCCTAAGATAAAATAGGCAAAAGTCAACATAGCTTCCTTAGGGGTAAATCTTGTCAGAAAAAATCTGTTGGAATTCTTTGAGAAAATAACAGATAGGATAGACAAAGATTGTTTACTTGGATTTTCAGAAGGCCTTTGACAGGATGCCATACATTAGGCTATTTAACAAGATAAGAGCCCAAGGTATTACAGAAAAGATACTAGCATGGATAGAAAATTGTTGAGTGGCAGGGCAAAGAGTGGGAATAAAGGGGAACACGAGGAATTCTACAGATGCTGGAAATTCAAGCAACACACATCATTCATTCGTAAGGCCAGTGATGTTGTGGGGATGGAACTGGACTCTCTGACGGTGGTGTCTGAAAAGAGGATGCTGTCCAAGTTGCATGCCATCTTGGTCAATGTTTCCCATCCACTACATAATGTACTGGGTGGGCACAGGAGTACATTCAGCCAAAGACTCATTCCTCCGAGATGCAACACAGAGAGTCATAGGAAGTCATTCCTGCATATGGCCATCAAACTTTACAACTCCTCCCTTGGAGGGTCAGACACCCTGAGCCAACAGGCTGGTCCTGGACGTATTTTCTGGCATAATTTACATATTACTATTTAACTATTTATGGTGTTATTACTATTTATTATTTATGGTGTAATGAAAACCAATTTCCCTCGGGATCAATAAAGTATGACTATGACTATGACTATGACTATGACTATGATGACTATGACTATCAAGGTTGCTGGTGAACACAGCAGGCCAGGCAGCATCTCTAGGAAGAGGTAGTCGACGTTTCAGGCTGAGACCCTTCGTCAGGACTAACTGAAGGAAGAGCTAGTAAGAGATTTGAAAGTGGGAGGGGGAGATCCAAAATGATAGAAGAAGACAGGAGGGGGAGGGATGGAGCCAAGAGCTGGACAGTTGATTGGCAAAAGGGATATGAGAGGATCATGGGACAGGAGGCCCAGGGAGAAGGGAAAGGGGGAGGGGGGGAAAACCCAGAGGATGGGCAAGGGGTATAGTCAGAGGGACTGAGGGAGAAAAAGGGGAGAGAGAGAAAGAATGTGTGTATATAAATAAATAACGGATGGGGTATGAGGGGGCGTTGTGGAACAATCTATGTTCCAAACCTATTCTGGTATCTGTCCCCCAATTTTCCTTCGCTACATCGACGACTGCATTGGCGCTGCTTCCTGCACGCATGCTGAGCTCGTTGACTTCATTAACTTTGCCTACAACTTTCACCCTGCCCTCAAGTTTACCTGGTCCATTTCCGACACCTCCCTCCCCTTTCTAGATCTTCCTGTCTCTATCTCTGGAGACAGCTTATCTACTGATATCTACTATAAGCCTACTGATTCTCACATCTGTCTGGACTATTCCTCTTCTCACCCTGTCTCTTGCAAAAATGCCAACCCCTTCTCGCAATTCCTCCATCTCCACCGCATCTGCTCTCAGGATGAGGCTTTTCATTCCAGGACGAGGGAGATGTCCTCCTTTTTTAAAGAAAGGGGCTTCCTTTCCTCCACCATCAACTCTGCTCTCAAACGGATCTCCCCCATTTCACGCACATCTGCTGTCACTCCATCCTCCCGCCACCTCACTAGGAATAGGGTTCCCCTGGTCCTCACCTACCACCCCACCAGCCTCTGGGTCCAACATATTATTCTCCGTAACTTCCGCCACCTCCAATGGGATCCCACCACTAAGCACATCTTTCCCTCCCTCCGTCTCTCTGCTTTCCGCAGGGATCGCACACTACGCGACCCCCTTGTCCATTCGTCCCCCCCATTCCTCCCCACTGATCTCCCTCCTGGCACTTATCCTTGTAAGCGGAACAAGTGCTACACATGCCCTTACACATCCTCCCTTACCACCATTCAGGGCCCCAGACAGTCCTTCCAGGTGAGGCAACACTTCACCTGTGAGTCAGCTGGGGTGATATACTGCGTCCGGTGCTCCCGATGTGGCCTTCTATATATTGGTGAGACCCGACGCAGACTGGGAGACCGCTTTGCTGAACACCTACGCTCTGTCCGCCAGAGAAAGCATGATCTCCCAGTGGCCACACATTTTAATTCCACATCCCATTCCCATTCTGATATGTCTATCCATGGCCTCCTCTACTGTAAAGATGAAGCCACACTCAGGTTGGAGGAACAACACCTTATATTCCGTCTGGGTAGCCTCCAACCTGATGGCATGAACATTGACTTCTCTAACTTCCGCTAATGCCCCACCTCCCCCTCGTACCCCATCCGTTATTTATTTATATATACACATTCTTTCTCTCTCTCTCTTTCTTCTCCCTCTGTCTCTCTGACTATACCCCTTGCCCATCCTCTGGGTTTTTCCCCTCTCCCCCTTTTCCTTCGCCCTGGGCCTTCTGTCCCATGATCCTCTCATATCTCTTTTGCCAATAAACTGTCCAGCTCTTGGCTCCATCCTTCCCCCTCCTGTCTTCTCCTATCATTTTGGATCTCCCCCTCCCACTTTCAAATCTCTTACTAGCTCTTCCTTCAGTTAGTCCTGACGAAGGGTCTTGGCCCGAAACGTCGACTGTACCTCTTCCTAAGAATAAAGGGGACATATTTTGGTTGAATGCTGGTGACCAGTGTTGTTTTGCAGGGATTTGTATTGACCACTTCTTTTCATGCTATATGTCAACGATTTGAATGACGGAATTGATAGCTTTGTGGTGAAGTTTGCAGATGGTACAAATACTGGTGGAGGGGCAGGTTGTGTTGAGGAAGGAGAGAGTCTGCAGAAAGACGCAGATAATTTGACAGAATGGGCAAAAAAGAGGCAGATGAAATATAGTATGGGGAGTATATGGTCATGCACTATGGCAAAGGAATAAAGGCATAGATTGTTTTCTAAATGGAGAAAATTTTAAAAATCGAAGGTGTTCTAGGACTTGGGAGTCCTTATGCAGGATTCCCTAAAGGTTATCTTGCAGGTTGAGACTGTGGTAAGGTTAGAATTCATTTTGAGAGGACTGTGATAAATAAGCCAGGATGTGATGCTGAGGCTTTGTAAGGCATTTGTCAGACCATACTTGGAGTATTGTGAGCAGTTTTGGGCACTTATGAATGAATGAATGAATGAATGAATGAAATTTATTTTGGTCAGTACAAACATAACAAAAAGCATCATTTTCAATGATGATGTTATAGGACAAAATTAGAACAAAAACCATAAATATTCTTTAAAACAGACCGAAAGGGTGTAGGCTGAAGCTACAGCTTATTACGCCTACCCCTCTTACTTATACAACAACATATCTGGCGTCAATCATCACATCAAGACAAAAAAATTTCATCATCTTTTAACACAAAATCCAATTCCAAGTATCATTTATTTACATTACTCCCATTCATTTTAAATCATGTATTTTATATTTGTTCATCAAGTTATTTTTAAATAATTTTTTAAACTTGTTGAGTGTGGTGCATGTTTTTAAATTCTCACTACAACTGTTCCATAGATTCACCCCTCTGACTGAAATACAATGATTTTTTACATTTGTTCTTATCCTTTGTTTTTGAAATATACATGTTCCTCTCAAATCGTGTTGACTTTCTATCATTTTAAACAACCTTTGGATACTTTGTGGTAGTTGTCCATCTTTTACTTTATACATAATGTGTATTATTTTAAAATCTACGAAATCTTTGAATTTTAAAGTGTTTAGTTGAATAAATAGTGGATTGGTTGGCTCATAATAACTTGTCTTACTTACAATTCGTATGACTTTCTCTTGGAGTAGAAAAATTGAGTTTGTATTTGTTTTGTATGTATATCCCCATACCTCTACACAGTAAGTCATGTAAGGGACTATAAGTGAACAGTATAATGTATACAAAGATTCCTGATTTAAGAAATCTTGTGCTTTGTACAGTATTGTAATAGATTTTGACATTTTTGCTTTGACATAATTTATATGTGGTTTCCAGCTTAATTTACTGTCTATTACCACTTCTAAAAAATTTGTTTCAGATACCTTATCAATTTCAACATCATGTATTCTAAGTTTACTTTATGAGTTTGGTACATGGTTTCCAAATATTATGAATTTAGTTTTACTTAGATTCACTGATAATTTGTTAGTATCAAACCATTTCTTTATAATTTTTTGTTCTTTCTCCAGTGTATCCAAAAGTTGTTTCAGATGTTCCCCACTACAAAATACAATTGTACCATCAGCAAATAATATACATTTTAATGTCTGAGAGACCATACATACATCGTTTATATACAAAATGAACAGCAATGAACCAAGCACTGAATCTTGTGGAACCCCACAAGTTACCCTCAAAAGTTTTGAATTCGAGTTGTTTATATGTACATACTGATACCTGTCTTCCAAATAACAACTTAACCAGTCATGTGCCACCCCTCTAATACCATGTCTTTCTAATTTTGTTAATAATAATTTATGGTCAATGGTGTCAAATGCTTTTTTTAGATCAAGGAATATTCCCACTTTGTATTCATTTCTTCTACAAAGAAATTCGTTTCATATTTCTTCTACAAAATCTATTAATGCTGTTGTAGTGGTTCTGTTTTTTCTGATTGCTGTTCCCAGAGTATATTATGTTTTGTTATGAAATCATTTAACCTTCTTACAAATATTTTTTCCAATATTTTGGAAAACTGTGAGAGCAAAGAAACTGGTCTATAATTTGAAAATACATGTTTATTCCCAGCTTTGTATATTGGAAAGACTGATTATAAATATGAGTCAGTGGTTTCACAATACAGTCAATGATGTTTTTAATTAAATTATTATCATAGCCATTCCAATCTGTTGATTTCTTGCTAAGAAAAGATGTGCTGCATTAAAAAGGGTCTTGGGGAGGTTCACAGGGGTGATTCTGGGAATGAAAGGGTTAACATATAAGGAGCATTTAATAGCTCTGGTCCTGTAATTTAGAGATCAACTGGAGTTTAGAAGAATGATACTTGATTTTAATGAAACCTATTGAATAGAGATAGAGTGGAATTCCAGTGGTGAGTGAGTCTGGGACCAGAGGGAATAGTAGGATATCTATATCGAACAAGGATGAGGAGAAATTTCTTTATTCAGAGAGTGGTAAATCTGTGGAATTCATTGCCATGGATGGCTCTGGAAGCCATATCATTGAGTATCTTTAAAGCACAGGTTGATATAATTTTGATTAGTCAGGGCATCAAAGGGTACAGGGAGAAGGCGGAGAATGGTGTTGAGAGGGATAGTAAATCAGACATGATGGAATAGCAGTGCAGAGTTGATGGGCTGAGTGGCCTAATTCTGCTCCTATGTGTTATAGTCTTATAGTCATGTTACAGTTGTACAAAAAGTTGGTTAGGATGAACTTAAAGTATTATGTGCAGTTTGGCCACTTCACTTTAAAAAGGATATGATTAACCTAGCGAAGGTGTAGAAGAAGTTCACAGGAATGTTGCTTGGATTGGAGGGCTTACATTAATGTAGAGATTGGATAGGCTGGGACTGCTTTTTTCCCCAGAAAAAAAGAGATTGAGATTTATATTAGATCTTTGTAAGTTTTGAGGCTAGTTAGTCCCGGTCTTTTTCCTAGGATAGCAGAGCCTAAAACTAAGGGGCGAAGGGTTTAAAGGGAATCTAAATGTCAAGTATTTCCCAGAGAGGATATATATGGTAGGAGCTGCCAGAGGAAATGGTAAAGGCCTATACAACTACAATGCTTAAAAGACATTTGGACAAATAGATGGAGGTAAAATGGTCTAGAGGGTTATGTACCACAGTCAAAACCAATTATTGTTAGTAGGCATCTTGGTAGGCTTGGATGAAATGGGCTGTACGGACTGTTTCTAACCTGCATAACTCTATGTTCTATGTATCAACAAAGGGACGAAATATCCACAATGTGATCTTTACTGTGACGGCTACTTTTGTGTGTGGCTGCAACAAGTGGGTGGAGGTGTTGAGATTATTTCCATGCCCCGCTTACCTGTTGTAAGGATGGGTCCAACCACACTGCCTTGAATGCTTCTTTTAATTGCATTGTGTCGCACCACCAGCCTCACATTGAACACTTCTCCATAAAACTCATTTGACGACAAAATGATTATGCAGTAGAGTAGTTGAACAAAATGTCATGGAGTCCTACAGGAAAAGGAAACTGTTGGATCAGTGGTCAGTTTCTCTGAGCAGACTGTCATAGTCATTTGACAGAATGCTTCATCACCAAAGTTTTCAAACAAGCAACACGATCTTGCTGAGTTAGCGATGAGGAAGGCCTTTTCCATGGATTTTTTTTTTGTGTATGATCGGCATATTGACCTGACTATATACCGTCCAATGGATGTCCGTAGTTGAGGCGAGACTATTGCCCATCTCCTCAGAGAATGTTCTTGCCAAAAAAAAATCTGGGATGAGGTACAAGTTTTTCTTCAAAAAAAAACCCCTGCATGACATGGAACTCCGTGTTGTTTATGCTTTGGGGACATACAGGTATCAATGTCACTCTCTAGGTGGCACAGTCTATTTCCAGGACCGTATACTGTATGGTGTGCTGAACATGATGTAGCCACCGCAAGGGTTCAGTAGACAAGGGTCAGTAGACAAGGGTCAGTGTTCAGGCCTCTTGCATTTCCACACAAATTAGTCGAAATTTGTGTTGGAATGCACCCCCTCACTCCCCCCACCACCCACCCAGCAACATCACCTTTAAATTACAGTACTACTTTCAATATGTAACTGAATGGCAATTAATGATTTGCTAATGTTAAATAACAGGAATAATATGACACACTGGAATTTTAAGTTATTATTTTGACTTTTTTTAAATGAAAAAATATATTTTGAAACAGCAAACATAAGACTTGTAGCTGTATTTGTAAATATTGTAAGTAAATATAATGAAATCAATCTAAAGTCTTGGAGTCAGACAGCTCAGAAACAGACCCTTCAGCCCACAGTATGTATGCCAATAAAGCGACTACAGTATTCGAATCCCATTTGTGGGAATATGTTTCTTAGCTCCATTGTCCTGATGATTCCAAGTTATTTGTCTGGATTCTTCTTGAGTATTGCAAGGGGATCTTCCTTCGCCCATAGAAACATAGGAACATAGAAAATAGGTGCAGGAGTAGGCGATTCGGCCCTTCGAGCCTGCACCACCATTCAGTATGATCATGGCTGATCATCCAACCCAGAACCCTGTACCTTGCCTTCTCTCCATACCCCCGATCCCTTTAGCCACAAGGGCCATATATAACTAATCTTAAATATAGCCAATGAACTGGCCTCAACTGTTTCCTGTGGCAGAGAATTCCACAGATTCACCACTCTCTGTGTGAAGAAGTTTTTCCTCATTTTGGTCCTAAAAGGCTTCCCCTTTATCCTCCAACTGTGGCCTCTCGTTCTGGACTTCCCCAACATCGGTAACAATCTTCCTGCATCTAGCCTGTCCAATCCCTTTAGGATTTTATACGTTTCAATAAGATCACCCCCCAATCTTCTAAATTCCAACGAGTATAAGCCTAGCCGATCCAGTCTTTCATCATATGAAAGCCCTGCCATTCCAGGAATCAATCTGGTGAACCTTCTTTGTACTCCCTCTATGGCAAGAATGTCTTTCCTCAGATTAGGGGACCAAAACTGCACACAATACTCCAGGTGTGGTCTCACCAAGGCCTTGTACAACTGCAGTAGTACCTCCCTGCTCCTGTACTCGAATCTTCTTGCTATGAATGCCAGCATGTCATTCGCCTTTTTCACCGCCTGCTGTACCTGCATGCCCACTTTCAATGACTGGTGTATAATGACACCCAGGTCTCGTTGCACCTCCCCTTTTCCTAATCGGCCACCATTCAGATAATAATCTGTTTTCCTGTTTTTGCCACCAAAGTGGATAACCTCACACTTATCCACATTAAATTGCATCTGCCATGAATTTGCCCACTCACCTAACCTATCCAAGTCACCCTGCATCCTCTTAGCATCCCCCTCACAGCTAACACTGCCGCCCAGCTTTGTGTCATCCGCAAACTTGGAGATGATGCATTTAATTCCCTTATCCAAGTCATTAATATATATTGTAAACAACTGGGGTCCCAGCACTGAGCCTTGAGGTACCCCACTAGTCACTGCCTGCCATTCTGAAAAGGTCCTGTTTATTTCCACTCTTTGCTTCCTGTCTGCTAACCAATTCTCTATCCACATCAATACCTTACCCCCAATACCGTGTGCTTTAAGTTTGCACACTAATCTCCTGTGTGGGACCTTGTCAAAAGCCTTTTGAAAATCCAAATATACCACATCCACTGGTTCTCCCTTATCCACTCTACTAGTTACATCCTCAAAAACTTCTATGAGGTTCGTCAGACATGATTTTCCTTTCACAAATCCATGCTGACTTTGTCCAATGATTTCACCGCTTTCCAAATGTGCTGTTATCACATCTTTGGTAACTAACTCTAGCATTTTCCCCACCACCAATGTTAGGCTAACCGGTCTATAATTCCCCGGTTTCTCTCTCACTCCTTTTTTAAAAAAGCGGGGTTACATTAGCCATCCTCCAATCCTCATGAACTAATCCAGAATCTAAAGAGTTTTGAAAAATTATCACTAATGCATCCACTATTTCTTGGGCTACTTCCTTAAGCACTCTGGGATCAGAACATCTGGCCCTGGGGATTTATCTGCCTTTAATCCCTTCAATTTACCTAACACCACTTCCGAACTAACACGTATTTTCCCCCACTTCCTCCATCTCACTAGACCCTCTGTCCCCTACTATTTCTGGAAGATTACTTATGCCCTCCTTAGTGAAGACAGAACCAAAGTAATTATTCAATTGGTCTGCCATGTCCTTGCTCCCCATAATCAATTCACCTGTTTCTGACTGTAAGGAACCTACATTTGTCTTAACCAATCTTTTTCTTTTCACATATCTATAAAAGCTTCTTTGGAATTGATACTATCCCTAATTTCCCTCGTCAGCCACAGGTGCACTACCTTCCCTGATATATTCTTTTGCCAAACTGGGATGAACAATTGTTGTAGTTCATCCATGCGATCTTTAAATGCTTGCCATTGCACATCCACCATCAACCCTTTAAGTATCACTTGCCACTCTAATCTTAGCTAATTCACGTCTCATACCTTCAAAGTTACCCTTCTTTAAGTTCAGAACCTTTGTTTCTGAATTAACTATGTCACTCTCCATCCTAATGAAGAATTCCACCATATTATGGTCACTCTTACCCAAGGGGCGCCTCATGACAAGATTGCTAATTAACCCTACCTCATTGCTCAATACCCAGTCTAGAATGGCCTGCTCTCTAGTTGGTTCCTCGACATGTTGGTTCAAAAAACCATCCTGTATACATTCCAAGAAATCCTTTTCCTCAGCACCCTTACCAATTTGGTTCACCCAATCTATATGTAGATTGAAGTCCCCCTTTATAACTACTGTTCCTTTATTGCACGCATTTCTAATTTCCTGTTTAATGCTATCCCCAACCTCACTAGTACTGTTAGGTGGCCTGTACACAACTCCTACCAACGTTTTCTGCCCCTTCGTGTTATACAGCTCTACCCATATCGATTCCACATCCTCCTGACCAATGTCCTTCTTTTCTATTGTGTTAATCTTCTCTCTAACCAGCAATACTACCCCACCTCCTTTTCATTCATGTCTATCCCTTCTGAATATTGAATATCCCTGAATGTTGAGCTCCCATCCTTGGTCACCCTGGAGCCATGCCTCTGTGAACCCAACTATATCATAATAACAACCTGCACTTTTAATTCATCCACCTTGTTACGAATGCTCCTTGCATTGACACACAAAGTCTTCAGGCTTGCTTTTACAACACTCTTGGCCCTTATACAATTATGTTGAAAAGTGGCCCTTTTTGATTTTTGTCCTGGATTTGCCGGACTGCCACTTTTACTTTTCACCTTACTACTTTTTGCTTCTAGTTAGTCCTGACGAAGGGTCTCGGCCTGAAACGTCGACTACACCTCTTCCTAGAGATGCTGCCTGGCCTGCTGCGTTCACCAGCAACTTTGATGTGTGTTGCTTGAATTTCCAGCATCTGCAGAATTCCTGTTGTTTACTTTTTGCTTCTACCCTTCTATATGTGTTATGAATACAAAACATTTTTAGACATTGTTAAGAATCAAAATTATTTACAAGATTATATTTTCATTAATTTCTAGATAAAATTTATGTTCGCTAAAAGACACAAAATATGTCAGGAGTGGGATTCGAACCCACGCCTCCAGAGGAGACTGCGACCTGAACGCAGCGCCTTAGACCGCTCGGCCATCCTGACTGATGAAATACAGTTTCATTAAACTCACTTCTGACTGATAAATAATGTAGTTTTCTCTTCCAAATTTTTGTTTATTTTTGTGCATTGACCCTTCACAAAAAGGCCTCGCTGCTCTCCGATACTCAACCATGAGAGCGGTACCGATCGTGGACGTGCTGTATCCTAAATTAGCACTACAGGCAAGCGGCAACCTGTCAATCACATCACTGACCCGCCCATTAAAACTACACGCCTTCCTGATTGGACGATTGTCCGTATGTTGATAGGCTGAGTTTTGTAGGCACGATTGTATCATTTTAGATTTGTTTTCTGTTCATCTATTTTAGTAGTATATTTTCTCAATTTAAGAATATTTCAGATTTGCTTGTGTGGTTAAGCTGGAGGAAGCCGAATATAATTCGGTGTCCGCACCGATGGTTTATCTATTGTTGCATTGAGCTGGGAAATTATCACTGCAGAACTACTGTTCAGTCAAGAAGGATTACAAGAGGATAGAAGTGCGAGGGGGCAAATAGGAGGCTGAAAAAGGACAGTAACTGAAGAGAAGTGAAACAAATTAAGGAATGATCCCTATCTTGTGGGTAAATTCCCTGATACAGACTGGGACCTTCTTACAGATTTTCGCTTGAACGGGAGTCTTTCCCATTCAGGGTAAAGTGCGATTTTGCGATTCTTCAATTCTTAGCCGTTGACGTAGCTAGGACTTTATAGTTTCCTACTCAGTCCCCAAAACTGGTCCTAGTGCAAGGGTGGGAAATTTCGAGGTAAATAAAACTTTTGTCCCTCAGCATGGAAATTGGTACAAGGAAGTGCTGGCGGTCATTTCCGTCGAGGAGACGTAGATCTACTCAAAAACATGAACTTACAGAGTATCTTCTAATTGTGAAATATCCCAGAACATTGTCCAATATAAAGCTTGGTGTCCAAAAATCTGTTTAAGGTAGAATTTTGTCACTCAAATCTGATCCCAGGCCTTCATTCCACATTGGCTTTCTTACATTCTAGCTGGATCCCACATACCAAAACAACTCTGTTACTCACAGCGACGAGAAAGTCTGCAGTTGTTTTAAATCCAGGCAACGCATTCAAAATGCTGGAGAAACTCAGCAGGCCAGCACAGCCTAGATGAAGGGTCTTGGCCTGAAACGTCGACTGCTTACTTTTTTTTCCATATATGCTGCATGGCCTGCTGAGTTCGTCCAGCATCTTGTGTGTGCTGCTATTATTCACAGTGTTCAATCTGATCGTGTAAAAGGTACTCAGTCGTTTTCATCTTTTTTTGATGTACTCCTCCATTGCTCTCCTCCAACACCTCTTCAAATTGGCAACAATTATACCAGTGCCTGAGAAGAATAATGAGAGCTGCCTTAATGACTATCACCCAGTAGCACTCACATCGACGGTGATGAAATGCTTTGAGAGGTTGGTCATGACTAGACTGAACTCCTGTCTCAGCAAGGACCCATTGCAATTTGCCTATCGCCACAATAGCTCAACGGCAGACGAAATCTCAATTGCTCTCCACACAGCTTTAAACAACCTGGACAACACAAACACCTACATCAGGATGCTGTTCATCGACTATTGCTCAGCATTTAATACCATCATTCCCACAATCCTGATTGAAAAGTTGCAAAACCTGGGCCTCTGTACCTCCCTCTGCAATTGGATCCTCAACTTCCTAACCGGAAGATCACAATCTGTGCAGATTGGTGATAACATATCCTCCTCACTGACGATCAACACTGACACACCTCAGGGATGTGTGCTTTGCCCACTGCTCTACTCTCTATATATCCATCACTGTGTGGCTAGGCATAGCTCAAATACCATCTATAAATGTGTTGATGATACAACCATTGTTGGTAGAATCTCAGATGGAGACGACAGGGAGTGAGATATACCAACTAGTGGAGTGGTGTCACAGCAACAACCTTGCACTCAACGTCAATAAGACGAAAGAGCTGATTGTGGACTTGAGGAAGAGTAAAACGAAGGAACACAAACCAATCCTCATAGAGGGCTCAGAAGTGGAGAGTGAGCAATTTCAAATTCCTGGGTGTCAAGATCTCTGAGGATCTAACCTGGTCCTAACATATCGATGCAGTTATAAGAAGGCAAGACAGCCACTATTCTTCATTAGGAGTTTGAAAACGTTTGGCATGTCAACAAATACACTCAAATACCTTTATAGATGTACCGTGGAGAGTACTTTGACAGGCTGCATCGCTGTCTGGTAAGGGGGGGGGGGGCGAAAGGAGCCGCAGAAGGTTGTAAATCTAGTCAGCTCCAGCTTGAGTACCAGCCTGCAAAGTACCCAGGACATCTTCCAGGAGTGGTGTCTCAGAAAGGCGGCGTCCATTATTAAGGACTTTCAGCACCCAGAAAAAGACTTTCATCATCTTTTCTCACGGTTACCATCAGGCAGGAGGTACAGAAGCCTGAAGGCACACACTCAGCGATTCAGGAACAGCTTCTTCCCTTCTGCCATCCGATTCCTAAATGGACATTGAACCCATGAACACTACCTTACTTTTTTGATATATATATAGTACTTCTGTTTTATTATTATTTCTTCTTCTTCTTCTTCTGTGTTAGGTATTGATTAAACTGCTGCTGCTGCTAAGGTAATAAGCCTTATGACACATGCCAGTGATAAGAAACCTGATCCTGAATCTGAAATTGGACTATCTAAGTGACACCAAGCTCACCTTATATGTACAGTTACCTAAAAAAAAATCAGGTTGTCTGTTGATTGCTTTGGAAGGCCGGTTAAAAAGTATACAGCATTGCAGTAATCTAGTCTACTGGATATAAAGACGTGAATTAGTTTTTCATCATCATTGCGTGACAAATGATAACGCAGAGGACAGAATATGTACCACAAATTTTAAACATATGTAGCTTAAAACTTGAACATTTTTGACACAGAAGATTGCAACTAATTTTTTTTTAAAACTCGGTAGCATACCCGCCACCTCGGCCACTGGGCCTTGGTACGCTGAAACTGTACGCTGAATTGAATAACTTTTCCTAGCCTTGGTATCAAACTAAACACAAAACTGAGCTTTGGTCACACATCCGGACCAACATTGAATGACTGTCTTTATCATCTGTCTCCACCCTTGCTGTAAGTTATCGGGAGCATGTTCCTGTTATAGCTCGGGGGGGGGGGGTGGAGAAAGCAAAGTATTCGTAGAAGAGTCCTTGTATTTCAACAGTTTCCTCCATATTTCACAGATAAATTGATAATTTATGCAGGAAGTATGTTAACTGTTATTTTGTGCTCATAGTTGTATTTTTGTATCCCATGCGTGTATTCAAAAAAAGTACTGGAGTTACTTGGGAAGGTGGACTAGAAGAGAACAGGTGGAAATATGAAGAATAGGAAGAAGTATTGTTATGGAGAGAGGAAAGAGATCTAACATTCACCTTGATAATTATCTATCAGAACTGTAAAAAAGTAAAAGATGTCTTTAGCTGAAATTAGATTAAAAGCGGCGGACAATGCTATTGCAAACTGAAATATCTATATAAAACAGTGAAAAGCTATGAGAGTTTAGATGCTTCCCAGCCGCAGGAACCCTACTGCCAGCACTATCAGAGTCAGCGGGAAACCTCCGACTCCCCCATGCAAGGTGACGCGAACCGAGCTTTCCCGGATGTGACGCAAACAGCGTCCCCTAGCAACCATGAGCTGGTTAACAGCGGAGGACCTGTGGCAGGTGATAAGGCTTCAGGTAAAAGAAAGCCGGGCTGGTGGCGTGTACCCGCGCAGTACTGGGTGTCAGCAGCAATCCCGAGGCGGGAGTGAGGTTAGGGAGGGCTGGACAGGTTGGGAAGAGGGAGAAGAGATGGTCCTCAGAATGGGGAAGGTGACGAGAATGGATTGAGATGAATGGGGAATCTCCAATGCTACTGCCGTGAGGATAGACTCGTGCAGATTACATTGAATATCAAAAGAAACGTGCTTGTCTCCCTAACTATAAGGAAAGACGAGTAATTATGCAATACCTTTTACAGCTTGAGTTGTGTAAATTTGAGTTCATATATAAACCTCTGATTTGCAGCCAATAAAACACTACTTGGAGCATTCATAATGATTCAAAAGTGTGGCAAGTTTAGATAGATAAGAAGTCTATAAACGTTTAAAAAGTACACACCAGGTAATAATATTTGTCTAGTGTGTATAGAAAAAATAATTTAATGGTGGACTAAACTACCCTCACCGCTTAAGAACTTGACTAGCTCTCGTAACTTCCGTGAGGATTACACTCCAGTAAGAATTTTAAAGGATAATGGATGGGAAGAAGTTTTAAAATACTGTATTTGTACCTGTTATTTCATTAAATGAGTGAATATTGTAATCGTTATTTTGTACACAATGAAATACTGAAAATGTAAGTTACATTGATTCACTTTATGTCCTTCTGATTCAAGGGGATTGACAGGACAGATAATTTAATGACTTTCCAGTTTCTGGATGCCAGGTATTATATTGAACTAACATTTAACAGCGCCTATTGCCAGATTTGCATCAGATATCACTACATCATTGTGGTTAATATCACTTGAAATTAGTGGGGCATTTTGCTACCTGTAAAATTAGGATTAGTTTGATAATTGAGGGTTAAATGGTGGTCAGGACATTGGGGCAAACTACTGGTGCTATACCATTATGGTGCAGCTCAGTTTGGCTGCCATGAAGAAGCTATTACTGTGTGCAGCTACTGGAGTAAGCAGAGTAGATCTTAACATTATTCATCATGTAGTGCTGTCACATCAGGATGATTGGTTCCAGCTAACAGCGTCTTTTAACCTGGATTTATTGAGGAGATAATTGCATTTTGTTATCCAGCATTACACTGCTCAACTTCTGCAACTGCAGCCTAAAAACATTATTCCTCCTTGATCTATGTTGTCATTGAAATGGGTGATCATGTCTTCTGACCCACAGCACATTAAGCCTTAGATGGTATATCCTAAAGGCCCAGCTTTGGGACACCCTGTTGGGCTTTTGACAGCATGCTTTTGTCAAAGACCTCTTTCACTGGTTTCAAGTACTGCTGAAAGTCGGAAACATTTCAAATCAGGTTGAATAAATTTAAACCAATATCAGAAGAATTAACTAACCTCTTTTGTACTTACGTTTTTAATCAAGGATGGTGATCCGTGTGAAGCACATGCAGCTCCTCGTGTTTGTGTCCCAATGCAAAACTCATTGATGATTCAAAGAGCAGAGTTGGAGTTTGGAAGGGATACCTTGTGCTTAGTGTTTTTGCAGATGCTAAACAAAAACATATATTTGAATAATATCACAGAAATAAAAAATATTACTCAAAAGAGAATAAAAAAAGTTAAAGTCAAAATGTACTTTTAAGTTTATGGACTTTTGAAAAACAAAACAGTCACATTTCAGAAACAGAAGTTTAAAATTGGATAAGGTGGTTTAGCTGTAAAACCTTCGCCCTAGTTGGTTCCAATGAAAAAACATTACCTGCTCTGCTCTGTTTGACAAACACTTTCTGTCATGTCTTTCCTTGTATTCTGCTTATCTTTGAATCACATTGTTTTCCAAGTATGTTGTTCAGACAGTTCGGTATGATCTACTCAGTGCATACTTACACCCTTCACTATTTGTCCTTTACTATTTCCTTTCCTCAAGTAGAATTTCTGGATTTTGTTTCACGAAAAGTTTGTGGAGGAAATAGAACATTTCAATGACCCTCTAGAATTCTTCTGAACTTACTTTATTGCTTTCCTTGTGTTTACACTAACCATTTTTTATTTCTTAACAGAAGCACCCAGTGCCAGTGACTTGGAAATTAAATAACAGTGTACGGTTTTAATGGGCAGACCATGCTGCTCACTATCTAGCTGTAGCTAGTACATTTCTGACTTCTCTGTGAGTTGAGTGTGGAAGTCAGGAACACTTTGAAGTTCAGATGTTGGTGTCTCTGATCTTGGTGCACCACGAAAGTCTGAGGCCAAGTGACCTAAAGTCTTCCTATTTCACAGGTAGTGAGGCCTGAAGAATTTTTCAGGTCTCATGGGATGAAAAGAAAATTACATTCATAGGAACTGTGAGGGCGTGTGAGTGAGCCAGATCAAGTATAATCCAACCCATTGTACATAGAACAACACAACACAGGAACAAACCCTTTGGCCCATGATGTTGTGCTGAGCTAATTAAATTGGGAATTAAATGCTTAACTAAGTTGATTGCTTCTGCCTACACAGTGTCCTTATCCCACCATTCTCTACACATTTGTGTACCTTTCTAAGAGCCTCTTGAACATCTCTATCATATTTTTTCAAGGAAGTTACAAGCAGGGTAGACAAAGGAAATGTAGTAGATGTGGTGTACTTGGATTTTCAGAAGGCCTTTGAAAAGGTGCTGCACATGAGGCTGCTTAGCAAGATAAGAGCCTAAGGAATTACAGGGAAGTTACTGGCATGGGTAGAGCATTGACTGATTGGCAGAAAACGGAGAGTGGGAATAAAGGGATCCTATTCTGGCTTGCTGCCGGTTACTAGTGGAGTTCCACAGGGGTCGGTGTTGGGACCGCTGCTTTTAACAATGTATGTCAATGATTTGGACTATGATATTAATGAATTTGTGGCTAAGTTTGCTGGTGATACAAAAATAGGTGGAGGAGCAGGTAGTATTGAGGAAACAGAGAGCCTGCAGAGAGACTTAGATAGTTTAGGGGAATGGGCAAAGAAGTGACAAATGAAATACAAAGTTGGAAAGTGTATGGTCGTGCACTTCGGTGGAAGAAATAAATGGACAGACTATTATTTAGATGGGGAGAGAATTCAAAATGCAGAGATGCAAAGGGACTTGGGAGTCCTTGTGCAGAATACCCTAAAGGTTAACCTCCAGATTGAGTCAGTGGTGAAGAAGGCGAATGCAATGTTGGCATTCATTTCTAGTGGTATAGAATATAAGAGCAGGGATGTAATGTTGAGGCTCTATAAGGAACTTGTAAAACCACGCTTGGACTATTGTGTGCAGTTTTGGGCTCCTTATTTTAGAAAGGGTATACTGACATTGGAGAGGGTTCAGAGAAGATTCACGAGAATGATTCCAGGAATGAAAGGGTTACCGTATGAGGAACATCTGGTAGCTCTTGGGCTGTATTCCCTGGAGTTCAGGAGAATGAGGGGGATCTCATCGAAACATTCCGAATGTTAAAAGGCCTGAACAGATTAGATATGGCAAAGTTATTTCCCATGGTAGGGGCGTCTATGACAAGAGGGCACAACTTCAGGATTGAAGGATGTCCATTTAGAACAGAGATGTGGAGAAATTACTTTAGTCAGAGGGTGGTAAATCTGTGGAATTTGTTGCCACGAGTGGCTGTGGAGACCAAGTCATTGGATGAATTTAAGGCAGAGATAGATAGATTCTTGATTAGCCAGGGCATCAAAGGGTATGGGGTGAAGACAGGGGAGTGGGGATGACTGGAAGAATTGGATCAGCCCATGATTGAATGGCGGGCAGACTCGATGGGCTGAATGGCCTACTTCTGCTCCTATATCTTATGGGCTTATGGTCTTATATTTGCCTCCTCCACCAACCCGGAGTACATTCCAGACACCCAGCAATTTCTGTGTTAAAAAAACTTGCCCTGTACATGTCTTTTGAACCAACCCCCTTTCACTTTAAATGCATGTCCTCTAGTATTAGATATTTCAACCCTGAGTAAAAGATATCTAAGCTTCTCATAACCTTCTAAATGTCTGTGTAATAATAATAATAATTTTTGACAGAAAGTAAAACATATCTCTTACCTTAACGAAAAATCACAAATAACCCATCAAAATATATCCTATTACTTGTTTACAAACAAAATAAAAAATTGTAACATCATGGATTTCGCAACTACTCACCACTCACTTAGATACCCACAATATACTTGCAGAAGCACAGAGAGGATGTCGTCAGGGTACGAAAGGACGTAAAGAACAAGTGATAATAGATTCTGTAATTCTAAATCAAGCCCGGAGGATAAGCAGAAATCTTTTATGTTGCCATATTGAGTACCAAAAAGCATTTGATTCTGTCCCACACTTATGGCAAATAGAAGTTCTTAATATATATAAATTACACCCAATATTCTGAAATTCCTATAATATCTGATGAAGCATTGGTGTGCTATAATCATCCTGTCTATTAACAACCAAAAAAGGACAACCACAGTTATCAAAATAAACTGAGAGATTTTTCAGGGTGGCTCTCCAAGCCCACTATGGTATTGACTAGGTTTAAACCCACTAGCTAATTAACTGAATCAGAGGAAAATAGGGTATCATATCAGAAACAAACAGATTAATTATACCTTGACACACCTTCTATATATGGATGATTTGAAATTATACCCCCCCCCCCCTTGATCAGTAAAGCTAAAGTAGTTAATTCGAGTAGTAGAAATATTTGCAAAAGATATAAACATGAACTTTGGACTCGACAAAGGCAGAACATAAAGAAAGGTGAAGCAGAGCTAATAGAGTACGAACCAGAGCGGTAGGATACAATACAACCAAAGAATGAATATCAAACTATAAGTATTTGGGATATCAACAAGCAAAGAAAATAGATCATACTGCAATAAAGGGAAAATTTTCGACAGAATTTATTTCAAGGTTTAAGAAAATCTGCCAAACAGAGCTCAATAGTAAAAATATAACAAAGGAAATAAACACCTTCACTATACCCATATTAACATATACTTTTGGCCTAATATCTTGGTCCAAAACTGATCTGGGAAATTTACAAAGAAAAGTAAGAAATGAAATGGCAAACTTTAGAAAACACTATGTACACTCTCAGTATGCTGGATGAACTCAGCAGGTCGGGCAGCATCAGTTAGAAACGATGAGTCAGTCCTGACGAAGGGTTCCGGCCTGAAACGTTGACTCATCGTTTCTAACTGATGCTGCCCGACCTGCTGAGTTCATCCAGCGTACTGAAAGTGTTGCTTTGATCACAGCATCTACAGATTATTTTGTGTTTACTATGTACACTCACCTATACAATTACCCATGTCAGGATACTGTTCGTTAGAAACATAGAAACAAAGAAAACATACAGCACAATACAGGCCCTTCGGCCCACAAAGCTGTGCCGGACCTGTCCCTACCTTAGAACTACCTAGGCTTTACCCATAGCCCTCTATTTTTCTAAGTTCCTTGTAGCCATCCAGACGTCTCTTTAAAGACCCTATCGTTTCCACCTCCACCGCAGCTGCCGGCAGCCCATTCCACACACTCACCACTCTCTGCGTAGAAAACTTACCCCTGACATCTCCTCTGTACCTACTTTCAAGCACCTTAAAACTATGCCCTCTCATACTAGCCATCTCAGCCCTGGGGAAAAGTCTCTGACTATCCACACAATCAATGCCTCTCATTATCTTGTACACCTCTATCAGGTCACCTCTCATCCTCCGTTGCTCCAAGGAGAAAAGGCCAAGTTCACTCAACCTATTCTCATAAAGCATGCTCCCTAATCCAGACAACATCCTTGTAAATCTCCTCTGCCCCCTTTCTATGGTTTTCACGTCCTTCCTGTAGTGAGGTGACCAGGGTCCTATATAGCTGCAAAAATATGTCAGGAGTGGGATTCGAACCCACGCCTCCAGGGGAGACTGCGACCTGAACGCAGCGCCTTAGACCGCTCGGCCATCCTGACTTGTGAAAAATTCATCCTGACTTGTGAAAAATGTTGACTATAGCTCAGCATTTAACGAGGTCCTGATTAATAAGCTGCAGAATCTGGGCCTCTGTACCTCCCTCTGTAATTGGAGTAACTGGAAGACCACAATCTTGTGGATCGGTGATAAATTCTCCTCCTTGCTGACGATCAACGTTGGCACACCTTGGCAGTGTGTGCTTAGCCCACTGCTCTACTCCCTCTGTACCCATGACTGTGCGGCTAGGTATAGCTCAAATACCATCTATAAATTTGCTGATGATGGTAGAATTTCAGATGGAGATGAGAATGCATACAAGAGTGAGATATACCAACTAGTTGAGTAGTGTCACAGCAATAACCTTGCACTCAGTGTCAGTAAGACGAAAGAGGTAATTGTAGATTTCAGGAAGAGTAAGATAAGGGAACACAAACCAGTCCTCATAGAGGGATCAGAAGTGGAGCAAATGAGCAATCTCAAGTTCCTGGGTGTCAAAATCTCTGAGGATCTTACCTGATCTCGACATATCGATGCAGCTATAAAGAAGGCAAGACAGTGGCTATATTTCATCAGGAGTTTGGGGAGATTTGGTTTGTCACCTAAAACTCTCAAAAACTTCTATAGATGTACCATGGACAGCATAGTATCCAGGACATCTTCAAGGAATAGTGTCTCAGAAAGGCAACGTCCATCACCCAGGGCATGGCCTCTTCTCATTGTTACTGTCAAGAAGGAAGTACAGAAGCCTGAAGGCACACACTCAGCAATTCAGGTTTTACCCCTCTGCCATACGATTCCAAAATGGACAATGAACCCATGAACACTACCTCACTTTTTTTCCTTTTTTTTATATATTCTTTCTATTTTTTCACTATTTGTAATCTATTCAATGTACATATATAAATAAATAGGCATCCGTTAGTCTCTTGAGACCATGGATTTGAGCCTTGGAGGGTTTCTAAGGCACAGGCCTGGGCAAGGTTGCATGGAAGACCGGCAGTTGCCCATGCTGCAAGTCTCCCCTCTCCACGCCACCGATGTTGTCCAAGGGAAGGGCACTAGGGCTGATATAGCTTGGCACTGGTGTTGTCACAGAGCAATGTGTGGTTAAGTGCCTTGCTCAAGGACACAATGTCATGTACCCCGTGATGGGTTAAAGAACCAGCAGAAATGGAAAACACTTTAGAGTCCGGTATTGCTATTAACTAATGGAATTTATTAGTAACTACGCAATACAGTAATATAAATGCAGATATATAGAACAGGTTAGCAATGATTATATATAAGTAAGTGTGGAAATATATGAAAACCAACCTTCCTCAAGTCTAGGGGTAAATAGATAGTCTTACGATGATGAGTAAAGTTCAGTTCAGTTCGTGGTATTGAGTTGAGTAGTGATGGGGAGAGAGAGAGAGAGAGGGAGAGATTTGAGTCTTCAGGTGAGTTGACACCTTGGATCTTCCCATTGTCCTCCGAAATCCTTTAGAAGTCACCGACTGTGACCACAACAAAGGGGACCATTCTTCTGTGGTGGAATTATTAACCCAGGCGAGGGTTGGACACACAAATAATTCCCCACTGATCATGCCCTGTTCACACTGCAAGAGCCACTGATCGATCCGCCTAATTGATCCTCCAAAACCCACTTTTTCTGTGGGCACAACAAAGCTCATTCAGTGTCCAAAACCATGTGTCTGTCCATTTATCATCTGACCTTCCATTTATCTCACTGTGCCGAATACTAGCTGTCCATCAACCAGGTCCTCCCCTCTCTCTCTGTAAGAATACAGAAGCTGAAACCAGTGTGCTTGTAAAAATGTAAACATGCTGCAGAAAACCCATAACATCATCTAAAGCTGTCTTCATCTCTCTCTCTCTCTTAAAAACAAGATGTCAGTGTTAAATAACTCTCTCTCTTTTCAAAAGCACAGTTCATAGGGGTAATTCAGGGCCCCATCACAACAACACACTGCCTCAACTGAGGCTTGAACTAGCAACCTTCAGATCACTAGACCAACACCTTAACCACTTGGCCATGCATCAACACATGTATACATACATATATATGTTTACTGTAATTCAATTATGTAGTTATTTATTCATTTATTTTCATTCTATGTTATCATGTATTGTATTGAACTGCTGCTGCTAAGTTAACAAATTTCACGACACATGCTGGTGATAATAAACCTGATTCTGATTCTGATAATACACTCCAACACACTTAGATTAACATTACCTAGGACAGAAGGTGGAAGTGGAATAACAGGCATAAAAAAATGACTCAACAGGCTATATTTTCATCAATGGAAGCAGGATTCAACACTCCGTGTGAGTAATTCTGATAAGTACACAGCACTAAACTTTAAGCACAACCCAGAACTGAAGAAATTATCACTGTAGAAGAAAAAGTTAACCAATGGAAAAGCATGACCCTCCATGGAAGACATCCCCATGATCTGAGTAGACTAGATGTTGGCAAGGAAGCGTTGAACGTCTGGCTTAGGGTTGCAGTCTTCTTCCCTGAAAAAGAGGGGTTCCTTGTCACAATACAGGACTAGGTGATTAACACAAAAAAAAATCAAACATGCACAGGAAAAGACCAACAAATTTAAGATGATAAATGCAGAAGGTGCTAAGAGAAATTAGAAACAATCCAACTCATTACAGGATCCTGCAGCAGTTTAAACTAATTTGACAGGGGTATGGGAATCGGAGTGATAGCGCCGAGGATGAGGTTGTTGGCTTACAAACAAAGGTAATGCAAGCAAAGCAAGGAGGGGCTGATAGGGCAAAATTGCAGTTAACAGGGTGAATTACAATATAAGGAGCGGACAAAATCGAAAAGGTTGAATACAGGACTGAAGGTGTTATATTTGAATGTGTGCAATATACAGAATAAGGTAGACAAACTTGTAGCACAGTTAAGATATGATGTTGTGGGCATCACTGAATCATGGCTGAAAGAAGATTATAGTTGGAAGCTTAACGTCCAAGGATACACATTGTGTCAAAAGGACGATAGGTAGGCAGAGGGGGTGGTATGACTCTATTGGTAAAAAAATTAAATCAACTCATTAGAAAGAGGTGACATAGGATTGGAAGGGGTAGAGCTAAGGAACTGCAAGGATAAAAAGACCCTGATGGGAATTATGTACTGACCCCCAAACAGTAGTATGGATGTGGTCAACAAGTTACAACAGGAGATCAAAAATACATGTTAAAAGGACAATATTACAATAGCTATGGGGGATTTCAATATGCAGGTAGATTAGGAAAATCAGGTTGGTGCTGGATCTCAAGAGAAGGAGTTTCTAGAGTGCCTCTGAGATGGCTTTTTAGAGCAGTTCGTGATGGAGCCCACTAGGGGATCAGCTATTCTGGATTGGGTGTTGTGCAGTGAGTCAGAATTGATTAGAGAGCTTAAGATAAAAGAACCCTTAGGAGAAAGTGATCATTATATGATCAAATTCACCATGAAATTTGAGAAGGAAAAGCTAAAGTCAGATGCATCAGTATTACAGTGGAGTATAGGGAATTACAGAAGTGTGAGAGAGGAGTTGGCCAAAATTGAGTGGAAAAGAACACTGGCAGGGATGACAGCAGAGCAACAATGGCTGGAATTTCTGAAAGCAACTCAGAAGGTGCAGGGGTATACATCTCAACGAGGAAGAAGTATTCTAACCGTGCCTAACAAGAGAAGATAAGATGACATAACTGTGACATCTAACAAGATGACATAACTGTGCCTAACAAGAGAAGACAAAACACAAAACCAACATAAAAGCCAAAGAGGAGGGCATATAACAGAGCAAAGAGTAGTGTGAAGTTAGAGTATTGGGAAGCTTTTAAAAATGAACGGAAGGCAACTAAAAAGACATTAAGGAGGAAGAGATGGAATATCAAAGTAAACTAGCCAATAATATTAAAGAGGATACCAAAAGTTTCTTCTGACACACAAAGTGTAAAAGAGAGGAGAAAGTGGATATTAGACTGCTGGAAAACAATGCTGGAGAGGTTGTAATCTGTTACAAGGACATGGCGGATGAACTGAATAAGTATTTTGCATCAGTCTTCACTGTGGAAGATATTAGTAGCATGGTGGAAGTCCCAGAGTGTCAGGAGTTAGAAGTGTAGGAAGTTGCCATTACTAGGGAAAGGTTCTTAGGAAGCTGAAGGGTCTGAAGGTAGGTAAGTCACCTGGACCTGATGGTGTACACCCCAGGGTTCTGAAAGAGGTGGTTGAAGAGATTGTGGAGGCATTAGTAATGATCTTTCAATAATCACTAGATTCTGGAATAGTTCTGGAAGACTGGAAAATTGCAAATGTCACTCCACCATTCAAGAAAGGAGAGAGGCAGAAGAAAGGAAATTATAGGCCAGTTAGTCTGACCTCAGTGGTTGGGAGGATGTTGGAGTCAATTGTTAAGGAGATGGTTTTGGGGTACTGTTCAAATAATAAGTAGGATAGACAAAGAAGTATCAATTGATGTTATATACTTGGATTTTAAGAAGGCCTTTGACGAGGTGCCACACATGAGGCTGCTTAACAAGTTAAGAGCCATGGTATTACAGGAAAGATACTAGCATGGACAACGCAATGGCTGATTGGCAGGAGAGAAAATGTGGGAAAAAAGGGAGCCCTTTCTAGTTGGTTGCCAGTGACACCACTAGCCATGTTCTATAGTGCCCTGTGTTGGGATCGTTTCTTTTTACATTAAATGTCAATGATTCGGATGATGGATTTGATAGCTTTGTTGCAAAGTTTGTGGACAATACGAAGATAGGTGGAGGGGCAGGTAGTTTTGAGGAAGTAGGGAGGCTACAGAAGGATTTAGACAGATTATGAAACAGGCAGAGAAGTAGCGGATGGAATACAGTGTCAGGAAATGTATAGCAATGCACTTTGGTAGAAGAAGTTAAAAGGGTAGATTATTACTAGAGCAAAAATTCAGAAATCTGAGGCGCAAAAGGGCTTGGGAATCCTTGTGCAGGATTCCCTAAAAGTTGATTTGCAGGCTGAGTCTGTGGTGAGGAAGGCAAATGTGATTCATTTCATTTGAAAAGGGCTAGAATATAAAAGCAAGGATGTAATGTTGAGAGTTTATAAAGCACTGATGATGTCTCACTTGGTGTATAGTGAGCAGTTTTGGACATCTTATCTTAGAAAGGATGTGGAGGGGGTTCAAAGGAGGTTCACGAAAATGATTCCAGGATTGAATGGTTTGTCATGTGAAGAGCGCTTGATGGCTCTGGGCCTGTATTCACTGGAATGCAGAAGAATGAGGGTGACCTAATTGAAAACTATCGAATGTTGAAAGGCCTTAATAGAGTGGATGTGGAGAGATATTTCCTATGGTAGGAGAGTCTAAGACCAAAGGTCACACCCTAATTATAGAGGGGTGTTCTTTTAGAACAGAGACAAGGAGACATTTCTTTAGCCAGAGAGTGGTGAATCTGTGGTATTCATTGCCACAGGCAGCTGTGGAGGCCATCTTTATGTATATTTAAGGCAGAGATTGATAGATTTTTTATTGGTCACAAGGCAGGAGATAGGTGCTAAGAGAAAAATGGATCAGCCATGATGAAATGGTGGAGTAGACTCGATGGGCCAAATGGCCTAATTCTATTCCTATATCTTATGGTCTTATATCAGAGAGGTTGAAGTCATCCACAACAATAGACCTGTTGTTTTTAACTTCTTTCCCTGATCTTCATGCATACCTTTTCCTTGATGTCCTAATGGCTACTGGGATATCTGTAATATAACAGCATCGGAGTGATTACACTCTTCTTATTTTTGAGTCCTACGTATTTTAACTCAGTGGTTGAGCCTTCCATTATGTTCCCTCTGGGTGTGCTGTGATAGTGTCCATGGATAATAATGCAATTCTCCCCGCCTCCACCTTTTACCTCCTTCTCTAAATTTTCTAAAACATTAAAACCTGGAACATTAAATATCCAATGCAATCCTATCCTTCTCTCAAAAGTCTTTATCATAGTTCCATGTATTGATCTAAGTTCATCACCCTGATACTTAGCATTCTATCTAGCCTTAAAATAAAAGCCCTTCAACCTATCCTATTACTTAGCCCCTGCCTGTTACTAGACGTAACATCGACCTTCCTCTCAATCCTTCCATGTTATGAACTGGTGCTCTGATTTCCACCCCCCTGCCAAACTAGTTTAAATCGTCCTGAGCAGCATTAGTGATTCTCCCAGCCTGGACATTGGTTCCCATCCCGTTAAGGTGCAATCTGTCCCTCTTGGAACCTGCTTCAGAAGAGGCTCCAATGATCCATGAACCTGAAATCCTGTCGCCTGCACCAGTTCCTGAGTCACACAGTCTCTTGTTCTATCTTTCTATTCCTACCCTGACTAGCTCATGGCACTTAGAATAATCCAGAAATTTCTACCTTCAAGGTCCTACTTTTCAGCTTCTTTGCTAACTCCCTATACTCACTGTGCAGGACTTCTTCCTCTTTTGTACCTGTAGATTGGAGCCAATGTGTACCATGACCTCTGGCTGCTCACCCTCCCCTTCGAGAATGTTCTGCAACCACTCTTAAGACATTTTTGATCCTAGCACCTGCGAGGCAACATATGTAACATTGGGTTTTAGTTAAAATCAATTGTGAAGTGCAAGCATTGCTTTGTGCACCTTTTTGAAACTGTGGGTTGCATGCTTCCCAGTGAGGAACGTGTCAAAGTGCAAAGGATATTTGTCTTAATGCAATTTGGGCTGTTCTCTGGAACATGTGGAAGCAAGATCATTGGTGCAGTACGTAATGGGGTGCACATTATCTGAATATTTATTGGAAAAGCTTCGACAGAAGCCATTGATGGAGTCAGCTGATCTACAATAGTTGATCAGGTTTCTGTTCATATGAAATGTGGTTTACTTTGCTTTTAGAGGCATCCCACCACTCTCTCTATACACCCACCAATACCAAGTGTGCTGAAACTTTCTTCAGGATCTGTGATATGACTCCCTCCATATGTTGTTTTAGAAGCATTGTAGTAACACTTGTGTCTGTCCAGGAAACATTTAGACATTTCATCCCAAGGAGTCCCGCAGGTTCCTTGCAACACTTGCAGCTGATCATTACCACTTTTAGAGATACAACGATCACGCCACATAACCGAGGTTTGTTCAGGCGTTACTCCGCAAGTTTCATGTGGTTTATATCTATATCCCAAAAAAATATTGCAGATCACATTCCCTCATGAAGTCTTGCATAACATATGCCAGTGGAAGGCTCAGTTCAGTAGTGCCAAACGTGTGCCATCCACCTCATTTAGTGCTTATTTTGGTTTCTATCTGTGGTTATTTTGTAGATGATATATTTGCTCACTCAATGTTGGGATAAACTTAAATTCACTTGAATGGCTAATTTCTTATTAATGGTTGGCAGCACAATATTGCTCACATTGTCTTTGCATATTTAATCAAAGGAAAGGTTACGAAAGGTCCAAAAAACTAGGTAATGATAGAGATCTAGAAAATTATAGGGCCAACAGGAAGGAGCTTAAGAATGAAATTAGGAGAGCCAGAAGGGGCCATGAGAAGGCCTTGGCGAATAGGGTTAAGGAAAACCTCAAGGCATTCTACAAGAATAGGACCAATCAAGTGTGACAGTGCAAAAGTGTGTATAAAACTGGAGGAGATAGTGGAGGTACTTAATAACTACTTTGCTTCTGTATTTACTACGGAAAAGGACCTTGGCGATTGTAGGGATGACTTACAGTGGACTGAAAAGCTTGAGCATATGGATACTAAGAAAGAGGATGTGCTGGAGCTTTTGGAAAGCATCAAGTTGGATAAGTCACCGGGACCAGACGAGATGTACCCCAGGCTACTGTGGGGGGTGAGGGAGGAGATTACTGAGCCTCTGGCGATGATCTTTGCATCATCACTGGGGATGGAGAGGTTCCGGAGGATTGGAGGGTTGCAGATGTTGTTCCCTTACTCAAGAAAGGGAGTAGAGATAGCCCAGGAAATTATAGACCAGTGAGTCTTTCTACAATGGTTAGTAAGTTGATGGAGAAGATCAGGAGAGGCAGGATTTATGAGCATTTGGGGAGGCATAATACGATTAGGAATAGTCAGCACGGCTTTGTCAAAAGCAAGTCGTGCCTTACAAGCCTGATTGAATTTTTTGTGGATGTGACTGAAGGTTCATTGATGAAAGTAGAGCAGTAGATGTAGTGTATATGGATTTCAGCAAAGCATTTGATAAGGTACCCCATGCAAGGTTTATTGAGAAAGTAAGGAGGCATGACGTACAAGGGGACCTTGCTTTGTGGATCCAGAATTGGCTTGCCCACGGAAGGGAAAGAGTGGTTGTATTCTGCGTGGAGATTGGTGACCAGTGGTGTGTCTCAGGGATATGTTCTGGGACCCCTTCTCTTCATGATTTTTATAAATGACTTGGATGAGGAGGTGGAGGGATGGGTTAGTAAATTTGCTGATGACAAAAAGGTGAGGGATGTTGTGGATAGTGTGGAGGGCTGTCAGAGGTTACAGCGGGACATTGATAGGATGCAAAATTGGGCTGAGAAGTGGCAGATGGATTTCAACCTAGATAAGTGTGAGGTGGTTCATTTTGGTAGGTCAAATATGATGGCAGAATATAGTACTAATGGTAAGACTCTTGGCAGTGTGACGGATCAGTGGGAACTTAGGGTCTGAGTCCATAGGACACTCAAAGCTGCTGCGCAGTTTGACTGTGTGGTTAAGAAGGCATACAGTGCATTGGCCTTCATCAACCATGGGATTGAGTTCAAGAGCTGAGAGGTAATGTTATAGCTATATAGGACCCTGGTCAGATCCCACTTTTTGGAGTACTGTGCTCAGTTCTGGTCACCTCATTAGAGGAAGGATGTGAAAACCATAGAAAGGGTGCAGAGGAGATTTACAAGGATGTTGTCTGGATTGGGGAGCATGCCTTACGAGAATAGGTTGAGTGAACTTGGCCTTTTTTCCTTGGAGCGATGGAGGATAAGAGGTGACCTGATAGAGCTGTATAAGATGATGACAGGCATTGATTGTGTGGATAGTCAGAGGCTTTTTCCCAAGGCTGAAATGACTAACACGAGAAGGCACAGTTTTAAGGTGTTTGGAAGTAGGTACAGAGGGGGTGTCAGGGGTAAGCTTTTTACGCAGACTGGTGAGTGTGTGGAATGGGCTGCCAGCAGCTGTGTTGGAGGCGGATACAATAGGGTCTTTTAAGAGACTCCTGGATAGGTACATGGAGCTCAGAAAAATAGAGGACTATTGGTAACCCTAGGTAATTTCTGAAGTAAGTACATGTTCGGTACAGCATTGTGGGCTGAAGCGTCTGTATTGTACTGTAGATTTTCTATGGTTTTCTCTGAAAATAACTGCTTTATATCAGCATTTTTCTGGGAAATCCACACATTTCTAAAACTTATTTAAAAGAAACCCCATTATTAATGCGAATACTGAGTACATGAACCTTGAACACCTGAAATCGAAATGAGAACAGTAGTAAACATGATGCAATTGGACAATTGCCTCAGAATGACTGGCTTAGAAGTTAGGAATGGTTATAAAAGTGAGGGGAACTCAATTTATTTTTGTGTATTTTAAGAACTTATTTTAGGTACAGAGGAGATCTCAGGGTTAAGTTTTTTACGCAGAGAGTGGTGAGTGCATGGAATGGGCTGCGGGCGGCGTTGGTGGAGGCGGATACGATAGGGTCTTTTAAAAGACTCTTGGTTAGGTATATGGAGCTTAGAAAAATAGAGGGCTATGGGTATGCCTAGGTAGTTCTAAGGTAAGGACACGTTCGGCACAGCTTTGTGGGCCGAAGGGCCCACATTGTGCTGTAGGTTTTCTATGTTTCTTTGTTAACATGAGCAGACAAAGCAGCACATGGGAATAGATTACAAGATGCAATCCAGAGGGGAATTGTAGACTGCCTTGTTACAGTTTGTCATAGAGCCATACAGCATGGAAACAGGACCTCCAAGATGACCATTAAGCACACATTTACACTTATTTCATTTTAATTTTATTCTCTCCACATTCCACAATTTCCCCCATCCTTGCTCTAATTCTATCACATGCCTATGCATTAGGGACAATTTGCTATGATCAATTAATGTACCAGCCCACATAGTTTGTGATGTGGGAGGAAATCCATGTGATTACTGGGATAATTTGCAACTTCACACAGGCAGCATCCAAGGTCAGGATCAAACTTGGAGTTGTGAGACAGCAGTTCTACCAGCCGTGTTATTGTGTCACCTCTTGCATGCTTCAGACCTTGTTGTGTACCTTTGGGAACTGTGTCCAGTGATCGAGGTCTGCAGTTTGTTTGTAAACTTAATTACATTCATTAGATTTGTCTCAAGATATATATATTTTTTTCTTTTTTGGTTTTAGAAAGAAGATGGTCGTCGACATTTAACAAAATTGCTAAAATGGGAAGATTTTGATGAAGAGAGAGATTTAAAACCAGGCATACTACTTGACTATCTATATGACACTATTATATTTGCTGCTGACAAAGGATTTCCATGGCCCAGTGTTGCAGTGGCAGTTTGCTTTTCACAGGAATTACTTTGTGAAACTGAAGGTAGTAACAAAATTCAGTTTATTGCAATTATTTTTATAATGGAATTAGCTCAGGGACATAGTTGTTTTAAAAGGTATTGATGATTAATACACTTGTTTACACATAATAATTATTTCTTGAATACTCTATGTGATGTCCTTGGATATTGCCTAAGTATCGCATGGAAATTGGGAATTCACATTCTGATGTACAGATTGAAACTTTCTAATCCAGCACCCTAGGGATCCGACTGGTGCTGGACTACAAAAAAATGCCAGATTACAGAAATAGTCCCAAGAACCTCTTGTCAGATTCTAAAGTAAATCTGTGAAGTGCCCTCCTCCTGTGAATCAGCATCCTGCAATGGTACAAGTATCAATAGAAGAAATTGCCTTGTCAGTTTCCATAGCAAATCCTTTAGGTGGCCTTGCATTGTGAATCAGCAGCCTGTAATTAGGTAAACCAGTTCAATTCTCTGTATTGATTTATTGTTAATTAATTATTTAAATTATTTAATTTGTTCATTCATTCATTTACTTGTTCACAGAAATTTCATAGAAGCATATTTTGATTCTGCATCTCTGTTTATTAGTAGTGATAAGTAAATTTCATAAGGGCAAATTTCTTTTACCACTACTGTTGTAATTCTAGGGTACATTGTATATATTATAAAGTTTAAAACAGAAGTAGAAAATGATTTTACTAATAAATTTGCTAATACATCCACCTTTGATAGACACTCTGCAAACCAAAGGTGCCAGATTCAAAACATGCTGGACCAAGAGTGTTGCCAGATCACAGAATGCCAGACCAGAGTTTTAACCTGTTTGCAAATGCTTGTTTGCATGTAGAAGTGGATTTGGCCAGCTAATATATTAACATAAAATACAGGAAAACTACTGAAGTTATACAGTGCTTGGTGTCACAGTTCACAAACTTGACCTGTCTTGCTAATATTAAAGGATAAAGAGGTCACAGATAATTATTTACAATATTATTTCCTGGTATTTACTAAAATTATATAAATTGCATTTATTTTTTCTCATTGTTCAAGTGTATTTTCATGCTTTTTTTAACCTTCACCTCCCATTAATGATTTTATCTTTTTAAAGGTATTGCTATAGTACCAGTCTGATTTATTTTTGAGGATGTATTTAATTATTTATGTTTGAAAGATTGAATATTTACTCACATCAGTTTAATCTGTAACTGACTTTTCTCCTAAATGGATTGAAGAAGGTAGGTTAGCAACACCTTATAAATACTGATTTTAATCAGCTATGATCAAATAAAAATGTGTGAAATACTATATTGTGAACATTTCTGAGATGTGACATTTCTGAGAAGTGTCTGAAAGCATCTTCTATGAAAAATAGGAAAATGGGAAGATTTGTGGGATACTACATTCAAGCATAAAAGTCTGGCCAACAAAATTTTTTACTAAACTTGAGATATCAGAAATTAAGGTGTCCATTTATTATTATAGCTTAATTCTATGTGAATCAGTGTTTTAATTAGTGAAGTTTATCTATATGAAAACAGCTAGTTCAACTAGTGAAAACCTGTGATTCATTTTGCCATCTTTGCATTGAAAAATTAGATAAGTTAACTTGGTAAAAACTTCATTCTTGAAAGTAATATTCTTCACAAAGCAGATGAATGTTTTGTTTGTTCTGTTAGCTCTGGGTTTTGTGCAATTTCATGATCCATGCGTAGCTGTTGTGTCTCTAATTCAAACGGTAATCATTATGCCTGTTCTTCAGTGCATTCAGGTATATTCCAGAATAGCAGGGTATGTCTGTATTAATTTTGAAAAGGCAAACCTGGTTTCAGAACCTGTTTTGATGTACGGGATGTGAAGTGTAATTGTAAGATTAATCCAGTATTGGAATGGGGAGTTCAATTTCATATATACTGTACAAATATTTCACACAATAATTATAAAGGAAGCTTTCCATTTTTGACAACTAATGCATCCTTGTCTGGAAGTGAGAATACTTATTAATTCCTCAAGTTCCCCTCACAATATCTCTAGATTTTTACTCTCTAAGTCAATCGATCACACAAAAGCTTTTCACCTTCCATTTTCCACTTCCTCACTGACCACTCCTTTTATCTCCTTTCTAATTGTATGAGAGAGGTAATAGAGACCATAGTAAACTAGTTACAGCTGTTGTGACAGGGCCACTCTTGTGCCATTGCTTCTGCGTGGATCTGTGGCATTTTTCACTTTCCAATCCTGTGTAATAGGCCACTACTATGTGATAGATATTTAATCCCAGATATAAATCAGCCAATTTAAGATCCTGAGTTGTTTTCTACGCCAATCTAAATCCATCACTGTGGTGGCTTTCAACCTCTCTTTCTGTACTTCATCATTTCTCTCTTAATTTCATTTGCTTACCTTTCTTGCATGAATTAAGAAATCCTTTATCACACTCCATCATGAGATTAGTATTTTATCATGAGATTAGCACAATACTAATCTCATGATGTTCTCAAAATGCTCAAGCAAATTCAGAAAGACATTTCCTACAATGATTTGAATCATTGAATGGTTACAGTACAGAAAGAAAGAATTTAACCCATTGATTCTCTCCTGGCTCTCAGCAAATTGTTTTTGTGGGCTAAAGGTTTGGCGTTATATGGGTTTGCATTATCGTAGTATGACTAGTATTCTCAACGCACTGAAGTTATTTTCCCATCGAGTTTTTAATAAACCTAATTATCAATCCTTTTGTTTTGATTTCACTTTCAGGAAAAACTATTCAGGAAGCTATTGGAAAATTGTGGGATAAATGTGAACAATACCAAAATAAACTGAATTCTAATTACCTCCAACATTTAGCCAATTATTTACTTGGAACTTTCTTCAAACATTATCATCTCTACCAATCTGTACTGTGTAAACTCAGAGAGGTTGATCAAACCATACATAAACTTGTAGTCCAGGTACCCCAAGAAGTTCCACCTTTAAAGAATGGAACAGACATTGAGCTTTGGGAATACCAGCAACAATTGGCAAAGCTCAGTGAAGCTGAAGCCCAGTTACGTAATGGTATGTCAGCATTTCGTGAGGACAGACTGTTGAAAAGTGAACAAGAAGTGGACAAGTTTTACAAGGACCTTAAATTTCAAAATAGAGAAGTGAATGATAAAGCAGTAAGTAATCCCTTCTTATACAATTTCAACAACGTGTTTAAGTATATTGTGACAAAATTCTAGCTGAAGGTTTTATGTAATTAGTTAATTGGTAAAGTTGAAGTTAGGCTATTTTGATATAGGAGACAGGAGTTTAAGGTTGTAACAGGACTAGACAATATTTTCATAGGCCATAGATGTGCTTTTACAATTGTGCCTTTCTATTTTTTTTACTTAAACAAAAATAAATTAGTAATTGGTGTTACATTTGAAACTAATTTAGGCTGCAGTTATATTACAACTACTGCTTTGACTGGTGCAGTGGTTATATTATAAATGCAGGCTTAATTACTGCCCTCACTAGTTTTGTACATCTTCATTGTCTACACAATCAATAGAGTAAAATGTAGCAAGGAAATCTAGCAAGTTACTGACTTACAATTCTAATTGTCAATTGAGTACTATATCTGCACCAATGCTAAACAGAATTAAAAGAAGTTCTTCATCTGGTCAGAGAAAGCGAGGAGGTGATAGAGAGGAGCTGTAGGCAAGTAGTCACACCAGGGCTTCAGAGACAGGTAAGTGGGTAACAGTCAGGAGAGGGAAGGGCAAGAGTCAGATACCAATGAGTACCCCTGTGGCTGTCCCCCTTAACAATAAGTACTCCTGTTTGAGTTCTTTTGGGTGGGACGACCTACCTGGAGGAAGCAACAGTGGCCACGCCTCTGGCACAGAGTCTGGCCCTGTGGCTCAGAAGGATAGGTAAAGGAAGAGGATGGCAGCAGTGATAGGGGACTCTATAGTTAGGGGGTCAGACAGGCAATTCTGTGGACACAGGAAGGATTCAAGATTCAAAAAACTTTATTGTCATTCTAACTGTACATCAGCTCTGCAGGGCAGAATGAGACAGTGTTTCCCAGGAGCAGTGCAATCATAACATAACAAATGCAACACTAAATAATAAACATAACAATAAATAGTTAAACACAACAGCCACATGTCAGTTAAAATCAAGTTATAAGTGTCCAGTGCAAGTTAAAAGTGTCCAAAGCAGAGTCAGGTAGAGCAGCTATTTAGCAGTCTGACTGCCTGTGGGAGGAAGCTGTTTAGTAGCCTTGTGGTTTTACAAATGTAGTTTTGATGCTCCTGTAACATTTGCCTGATGGCAGAAGAACAAACAGTTCATGGAGAGGGTGTGAGGGGTCTTTAATGATGTACCGTGTCTTCTGGAGGCATCGACTCTGAAAGAGGTCTTGGACAGAAGGTAGGGAGACCCCAATAACCTTCTCTGCTCCCCTAACCACCCTCTGCAAGGCTTTTTTGTCGACAGCACTGCAGCTGGAGTAGCAGGTTGTGATGCTAAAGGTCAGCACACTGTCAACCACGCCTCTGTAGAATGTAGTTAAGATGTTAGTGGGGAGTGATGCTTGTTTGAGCTTCCTCAGAAAGTGCAATCTCTGCTGGGCCCGTTTCACAATCCCAGTGGTGTTCCTGGACCAGGTGAGATTGTCTGAGATCTGCACTCCAAGGAACTTGATGTTTTCCACTCTCTCCACTGTGGAGCCGCTGATGCTGAGGGGTGTGTGCTCAGGCTGAGACCGTCTGAGATCAACTATCATCTCCTTGGTTTTGGTGACATTAAGCAACACGAATAGTAGTTTGCCTCCCAGGTGCCAGGGTCCGGGACGGTTTTGATCGTGTTCACGATATCCTGAAATGGAAAGCTGAACAGCCAGAGATCGTGGTACGTATTGGTACCAATGACATTGGTAGGAAAAGGGAGGAGGTCCTGAAAACAGAAAACAAGGAGTTAGGAAGAGAGTTGAGCAGCAGGACCTCGAAGGTAGTAATCTCAAGATTACTGCCTCTGCCACACGACAGTGAATATAGGAATAGAGCGAGGTGGAGGATAAATGCGTAGCTGAGGGATTGGAGCAGGGGACAGGGATTCAGATTCCTGGATCATTGGGATCTCTTTTGGGGCAGGCATGACCCGTACAAAAGGATGGGTTGTACTTGAATCCAGGGGGGACCAATATCCTGGCAGGGAGGTTTGCTAAGGCTATTGTGGAGAGTTTAAACTGGTATTGCTGGGGCTGGGAACCAAACTGAAGAGACCAAGGTAAGGACAGTTGGCTCACAAATCGAGAAAGCTTGCAGACAGTGTGAGAGGGAGGATAGGCAGGTGATAGAGAAGGGATACGCTCAGACTGATGGTTTGAGATGTGTCTATTTTAATGCAAGGAGTATCATGAACAAAGCAGATGAGCTTAGAGCGTGGATCAGTACTTGGAGCTATGATGTTGTGGTCAGTACAGAGATTTGGACGGTTCAGGGGCAGGAATGGCTACTTAGAGTGTCAGGCTTTAGATGTTTCAGAAAGGAAAGGGAGAGAGACAAAAGAGGTGGGGGCGTGGCACTGTTGTTCAGAGATAGTGTCGCAGCTGCAGAAAAGGAGGAAGTCATGGAGGGATTGTCCACTGAGTCTCTGTGGGTGGAAGTTAGGAACAGGAAGGGGTCAATAACTCTACTGGGTGTTTTTTATGGACTACCCAATAGTAACAAGGACATCAAGGAGCAGATAGGGAGACAGATTCTGGAAAGGTGCAATAATAACAGGGTTGTCGTGGTGGAAGATTTTAATTTCCCCAATATTGATTGGCATCTCCCTAGAGTGAGGGGTTCAGATGGGATGGAGTTTGTTAGGTGTGTTCAGGAAGGTTTCCTTGCACAATACGTAGATAAACCTACAAAAGGAGAGACTGTACTTGATCTGGTATTGGGAAATGAACCTGGTCATGTGTCAGGTCTCTCAGTGGGAGAGCATTTTGTACAGTGATCACAATTCTATCTTCTTTACCATAGCATTAGAGAGGGATAGGAACAGACAAGTTAGGAAAGTGTTTAATTGGAGTATGGGGAAATATGAAGCTATCAGGCAGGAACTTGAAAGCATAAACTGGGAACAGATGTTCTCAGGGAAATGTACGGCAGAAATGTGGTAAATGTTCAGGGGATATTTATGTGGCATTCTGCGTAGGTACGTTCCAATGAATCAGGGAAAGGATGGTAGGGTACAGGAACTGTGGTGTACAAAGGCTGTTGGAAGTCTAATCAGGAAGAAAATAAAAGCTTCCAAAAGGTTCAAAAAACTAGGTGATGATAGAGATCTAGAAAATTATAAAGCAAGCAGTAAGGAGCTTAAGAATGAAATTAGGAGAGCCAGAAGGGGCCATGAGAAGGCCTTGGCGAGCAGGATTAAGGAAAACACCAAGGCATTCTACAAGTATTTCAAGAGCTAGAGGATAAGATGTGAGAGAATAGGACCAATCAAGTGTGACAATGGGAAAGTGTGTATGGAACCGGAGGAGATAGTGGAAGTTCTTAATGAATACTTTGCTTCAGTATTCACTACGGAAAAGGACCTTGGCAATTGTAGGGATGACTTACAGTGGACTGAAAAGCTTGAACATATAGACATTAAGAAGGAGGATATGCTGGAGCTTTTGGAAAGCATCAAGTTCGATAAGTCACCGGAACTGGATGGATATACCACAGGCTACTGTGAGAGGTGAGGGAGGAGATTGCTGAGCCTCTGGCAATAGTCTTTGCATTCTCAACGGGGACGGGAGAGGTTCTAGAGGGTTGGACAGTTACAGATGTTGTTCCCTTATTCAAGAAAGGGAATAGAGATGGCCCAGGAAATTATAGACCAGTGAGTCTTACTTCAGTGGTTGGTAAGTTGATGGAGAAGATCAGGAGAGGCAGGATTTATGAACATTTGGAGAGGCATAATATGATTAGTAGTAGTCAGCATGGCTTTGTCAAAAGCAGGTCGTGCCTTACGAGCCTGATTGAATTTTTTGAGGATGTGATTGAACACAGTGATGAAGGTAGAGCAGTAGATGTAGAGTATATGGATTTCAGCAAGGCATTTGATAAGTTACCCCATGCAAGGTTTATTGAGAAAGTACGGAGGCATGGGATCCAAGGGGACCTTGCTTTGTGGATTCAGAATTGGCTTGCCCATGGAAGGCAAAGAGTGGTTGTAGACGGGTCATATTCTACATGGAGGTTGGTGACCAGTGGTGTGTCTCAGGGATCTGTCCCAGGACCCCTTCTCTTCGTGATCTTTATAAATGACCTGGATGAGGAAGTGGAGGGATGGGTTAGTAAACTTGCTGATAACACAAAGGTTGGGGTGCTGTTTATAATATGGAGGGCTGTCGGAGGTTACAGTAGGACATCGATAGGATGCAAAACTGGGCTGAGAAGTGGCAGATAAAGTTCAACCCAGATATGTGTAAGGTAGTTCATTTTAGTAGGTCAAATATGATGGCAGAATATAGTATTAATGGTAATACTCTTGGCAGTGTGGAGGTTCAGAGGGATCTTAGGGTCTGAGTCCGTAGGACACTCAAAGCTGCTGCGCAGGTTGACTCTGTGGTTAAGGATGCATACGGTGCATTGGCCTTCATCAACCATGGGATTGAGTTCAAGAGCCGAGAGGTAGTGTTGCAGCTATATAGAACCCTGGTCACACCCCATTTGGAGTACCGTGTTCAGTCTGGTCACCTCACTACAGGAAGAATGTGGAAACTATAGAAAGTATGCAGAGGAGATTTACAAGGATGTTGCCTGGATTGGGGAGCATGCCTTATGAGAATAGGTTGAGTGAACTCGGCCTTTTCTCCTTGGAGTGACGGAGGATGAGAGGTGACCTGATAGAGGTGTATAAGATAATGAGAGATGATGACAGGCATTGATCGTGTGGATAGTCAGAGGCTTTTTCCCAAGGCTGAAATGGCTAACATGAGAGGGCACAGTTTTAAGGTGCTTGGAAATAGGTACAGAGGGGATGTGAGGGTTAAGTTTTTTTTTTACGCAGAGAGTGGTGAGTGCGTCATTGGGCTGCCGGTGTCAGCGGTGGAGGCCGATACAATAGGGTCTTTTAAGAGAATCCTGAGTAGGTACATGGAGCTTGGAAAAGTAGAGGGCTATGGGTAACCCTAGGTAATTTCTAAACTAAGTACATGTTCGGCAGAGCATTGTGGGCTGAAGGGATTGTATTGTGCTGTAGGTTTTCTATGTTTCTATTCTATGAAAGAAATTTTCTTCCTCAATACACAATTAGTGAATTATTTTTGTAGTCTAATTACTATTAATGTGTTGATTCATTGCCATAAATATAATTGTACATTAGCATTGAATTATTTTCAGATCCAAGTGCTTTTAAAGTTGATAATCCAACAAAATAGTCATTGCAATTGCAGTACCCTAATTAAATGATGCTCATGCTTCTTCAGAAAGTATGTTAAATTTGTGCTACCAATTGCCTATAGGTTGTTGCGTGCAGCTATCTGTACTTGCATTGTTCATTTCATATTTACATCAGTGGAGGTTTAAATGTGAGAGGGTAGATGGTATGAAAATGCTGTGGACATAGGATAAGGTGGCATAATATATTAAGGGTGGCAACCGACAAGGGTTGTTGTGGCTAACCTTCTCTAGTATTTGCAAGAAATGATGAGAGACGATTCAAAACTGAATCTTGTGCTGTAAAATATGGTTCTCTGACACAGCTTCAGTGCCTTAGTGAGTGAGAAGGTGAGATGTCCTATCTCCACAGAAGGGCAGCAGGCCCACATGGCATGTACCCAAGAGACAGAATGAAGAAATAACAGTGGAGCTCAGTGCTAAGAATTTACTTTCATCAGTATCGATGTTGTTTGGAAGAAGATTAACAAACTGATATAGGTTTTCAAGGTTTTGTAGGAGTACCACCAGTATCATTTGCATTAGTTATTGCTCATTTCTCCGTCATCCACCTTTCCATAATTTTCATTAGACCATAAGACCATAAGACAAAGGAGCAGAAGTCAGCCATTCAGCCCATCGAGTCTGCTGCGCCATTTTATCATGAGCTGATCCATTCTCCCATTTAGTCCCACTCCCCCACCTTCTCACCATAACCTTTGATGCCCTGGCTACTCAGATACCTATCAATCTCTGCCTTAAATACACCCAATGACTTGGCCTCCACTGCTGCCCGTGGCAACAAATTCCATAGATTCACCATCCTCTGACTAAAAAAATTTCTTCGCATTTCTGTTCTGAATAGGCGCCCTTCAATCCTTAAGTCATGCCCTCTCGTACTAGACTCCCCCATCATGGGAAACAACTTTGCCACATCCACTCTGTCCATGCCTTTCAACATTCGAAATGTTTCTATGAGGTCTAAACTCATTCTTCTAAACTCCAAGGAATACAGTCCAAGAGCGGACAAACTTTCCTCATATGTTAACCCTCTCATTCCCAGAATCATTCTAGTGAATCTTCTCTGTACCCTCTCCAATGTCAGCACATCCTTTCTTAAATAAGGAGACCAAAACTGCCCACAGTACTCCAAGTGAGGTCTCACCAGCGCCTTATAGAGCCCCAACATCACATCCCTGCTCCTGTGCTCTGTTCCTCTAGAAATGAATGCCAACATTGCATTCGCCTTTTTCACTACTGACTCAACCTGGAGGTTAACTTTAAGGGTATCCTGTATGAGAACTGCCAAGTCCCGTTGCATCTCCAAACTTTGAATTCTTTCCCCATTTAAATAATAGTCTGCCCGTTTATTTTTTTCTGCCAAAGTGCATAACCATACACTTTCCAACATTGTACTTCATTTGCCACTTCTCTGCCCATTCTTCCAATCTATCCAAGTCTCTCTGCAGACTCTCCGTTTCCTCAGCAACACCGGCCCCTCCACCTATCTTCGTATCGTCAGCAAACTTAGCCACAAAGCCATCTATTCCATAGTCAGTAGTATTCCATTATATTCCATGATCTAATATTCCATTAGTCAGTACATAACCTATGTTTAGGGATTGAATTTAAGAGCAGGGAGGTTATGCTGCAACTCTATATGGTACTGGTGAGGCTGTACCTGGAGTACTGCATGCAGTTCTGGTCTCCTTACTTGAGGAAGGATATACTGGCTTTGGAGGCAGTGCAGAGGAGGTTCACCAGGTTGATTCCAGAGATGAGGCATTTGACTATGAGGAGAGATTGAGTCGCCTGGGACAGAGGGGAGATCTTATTGAAACATATAAAATTATGAAAGGGATAGATAAGATAGAGGCAGGAAAGTTGTTTCCACTGATAGGTGAGACTAGAGCTAGAGGACATATCCTCAAGATTTGGAGGGGTAGGTTTAGGATGGAAATGAGGTGGAACTGCTTTTCGCAGAGGGTGGTGAATCTGTGGAATAAAGCAGTGGCGGCAACCTCACTAAGTATATTTAAGACAAGTTTGGATAGGTTTTTTACATATCAGAGAATTAAAGGTTATGGGGAAAAGACAGGTAGGTGGAGATGAGTCCATGGCCAGATCAACCATGATCTTATTGAATGGCGGAGCAGGCTTGATGGGCCAGATGTCCTACTCCTGCTCCTATTTCTTATGTTCCATAGAACCCTCCCTCCTCCCTTCTCAGTCACTAACGATGGCCACTGGTGGCAGCAATCAAATGGATGATGATGATGATAAAGCCTGCTTATTTAACATTTTTCCCCACCCCACAGATTTTTTTTACTTGAGTGCTGCATATAATGTAAACGTGCACCACATTCCCTTCACCAAAACCCAACTCTTACCTGCTTTTTACTTCAGGTATCCAATAACTGGGCCCTCTCAGTCAGAGAGAAATAAGGAAGGAGATTACAAATGTGGGGAGAAATGCGCACTTCATCTGATACACTTCTTCTAAAAGCATTGTAGGAGTGATATGGATGTGGTATAAACCAGTTTAGGGACGGAGTATAACACAGGAACCAGCTTGCTGGCGGACATGGTTGCACAATAATTCTGCTTCTGCTGTCAGAACTTCTAACAATTAAGCTACAGTTGTACACAGCTAAGTAGGATGAGGGAAGCCTGAAAGAAGGAAGATATTCTCAATTTCATCATCCCAGCCAACTCAAATATTCACAGGCATTGGTTATTTCTCTTTCCATGGATGCCGTCTGACATGCTGAGTTTTCCCAGCATTTACTGTTTTATTTCAGATTTCCAGCATCTGTGTTTTATATCCTTTTGCTCCAGCTCTTGGGGAAACACCTTAGAGAGGCATTTGAAAGATTGGCACCAAAGAAGTTCAGAAGGGTTAAATGTTTGATTTCATGTGCATTATTAATGCAAATTTATAAAATTGAAATTGAACTTTGTTTTTATAGAGGATTTTTATTTTGTTTTGGTAACTGTATGATCATAGTAGCAGATATAAAGGAAAAGCATTGACCGGAGAAGTACGTTTCAAAATACTGAATTGCTTATGAATAGTATCACCTGGAAATTACCATATTGTAGACTTTCTTGTCCATTACGTTCTTCCAGATGTATATATTGCTGCTTTGCAAAGTCTTGCTTTATTATAATAATGAGATGGTGCAATAAGTATAATGCTATCACAATCTTGGTCAACACAACAAAGTACTCCAGAAGTTCAAGGCATTGAAAACAATGCTTGAGAATGCCTTGAAGATACTGGATGGATGTTGCTGCCAGCTGAGTATCCTCTGCTCTCCTTCCTTCTGTAACTTCTAGCAACTTGTTTTGCTCTGTAGTCTCTTCATTATTTCAGTCACATTCAATTTCCAGAAGCTTAACTAAGTATCTCCTTTCATCACAAATTCTTATATATTTAACTAGACAGTTTCCTATATATGTTGCAAACATTAGCCTAGTGCAGAACAGGAATGCAACAATTAGACCAGTATGCAAGTAATCCAGCCACCAATTTGCAACTACTTCATGATCCTTTTCATATTGCCGGTGGGGGCTTTATTGTTCTATTTAGTGCCTGTTAGGCAGTAGTACCTTTTTTAAAAGATTGGCATATAGTGTAATTACCTTACTGCTTTAGACTTTGTTGGAGTAGTTCTCAGATCCCTTTTGGATTTTTGTGACATGTAGGGTGAGTAGAAAGAAAGAGCATTCCTCAGTTTTCTAGAAGTTTTGTAACTTTTGTGTCTTTTATTTTGAACATAATACTTGACATAGTATTGACATAGAACTACTTTAATTTTGCAGGAGCGCGACTCTGAGTTTTACATTTTTAAATCTTTTTATGTTGCATTTGGTAAATTTAACAGCAGAGGGCAGATTTTCTAACCTGTGACCACCTTGCAGAAATTTCTAATGATTTATAAATGAGAAAGCTCACTTAAGATTTTGTATTAGAGTTTCCTCCCTTCACTGTTTCCTCACCAAGTTTCTGTCTTCATAACGTGATTTAGAAACAGAAAAAGCAGGTTTTTACTGCATTTTGACAAGCAACCCAATATTAAAGCTTTAAAACACTGCACTCAAGTTGATGAAAACGGAGCCGTGTAATGTAGAAATACATTTGCATGGCGCATGAGCAAACTGTGTTTCATAACTTGCTTACAACTATATAGTGCATAATGTGTAGATAAATGTCTATATATTGCAAAAGAAACCAGACATACAACTGTGATGTCATTCATTATGGCCAATGCCTCTCTGCATCAGTGGATCTCATTTTCAATGAAAAAAACAGCATTGTCTAAAAACAGTACAAATGTTCTTAATTTACCCCAAGCCATTGCAGTTAAACATTGCATCTTATGATCTATGACTCATACTTAACATCATGCAATTTTGTATGTAATCTGTGTGCAATTACAAAATAAAGAACAGATCAACAGCGTATTAAAATCCAGCATTTGTTAATAAGTAAGCTAATTAATATGCCTGTCTCTCTGCCTGACATAGCATTACTTTCGACTGTTAGATTGAAAATTAGAGTCTCTTTCAGAGACTTAATTTTTTTTAATGTGTTCTTTACGCTGGTCTACATGTTTCTTTCCTTCTTCTTTCAATCCTTCTTGATAAATCTTGACACATTATTCCCAATGTAGAAATGCTGTATGTAAAATTCTATCTAAATCTCTGCTTTTAATTTTAAATGTGAACATGATTTTCGTTATTTTTTTTCTCCAACGGCGTTCTGAGAGGCGGGACTGCGCAGGCGTGTGACGTCGGGCTGTGCAGCGCGGCAGATTTAAAAGAAACAGAGCCTCATAGAGCAGGCAGCGGAGTTTGCGGGCTGCGGAGTGAGCCGGGAGCAGAGTGAAGACTTAAGGGCTTCGGCTCAACGGGCTTAGGCGGAAACAGGCGAGGCGAGAGAGGTTTGGCATTCATTTTCTGTTGTTATTTGCGGAGAGGGGCAGTATGAGTGCGAGGGCAGTTTGCTGTTCTCGGTGCCGGATGTGGGAGGCCCTGGAGTCTACAAGCCTCCCGGACGTCTACATCTGCGCCAAGTGCATCGAGATGCAGCTCCTTAGGGACCGCGTTACGGAACTGGAGCTGCAGCTCGATGACCTTCGTCTGGTCAGGGAGGGTGAGGAGGTGATAGAGAGGAGCTGCAGGCAGGTGGTCACGCCGGGGCCACGGGAGGCAGACAAGTGGGTCACGGTTAGGAGGGGGAAGGGGAAAGGTCAGGTAATAGGGAGTACTCCGGTGGCTGTGCCCCTTAACAACAGGTACTCCTGTTTGAGTACTGTTGGGGGGGACAGCTTACCCGGGAGAAGCGACAGTGGCCGTGCCTCCAGCACAGAGTCCGGCCCTGTAGCTCAGAAGGGTAGGGCAAGGAAGAGGAGGGCAGTTGTGATAGGGGACTCGATAGTAAGGGGGTCAGATAGGCGATTCTGTGGACGCAGTCCAGAGACCCGGATGGTAGTTTGCCTCCCTGGTGCCAGGGTCTGGGATATTTCTGATCGTGTCCAAGATATCCTGAAGTGGGAGGGTGAGGAGCCAGAGGTCGTGGTACATATAGGTACCAATGACATAGGTAGGAAAAGGGATGAGGTCCTGAAAGGAGAATATAGGGAGCTAGGAAGGGAGTTGAGAAAAAGGACCGCAAAGGTAGTAATCTCGGGATTACTGCCTGTGCCACGCGACAGTGAGAGTAGGAATGCGATGAGGTGGAGGATAAATGCGAGGCTGAGGGATTGGAGCAGGGGGCAGGGATTCAAGTTTTTGGATCATTGGGACCTCTTTTGGCGCAGGCGTGACCTGTACAAAAAGGACGGGTTGCACTTGAATCCTAGGGGGACCAATATCCTGGCAGGGAGATTAGCGGGGGCTACTGAGGTGACTTTAAACTAGAATGGTTGGGGGGTGGGAATCAAATTAAAGAGGCTAGGCGTGAGGAGGTTAGTTCACTACAGGGGGATGGGAACCAGTGCAGAGAGGCAGAGGGGTGTAAAGTGAGGGTAGAAACAAAAAGTACTATGGAGAAAAGTAAAAGTGGCAGGCTGACAAATCCAGGGCAAGCATTAAAAAGGGCCACTTTTCAGCATAATTGTATAAGGGCTAAGAGAGTTGTAAAAGAGCGCCTGAAGGCTTTGTGTGTCAATGCGAGGAGCATTCGTAATAAGGTGGATGAATTGAAAGTGCAGATTGTTATTAATGATTATGATATAGTTGGGATCACAGAGACATGGCTCCAGGGTGACCAGGGATGGGAGCTCAACGTTCAGGGATATTCAATATTCAGGAGGGATAGACATGAAGGAAGGGGAGGTGGGGTGGCATTGCTGGTTAAAAAAGAGATTAATGCAATAGAAAGGAAGGACATAAGCCGGGAAGATGTGGAATCGATATGGGTAGAGCTGCGTAATACTAAGGGGCAGAAGACGCTGGTGGGAGTTGTGTACAGGCCTCCTAACGGTAGTAGTGAGGTCGGAGATGGTATTAAACAGGAAATTAGAAATGTGTGCAATAAAGGAACAGCAGTTATAATGGGTGACTTCAATCTACATGTAGATTGGGTGAACCAAATTGGTAAAGGTGCTGAGGAAGAGGATTTCTTGGAATGTATGCGGGATGGTTTTTTGAACCAACATGTCGAGGAACCGACTAGAGGGCAGGCTATTCTGGACTGGGTTTTGAGCAATGAGGAAGGGTTAATTAGCAATCTTGTTGTGAGAGGCCCCTTGGGTAAGAGTGACCATGATATGGTGGAATTCTTCATTAGGATGGAGAGTGACATAGTTAATTCAGAAACAAAGGTTCTGAACTTAAAGAAGGGTAACTTTGAAGGTATGAGATGTGAATTAGCTAAGATAGACTGGCAAATGACACTTAAAGGATTGACGGTGGATATGCAATGGCAAGCATTTAAAGGTTGCATGGATGAACTGCAACAAATGTTCATCCCTGTTTGGCAAAAGAATAAATCAAGGAAGGTAGTGCACCCGTGGCTGACAAGAGAAATTAGGGATAGTATCAATTCCAAAGAAGCAGCATACAAATTAGCCAGAGAAAGTGGCTCACCTGAGGACTGGGAGAAATTCAGAGTTCAGCAGAGGAGGACAAAGGGCTTAATTAGGAAGGGGAAAAAAGATTATGAGAGAAAACTGGCAGGCAACATAAAAACGGACTGTAAAAGCTTTTATAGATATGTAAAAAGGAAAAGACTGGTAAAGACAAATGTAGGTCCCCTGCAGACAGAAACAGGTGAATTGATTATGGGGAGCAAGGACATGGCAGACCAATTGAATAATTACTTTGGTTCTGTCTTCACTAAGGAGGGCATAAATAATCTTCCAGAAATAGTAGGGGACAGAGGGTCCAGTGAGATGGAGGAACTGAGCGAAATACATGTTAGTAGGGAAGTGGTGTTGGGTAAATTGAAGGGATTGAAGGCAGATAAATCCCCAGGGCCAGATGGTCTGCATCCCAGGGTGCTTAAGGAAGTAGCCCAAGAAATAGTGGATGCATTAGTGATAATTTTTCAAAACTCGTTAGATTCTGGACTAGTTCCTGAGGATTGGAGGGTGGCTAATGTAACCCCACTTTTTAAAAAAAGAGGGAGAGAGAAACCGGGGAATTATAGACCGGTTAGCCTAACGTCGGTGGTGGGGAAACTGCTGGAGTCAGTTATCAAGGATGTGATAACAGCACATTTGGGAAGTGGTGAAATGATCGGACAAAGTCAGCATGGTTTTGTGAAAGGAAAATCATGTCTGACGAATCTCATAGAATTTTTTGAGGATGTAACTAGTAAAGTGGATAGGGGAGAACCAGTGGATGTGGTATATTTGGATTTTCAGAAGGCTTTTGACAAGGTACCACACAGGAGATTAGTGTGCAAACTTAAAGCACACGGTATTGGGGGTAAGGTATTGGTGTGGGTGGAGAGTTGGTTAGCAGACAGGAAGCAAAGAGTGGGAATAAACGGGACCTTTTCAGAATGGCAGGCTGTGACTAGTGGGGTACTGCAAGGCTCAGTGCTGGGACCCCAGTTGTTTACAATATATATTAATGACTTGGATGAGGGAATTAAATGCAGCATCTCCAAGTTTGCGGATGACACGAAGCTGGGTGGCAGTGTTAGCTGTGAGGAGGATGCTAAGAGGATGCAGGGTGACTTGGATAGGTTGGGTGAGTGGGCAAATTCATGGCAGATGCAATTTAATGTGGATAAATGTGAAGTTATCCACTTTGGTGGCAAAAATAGGAAAACAGATTATTATCTGAATGGTGGACGATTAGGAAAAGGGGAGGTGCAACGTGACCTGGGTGTCATTATACACCAGTCATTGAAAGTGGGCATGCAGGTACAGCAGGCGGTGAAAAAGGCGAATGGTATGCTGGCATTTATAGCGAGAGGATTTGAGTACAGGAGCAGGGAGGTACTACTGCAGTTGTACAAGGCCTTGGTGAGACCACACCTGGCGTATTGTGTGCAGTTTTGGTCCCCTAATCTGAGGAAAGACATCCTTGCCATAGAGGGAGTACAGAGAAGGTTCACCAGATTGATTCCTGGGATGGCAGGACTTTCATATGAAGAAAGAATGGATGAACTGGGTTTGTACTCGTTGAAATTTAGAAGATTGAGGGGGGATCTGATTGAAATGTATAAGATCCTAAAGGGATTGGACTGTCTAGATGCAGGAAGATTGTTCCCGATGTTGGGGAAGTCCAGAACGAGGGGTCACAGTTTGAGGATAGAGGGGAAGCCTTTTAGGACTGAGATTAGGAAAAACTTCTTCACACAGAGAGTGGTGAATCTGTGGAATTCTCTGCCACAGGAAACAGTTGAGGCCAGTTCATTGGCTATATTTAAGAGGGAGTTAGATATGGCCCTTGTGGCTATGGGGGTCAGGGAGTATGGAGAGAAGGCTGGGGCGGTGTTCTGAGTTGGATGATCAGCCATGATCATAATAAATGGCGGTGCAGGCTCGAAGGGCCGAATGGCCTACTCCTGCACCTATTTTCTATGTTTCTATGATGGTTTTTTTTAGGAAATATAAGCCTCTGAAGGTGTTAGCTTATTTGGCATACTGAAGAGTTTGGCTGGCAGCAAAAATATTTGCATCCGGAATTACACATCAGGATTTGAATTCTAGCTTAATTCTAGCTTAAAATATTTTATCAACTATTATTATCTCAAGCGCTTTGCCATATTTACAAGGTAAGTAAGTAAAGACTATAAGACTATAAGATATAGGAGCAGAAGTAGGCCCATCGAGTCTGCTCCGCCATTCAATCATGGGCTGATCCAATTCTTCCAGTCATTCCCACTACCCTGCCTTCACCCCATACCCTTTGATGCCCTGGCTAATCAAGTACCTATCCACCTTTGCCTTAAACACACCCAATGACTTGGCCTCCACAGCCGCTCATGGCAGCAAATTCCACAGGGTTACCACCCATTGATTTCTCCGCATCTCTGTTCTAAAAGGACGTCCTTCAATCCTGAAATTATGCCCTCTTGGCCTAGACTCCCCCACCATGGGAAATAACTTTGCCATATCTAATCTGTTCAGGCCTTTTAACAGTCGGAGTGCTTCTATGAGATCCCCCCCATTCTCCTGAACTCCAGGGAATACAGCCCAATAGCTGCTAGACATTCCTCATACAGTAACACTTTCATTCCTGGAATCATTCTTGTGAATCTTCTCTGAACCCTCTCCAATGTCAGTATATCCTTTCTAAAATAAGGAGCCCAAAACTGCACACAATAGTCCAAGTGTGGTCTCATGAGTGCCTTATACAGCCTCAACTTTACATCTCTGCTCTTATATTCTATACCTCTAGAAATGAATGCCAACATTGCATTCACCTTCTTCACAACTGACCCAACCTGGAGGTTAATCTTGCACAAGGGCTCCCAAGTCCCTTTGCATCTCTGCATTTTGAATTCTTTCCCCATCTAAATAATAGTCTGCCTGCTTATTTCTTCCACCAAAGTGCATGACCATTCACTTTCCAACATTGTATTTCATTTGCCACTTCTTTGCCCATTCCCCTGAACTATCTAAGTCTCTCTGTTTCCTCAACGCTACCCACTCCTCCACCTATCTTTGTATTAATGGCAAATTTAGCCACAAATCCTTTAATACTGTAATACAAATCATTGACTTACATGGTAAAAAGCAGTGGTCCCAACACCGACCCCTGTGGAACTCCACTGGTAACTGGCAGCCAGCCAGGATCCCTTTGTTCCCACTCGCTGTTGACCGCTGACCAGCCAATTCTCCACCCACGCTGGTAATTTCCCTGTAATTCCATGGGCTCTAATCTTGATAAGCAGCCTCATGTACAGCATCTTGTCAAAGGCCTTCCGAAAATCCAAGTACACCACGTCTACTGTATCTCCTTTGTCTACCCTGCTTATAATCTCCTCAAAGAATTGCAGTAGGTTTGTCAAGCAGGATTTTCCTTTCAGGAAACATAGATAGAACATAGAATAGTACAGCACAGTACAGGCCCTTCGGCCCACAATATTGTGCCGTCCCTTAAACCGTGCTTCCCATATAACCCCCCCCACATTAAATTCCTCCATATACCTGTCTAGTCGTCTCTTAAATTTCACTAGTGTATCTACCTCCACTACATTTCATGCACCAACCACTCTCTGAGTAAAAAACTTTCCTCTAGTATCCCCCTTGAACTTCCCACCCCTTACCTTAAAGCCATGCCCTCTTGTATGGAGCAGTGGTGCCCTGAGGAAGAGGCGTTGACTGTCCAGTCTATCTATTCCTCTTAATTTCTTGTATACCTCTATCATGTTTCCTGTCATCCTCCTTCTCTCCAAAGAGTAAAACCCTAGCTCCTTTAATCTCTGATCATGATGCATACTCTCTAAACCAGGCAGCATCCTGGTAACTCTCCTCTGTACCCTTTCCAATGCTTCCACATCCTTCCTATAGTGAGGTGACCAGCAATGAACACAGTACTCCAAGTGTGGCCGAACCAGAGTCTTATAGAGCTGCATCATTACCCCACGACTCTTAAACTCTAACCCTCGACTTATGAAAGCTAACACCCCATAATCTTTCTTAACTACCCTATTTACCTGTGAGGCAACTTTCAGGGATCTGTGGGCATGTACCCCCAGATCCCTCTGCTCCTCCACACTACCAAGTATCCTGCCATTTACTTTGTACTCTGCCTTGGAATTTGTCCTTCCAAAGTGTACCACCTCACACTTCTCCGGGTTGAACTCCATCTGCCACTTCTCAGCCCACTTCTGCATCCTATCAATCTCTCTCTGCAATCTTTGACAATTCTCTACACTATCCACAACAACACTAACCTTTGTGTTGTCTGCAAACTTTCCAACCCACCCTTCTACCCCCATGAAAATCATGAAAAGTAGAGGTCCCAGAACCAATCCTTGTGGGACACCACTAGTCAAAACCCTCCAATCCGAATGTACTCCCTCCACCACAACCCTCTGTTTTCTTCAGGCAAGCCAATTCTGAATCCATCTGGCCAAACTTCCCCAGATCCCATGCCTTCTGACTTTCTGAATAAACCTACCGTGTGGAACCTTGTCAAATGCCTTACTAAAATCCATGTAGCTCACATCCACTGCACTACCCTCATCTATACACCTGGTCACCTCCTCAAAGAACTCTATCGGGCTTGTTAGACGTGATCTGCCCTTCACAAAGCCATGCTGACTGTCCCTGATCAGACCATGATTCTCTAAATGCCCATAGATCCTATCTCAAAGAATCTTTTCCAACAGCTTTCCTACCACAGACGTAAGGCTCACTGGTCTGTAATTACCCGGACTATCCCTACTACCTTTTTTGAGCAAGGGGACAACATTCGCCTCCTTCCAATCCTCCAGTACCATTCCCATGGACAACGAGGACATAAAGATCCTAGCCAGAGGCTCAGCAATCTCTTCCCTCGCCTCGTGGAGCAGCCTGGGGAATATTCCGTCAGGCCCCGGGGACTTATCTGTCCAAATATATTTTAACAACCCAAACACCTCCTCTCCCTTAATATCAACATGCTCCAGAACATCAACCTCACTTATACTTAAATACTTACAATGTACATATTACATATTACCATCTAACTATTTATGGTTTTATTACTATTTATTATTTATGGTGCAACTGTAACGAAAACCAATTTCCCCCGGAATCAATAAAGTATGACTGTGACTATGACTATGACTTGTCCTTACCGTCATCAAGTTCCCTCTCATTGGTGACTACCGAAGAGAAGTATTCATTGAGGACCTCACTCACTTCCACAGCCTTCGGGAACATCTTCCCACCTTTATCTCTAATTGATCCTGCCTTCACTCCTGTCATCCTTTTCTTCTTCACATAATTGAAGAATGCCTTGGGGTTTTCCTTTACCCTATTTGCCAAGGCCTTCTCATGCCCCCTTCTTGCTCTCCTCAGCCCCTTCTTAAGCTCCTTTCTTGCTTCCCTATATTCCTCAATAGACCCATCTGATCCTTGCTTCCTAAACCTCATGTATGCTGCTTTCTTCCACCTGACTAGATTTTCCACCTCACTTGTCACCCACGGTTCCTTCACCCTACCATTCTTTATCTGCCTCACCAGGACAAATTTATCCGTAACATCCTGCAAGAGATCCCTAAACATCGACCACATGTCCATAGTACATTTCCCTGCAAAAACATCATCCGAATTCACACCCGCAAGTTCTAGCCTTACAGCCTCATAAATTGCCCTTCCCTAATTGAAAATTTTCCTGTCCTCTCTGATTCTATCCTTTTCCATGATAATGCCTAAAGGCCAGGGAGCGGTGGTCACTGTCCCCCAGATGCTCACTGACTGAGAGATCTGTCACCTGACCCGGTTCGTTACCTAATACTAGATCTAGTATGGCATTGACCACACTTAACAAACTCAGCCCCATCTGAACCATTGGAACTAATCAGGTGCCAATCAATATTAGGGAAGTTAAAGTCACCTGTGATAACAACCCTGTTATTTTTGCACCTTTCCAGAATCTGCCTCCCAATCTGCTCCTCGGTATCTCTGCTGCTACCAGGGGACTTATAGAATACTTCTAATAGAGTAACTGCTCCCTTCCTGTTCCTGACTTCCACCCATACTGACTCAAAAGAGGATCCTGCTTCATTACCCACCCTTTCTGTAGCTGTAATAGTATCCCTGACCAGTAATGCCACCCCTCTTCTCCTTTCCCCTCCCCCCATCCCTTTTAAAGCACTGAAATCCAGGAATATTGAGGATCCATTCCTGCCCTGGTGCCAGCCAAGTCTCTGTAATGGCTGCTACATCATAATTCCATGTATGTATCCAAGCTCTCAGTTCATCACCTTTGTTCCTGATGCTTCTTGCATTAAAGTACATGCACTTCAACCCTTCTACCTTACTACTTTCACACCCTTTATTCTGCTTCTCTTTCCTCAAAGCCTATTTATATGTTAGATCTGGCTTTACTCCATGCACTTCTTCCACTGCTCTATCGCTCCGCGTCCCATCCCCCTTGCAAATTAGTTTATACCCTCCCGAACCATGCTAGCAAACCTACCTGCAAGGATATTGCTCCCCCTCGAGTTCGGATGCAACCCATCCAATCTGTACAGGTCCCACCTTCCCCAGAAGAGATCCCATTGATCCAAAAATCTAAAACTCTGCCCCCTGCGCCAAGTCCTCAGCCACACATTCAACTGCCATCTCCTCCAATTCTTACCATCACTATCACGTAGCACTGGCAGCAATCCTGAGAATGCCACCCTTGAGGTCCTATTCTTCAGTCTTCTGCCTAGTTCCTGAAACTCACAGTTCAGGACCTCATCCCTCTTCCTGCCTATGTCATTGATACAAACATGTATCATGACTTCTGGTTGCTTTCCCTCTCGTACCAGGATGTCGTGTACCCGGTCAGAGACATCCTGGACCCTGGCTTTCGGGAGGCAACAAACCATGCGGGTGTCCTTCTCACGTCCACAAAATCTCCTGACTGCTCCCCTGACTATAGAGTCCCCAGTGATGACAGCTCTCCTCTTCTCCGTCCCACCCTTCTGCACCGCAGTGTCAGATTTAGTGCCGGAGGCCCTGCTACCGTGGGTCACCCCGGTCGGTCGTCCCCACCATCAGTATCCAGGATGGTAAACTTATTATTCAAGGGAATGGCTACAGGGGTGCTCTGCACTACCAGTCCACTCACCTTTGTTTTCCCCCCTCTGACTGTCACCCAACGACCTGCTTCCGGCAGCCTAGGTGTGACTACCTCCCTGTAGTTCTCATCTATGACTGCCTCATTTTCCCTTATGAGTCGAAGGTCATCCAGCTGCTGCTCCAGATTCCTTACACGGTCTTCCATATCGCCCAGCTGCATGCACTTCTGGCAGATGTGACTCTGCGGGAGAGGGGAGTTCCCCCAAGACTGCCACATCTCATATGAGAGGCACATCACCATCTCAGGAGGCATTGTAAAGCTTAACCGGGAGCAAGCTCATCCTCTGCCTTTTCTCGTCAAAGCTTCAAATCAACTGCTTTCTGCTGAGCTATTCAAATCTTGATTGACTTGATTGCACAGTCCAACTGCCAAAACTGCCAGAATCTCTTGAGTCAAAGCCTCAAAGCTCCACTCCTTCACTGGCCCACTCACTCACTGGCTGCTTTCCATGCTGGCTTTGGCGTATCTTGTCATGTGCCTCCAGGTACTCTGTAATCTCAACCTCAACAATCGATTCCAACAACTTCCCAACCACCGATGTCAGGCTAACAGGTCTATAGTTTCCTTACTGCTGCCTCCCACCCTTCTTAAATAGTGGAGTGACATTTGCAATTTTCCAGTCACCCGGTACAATGCTGGAATCTATCAATTCTTGAAAGGTCATTGATAAAAGGATTGGATGTATATTCTAATATGTAGTTCCTTGTAATAGCGCATGCAATAATTTGAATCCAAAGTTATAGACTCACATCTAGGACAGGAACTGTATTTCAGAACAAAATTGCTTTGCCAATATGTTCAGCAGAAAGTAGGAAGAAGGAAGGATTAGAGTTGTTACACAGCCCCAGAATGACATAATATATAAATATGAGTGTACAGCAGGACTATGAGAGCATGTGCATTTCCTGGAGTACCATGATGACCATTACTTTTGCTTTACCAAGATTCCTATGTGAAGACCCTTAAAAGATTGAACGTTTTATAAACTTCTGTTTCTAAATGTGATAACCAATTATTGTATGGTTAAAAATCAAAAACTTGCACATGCTGGAAATCTGAACTAAAAACATAAAATGCTGAGGAAAAAACTCAGCAAGTTGGGTAGCTTCTATGGAACTAGCGATAGTCAGTGTTTTAGATCTGCAACTATTCATCAGAACTGAGAAAGAGTGTGGTATAGTTTTCAGTAGAAGAGAGGGAAGGGACATGGAAAACAAAGGGAACATTTGTGATTGGTGGAGTTTAAATATCTTAATGTTGCCTGAATTCCTGAATGTTTCTGTTTATTGTAAAGTTATGCTTTCATCCCTCAGAAACACTTTACCTTCATCATTACTGGGCAAAGTGTTTGAAGAAGATAGTCCTGTCTCTTAATTTGAGAAATGAGCAGTATTATTCAATGTGAAAGCAAAATCACATTGAACTGATCTGTCGGAGTTTGAAAGATGGAGATAGTTGGGTTGATGAGAGGGAATCAATGGAGGTGGTGTATTTGGATACTCATAAGACTTAAGGTTGACACAGGAGGTTGGTGAACAAGGTTCGAAAGTACAAAATTAGAGATAATATACAACCATAGACCGAGAGTTGGTTAACAGATGGACAATAAAGAGCAGGAATAAATGTATCTATGTCATCTGAACAGGCTGTGATTAGTAGGAATTGCACAAATCAGTGCTTGGAGCTTGGATTCAATCTTTAGCAACAACAGCTTTTTGATCATAAAAATAGGAGAAAATGAGTTGTAAGATGCTAGGAGGCTTCAAGGGGATAGGAACAAACATGTTTGCAGATGGGATACATGTGAAAAATTGGAAGGTTATCCATTTGGGTAGGAAAAAAACAGATGCTCTATTAATTGAATATTACATCACTACTTTTTAATTTCTATTTTTGCATTGCTTATTTAATGTAACTTGAGTGTATATATACACACACGCGCGTGCGCATACAGTGGTGCTAGGAAGTTTGTGAACCTTGTAGAATATTCCCTATTTCTGCATAAATATGACATAAAATGTGATCAAGTCTTCACCTAAGTCCTAAAACAAGATAAAGAGAACCCAATTAAATAAACAACACCAAAAACATTTTACTTGTTCATTTATTTATTGTGAAAAATGATCCAATATTACATGTATCTGTTGGAAAACATACGTGAACCTTTGCTTTCAGTAACTGGTGTGATCCCCTTGTACAGCAATAACTTCAGCGAAACGTTTCCAGTAATTGTTGATCAGTCCTGCACATTGGCTTGGAGGAATTGTAGACCTTTCCTCCATACTAAACTGCTTCAACTCTGGGATGTTGCTGGGATTCCTTGCATTGCATTAGGTTCTTCCACAACATCTCTATAGGATTAAGGTGAGGACTCTGACTCAGCCATTCCAAAACACAAATTTTCTTCCTTTTAAACCATTCTGCTGTTGATTTACTCTTGTCTTTCAGATCATTGTCTTGTTGCATTATGCAACTTCTATTGAGCTTCAAGTGACGGACTGCTACCCTAGCATTCTCCTGTAAAATGTCTTGATACTATTTAGAATTCATTGTTGCCTCAACAACTGCAAGCTGTCCAAGCCCTGAGGCAGCAAAGCAGCCCCAAACCATGATGCTTCACAGTTGGGATGAGGCTTTGGTGTTGGTGTGCAGTGTCCTTTTTCCTCCAAATATAGTAATGTGCATTTCTGCCAAAAAGTTCAACTTTTGTCTTATCTGTCTACAGAACATTTTCCCAGAAGTGTTGCAGAACATCCAGTAGTGCAGCAATTTTTTTTGGAGAGCAGTGATTTCCTCTGAGGTGTCCTTCCATGAACACTATTCTTATTCAGTGTTTTTCTTATAGTGGATACATGAACAGAGACTTTAGCAAGTTAATAGAGATGTTGTTGTGATGGGAGATTTTAACTTTCCTAATATTGATTGGCATCTCCTTAGAACAAGGGGTTTAGATGGGGTGGAGTTGGTTAGGTGTGTTCAGGAAGGTTTCCTGATGCAATATGTAGATAAGCCAACTAGAGGAGAGGGCTAGACTTGATCTGGTATTGGGAAATGAACCTGGTCAGGTGTCAGATTTCTCAGTAGGAGAGCATTTTGGAGGTAGTGACCAAAACTCTATCTCCTTCACCATAGTGCTGGAGAAGGATAGGAGCAGACAATTTAATTGGAGTAAGGGGAAATATGATGCTATCAGGCAGGAACTTGGGAGCATAAAATGGGAGCAGATGTTCTCAGGGAAATGCACGGCAGAAATGTGGCAAATATTCAGGGAACATTTGCATGGAGTTCTGCATAGGTATGTTCCATTGAGGCAGGGAAAGGATGGTAGAGTTAAAGAACCATGGTATACAAAGGATGTAGAAAATCTAGTTAAGAAGAAAAGAAATTTTACAAAAGTTTCAAGAAACTAGGTTCTGTTAGAGCGCTAGAAAATTACAAGGTTGCCAGAAAGGAACTTAAGAATGGAATTAGGAGAGCCAGAAGGGGCCATGAGAAGGCCTTGGTGAGCAGGATTAAGGAAAACCCCAAGGCCTTCTCCAAGTATGTGAAGAACAAGAGGATGAGCCGTGTGAGAATAGGACCAGTCAGGTGCAATCGTAAAAACATGTGCATAAAGTTGGAGGAGGTAGCGGAGATACTTAATGAATACTTTGCTTAAGTATTCACCAGGAAAAAAGACCTTGACAATTGTGGTGATGACTTACAGTAGACTGAAACGCTTGAGCATATAGACATTAAGAAAAGATGTGCTGGAGCTTTTGAAAAGTAGTAAGTTAGATAAGTCACCAGGACCAGATGAGATATAACTCAGGCTACTGTGGGAAGTGAGGGAGGAGATTGCTGAGCCTCTTGCGATGATCTTTGCATCATCAATAGGGACGGAAGAAGTACCGGAGGATTGGAGGGTTACAAATGTTGTTCCCTTGTTCAAGAAAGGGAGTAGAGATAACCCAGGTAATGGTAGACCAGTGAGTCTGACTTCAGTGGTGGGAAGTTGTTGGAGAAGATCCTGAGAGGCAGGATTTATGAACATTTGGAGAGACATAATCTGATTAGGGATAGTCAGCATGGCTTTGTCACAGGCAGGTTATGCTTTACAAACCTGATTGATTTCTTTGAGGATGTAACAAAACACATTGATGAAGGTAGAGCAGTGGATGTAGTGTATATGGATTTCAGTAAGTCATTTGATAAGGTTCCCCATGTGAGACTCATTCAGAAAGTAATGAGGCATAGGATCCAAGGAGACGTTGCTTTGTAGATCCAGAATTTGCTTGCCTACAGAAGGCAAAGGGTGGTTGTAGATGGTTCATATTCTGCGTGGGGGACGATGACCAGTGCTATCCTGCAGGGATCTGTTCTGAGACCCCTCCTCTTTGTGATTTTTATAAATTACTTGGATGAGGAAGTAGAAAGGCGGGTTAGTAAATTTGCTGGTGATACAAAAGTTGGGGGTGTTGTGGATAGTCTGGAGGGTTGTCAAATGTTACAGCGGGACATTGATAGGATGTGGAACTAGGCTGAGATGTGGCAGATGGAGTTCAACCCAGATAAGTGTGAAGTGGTTCATTTTGGTAGGTCCAATTTGAAGACAGAATATAATATAAATGGTAAGACTCTTGGCAGTGTAGAGGATCTGAGAGATCCATGTCAATAGGAGTCAATAGGACACTCAAAGCTACTGCGCAGGTTGACAGTGTTGTCAAGAAGGCGTATGGTGTGTTAGCATTCATCAACTGTGGAATTGAGTTCAAGAGCTGTGAGGTAATGTTGTGCTATGTAAGACCTTGCTCAGACCCCACTTGGAATACTGTGTTCATTTCTGGTCAACTCACTACAGGAAGGATGTGGATACTATAGAGAGATTACAGAAGAGATTTACAAGGATGTTGCCAGGACTGGAGGGCGTACCTTATGAGAATATGTTGAGTGTACTTGGCCTTTTCTCCTTGGAGTGACAGAGGATGAGAGGTGACCTGATAGAGGTGTGTAAGATGATGAGAGGCATTGATCGTGTGGATAGCCAGAGGCTTTTTCCCAGGGCTGGAATGTCTAACATGGGGGGGCATAGTTTTAAGGTGCTTGGAAATAGGTACCGAGGGGATGTCAGGGGTAAGTTTTTCACACGGAGAGTGGTGGGTGTGTGGAATGCACTGCCGGCAGTGGTGGTGGAAGTGGATACAAAAGGGTCTTTTAAGAGCCTCTTAAATAGGTACAGGGAGCTTAGAAAAATAGAGGGCAATGCGCTAGGGAAATTCTATGCAGTTTCTAGAGTAGATTGCATTGTTGGCATAACATTGTGGGCCAAAGGGCCTGTAATGTGCTATGTTGTATTTCTGCAGGTCTTTTGCTGTTACCCTTGGGTTCTTTTTCACCTCCTTCAGCACTGCACATTGTGCTCTTGGTGTGATCTTTGCAGGATGCCCACTCCTAGAGGAAGTACCAACAGTTTTGAGCCTCCTGCATTTGTAGACAATTCTCTTACTGTGGACTGATGAACACTCAGATCTTTAGAAATGCTTTTGTAGCCTTTTCCAGCTTCATGAATCTCTACAATTCTTCTTCAAAGGTCCTTTGAAAATTGTTTTGATTGAGGCATGGTGCACATAAACAGATCTTTCTTGAGAAGAGCAGGCTCTGTCAGTAATCTGACTTTGTGTGTCTTTTTTTATAGAGTAGTGCACCTCTACAACACACAGTTCCAGTCTCATCTCATTGATTGGAACATCTGACTCCAAATAGCTTTTGTAGAAGGCATTACCCCAGAGGTTCACATACTTTTTCCAACAAATGCATGTAATATTGGATCATTTTTCTCAATAAATAAATGAACAAGTATAATGATCTTTTGCATTATTTATTTAATTGGGTTATTTTTATCTAGTTTTAGGACATACGTATGGATCTCATCACATTTTAGGTCATACTTATGCAGAAATAGATAAAATTCTACAGGGTTCACAAACTTTCTAGCAGGATCGAGGGAGTCAGCACACACAAAATGCTGGTGGAACGCAGCAGGCCAGGTAGCATCTATAGGAAGAGGTACAGTCAACCGAAGGGTCTCAGCCCAAAACGTCAACTGTACCTCTTCCTATAGATGCTGCCTGGCCTGCTGCATTCCACCAGCATTTTGTGTTTGTTGCTTGAATTTCCAGCATCTGCAGATTTCCTCGTGTTGTCAAGAGAGTCAGTGCTTTTTTTCTGATGGTCTTATTATTGCAAAGTAGATCTAACGAGAAAGATTATCTCTTGTCTAATGTTTATATTTACTTGCTGACTTAGAAATTGCTTGTTTGATTACTGTAAATACTTCATTTTCAGAAATTAGAAGAAATTGTCAAAGTTGCACACAATATGCAGATGACAGCGACTTCTGAAGTACTGCAAAAAGAGATTGAAACTACATTTCAAATTCTAGATGTAAAACTCCAAAAGACAACCATACCCGTCCCAGCATCTAAACATCCTCAATCTTCTTCGATGATGGGAACTAAAGCTAGAAAATCAAGCAAGAAGAAATAGACAACTTTAAATATTTCTATTATTAATTGATTTGTTAACAAGAAAATAAAGTAGTCCTTATAATTGTAAAAAAAGTCAGTTTTTTCTGTTTGATTGTATGTCAACAATCACAGCTATCACAACAGTACTTTATTGGATACTTGCATATTTGAAATTTTAATTGCAACATTATGCATGTCCAAGTTGCTTTATATTCAATTTTTTTTCCTGTTAATCAATTTAAGAGTATCCAAAATGAATATTTGAAGTAATTTATTAATTATTTCCATCTGTGACACATAAGTACTTATGATAATTTAGCCCCATCTAAATTGAACTCTACTGGTTTGCTGTATAGTGCGCAGCAGCACCCTGTCCCATTTTTTACCTGAGTGATGCACAATTGAAAATAGATATTAACCCCACCTCCCTCCACTACAACCCGCCCCCTTGCCATATGAGTGAAGCACAATAATGTCAATTCTATGTCATGTGCTTTAGTCAGGAAATTGAATTGGATACTTCCTTGAGCGAATACTCCTCTAAGGAATTGCAAAGGAACTTGGACCATTTTGGGCACTCCTATGAATGCACTACTAAACCAGGAGTCCTGAAATGTACATTCCTGGGCCAACACCCACCCCCACTTCCACATTAACAATACACCCTTCATCTCTCTACAAGTCTGAATTCCACATAACACCACGATCCACTAAGCAGAGTGTTTTTCCCTGCCCACAAACCATTCTGAATCCTAGTCCCTTACCCCTTCTGTTCCTCCAACTCCGGGTCTCCAAGCAGCACTATTTCCTTTCTCCTAATACTCACGCCAACCTGACAATCAGTTTCCTACTTTCCTCAAGCTAGCAGAGTGATAATTCCTTTTTTCCCACCCCTCTCCCACCAACGCAAACCATATGGCACAATCCTTAAATGGAGTTAGTTCCTTAATCACCTGCCACTGGAGTGGAGAAATGGGAAGCAATTTTTTAAAAAAATGTCCACAACCAGTCTGGATAGCTACAATAATAAATGAAATTCAGTGCTGTGGGTTGATCATCAAAATGGTTGTTGGCTCATTGTATTCATACCATTTTGGCAAAGCCTTCAGGCTGCCTTCAGGCTGTGAAGGAGTTGAGTTTTTTTTTTGGAACCTCTTAGCAGTTTTTAATCTTAAGAGCACTTAGAATAAATAAATAATAACCTTTTGATTTAATTAACTGGAATCAGTTAATTTTAAACCTCACTCAGAAGATATTCGAAAGGCAAGCTAATAATCCACATATTTCAAATAGGATCACTGTATTCACAAAGTATGACATTAACATTGTTAATATTTTGTTTAATATTTTATGGGCTTATCAATCATAACTATTAGCAGAACTTAACTCTTGATCTGCTGTTTGCTAGGAAAAATACTTCTTAATCTTCTTATGTGGCTACTGGTCCCCAATGATGTTAATCAGCAAATTTCTTTTATTTCCCCTACCAACTTGCCCCCCCCCCCCGATTAATATCATTAAGTGTCCGTTCTTCGGTCTGGTGACTGTGGTAAAATAACTACAAACATCCTGATAGGGTAGTAGCTGTGTTATCAACCAGGAAACAGAGCTCTATCCACTTCCGCCAGCTTCAAAATCAAAGTCCCAAACTCAGGAAAACAGACATCAGTCATGGTTAGTCAATCTCATTCCTTTATTTTAAAAATCAGTGAAACAATATTCAGTACAGTTTAGTTCTGTGAATAGATTTTAAATTATAGCAGAACATTACTTCACTAATATATACTAATTTAAGAGATAAGTTTGAATTTGTAGGTTAGTTGGCAGTTGCACAACTGGATTAGAAATGCTATAAATTTGTTCCAACTGCTCCACTTCAAACATTTTAAAATAGAAACTGAAATTGGGAAAGTAATATACATGTTTAGAAATATACAGTTACATTAAAGTAGGACATTTCATAATTATGTAATCTGCAAATTTCAGTATTAAAACAAATTTTATCAATTTAAAGCATTAATTTGATACTTTAATAGGTATCATGTACGTATTACACAAAGCAGACAAAACTGTGAACAAACTATGGTGTGGTATCAAAAACAAAATTAATGACTGTATGACAATGCATATTTTTCTAAAAATGCAACCCCAAAGTAACACCTTCTGATAATTGTAGGAGGCTCACCTTGACAATGATATAATTAAGCATTGATAGCTATTCAAAAATACATTAGGAACTAAATTCTGTGATGAATTGCGTCTATATTTCAAATAGCCCTTTGAAAATATATTTCTAAGAGTTCTAAAATATTGGTAAGCTTGATAAAACAACTGCTAAAGTGCATAAGGCTCTACATGTTTCAAACCATATTGTGTCTCTAAATTTTATGTAGATATTTATGAGAAACCCAAATAATTCATAAAAATTAATGAATAATTGAAACAAGTCTTAGTTTAGTGTATGAACATTTTCAATCTCCAATTTCTGGAAAGCTTCATAGTTTGAAATAAAATGTTATATCCAAGTAATTATTTTTAGTTTCCCCATTTGTTGCAAGTGCATCTAAAAATCATTTATTGGAATAAAATTTTTTATTGGAAATATTTATATTTTTGCTTAAAGTTGCCACAAAGGATAAATTAAACATAAAAGTTTCATGAAATAGTAATTAAAATAAATATACTGTAAATCACCATCTCAACTGTTAATACCTAATGGAGGTAAAATTCCTTTTATGATCAAAATGGGTGATTCCTTATTTATTCCCTACAAATAATGACGCTGAGGGAATGTATGTCTTTGAAACTTATGAGCATATGAGCATCTAATTTTAATAAGGATCATTAATTATGAAGTAGCATACACATATTCCTTTGTATTAAAAAAATGTTAGATAGTTTATTTTGGACATAATGAAATAATGACAAGAAAAATGCTGATAAAGAGCTATGTATAGATGCTTATATATAGTGAACAAGCTTGCAAACTAACAAATTTTAAGTAGTCATTGGATATTAAATGCATCATAAACTGCTTACAAACATTAAACACACACACGCACACAAGAACCTTTTCCATTTAAAAAATGTCATAAAGAATTTACCTACATAAATAACTTGGTTCTTCACTTATGAAAGTAACTAATGGTTCATTTCAAAACCCTGAGGATATTTCCAGTCCAAAGATCTTTGTAAGTAATACTGTTATTGGCCTGTAAAGTTCTAGTGCATTAATATTGGGACTAGGAGCCATTATAATATGCTGCAGTAGCATCAGCTAAGACTGAAATTAGACTCCTCTCTGAATTTGTGCCTCCCGATGGACTCACATCATGTAAATGTGAATTCATTACCATCCCTGCTTGATGCAGTTGACTGGAGGTGTTCAAATATTGATCAAACTCATTGCGGTCCACTTCCCCCAACAGCTCAGCCTGGCTGATATGCTCCAGGTTATCTAGGTGATGGTGGTCCCGTGGGGGAGAAAGGTGGACTGAGGTGCTTGAATTCATGGGCTGGAAGGCTGGATGTTGCATTCGGTTATAATAAGGAGGCGGCGGAGGGTGGCTGACTGAAGGGTGCATGATGGGTGATCTGTTTTGGGGGATAGAGATCTGATTGAGATTTCCACATTGAATGGGGCTTTGGCTGTATTCTGACTGATATATCACTCCATTCATCTGAGAAGGAGAATCTTCCGTACATGGAGGTGGAAAGAAGCTGTGATCAGCATCCACTACGTCTAGAGGGGACATCTCGGGTGTGGGTAGCCCATAGTTGTCAAAGTTATTCTTCGTGCTCTGTGCATCCCTGAATCTGCTGATTGCAGGAAGTCTTGAGGTTGCTAGATAGCCTTTATCCTCTTCCTCCTCCAGAGGGCCCCTACAAATTCTTCCACTGTGAACAGCAGTCTGATCGTGGGGGAAGTTGTTGAGCAGGAAGCCGGGGTCCACACGTTTGCACAGTCGTTTGATCTGTTTTTTCCTCCGAGGCCTGTATTTGTAATTGGGATGATCCTGCATGTGCTGTACTCGTAATCTTTCAGCTTCTTCTACGAAAGGTCGTTTCTGTGAAGGTGTGAGGGCTTTCCATGATTTGCCTAAAACGTATTGCAGGGTTTAGATCAGATGTAGCAAATACTTATCCACAATTTATGATTCTTTATCAGACAGTTCAATTATGGTTTTACTTATTACAACATCAACAGTTTTAAAGATACTTAAAGGAATGTTTGAAATAGTATACAACTTGTGCTCAGGTGGTATCAATAAAAGGTAATAAACCCCAAGAATAAGCATAAATAAAATGAGAATTAATATTGGATTTACAGTTCACCATGTGATGCTTCACCACATTATCTGGTAATGTTCCCAGACACATTTTCCTTCACAAATCAAATCTAATCTGCGTAAAATACAGATGTGAAACTAAACAATGCCAGGTACCTTCTCCCATACCTACTTCATGTACAGCCTGGTGTTTAGCTGGAAACTGAAGCCTGAGACCATATACGTCAATTAAATAAAGATGCTATATTTTGATATTAACAAAAATTGATTATGTTTTTATTTTAAAGGGAAACACAGAAAAGAACAATAAAGGATTCATTACTACAATGTTTTTATTTTATATATTAAGTTTCAGACTTATTAAGATATTAAGATTTGTACTATGTGAATACAAAACAACATGTCCTCTTCTAATGCCCTACTTGCCCTTGAACCTTTTTTAAAAAGGTAGTAAAGTTTTTAAAGGCTAATGAAGCTAACTGAAGTCTGAATTTTCATTTATCATGCAAATTAATCTGGTATCTGATGTGAGAACCTCATGCTGCCCAGATGAGGGAGCTCTTATCTGCAGGAGTATAATGGCAAAATGGTCAAAGTTGTCAAGGATGTGTGCTTGAAAAATCATGTAATATTCAATGGGAAAAATCACTAAAAATACCTCCCTTGAAAGAGCGGTGAACCAAAGATACTGAACAGAACAGAGAAATATTTTGTAGCCAGAGATCTGGTATACTAAACTACTCATAAATCTTTCTTCAAATCTGTCTACATTCTTTCCGTACTGCATCTATATGTCATCATGAACAACAACACCATCTTCCACATACTTGGTCCATCAGTGGTAGCTCATATACATGTCTTTAAATTTGGCAGCCTTATTAAATGGATTGTCTCTAATAGGGAGACGATATTTATCCATATGGAACAAAAGATAGTTTAAGAGTGACTTATTTAGTACCTTGCCTTAAAAAACTCAGCACAGTAATGAATTTGTGAAAACTCATAAAAACACAAAAATCACACAAAAGAACTGAATATTTTCATGTACCAACTTAACTAATATTTATTGTTAAAATGTGATCAATGGCACCCAGTCTCCTGCTGGTGCTCCTGACCTGACCTGACACTAGCTGACAGTTCACACAATAAAATGAATGGCTGCCAAGGTCTCCGTAAATGCTTGTTCTGCTTTAATCTCCCTGAATAGGTATTGTTCCACTGGTTCTAATCACTCTCCAGGCCTTACCCTAACTATTGCTGGTGAACTGTTTAACAACAGATCATCCCTTCTCAGTCTAATCTCAAATCATTAAAGAATGATTTTTAATGATGCATATGTAAACTGATATTGTCCAGCACTATTCTGTAATTTAATAACTGATGATATCCCTGTCGTATATTTATGTATTCTAAATAAAGAATTTTTGTTTTTGCTTTCAGTCATATGGAGCACTTGAAAGTGTAGTCATAGTACATACAATGAAGAAACATTTTCAGCTAAAATGCTTTATTTCTAAAAGGAATTGAATGAGTTGAGTAAATATAGACTGTTCAATTTAACATTGACAGTCTGTATGTATATCAATGGTGAGATACAAGAGAGAGAAAAAGATTCTCCCACAGAGGACTGCCACTACAGACCGGTATGGGCATTTGGGTCTGACAAAATTTGTAGAGCCATTTGAGGAAATAATGAAATGTACTGCTAAAGGAAAGGCTTTTATATATATAATTCAGAGGGTACCAATCTGATATATAATTACAAGGAAATGATATTCATAAATTTATCATACTTTATCACAGCGATTCACAAAATAGTTACCATATGGAGGAAGTCTGTTTTACCCATCAAGTCTGCACCCGCTCAAAGCAGGAGCAATTCAGATGGTTACACACTTTCATCATTTCCTTACAGCACGTTCAAGCTGCTCCTAGCTCCTTTTAGAATGCATCCACAATTATTCCCAGCAGTACATTCCAGACTCAAACCACATGCAAAACAATTTTTATGTGTGACACCTTCATTCGACGTGCTTTCTCCTTGACCCCTCTGCTGATGTGAATAGTTTCTATCAACTGTCCATAATCTTAAAAACTTGCAATTTCCTCTGTTATAAAAAGAACAGACCCTGTTGCCCAATGTATTTATATAACTAAAACCCCCATCATTAGAATCATTTAGTTATTACCCAGTATCAAAATTATATACCATCTAGTGTCACAGCAAGGGAACAAGATTTGTGCTGGTTGAAACCATACAGTATCAGTCATATGCAAAACATCATCAAAAATCTGTATAAATACTAATTCAAATAGCATGAGGAAAAAGTTACAGTCAAAGCGCATGTATTTGATACTATTGAATAATTGGTTTAGTATCTTAAAATTTGATAAATGCCATTTTCTAAAGCAAGTTAAAAATATATACAGTGTTTAAAATTGTGGCTTGAAGAATTTAACAATCAGTAATAATACTGAAGACTTAATACTTTGTTAGTTAGATGGGACAAAATCATTGTGGATAATATTAACATGAGAATTCTAGCTCTTATTTTAACAGGGAATGGTAATTCATTTCTTAAATTGAGGTCTTTAGGAGGCTAATAGGCCTTATAGTCCTTCCTTAAATTACTTTGTATAATTTTACCTCAAACTCCATAAAACCATAAGTCATAGGAGCAAAGTAGGCCACTAGCTCTGTCATTCAGTCTTGGCTGATTTATTATCTTTCTCAATGCCATTCTCCTGCCTTCTCCCTGTAACCTTTGATGCGCTGACTAACCACGAACCTATCAACCTCTGCTTTAGATTTACTCAATGACTTTGCCTGCACAGCCATCTGTGGCAATGGATTCCACAGATTCACCACCCTCTGGCTTAAGAAATTCCTTCTCATCTCTGTTTTAAATGAACATCCCTCTATCCTGAGGCTGTGCCCTCTGGTCCTAGACTCATCTACTATACGAAACATCTCTCCACGTCCACTCTCTCTAGGCCTTTCAATATTCAATAGATTTCAATGAGATCCCCCTTCATTCATAAGAACTCCAGCAAGTACAGGCCTAGAGCCATCAAATGCTGCTTGTCCATTAACCCTTTTATTCCCAGATTCATTCTCATAATCCTTCTCTGGACCTTCTCCACTTCCAGTACACCCTTTCTTAGATAAGGGGCCCAAGACTGCTCACAATACTCCAAATGCACTCTGACCAATGTTTTTTTAAAGCCTCAGCATCACATCCTTGCTCTTATATTCTGGGTGTCTCGAAATGAATACTAACATTGCATTTGTCTTTCTTTGACGGGGTAGTGGAGGTATAATTTGTCCATCTGTGCTGATCACCCCATCCTTGACTAAGCTGTTCCACCGTGAACACGATCTGTTATGAGTCAACATGATGCTTTCAGATCAGGTCATGCATAGCACATACCTCCGCCGCACCGCTCAGGTGTGTTTCTGGGGTACAGGGGCTAGCGACCCTTGTGCCTGTTATTGCTGAGCAGCAATGAACCATCTGATTTGGCCTATCAGAGTTCTCTTTGGGAACTATTTGACTTGATCAGCATATCTGATCTGGCTATTGTTCACGATTGCACTTAATAAAAAAAAACACCAGCTCCACCTGCATGTTAACCTTGAGGGAATCCTGCACAAGGACTCTCAAGTCCCCTTGCACCTCTGATTTTTTAAAATTTTCTCCCCATTTAGAAAATAGCCCCTCCATCTACAAACGTTGTATCAATGCAAATTTGACCACAAAGCTATCAAGTCCGTCATCCAAATTGCTGATATATAAAGTGAAAAGAACCGGTCCCAATTCCAACGCCTGCAGAACACCACTAGTCACTGGCAGACAACCAGAATAGCCCCCCTTTATTTTGGCTTTTTTCCCCCTGCCAGTCAGCCTATCTTCTATGCTAGTATCTTTCCTGTAATATCTTGTTAAGCAGCCTCCTGTGTGGCACCTTGTCAAAGCCGGTATGAAAATTCAAGTAAGCAACATCCACTGACTCTCCTTTGTCTATCCTGCCTGTTATTTCCTCAAAGTATTTCAACAGATTTGTCAGTTAAGATTTCCCCTTAAGGAAACCATGCTGACTTTGGCCTACCTTCTCTGGTGCCTCCAAGTACCCCGATATGTCATACTTAATAATTGACTCCAACATCTTCCCAACCACTGAAGTCAGGCTAACTGGCCTATAATTTCTATTCTTCTGCCAATCCTTCCTTCTTAAAGAATGGAGTAATATTTGCAATTTTCCAGTCCCGTGGAACCATTCCAGAGCTCATAAAGTGGCATTCTTCACAAGAGTAGTCAGCTGGAAATTGCCTTGATTACCTCTGGTAAAAACATCCATTGGTGTAAATTAAATTAAAATTTGGAAGGAAAGTACATCCCCTGCTGCAATTTTGCAAGTATCTTTAGCACTTCCAATAGAAGAAACATTACTCCTTCTATTGTTGAATGATGTAGTTTTGAATAGGATGATTAGAGAGCTGCAAACAAAATAGGTAAACCAAGAATTTGTCAGGAAGCTCTATGAAATTTTGATTGAGATCCCATATTATGGCCTGAATTTATAGTTCTAATAGCAACTGATTTGTTACAACTTTCGCAGCCTGGCTAAGTTTAGCCTATTTTTAGACCAATTTACATTTGGGCCAAGTGCCTTGCTCAAACTATCAGCTCCCATTGACAGGGTCTCGCACAGCTAGTAACAATTCCAGAATAAGCCCAAACACAACAAAGATCAAAATGTTGGGAAAAAAATGAGTCAGTCAGCATCTGTGGAGAGAAAACGTAAGTTGTTTCAGGTGTGGGCGAAGGACTGATAAAAGGTGTATTCCCAAATAATAAACCTCCCCTATGAAAATCTAACTTATTTATCTCACCACAGATTCCATTTACTGTTTCAAATATTCTTTTTGTTACTGTATTTGGCACCTGCTGTTTTAATTTTGATTTTGTTTCCTGAGTAAAAGTGCTAGAAATGTGTTAAACTGGCTCAGATTTGCTCCATGTCCCTGCTGCTCTGCAGCCATAAACCATTGTATTATCCTGGCTGAATGTAAATGATCTGGCTATATTGTGACACTACGGTACCTCCACTCTGCTTATGGCAGCAAAGCAAGTCTCAGATAAAACTATCAAAAGACTGACTTGCAACTGATAAAAATTATTAACAATATGACTGATGACAATTATTAACAGTATACCAACAGTGCTGTAAAAATGAAAAGGAAGAATAAGCTAATTTTATATGGTCTAAAAAGAATGCCTGTACTATCATTGCAGAACTTTTGTATTACAGTTTTTATAGGATTAAATTAATGTATTTATTTAACAGATACAAAATGACAATTGAAAATTCTTCTTGTATACCATAAAAATGTGTTTAGTCAAAATCAGATCAGCTCTATTTCTCAGTTTAAACTAATCTCTTGGATACAAAACCGGAAAATAATTAGTAATAAAAAATGGGGAGAAGTGTATAAGGCATTTACCAAGTTCCAAAATTTCCTTGTATGAATATGCCAGAAAGAGGCATTAATAAGTCAATTTGCCTTAAAAAATTGCACAGTATCTCATTGATCCATTTGATTCATTTTGTGACCGGTAATTCAATATCATTTTGTGGCACAATGCTTTCTTTGGATTTGGTAACTTCCTTTCTGTTTCCATGATTATCTCTTTTTGGCAGCATGAACTGAACGAATCTTCTGGAACGTGATAAATATTTGCAAACAAAATGCAGGAGCAATGTGCACTCTTGCATCTCGGCTATTTATGCTTAGTTTTCTTTTTGGAATCAATTTGCCCCTATCCTTACTTTTTCCCCCCTTTCTTTGTAATACATGCATTCTGGGATATAAGATCCAATTCGTCTCCATCCCTTGTTTCTCTTTTTATAATTCTAGAAGCTATATCACTCAGAAACGCTGTATCAGTTATGTATTCCAGCATCTTCCATTTTTATCAAATTTGTTTGAAGAATTTATTATTTTAGAAAAATGTGAATTAATGTGGTCACTCAATAACACAGGAGAGAACACCATGACCCAAAGCATTGTGACCTTCAACAAATAAAAGTGTAAAAACCAATGGGACTTAAAATTGAAGTTAATAATGATTTTACACTCTGTAAATAATACACTAGCTAGTGATTTTTCAAAATGGTGGCAAAAGAAAAGTTTTCCTTTTTAGTTGGACTGCATATACCAACTTAACACAAGTTAAATCTTATTTGTTGCCCTTAGGATTGGGGAAAAATGAATATAATTCTGAAAGAATAAGTATAGCTCTCATTCAAATATTAATTCAGGATTGATCATTGGTATTTTCTAAATAGCTACAATAATTACATGGTAAAACTGCTACTTACTTAACCATGTAATGACACAGTTTTATTGAATAAAAAAGCAGCATGTACTTAATTTAAATCTTTGATTTTTCATATAATCTATGCAACCATCTTTATTAAAATTCGGCTAAGTAAATTTAAACTCGAGGGATTTTTTGGTCAATAACTATCCTGCAGATGTGAAATTTAGCACTCTAATTACTTTAATGTTCAGTTGCTAAAATTTATTACATTTTGTTGTAAAATGAGTGCAGAAATTGTAACTTTTCCTTAATATGAAATATGATATTGAAATTAAAATACTTTTCACAAATAGCTGACTCACACTTAATGTGGAATTTCAAAACTGAAATAATTGGATCTCTGTATTTGTAACAAATGACTGTATGTGTTGAAATTCAGATAAAATTTTCAGCCTTTTTGATTAGTCAGATCTGGGCGCTGTATAGATATTTGTGTGTGTTTTAGTGGAGTAAGTACTTCCTGGTAGTACTTTCCAAATACGTATAAGTAAATAAATTAAATCAATAAAAATTTGTCACTTGCTACAGCTGCTATTTAATACAACTTAATTCTGATGGCTTTCTGGTGTCTATTTGCTCAAGCTTACAGTGAAGGTGGAAATAAATCATACTATAGATGTTACTATTTAAAATTGCTTCTACTTTTATATTTTTTTAAACATAAAGTACACTTTGTTTATCATTGTAAGTAAAATTTACCTCAGGATATTTTCTTTTTCTCAACACTTACCCAGCATTTTGCTAAGTTCTGCATTGTGTAAATCGGGGTTCTGGATGGCAAGTTTTTTCCTCTCATCCTTCGCCCAAACCATGAAGGCATTCATGGGTCTCCGGATTCGTGGCTCAGCTTTGTTTCTGGCTGGAGATTCGTGACATGCGAGTCCAGCCCTGGGTTTTTCTTCTCTCACAGAAGTTTCCAAACCCTCTGACCATGAGTATGGACTCATTATTGTAGACATCACTGTGAATTGGGTTGCTTTTATCAGAAATAATCTATACAACTTTTTTGAAATTTATATAAAAGCAAGTAGGACTAAATCACAGTGGTGCTGATACTTAAAGCTGGTGAGTTGAAGTCCCAAATCAGGAACAGAGTCTCCCTGATTCATTTATTCCCTGTGTCAGTTGATGACAACTTTAACCAATGACCATGAGCCTGTTTTTAATAGAAGCTCCTCCCTTTAACTAGTGCTACAACCAAACAGCTCAGACTTGTAGCAACAAACTTAAAACAACAGAGCAAGGAAATAGATTTACTTTAGATTAATTCAGGTGATTTTCTAGCTATGTATTTTAAACCAAAGTGGATTTGGCATAATTCAACTACTCAAAACATAGTTGTACTTTGTCATAGTACTTTTCTGTTGTCACTCTTTTACTAATTTTATATCTCTAAGACTTTATGAATTTTTCTGATGATAAATTTTCCATTCTTATTTCTATCTGATTCAAAATTGGTACATATTTTTTATATTTCTTTAATACAAAGTTCATTTGGGCCATTTAGTTAATGTTGGCTCCCTGGGCACTCCTACTGGTCCCATTTCCCTAGTTACTTGCCTGTAATCTATACTATCATTAACTCCCACTGATTCTTCTGCCACCTCTCTACAAAAGTCTACAAATGTGTGATTTCCTATAGATTTTAATATTCCTATTCTAGTTGTTTGGCTTAGTTTGTGTTGTCCGATTATCAAACAAACTACCAGATATGTGCAAATCAGGAAGGAAAAGAGAAAAGGAGAAGATCCAACCATGACATTAACTGTAAGGAAACAATTTGCTTAGGGTGCAGATGGCTTTGCCAATCACATAACTAGAGCTTCAATGTTAATTCAGTGTCTGGTCCTTTCCCCTGCATTACATAATTCCACCTCTATCTAGCTTAACAATAATGCTTGTAAAAATAACATTGGAAATATGAAGATGACATTAAAACAAGATAATGTTACAAAAATTATCTGATTTTTTCGGACAACGTATGCTTATTTATGAAATGAAGTAAAAGAGAGTAATGAAGTAAGTTTAAGCTTTAGTTCCCCTCTAGAAGAGACATAATTTCTTGCAACTTTACTGATTCCTACGGTATGTTTTGTTCCAGAGTAATAGTGAGTTGCTATTTGATCTCAGTCATTGGTGCTATAAAAATAGAAATTCATGTTTTGTTACAATAACAGCAGCCCTTATAAAGATCTATTTTTGTTTTATTTTCTACTCATCCACTTTCAACCAAATCTTCCGTTTAGATTCTTTCTTAATCTGAACCCTCGTCAAGTGAAAATAAGTGTAGGTATCTGAAATGTGTAAAAAGCAGAAAATCCTGGAAATACTCATCAGATCAAGCATTGTTTGAAGAGAAAAAAAAGCAGAGCTAAAATTCCAGATCAATAACTTTCTCCCTCCATTGATGCTGCCTGATCTGCTGAATATTTATACCATTTTTGTTTTTGTTTCAGAATTTCTGCTTTTTTAGGATTTGGTTTTAAGTGAGAATAGTGTAGTTTGACTATAACAAATTGCAGGAGAATAGGCAGATGATGGAGAAAGCAGGAGAACTAGTAGCTAGGATGCCCTCCCATGACCAGTGATATACTGTAATTGCCATTATATCATTATCTGGAGACTTGGACAGGAGAATTTCATTTCATTAACCCAAGAGATTCTGCTTGTTTCTCATTTCATTACTTTCTGATCTTCGTGTGGCCCCAATTGACATCAAAGGGCTCTTCACAACAGTTAGCACAGTAGAAGCTCATAGGTCATTTGGAAGTCAAACATCTACAGAAATCTAGCTTTAATGCATTGGCTATGCAAGAAAACAAGGTACATAATCTCATTGTATATCTGTAATAACTTCTGTTTTTTTGGTATTGTATTAATAAACTTCCACTTGGACAGCACAATTGAGGTCAACCTTGGATGAATCATTTGATTAATTTACAGCTGTAAATTCTGAATAGATGATATACTGAGATGGATGTTCAGATACCAACCATTTCTGAATTTCCACCAGGAATTTCTGTTCAATATCACTAACTGGAGATTTGCACAGGTGATTCTCATTTCATTACTTTTTTAATCGTAATATAACTCCAATTGATATTTAAGGGGTGGGGTGGGGTGGGGTGGATCTGGACTCTTTAGGACTGTTAGCAGAGTAGAAGCTCATAGGACAATTGAGACAACTGTCCTAAAGAAATAGTAGACACCATGTCATACAAAAGTACTAGCTAATAAATGGTAGACGAAACGGCATATGTTTGGATTTGCTAAGAACACTAGCATCTCTGTATTCCTATTTTCCTGACACCCCATTTAACATTACATTTTTTCAGGTCTTCTCAACTTCCTGATTTTGCAGTGACGTGAGTGAATTAGTTTAATTATTCAACTATAACTGCTGTACTAATGAGTAATTATGTTTTCTCTATGCAAGGAGTATGGTATTGAATTTTCCTCCCAGGCACCAGTTAGGCATAAAATGGCCAGAAGTGAGCAAAAACCAGTGCAGGACTTTGCCTCACTGTGTCAATGTTTTTCTCAACTCCTGTATGTACTGGAATCTTCAATGCCCCCAACTTCTTCATCTCATGGGAGAAGACCAATGTTCCTGATCGATTTCTTCCTACTGTTCCTGCTAGGCCCATGAAGGGCCAATCTGTAGCACTAATACCTGGAGAGAAGAGCTGTTAACTCTGGGTACTTGTGCAAAGTAAAAACAGCTCCACAGTGTTGGTTCCACAGCATTGTATTCAAAGAATTTCATCTAACACAAATTCACAGATTGTTTGTGAGAGGGTTACTGGAAATAGACTTGCAGTAAACTGTTGGAGTTGAAATGACATTAATTTATCTCCCATTTTGTCTTCTTTTGAGATAATATTATATAGTTTAGCTTTGATTATTTTCATATATATCTACAAGAGTTTCATGCTCTGATTTCCTGAAAGTAAAGATGTCTTTACAAATAAATATTTGGTTGGAAAAATTATAAATGATTTGGTGTAGAAGGTAGTTTTGGACCCTGGATTTTCTTGTAGGCCAACTAAAACCAGAGGGACTTTGTCACTGGTGGTTACATGGAGCTAATGATTCTAATTTGTTTAGATGTGATTTTTCATACTACCATTTCACTTTTGACATGAGAGTATTTAACTCAATCAAATTGAATGGATAGAGAGAAAATTAACTTGTAATTGGTTCCTCCTCAAAGCAATTTATCCTTTGGCACAGATTTAGGGCCAGGTTTCCCCAGGTATGAAGAGATCAGCTGCATTAGGACAGATGTCCCATCACGAGATAGCCTGTAATCAAGCTTTGCCAACTTAATGGGTGAAAGTGGCCGATCTGCTTCGATCTCCCGATTTTATGCAAATGTTTGGTTACAATTTAGAGATTTGACAATAACCTACTGCCATATGTCCGATATACTCATATCTTAGTATGAATACAACATTGACAGATGCAAATTTAATTCTTTATTGTATGTTATTGTGGTAATCTGTCTAAATGACTGTTGTCCAATGGCACTTACGTCCACAATAATGAAGTATTTTGAGAGGTTGCTGTTGAAGCAGATCAGTTCCTGGCTGAGTGTGACTTGGATCTGCTCCGATTTGCCTAACAAAGCAATGGCTCTACAGCAGATGCGATCTCTTTGGCTCTTCACACAACCCTGGAACATCTGGATAGCTAAGTTGCATACATCAGGGTGCCCTTTATCGATTACAGCTCGGCATTTAACACCATCATCCCCTCAAAGCTAATAGTAAACCAAGATTTAGGCCTCAATATCCCCTTATGTAATTGGATCCTGGATTTCCTAACCCGTAGGCCCAAGTCAATTTGAGCAAAAGAATTCCCTCCACAATCTCCATCAGCACAGGAACACCGCAGGAATGTGTACTTACTGCCCTGCTCTACTCACTTTACACCTATGACTGTGTGGTTAAGTACAGCTCCAACACCGTATACAAGTTTGCTGATGACACCACTGTTGTGGGCTGTATCAAAGTTGGTGATGAATCAGCATACAGAATGGGGATCGGAAATTTGGCTGAGTGATGCAATAACAACAACCTCTCTCTCAATGTCAATAAAACCAAGGAACAGACAGTAGACTTTAGGAGAGGGAAACCAGAGGTCCATAAAGCAGTAATCATCGGAGGATCAGAGGTGGAGAGGGTCAGTAACTTTGAATTCCTAGTTGTCACTGTCTCAGAGGACCTGACCTGGACCAATCATAAAAATATTATTGCCAAATAAGTGCAGCAGTGCCTCTACTTCCTCAGAAATCTGCAGATTCGGCATGTCATCAAAAACCTTGGCAAACTTCTATAGATGTGTGGTTGAAAGTGTGCTGACTGGCTGCATTATGGCCTGGTATGGGAACATCAGCGGCAAATCTTACAAAAGGTAGCAGATTTGGCCCAGTGCATCATGGGTAAAACCCTCCCAACCATTGAGCACATCTACATGAAACATTGTTATAGAAAAGTTGCATCCATTGTCAAAGCTCCTCAGCACCCAGGCCATGCTCTTTTCTCTCTGGTGCCATCAGGTAGAAGGTACAAGTGCCTCAGGACTCACTCCACCAGGTTCAAGAACAGTTACTACCCCTCAACCATCAGGCTCTTGAACAAAAGGGATAACTACACTCATTTGAGGACTTTCAGCTTGTTATTTCATGCTCATTATTTATTGCCATTTAGTTATTTATTATCTGCATTTACACAGTTTGATTACAGCTTACAGTTCCTAATGTTTACAGTCTACAGATCCTGTTTAGTATCTGTTCTATAGTTTTGCTAAGTATGCCCGCAGAAAACGGATCTCCGGGTTGTACAGTATGTGGTGCCTCTGGTAATAAATTTTACTTTATCTCCTGAGACAACAGTTTTGAATTAAGTCAAAGAGTAAAATTTAATACTTGTTTCTCATGTCCTATCATTGCTGTTCGCAGGCTGGGTTTGCGAATCACTATTGCACACCACAAGTACATAAAATTCCAGCATTTAAAACCCAGACGTTTCTGTATTTGTTTCAAACACAATTCCAGGCCGGTCACGGAAAAGGCTTGGGGTCTCAGTGGAAGATGTTGGAGTCCACGCAGCGGGTAATGCTGATATGGAGCCGAAGCTGACGTGATGCCTCTGGGCTGACACAGGTGCTGGGGCCGGGGTTCCTGCTATAACCTCGCCTTGTGTGGAAAGGCGGGTCGTGTCCGGGCGAGGAGGGAGCGCTTGTTCTTCCATGATGCTGGGGGTGGAGTTGCTGCTCGCCGAAGCAACGGGATTTATTCTGTTGGATGTTAAAATGACCATCCACGGAGTGGTCGGTGTTTAAAGGTGAACTTTTTATGCTTTGGACTGCTGACAAGTGTGGAATAAGTTTGAAGGGCTTATAAAATAATCAATAAAAAAACTTTTTCCCCCCACATAGGAGAATATAATATCCACGTATATTCATTGTGAAGTAAAATCTCCGGCTTGTTTTCTACTGCGTTTGCCTGTAAATATGTCTTAAAATGCCTATCCTATGCCCGTTTGGTTGTAATCTATCTGGTTTTGGTTGTGAAGGTTTAACTATTTTGAGGGATGCTACGCAGGGCCGGGTGGCTGATTAAACTGGGTTGTAAACTGTAGAAGTTCGGGTCAGTTTGGTGGAGCTGTTGGAGGTTGTATTCTCAGCTCTAAGTCTTGTTGAGTTGATTCATTATTTCCCACTGTTGTCGGAAGAATCTATGTACACATTGGCGAAAAGGACGTGAGGCTGCAAAGGAAGGGATATATAATTCATAAAAGAAACACGCCCCAAGCCTGATAGGCGGCCGCCAGCCTTGGTGAGTGGGAAGAGGAGTCTGGGGAAGTAGTAGAGCTGCAGGAACAGTTAGTATCTGCATATTAGAACAAGTGGAAATTTTCTGTTTATTATAGTGGGGGGAAGTACAGCGAAGCCATCCCTAAAAGGAAAAAAAACAATTCCTTTCGCAGATGTCTGAAGAACACTTGATAATTTGCCTATATGTTCGTACAATTGAAGAGTCCGTAGAAAATATTTACGATGTATTGTGAAGCCACATTGACGTGGTAATCATAAAGTTTTGAAGCCATGAATTCAGTACGTGTAGTGAAGCCTGAGAAACATTGATGGATTGATTATAGTGTTTTAAATAAATTGTCATGGCACAGATTTTAGGATGTTGAGGGATACGTTTGAAACATTCTCTGGAGTTTGCATTCGCTGGCATACTGAGAGATTGGGGCTGAGAGGGAACTGGATCAACCATGATGAAATGGTGGTGTAGACTCGATGGGCCAAATGGCCGAATTCTGCTCCAACATCTTATGGTCTTGTATAATATTACCATTGCCGTGGAACTGGTCAGAAATGCGAGAGAATTCTCAGTATGGAATACAGTTGTGTATGCTCAGAGCGAACGGAAGGGTGCTTCATTAGGCCAGAATCACCTGATGGTGAGAACCCCGTTATCGTTGTCAGGGCAACCTTTCTGCTCAACTGTGTCCATTCGAGACAGCCAATTATTTCAATTGTAACGAAGTAGAACACGTAGCACAACTTTGCAATCTCATTTAAAGTTGATTGAAAGTTAAAATGGAGAATAGGAATACACCCTCTGCAATCCACAAGGCAAGGAAGTACATTTTTGAAGCAGTCAAAAAAAACCTATATAATATCAAAGCAAATGTAATCTATGAGCACTGAACTTGGAATAGCATCTAACTCACACAAAAAGTCCACTGTCCTGAATTTTAAAGGAAAGATGAGAAATAAGAGCAGAATTAGGCCATTTGGCCCATCGAGTTTGCTCCACCGTTCCACCATGGTTGGTTTATTATCCCTGGCTCATCCCCATTATCGTGCCTTTTTCCATAACCTTTGGCACTCTTACTCATCAAGGATATACCCAATGAATTCCACAGATTCGCCATCATCATCCCTGTTCTAAATGGATGTTCTTCAATTCTGAGGCTGTGCTCTCTGCTCCGCTTTGGGAACACCCTCTCATAAATTCGCTCTCTATCTAGGCCTTTCAGCATTCCATAGGTTTCAATGAGATCCCCTCCCCCATTCTTCAGTGAATACAGACCTAGAGCCATCAAATACTCCTCATGTTAACTCTTTCATTCCTGGGATCATTCTTGTGAACCTTCTCTGGACCCTCTCCAATGCCAGCGTATCCTTTCTTAGATAAGTGGTCAAGAACTGCTAACATACTCCAAGTGCAGTCTGAGCAACATCTTATAAAGCCTCAGGATAAAGTAGAGGTCACTCTAACAGGGTGATACAATTAATTTCAGAAGTACAGGAAAGTCCCATTAACCAGCAGCTATATGTCAGATCCCTGCAATGTACCAATACAACATTTAGTCAATTGAGGAAAAGGGTATTTTGAAGATTCAAGATCTCAGACCAAGCACAGAAGTTGCCCACTAATTAGTGTTCTCTACTCTGTGCCTGTAAGTGCTACTAGGTATTTCTTTGTGCCTTTGTTCTTGAAATTATGTATTAGTTACAGAGGAAGGGTGCTTGGAAATATTACAGTTTCTGATGTCATATTGAATCAGGGAAGGGATGCTTTCTTGAGGGGAAAAACATGAGGTCCAACGTCAAGAATTAGAGCTGAATATTAATAAACTATCTTGGAGAGAAGAGTAGTTGTGAACTTTGTGTCTGCAAACTGGAAAATGTCACAGATCTCAGGTACATTACATACAGTATGTAATTTTATACCAGACCTTGCTAAAACATTAATATCTTTCTATGAGTTGTTCAAGGAAGAGGAGCACATCGTTAGGGTGATAAACAGCAGAAGGAGTATTGGTCTAAGGCAAGTCCAAACATGGAGTTGTTGTTTTGTGGCCACTGTGATTCTTGTGAAGACTGCAATTAGGATGTTGCAGCTGTCATCACTCATGGTTGAGAATTGGGTCAGGAGGGATCTATAGCTTATGTTTCTCAAATAATGTCAAATGCACAGATCAAAAAGACATAATTTCTCAAAGTTAGATCCAGCAATTCCCATTTCTTCATTGCACCACAAAATTCCTGATGAAAGAAAAGTTATGAATTTTTCAAAGTTTGTACCCATTGTTCTTTATGTTAATATTGGAATAACTGAAGTCCTCCATATTACCATTCTAGCACATCTCTGTAATGTATCTTCAGATCTGGTTCTTTTTCTTTGTTTGGTAGCAGGTAGGATATCCCCATTAGTGTGATAGTGTTCTTTTAGCTTCTTAACTCTAAACACACTTCATTTTTGACCCCTATGGACATCCTTCATTTTCCTTAATTAAAACCACCACCTGCCTCCATTTCTCTCTTTCTACCTGCATTTTTGAACAATATTTCAATTATGCTATACATCATATTTCATCCATGAGAAATCATGACTGAAGTTCACCAGCACAAGTATTCTGCACCAGTCTTTGTACTTATTGTCATTTCACTTAGGTTGCACCAAAACAAAAATGTATTTCTTCCTAGTCTAGGTAGACCTGCTAAACTGACTCCCTTGTGTACATTATTATATTGTGAAGGGACATCAGATACCATTAAGAACTATAATTTTATCCAGTAATAGCTAGATAATTATTTAGAATAGCTTTCTCTCTGCTCCCATGCCATCATTTGTAAGGTTATGCATAGAACTTTAATCACTTTCTTCTTAGTTCTTATTTATGTACTATCCCTGATCAGTGTTGTATGTATCTACTGACAACAGTCAATTCTAATATCCTTCATAGGCCTTAAATATTAATGATTTCTTCTGATTAAATGTTAGGAAGAATAAGGCCATATTCATTGGTACCGACCAACACCTTTGATTCTAAAACCACCCACTCCATCTCCTTCCCTGATCAGTCTGAATGTGAACCTGCAAATTTGCAGCTTTAGCCTTTATTGTCCCACCCATATCATCATCACCAAAGCTACTTGCATTTACCATTACATCACCCATGTATGCATTACTGTATTGGTTGCTGAAACTGATGCCTTTGTTGTATGTAGATTGGCCTATTCCAATACTCTCTTGTCTGCCATTCTTTTATCCTGCATGATTTGACATTATCCAAAACTCTGCTATCCTTATTCTAAATTTCATTATTCCATTGACCCATAACACCATTGCTTCTTAACATATTATTAGCATAACCCCTATGCTTGTAACTTAACTTGCTTTGTGGCTGCCCGTAAGCAGACAAATTTCAAGGTGTACCATTTAAACATTCTTTGATTATAAATGTGCTTTGAATCTTGTCTTCCAATCCTCCAAGTATTCCAATCCAATACTTGCAAGACAATATGTCTTCCAATATTCAATATGCTTGTAACATACATTGTCTTCCAATATTCTAAATCTCATTATTGCACTGACCCACACCCCTGTGCTTGTTAACATAACACCTATGCTTGTAACATACAATGCCTTCCAATTCTGCAACACCTTGATTTTAAAAGTTTCACATTCTTTCAATTTTTCTACTGCCTTTCTCATCCTTATCCCCATTCCCTCCTCCGCATCTGCAAACTTCTGGGATCTCCTTGCTGCCGCAGTTGTGGCCTTTTGGTTCGTCAGCTCCAATTGTCATGGTTTCCATGCCATTAGAATCAGTTGGTTGATTTGTGAAGTATCGTGTGCTTCTTGGAGTGCAACATCAAGTATACATTAAGCAAATGCACGCACAGGCGTCTTCACTCTGTGGGCCACTTCTTCAGAATGAAGACCATCATCCTTGACCTCAAGGGATAGCCACGATGACGATTTTAAATACTCCCTGTATGGTTGGTGCACCTTCAGCTGCCCTGGCTTTAAGCTTGAGCAAACCTTTTTACTCCTCTCTCTTTTCTAATGTATCCTTCTGGAAAAATGGGCCAGAAAGTGGCAGATGGAATTTAATACAGACAAGTGTGAGGTGTTGCATTTTGGAAGGACAAATCAAGGTAGGGCATACACCAGGGGTCCCCAACCTTTTTTGCACCGCGGACAGGTTTAACATAGACAATATTCTTGTGGACCGGCCGACCCGGGGTGGGGGGGGCTTGGTGGTGTTAATCACGACCGGAATATAGGTGACAAGTCAACTATAAGTCACTTATAAGTGGCTAATACACTCAATCTCGTTTCTAAAAGGGTTTATCTAATGAATTTAATATTAAACACAGTGCATATTTTCCTCGCATGAATTTAGTGATAGGTCAATTATAAGTCACTTACAAGTCAATAGAATTATAACATTTTAAGTAACGTTTGGATATTAAGCACACAGCGCATATTTTCCTCTTATGAATATATAAAATCATTGCAACACACAATATCGCTGAATCAGTGGGAACCCTGGGCTTGTTTCCCTGCAACAAGACGGTCCCATCGAAGGGTGATGGGAGACAGCAATACTCGAATGGGGTTCATTATGTCCAGTCTATTCCGCAATTTAGTTTTCGTTGCATTCATTGCAGAAAACTCCGCTTCGCAGCGATATGATGTTGGAAATGGAAGCAACGTTTTCAGTGCTTTCGTGGCGATCTCAGTATATTCAGCCTTGACTTTGATCCAGAATGCCAACAGAGATGTTAGGTCAAACATACTTTTCAGCCCAGCGTCATTTGCAAGCTCGAGGAGTTGATCTTTTTCCCGCACTGACATGGATGATTCACCAGGGACATTCACAAATGGGTCACGGACCCATTCCTTTGGGCATCTTGGGTCATTTGCGTCTTGGGTCACTGATGACCTCGTGTGGGTAATGACCTCGTGTGTGTTCAAGTTCAACAGTGGGCGTGACAGGGAATGAGGAAAAGTGCAGCTGACTCGTATCATTAAATCATATCATTTCCTCGCAGCCCGGTACCAGTCTGTGGCCCGGTGGTTTGGGACCACTGGCATACACAGTAAATGGTAGGGCACTGAGGAGTGCGGAGGAACAAAGAGATCTGGGAGTTCAGGTACATAATTCCTTGAAAGTGGCGTCACAGGTAGACAGGGTTGTAAAGAAGGCTTTTGGCATCCTGGCATTCATAAATCAAAGTATTGAGTATAGGAGTTGGGTTGTTATGGGGTGGTTGTATAAGACACTGGTGAGGCCAAATTTGAAGTATTGTGTACAGTTCTGGTCACCTAACTATAGGAAGGATATCAGTAAGATTGAAAGAGTGTAGAGAAGATTTACTAGGATGTTGCCGGGTCTTCAGGAGTTGAGTTACAGGGAAAGATTGAACAGGTTAGGACTTTATTCCTTGGAGCGTAGAAGAATGAGGGGAGATTTGATAGAGGTTTACAAAATTAAGGGGGGTATAGACAGAGTAAATGTGAATAGGCTCTTTCCACTTAGATTAGGAGAGATAAATACGAGAGGACATGGCTTTAGGGTGAAAGGGGAAAGGTTTAGGGGGAACATTAGGTGGAACTTCTTCACTCAGAGAGTGGTGGGAGTGTGGAACGAGCTGCCATCTGACATGGTAAATGCGGGCTTACTCTTAAGTTTTAAGAATAATTTGGATAGGTACATGGATGGGAGAGGTCTGGAGGGTTATGGACTGGATGCAGGTCAATGGGACTAGCGGAATAATGTTTTGGCACAGACTAGAAGGGCCGAATGGCCTGTTTTCTGTGCTGTAGTGTTCTACGGTTCTATAACAGTAAAATTTTTGCTTGGTTTTTCTATCAATCAGTTTGAATGGCTTCCATCTGGAAATTTCTTAGGAAAAAAGGAAATCGTTTCAACGACGCCACAGAAAATGAATTTCCAGTGTATGCAGATTTCCTCATGTTTGCATTCATAAGGATGTTGATTGGTTTGAAGGATTTGAATTACAAGGAGAGAATAGATAGGAATTTTCTGGAGCGAAGAAGTTGTGAAGTGCGACTTTGTAGAGGTATTTATAAGTTATGAAAGACAGGTGGGGTTGATGGGCAAACATTTAAAGTGAGAGGGAGGAGATTTAAAGGGAATCTGAAGGGTAAATATTTCATATGGAGTAGTTGGTATCGGGAGTGAGTTGCCGAAGGTGCTGGTGGAGGCAGGAGCATGAACAACATTTAAAAAAACATCTGGACAGGTACTTGAATGAGCAAGACAAAGGGATATGGATTTAATGCATAGACAGGCATGATAGTTGTCATAGACAGAGTGGGCCGAAGGGCCTGTTTCTAGGCTGTAGAATGCTATGAATGGAGAAGATGAGTAATCTCCCCATACAATGGGGCATGGCTAACTGCATGTTATTGCTAATATCACTAGTCTCAGTCTGGAAAGAGCCTGACACATATACTAACCTCCTTAGTTAGTGATGACCTTCCTACTCTGAGGAGGAAGCTATGGATGCAAAGTCTGATACATTTCATTGAAGATGTCCTTACTGAAGCACAGGCATCAGTTCCTTGCTGAGGATGATGTAGGTGAACTGCTCGCTGAGCATTCTGGCTCCAGCTAAGATCCCTTTTTACTCCAGGAGTTTCTCCTGCTTAAAGAGACCTCTTTTCACTTTTTTCTCTCATGCTGCTTTCCACGGGGAAAGCCTTCATGTGGTTGCGAGCAGTGACTTACTTTTCTGAAGTCAGGAAAATGTTTTTCAACACCTACGGTATCGGTCTCAGTAAACTTCTTCAACTTGGAACAATAGCAGAATGTACTTGCGCAATCATACCAACAGCCAGAAAAAAATTAGTCAGCACCCAACTGGTGAGTCGCTCCGGTGGGGAATAGTCTTTCCTGTTGCTGAATGCTTGTTGTTTAGCTGTCCAAGTGTAAAGGAGGCCATTAACTGGAACATTGTACTGTATTCCAAGAGACTAGGTTGTGTAATCTACCCGGTTATTGTCATGGCCTGCCAGTTCTACGTACTTGGGAAAGGGATCAGCCTCATTAGTGCCCTTACTAATATCCCTTCTAGTACAAACATTCCCACAGATATACTGCTGAATCAATTTTGGCTTTCCAGCTTTAAGAAAGGGAGCTACCAAGCTTTTTTTTCCATGTAAGTAACAGAAGTGATCAATAGATGGCACCACATATTGATTTTTGTTGAACCAGAGTCACTTCAATGAGAAAATATAAAAACCTTCCTGAATTCTAAGTGTATGAATACATCCTTTAATGTACATCTTGTATGAACATACATCGTAAAGGTGGAATATTAATTTGGATGATTTTTTCCCCACACTTTTCTAGATAATTTTTAGATTGTGGTGTCGTTCATTGGGAAAAGCCCCTTCCATATTGATAAAGTTCATAAATTGTTTGATATATATTTTTTAACTAAGGTTATCATACTAATTAATAGATCTGAATTTGATTGCAGTATTTCAACTCCAAAGTCTAATTTTCTGAAATCGCCTAATCATGAAAGTAAAGTGTGTAATTTTGATTAACATTGTGAATGTGAAGGTTACAATTTAACTGAAAACTGCAGATAAAAGAGTCGAGGAGCTCAATAAAATAGGAAGTAAGGATTAAGTTATTTGAAGACTGCAGGCAGAGGAAAGATTTAGAACTTTGAGGTATTAGACTGTCATTTTTTGTTTTCCTATGCTATTCAGAAATGAAAAGGTAGGAAGAAATGTGTGGAGCACTGCATATGAAATGTGGGACAGACCAAAGAGGAAGAGTCAAGGAAATTCAGGTATTACTTGCTAAAGATTGTCATTTGAGGCAAAAGAAGCTCATCTATCAAACGTACCTTGTCTCCTATTTCATAAGGAGTGACAAGGTCTCTGTAGGATGGTAGTCCTCGGGCACTTACATGTGATTCATCTAAATAGTTAAGAGAAACATTCAACAGGAAAGTAATATAGGACAGATGGAATGGCTGTGCCAAGAATTAAGAAAACAAAAATTAGCACAATAAAGCTTAATAACACCCTGACTCAGTGCAAAATGAGCTCATTTGTCAAAGAAGGGTGAGCTGGCTTTTTCAGAATGCTGTCATAATGCTTCCCAGTTGGATTGTTTTCAAGTTGCACTTTACACTTTTTTAAACTCTGCCTTGGAGTATCTTTTTAAAATGTTTATACCCTTTTATATTTTACTTATCTGAATGTTTTATTATCTCAGGCAAAACTTTAACCAGCTCTTGTTGAAAGTGACACAGCAAAATAAAATTCTTCTGGAGAAGGCCATGGTAAACTGGGAGATTTAAAACAAAATCATCAAGTACAGAAAATTAGCATCATGAAGCAAAGTGAATGATGCATTTCAGGATGCAGCAAAAAGAGGAAAGAACAGAGGTCTGTAATGGAGTGGGAAGATAGGAAACGTAAAGAATAATATGGTGTAAAGAGAAATACAATAAATTAAAGTTCAAAAGTTGGATTCGGCAGTGCAAGTGACAATAGTTGAATCATGAAATCATTGTGCCGAATGGGCTAGGCTTTGCTGGCTCGACTCTATTTGTTTTCCAATACTTTCCCACCTCCTGTTAACTGGAATTGCCACCTGCACTTATCCAGTGCTGTTGTGGATGACCAGTTCTTCTTGCCCTGGGCAGAGTTCACTAGCATCAATTGAACAGCCATTGAGAAAGCCCTGTCTCCAAAACACTCCTTTAAAGCTTTGATAGCCTCAGAGCTGGAGACAGTACTTTTGTGTTTTAATGTTTCTGATATTCAAAAAACATTAATCTATCCAAGTTGAATGTAAATTTATTTAAACATAATTATGACAAAATAATAAAACAGCAACAGTGGTGGTACTGATTGGAATAATTATTTTGAAAGAAAGTTATTGAAAGTGGAATAATATTTTCCCCTTGCCTGATGGTCTCTGTTGAAGTCAATGTGAGTTAATACAAAGAATCCCTGCAAAATATGCCAAATAGTCAGCTTTTTGTTAAAAATAACAGCTAAAGAATAGAGTAAAAATAAAACAATGGAAAAATTAATCAGTAGAATAAACAGGTATTTTTCTAGTTCTTCATGAGACCTTCGTTAGACGTTGGGTAGGTTCCCATCACTTCAATGAAGACTTTGTAAAAGTTGTGGAGGAGGTCCACAAGTTCATTTCCAACTTAAAACAGCTTGGTTGTGTTGAGAAGCTCAGCCCTTGGACCTACATACATAAGAGAAATGTGTGTAATTTAATTGTAATTTACTAAGTTGTGTTTGTGGGCAATTTAAATAGGTTTGGGAATTCATAATATAAATGCAGAATTGGATTGAGTGTTAAGTTATATCCTCATCTCGGAGGTTAGTGAATTGCCATCTCAAGCAGTGAACACTAGTTCAGCTCTCCCAGGAGATTATGTAGATCCAGGTGTGTATGTGCTGTGATGTATAGGGTACTGGAATCTATGAGACAGCATGAATAGAATAGTTGTTCTTTAAGGATCATTTTTAATATCCTGGGAACATGCTGTTCAGTTTCATTACCAATTTGCTAATTATGCAAAAGTCAGATATCTTCCCATATTTTTTCCAAATAATTTGTTACTAATTGAAAATGTATCTTCAGATTGCTACCTTAGTTCCAGCAGGTTTCTCAATGTAATTCTATTAATCCAAAAAAAGTCAATGTTGGAAATGTGAAGTTGAGTATAAAAGCAATGTTAACTAGAAATGACAGGTACTATTTTATCATCTGAAAGGAAAGAACTTGCACAGTCTTAACCAAAAAATCATTTCCTCTGTTCAAATCTTTTATACATTATTTCAAGTTATGTGTTCTGAGCACTCTAGTTGTCATACATCACACATAAACGACTTTGTTACGAATGCCAAATGATCTTTCTGAAACAAAAACAATTGATTATTACATGATGAATCATCTTGTCAGGAGCTAGAAAGTTGTAAGATGTTATAGGCAAAGAAAATTTGTAATTGCTTGACTTTTCTAATTAGAACATTTTGCAATAAGAAGTCCCCAGTGGTAACCTTAATGGGACCGGCCAGTAAAACTCACAACCTATATACTGGACTCCCGACCATTGCCTCCGTGTGACTAAGACAATAGTGCATCTTTTGGGATCTTGGAATATGGTAAAGCACTCAATTCTGTTATGATATATCAGCCAAAAATGTTAGTGGGATAGCTCTAGTGTTTCTTTCCAAAGTTAAAGGAATGAAAATGCTTAGATATTTGATAATATCAGCCACATGGTTGAAAGCTAGAAGAGAGAAATGTAATACATACACTTTTGGGTAGTTTTGCTGATCTGACACAAATTCAGTACCAGACATGTATCAAGTGATGTTCCCCATGAATTTCTATTTTTAGGGAAATCACTCTATTTCCTGTTCAATCATCTACTATTGAGGAGATACAGAAACATCTCTGCATAGACACCCAGACTGAAAAATAGCTTTTTCCCCAGGGCTGTCGTACAACTGAACAATTCTCCCTCCTCCCACCCACCCATAGTTCGTAGGCACTATGGACAACCTCTAAAAGAGGCTGATTTTTCGGAGTGAAGGGAGTTTTTTTACTACTCGGGGTAAAAGAGGGGCAAGACTGCGCAGGCGCGTGACATCAGCCAGTAGTGCATGAAAGGTTTAAAAAGAATACTGCCGTATCCAGCGGGCAGTGAAGTGAGAGGCGGCAGAGTTGTAGGGCTTTGGCTCAACGGGCTTAGGTGGTAACGGGACGAGGCGAGGTAGGTTTAACTGTGTTAATTGCGGAAAGGAGGAAGTATGAGTGTGAGGCCAGTTTCCTGTGCTCGGTGTCAGATGTGGGAGGTCCTGGAGTCTCCCAGCCTCCCGGACGGCCATATCTGCACCAGGTGTGTCGAGCTGCAGCTCCTGAGGGACCGAGTTAGGGAACTGGAGATGCAGCTCGATAACCTTCGCCTGGTTGGGGAGAGCGAGGAGGTGATAGAAAGGAGTTATAGGCAGATGGTCACACCGGGGCCACGGAAGACAGACAGGTGGGTCACAGTCAGGAAGGGGAAGAGTCAGGTACTAGAGAGTACCCCTGTGGCTGTACTCCTTGACAATAAGTACTCCTGTTTGAGTACTGTTGCGGGGGGGGGGGGGGCGGCGGACAGCCTACCTGGGGGAAGTGGCAGTGGCCGTGCCTCTGGTACAGAGTCTGGCCCTGTGACTCAGAAGAGTAGGGAAGGGAAGAGGAAGGCAGTAGTGATAGGGGACTCTATAGTTAGGGGGTCAGACAGGTGATTCTGTGGATGCAGGAAAGAAACTCGGATAGTAATTTGCCTCCCAGGTGCCAGGGTCCAGGATGTTTCGGATCGTGACCAAGACATCCTGCAGTGGGAGGGAGGACAGCCAGAGGTCGTAGTACATATTGGTACCAATGACATAGGTAGAAAAAGGGAAGAGGTCCTGGAAAAAAAGACTATAAGGAGTTAGGAAGGAAGTTGAGAAGCAGGACCGCAAAGGTAGTAATCTCGGAATTACTGCCTGTGCCACGCGACTGTGGGTATAGGAATATGATGAGGTTGAGGATAAATGCGTGGCTGAGGGATTGGAGCAGGGGGCAGGGATTCAGATTTTTGGATCATTGGGACCTCTTTTGAGGCAGGTGTGACCTGTACAAAAAGGACAGGTTGCATTTGAATCCCAGGGGGACCAATATCCTGACGGGGAGGTTTGCTAAGGCTACTGGGGAGAGTTTAAATTAGAATTGTTGGGGGTGGGAACCGAACTGAAGAGACTGGGGAAGAGGAGGTTGGCTGACAAATAGAGAAAGCTTGTAGACAGTGCGAGAGGGAGCATAGGCAGGTGATAGAGAAGGGATGTGCTCAGACCAAAGGTTTGAAATGTGTTTATTTTAACACAAGGAGTATTGTGAACAAAGCGGATGAGCTTAAGGCGTGGATCAGTACTTGGAGATATGATGTGGTGGCCATTACAGAGATTTGGATGGCTCAGAGACAGGAATGGCTACTTCAAGTGCCGGATTTTAGATGTTTCAGTAAGGACAGGAAGGGAGGCAAGAGAGGTGGGGGCGTGGCACTGTTGATCAGAGATAGTGTCATGGCTGCAGAAAAGGTGGACACCATGGAGGGATTGTCTACTGAGTCTCTGTGGGTGGAGGTTAGGAACAGGAAAAAGTCAATAACTTGGTGTTTTTTATAGGCCGCCCAATAGTAACAGGGATATCGAGGAGCAGATAGGGAAACAGATCCTGGAAAGGTGTAATAATAACAGAGTTGTCGTGATGAGAGATTTTAATTTCCCAAATATCGATTGGCATCTCCCTAGAGCAAGGGGTTTAGATGGGGTGGAGTTTGTTAGGTGTGTTCAGGAAGGTTTCTTGACACAATATGTAGATAAGCCTACAAGAGGAGAGACTGTACTTGATTTGGTATTGAGAAATGAACCTGGTCAGGTGTCAGATCTCTCAGTGGGAGAGCATTTTGGAGATAGTGATCATAATTCTGTCTCCTTTATAATAGCATTGGAGAGAGAGAGAAACAGACAAGTTAGAAAAGCATTTAATTGGAGTAAAGGGAATTATGAGGCTATCAGGCAGGAAATTGGAGGCTTAAATTGGAAACAGATGTTCTCAGGGAAAAATATGGAAGAAATATGGCAAATATTCAGGGGATATTTGTGTGAAGTTCTGTATAGGTACATTCCAATGAGACAGGGAACTTATGGTAGGGTACAAGAATCATGGTGTACAAAGGCTGTAATGAATCTAGTCAAGAAGAAAAGAAAAGCTTACAAAAGGTTCAGAGAGCTAGGTAATGTCAGAGATCTAGAAGATTATAAGGCTAATAGGATGGACCTTAAGAAGGAAATTAGGAGAGCTAGGAGGGGCCATGAGAAGGCCTTGGCAGGCAGGATTAAGGAAAGCCCCAAGGCACTCTACAAGTATGTGAAGAGCAAGAGGATAAGATATGAAAGAATAGGACCAATCAAGTGTGACAGTGGGAAAGTGTGTATGGAACCAGAGGAAATAGCAGAGGTACTGAATGAATACTTCAGTATTCACTATGGAAAAGGATCTTGGTGATTGTAGTGATGACTTTCAGCAGACTGAAAAGCTTGAGCATGTAAATATTAAGAAAGAGGATGTACTGAAGCTTTTGGAAAGCATCAAGTTGGATAAGTCAGTGGGACCGGATGAGATGTACCCCAGGCTACTGTGGGAGGTGAGGGAGGAGATTGCTGAGCCTCTGGCGATGATCTTTGCATCATCACTGGGGATGGGAGAGGTTCCGGAGGATTGGAGGGTTGTGGATGTTGTTCCCTTATTCAAGAAGGGGAGTAGAGATAGCCCAGGAAATTATAGACCAGTGAGTCTTACTTCAGTGGTTGGTAAGTTGATGGAGAAGATCCTGAGAGGTAGGATTTATGAACATTTGGAGAGGTATAATATAATTAGGAGTAGTCAGCATGGCTTTGTCAAGGGCAGGTCGTGCCTTACGAACCTGATTGAATTTTTTGAGTATGTGACTAAACACGTTGATGAAGGTAGAGCAGTAGATGTAGTGTATGTGGATTTCAGCAAGGCATTTGATAATATACCCCATGCAAGGCTTATTGAGAAAGTAAAGAAGCTTGGTATCCAAGGGGACATTGCTTTGTGGACCCGGAACTGGCTTGCCCACAGAAGGCAAAGAGTGGTTGTAGACGGGTCATATTCTGCATGGATATTGGTTACCAGTGGTGTGCCTCAAGGATCTGTTTTGGGACCCTTACTCTTCGTGATTTTTATAAATGACCTGGATGAGGAAAGTGGAGGGATGGGTTAGTAAGTTTGCTGATGACACAAAGGTTGGAGGTGTTGTGGATAGTGTGGAGGACTGTCAGAGGTTACAGTGGGACATTGATAGAATGGGCTGAGAAGTGGCAAACACGAGGAAATCTGCAGATGCTAGAATTTCAAGCAACACACACATAAAAATTACTGCTGAACGTAGCAGGCCAGGCAGCATGTATAGGAAGAGGTACAGTCGATGTTTCAGGCCGAGACCCTTTGTCAGGACTAACTGAAAGAAGAGAGAGTAAGAGATTTGAAAGGGGGAGGGGAGATCCGAAATGAAGTGGCAGATAGAATTCACCCCAGATAAGTGTGAAGTTGTTCATTTTGGTAGGTCAAATATGATGGCAGAATATAATATTAATGTTAAGACTCTTGGCAGTGTGGAGGATCAGAGGGATCTTGGAGTCTGAGTCTATAGGACGCTCAAAGCAGCTGCGCAGGTTGACTCTGGTTAAAAAGGCGTATGGTGTATTGGCCTTCATCAATAGTGGAATTGAATTTAGGAGCTGACAGGTAATGTTGCAGTTACATAGGACCCTGGTCAGACCCCACTTGGAGTACTGTGCTCAGTTCTGGTTGCGTCACTACAGGAAGGATGTGGAAGCCATAGAAAGGGTGCAGAGGAGATTTACAAGGATGTTGCCTGGATTGGAGAGCATGCCTTATGAGAATAGGTTGAGTGAACTTGGCCTTTTCTCCTTGGAGCGACGGAGGATGAGAGGTGACCTGATAGGGGTGTATAAGATGATGAGAGGCATTGATCGTGTGGATAGTCAGAGGTTTTTTCCCAGGGCTGAAATGGTTGCCACAAGGGGACACAGGTTTAAGGTGCTGGGAAGTAGGTACAGAGGAGATATCAGGGGTAAGTTTTTTCCGCAGAGAGTGGTGAGTGCATGGAATGGGCTGCCGGCAGCGGTGGTGGAGGCGGATACAATAGGGTCTTTCAGGGACATTTAGATAGGTACATAGAGCTTAGTAAAATAGAGGGCTATGGGTAAGCCTAGTAATTTCTAAGGTAGGGACATGTTTGGCACAACTTTGTGGGCCAAAGGGACTGTATAGTGTTGCAGGTTTTCTATGTTTCTATGAAATGGGCATAATTCTTGTTGCTATTTTATGGAGGAGGGAGGAGAAGATGGCGTGACGCAGCGCGCGCGGCTGTTCCAAATGTTATCGTATGTGTTAACTAGGATGCCGTGCACAATCCTGATTTGATGGAGACAGCCGTGAGAAGCACGGAGGAACACCTGGAGAAACTTCTGAAATGCCTGCTTCGCTGCAGCTGCTACTGTACGATCGAGAATCTCTGGAGGAGAAGGCCCCAGATCCTCAGTTTTGCCTATTGCCTGTTGCTGGGGCTGGGGTCGAAGCGCTCGGCAGAGATAGTGCTCAGTGCTCGGTGTCAGAGAGCTGGTCGGAGGCTCGGAGTTTTTGGACGGACTCTGAGTCGGACTGTGGTTGGATGCTTCCAGAATGCTGCATCGGCAAGTTTGCAGCGCTGGAGGTTCACCATCTGTGTGAGATGATGGGACTTTTGAAAGGCTTTGAGACTTTACCGTGCCATGGTCTGTTCTTATCAAATTATGGTATTGCTTTGCACTGTTGTAACTATATGTTATAATTATGTTTTTTTTTTGTCAGTTTTCCAGTCGGTTTGTCATGTGTTTCTGTGAGATCATTCTGAAGAAACATTGTATCATTTCTTTATGGATGCATTACTAAATGACAATAAAAGAGGACTGCGTGTCCTCATAATCTAAAAAAATCTAATAATTATTGTATTTTGTAACATGGGCATGTGCAACACTTAAATGTTTTAAGTTTTTTAATTTTAGAGTTGTTTGTTTTTAATTCTAAATAACTCTGGTATTTTAAATTTAATCATGTGTTTAGTAATTGAATTGCCGGTTTGCTGTGTTGCACTGAATTGAGTAGCATGGCACTCTTGTTGTCCTCAGCAATGTCAGTAAAGCTCTAACTTTCTAATGTTTCCAACTTTCTCCTTTTTAAGTTTAGATTTCTGTTCAAGTTTAATTGTCATTTAACCATATAATACAACCTAACAAAACAATGTTCTTCTGTGCTGAAAACTGTACCAACTGTGAAACCACAGCACATATAAAACATATGATAGCAGAAAAGCATAGCCCAAGTCCCAGAGTGACATGACCTATAAGCTGATAGTGTATGGATGTTGCACTGGAGCCACATTTCTGCAGAACAAGCCTGCAGCAGTTCCTCATCTCACACAAGTACAGCTGCAGACAAATGCAATGTACCCCATCTTCCTTCGAGCAAGCACTGGAGAGCAGCGCCGATTTGGAGGGGCCAGTACAGAATCCAGCACCACAATGCTAGCTCCGAGTATAACAACTATTGGCCATTCCTGGTACGTTTGTGCTTTCATTGCTCAATATGAAGGCCAGATAGCACAGATGTACTGATGATCTATATTTTGTATCTGTAGAGGTTTGTAAAGGTATGACTAACTTCGTACTCCTTTCGTCAAATATCTAAACATCCCGAACAGATTCCAAACCACCGATGGTTTCAGCATTTGTGCTCAGTTACCACAAATTATTCATTAATGATATTCCCCTTCTAACTCTTAATAACAATGGTGTATATTTTTATATTAGACTACTCCAGTTTTGATTTCCACTCTTGTTTCTTCTGGAACTTGCCTGCAGTTTAGCACAAAGAATCTAAGGCTTCCCTGCCAGTTTGGAGCATTTTTAGCATTGTATACCTAAAGTGTTACAATCATTCTCCAAAATCTGATTTTGTGATGGATTTTATGTAAAAATAACTCTGGATAACAATCTTTTTTTGAAAGTGTTGCTTCCTCAGAAATGCTTTTGTTTATGATAGACCTCTTGAAGCTGAACGCAAATATAATTTCAGACTACTTGTATCACGTAGGAATTTGGAGAAACGAAATTAACTTGTATGGAATATAATGTGTTTAATTGCATAACAGTGCTGACACTTTGCAACAGTTCAACTAAGCTAAAAATGTTCTGTTGATGATTTTTTGTTTGTACTCAGTGTCTGAGGTTTCTCAGTTAGGTGTCCAACAATAATCAGCCACCATTGATGGACTCTAGTTGACTGATACCATTTCTCCATGACCGCAATGTCCTGGTGAAACCTTTCACCATGCTCATCACTGACAGTGCCGAGACTTGCCATGTCATGCTGGAAGATGATGGCAGCTTTAGGGATACAAGGGAGAACCAGGAAGAGAGCCATTAACACCATGCCCCAAGCAGCAGAGAGAGCACCAGCTGGCTTTGGCTGCGAAGGGACGACAGTAGTCGGATGTCTGACCGTCAGGGGTGGAAGACTGTCCCACCATCCCAAGGATGTTCCGGGTTAGGGGATGAAAGGTCTGAAGACGGATGGATCCGGCTGATGACTTGACAGTCCCGCAGCAGAAACATCACAGCTGTTTAAGGTAATGCAGGGAAAAAATCTAAATGGAATGCAGAAAATGAATCTTTAGTGACATGTTGTACTTCATGATTTTGTATGCTTGTAGCATATTGTCAACCAACAGCGCATAGTTTGGTGCTCTGTAGTTGCCAAAAAAATTTTCAACAACATCCTTGAATGTCTTCCATGTGATTTTCTCCAGAACCACTAGAAGTTCGGGAAATTGACTGTTATTGATGACCTGTCTGATTTGTGGATCAATAAAAATGCTTTCCTTAATCTTGGCGTTAATTATTCTGGGAAACATTTGTCTCAAATATCAAAATCCTTCATGGAAATTTATAACCTTTCTAAAACTGATGCTGCCATGTAGCATCCACCCTGCCTAAGAATGCCAAAGCATTCCTGGACAAGATAGAGAACTTTTCAGTTTATATTGTGGGCGACATTTTAATTGACTTGAATTATGAATTGAAATAGCAAATGTAGGTGTTTTTTTTAATGTCACACAAAAGGGAAATTTAATGGTGATTTTCATGATGAGCTGCCCAAAATCTATAAGATACTTCCAAAAGTATTTAGGAAGCAAAATTGTTGTTGTCCAGTGTGATTAATAATAATATTTAATTGTTTAGTCTTATTGAATTTGTGATACTGTATATACCGGAGTACAAAATTAAGTACCAAATTAGGAGTAAAGATATGTAAATCAGGGAAGAATTTAAACCGGGCTTTCTTGTGTAGGATCGTAATCTCTCCTAATCTTAGATTGCATGGTTCTATATTTGAGCAGTGTATGGTTCTTTCTGTGTGCTGTAATGTGGATGCATTAACTTTCAAGCTTTTAAATTTTTTTTATGAACAACAAAGAGATCTTAGGATTCAAACAATTCTCAGGCCTCGTAACACCAAGTTTTGACCATGCCCAGTTTTGGTTTGGTAGGTAATAAGTCTGTATTCATAACAGAGAGGGAGATTAGAGCGGAGAGATGTTACAGACGTGTACTGAAAAATTCTTCTGCAATTCATCTAGTATTTTTATTTTTCTTTGTATTTCATGATTCAGCAGGTACTGTATTTGTTTTAAGTTTTCTGCACCCCATTTTGGCATTGGTATCTTTAAAAAAGAAGGCTGATCTGTGAAGATAAGGGAAATCATTAGAGAATTGAACTCTATTATCAGTTTCTGTACCACATTATAAATATGGCATAACACAGGAATAGAAAGAAAGCCAAAAAAGCTTTCTGCAAGACAGCTTTTGGCATTAGTTACGCAACAGTAGCTGTTTTGATCCCTGAAACCGTCACTCCGGTAGCATATACCTGAATTTATGGGAATGCTGGGACTCGCGGTCCACTGAACACAGAGCTACCAGGGCATGGAGACAGCTAGGTGAATGCCTCCCCCTTGTTAAACAAAAAAAAACCTGACAGATGACTATGGGATATTTAATGTTAACCAACAACAGCTGCTGAAGTCTTAACAAATCTTAAATAAAAACAACTATACATCTTTTTCAGAAGTGAAGACTAGTTGGGGGAAAACGTTTACAATAGCTAAACTAATTTAATGTACATCCATATAGAACAAATAACAGTACAGAACAGGCTCTTCGGCCCACACTTTTGTGCTGAACCAATTAAATTAGTAATCAAATGGCTAACTAATCTCTTCCACCTGCACAATGTTCATATCCTTTCATTTTCCTCACATTCATGTGCCTATCGAAACATCTCTTAAATGTCTCCCAATGTTTCTGCCTCTACCACCATTCCAGGTTCCCGACACTCTGTTTATATATTTAAAAAGCACACAACACTCTTCACATCTCCTTTGAAGGGACTCCCCCACCCCCCCCCCCATCTTAAATGCATGCCCTCTGGTACGAGACATTTCAACTCTTGGTAAAAAGATGCTGTCCATCTGCTATGTCTATGCCTCTCATAATCTTATAAACCTCTGTCAGATATCCCCTCAGCCTTTGGCACTCTAGAGAAGACAAGTCAAGTTTGTTCAACCTCTCGTAATAGCACATACCTCCAACCAAGGCAACATAAGACCATAAGACAAAGGAGCAGAAGTCGGCCATTTGGCCCATTGAGGCTGCTCCGCCATTTTATCATGAGCTGATCCATTCTCGCATTTAGTCCCACTCCCCCACCTTCTCACCATAACCTTTGATGCCCTGGCTACTCAGATACCTATCAATCTCTGCCTTAAATACACCCAATGACTTGGCCTCCACTGCTGCCCGTGGCAACAAATTCCATAGATTCACCACCCTCTGGCTAAAAAAATTTCTTCGCATTTCTGTTCTGAATGGGCGCCCTTCAATCCTTAAGTCATGCCCTCTCGTACTAGAACATCCAGATAAACCTCTTCTGCATGTAATACTTTGGATGCTGCCTAATGAGAGTTGCCTCAGGCTGCAATGCAACTACCTGACTTTTGTACTCAGTGTCTCGGCAAATAAAGGCAAACATGCCATATGCCCTTTTAACCACTCCATCAACTTGTGTAGTCACTTTCAGGGAGCCATGAACTTGGACCCCAAGATCCATCTGCTCATCAACACTGTTAAAGGATCTTGCCCATAACGTTGTACTGTCTCTTTGCTTTGACCTGCAACACTTTGCATTTGGCTGGGTTAAACTGCATCTGCCATTTTTCTGCCCATATCTGCTGCTGGTCCATATCCTGTTGTATTCTTTGCCAGTTTTCTATGTCATACACATCACGACCAATGTTCACTTCATCTGCAAACTTACTAACCCAGCCATCTACAGTTTCATCCAGCTCATTTATATACATGATAAACAGCAGAGGTCCCAGTACAGATCCCTGCAGAACATCACTAATCACAGACCTCCAGCTAGAGTAAGTCCCTTCGACCATTACCCACTGTCTTCCATGGACATGCCAATTCTAAATCTAAATGGACAATTCACCATGATCCTATGTATCTTAATCTTAAGAATGAGCTTCTCATGAATCACCTTGTCAAGTGCCTTACTAAAATCTACATAGACAACATCTACAGCTCTACCTTTAACAATCACCCTCATCACCTCATCAAAAAACTCATCAAGTTAGCAAGCTACAACTTGCCCCACACAAATCCGTGCTTGCTCTTACTAATTAGGCCATGTTTTTTTTAAATGCTAAGAATTCTCTCCAGTAACTTCTCTACCACTGATGTGAGACTCACTGGTCTATAGTTTCCAAGGTTATCCCTTGTTCCCTTCTTTAATAATGGAACAACATTAGCTACTCGCTAGTCCTCTGGCACCTCATCTGTAGTTAGAGACGACACAAAGATATTGGTCAAGTGTCTAGCAATCTCTTCTCTTGCCTCACACAATAACCTGGGGTATCTCCCATCAGGCCCTGGGGACTTGTCCACCTTAATGCTCTTTAAGAGACCCAACACTTTAATGCTCTTTAAGAGCCTCCTCCTATACTTCAAAATGCCCTAGCATATTAATACTCTCAGGACTGATCTCCCTATCCTCCACATCTGATGTATACTGATCCAAAGCACTCATTGAGGACCTCACCCATGTCCCTACCCTCTGCCTAGTTAATCATCGTCTCTTGATGTATGTATAGAATGCCTTGGAATTCTCTTTAATCACACTTGCCAAGGACTTTTCATGGTCCTTGCTTGTTTTCCTAATTCCCTCTGAGTTTTTTTCTGGCTTCTTTATAATCTGCAAGGGTTCTGTTTGATTCTAGCTTCCTTTTTCTTCTTGACTAAATACATCACCTCCCTTGACATCCAAGGTTTTCTTACCTTGCCATCCTTGACCTTCCTTCTGACTGGAACGTACCCCTCCTGTACTCTGTGTAGTTGGTCTTTAAACACCCTCTACTTGTCAGATGTGGACTTGCCCAAAAACAGATGTTCCCAATTAGCTCTGTCTAGTTCCTGCCCAATGTTCTCAGGATTCGTCCTGCTCCAATTTAATACTCACCTGCAAGGTCCAAGGCTATCCTTATCTATAACTATAAGCCACTATGAGCTTAAGGAGTTGTGGTCATTGTTTCCTAACGGTTCATCCACCAAGAATTTGGTCACCTGGCCAGACGTATTAGCCAACACGCGGTCCAGTACAGCCCCTCCTCTTGGACTATTTACCTATTGAGTGAAGAAACCCTTCATGATGCACCTAAGAAATTCTGCCCCATGTAAACCACTTTCATTATGAAAGTCCCAGTTTATGTTAGGGAAGGTGATATATCCCCCATGACAACAACCCTGTTGTTTTTACTCCTTTCCTTAATCTGCCTGTATATCTGTACCTCAGTGGTTTGATGACTGGGCGGGGGGGGGGGTCTGTAGTACAATCACATCAGAGCGATTGCACCTTCCCTACTTTTGAGTTCTACCCATATAGACTTAGTAGATGAGTCCTGCATTACCTCCCCTCTGAGTGCAGCCCTGATTAATAGTGTAACTCCCCCTCCTCTTTTACCTCCCTGTCTATCTTTTCTAAAACATCGAAACCTGGGGACATTAGCCAATTCCTGCCCCTCTCTCAGCCAAGTCTCTGTAATGGCCACAACATCACAGTTCCATGTACTGATCCATGCTCTAAGCTCATCACCTTCACTCATAATACTCCTACCTTTAAATACACACAGACTTAAAACTTCCTGTCCCATGGTATCTATTAATTTGCTCCTGCCTGTTTTTAGTGGCCCTTCCTCTCCATCTCTCCCCTCTGACTCTCAATACAGGAGCCCCTCAGGGCTGTGTACTAAGTCCCCTCCTTTACTCCCTGTATACCCATGGCTGTGTTGCCACCCACAGCTCTAATCTGTTTATTAAATTTGCTGACAACACGACATTGATTGGCTTTATCTCAAACAATAACGAGGTGGCCTGCAGGGAAGAAGTCATCTCTCTGACACAGTGGTGTCAAGAAAACAACCTCTCCTTCGATGGCGCAAAAACAAAGAAGCTGGTTGTGGATTACAGGAGGACTGGAAATGGGCTAACCCCTATTGACATCGATGGATCTGGGGTTGAGAGGGTAAACAGCTTTAAGTTCCTTGGCATACACATCACCGAGAATCTCACGTGGTCTGTACACACCAGCTGTGTGGTGAAAAAGACACAACAGCACCTCTTTCACCTCAGACAGTTGAGGAATGGGCCCCCAAATCCTAAGAACTTTCTACAGGGGCACACTTGAGAGCATCCTGACTGGTATGGGGACTGTACCTCCCTTAATCACAGGATTCTGCAGAGAGTGGTGTGGACAGCCCAGCGCATCTGTAGTTGTGAACTTCCAATGATTCAGGACATTTACAAAGACAGGTATGTAATGACCTGTAGGACATAATGACCCATAGGATCATTGGGGACCTGAGTCACCCCAACCACAATCTATTCCAGCTGCTACCATCCGGGAAATGGTACTGCAGCGTAACAACCAGGAGCAACAGGCTCCAGGACAGCTTCTTCCACCAGGCCATCTGACTGATTAACTCACGCTGATTTGAATGTGTTCTGTGTTACATTGACTGTTCTATTTATTATAAATTACTATGATAGCACATTGCACATTTAGACAGAGACATAAAAGATTTTTCACTCCTCATGTATGTGAAAGATGTAAGAAATAAATTCAATTCAATTCAATCCAATATCTGACCTGGTGTTCTGGTTCCCATCCTCATGTGAAACTAACTTAAACCCTCTCAAGTAGTACTAATTTAAATCCCGTCAAGTAGTACTAATTTAAACCCTGTCAAGTAGTACTAGCCAATCACCCAGTCAGGATATTGGTTCCCTTCTAGTTTAGGTTCGACCCATGCCTCTTGTATGGGTAAACCCATTCTCCAGAAAAGGTTCCAATTATCCAAGAAACTGAAACCCTGTCGCACGCACCAGTTCTTCAGCCACTCAATCATCTGTCTTATTTTCCTTTGCCTGCATCAGAAAATAACCTAGAGATTACGATCTTGGAGGTCCTGCCTTCAGCTTCTATCCTAACTCCCTATACTCACTCCCTCTTCCTACCTATGTCATTGGTGGCAATGTGCACCACAACTTCTGAATGCTCACCTTCTTTCTCCAGAATATTCTGCAGTCACCATGAGACATCATTGACCCCAGCACCTGGGAGGCTACACACCGTTGTGGTGTCTCTTTTGCGGCCACAGAATCTCCTGTCCATCCACTTAACTGCTGAGTCTCCTATCACTATCACATTACCTGCCTCTGCCCTTCCCTGCTGAGCCTCAGAGCCAGCCACAGTGCTACTGGCCTGGCTGCTGCTGCTGCTGCTGCTGTGCCCTGATAGGTCAGCAGGTCACCCCCTGCCCCCCCACCCCACCCCAGCAGTATCCAAAGGGGTGTACTCGTTACTGGGGGGATGACCGTGGGGAACCCTGCACTAACTGCATAAACTCTATTTTAGTTTTACTTGTATATCCTTATAGTTACCAGCTTTGAGCTTGTTGACTTGTGAACATTAAGCCAACACCACCAGCATTCTTGAAGACCCGTGTAATTTAATTTCTCTGTGGGACCTGGTAGGATTTTTAATGCACTGTGTCCTAAGATATCTTCAGCCAATCTAGCACTTGTACATGCAGACTTTTTAGTCGGAGTCATTGGATGGTGCAAAGGAACTGGCGCGCTGGTTGATCGCCACTCTCCAGCTGAATCTAGAATTAGACTGGGCCGAAGTGATCTGCAAAATGGTTTTCAATCACATCCAAGGAAATATAGTCTCTCCAAGGCACTGTCAGAAAGGATAAGTTTGACTTTCTTAGTCTGTAAATCTTGGTAAATAAGCATTATGATATAGAAAATAAGCACTTACTCTGACTCCCTGCCTGTCTCTGAACATCTCTCCAGTTCTATAATCCATACTCCTACCTTGCCACCATCACAATAGCTCTCACTTGATTCACCTCAATCTCTTATCCACTCAGTCCATCTCTAGAGCTTTCTCTTTATCTGCTCTAGATAGGGTCTGAAATTTGGACAATTAGAAAAATTGCAACAGTTTTCTATGAAGTTATCTTGTCTGTATAAGACAGAGGTCTTTGATTCCTCTTGTTGACTCAACAATCTGTAAATGGAGACAGTGAGAACTGTAGGAACGTTGAGCCATTTTTCCCTGCTTATTACTGACACTGAAGTTATTTTCCTGGTCAGTCAATGCAATGCTGGCAGTAGTTCGGGAAACTCCAAGCATCAGGAAAAGAGCACGAGTGCTTGAAGGCAGTCACTTGTACCATTTTCCTGAACGTCTTTACTAATCTCCCCATCTGTCACTAAGGGAGAATTTGGGGCTGTTGCCTGAAAGTAGATGACCAAAGGTAAGGGAAGCGGGAAATATTTCTGTTGACGCTGAAGATTTCTTATATCGACTTATAAAGGAAATAGCTTAATGAAATTAAAAGCTCAGAAGTAATTTGGGGACACATGCAAATTAAACACTATTTCTAGTTTGGATCACAAGTCTACTTGTTTGCTACCTGGTTAAACAAAAGTACAATCAGACGTTAAAAGCTCTTGACATGTTCTTGAAACACTGATGACAAGTGACAAGCACTTTTAAAAAAAAAAATTCTGCTGTGAGATTTTAGAGGGAAGATGTGATATTTGCATACTTTGGAAGTCACTGCAGTTTTAACAGGCACTTCAAAATCAGGTTTAATATCACTCGCTTATGTCATGAAGTTTGTTGTTTCCAGCAGCAGGAGATCCCAGTACATAATATTGGATTGGACTGGAAGGTAGATGTCAGGGAAAATATTGAAAGGCAAAATCAAAGTAACAGGTAATAGGGTCAGATAGTCTGAAGTGTGCATATTTTAATGCTAGGAGTATTATGGGTAAGGGTGATGAGCCTAGAGCATGGATCAGTACATGGAACTACATTACTGAAACTTGGTTGAGCGAGGGGCAGGAATGGACGATTAATGTACCAGGTTTTCAAAGTTTTCAAAAAGATAGACGAGGTAAAAGAAGGCGGGAGAAGGAGTTACACCACTAAACACAGCTGCATGCAGGGAAGACATAATGGAGGGGTTGAGTCCGTTTGAGTGGAATTCAGGAACAGGAAGGGTGCAATCACAGTGATCGGATTACACTACAGAACCATGCCCCCCCCCCACCCCGCACCAGTAGCCACCAGGACTTTGAGGAACAGATATGCAATCAGATTAAGGAAATGTGTAAAAATAATAGGGTTGTTGTCATGGGGGATTTCAACTTCCCTAATATAAACTGGGACCTTATTATTGCAAAGGGTTTAGATGGGGCAGAATTTGTTAAAGGTGTCCAGGAAGGTTTCCTAAATCAATATGTGGATGATCCAATGAGAGGAGGGGCCATACTGGACCTGGTGTTTGATAATGAGCCTGGCCAGGAGATTGACATTTCAATGGATGAGCAGTTGGGGAACAGTGACTGTAACTCCATAACTTTCAGAATAGGAGAGTTCTAAATTGGAATAGGGCAAATTACAAGGGCATTAGGCAGGAACTAAGAAGAAATAATTGGGAATACTTTTTCTCTGGTAAGTCCACATCAGATGTGTGGAGAGTGTTTAAAGATCAATTGTACAGTGTACAGGGAAGGTATGTTCCTGGTAGAAGAAGGGCAGGGATGGAAAGATAAAAGAACCTTGGATGTCCAGAGAGGTGATGAACTTAGTTAAGAAGAAAAAGTAAAGTATGTAAAGCTTCAGAAGCTAGGATCAAATAGAGCACATGAGTATAAAGGAGCCAGAAAAGAACTGAAAAGGGGAATTAGGAAAGCCAAGACGGGCATGAAAAGTCCTTGGCAAGCAGGATTAAGGAGAATCCCAAGGTATTCTAAACCTACATCAAGAGCAAGAGGATAACTAGGGAGAGGGTGGGAGCACTCAAGGATAAAGAGGGGGACATTTGTTTGGATACGGAGAATGTGAGTGAGGTATTTAATGAGTACTTAAGTATTTACCAAGGAAAAGGATATGGAGGTCCAGGAGATCAGTTCTAAGTGTTTCTGTATGTTAGGGTGTTTAGAGGTCAAGGAGGAGGAAGTGTTAGGCTTCTGAATGAGTGTTAAGGTGGATAAGTCCCCACATGATGGGATTTGCCCCAGGTTATTGAAGGAGGCAAGATCCAAGTTTGCTGGGGCCTTGACCAGTATCTTCGTGTTCGTTCTAACGACAGGCGAGGTCCCAGAGGACTGGTAAGTGCCTAATGTCCTACTTCCATTTAAGAAGGGAACAACGGAAAGTCCTGGGGACTATAGACCAGTGAGTCTCACATCAGTTGTAAGGAAATTGCTGGAGAAAATTCTTAGCATTTTGGAACCCATGGCCTGCATAGGTAGAGCCAACAAGTCTAGTCTTACCAACTTGATTGAGTTTTTTGACAAAGTGACAAGAAAGGTTGATGAGGGTAGGACGGTGGATGTTGTCTACGTGGATTTTAGTAAAATGTTTGATGAAGTTCCTAATGGGAGGCTAATCCAACGTGGGGTCTGCAGTGAATTGTCTGGATTCAAGACTAGCTTGCACATAAAAGCCAAGTGGATATATAATGTTCATCAATCTCCGAACATTAGAGAAAGAATAACGGCCTCTAATAAAGCCTGTTTGATCCATAGAGATAATTTCAGATAAAATTTTTTCCAAACAATTAGCCATTATCTTAGAAAGAATTTTAGCATCCGCATTTAATAACGAAATAGGTCTGTAAGATGAGCATTCAGTAGGACCTTTATCTTTCTTAGGGATTAAAGAAACAGAAGCTTCATAAAAAGAAGAGGGTAAATTACCTTTCTCGAAAGGTTCATGAAATATTTCCAAAAGGTATGGAGAAAGTAATTATTCAATTTTTTTGTAAAATCCTACCGAATAACCATCGAGCCCAGGAGCTTTACCTGATTGCATTGACCACATAGCTTTCTGAATTTCATGCTCAACAATTGGAGCATCAAGAGTCTGTTGATCTTCAACAGTAAATGGAGGAAATTTAATCTTATATAAAAAAGCCTTCATTTTGGAGGGATCTGCAGGAAACTGAGATTTATGAAGATTGGAATAAAAATCCTGAAAAATATTATTAATGTCTTCATAATTACTTACTTATATCTCCATTATCTTTACAAATCTTTAAAATTTGTCTTTTAGCTCTAACAGCCCTTAATTGGGAAGCTAAGAGCCTATTATTTTTTTCCCCAAAAATATAAAACTGACTTTTTAATTTAAGCAAATATCCTTCAATATGATAAGTTAATAATAAATTATTTTGTGATTGTAATTCCACTCTTTTAAACAAATCAACATTTGGAAAGATGGCGTTGATATTATCTAAATCTTTAATTTGTTTATCAATTTTATCTAATTCCATTTTTGTCTGTTTCTTCAGCTTAGCTAAATAATAAATAATCTGGCCACGTAAATAAGCTTTTAACGTATCCCAAGTTACTAACTTTGAGACGTTTCCTGTATTATTAAAGAGAAAAAACTCTTATCTGAGTTTCAATAAACTCAACAAAATCTGATCTTTGTAACAAATGTTCTGGAAAACGCCAAGGTGGTCTTGTAGAAATGACATCTTTCAAATCAAATGTTAAATTTAAGGGAGCATGATCAGAAATAACAATTGCATCATATTCACATTTCTGAACATGAAATAAAAGTCAAGGGTTGGCTATAAAATAGTCGATTCTTGAATATTTATTATGAACATGTGAAAAAAAGGAATATTCTCTATCGCTAGGATGCATATGTCTCCAGACTTCAGTTAAACCATAATCAATTAAAAGGGAATTAATAAGTGATGCAGAGCGATTAGGGAGTTGATGTCTAGATGATGATTTATCTAATAAAGGATTTAAATAAGTATTAAAATCTCCACCCATTAATAACACATTCATTTAAATCAGGTAATAGAGCGAAAACATCTTTAAAAAATGAAGGATCATCAGCATTTGGTCCATATATATTAAGCAAAACCATTTTCTTACTGTAAATTGTTCCTTTAACAATCAAAAATCTACCATTAATATCAGATATAATATCCTCCTGATTAAAAGGAATATTAGAATCAATAAAAATGGAAATACCCCTAATGTTCGGAGATTGATGAACATTATATATTCACCATTATCCAAAACACCCCAATGTGTTACTTCTCTGGATGCAGAAAAGGCATTTGATAGAGTTGAATGGACTTATTTGTTTAATGTATTAGAGAAATTTGGCTTAGGTAATAATTTTAATAAGTGGATTCAAATGATATATAAGAACCCTATCGCTACCATTATTACTAATAATCTCAGGTCTCCCTTTTTTTCACTCTCACGAGGTACTCAACAAGGGTGCCCATTAAATCCTTTATTATTTAATCTAGTACTGGAACCTTTGGCTATAACAATTCGTGAAGCTAAAAACATTCATTGTATTTCTATAAATGGGACCATACATAAGATCTCTCTTTATGCAGATGATCTTTTGGTTTATATTTCAGATCCTGAAGAATCTATTCCTAATCTTTTGGAATTATTAAATGATTTTGGAAAATTTTCAGGATATAAACTTAATTTAAATACAAACGTAAAAGTGAATTGTTTCCTTTAAATTTCCTGTTTTTATATATAATGATATTCCATTTAGAATTGTGAATTCTTTTAAATATTTGGGTATTATTACAAAAAAAAGATCTTTATAAAGCTAATGTAGTTCCTTTATTGGACTCTATGAAACAATTATTTTCTACATGGAATCCTCTTACACTTTCTTTAATAGGTCGTATTCATGCTGTGAAAATGATGATTTTACCCAGATTTTTATATGTTTTTCAAAATATACCTATTTTTCCAACTAAAAAATTTTTTGATCAAATTGTTTCTACTATTTTGTCCTTTATTTGGAATAATAAAAAATCAAGAGTTAATAAGTTTCATTTACAAAAATCCAAAAAAGATGGTGGACTTGCACTACTTAATTTAAGATTGTATTATTGGGCTGTTAATATTCAACAACTATGCTTTTGGTTGTATTGGCTCGATAAGAGCCAAAAACCAGCTTGGATTGATTTGGAATTAAAAGCTATTAAACAATTTCATTTAACTTCATTATTAGGAGCTCCATTGCCTTTACAACTTGCTAAAATTCCCAATTTAAATCTCTACCCTGTTATTAAACAGTCCTTACAGATTTGGTTTCAGTTTCGCAACTCTTTTAATTTTAAACAATTTAAATTGTCTAGCTCTGCATTTTGAAATTTGTTATTTAAACCTTCAATTACTGATCCCATTTTTCTTTTATGGAGAAATAAGGGGATCTGTTCTTTTGCAGATTTATTTAGTGATGGTTGATTGATGACATTTGAAGAGTTAGTTAGCAAATATTCTCTCTCTCATACACATTTCTTGCAATATTTTCAGGTTAGACATTTCTTACAAAAATATGTTTCTATGTTTCCATATATGCAAGAATCTGACTTGTTGGATACTATTTTGAATATGAATCCTTTAGTGAGAGGTTCCATTGGTAGAATTTATAATTTATTTTTACTACAAAAAGATAACCTCTCACTAAAGATTAAACAAGATTGGGAGAGAGAACTTAATATGACTTTTGTTAATGAAGATTGGTTGTGAGTTCTGAAAACGGTTAATTCTTCTTCGATATGTGCCAATCATTGTTTAATTCAATTTAAAATTGTTCACTGTTCTTATTTAACAAAGGAGAGGCTATCCAAAATATTTCCTAATATAGACAACTATTGTGATAGGTGTAAAAATGAAGTAGCTGCTTTGTCACATATGTTCTGGTCATGTTCCTCATTGAAATCTTTTTGGAAATCCTTATTTTCTACAATTTCTAAAGTTTTGAAAATTAATTTACAACCTAATATATTGACTGTTCTATTTGGAATAGTTCTGCATCATATTCAGGGTACTTCATTTTCAAACCAACATGTAATTGCATTCGTTACATTGTTGGCAAGAAGGGCTGTTTTATTGAAGTGGAAAGATATGTCTGCCCCTACACTAATTCAATGGTTTTCCCAAGTAATGTTATGTCTTAGTTTGGAAAAAAATTAGAAGTAGAACTTTTGATCCCCGATTTGATTTTGAGAGAAGGTGGGGCTCTTTTGCCAAATATTATTATTTAATTTGAATTAATTTATATGGTTTCCTTCCAATTTTATGTTATATAAATGTGATTTGGCGGTTGTTTATATATATATAAATCGGTATTGGTATTGATTTATTATTGTCACTTGCACTGAGGTGAAAAGCTTTTCTTTGCGTTCCATCCAAGCTGACTGTGATACATAAGTACAATGAGAAATTGAAAAGCAAAACAGAATGCAGAATATAGTATTGTAGCTACCAGGAAAATGCAGTGCAGGTAAACAAATAAAGTGCATAGGCCATGACAAGGTAGAATGGGAGATCAAAGTTCATCTTTAGCATATGAAAAGTCCATTCAAGAGTCTATTAACAAAAAGACAGAAGCAGTCCTTGAGTTGGTGGTAGCTTTTCTATCTTTTGCCTGACAGGAGAGGGGCTGAAGGGAGAGTGACTGGTGTGGAGTGTGTCTTTGGTTATGTTGGCTGCTCTCCTAAGGCAGGGGAATTGTATATAGAGTGAATGGAGGGGAGACTTGTTTCTGTGATGTGCTGAGTTGTGTCCACAGCTTTGCAGTTTCTTTAGTTTTGGGAAAAGCAATTGTCGTACAAAGCTGTGATCCAGAAGGGGTGTTTTCTATGGTGCATCTATTTTATAAAAAGAAAAAAAGTGGTAAGAGTTATCGGTGACCTGCTGAATTCCTTTGACCTTCTGATGAAGTAGAAGCATTGGCATGCTTTCTGGGCTGCAGTGTCCACGTGGCTGGGCCAGGACAAATTGTTGATTATATTTACATCTAGTGAATTGAAGCTCTCAAGCACCTCCACCTTAGCGCTATTGATGCAGACAGGGGAGTGTATTGCACCCTGCTTCCTGAAGACAATGACTAACTTCATTTAGCTGATGTTGAGGAAGACATTGTTGTCTTGACACCATGCCACTAGGTTCTCTATCTCTTTGTTGTTTGAGGTGGTGTGATTTGCAAGCTTGTAGAGGAGTTAGAACAGAATTTTGCCATGCAGTTTTGAGTGGATAGGGAGTATAGTAAGGGGCTGTGGATGTGGCCCTAATAGGGCACCACTGTGAGGATATTGATAGAGATTTTGTTGCCTATCCTTATTGATTGCAATCTTTAGTCAGGAAGCGAAGGAGCCTGTTCTGGGGGATGCAGAGACCTAGGTCTTGGAGTGTGAAAACAAGGTTGTTTGGAATTATTCTATTGAGGGCAATGCTGTGGTAAATAAATTGAATCTGACGTAGGTCTCTTGGTTATCCAGACGTTCCAGAGAGTGTAGGACCAAGGATATGGCATCCGCCAGAGATCTGATTTGGTGGTCAAGGCTGGAGTTGATGTGTGCCATGACCAGCCTCTCAAAGCACTTCATGATAATGGATATCAAAGTCAACAAGCAATAGTCACTAAGGCAACTACCTTATTTTTATTTGGCACTGGAATGATAGTGGTCTTCTTAAAGCAGATGGGAACCTCAAAATGAAGTAGGGAGAAGTTAAAGATATCTATGAATACACTTGCCAGCTGGTCTGCAGAAGACCTGAGGACACAGCTAGGAACACCATCTGGGCCAGTTGCTTTCTGCAGGTTCACTCTTAAGGCTGATCTGAGATCTGCTATGGTGATGATGGATACAGGTGCATTAAAGGCCATCAGGTAGGTGATGCCATTTTACTGACCTTCTCTTCAAGTTCCACAGTAGGAAATGTAGGAGTTTGTGCACTGGATCCTCATATTTCAGTCTCTGTTCATAAGTAAGAAGAAGCACTACCTAAAACGTCTGATTTTTACAAACTGTGAGTAAGGCATAGAGCAGTTTTAAATGTGTTTGACAATGTAATTTAATGAACATAAATGCAGCAGGGGTCCCTACTCAATATAGTCAATAGTAACTTTGTCTAGTGTTATTTTAGCATAACACCAGACATTTAGCAGCTTATAATTAATCATCTCCTACAACAACTGCTAGTTTTCATATCATCAGTACCATTAGTACATTCAATAAAGGAGATGGAGAATGTGCCTTTTTGGGAAGCATACACAGGTTCAAGCCAGTTTAACTCGAACCTTTTGAAACTGAGAATGACAAGGTGACGATTAGTCTGTGTAAGGACTGGTCTATGAGTCTGACTACTAAAGGTTAAACTTTCTATATTGCATACTTAAATATCTTTTAAGGCTATTAAAACTGTCAACTGTGCATTCATAAATTTGAGAATGGTCATTATTTCAGAATGTGAGTGAACAGCAGCACTGTAATTTAACTTTTGATTGTCACAGTTGTTTGTTATTGTTTTACTTTTCCCAGAGTTCTACTCCACAATCCCCTTTATAAATGTTCAGCATAAAGTGAAACATGGTGTGTTGAAAGCAGTGGTATCAGACAATATGACTCGCCTCACTGCCAAAACCATTCTTCTGCACTGTAGTGATTTTCCAGTCTTTACAGGCCATTTTCTACCATGGAGTTTCTTCCAGTTAGAATGAATAGTTGACCACAGATTTCTCCATCACCACTGTTAATCCTGCTTCTTGAAGCCAGCAACACTTGCAGTTCAAGCAAGACAAAACTATACTATTACCCTTCCAACTTCCACTTCACCACTTCTTCAAATTTGATTTTTCTGATTATGAAACATATGCCAATCCACATACAGGTATGCTGTCAATTCGCCTCTGAATATTTCATATTTGGTACTTAATTCAAATGAATTTTTTAAATCAAAGTGAACTTGGATTTTTTTAATCAGGTTCCACAGAAGTTAGAGGATATAAAATATAACATTATAAGAATGCACTACAAGTTCTAATAATGGAAGTAAGAGTTTGCAAATTAGGTAAATGTAACAAATTTCAAGATCTGATTCTGATTCTGAGTTCGGAGATGGTTGAATGTGCTCAAAACAAGGAATTTTAAGAAGGGTCTTAAAGATGGTGAAAAGAATGAGAAGGTGAGATAAGGTAGTTTGTGAGAGTAGGATAAAGGGTACTTCTCCAACGGTAACTTATATTTAGCTTCCATTATCACTACACTTCTGCTATTTCCTTTTTTTAAAAAAAAAACAATATTCTCCTTGTTTAATGGAGCAAACAGAGCCGCTGTCAATAGTCAAGGAAGCAGAAAGTTCTCCTCTCGGTTTAGAGTGGCCACTGGTGGACAGGAATGATGCCTTCCAGGGCCTGTTTTTGGGGCTGGAGATACGGGTTTTTACAATGATGGGATTAAGGGAGAGACAAAAAAAATCAAAATTATTGACATTCAATAATGCAAATTTTAAATATTTGAAGTATTGTTATTTAGTTCCATTGAGATTTCACATAGTTTTTAACATGTTTTAAATGTAGACATTGTGAAGATAAATGTTTGGAGACAAGTGTTTTCACAAATATATCAAAATTACCTTTTTGCAAACAGTCCACACAAGAGGTAGATGACCACATCCAATAAGCAGTTTTACCAGCAGCATTGTTATTTATAATTGAATAATAAATATATTTGATTGGAGATACATTAGAAAATGTCCTAGTCATCGACAAGCATGTGGACTACTGCGAAATAGAGTGTGGTTGTAGCATCTTTTAAGTTTAGTCTGCTTGTGCCATTGAATAAAGTACTCTGTACTCTGCAGATTCACCGGAAGAATATCAAACATAGAAAACCTACAGCACAATACAGGCCCTTCGGCCCACAATGCTGTGCTGAACAGGTACTTACTTTAGAAATTACCTAGGATTACCCATAGCCAATGTTCCCTCTAACTTTTAGTAGTCAGTGTGCGCAAAAATCTTACATTGTGCAAATTTTTTTCCTGTGACAAAAGCATGTGCGCACTGAATGAACACATGGCACAGTTTATGTAGGTTTAAAAAATATTTGACATAAAACTGCACAGAATAACAACAAAATAACATACATATTTAAGTCACTCAGTTATTAACACAATACTCAGCTGTCTGGGATATGAACATACTTTTCCATATGTTCATTAATGTGTTGAACTGAATGTAAAGAGTTATTCATTTTAACAGCTACAACACACTGTTGATAAGAACTTTGATCTCCTCTGGGTTTGATCGTTTTTTGCTCTTGCTCATCTGCACTCAACCGTAACATGCGTAGCACTCCTGTAACGGGTAATGACAGGTTCTGTTGCCTGAGCTTTTGTACACCATCCAAATGTGATTTGCTTGCCAAATGACACTTCAAAAAGTCAAGTTTCCAAATATCATCCCACTTCTTTCCACTAGCAAATTCTCCAGCAACTTTCGCATCACAACAATACAAACAGATAACTCCATTTTCTGAACCATACATAAATATTTCCTGTAGCTGAACGTTCATGACCTCATCAGCTTTCGGTGTAGCAGTTTCTACTACTTTGTTAAGCTATTCAACTTTAAACAAATTTGCATTTCTTTTGCGCTTCACACCCTTCGCTTCTTTTGAATTCGTCATAGTGAATCAATATTTTTTTCAATAAAAATTTAGTAAGCTATCTACAGGATTTGAAACAGATCTTTGCAAAACTTTACAATATGGACATTGTCCACCAAACATGGCTGCTGCCGTGATGCAGCTGTACAAACCGGAACAGGAAAGGTGAGGTGACGTAAATTAGTGACGTGCATTGTGGTATTTGAAAAACCAACTAACTAGTTAAACAGAAACATTTAGTTAAAAGATTATTTTCAATAAGTAATTTACTACATTAATTACTACATTATTTTAGGTAACTAACCTTTTGTGCACACATTAATTTCCTTTGTGCGCTGGTTGAAAAATGTGTGTGTGCGCACACGCGCACTGCTTAGAGGGAACATAGCCCATAGCACTCTATTTTTCTAAGCTCCATGTACCTACCCAGGAGTCTTGTAAAAGACCCTATTGTATCTGCCTTCATCACCGTCGCCGGCAGCCCATTCCACGCACTCACCACTCTCTGCTTTTTTTTTAAAAAAAAAAGCAACAACTTATCCCTAACATCTCCTCTGTACCTACTTCCAAGCATCTTGAAACTGTGCCCTCTCATGTTAGCCATTTCAACCCTGGGGGAAAAAGCCGCTGACTATCCACACGATCAACGCCTCTCATCATCTTATACACCTCTATCAGGTCACCTCTCATCCTCCGTCGCTCCAAGGAGAAAAGGCCAAGTTCACTCAACAAAGGTACTCTTTTTAAAATCTTATAGCAGCAATGGCCAACCTTTTGCATTCCATGCGTCAGTTTTTTCACGCATGAGTTTAGCTGCAATTTTTTCACGCACGAGTTTTATATTAACATTTTTACAGGAATTGAATGGGGGTGCAAGAGTTATGTGGTGTATCTGAACTCATGAGTGAAAAAATTGACGCATGGAATGTAAAAGGTTGGCCACCCCTGTCTCATAGGTTGCTTAACCTTACTTGGATTCCATTGTGCTTAGATGCTTGAGGGTTGCTCTGAGGTAAAAGGCTTTGGTTTGTAGATATAACCTATCAGTTTCCTGAAAAAGGAGGCATGGTTTTAAAATTAACATCAGCCCTTTCAGAAATATAAATAGGAAGTGCATTGATTTGAATTCTGGATTTATCTCCACAGCTAGTGGTGGATAATGTGTTCATTGGTTTTCTTTTTAAGGCTGAACTCTAGGATTTTTATTAGATATCATTTCAAAATCAAGTAAATATAGATGGGACACAACACAGTTGAAGGGGTAGATCAGTGTTGAGAGGTTGAATTGTTCCCTATTCCAATTCTCAGAGTCCTTCTGAACTTAAAGGATGCATCCTTTAAAATGACAAATGGTTGTCAAACTGCAATATCTGACTGACAAAGTGGAAAATAAAGCAAAAACAATAAGCAGATGTGGTGATGCAAAGGGACTTATGACTAAACACAAATCTGATAATTTTATTGACATGATAATCAGATGACAGCATGTGGAGGGCCAGGTCAAAGCTTGGGCCTGTTAGTGACTTGGGCAAGTATGGGTAACCCATAAGCTGAACGATCAGATTTATTAAAATGTAGCATACAGTAAAAAATTAAATGTATATCAAATACTATATTTGAATGCACCTTTATTTTTGCACCTTTATTTTAGTGGCGATGTGTGGTGAAAGTGATAGTTATAAAGGAATAGCTAACATTCTTAGTGCTGGAAATACAGGAATTCTTGTTTTTATGCAATTATTGTTAAAAAGGACTTAGTTATGAATGAAAATTATCAATGTATAAAGTGGCTCATCTGCTGTGTCCCTGGGGCAAACAGCACTTTTGTTCTTTGATACAGATTGTGCGTCATTCTTGCTCTGTCATTTGTTGGAGTGACATAAATAGGTCAACAAGGCCTCTTGAATCCTCCTTGTCATAATATTGGAAATGGTTTATTATTGTCACATATATACCAATATATGAGATACAGCATACTGTTCAGAGAGATCAGATTTATTAATACTTAGAGGTCAATAAAAATAGCATTGCAGAATAAAGTGTAACAGCTGGTGAGAAAGTGCAGTGCAGGTAAGCAATAAGGTCTAAGATCATGACAAGGTAGATTGTGAGGCCAAGAGGTCCAATATTGTACTAGAGGGCTATTTCATAGGGTAAAACATCCTTGAGTCTGGTGGTACATGCTTTCAGGCTTTTCTGTCTTCTGCCTGATGGAAGAGAGGAGAATAGAGAACGTTCAGGGTTGATGGGGACTTACACCTTGCTGGGTGCTTCACCATGGCACCTCCCCTTTGACAAGCTGGTGTAGACCTAATTTATAGGGTGAATGGAAAACTGGTCAATTTTTGTTGCATTTGATCCAAGATCATTAAAACCTCAGCTTTTTTTTTGTCTCTGGAAGCTGAGTTGCAGATCATTGTTGACTCATTCACCAAGGCATATGAGAGAATAGTTTTACACAGAACATATGTAAGATGACGACTACTAGCCTAGTGGAGAACACAACCACTTGTTGATATGTTTCCACAGCAAAACCCCCCCCAAAAAGTGGATTACTTTCTATAGTACCTTCCTTATTGTGGAGAGATGTACCTTGTTGTTCCTTTCAAAAGCATCTAGAGTAGACAGCTCAAGATACTGAAAAGTTGTCACTTTTGTTGTTCCTGCAAAAATAGTCTGTTTACCTTGGTAGAATTATTGAAGCAACTCCAGTGTCTTCTTGCAGCGTCCCCATTATTGAATCTCAAACCACACTCAGCCGACTGTGATGGGTTGGCCATATTGTCTATTTCGAGAAGATCCAGAGAATTGCTATGAGCTTCGAATGTTATAACAGCAGGTGTATTGCTGCAATGCCTTTGCCTTCGGCAGAATATTGGGCAACCTGACACCAGGGAATCCCTGACAGTTCAAAGCAGGAGGCACTGGGAACCTTGAGTCTCCTCATTCGTGCACAAAGCCTTCCAAACTAACCACCCGCCTGTCCTATTAAGCATTTCCTGCCCCATCTGTGACATAATGGAGGTGACCCCTGCAGTTTGGCTGAATGGATAAAAGAAATTTGCCCTTGCAGAATTCACAAACCGCTGTCTAAACATTTGAGATACAGAATAAAAATCACTGTCATGGAATTTATGTGCAAAAAATCTTGCTTTTTTTGATACATGAGTTGATGTGGTTTTTTGTCATGAAAAATTACAATAGTTTTCTAGGTGCACAACCCAAACCCCCTCCAATAAGGTTGGGGTTGTAACTCCTATGTAGGACTTGCCAGCCATCTCAGAACCCAGAGGAGAGCAACACATTGTCAACCTCTAGGTACTGCCTAAGGCAAATGAAACTAGCTTGAATTCCTCCCTGGATATGCTTTAAAAAAAAATCTTCCTATACTAAGCTTAAACCTTTGCCAATGTATAATTTGCATAAAATGCTGGATGAAAAATTTGGGTGCAAAAGAAAGATTGACCAAGGACCTAATGATAACTGATGTTATTTGTTATACCTTTAACAGAAGAGTGATTTGAAATACAACCTGATTTGAACTGGTATTTCTTTAATGATTTGGGTAATTTTGTCTTTGTCAGCCATGGAAGAAATGTCCTGTTGGTTCCATCCTTACTCTGTAACTATGTACATTTTCCATTTCTAAATAAAGATACAATTCCCTTATAAGAGTTACCATTAAATGTGTTGTCACCATCATTTGGGTGGGACTACAACTAGAGGGCATGGGTTAAGGGTGAAAAGTTTAAGGGGAATATGAGGGGAAACTTCTTCACTCAAGAGGGTTGTGAGAGTGTGGAATGAGTTGCCAGCACAAGTGGTGCATGCGATTTCAATTTCAATATTTATGAGATGTTGGATAGGTACATAGATGGAGGACTATGGTCCCAGTGCAGGTAAATGGGTGTAGGCAGTTTAAATGGTCTGGCCCAGACTAGATGGGCTGAAGGGCCTGTTTCTGTGTTGTACTTTTCTATGATGCTATTTCACACAATGTATTTAACACAATAGAAAATACAAAACCTTGTTGATAATACTATTTAAATGGTTCTTTTCATTTCACAGAACACAGTAAAGCAGAAATGATGATTTTCTAATGTTAGGGTGTGAACATTTGAACTTGAGTCATATGCTTTCAATTTCTTTTGTGAAAATATTATCGAGAGCTTATAACAGGAAAAGGTGACATTAACACTTATTTATTAACATAACAGTCCAGGCTCCTATCCCTGATCAAAAATATTTATTAAAACTAAAAATGTTTTCCAAAATCAAAGATGTGAGCAAGCACATCTCCTTTGTTCGCACATACTGTTTACCTTAACTCTTTGATACTATTCCTCACAGAAAATGTTTAAGTAGAACAAAGGGACTTCACATTTTTGTCCCTTAGTGACATTGGAAAATAAATCGTCTCAGAAAGCATTGATATTATTTGTGTTACAGAAACAGGAAGGAGTGGCTTTGTATTTGTGAAGTACTATTCCACAAAGTTCGTTGCCAAAATTTGTGCAATTTCCAAAAGGGTTCTACATATAGAAAGGTTGAGCTGGTGAGACATGGGGATGTTGTTGCAGCAGCTTACAAAACTTCTGAAATACTCTCACTGCAATCTGCAGCCTGTAAATCATTTTTGACTTGTCTTAATGAACTAGTGATAATCTGACTCAGCGGGCTTACCTCTCAAGCATGCAGATATACCACCTTTAAGCGGATGAAGGTACATCTCCATGGCCAAAAGAGAAGGAGGAGAGGACTCCAAGCCAGACCAAATGTCAGGGTATAAGACTTCCTCTACTCAGCATCTTGTTAGCAAATGTGGAGTCGCTGGAGAACAAGATTGAGGACCTGAGGACAAGATTGCTGTATTGGAGAGAAATGGGGAATTGCTGCGTTCTGTGTTTCATGGAGACTGGCTCACTTTGGACACACTGATATATCAGTAAAACTCAAGGGCTTCTCGATACACAGGACGGACCGCTGCTTTGGAGAAAGCAGACAATGGGTGTCTGTGTTTCATGATAAGCTCTTTGTAGTGCGTGGACGCAGCAATCTTTTTGCACTCTTGTTACCCCTGACCTGGAACATCTAGTTCTGACCATTCCACTTGCCTGGCGAATTCTCCTCCCTGATCCTGACCACAGTTTACATAACGCCAAAGGCCGATGTTAAGCAGGTACTTGAGATAATGAGTGCTGCCATCATCAAACAGGAAATAGTCTACCCTGACATATTTCACATCATTTTTGGGGGCTTCAGTCAGGCTTGTTTGAAGAAATCTCTGCTCATTTATCATAAATATATTACCTGCAGTATCAGGGGTCCCAACACATTTGGCCACTGCTAAACTACAATTAGGAATACCTACCATTCCATGCCTAGACTGCATTTTGGGAAATCTGATCACTTGGCTGTCCTCCTACCTGCATACAGGCAGAGGCTGAAGAGCAAGGACAGCAAAGACACAGTCGTGAGGGACAGAGGAGAAGCAATGAGATTGATTTGAGTCGGTGGACTGGCCCATGTTCAAGGACTCAGCAGAGGATCTGAACAAGTACACCACGGTTGTCACAGACTTTATAAAAACAGCCGTAGAAGAGTGTGTCCCCACAAAATCATTCAGATTCTTCCCCATCTGGAAGCCCTGGATGAACCATGAGATCTGCAGTCTGCTGATGCCCAGATCAGTGGCATTCAGGTCTGGCGACCAATCTCTGGATGCTTTCTCATGTGTCAAGTGGCAATTCTAGACCAAACTTGAATCACTGGAGAATACTTAACAGCTCCGGCAGGGCTTAAATGTTTTCACCTCTTACAAAGTGAAGCCAAGTGACATACAGTGCTAATAAAAAGTATTCCCCCCCCCATCCCACCCCTCCCCCGAGGCTTTCATGTTTTGTTGTTTTACAACATTGAATTGCGGTGGATTTAATTTGGCTTTTTTTTGACGCTGGTCAACAGAAAAGACTCTTTTGTGTCAAAGTGCAAACAAATTTCTACAAGTTGGTCTAAATTAAACACAAAATAATTGATTGCATAATTATTCACCTCCCTTTGATACGATGCACCAATTCATCTCTGGTGCAGCCAATTGGTTTTACAAGTCACGTGATGAGTTAAATGGAGATCTGATTTTGGAGATCAGTGTGCAATCAAGGTGTTTCAATTGGTATTGTAGTAAAAATACACCTGTATCTGGAAGGTCCAACTACTGGTGAGTCAGTACCCTGGCAAAAAATACACCATGAAGATAAAAGAATACTCCAAGCAACTGTGGGAAAAGGTTATTGAAAATCACAAGTCAGGAAATGGATAGAAGAAAAATTCCAGGTCACTCAATATCCCTTGGAGTACAGTTAAGTCAATCATCTAGAAATGGAAAGAATATGGCACAGCTGTAGATCTGCCCAGAGCAGGCTGACCTCAAAAACTGAGTGACCATGCAAGAAGGGGTCAAGTGAGGGATGACAACTCCGGAGGAGTTACAAGTTTCAGTGGCTGAGATAGGAGAGACTACGCATACAACTGTTGCCTGGGTGCTTCACCAGTTGCAACTTTATGGGAGAGTGGCAAAGAGAAAGCCACTGCTGGGGGGGAAAAACCTCACATGAAATCGCAGCTAGAGTTTGCCAGAAGACATGGGGGACTCTGAAGTCGGATGGAAGAAGGTTCTATGGTCTAATCAAACCAAAATTGAGCTTTTTGACCATAAACTAACCACTATGTTTGGCATAAGCCAAACATCATCCATCATCAAAAAGCACACCATCCCTACCATGAAGCATGGTCATGGCTGCATCATGCTGTGGGGATGTTTCAATGCAGCAGGTCCTGGAAGTCTTGTGAATGTAGGGAGTAAAATGAATGTAGCAAAATACTGGGAAATCTTGGAGGAAAACCTGATGTAGTCTGCAAGAGAACTGTGACTCGGGAGAAGATTTGTTTTCCAACAGGACAATGACCCCAAGTATAAAGCCAAACCTAACAAGAATAGCTTATAAACAGCAAAGTTAATGTCCTGGAGTGGCCAAGTCAGAGTGTAGACCGCAATCCAGTTGAGAATTTGTGGCTGGACTTGAAAAGGGCTGTTCACTCATGATCCCCATGCAATCTGACAGAGCTTGAGTGGTTTTGTAAAGAAGAATGGGGGTAAATTGCAGTGCCCAGATGTGCAAAGCTGGTAGAGACCTATCCACACAGACTCAAAGCTGTAATTGCTGCCAAAGGTGCATCTACTAAATACTGACTGGAATGCTTATTGAATCAATTATTTCCTGTTTTATATTTGTAATTAATTTAGATCACTTTGTAGAGATCTGTTTTCACATTGACACAAAAGATTCTTTTTCTGTTGATCAGTGTCAAAAAAGCCAAATTAAATCCACTGTGATTCAACGTTGTAAAAGAAATAAAGCATGAAAACTTTTTATAGGCACTTTAGGTGACACAGCTTCGCTCCCAGATGAGCTCAATGCTTTTTATGTTTGACCATCAAAGCAAAGAGGAATCTTCACAAGCTCCCTCATCTCCCGATGACCCTGAGGCTGATGCGAGAGCATCCTTCAGGAGGGTGAACCCATGGAAAGCATCCGGCCCAGGCGGAGTAACTGGCTGAGTACTAGAGACCTGGCTGGAATGATCCCGATATATTTAACCTCTCACTTTAGCAGTCTGAGGTAACCACCTGCTTCAAGCAAGTTTCAGTTATACCAGTGCCTAAGAAGAATGTGGTAACCTGCCTCAATGACCATTGTCCAGTAGCGTTTACATCCACAGCGATGAAGTGCTTTGAAGGCTTGGTGATGAAACATTTCAACTCTTGCCTGAGAAGTGACTTGGTTCTGCTCCAATTTGCCTATAGTCACAGCAGATCAACAGCAGATGCCACTTCAATGGCTCTTAAGTCAAACTTGGGCACTGAAGATGCATACATCAGAATGCTCTTCATTGACTATAGCTTGGCATCCATGACTATCATCCCCTCAAAACTGATAAATAAATTTCAAGACCTTGGCCTCAAAACCTTCCTGTGCAACTGGATCTTCGATTTCCTCACTTGCAGACCCCAGTCAGTTGGGACTGGCAGCAACATCTCCTCCACAATCTCCATCAGCACAGGTGCACCACAAGATTGTGATGAATCAGCATACAGAAGAGAGGTTGAAAATCTGGGTGAGTGGCGCCACAACAATCTCTTACTCAATGTCAGCAAGACCAAGGAGCTGACTATTGACTTCAGGAGGTGGAAATCAGAGGTCCATGAGCCTGTCCTCATAGGGGGATCAGAGGTGGAGAGGTTAGCGACTTCGAATTTCTTGGTGTTATTATTTTAGAGGACCTGTCCTGGGTCCAGCAAGTAAATGCCATTACAAAGAAAGCACGGCAGTACCTGTACTTTCTTAGAAGTTTGCAAAGATTCAATATAACATCTAAAAATCTGACAAATTTCAATAGATGTGTGGTGGAGAGTATATTGACTGATTGCATTACAGCCTGGTGTGGAAACACCAATGCTCTTGAATGGAAAAGCCTACAAAATGTAGTAGGTATAGCCTAGTCCATCACGGTTAATTACTCCCCACCATTGAGCACATCTACACAGAGCGTTATCACAGGAAAGTCTCATCCATCAAGGACCCCTACCTTGCAGGCTATGCTGTCTTCTCACTGTTACCATCAGGAGGGAGGTTAAGGACCCTCAGGACCACACCACCAGGTTCAAGAACGGTTATTACCGCTCAACCATCAAGCTCTTGAACCAGAGAGGATAACTTCATTCAACCTCACTTGCCCCATCACTGATCGGTTCCGCAACCAATGGACTCACTTTGCTTGAATGACACAAAGGAGTAGAGAGATACAGTTTTAGAATTCTCATCAGAAAAGATAAGAAGGTAATTTGCACGTTGATTAAAATATCTATCAATGTCGCCTTTGAAATGTGGACTTAAAAAGAAATTTAAAATATTTCCTTTTGTTCACTGATGTGAGTGCAACCATGAGATCATTTCATAACAGGAAGCCTGCTTCATATGACACAATGATAGCAAATACTGGGAAGGAGTCCAAAAACTATAGTTAATAATTCTGAGAATCAGACAGGTATCCTTGTGTGCAGATTGCAAAATCGAGCCAAAATTAGAAAACTCAATCCCGTCAGACCTAGCCCATTTTAACCAAAAGCAGCCCACTTACTTTTTAGAGAAAGTGCAGTAAGAGAGGAAGGGAAGAGTGAAAATGACACAGAAAATAGCTGAGTAAGGGCAGAAATCAAGAGCACTTGCTGAGAGTGATGAAGGCTGAGAGGAGATGTAAATAAAATGTAACATACAAAAATGAGGAGAGAGAAAGGAAAGAAACAACTACACAACACTGGAGAAGCAAACTCTACAGATGCTGGTTGCTGCTACTTTGTTATCGAGTCATGTAACACAGAAACAGCTAGTTAACAATTCATCATATCCAGCCAGTGGTGATAGAAATTAAAAAGACTGGTTAGCTGAAAATACGGAACCCGCTGTAATTCTAAGAGCTGTAATGCTGCTGAAAATGAGATGTTGTTTCTCCAGCTTACCTCATCCTCTTACTGGTAAGTTCTGATAAAAGATCATCATCATGAATGGCCTCCTTCTATGCTGTGATTACAATAGAATGGATGGCAGCTGAGCAATCCTTCATTGCTTAACAGTTTTACTAGTAGTACTAAATTAATCCTCGACTGAAGTGTTTCTTCCTTGAGTATCATTGGTACTGTTACGATGCAGTAAACCACAATCATCCTTCAGTCTTTCTCTGGATTTTCTCAGAAGGGCCGAATGTATCTGCCTAGACAGAAGACCACTGTTTTGGCCAGCATTGATATTCAGTCATAAGACCATAAGATATAGGAGCAGAAGTAGGCCATTCGGACCTTTGAGTCTGCTCCTCCATTCAATCATGGGCTGATGCAATTCTTCCAGTCATCTCCACTCCCCTGCCTTCTCCCCATACCCTTTAATGCCCTGGCTAATCAAGAACCTATCTATCTCTGCTTTAAATGGACCCAATGACTTTGTCTCCACAGCCGCTCGTGGCAACAAATTCCACAGATTTACCACCCTCATACTAAAGTAATTTCTCCACATCTCTGTTCTAAATGGACGGCCTTCAATCCTGAAGTCGTGCCCTCTTGTCATAGGCTCCCCTACCATGGGAAATAACTTTGCCATATCTGATTTGTTCAGGCCTTTTAACATTTGGAATCTTTCGATGAGATCCCCCTTTCATTCTCCTGAACTCCAGGGAATACAGCCCAAGAGCTGACAGATGTTCCTCATACTGTAACCCTTTCATTCCTGGAATCATTCTCGTGAATCTTCTCTGAACCCTCTTCAATGTCAGTATATCCTTTCTAAAATAAGGAGCCCAAAACTGCACACAATACTCCAAGTGTGGTCCCAACACTGACCCTTGTGGAACTCCACTGGTAACCACCAGCCAGCCAGAATAGAGTCCCTTTATGCCCACTCTCTGTTTTCTGATGATCAGCCAATGCTCTACTCATGCTAGTAACTTCCCTGTAATTCTATGGGCTCTTATCTTGCTAAGCAGCCTCATGTGCAACACCTTGTCAAAGACCTTCTGAAAATCCAAGTACACCACATCTACTGCATCTCCTTTGTCTATCCTGCTTGTAATTTCCTCAAAAAATTGAAGTAGGTTAGTCAGACAGGATTTTCCTTTCAGGAAACCATGCTGGCTTTGGCCTATCTTGTCATGTGCCCCCAGGTACTCTGTAATCTCATCCCTAACAATCGATCCCAACAACTTCCACTGATGTCAGGCTAACAGGTCTATAGTTTCCTTTCTGCTGCCTCCCATCCTTCTTGAATAGCGGAATTACAATTGCAATTTTCCAGTCATTTGGTACAATGCCAGAATCTATTGATTCTTGAAAGATCATTGTTAATGCCTCTGCAATCTCTCTGGCTACTTCCTTCAGAAACTGAGGGTCTATTCCATCAGGTCCAGGAGATTTATCTACCTTCAGATCATTAAGCTTCCTGAGCACTTCCTTGTTTGTAATTTTCACTGTACATACTTCACTTCCCTGACATTCTTGAATGTCCTGTGTACCGCAGTCATCTTCCATTGTGAAGTCATAATTTATATGTCAATATTGTTCTTTTGCTGAAAGACACAAGTAAATAAAATGTTGGGACCAGCAGGTGATCTTGGTCACAATAACCAACCTTCTACTAGAGCAGCAAAATGTATTGCTTTAAAATCCAAAGGTCAGGAAAGACGCCAGATTGTAAGGATATTTGCTTAGATAATCCACTGGTAATTATATTTCCAGTGGTTATATAATCCATGGATTATATATTAATAGAATAGAACAGTTTTTGTTATTTGGCAGCCTGTTACTTTGGTAGGTGCACGGAGTAGGTGTCATCTGCCATCGTCTGTACTTTGGAAAGCCTGCCTGCCCATTGACACCATGTTCCATTGCTTCTGTTCGCTTGATATCTTGTCTACCAATACCTTCACAGTGATTTCCAGTTCCTCACAGATCTCAGAATTGTCCTGTTCTTGGAGGTTTGCAAACATATCGATTAGGTGCACGTCCAATAGTTCCATTTAATATCAGAGAATGCATACAATATACAACCTGTAATTCCTAATCTCTGCAGACATCCTTGAAACAGAAGAAAAACACCCAAAGCATGAATGATAGAAAAGACGCAAGAACTCCAAATCCCCCTCCCCCCCCATGTGCAAACAGCATTAACCTTCCCCCTCCCCTTCCCCTTCCACCAAATTATCCTAGCATAAAGCATTAGCATTCCCACTGCCCAACATGTAAGCAACAGCAAAGCCTTGAAAGAGAGACCATGGTCTACAGTCCATCAAAAACTAACTGTTCACTCCAACCTTTCGACATCCCACGGGCCCCCTCTCTCACTAACAACGGAGAAATAGTTATCGCTCCTTCCACAGGGACAGGGGAGGCAACAGTTGCTATTTCAATGTTACAGTCAATCAGAAGCATTGTATTTTTTTTATTTTGAGTTCCCAGACTTGAGTACAGTATTGGCAAATTGATAACCGAGTGCAGAGACCTCCAACACTGGTGAAAAGTCATGTCCTCAGAGCCGCCCAGACCTGGGAGTCGCCTGACCTCAGGCCGAGCCTAGACATACTGAAACGTCGTCGATCAGCAAACTCCAAGAACGAGAACACGCCGTTGTGCGGAACTGCAGTTTTTGAGTGCCACTGAAGATACTGATAGGACCCCAGCCACCCTGAAAAGGAAAATAAAGACACTGGAATAGGAAGAATTTAACTGTTTCACTGATGAGCTGCAAGAAGTCGCCTTCTGGTGCCATCTTGACAGTACAGGCTGCTCAGCCATTTGATTCACTACCTTGTTTTTTGTACATTCATCTAATTCTGCCTTAAGCGCATACAAGGACGCTTCTTTCACTCTCCTTTAAGGAAGAGAGTTCCAAAGGCTCAGTGTCCTCAGGCAGGCAACATGACCTCATCTCTGTTTTCAGTGGGAAATTTCTTTTTCTTTTTTAAAGTGTTTCCTAAGTTTAGATCTCCCAAGAAGAAACATCTTCACATCCACTTTGTTAAAACTCTAGATATTATTTTGCTGCGATTAATTTGCCTCTAGCTCTTCCAAGCTCTAGCAGATACAAGCCCAATCTGTCCAAACGTTCTCAGTAAAGTATCTTGCCAGATGAGAAATGAGGCCCTCCATTGGTGGAGATCGACCACGGATATTGTGTCCTATCTGTCTACATGCTGCACAAGCCAGGGTAGTACGATATGGAGAGCAGGCTGTTGCCCGTGCAGCTGGCTCCCCGTCTTCACACAGCTGATGAATCCAAAAGAATGGCAGAGACTGATATAGTTTAGCACCAGCAACAGTTCAGGAGTTGCCAGTCAGCATTGAACTCAACATAAGACTGCCTTAGAGATTCCAGCTCTGTGCTTTTCCTCGGGACTTACTGCCGAAGCCTTCCCCATGAATGGGTATAGCCACAAGGCAGCGGAGATTTGAGATTAGAGGTTGCCTTCTCCCAGAAGAGCTGCCAGCCATGGCTCATGAGCTTCATCTGCCCGGAGTGAATGGTCTCAAGGCACTAGTAACCCCCTTTGCCCCTTCTCCTGTCAGTAGAAATGCTTCCGCCTGGCTTAGTAGCTACACTATATGCGAAGGGCAGGAGCTGAACAGCCTTAAGAAACGCCAGAAAACTTGCCTTAAATTACTTCCTGCACGTGTACATCTTACCTTAAGTAAGGAAACCAATGTAGTTTCAGCAGTTCTCAGTTTTAGAGAAGGATAACCTCCCAATTGTACTGTTCATGCTTTCAGTGCTTAGTTTGAATGTTTTAGACCATTTGGATCATCACTGATTGGAGAGGGAATATTGTTCATGACTACGTCTATTTCAAATTTGCATGCATCATGTTGACTTTCAATACCTGTAACAATCTGTTGTAGTGCACTATTGGATTCCACTTCGTATACCTTACAGTACATTCTACTACCAAGATAACTTAAATCTAGATCATAGTAACTGTTATGTTGAATACCAGAAACACTTGGTAAATCAATTATTAACTCATAATCTGTAACTGTACTCTAGAGTTTCAAATTGTCCAGATCTACTGAATTTGTGTGGAGTTAAGATTCAAAGTGATTTCAAGCACCCTTTATCAAGGAAATTAATTTCATCAACAGAGGAGCTACGCTGGAGTCAGCAGACAAAAATATGAATTTGCCTTATTTGAATGTAGCTATTTATTCTTGGCATATTATTGAAACTTTAAGAATTGTGAGGGATGGATCAATCATAGTAACTTGTGGGAACTGACCTCACTCAGCATAACAATGATTTTCCTTTTGGTTAATAAATAATTTAAACAAATCATGACAAATATTGAGTTAAAATGCAGAATTGGTCAAGATTGAGAAAGGGAATTTGATAAAATCTTGGCATAATACCTTGTCTTCAAGACATTTTCTTTCCTGAAGAAACATGGCATGAGGAAAATTTATTTATCTGTTTAAACTTCTCAGTGTGTGCAATTTGTGCAATAACTATTCATGTCTGCATTACTCCAATCTTCTTAAAGGTAAATCAAGCAAGACATGACATTTGTCATCCAACTCTAAATTTAATGTAACTCTATGTTGGGAAAACTTTAAAAGTAGCTAGAGTGAAGATGATAAGGTAACTATCCTGTGTAATGAAGCTTGAATCTCATTCATGCATTCATTTACCATAATTTCCTCATGAAATTGCCTGCTTTTACTGGGAGAATTGCTTTACTTTTCTCTTTTTAAATAGACAGTTGATTATAGAAATAGGTCTTGTTTGCTCTACAGTAGACAATTTTCTGAGAGTCATACTCATTCACCCTCCAATTCCTTGACTGATAATGTTGGTAATTAATATTCTGTTTCCCTAATTACTCCTGACTTACTGAACACAGATAACAGCCCCTCCCTCAGTACAAGCTGCATATAAACCCGTTTTTCATAGAGTTATTGATTACACCAATTCCAGTCACCTCCAATCTTGATTTGATTTATCTTTCCAGTTCTGTTTGAATGAGTTAATCGACCTGGTCACATTGCACTGCAAGATTCTGGCATTATGCTTCTGGCACAGTTTCAGAAATGTAGAAGTACTCAGTAGATGAAAACCTTTTTTTTTAAAAAAAAGTTTAGAAAACTATGCATTATATTCATCTAGCAGATGAGGCAGTATGTGGAGAGCACATAGTGCAAGAGAGTGGCAAAGGTCAGAAATCTCTTCTTTGTGTGTTCCTGTGTTTAGCAAAGGAATTGATTACAAACAATAAAGTGGATGTAAAGTTTCTACTTTTTATGTGTTGAATCCTTGCCTACAAATGCTTTTAGTATAGTTTTATTTGAAGACCAGGACCCCGTTAGCTTTCATTCACCTACAGTCTGAGCCAGTGCACCATAAAGTTTAAGACCTTTTGCTTTACGAGATCGAAATTTTTAGATATTAGAACGATCTAGGGTGTTTTTGCAAGAGAGTAGTGCCAACATAAATGATCAGCCATGATGTTGCTAACATAATAGGTCAAATGATCCATTCCTGCTTCTGGAATACTTTATATATTTAGGTTGTTTTTTATTGAAGAAAGAACTCTATGTTGTGGGAATGCTGCAGGAGGAACGGCAATTAAAAAGCATCAGGACAGGAGTTCTTGAAATCCAACTAAATGATCTCCTGTGATTCATAGCACAGTGGATGGATTTATTATGCAACTTGGAACTTTCCAGTTGTGCAGGTACTTTGCAGGCTTTACAGTTCCTCAAGACATTTGCTCCATCATTTATGCTTTTTCCTTGTATTTTAAATAAATACATTGATTTAGATACACCTATAAATTGAATTTTAAGGAAAATAAAAGAACTCGTAAAGTTATCTGATGTCTGCTGATTGACACAAAATTAATATAATACAAAAATGGTACATAACCCAAAGTACTCTGGGGGGAAAAAAATTCACATTTCCTAATATTTCTGAACATATTTCATGTGTTGAGATATTGAAAGCACTATGCTGACCTGTTGAATGTATTTCTGAAATCTATAGCACAGGGAAGATAAATTATCAACTATTATTAAATGGAAAAATAGCTCTTTCATTAAAATAGAGTTTCACATCTCTTTCAGAATGTCCTAAAGTCCCTTTCTGCCTATGAAGTGACTTTGAAGTGTAGCCATTATTACAGTGTGGTACAGTATTTAGCTAGGTCTAATAAACACTCAAGTAATGATGACCAGAACCTACTCCTGTGGATTTTGACTGAAGTTTAAATATCAGCCAGAGCATTCTGGTTAACTCATAAATTCTTCTTTGAAACTTTTTTTAGGTATTTTTTTGCATCCACTTGAGAGTGCAGATTGCATCTTCTGAGATATTCTCTTTTGAATGCGACCCAGTGTTCCCTTAGTTTTCCACCAGAGCGCTTGGCTGGATTTTTTACTCAAATCTCAGTAATAAATCAAACTTGTAATGTTCTGACTCATTGAATGAGAGTAGCACTAATTGAGCCACAGCTTTCAATGGAAAAAATCGCAAAAACTGAGTGTAAGATGAATGAAAAACAGATTCAAGACTTTTGGTTGCAACTTCTTGAAATAGATTCTATTACAGTGCCATTTTTACTAGTCCTTTGTTGTCATATTTCAATTTCCTCCTATTTGATTGGGTTACTTGAAGTGATGGTATGCCAATACTTCTTGCAGTTTCCTGTGGAAAGCAATCCCTTTGTTTCAAGCACTGTGCAGATTTATTATGATGCCCATGGTTCCAACTTAGTAAGTACCTAAAGTGAAGTATTGGTCATAAATGAGCAGGAGCATAAGGGCACGATGGAAATAGAGAATGTTTTTCCTCGGGTTATGAGCCCATGCTGGTTAAGGTGGGCATCGAACTGGAATTGGAAAAATCATTGCAAAACCATCTACATTAGAGAGAAATGTCTCTTAATCTTACAATGAACCTGAAGCTCGTGGCCTTGGGTTAGGTAGCTGAGGCAGTCGAGGTGGGTTAATATTGTGTTTTTTTTTTGCTGGGTTGAAGTCTGGATTTGCTGGGTGAGTGTTTTCAGCAGTACATTGTACACAGGCAGAGTATCAGAATCCATCAAGCTGGAGATCTTCACCCTCATCTGCAAGCAGAAAGGGGCGAGGGAAATTGTCTACCCTCCTTTCTGTTAATGCACGTCACAAAGTTTTGAGATCATCACCAGTTGAATCAGTTCTGCACTGAGACAGGAGATTCATGCAGATCAGATCTGTGTTGTACTCGGTGGGAAGGCCCATTAAATTTTGTGCTACATATAGTTATAAGTGCCAATATATCTAAACCAGCAGAAGACCCTTGAGGGAATATTGCACATATACATAATGGATATATAAAACAGAACACAGTGGATCAAATAGCGCCTGTGGAGGCAAAAGGAGCTTGTCAGCATTTCAGTTTAAGACTGCATTAGGGCCAGATTCAGGACCAAGACCAGATTCGAGCATCTGCAGCCTCCTTTCATCTTCATACATGATGTATATGTTCCCTGAAGAAGTTTGGGAACTGAAGTGCAATTGAATACACTTGTCCTGCACGTATGCCAGTAGCTAATAGGTGGGAAATGGAAAGACTGCTCATTTAACACTGTCCTGCTCTGATCCTGGAGCCTGAAAACACACACCCAACTATTTAGGAACAGTTTCTTTCTCTCCACAGTCAGATTTCTGAACAGTCCATGACCATGAACTCTACCTCCTTATTCCCTTTTATTGCACTATTTATTTATCTATCTATTTATTAGCACTGTACAGGTGCAAGACAATGAATTTCATGTCATATAAGTCTGATTCTACCTGTGAGCTGTATCCTGTCTTTTTATAACCATATAACCATATAACAATTACAGCACGGAAACAGACCATCTCGGCCCTTCTAGTCCGTGCTGAACTCTTACTCTTACCTAGTCCCACCGACCTGCACTCAGCCCATAACCCTCCATTCCTTTCCTGTCCATATATCTATCCAATTTAACTTTAAACGACAACATCGAACCTGTCTCAACCACTTCTGCTGGAAGCTCATCCCACACAGCTACCACTCTCTGAGTAAAGAAGTTCCCCCTCATGTTACCGCTTAACTTTTACCCTTTTAACTCTCAACTCATGTCCTCTTATTTGAATCTCCCCCATTCTCAATGGAAAAAAGCCTATCCACGTCAACTCTATGTATCCCCCTGTATCCATCAGAGGGAAGTGAATATAGGAAGGTGTAATAACCTCAAGAAGTGGAAGTACTTAAGTTTAAACTTCACTCCAGTGGACCTGCTTGGTTCTATTTCTGGTCTGTAGATTAATGAGCATTTGTCATCAGTTTGAGCCAAACTTCAAGTCATTCTGAAATATGGACAATGTGAGGTTCTTTGCCAACTGGTTAACCTGAGTTTCCCGCACTGTTATCTCCCAGATATCCAAAGACGCTGGGATTATAGTTTGGAGGAGCCAGGGAATGTACCAAGAACTGAGTGGAGCCTGTAGCCAAAATAAAGAAGAAACTTTGATTATGGGAACAGGATACTGTCTTGATTGTGGGAAAGAGCCTAATTATTAGGTGTAAGGTGCTTTTGCTATTGCATGCATAGCTTGTTCTTGTCTTAATCAGTCACCTGAGCTGTCTTTCATTTCACTTACAAATTGAAATGGATTATGAGACAATGTGCAGATTTCCTTATGGAAACCCCAGCATGTGGCTGCCTCATCCTGTGCACAGACCCTGGGTATGCACATATAAAGTGTCACCCCGTACTGAAATTCTGTCTGTCCCCAACATTATGAAGCATGGGTGTGGTTACGATGCTATGGAATATTCTATCTTCTTAGACTGTGCCAACTAACTGACAAACGTAGAAAAGTTTGTATTGAAGTACACCTTTTACCTTCAATACAAACTTTGGAAATCTGCTCTTTCCACATTTGTTACTACTTTTCTACAGGACTGAATTCCCAGAGTGCAGCTTGTAATGAAGCTTGCCAACAGGGAGACCCAACTGTGCAATGGGATCCTCAAGTTATGAAGCTGTATGCTGAGGAATGAACTTCCACCTCATGGTTAATAGGCATTTCTTATCCTTTACCAATATGGCTTTACTTGAGGACTTAAACAGCTGAACATATGAGGCACCTAACTTGTATTTTGTATAATATCTGAAAATCTTTATATTTTCAAGGTGTTGTTGGCCTCCTTTTGAGCCTTGTCTTTCCACACTTTCAGCGTATTGTTTCAATTCTCCATTCTAAAATTTATTGCAAACATTAATTCACTGCTGTCTCTGTGTGAATTACTGGTTCTGCCTCTAACCAGATTAACCATTTACTAAGGTTATTTTTTTGAGTAATCTACAGCAGGTTTTGTTACATTATATTTATGGAAGAGAAGTAATAAATAATTATGATCATAATGATGCTATACTTTTAAACTTGTAACACCTATCTTGACCTCACTTTGAGTTTCATATCTAAATTACTATTTTTTTTCTTTTATCACAGCAAAACTCCAGTCTGTTTTTAAAAGAGGGAAATTCAGAAAATTGAAGGTGTGCTGAATATGAGAATAAAAATTAAACATATTGAAAAATATATAGCAGGCCAGGAAGTACGTATATGTAAAGAGAACAGATGAATTAGAAGTTTATCTGTAACCCTGTATAATAACTGAATAGCAGAGAGCTAGCAGGATAGGAAAGGAAGAGAGATTTTCCACTCACAGTGATCTGGTTAATGGATTAGATTACTTATCAGTTGCAGTACAAAAACTATTAGATGATGTAAAAGATTATCATTGAGGAGATGGAAAAAGGACTGATTCTCTCTGTCCATAGCAGAACAAATAAACCTACACCACCTTATTTCCATCCAATAATTTTAAAGACTGAAAAATCATCTCTCAAATCCCAAAACTGAATGTCCTTTTTAATATAGCTAGAGTTTCATTCAGAATCAGTCAAGGAGTTCAAAATTTCCTTTGACCTGGCTCTCATTTATTTTGCTAATTTATGACTTCTGCCACTTACCACAGGAAATTGTTCTCTACATTTATTTTTTTTTTAATTAACACATCAATAAAAAAGAAAAAGTTGTTATCCAGACCTCAGGATCTCTGTGAGCATGCTAATTGTAAATTCCACCACAATTCAGGTGGTTGAATGAGCTTTATATATATGTCTGAACTTTGTCCAGGGCTCCTTCATGGGGCCAAATCAGGTAGCAGTGGATATTTTTTTGTTTCCTGGCAACTGGCGGCCAATTATCCGTTCTTCATATTACATACAAAATAAAAGAATTGGGATAAAATTATATATGGTCCATTCAGCACAGGGTTGGATGATCAGATAATCAGACCATTTCGGTATTGACTGCAGGATGTGCTAGAGCTGGTCCATTTTGCCTCAAATAGGGTGTCTTGAGGACACATAAATAGCAGGAACAGAGGAGGCTATTTGACTCTTTTGGTCTCCTCTACCATTCAGTGTGGTTATGCTTGAAAATCCTGCCTTCACCCCACATTGCTTGAAACTTTGGCATTTCTAAATATATATGTAATTCCTCCTTGATAGTAATCATCTTGGTCTTCATGGTTTTCTTCAATGAAATTCTCACCGGTTGAAGAAATTAATTTGGTTTTGGTTCTAATTGACATATCCCATGACCTGAAGCTGTGACTTCTAGTTACTGACCCTTAAACCACTGGGTACATCCTCCCTGTATCTGATCAGTCTCGTCCTGTCAGAATTTTGTAGGTTTTTATGAGATCCCCTTTAATTCTCCAGTGAGTTTAGACCCAAGTTCAAATATCAGCCTTGTCATAAAGGAATCAATCTCGTATAACTTTGTTCTGCTCACACCATGGTGACCATCCTTTCCTCAGATAAGGTTAGTAAAATTACACACACAAGTGTAGATAGGATCTCACTAAGGACTTGTAGAGCTGCAGTAAGATAGTTTTGCACCTGTAGTTATATCTTCTTGCAATGAAAGCCAATCGATCATTTGCCCGCCTAACAGTTTGATGCACCTGAATGTTTGGATTCAGTGTACAATATCACTCAGCTTTTGTTGCACCTTTCCTTTTCCCAATTTATCGCTATTCAGATAATAATCTTTTTGTTAGAATCAAAGTGGATAACCTCATATTTATACATAATAAATTACATCGGCCATGCTCTTGGCCACTCACCTAATTTACCTAATTCACATTGGGATTTCTTTGTATCCTCCTCATTACCAATATTTTCTCACTACTACCTGTGTTGCCCCCTCCCATCCCAACTATGTGTTGTATGCAAACTTGGAAATGTTACATTAAATTAATCCAAATTTATAAGACCATAGGATATAGGAGCAGAATTAGGCCATTTGACCCAATGAATCTGCTCTGCCATTTCATCATGTCTGATCCATTTCCCTCTCAGCCCCAATCTCCTGCCCTCTCCCCGTATTCCTTCATGCCCTGACTAATCAAGAATCTATCAACTTCTGCCTTAAATATACTCAGTGACTTGGCCTGCTATAGCTGCCTGTGCAACGAATTCTGCAGATTGATCACACTCTGGCCAAAAAATTCCTCCTCATCTCCGTTCTAAACGGGCACCCCTTTATTCTGAGGCCGTGTCCTCTGGTCTTGGACTCTCCCACTATAGGAAACATCCTCTCCACATCTATGCTATCAAGGCCTTTCAACGTTTGATAGATTTCAATGAGATCTCCCCAGCTTATGCTTCTGAATTCCTGTGGATACAGGCCCAGAGCCATCAAACGCTTCTCATATGATAAGTCTTTCACTCCCAGAGTAATTTTCATGAACCTTCTTTGAACCCTTTCCAATGTCAACACATCCATTCTTGGTTAAGGGCCCAAAACTCCTCACAATACTCCAAGTGTGGCCTCACCTGTGCTTTATAAAGCCTTAGCTTTACATCCTTGCTTTTATATTCCAGTCCTCTTGAAATGAATGCTAACATTGCATTTGCCTTCCTCACCACAAACTAAACCTGTAAATGAACCTTCGGGGAATCCTGTGTGAGGACTTCCAAGTTCCTTTGCACCTCAGATGTTTGAATTTTCTCTCCATTTTGAAAATAGTTTATGCTTTCATTTCTTTGACCAAACACAATCATTAATATATATATAAATATAATGGAAAGCTGAGGCCCATTTGTCCCTGTGGTATCCCGCTTGGCACATTGATCTGAGCTTTCTGGAGAAAAGCTTGAAGCAGATAAGTGGCAAATGAAATTGAATGCTAAGAGATGCACAATTGTTATTTTCAATAGGAAGAATGTAAAGAAGCAACATTAACTAGACAACACAGTTCCAAAAGTGGTACAAAAACGGAGAGGTCTTGGGAATATATTTGTACAGTTCACTGAAAGTGGCAGACAGCCATGAGAAACTGCACGAAAGTCATGCAGGGTGCTGGACTTTATTAAGAAAGGCATGGATTGCTAGAGAAAGGAAATGATGAATAATGTTATAAAATTCTGGTTCCGTTACAACTACAGCATTGTGTACTTTTCTGGGTGCCACTCTTCAGAGAAGGTACAAGGGCTTTTTGGGTGGGGTGGGGGGGGTGGAGTTGGTTGAAGGAACTTACCTAGAGCAGTTCCAGATACGGCAAGTTTAATTATGTGCTTGGAATGAAGAAGTTGACTTCCTTGGAGAATTTTGCAAGAGTGGCAGAAGTATCTAAAGTCATTAAGAGTAGATAGACTGAAACTGTCCCCAAAAGTTAAGAACAAAATGATGTAGAATGCAGGTGATTAGCAAAAGAACCGAAAGTGACACAAGGAAATACTTTTTCCACACAGTGAGTGATTGGGGACGTGAAAAGCACTGCCAGAATAGTAGGGGAAGCAGATTCAATTGTAGTTTTAAAAGAAGAATGACTGGAAAGAATTTGTAGGGCTAAGAGGAAGGAGTGGGTAGTGGGACTAGCTGGATTGCTCTTGTTATAGGGTCAGTAGCAAACTAGAAGGGCCCAATTGTCTCCTTTCATACTGCAATCACTCTGTGATTGTGAAAGGAGGAATAGATTCCAAGAATCACTCTGGAGCAAATTCAAAATCTGGTGAGAATTTAGGATCAAGGGATGGGGCTATGAGCAGTGATTGTTTTTGTGTGTGTGTGTGTGTTGTAGGGGGAGGAGAGAGAATCAGAAGCAGATCAAACACTCATAACACAACCAGCTGATTTTCCTTTATATTGGAAGTACATTGATCCTGGTCCTAATATCTGATTTTGTAGGTTGGTGTCACATTTTGTTAGCCGCACCCTTTTTAAAAGTTTTGGGATATATTTTGCCCTGGATTTTTCTGAGAAACGCTGACATTTCACCAACCTGTAAGGATGTTCAGGGCGCCCACACAGGCAAAGCAGAAGTCTGAACTTTCTAAGAGATGCTACTGCTGATTTTCCCCAAAACAACTTTGTAGACCGAGTGCTGCCAGTTCAATAATTCCGTTTATTTCAATGGAGGAATATTTTAAATAACATTGAAAATGTTTTAAAACTGTGTCTAATGTTCAATAGTTCTTGAATGTTTGTTTTGTTGAAGAAGCCACCATGAACTTATACAGTCCATTTGAGTATTGAACCAGCAGGTAGAGGACTGGGGAAGGATATCTGCCCAGCCCTTGCTATCAGATGGCTAAACAGTCAACATTGCAACCTCATGGCTCTTGAATGCTTCCAGTGTGTTCTTTGTACAACCATGCTTAATATTGTCTGCCCTCATTGAACACCCATCTGGAAACATCATGATCCCACTCACTACTGTTTTCTTCATGATGTCACATGACTTTTCATTTATAGAATGTAACATGTATTGGCCAATCCACTATCTGACCACCGCATGGGAAATGTACTGCCCTCAAAGTGTGTTGTGTACAAAGCTAGCCAGGCAGTTAAGCACCTTCTCAAAATTACCTGAGCAGGAAGCTGTCTTCAGGATTTTAATGAGAAAACTTTTTGAAACTGCAGTAGGTTAAGTAAAACATGTTAGGTTCAGTACAGAATCATTGCACACTTGAATATACTAATATTATTAATTATTCTCACAATAGCTGTTAAAAATGTTAATACACATATACAACATAGCTATGTTGTGGACTAGAGTGGGCTAGAGTGAACTCGTGTTGCGGTGATAGCTTAATAGCAGTCAACGGTAAACAGTCAACATTTACCAATTTTGAGAAAGCTTAAGACTCAGAGATATTGCTGTTTTAAGGGCAAATAAAGAGTGGATGGAGATGGATATCTTTCGACCATGTGTGTACCAAGTCAAAATCTGAATTAACCCCACAGGAAGTAATGATTGTACAAAACGAACTGCATACGAAACGAGTGGTGATTCTAGAGGCAGAACATTCCCTGCCTGACATTCATGATGTCACACTTAACTACTGAAACTAAAAGTCAAATAATCATTTTATTACATCTTTGGCAAAAGAATGAGCCATCTCAGAGACTAGTCAAACTGTGCAGTCTTTGACTGTTCTCGCTTTGGCAGTGTTATGCTTGATGATATACTTGTCCGTGGTAATGTCTGATGAGCAGATTTCATTAGGTTCATTACTGATTTGATATATTCCATTTGTTTAATTATCGATAGTATTAGGGTGATTATTCAGTGAAATGAAAGATTTGTAGAGTGTGTATGTATAGCAAAGTGATATAAGGAGGGATGGAAAATGGGTGTTTCTAACTCATGTCAGCTTACAGATAGTCCTTCAGAGTAGAAGTTATGTGTATGCATGGACCATTAAAACCTGGTTACATATTTCTTTTCTGATGGATTATCTTCATGTTTCATCTGCACTATTTTCAATGCATTTTGCTATGCAATATTTTCTATTTTCAATGTCTGTTTGCCTCACAGAGAGCAACACAGTTATCTTGGATTGTAATCTCTGTCTCCATTACAGGTAGTTGTAGGGTAACCATTAAACTTCCATTTTATACAAAGCAGATCTGCCAGTGTTCACTAGGTAGTGATTCTTTGGTATTTCCTGACCCTCCTGACCAGTTACCTCTTTGGGTAGGGCCAATACATCCTTGAAGCTTAAGTAACTTCTGGATTTTCATGCTGTTCAAGAGAACACTTAAGAAAGAAATCAGGAGGGTTAAAAGAGTGCATGAAGTTGTCCTTGTACACAAGTTGAAGGAGAATCCTAAAGCATTTTACAGATATGTTAAGAGCAAAAGGATTGCAAGGGACAAAATTAGTCCTCTGGAAGATTAGAATTGTAATCCATCTGTGGAGCCAAAAGAGTGAATTTTTGCATCTGTATTTACTCGGGAGATGGATACAGAGACTATAGAAGATGTATTGATTTCATCTCTACCAGCAATCTAACAATTTATCATGTCTTTCTTGATCAACAAGGTGGTCTTAAATGTATGGTTCATATTATTTTCCTCAGGTATCAAAATGATAGTATTACTTCATTATTTGATTTTGCTGTGTGTGTGCAGTCCCATTGGATCAATGTTGTTGAATGGCCATTGTACCTAAGGCGGGCAGGGACCTATCTTTACTGAGAGTTACTTCCTACCCACTTTATCCTGCAACAATCGTAGCACCAAGCTACCTTTAAAAGCATTTAAAGATTAGGCGCCCCTCATAGCACAGATTTCTACTTTTAGCGCCACATATCCTACAGCTCTCCTGTCTTATGCACAGGTGAGTTTCACAGGGAGCCAACTAGTAGCATCCATGTGACTTGGCCACAAAGAAGACAATGTTGCTCTCATCATCACTTTGGGCTTGACCAGCTTGCATCTTGGAGGTATGCCCTGAGTGAACCTGCTTATGTGACTTAAATGCTACCTTCATGCTGGTGACTATTTTAAGTGCTCATTGGAATGTTAAATCCACCATATTAAATTACTTTGAGTTATTTAATCCCCTAGTTCACACACCCTCCAGTCTCACAATGAAGATCTGAAAAGATTTTCCAGTTGCATCTTTTTACCAGTATCCAGACTGACCACATATTCGCCATCTGTTTCCTTTGGTTTCTGCCTGCATGTTTCAGACTTGTATCTCTCAAATCTCCAGCTGCGTCATATTAAAATGTCCAGAAAGATTAAAGGTTCCTTTAAAAACATATCTGTCCGTTGTTCATGATACTTAGTAGACTGGCCTTCGATAGATTCTTTATGTCTCCAGCCCTTCTCACACATTACCTTGTCTCTTTTGTTTCCTCCTAGAAAATATCGTTCAGAATCAGTAACACTCCTCCTCCTCCACAGCCCAGACAAGGTGAGTGGTTAAGCTGCATGTATCTCTCAAGGTCCACGAAGTACCTATCTCTCCAATGAGAAAATCTTAAGTTCAGTTTTCCTCGAGCAGCAACTTCCCATTCTCACTGTCGATACATTGTCTGCGTGAAGAAGGGTCATCAACCTGAAATGTTTCCCCTTTCACAGACCCCGTCTGACTTGCTGAGTTTTTCCAGTGTTTTCAATTTTTAGTTCAGTAGGCTGTTTTGTATTGCTGTGTGTAATGGCAGCTAAACGAACGACAGGAAATCTTTACTGAACCTAGGATACAACTAAAGAAAAGTATCTAGTGAATGTATGTGCCAGGGTCATATTGTGTGACACTGTCCTTATGGGCACGATTACAAACTTGTACACTACAACACCAATTGGGGCAGCTGTTTGCAGGATCAGTAAGTTTATTGTGGTATGAGGACAGGGAGGGGAAAAAGCTAATAAAGGGTTAAATTTTGGAGCTACAGTGAAATTGGAAGAGAAGTCCCTTACAGTGCTCTACGGGTCTTTGTTTTTCATTTACTGATCTCTGTTATTTTAATTAAACTAAACCACTAGGGGCCTTCAAATTTTTCTTTGGTTTGCCAATGTAAGGCATTGACTGCTGTGTAAAGCTACATCAGGCTTTGTGAGCTGGCATCCAATACTATTCGGCGTCTTTCTGATGTAAGCTGGTTCAGTCATTTATTTTCTAAATTCAAATGATATATACCAGTATAAAGTGGACTCAGCCTTTCACAAAATGTTCCATGTACATGATTAGGTAGTTCTGACATGACAACCAGAAAATAAAGTCATGTCGGCCCTTGGCAACAGTTGTTGCCAAGCATTCCTTCTGAATTCTGTAACCAAGATACAGCAATCAAACAGTGATTACAGCTTACAGAAGTGGAGCGGTGGAGGTCCACAGTAATCAATGTGTGTCAGAAAGTTTGCAGCCCAATTAATTTGTGAAGTATTAGTTGTCAGAAACAGTTCTCGTTTCCAGGTGCCACAGCAGAGACAGAGATCCAGATAGTCCACGCAATTTACTTCAATGTGAAGGCAGCCACTTCATCGTTGTTTAAGCTGTTTTATTAATGACAAATTATTGCTTTGAACATCTAATTAGTGGGTTATTTACCATAAACTTGTAATTAGTTGGAGTGAATTAGATTACATTTTTGAACAGATTGCTGGGAAAACAGGATGGTGATTAAAAGATCATGGTGTCCAAATCTGTGTAGGTATTGCCACACTCCAGTGAGTCAACTCAATCTGTGCAAGAATGCTTGGCTACTGGCTTCAAGCGCTCTGAAAACACTCGTGGATAAGCATCCCCGGACAGCTACACCTCGGCATTCATTAGCTCAGGAAAATATCATACAGCGTGCATTATTTTACAGAATGAAAAATATCAAGTAAAATACAAGAATAGCTAAGATATGTTTCTAGAAATTGCAGATTAAGATTATTCATCTCTTCAGTGAATAGAATCAGAATCAGTTTTAATATCAACAGTGTATGTCGTGAAATTTGTTAACTTTGTGGCAGCAGTACAATGAAATGCATGATAAAAGTAGAGAAAAAACTGAGTTACACATAGTGTATGTGTGTGTATCTATATATATATATATATATATATATATATTAAATAGTTCAGTTAAAATCAGTGGTGCAGAAAAAACAAAGTAGTGAAGTGATGTTCATGGGTTCAATGTCCATTTTGAAATCTGATGGCGGAGGGGAAGAATCTGATAGTGAATCGCTGAGTGTGTACGTCCTTCCCGATGGTAACAGTGTGAAGAGGCCGTGCCCTGGGTAGTGGGGATTCTTAATGATGGACGCCGCTCCTTGAAGATGTTTTGGATACTATGGAGGCTAGTACCCATGACGGAGCTGACTAATTTTCTGCAACTTATTTCGATGTGCAGTAGCCCCCATAACAGATGGTGATGCAGCCAGTCAGAATGCTCTCCATGGAACATTTGTAGAAATTTTTGAGTGCTTTAGTTGATAAACCAAATCTGTTCAAATTCCTGTTGAAATATAGCCCCGTCTTACCTTCTTTACAGCTGCATTGATATGAATAGAAAAGAAAATAGAGCATTATGTGTAATTAACTGTTAATCTGTTGGCACCATTTTACTCTTACATTTTATAGGCATAGGTCTGCGAATCTGCATGATATCACTCTAGGTTTAGTTCCAATAAGTACTTTCACATCATGAAAGTTGGACAAGTACTACATTTGAATAGTTATTCCTTTCTTGAGGATTATGAATGGATGACACTGCTTCATATAAATATAGACTGATCATGAAGACAAAAAATTAACACTAATGAACAGATAATTTTCGATTTTAAACTTCTCATGAACAGATCTCCCAAATAGCTGTTCTTGTGTGACATCCTAATTTTGCTGAAGTTAAAAAAGAGATTTTAGTATCCTGTTTTTAGAATGCATTCCTGGTTTTAAATACGTTGTTTGGGAAGTTGGACAAGTTAGATCTGAGGTTGTTCTTGGAACATTCACAATTTAATTTTGTTACCTTTTCTTTTTCATGTGGGGTGGGGGGGGTGTTGATGTCTTTTTCAATGACTTCCATGTTTTTTTCTGTATTTCATGGCTATCTGGAGAAGACGAATTTCGGAGTTGTATTCTGTGTACAGACTTCGATGTTAAAATGAACCTTTGACCTTTGGTCATGCGCAAAAGGGGGACAACATTGTCACATTAAGAGATAATCTATTTCATTCTTGAGACTCATTCAACATACTTTCAAAATTGCTCCAATAAGTATAACAACCTTAGTTTTGTGTTATTTCGTAAATGTTTTTAACCTATTTATTTTTACATATCTCTAAAATCAAGCATTGATGCTATTTGTTTTGAAGATGGTGAGATTGTGGTGAACTGCAAGGAAGGATCAGGGAACTGTGCTGGAGAGATTGGTGCCACAAAAGTGTGATCAAGGAATGAGAAAGTGAAACTTAAAGGAGGAAATGTGCAGAAACCTTTAAGACACCGTATATAATTCCATGAATCAAAATGTTTTCAGCAATTTCCTTTTATTAAAGAGTACCAAACTGTAAGGCAGTTGGGCAGTGATAACAGTAATGCATTTTATGATATGGAAATATTTTTGCTTGTAATTCCTTCAAAAGAATTGTTACTAAAGGCAAAAATTACATACATAATCAATGAAACCTTGGGTCTGAATATCAATAAATCAATCAGATAGCAAGGACAATTTTGAAACAAATTTAATAATAAGGTAATTTAAAACTAAGCCAAAATTTCTACAAAATTCTATTTCTAAATTTCAAAATACTACTTAAATGTTCAGCTCGAAGTTTTCAGTTTTTTTGACCCAATATTTGAGGTGTCCCTTGACTTCAATTATCCATGACTTTAATTTTAAAATGATTAGAGTACGCCTTGATTTTTGACTATTTGTTTGACTCTGTGCCCAAATATAATGAATGTTTGCAGAGGCGTACCATCTAGTGGCAGAGAACCATAACTAGTTGATAGTTAGTTACTTATTTGTTTTTACTGTTTAACTGCCAGTTTCTCATAAATACATAAATTGCCAAGTACTTCAGTGATAGAGTTTGTTACAGGACCATGTTATCAATAACCTCAAGAAATTCTGAAGATGCTGGAAATCCAGAATAAGATGCATAAGTGTTGAGGAAACTCAGCAGGTCAAGCAGCATCTATGAAGAGGAATAAAGAGCTGACATTTTGGGCAGAGACCCTTCATTTGGACTGATAAAGGGTCTTGGCCCAAAAGGTTGGCTCTTTATGCCTCTCTATATAGATGCTGCCTGACTTGCTGAGTTCCTCCAGCATTTTGTGTGTGTTACCTTTTTATTAATATTTTCCTTTGGAGTCTTTTCCAAAGTTGGCCTTCAGTATGCATTTCTGTTGTACCTACTCAACCACTTTAAGTAGCTCTGACAAATCCAAAGCTCCAGCCAGCTTCTCCAAACTTAAATCCATTCCATCCTGACAATACACTTGAACATTTGCTACAAAATAACAACTGTACATGTAGCCCTGTTGGCTATAATTGGAAGCTCATCTCCAACAGCTCGAAGTTAACAAAATTAGTTGCCACCACTTCATTCAGCATCCATGATGGCACATAATGCAGACATCCCACCCTGCAAAAACTCATTTCAGGGAGGTAGCACCATCAATTTGTGGGAGACTTCTGGGAGAGGTGGGATGTCTGCAATACAGTAGCTCCTTAGCAGCTAGCCAGCTAGTTTAATTAACGTTAGCTATGCTAATGAACGAATGACGCCTGTTAAACTCACCTCAACATGTCTTTTACAGTCTTAACCCACCATGGGCAATAGAAAAGTCACTGTTACAAACAGTGCAGCGAGCAACACTGTCATTATTTTTGACCCCTATTAGGCAGGGGTACACTTTAGTGTAGTCTGGGGTGACATACTGTATGTTTTATATTTTCTTTTTTTTGGAACACTCTGCCATGGCGCGCTCTCGCTCAATCTCTCGCTCTGTCTCTCGTGGTCACTCGCGCGCTCTTGCTTGCTTTCTCTCTCGCTCTCTTGCTTACTTTCTCTCTCGCGCTCTCGCTTGCTTTCTCTCGCATGCTCGCTCTCAAAAAATTGATTTCCGTGATATAGTATGCAGTTTGTGGGCATCAGGGAGCCACTATTAATATGCGGGAGACTCCTGGATCTTCCAGGAGAGGTGGGATGTCTGATAACGACACATAAGCCACAGTATTCTGCTTAAATGTCTATTATTCAACAGTAAGACAGGCCTTCAGGTTGTAGCTTATATTTTAGATTAGTCAACTTTGTCTTAATTATGGATGTCAATAGTTTATAATATTTAAGCAGAGTGAAATTGGAAACCTCAACGATCAAGTGACCCCAGAACTTGTGACTAATATTTACTTTTCAATTTGTACAACAAATTTTTCCTTGGTGGTGAGCAAGCAGAAATGCAGCCGACTGGCATCTCATACCCTGATGCGATAACCCACATAATACCACGCTATTTCTGTCAGATGTAATGAAGCAGGAGAGGTTTGCTGCTAATCTTTGCTGCACGTAGTTTATAGGGTCTTGTAACATATCACCACTATACCAGGAAAGTGAAGGTAACTCTATGATGGTCAAAGCTGGTAAATGTTTTGAAAAGAATCACATTCAATAAGTCTAGTTCTCCATATCCAATGCCATCAACAGTACATCCCAGACATATTCCACCCATTCTGATAAATCTGGGAGCCTCAGTAAACAATTTCTTGCTCCCAAGATGCACATTTGTTCCATTTTAGTCATGCATGGTGATGCAATATTGCCAAGCGTCCCTTCCAGAACTTTAGATCACCATGCCAGTGGTCACACAGACATCTCCTATGCAATATTTTATCTACATTTGTACTAAAGAGTATTTGTGGTGATTTCAACCACATATGGCCACAGTGGTTGGGAAGATTTACTTCCCCAGTCGACATTTTGAAATGGATCTGGTTTACTGGATCTGACTATAAATGTGTGAGGTTGGCAGTGGTGATTGTTCATCATCAACAGTTCTCTTCTTGGTGACCTCACATAATTAATTCTGGGGCCATGACTAAGTGAGTTGCCCAATGACTTTGTTGGACTTTCACCAAAACGCCATTATTTTCTAACTTACACTCCTGATTGCTGCCTTGTCATTTCCTCAGGAGCAACACCCCAAACCTGTCATCAGTAAAATGTTCACAGATTCCTTTATATTGCTTTACAGCAGGAGTTTCCAACTTTTTTTTACGCCATGGGCTATCATTAAGCAAAGCGTCAGCTGGAAACCCCTGTTTTACAGCAGGGTAAATAACAAGTGTGTTGAAGACACAGCTGATTGCAGAGGCTGACACAACAATGTCTCAAAAATTGTACCACTTGGTATACAGTTCTTAAAGATATAAATACTCTAAGTACATATGTCTACAAATAGTGCAGCCATATTTGGTACTTTAAATGTGCTAGCATCAGCATCTTTTCTGAGACCAACATCCCTTGTACTGAAGGCCTAATTATATTCAGTCTGCTCTTTTGGTCAGGCCATGATTGATCTGCCTATATTTTTGCTATTATTAGTCTCAAGGTCTAGTTATTGCAGCATTTTAGAGGCTATGGGATCATAGTTCAGGTTTGTACTGTTCAAATCCAAAAGTGTGTATCATTAAATTCAAAAACCTGGTCATGTCACCAGCAAAGATTTGGTGAAGAAACATGCAATGTTATCATGAATACACTGAGAGGAAAATCTACCAATCTTACACCTGCTTTGGTTCAAGTAGTACACTCTCTAATCAAAGCATGGGTGAAATCCTGTGGTTCTCTGAGGAGCCATCTGCTTTGGTCTTTCTGAGAAGCATTTGTTTTACTCTTTGCCCCAGAGACATTGCTCAGAATTGATAGCCTGATCTATGTTCAAAGACTCTATGGCCAGCCTAGATGAATACGTCACCACTGTCACGGATTTTATCAACAAGTATGTTGAGAACTGTGTGCCAAAGGGAACAGCATAGGTGTTCCCAAACGAGAAGCCATGGATGAACCTGGAGATCCACTCCCTATTGAAGTCCAGGGCTGCAGGGTTCATATCTGGTAAGCTTGAACTTTATATGAAATCAGGATAAGTCCTTCGTAAAGCTATCAGAGAGGCCAAGAGATAATACCCCCCCCCCCAGACCAAAATTGAGTACCAGATGAGTTAGTTAGTTAATTAGAGCTTTGTTGTCATTGCTGAGGACAATGAGATTGCAGAGCTGCTCCATTCAGTGTAAAACAGCATCCTGGCAATTCGAACACAATGAATAAATTTCAAAATAGTGTCTTGAGTTATCTAGAGTGACATCTAAATTACAACTGAATTAAAAACATACTGCTCTAAAATTAAAAGAAACTGTGGCTGCCTCATTCAAGAGTGGCACATGCCCATATTATAAAATACAATGATTAAATATGAAATATCATTAAGAATTATGCCCGGGTATTGTCCATAGTGCCTATGGACAATGGGTGGGTGGAGGGCATTGTTCAGTTGCATAACAGCCCTGAGGGGGAAAGAGGCTGTTTTTCAGTCTGGATGTCCACACAGAAATATTTCTATCCCCTGTCGATGGTAGGAGATTGAACAGTTGGATTACTGGGGTGGACTGAGTCCATCACGATTTTGCGAGCCCGTCATAAGTTGTAGATGGTTTCCATATCTGGTATCCCAATGACGTTCTGTGCAGAACTGATCACTCATTAAAGTGTTTTTTTGCTCTATTTTGTTGCAGCTAATGTACCATGCTGTAATGCAGTAGATCAGTATGCTCTCAATTACATAAGCGTAATGGTTTACCAGCAGCTTTTGGGGCAGATTTGCCCTCTTTAAACTCCCAAGTAGGTGCTGCTTGGCTTTCCCTGCTATCAAGGAAGCCTTGGTGGTCCAAGAGATCTCTTCTGCGATGTTCACTCCCAAGAGATTAAAACTGGAGACCCTTTTCACTGCTTCACCATTTATGAGTAACGGAGCTTGTTCATACCACCTTGATTTCCTGAAATCAATAATCATTTCTTTGATTTTTCTGATGTTGAATGAAAGGTTATGGTTTTTGCACCACTCAGACAATTTCTGCACCTCCTCTCTGTCTGTCTGTCCCTATGTCTACAGGGATTTAGACTATGAGGAGAGAATGATAGGAGATTTTATATAAAATTATGGAAGGGATAGATAAGATAGAGGCAGGAAAGCTCTTTCCACTGGTAGGTGAGACTGGAACTGGGGGACATAGCCTCAAGATCCAGGGGAGTAGACTGAGGAACTGCTTTTCCCAGAGAATCTCTGCCCAATGAAGCAGTGGAGGCTACCTCAGTAAATATATTTAAGGCAAGGTTGGACAGATTTTTGCATAGTAGGGGAATTAAGGGTTATGGGGCAAAGACAGGTCGGGGGAGATGAGACCATGGTCAGATCAACCATGACCTTATTGAATGGCGGAGCAGGCTCGACAGGCCAGATGGCTGACTCCTGCTCCTATTTCTTATGTTCTTATGCTGTTTCGTTTTTATTTGTAATTAATCCAGTTACTCTGGTGCACCTGCATATTTGATGTTAGAGTTGGTGGCGTAGGCAGACACACAGTTGTGGGTGAAATGAGGGTAACGGAGTGAGCTCAGGACACATCCCCGCGGTGCACTGATGTTCAGGGTCAGGGAGGTTGATGAGTACTTCGCTATTCTTGGACAGTCTGAGTGTGATTGGTAAGAAAGCCCACAATCCAGCTGCAAATTGATGAACTGAGTCCCAGGTTGTGTAGGTGAACTGTCAACTTGTTGGGTAGTACAGTGTTGAAGGATGAATCTATTGTCAATTAAAAAGCATTTTGGCGTAAGTGTCCCTGTGCTCCACCTGTTGTAATACAATGTGGAAAGCAATGGAGATGGTGTCATCAGTTGGTCTGTTTGCCTTGTAGGCAAACTGGCGCTGGTCCAGAGTAGCCGGGATGGCGTTCTTAATACGGGGCATAGCCAGGTACTGAGCAGTTAAGGGGTGAGTGCAACCAGTGTGTAGTCAGTGAGACACCTTACTGTGTCTGCTTTGGAAATGGTATGATGAAGCATGCAGGGACCACAGCAAGGGATAGAGAGAAATTAGAGGTTTCAGTAAAATCCTCTGCCTGCTGGTCAGCGTAGACTCTTGAGGACCCATCTGGTTCAGCTGCTCTGCGTGTGTCGATACTGCGGAGAGTACGTCTCACCTCGTGTGCTCAGTTCAGAGCTGTGTCCTCTTCGGTGTCGAGGTCTTCATTGCTGCTTCATCGTTGGTCCTGTCAAACCGAGCAAAGAAATTGTTCAGCTGCACTGCTGGTGTGCTATCACTGCAGGGCAAGAGGTCTTTCATTTTGTAGTCAGTGATGGACCTGATGCCTTCCCACACGCGTCGGGGTTTGGTGGTGTGACTCAAGTGTGTTCATATCTGTTGTTTATATCTGTACTTGGCAGTTTTAATGCCTCTTTTAAGGGTTGACCTGCCATCACTGTATGCTGTAGCGTCACTGGATCTGTAAGCAGCATCCCCGGCTCTGACAGGCTGATATGGTGTTCATCTGATTCGGGAATACACAGATGATATCGCTGGTGACGTTGTCTATACAGTATTTGCCAACCAGCCATTGTTTAGTTTAGATTATGAAGGCACGCAGTCCTCTTTTATTGTCATTTAGTAATGCATGCATTAAGAAATGATACAATATTTCCTCCGGTGTGATGTCACAAAACACAGGACAGACCAAGACTGAAAAAACTAACATAACCACATAATTATAACATATAGTTACAACAGTGCAACAATACCATAACTTGATGAAGAAGTCCGTGAGCAGAGTAAAAAGTTCAAAGTCTCTCAAATGTCCCACATCTCACGCAGACGGGAGAAGGAAGAAAAACTCTCCCTGCCTCGCCGATCACAATCCGACTCTGAGTCATCCGAAAACTTCGAGCCTCTGATCAGCTCTCCGACACTGAGTACTGAGCGCCATCTCTATCCGAACGATTCGACCTCAATCTCGGTTGCCAACAGCAGGCAAAGCCGGGGATTTTGAGGACTTCCCTCCGGAAGATTCCCGACCGCACAGTAAGAACAACAGCGAACTGGTGTTTCAGAAATTTCTCCAGATGTTCCTCTGTGCTTTGACATCTGTCTCCATCAAATCAGAATTGTCCATGGCCCCTATTTAACGGATACAATATCATTTTTCACTGGAGGGCTGCGCACGCGCGGCGCACTGCTCTCTCTCCTCACGCCAATTGGACCCTAATTCTTGATGAAAGATCTCAACCTGAAACGCTATCTGTTCATTTCCCTCCTGCTAAGCTCCTCCAGTATTTTGTGTTTGTGGCCCAGATGGTGTTGCTGGCTGCATGTATTTAGTTCCTGTGCAGATCAGCTGGTAGGGGTACTTACGGACATTTTCTTTAATCTATTTGTTTATTTATCTGGATATTGATTGATAGATGCAGAATAGACCCTTCCCACCCTTTGAGCCATGCTGCTCGGCAATCCCCCAATTTAATCTGCATCTAATCACAATTTGCAATGACTAATTAACATACCAACCAGTACGTCTTTGGATTGTGGGAGGAAATCGGAGCACCCGGAGGAAACCCATGCGGTCACGGGGAGAACGTACAAACTCCTTACAGACAGCAGCGGGAATTGAACCCAGGTTGCTGGTAATGTAAAGCATTGAGCAAACCACTACACTGTGGTGCCAACCCAGCTTTTAACCTTTCCTGGCTTCATGCTGAGGTTTCCACCTACTTTATTGCCATGGTACCCAAGGGAAAAACAGGGCAATGTGCCTTAGTGACCACAACCTGGTGACTTTGACGCCATCAGTATGAAATGCTTCAAGAAGCTGTTCATGGCACCCATTTATTTGAGATAGCTTTGTGCAACTCCTTTAAGAAAGGCCCCATATTTGGTTTCATTGGTGAGGGCTTCACTCAAATGGACTCTCTAGTCCCAAAAACTGAGGCAAGTTTTATTTCAGTGAGTTTTTAATCTTGTCCTCACCTTATGGCTGCTGTGCAAGGAGCCAGACAAACCACAGCTGCTGAGCCATTGTGTGTCTGTATCACACATTTGTCCTCTCGGCGTGAAGGCACGGTCTGGGAGGTTGCACTGGTGGCCACCTGGAACCAATGAGGTTGTATCAAATGGGACGTTATTACAGGGAGTACATTGGAAGGGTTGAGGGTCACGGGATATCCTCAAGGTGAAAACTGCACTGATGTTCTTCATTAATGATGTGTGCGCTCTGCTGCCTCCCCCCCCCCCACCACCCCACGGATGGAAATGCATTCTTTAAGGTCAAGGAAACGTACTGCAACATCCAGGTGATGTGGCAACCATTGATAAATTATGATATGACTGAGACGTGCAAAGTGCAGGGTAGTAAGGAATCTCCATTCATTGGCCCAACGACTTTGACGCCTCAGTCAACAGCAATAACCATGGATTGTATAAAGAAATAATTTATGGATGCATGTTAACAGCTCAGGCACCCGCTCCAACTATTTCTCAGCAATAACTGCACTCAGTTGCCCCTAATTCTTGCTGTTAGAGGTACTGCAGGGAGGAGAGGTTGCCGAAGTGGTATGAATTTCCAGAAAATTCATTATGATAATATGTTACTACTTATCAAATATAAACATAGTAAATAATCTGCACTAACAAACATTTGGCACAAATTCAGCTTGACGACTAGTAACTACATGCATGGCACTTGTCTAATGACTGTTCATCCCTTTAAGTAAATATGTTTGTACTCTTCAAGAAACTGAGATAACCAACAGTTGCCTTTTCATCCGTATTCCAAACTAAATATTGTAGGTAATCTTAATATTCAGACTTAAGGTCACATAGTTGGCGTAAATGCTGGCAGCTTACACATAGAACTGTCATAATCAGTGTCTTAATTGTTTTGGGTTGCCTCCGCAAAGTCACTAAGTTATTTTGTCTCACAATGAAAACATTTACAGTCACTAAATGGCATATGATTTTGATTAAACTTAATATTTTTTAGTTCTGGAAGTCTGAATTGTTTCATTGATAATGGGGTAGAATTTCCTTGGTGATTCTTGCAATCTCATTCTGTAAATCCAGTATATCAGTGGAAAACAAATTGGGTGACTAATTATATTGCTTCACTTGGGTTTCTGCTGCTATTCAGAGCACTGCAACCAATTGATTGATCATTTCTCTTTTGGACTGCTTTATCATCAACCTACTTCCATCCAGTCACACACACTTGAATTAGAATTCCAAACTGACCTAAGGAATGGAAGAAAGTTTGTGATAGTGCAGCGTTATTTGATGTTATTTGTACAGATGATTACTAATCCTATTTCCTATTGAACTCAAATAACACTGGCACAAATATAATTTAATCAGAATCACTGTCATGTGTTGTGAAATTTGTTGTCTGCAATACAAAATAATAAAAATACTTTAAATTACAATAAGTATATATAAAATATTCAATTATTGCAAAAAGAGGGCAAAAAAAATGAAGCAGTGTTTTTGGGTTCACTGTCCATTCGGAAAACTGATGGCGGATGAGAAGAAGTTATTCCTGAAACACTGAGTATGTGTCTTCAGGCTCCTGTACCTCCTCCTTGATGATAGCAATGAGAAGAGGGCATGTCCTGGGTGAAAGGCATCCTTAATTATGGATGCCACGTTTTTGAGGCATTACCTTTTGAAGGCGCACATGATGGAACTGGCTGAGTTTGCAACTTTCTGCAACTTTTCCTAATCCTGTGCAATGGTTCTTCCATGCCAGTTGTGATGCAACCATTTAGAATGCTCTCCATGGTACATCTGTGGAATTTGCAAGAGTCTTTGGTGACGTACCAAGTATCCTCAAACTCCTAATGAAGTATAACTGCTGCTGTGTCTTCTTTGTAATTGCGTCAATATGTTGGACACAGGATAGATCTACAGAGACGTTGACACACAGAAACTTAACTCCTCACTCTTTCCACTACTCCTGTATGCTTTGTATGCTTCCTTGTCTGTCTCTATCTCTACACACCCAAGGTCATTTGATTCCAAACCATTGATTTATTGATCATCATGGGCTGTCCCCGGTGCTTCTTGCTCCTTCTGAACCATGATTCATCTCTCCCTACCCCCTTCCCACTCAATGGTCCACAGTAGAGACCCATATCAGAATCAGGTTTATCATCACTCACATATCTCATGAAATCTGTTTTTGTGGCAGCAGTACAGTGCAATAAATAAAATTACTACAGTACTGTGCAGAAGTCTTGGGCACCCGAGCGGTATGTATGTGCCTAAGCCATGGTAGCGTGCCACCTTCTCCTTACCCATGTTCAATTATTGACTTGGAGTTCTTGCAGATCACGAATGCTGAGCTGTGATGGTGCTAGTGAAGTCAGGAACAATCACTGCTGGGTTTTCTGAGGGGCTTTGTCAAACTCTTTCAAAGTTTGCTGCAGCTGCTTCCTCCTCTAGGGTGCTGGATGAGCAGGTGCATATAATATGCAGTGTTTTAAATATAATATGATAAGGCTAATGTTTGCTAATCTATATTGGTTCCCAGTTGAACAATATTTCAATTTTAAAATTTTCAAGTAAGACTGAAAAATGTTGGGGAGGAGAGGGATAGAGAAAAGGTCAGACTTTTCCTTTTGAATATATAATCTACCTAAAATATTAACTCTCTCTCTTTCTGTGGATCCTGCCGAGCCTGTAGGATATTTTCTGGTTTGTTTTCAAATGTATGTGGGAGAGAAATTGACGAACAGTGGTTTACCAGCAGTTTGAAATAAAACACTTTGATCCACCCACTAGTTTTATTTTATAACAGAATAAATCTGCCCTGGAATTCCTCATCTCAAATAAGAGATTAAACTGTTCCAAGAAAGATTTATGAAACTGCCAAAGATAACACAGCTCTTAAAAACAAAATGCAGAAATGTTTCGGTGGCTTAGCCAGATGTGTTGAAACATGTTTTTGCTGATTTTTTTTCTAGGAAATTAATACTTCTTGAATTACTTTCTATTCTCATTACAAGCACTGACAACCAATTGTTGATAAACTATATTAATCACATAAATTACAGATGTTCCATAGAGCTGAGTTTTACCTCTGACTGCATATTATCCTGTACTCTGCTGCCATCCTGATGCTTCCAAGCTATCTGCCCACTGCCCTCTCATTTCTGTGACTGTGACACCCAGGCCATTTTGAGGCTTGGGCCTTAATTACTGTACCTGCAACTGGCAAACAAGTAACAAGTTATATTTGAGCAAGCACCTAAGTAGAAATTGCCCAACTCCAGGCCAGTCAACGTTTGGAGTATGATAGAGGACCAGTTGTGAGAGCGAAGACTCCCTTACGAGGATTGGTAGAGGCTACAATATTTGGGTGCTGTGTTTAAGTAGCTTCCAATGAACTGCTAGTCATTCTACTCAACGTTGATTCAAATAGGCTAAGTGTTGCAGTGCTCACTAGTTTAATTAGGCCTTCTTGAAGTCTTATTAAATGTGCCCCCCCCCATTCTGATACAAATAGTTGTCAGTTGTTACTCTACTCAGATCCTAACCAAAGTGGTGCTGATCAAAGTAGCAGCATATAAGACCATAAGACAAAGGAGCAGAAGTCGGCCATTCAGCCCATCGAGTCTGCTCCGCCATTTTATCACGAGCTGGTCCATTCTCCCATTTAGTCCCACTCTCCTGCCTTCTCACCATAACCTTTGATGCCCTGGCTACTCAGATACCTATCAATCTCTGCCTTAAATACACCCAATGACTTGGCCTCCACTGCTGCCCATGGCAACAAATTCTATAGATTCACCACCCTCTGGCTAAAAAAATTTCTTCGCATTTCTGTTCTGAATGGACGCCCTTCAATCCTTAAGTCATGCCCTCTCGTACTAGACTCCCCCATCATGGGAAACAACTTTGCCACATCAACTCTGTCCATGCCTTTCAACATTCGAAATGTTTCTATGAGGTCTCCCCTCATTCTTCTAAACTCAAAGGAATACAGTCCAAGAGCGGACAAATGTTCCTCATATGTTAACCCTCTCATTCCCGGAATCATTCTAGTGAACCTTCTCTGTACCCTCTCCAACGTCAGCACATCCTCTCTTAAATAAGGAGACCAAAACTGCCCACAGTACTCCAAGTGAGGTCTCACCAGCGCCTTATAGAGCCTCAACATCACATCCCTGCTCCTATACTCTATTCCTCTAGAAATGAATGCCAACATTGCATTCGCCTTCTTCACTACTGACTCAACCTGGAGGTTAACTTTAAGGGTATCCTGTATGAGGATTTCCAAGTCCCGTTGCACATCCGAACTTTGAGTTCGTTCCCCATTTAAATAATAGTCTGCCCCTTTATTTCTTCTGCCAAAGTGCATAACCATACACTTTCCAACATTATATTTCATTTGCCACTTCTTTGCCCATTCTTCCAATCTATTCCAGTCTCTCTGCAGACTCTCTGTTTCCTCAGCACTACCAGCCCCTCCACCTATCTTCGTATCGTCAGCAAGCTTAGCCACAAAGCCATCTATTCCATAATCCAAATCGTTGATGTACAACGTAAAAAGAAGCGGCCCCAACACGGACCCCTGTGGAACACCACTGGTAACCGGCAGCCAACCAGAAAAGGATCCCTTTATTCCCACGCAAACAACAGGAATTCTGCAGATGCTGGAAATTCAAGCAACACATATCAAAGTTGCTGGTGAACGCAGCAGGCCAGGCAGCATCTCTAGGAAGAGGTGCAGTCGACGTTTCAGGCCGAGACCCTTCATCAGGACTAACTGAAGGAAGAGTGAGTAAGGGATTTGAAAGTTGGAGGGGGAAGGGGAGATCCAAAATGATAGGAGAAGACAGGAGAGGGAGGGATAGAGCCGAGAGCTGGACAGGTGATAGGCAAAAGGGGATACGAGAGGATCATGGGACAGGAGGTCCGGGAAGAAAGACAAGGGGGGGGGAACCCAGAGGATGGGCAAGAGGTATATTCAGAGGGACAGAGGGAGAAAAAGGAGAGTGAGAGAAAGAATGTGTGCATAAAAATAAGTAACAGATGGGGTACGAGGGGGAGGTGGGGCCTAGCGGAAGTTAGAGAAGTCGATGTTCATGCCATCAGGTTGGAGGCTACCCAGACAGAATATAAGGTGTTGTTCCTCCAACCTGAGTGTGGCTTCATCTTTACAGTAGAGGAGGCTGTGGATAGACATGTCAGAATGGGAATGGGATGTGGAATTAAAATGTCCAGCCCTTATATACTTCCATCCCCCATCAGGAAGGTCTCAAAGCTCTACGCTTCTTTTTGGATTCCAGACCTAATCAGTTCCTCTCTACTACCACTCTGCTCCGTCTAGCGGAATTAGTCCTTACTCTTAATAATTTCTCCTTTGGCTCCTCCCACTTCCTCCAAACTAAAGGTGTAGCTATGGGCACCCGTATGGGTCCTAGCTATGCCTGCCTTTTTGTTGGGTTTGTGGAACAATCTGTGTTCCGTGCCTATTCTGGTATCTGTCCCCCACTTTTCCTTCGCTACATCGACGACTGCATTGGCGCTGCTTCCTGCACGCATGCAGAACTCGTTGACTTTATTAACTTTGCCTCCAACTTTCACCCTGCCCTCAAGTTTACCTGGTCCATTTCCGACACCTCCCTCCCCTTTCTAGATCTTTTTGTCTCTGTCTCTGGAGACAGCTTATCCACTGATGTCTACTATAAGCCTACTGACTCTCACAGTCATCTGGACTATTTCTCTTCTCACCCTGTCTCTTGCAAAAACGCCATCCCCTTCTCGCAATTCCTCCGTCTCCGCCGCATCTGCTCTCAGGATGAGGCTTTTCATTCTAGGACGAGGGAGATGTCTTCTTTCTTTTTTTAAAGAAAGGGGCTTCCCTTCCTCCACTATCAACTCTGCTCTTAAACGCATCTCCCCCATTTCACGTACATCTGCTCTCACTCCATCCTCCCGCCACCCCACTAGGAATAGGGTTTCCCTGGTCCTCACCTACCACCCCACCAGCCTCCGGGTCCAACATATTATTCTCCGTAACTTCCGCCACCTCCAACGGGATCCCACCACTAAGCACATCTTTCCCTCCCCCCCCCCCGCATTCCACAGGGATCGCTCCCTACACAACTCCCTTGTCCATTCGTCCCCCCCATCCCTCCCCACTGATCTCCCTCCTGGCACTTATCCGTGTAAGCGGAACAAGTGCTACACATGCCCTTACACTTCCTCCCTTACCACCATTCAAGGCCCCAGACAGTCCTTCCAGGTGAGGCAACACTTCACCTGTGAGTCAACTGGGGTGATATACTGCGTCCGGTGCTCCCGATGTGGCCTTTTATATATTGGCGAGACCCGACGCAGACTGGGAGACCGCTTTGCTGAACATCTACGCTCTGTCCGCCAGAGAAAGCAGGATCTCCCAGTGGCCACACATTTTAATTCCACATCCCATTCCCATTCTGACATGTCCATCCACGGCCTCCTCTACTGTAAAGATGAAGCCACACTCAGGTTGGAGGAACAACACCTCATATTCCGTCTGGGTAGCCTCCAACCTGATGGCATGAACATCGACTTCTCTAACTTCCGCTAGGCCCCACCTCCCCCTCGTACCCCATCTGTTACTTATTTTTATGCACACATTCTTTCTCTCACTCTCCTTTTTCTCCCTCTGTCCCTCTGAATATACCTCTTGCCCATCCTCTGGGTCCCCCACCCCCCCGTCTTTCTTCCCGGACCTCCTGTCCCATGATCCTCTCGTATCCCCTTTTGCCAATCACCTGTCCAGCTCTTGGCTCCATCCCTCCCCCTCCTGTCTTCTCCTATCATTTTGGATCTCCCCCTCCCCCTCCAACTTTCAAATCCCTTACTCACTCTTCCTTCAGTTAGTCCTGACGAAGGGTCTCGGCCTGAAACGTCGACTGCACCTCTTCCTAGAGATGCTGCCTGGCCTGCTGCGTTCACCAGCAACTTTGATATGTGTTGCCTTTATTCCCACTCTCTGTTTCCTGCCAATCAGCCAATGCCCTATCCACGTATGTAACTTTCCTGTAATTCCATGGGCTCTTATCTTGTTAAGTAGCCTCATGTGTGGCACCTTGTCAAAGGCCTTCTGAAAATCCAAATATACAACATCCACTGCATTTCCCTTGTCTAGCCTACTTGTAATTTCCTCAAAAAATTGTAATAGGTTTGTCAGGCAGGATTTTCCTTTAAGGAAACCATGCTGAGTTCTGCCTATCTTGTCATATGCCTCCAGGTACTCCGTAACCTCATCCTTGACAATCGACTGCAACAACTTCCCAACCACCGATGTCAAGCTAACAGGTCTATAATTTCCTTTTTGCTTCTTTGCCCTCTTCTTAAATAGCGGGGTGACATTTGCAATCTTCCAGTCCTCTGGAACCATGCCAGAATCTATCGACTTTTGAAAGATCATCGCTAATGCCTCCGCAATCTCCACAGCTACTTCCTTCAGAACACCAGGGTGCACTCCATCTGGACCGGGAGATTTACCTATCTTTAGACTATTCAGCTTCCTGAGTACTTTCTCTGTCGTAATTGTGACTGCGCACACTTCTGTTCCTTGCCACCCTTGTGTGTCTGGTATACTGCTGATGTCTTCCTCAGTGAAGACTGATGCAAAGTACTCATTCAGTTCCTCCTTATCTCCTTATCTCCCATTACAATTTCTCCAGCATCATTTTCTATCGGTCCTATATCTACTGTCACCTGTCTTTTACTCTTTATATACTTGAAAAAGCTTTTAGTATCCTCTTTGATATCATTTGCTAGCTTCCTTTCATAGTTCTTTTCCCTCTTAATGACCTTCTTAATTTCCTTTTGTAAGCTTTTAAAAACTTCCCAATCCTCTGTCTTCCCACTAATTTTTGCTTCCTTGTATGCCCTCTCCTTTGCTTTAACTTTGGCTTTGACTTCTCTTGTCAGCCACAGTTGCATCCTTCTTCCATTCAAAAATTTCTTCTTTTTTGGAATATACTTGTCTTGCACCTTCCTCACTCTTCGCATAAACTCCAGCCACTGCTGCTCTGCTGTCCTTCCCGCCAGTGTCCCTTTCCAGTCAACTTTGGCCAGTTCCTCTCTCATGCCACTATAATTTCCTTTACTCCACTGAAATACCGACACATCAGATTTCGGCTTCTCATTTTCAAATTTCACAGTGAACTCAGTCATGTTATGATCACTGACTCCTAAGGCTTCCTTCACCTCAATCTCTCTAATCACCTCCGGTTCATTACATAATACCCAATCCAGTACAGCCGATCCCCTAGTGGGCTCAACAACAAGCTGTTCTAAGAAGCCATCTCGCAGACATTCTACAAATTCTCTCTCTTGAGATCCAGTGCTGACCTGATTTTCCCAATCCACTCGCATGTTAAAATCCTCCGCAATTATCATAACACTGCCCTTCTGACAAGCCTTTTCTATTTCCAGTTGTAATTTGTAGTCCATATCACTGCAGCCGTTTGGAGGCCTATAAATAACTGTCATCAGGGTCCTTTTACCCCTGCTATTTCTTAGCTCAACCCGTAAAGATCCTGCATCTTCTGATCCTATATCACCTCTTTCTAATGATTTGATATCATTTCTTACTAATAAGGCCACGCCTCCCCCTCTGCCTACCTTCCTTTCCTTCCAATACACCATGTATCCTTGGACATTCAGCTCTCGGACACTTCTCTCCCCTTTCTCGATCTCTCGGTCTCCATCTCTGGAGACAGACTGTCCACTGACATCTTCTACAAGCCCACTGACTCTCATAACTACCTCAACTATACCTCTTCCCACCCCGCCACATGCAAAAATGCCATTCCCTATTCCCAGTTCCTCCGTCTCCGCCGCATCTGCTCCCAGGATGAGGCTTTCCGTTCCAGGACATCTCAAATGTCCTCTTTCTTTAAGGATCGTGGTTTCCCTTCTGCTGTCATCAATGAAGCCCTCACCTGCATCTCCTCCATTTCCCGCACTTCGGCTCTCACCCCATCCTCCCACCACCACAACAGGGACAGAGTTCCCCCTTGTCCTCACCTACCACCCCACGAGCCTCTGGATCCAGCACGTTATCTCTGCAACTTCCGCCACCTTCTACAGAGCCCTACCACTAAGCACATCTTTCCCTCTCCACTCCTCTCCACTTTCCGCAGGGATCGGTCCCTCCATAACCCCCTGGTCCACACGTCTCTCCCCACGGATCTCCCACCTGGTACTTATCTCTGTAAGCGCAAGTGCTACACCTGTCCCTACACTTCCTCTCTTGCCACCATTCAGGGCCCCAAATAATCCTTCCAAGTGAGGCAACACTTTACTTGTGGGTCTGTTGGGGTCATCTATTGCATCCAGTGCTCCTGGTGCGGCCTCCTCTACATCAGTGAAACCTGACGCAGATTGGGGGACCGCTTCATCGAGCACCTCTGCTCCATCCGCCAAAACAGACAGGACCTCCTAGTAGCCACCCACTTCAACTCTGCTTCCCATTCCCGTTCGGATATGTCCATACATGGCCTCTTCTACTGCCATGATGAGGCTAAACTCAGGTTGGAGGAGCAACACCTCATATACTGTCTAAGTAGTCTCCAGCCCCTTGGTATGCAACTTTATTGCACTGCAACTCATCCCAATGGCTACAAATTTGCCCCATCATCTGCCTATCTTTCCTGACATCTTTACTGCTCACTACCTTAGATTTATTTCTGTTTTCCTCTTCCTCCGCTCTGTCATTCCAGTTCCCATCCCCCTGCCAAATTAGATTAAACCCTCCTTAACAGCTCTAATAAACCTTCCCGCCAGAATATTGGTCCCCTTCGGGTTCAGGTGTAACCTGTCCATTTTGAACAGGTCGTACTTCCCCCGGAAGAGATCCCAATGATCCAAGGATCTGAAGCCCTGCCCCATATGCAGAGCAATAATGGAGCAGCTTCATTTTCCGGATGCCTTTGTTCCACTTGTGTTGCTCGGATGGAATTAAAATTGAGCTTTACTTGGCTAAAGTTTAATTTGTCATGTCTGTAAAATTGGGGCTAATAATGTGACAGTTACCATGCACAGGATGTAGTGATCCTCAAGCACTTTGACGTGTTAGATCAAACGATATCCGCTACCTTATGCTGTGTACTGAGACAGCAATCATGCCTCCTGTGGTGCACCTGGAATACATTTTCAAGTGCCAACTGTTGGTTGCTGGTTGCATCCTGTTGTCTATGTCCTCTGTCTGCAATGGGGCAGCAACTAGAAGCTGAACCCACTTGCTCCAAGCTGAAAGTCATTACACTGGGTGCAGCTCACAGGGATTTAACATTACTCGGATAACAGGGGTCTGATTAAATCAGTGTGCGTGTTTTTCAATATGTGAGCTATACATATGTAGATGCATTAAAAATGCATCAAAGAGAATCATTTCAATGAATACAAATATTTTTTATTTGCTTCATGATTAGTTGCAAAGAGTGACAGGAAATTCTTATGGTTTTCCAGTGTCATTTATATTTTGCATATAATTTTATAGTTAGATATCTTAAAGGAGGATTACTACTAATCACTCACCATAGTACAAAGAATATGTGTGCTATGGATTGTCCATACTTATCTCTGATTCAAAATCCAATTTTCACGACTATAATGATATATTTAACCAAACTCACTGCTAATGCTCTGTTCCTGTTGGTGAGGATTTTCAAGATGAGTAATTTAACAGATATTGGCATCCTGTGTTCCTGTTATCACAGCAACTCAAAATGTTTGCTTGGTCATTGAAACACTTCCATTACACCATAACCTGTCCACGTATCTGGCACTGAAAGTGGGAAGCAGCTGCTATTTGGTTACGGACATACGTGAGTTTCAGTATAGCTTTGATGTCACTCTTGTACCCTTCCTAAGCCCACGTACATTTCCTGGCTTCATTTCCATGAACAACTGATCCTTTTCCATAACAGCACTTTCTATGGAAATTTTATTTGTACTTAGTCAGTGTCTTGGGTGGTGTTTTGTTAAAGCACAGTAAATGATGCCTTATTATCGAAACAAGTAATGTGTAGAGCAGGAAATTACTGATCTCTACCCACAGCAGAACAAACAATGATACTGAAGTAACTGCACATTAGCGACTAAGAAGGATCAGCTATTTGCACAATCCTGGAGAACAGCGGCACAAAAAGTAGGAGTGATCCAGTGTCTTTCGACGATCCATAATAGTCCTACAAATATGCCAGTATCATTTATTAAACATAGCAACATAGAAAATACGTGCAGGAGTAGGCCATTCGGTCCTTCGAGCCTGCACCGCCATTTATTATGATCATGGCTGATCATCCAACTCAGAACCCTCCCCCTGCCTTCCCTCCATACCCCCTGATCCCCGTAGCCACAAGGGCCATATCTAACTCCCTCTTAAATATAGCCAATGAACTGGCCTCAACTGTTTCCTGTGGCAGAGAATGCCACAGATTCACCACTCTCTGTGTGAAGAAGTTCTTCGTAATCTCGGTCCTAAAAGGCTTCCCCTTTATCCTCAAACTGTGACCCCTCGTTCTGGACTTCCCCAACATCGGGAACAATCTTCCTGTATCTCGCCTGTCCAATCCCTTTAGGATTTTATACGTTTCAATCAGATACCCCCTCAATCTTCTAAATTCCAACGAGTACAAGCCCAGTTCATCCAGTCTTTCTTCATATGAAAGTCCTGCCATCCCAGGAATCAATCTGGTGAACCTTCTTTGTACTCCCTCTATGGCAAGGATGTCTTTCCTCAGATTAGGGGACCAAAACTGCACACAATACTCCAGGTGTGGTCTCACCAAGGCCTTGTACAACTGCAGTAGTACCTCCCTGCTCCTGTACTCGAATCCTCTCGCTATAAATGCCAGCATACCATTTGCCTTTTTCACCGCCTGCTGTACCTGCATGCCCACTTTCAATGACTGGTGTATAATAACACCCAGGTCTCGTTGCACCTCCCCTTTTCCTAATCGGCCACCATTCAGATAATAATCTGTTTTCCTATTTTTGCCACCAAAGTGGATAATTTCACATTTATCCACATTAAATTGCATCTGCCATGAATTTGCCCACTCACCCAACCTATCCAAGTCACTCTGCATCCTCTTAGCATCCTCCTCACAGCTAACACTGCCGCGCAGCTTCGTGTCATCCGCAAACTTGGAGGTGCTGCATTTAATTCCCTCATCCAAGTTATTAGTATATATTGTAAACAACTGGGGTCCCAGCACTGAGCCTTGCAGTACCCCACTAGTCACAGCCTGCCATTCTGAAAAGGTCCCGTTTATTCCCACTCTCTGCTTCCTGTCTGCTAACCAATTCTCTATCCACATCAATACCTTACCCCCAATACCGTGTGCTTTAAGTTTGCACACTAATCTCCTGTGTGGGACCTTGTCAAAAGCCTTTTGAAAATCCAAATATACCACATCCACTGGTTCTCCCCTATCCACTCTACTAGTTACATCCTCAAAAAATTCTATGAGATTCGTCAGACATGATTTTCCTTTCACAAATCCATGCTGACTTTGTCCGATGATTTCACCGCTTTCCAAATGTGCTGTTATCACATCTTTGATAACTGACTCCAGCAGTTTCCCCACCACCGACGTTAGGCTAACTGGTCTATAATTCCCCGGTTTCTCTCTCCCTCCTTTTTTAAAAAGTGGGGTTACATTAGCCACCCTCCAATCCTCAGGAACTAGTCCAGAATCTAACGAGTTTTGAAAAATTATCACTAATGCATCCATTATTTCTTGGGCTACTTCCTTAAGCACTTATTGATTGTTAAATCAGAACAGGACAGCAGAGAAGGAAGCCATTCACCCCAATAGTCTACTGTGCACCATCTTTTCTCAAAGCATTATTGAATCACTCCAACTCTCATGTGCCAAAAATGTTTTTTTTCTTCCCTCGAGTATTTATCAGATTCCCCTTTGAATCTATTTGTCATGTCCTGGCATATTACTTTATTAAACTATTCCGTGAACTGGATGATGTATCTTTGTGGTCAAGGGTAATGACAGCGATGTGAGGAGTTACAAAACTGCTCTGTAAATTGTTTCAGTGCCGCTGTGTGCACTGTTCCATTCTTTCAGCTGACCATTTTTTTAAATTCCTGCAGGTGTTCTTCCAGGTTTGGTTTCTGCCACTATCAATTCTGATTAAAGGTAAGCCATCATCAACATTCAACGGCATCTGGGTAGGCACGTGAATGAACAGGGCATAGAGGGAAATGGAACAAGTGCTGGTAAATGGGATTTGTATAAATATGCATCGGAATTGTCACAGACAAAGTGGGCTGAATGGCTCGTTTCTGTGCTGTACAACTTTGCCACTCTCATTTTCTCTGTTTCCTTCACGTTGCCTCTTCTGTCTGCTCCTGGGACTTGCTTGCTAGAGTACTGTATTGCTACATTAGCATCTGTTTGCTGTATAAACGTGAGCACTGCTATCGTGCTGAGTGTTTCCTAATATCTTTTACTCAGTTAAATAGATTGGCTTGCAAAGTTGGCTTTGGACTCCCTTACGCTCGTGACTTGTACTAAAAGTAATAAAACAGGATTTTTAATGCAGTAGTGATTTTTTTCACTGGTAATATTTCTTCATGCTCTGCAAGTTGTTTGGTATCTCAGTCAATACTAATAAGCTTGGGAGGTGTGGTAAACCATGTATATATGTTGGAACTGGGTTACCTGTCTGGACACACCCCTCTGCTGACTGCCCCTGTGGCTCCTCCCACAGAGTCCTGTATAAAGGTGTTCGCCTTGCCCCTCCCTCTCAGTCCGGGGGCAGACACTCACCATGGAGGTCATATTGTACAGCCAATAAAAGCTTTTCAGTATTTTACCAAACCTCAGCCTTTTGGAGTAATTGAAGGTGCTTCAGGAGGCCTGGCTGTTAATTACGATTCATGGACTGATCTTCGATGTGCTTTTGTTTTAATAAACTACATCATAGATGATCGCCTTCAGAAAACTAAGGATTGTTAATAACCATGGCCTGGATATTATGATGTACTAGATTGTGCAGGAGTTGTCAAATAATTTATTGGCTGCTTAAAAATGGTCAGTTACTGCCTGACAAAATTTTTGAATTTGCAAAGCACAAGTCTGACTAGAGGAAAGGCAGTGTAATGATCATGAAATGAAGATTATTTTTAATATTTGCTCTTAACTGATGATACAAATTCACATGTACATTGGAAATGTTTTTGCTAACTTACACTTTCCTTTATGCCATTCTATTTTCAGAGAAAGTTGCCCTTTCTCTGAAAATGGCTGAATGATGTGAATCATCTTTGCAAATGCATCATGATGAATCCAAACCTTCTGAAAGTGAAATTTCATTCAATGATAGGCTTTTAAACCATTCAAATTTCAGTGATGATAGAGTTTATTCTCGTTTGCCTCAAACATTATAAGGTGAAATGCATTGAGCCAGTGAGTAATTCTAGTACTGAATCTTAGGTCTTTTATTCACATCTTGTCATTCTGCATAATATCATAAAGATGTTGGTTAAAATTTCCTGTGGGGCTTCTAGCATAATTGCAATCTTTCAACAAATTATGTAACATTGAAGTAGGCATTTATATTTTACAGATCTGTAGATAATTATACTTGAGGATTTGTCTAGTCTCAGATACCTTTGAACGTACCCTGTTCTGGGACCCTTACTCTTAGTGATTTTTATAAATGACCTGGATGAGGAAGTGGAGGGATGGGTTAGTAAGTTTGCTGATGACACAAAGGTTGGAGGTGTTGTGGATAGTGTGGAGGCGTGTCAGAGGTTACAGCGGGACATTGATAGGATGCAAAGCTGGGCTGAGAAGTGGCAGATGGAGTTCAACCCAGATAAGTGTGAAGTGGTTCATTTTGGTAGGTTAAATATGATGGCAGAATATAGAATTAATGGTAAGACTCTTGGCAGTGTGGAGGATCAGAGGGATCTTGGGGTCCAAGTCCATAGGACACTCAAAGCAGCTGCGCAGGTTGACTCTGTGGTTAAGACAGCGTACGGTGTATTGGCCTTCATCAATCGTGGAATTGAACTTAGGAGCCAAGAGGTAATGTTGCAGTTACATAGAACTCTGGTCAGACCCCACTTGGAGTACTGTGCTCAGTTCTGGTCGCCTCACCACAGGAAGGATGTGGAATTCATAGAAAGGGCGCAGAGGAGATTTACAAGGATGTTGCCTGGATTAGGGAGCATGCCTTATGAGAATAGGTTGAGTGAACTTGGCCTTTTCTCCTTGGAGTAACGGAGGATGAGAGGTGATCTGATGGAGGTGTATAAGATGATGAGAGGCATTGATTGTGTGGATAGTCAGAGGCTTTTTCCCAGGGCTGAAATAGTTGCCACAAGAGGACACACGTTTAAGGTGCTGGGGAGTAGGTACAGAGGAGATGTCAGGGGTAAGTTTTTTACTTAGAGAGTGGTGAGTGTGTGGAATGGGCTGCTGGCAACGGTGGTGGAGGTGGATACGATAGGATCTTTTAAGAGGCTTTTAGATGGGTACATGGAGCTTAGTAAAATAGAGGGTTATACGTAAGTCTAGTAATTTCTCTTTCAATATTTTTATTAGTTTCTACATATAAAAATACAGAGTACAAGAGGATATATATTATAAATCAAAAAAAGATAAAATAATACCAAATAGATTATATTGGAATCACACTTGTGATCACATTACCCTATAATTCATGTAAATTAAATTAAATCGTAATATTGAAGTGTAATAATTTTATTACTGTATACAGAAAAAAATCTAAGCCCACTACCAAGATCAAAGCTGTTTGGCAAAGAAAGAAAAAAGGAAAAAATATCCTTATCATAAAGTGAAATATGTTATTAGCCACCATCTGTACTTTAACAGCAAATCAAAGGTTTTGAAAATAGTTCAAAAATGGTCCCCACAATGTGTGAAAGTCTTGGCTGGATTCAGAAAGTGAACAACGGATCTTCTCTAAATCTAAACATGACATAACATCACGCAACCATTGAGCGTGAGTCGGCGGAACGACATCCTTCCATTTAAGCAAAATTGCCCTCCGAGCTATAAGAGAAGCAAACGCCAAGATGTGTAAATCAGATGTCTCCAAAATAATATCTTTTCCTCCAACAATACCGAATAGGGCGGTCAAAGGGTTAGGCTTAAAATTTACCTTTAAAAAGTACCGAGAAAGTTTGGAATACTTCCTTCCAATATCTTGCAAGACTCGGACATATCCAAAACATGTAATTTCTAAGGTAGGGACATGTTCGGCACAACTTTGTGGGCCGAAGGGCCTTTACTGTGTTGTAGGTTTTCTATGTTTCTAACGTAATGCTACCTATGCTGTCATAGGTTATTGTCAGAAGGAAATGTTGAAAGCACATAGTTGTAGTTCTATAGTAAGAAAACACATAAATATTAGAATAATATGAACATGACTTTATCAGTGACATTTTCTTTGGCATTTCCAGAAGCCCAATCAAATTGCGATTCATGAGCAAGGGCAAATAAAAATAAGGCAGGGACCAGCAGAGTGGGTATTCTTGGAGCGACAGTTGTGTGAGTGGACCAGACTTTGGTGAGACCGGACTTGGGCGAGGTGCCTACCTGGCAGATTTCTCTTTTGTTCTTAATTCTTTGTCTGTTCGTACATAGAGCGGTGAGGATGGCTCCAGGGATTGTGTTGTGTTCTTTGTGTCAGAAGTTATCCAGCCTCCCGGCTAACCACAGCTGCACCGAACTGCAGATCCTCAGAGAACATGTTGAGGAGCTGGAGCTGCAGCTCGATGACCTTCTGTGCTTCTGGGAAACTGAGGAGCTACAGGGAGGTAGTCAGACCTGAGTTGCAGGAGACAGGTACCTGGGTGATTGTCAGGGGAGGGAAAGGAAATGGGCAGCCAGTGCAAAGTACCCCCCTCAAAAATAAGTATACCGCTTTGTATACTGTTGTGGGGGGGGAGGGGGACAAGCTACCGGGGGAAGCTATAACAATCGGGTCTCTGGCACCAAGTCTAGCACTGTAGCTCAGAAAGGAACAGGGGAGAAGAAGACTGCAATAGTAATAGGGGATTTTATAGTTAGGGGAGTGGACACAAGATTCTGTGAATGCAAGAGAGACACCCGGATGGTATGTTGCCTCTCAGGTGCCAGAGTCAGGGATCAGATCCACGGCATTCTAAAGGGGGAGGGTGAGCAGCCAGAAGTCTTAGTACAAATTGGCACCAACAACATAGGTAGGAAAAGGGAGGAGGTCCTGAAGAGAGAAAATAAGGATATAGGTAGAAAACTGAAAAGCAAGACGTCCTGACCGTAATCTTTGATAACGAGAGAGAGAATTTGTGGAATGTCTCAAAATGGCTTTTTAGAGCAACTTGTGGTTGTGCCCACTAGGGGATCAGTTATTCTGGATTGGGTGTTGTGAAGTGAACCAGATTTGATTTGGGAGCTTAAGGTAAAGGAACCCTTGGGAGTAGGTGATCATACTATGATAGAATTCTGTCTGCAATTTGAGAAGGAGAAGCTGATGTCAAAAGTAGCAGATTTACAGTGGAGTAAATGGAATTACAGGGGTGTGAGAGAGGAGTTCGTTGGAACTGATTGGAAAGAACACTGGCTTGGATAACAGCAGATGGCTGACAAAGAAAAACAATGCCAACATAAAAGCAAGAGAGGGCATATAATAAAGCAAAAAGCAGTGGGAAGTTCAGAATCAGAATCAAGTTTAATATCACCGGCGTATGTCCTGAAATTTGTTAACTTTCCAGCAGCTGTACAATGCAATATATTATAATAGAAAGGAAAATTGAATTACAGTAAGTACACGTATATTAAATAGCAAAATTAAATAAGTAGTGCAAAAAAAGCAATTAAAAAGTGGTGAGGTAGTATTCATGGGTTCAATGTTCATTCAGAAATCCAATAGCAGAGGGGAAGAAGATGTAACCCACACAAAGTGCTGGTGGAACACAGCAGGCCAGGCAGCATCTATAGGAAGAGGTACAGTCGACATTTCGGTCCGAGACCCTTCATCAGGACTAACTGAAAAAAGAGATAGTAAGCGATTTGAAAGTGGGAGGTGGAGGGGTAGATGCAAAATGATAGGAGAAGACAGGAGGGGGAGGGATGGAGCTCAGAGCTAGAAAGTTGATTGGCAAAAAGGAAACAAGGCTGGAGAAGGGAGCGGATCATGGGACAGGAGGCCCTCCAACCTGAGTGTGGCTTCACCTTGACAGTAGAGGAGGCTGCGGATAGACATATCAGAATGGGAATGGGGCACTGCCTCCTCTACTGTCAAGGTGAAGCCACACTCAGGTTGAAGGAACAACATATTTCATCCGGGTAGCCTCCAACCTGATGGCATGAACATTGACTTCTCTAACATCTGTTAATGCCCCTCCTCCCCTTCTTACCCCATCCCTTACTTATTTATTTTTTTTCCCCTTTCTCTCTCTCCTTTTTTTTCTCCCTCTGTCCCTCTCACAATAACTCCTTGCCTGCTCTCCGTCTTCCTCTGGTGCTCCCCTCCCCTTTTCTTTCTCCCTAGGCCCCCCATCCCATGATCCTGTCCCTTTTCCAGCCTGGTATCACTTTTGCCAGTCAACTTTCCAGCTCTTAGCTCCATCCCTCCCCCTCCTGTCTTCTCCTATCATTTTGGATCTCCCCCTCTCCCTCCCACTTTCAAATCTCTTACTATCTCTTCTTTCAGTTAGTCCTGACAAAGGGTCTCGGCCCAAAACGTCAACTGTTCCTCTTCCTACAGATACTGCTTGGCCAGCTGCGTTCCACCAGCATCTTGTGTGTGTTACTTGCATTTCCAACATCTGCAGATTTCCTCATGTTTGGGGAAGAAGATGTTCCTGAATTGTTGAGTGTGTGCCTATCAGGCATCTGTACCTCCTTTCTGATGGTAACAATGAGAAGGGGGCATGTCCTGGGTGGTGGGGGTCCTTAATGAAGAACACTGCCTTTTCGAGGTCCCACTTCTTGAAGATGTCCTGGATGCTGCGGAGGCTAGTGCCCATGATGGAGCTGACTAATTTTATAAATTTCTGCAGCTTGCTTTGATCTTGTGCAATAGTGCTCCCCCGCCCCCATGCCAGACGCTGATGCAGCCAGTTAGAAAGCTCTCCGCTGTACATCTGCAGAAATTTGCAAGTGGCATACCAAATCTCTTCAACCGCCTAATGAAATATAGCCACTATCTTGCCTTCTTTGTAGCTGCATTTGTGTGTTGGGTCCAGGCTAGGTCCTCAAGATATTGACACCCAGTGACCTGAAATTGCTCATCCTTTCCACTTCTGATCCCTCTATAAAGACTGGTGTGTGTTCCCTCATCTTATCCTTTCTCAAGTCCACAATCGGTTCTCTGGTCTTACTGATGCTGAGTGCAAGGGTTGTTGCCATGACACCACTCAATTAGTTGGTATAGCTTGCTCTATATGCCCTTTCTACACCATCAGAGATTTTGCCAACAGCATCAGCAAATTTATAGATGGCATTTGAGCTGTGCCTAGCCACACAGTCATGGGTGTAGAGTGAGTAGAACAGTGGGCTAAGCACACCTCCCTGAGGTGATTATCAACAAGGTGGAGATGTTACTTCCAGTCAGCACAGATTGTGGTCTTTCAATTAGGAAATTGAGTTGCAGAGGAAAGTACAGAGGCTCAGGTTCTGGGGCTTTTCAATCAGGATTGCAGGATTGATAGTGTTAAACACTAAACTGTAGTCAATAAACAGCAACCTGACGTACAGTAAATATTTGTATTGTCCAGGTGTGGAGAGCCATTGAGATCACATCTGCCATAGACCTATTGTAGCGATAGGCAAATTGCAGTGGATCCAGGTCCTTGCTGAGGCAGGAGTTGATTCCAGCCATAACCAACCTCTCAAAGCACTTCATCACCGTAGGTGTGAGATTAGAGTATTGGGAAGTTTTTAAAAACCAACAGAAGCAACAAAAAAAAGCCGTAAGGATCAAAAAGATGAAATACAAAGGTAAGCTAACCAATAATATTAAAGAGGATAGCGTAAGTTTTTTCAGATAAATAATGAGTAAAAGAGAAGTGAGAGTAGATATTGGACCATTGAAAAATGTTGCTGAAGAGGCAATAATGGGGAACAAGGAAGTGACAGATGAACTGAGTAAGTATTTTGCATCGGTCTTCACTGTGAAAGACACTAGCAGTATGCCCGAAGTTCGAGGTGTCGGGGGCAGATGTGAGTGCAGTTGCTATTACTATGGAGAAGATGCTTGGGAAGTTGAGAAATCTGAAGGTAAATAAGTTAACTGGACCAGATGGACTATATCCCAGCATCCTGAAAGGGGTAGCTGAAGAGATTGTGGAGGCATCAGTAATGATCTTTTAAGAATCACTAGATTCTGACATGGTTTTTGAGGACTGGAAAATTGTAAATGTCACTCCCACTCATCAAGAAGGGAGGGAGGAAGAAGAAAGGAAATTATAGGCCAGTTAGTCTGACCTCAGTGGTCAGGATGATGTTAAGTCAATTGTTAAGGAAGAAATTTCGGGGTACTTGGGGGCTGTTATATACCCCTAGAGTTCATTTTCTCTGTGGACTGTCACTTTAAAACGCTGAGAAAATAAGACTGACTTTTGGACGCTGTTGGATTTCTGACTACAAAATTGCTTGGTTACTAAGATGAGAAAGGTGGAGTTGTTTGATGGACAATAAATGTTTATGGTTTCTCGCAGCTTGTTTTGAATAAGCAAGGTCAGATGATCCTCTTACAGACACACACAGTTAGAGTCAAGATGGTTTTGATCAATGAAAGACACCAATGAGTGGGTCGCTGGTTTAAACTTTCAGTAGCCCAAAAGGGGTGAGTTGAGATCGATCCTGAATATTGATAAGCGACTGTCACAAAGTTCTGCAACTAGAAGAAGTTTGCAGAGAGAGGAGGGGAGAGGAAGGTTTGAAACAGAAGAAACCTTGTGACAAGGAGGTCACTGTTTGGACTCTCTCCATGTAGCCCGTAAGGAGTACTTCGAATACGTAAGTGTGATTGTCACATAGTTAATCCACAGGAGTAGGTTCTCTGGTGAGGGGAAACCTTTGTGAACACCACGTGTGTGTTTACTCTTTGTCTGGGTGTGGTATTTCACTGGAAGACGGCACCCCTGTGGCAAATCACTGTTGGAATTATTTCGTATGTTGTGGAACTGGATAAGTGGCTATCACGTTGTGTGGTTGGGGTAACCTTGTGGAACCTACCGGTGTGTCTACCCTTGCCTGGGTGGTAATTTTCCCTGGAGGAGGGTCCCCTTTGTGATAAGCTACTGTTGGTGATAATCCATAGGTGGATTCTGTTTGAATATCCTACGGCCACCACTTTGGGATGTCCCGTAGCTGAATTCGGGTGTGGTACCAATTGTGTTGAAAGGATATTCGTTGAAGATCACTGTCGGTGATACTTCGTGTGTGGAGTGGAACAACTTCGGAGACAAAACCTACTGCTATTGTTATTTTATATTGCTGTCCTGGAATCTGTGGAATATCGACATAATTGCCTTCTCACAACATTCGCCCTTGGATTACAAATATCTCGCATTAATTAACCTGAGGATTGAACTGAACTTTCTTACATACCATCGCAAGACTGTAACTCTTGCCACCTGAGCTTGAATAAGTTTGGGAACTTTATCTATACACCTATATATGCATAACACTGCTAACTCTTGGTTTACCTGGTTTAAATTACTATAGTACATAGTTGCTATAAAATAGTGTGTTGGCACGTGGCCAAGTGGTTAAGGCATTCGTCTAGTGATTTGAAGGTCGCTAGTTCGAGCCTTGGCTGAGGCAGCGTCTGTGTCCTTGTGCAAGGCAATTAACCACACATTGCTCTGCGATGACACTGGTGCCAAGCTGTATGGGTCCTAATGCCCTTCCCTTGGACAACATCAGTGGTGTGGAGAGGGGAGACTTGCAGCATGGGCAACTGCCGGTCTTCCATACAACCTTGCCCAGGCCTGCGCCCTGGAAACCTTCCATGGTGCAAATCCATGGTCTCATAAGACTAATGGATGCCTAAAAAAAATAGTGGTTGTTAACAGCAAAATCAAACTCCAGGTGTGTTCTATTGCTGCTGATACTTTTAGTGTTGCGTGCATGTAACCGGTACTTTCCCCAGGGTTGCGTGTATGTAAGAGGGCACTTGATAAAATGAGTCAAAGTCAGCATGGTTTCCTTCAAGTAAAAGTTTGCCTCACAAATCTATTGGAATTCTTTGACAAACTAACAAATAGGATAGATAAAGGAGAATTGATTGATGTTGTGTACTTGGATTTTTAAAAGGCCGCACGTGAAGCTGCTTAGCAAGATAAGAACTGATGGTATTACAGGAAAGATACTAGGATGGCTGATTGGCAGAAGGCAGAGAGTGGGAACAAAGGGAGACTTTTCTGGCCAGCTGCTGGTGGTTAGTGGTGTTCTACAGGAGGCGGTGTTGGGCCGCTTCTTTTCACATTGTAGGCCAATGAGTTGGATGACAAAATTGATGGCTTTGTGGCCAAGTTTGCAGACGGTGCAAAGATAGGTGGAGGGGCAGTTGGTGTTGAGGAAGCAAGGATGCTGCAGAAGGACTTAGATTAGGAGAATGGGTAAAGAAGTGGCAAGTGGAATACAGTATCAGTAAGTGTGTGGTCATGCACTTTGATAGAAGGAAGAAAAGTGTAGACAGTTTTCTAAATGGGGAGAAAATCCAAAAATGCTAAGGGATCTGGGGAGTCCTTGGGCAGGATTCATTAAATATTAACTTTCAGGTTGAGTTGGTGGTGAGGAAGGCAAATGTAAACCTGCATTCATTTCGAGAGCACTAGAATATCAAAACAAGGATGTAATGCTGAGGCTTTATAAGACATTGGCGAGGCCTCACTTGGAGTATTGTGAGCAGTTTTGTGCCCTTTATCTAAGAAAGGATGTGCTGATGTTGGAGAGGGTTCAAAGGAGTTTCAATGAGGAGTGTTTGATCACTGTAGGCTTATACTCACTGGAGTTTAGAAGAATGAGGGGGGGATCTCATTGAAACCTATTGAATGTTTGAAAGGCTGGGATAGAGTGGATGTGGAGAGGATATTTCCCATATTGGGGGAGTTTAGGACTGGAGGGAACAACCTCAGAATAGAGGGACAATCATTTAGAATGGAGTTGAGGAGAAAGTTCTTCAGCCAGAGGACAGTGATTCTGTGGAATTCATTGCCACAGGAGACCAGGTCATTGGGTGTACTTAAGATGGAGGTTAATAGATTCTTGATAAGTCGGGGTGTGAAATGTTACAGCAGCAGGCAGGAGAATAGAGTTGACAGGGAAATGGATCAGCCATGATCTAATGTCAGAGCAGACTCAAATTCTGCTCAAATGTCTTATGGTTTTATGGTCTTATGATCTATAAGGTACAGATGCAAACAGGAAGCATTACATTTATGTCATGACAAGAGAGTGCAATGTTATGTAGCAGGTAGATTCCGATGCAACAAATGCAGGATCTCTTGTGTTTAAGATTCAGATTCATTTAACACATGTACAGTATATTGAAACATATAGTGAAATGTGGCATTTGCATTAACGACCAACACACCCAGGGATGTGCTGGGGACAGCCAACGAGTGTCGACAGGCAATCTGGCACAATAATTTATTTTAATTGTATTGTAATACATGTGCTTGTTTTGGCTGGACATCATAAAAACTGAATTTTTTAATCTATCCTCTTTGCTGGAGGATCAGCTCGGGGGGAAGAGAAAACAGGATATAGCAGGAAATAGTCGTTGGGTAAGCATTAGATGATAGCCTGTGTGGTATCACAAAGGAAGGGAGAGATAAATAGTTACTGAGGGGATGAAGTCGAGGAGAAAAGGAGGGACAAGAAAGTGACGGATAGACAGAAATAAAGTATGCAAGAAAAGTTGACAGTAAACAGCTGTGACATTTTGGAAAAGGCGAAGCTGTGGGCAGCACTGTGCATGGAGAACATGCTAGAAGCTTTAATTCACTAGAGGAAGGAAGAAGCTACAAGCAGCACTTTGAAGTGAAGAAAGAAGGAAAACTGTTGTTGCATTGCGCTCTATCAAAAAGCAGTGAGCCAATAAGTACTCTTTTCATGAAATGAGCTTTAAGTTTTTTTACTTCCTTCCATGGAGCACTTACCTTCTCCCTTTTAACTACTTCCATGCCTTCTCATCCCTCTTTCACTGCTTTTTTCCCATATGCTGCATTAACAGGGAGCAGGCGTTAATAGACCAGGCTCCATCAACCCTGAAGCAGCTATCTGGTACTTGCAATTCTGCTTTACGCTAAAGTTATTTTCAATTTGCATGATCATAGTTGCAAATCAGGAGAAAGTTAGAAGTGGAAAGCTTTCAGATAATTGGTTGCAAGAATTCCAAGAAAGAAGATGATAGTTGGTGAAATACCTGAACTTGGAATTGCGCAATAGTGTTTATTTTAATGAATTGTTTTAAGACATCGCATAGAAACACCTTCAATTGAAAGTTGCTATGAAGTGTATGAAGGAATCTCTCTGGACTGAAGCATTCTCAGACAAACTCCCATGCTGCCTGCCATATAATCTAAAATATCTTGTCAGGAGAACAGTTATCACCCAATCATTCGGCGGTATTTGGATTAAAAATGTCCTTTTGGCTGGCTAAAAATACGGGGAGACATGGGGTTATCCATCAATTCATGATTACAAGGTGCCTCCTGAGAATCGGTAATGATTCAATGCCTCAAAAGCAGTTAGCCATTGTTCAACTTCCCTTTCATTTCACTCTCAAATCCTGTAGTTTTTTTTTATATTTTAGAATTCCTGGATTTAATTTATTTATTGAGATACAGCGTCCGGCTCTTCGAGCTGCGCCACCCAGCATCCTCTGATTTAACCCTTGCCTAACTAATCATGGAACAACTTACAATGACCAGTTGACCTACCAACCAGTACATCTCTGGACTGTGGAAGGAAAAGAGGGTACCCGGAGGAAACCAGGGTGGTAATGGGGAGAACGTGCAAACTCCATTCAGAAAGCAGCGTGAATTAAATCCAGGTCCCTGGTACTGTAAAGCATTGTGCTAACCACTGCACTACCAGGCCATCCCAGATATAGTCTGCTGCCTGCCTCAGTGGTAAGGATCATTTACTGTAATCCTAACTTGTTGCTTCTCGTTCTGATGTCCAAAAGAAGGGAAGGACCCACAAATCAGTGAATATAATTTAACACACTGCTTAAATGATAATCCAAGTTGTATCCTGCAAAAAAGTACAATCCCTATGTTGCACTTCCATCTTAGATAGTCCCTTGGACTTGAGGATGACTTGTTGGTATATTGACTGTGAGCCGAAGATGAGATCAATGCCAGGCATGTAAAATCTGCTGGCTGACGAGATGGAAGGGTGTATAGTTTGTTGGATGGTGCACTTCTGTTGTTTATACTGGACCTGCATGTCCTCTTAATGCATGGGCCCATGGTTCTTAGTGCCACCCTAAATCTTCCTTCTCCACTCCAAGTGGTTATGGGTTGGAAACTCCCAGAATCAGAAGGAAAGTTGGATTCTTTATTTCTCCGTCCTCTAATAATCCCTTCCCCGTCAGATCTTGGAGTATCACAAACAAGAGAACATCTGCAGATGCTGGAAATCCGAGCAACACACTCAAAATGCTGGAGGAACTCAGCAGGCCAGGCAGCATCGATGGAAAAAAAGTACAGTCGATGTTTTGGGCTGAAACCTTTCGGCAGGACTGGAGAAGAAAAGATGAGGAGTTACTGTGGTAAATGACAAATGGAGTCTAATGTGGGCAGTCACAGCCTTCCTGTTTACATCTGTAAAATCAGAGGTAAACAAATTCCAGAGCAAATTCTTCATTTCTTATACATGCCTATGCAAGAAGAGCAATAGATTTGCTCTATCGAGTTCCTCATTCTAGTTAGTGACGTTCACCCCTTTTGTACAGTGAGGAGATGAGGAGTGCACTGAATTACCAAATGTATTCAATAGAGCTTTGGAGGTAAAAGTATAAGGCAACTTATGGTGTTAAAACCCGAGAGGGCTATTACTTCTGCTGAAGGAGCCTGTCATGTCCATTCTAGGGCAGCTCACTCACCTTTCACCCCACTGGACACTCACTTTTCACCTATGGCTCCTTTTACGTATATACTGTTTCAGTAGTATTTGAGTAATACTGTATTGTAAATGTATTGTTGGTTAAGCATACTTTGTTTAATTCATTACGGGTTGTATGTAAAAGTATGCGAATGGTATACTGTACATCGTTACATCACCACGTCATAAGTGCGTGTCTCACTGAAGTAAAAACGAAGTTTACACTCATCTCTCGGGCTCCCTTGTTTTTCTTTTGATTCGCTTTATGTTTTGGTGTTACAAAACATAATAGTGGTGACGAGGACATTTTAAACAAACCCGAGATGACCGCAGCAAGACATTCGAGTTATAAAAAACAGTGCAGCAAGATGTTTGAGTTTAAAGAAGAATCACAGGACTTCCTTTTCGCAAGAGAAGAAAACATTTTGAGTTGGGGAAAAAAGGCAGAAAATGGATGAATTGACAAGCTCATAACCAGTGAGTACTGGATGATAATAATCATAAATAAAAAATAAGAGCAGAAATAGATGGCTACATCGGAAAAATATACATGTTCGATTGCACAAGTGATAACTGGAATATCTATACTGAGCAAATTGAGCAGTATTTTAAAGCAAATGGAATAGCCAGTGAGAAACAAATGCCAGTTTTGCTGAGTGCTGTTGGTGGAAGAGCATACAGTTTGCTTAGAATTTTGACTGTCCCAACCAAACCAGCCAAAATGAGCTGATATCATGAATGTAATGCAGGAACATTTAGAACAAAACCATTGTTGATTGCAAAATGCTTCGGGTTTCATAAGCAGAATCAAAAGGAAGGGGAGTCTATTTCAGCGTATGTGGCTGAATTGAAGAGATTGTCTGAGTCTTATCAGTTCAGTGATGGACTTAATGGTGCACTGAGAGATCATTTAGTTTGTGGAAGAGAGCATTCAAAATCGGCTCCTATCTGAAGAACAACTCACATTTAAAAGAGCAGTTGAAATCACTGTATCAATGGAAAAAGGCAGTCAGAGACACAACTGAGTTGCAACATCTAAATAGAAAACTGCCTGGCCAAACAGTGAGATCCAATGGCCAGGAAGACAGTATTGCAGAGCTCTGTGGAGAGTGAAAGGGAAAGACAAGGCACAGAAACATCACAGTCACCCACTACAACCAAGGAAATCCCCAGTTGGTGTTGCTTGTTTGTATCACTGGACCTGGACTTCTGAGGTTGAGAGAGTGGAAATCCCCCAGTGCAACAACTTCTCCACTTTAAAAACTCTCCCACACAGGTTCTCTGTCATTGTCAGACATGATGGACAACTATCATACTTTTTACATGGCTGCTTTGAACCATTGTGGGAGATTGAAGACTGGCAACTACTACTTGACCAAGGTGCTGAGGTTTTAGTTAATCATCTTTGGTTTAAGTGATGTCGATAGATCACAATTCTGAAGGTAGTGCAGTTTGTGCCTAGGGAATGGCAGATAATTACAGATGCTGCTTATGTGTCATGATAACTGTGGTTGATGTCTCTGTTTTGATTAAAATTTGGATAATAATAATAATACTTTGCAGGACCCTGTAACAGTTTAACTCAATCTGATTACACAGGCACAATCAAGTGGCAAACATCATTCACCAAAATCTTGCTTTAAGGTACAAGCTCATAAAAGAAACGATACCTTACTATAACTACAATCCTGACCCAGTTTTAGATTCAGAGTCCCACAAATTATATTACGGCTGATCAGTTATTACAACTAGAACAATCCATGATAATCATCCAGATATAATAATACAGGATAAACATCTTAATAGATATTCCCATTCCAAACATAACATACAGAAATCAAAGTGAAAAACACCAGAAATATGCTGAATTAAAAGAGGAAATTGAAAGTCTATGGAACATGAACAAAGGTATACATTATCCCAGAAGTAATACAGTATCGGCAACTGGTATCATCACAAAGTCAGTACACAATAGGATGAAACAATTTGGGCTACACAGCAATATCTAAGTAAATCTCCTGAAAGCAACAATACTGAACACCACCGGAATGATCTGGAAGTTCCTAGCCATTGAGAAATGAGTGTGCTTGGCTATGCCTGTACCTCAGGTTTGACCAGCTTAAGCTGAGGAAAAAATAAAAATTGTAATAATAGTATCTTTAATTACAGAGCGCTTTTCGTACAGACAATGTAGTTCAAAGTGCTTTACAATGGGATAAAAGTACAAACATTGAAAATAAAATAAAAATAAAAATGAACATGAAAATAAAAGACAAAAAGATGTTAGTTAAAAGCAAAGTTAAATAAATAGGTTTTGAGCTGGTGTTTAAAAATGTCAACTGAGTTTGCATCCCTTATATTTTTAGGTATTGAATTCTACAGTTTAGAAGCATAGTTCAAAAGAAAAACTAACCTGCCAATTATCTTTTGAGGGAGATTGTTTAAATTTATGAGACAGGCAGAAGATCTGAGAGCTTGAGCAGGATTATAAAATGAAAATGATTCCCAGACTATTAAGAGCTTTAAAAACAAGTAAGAATGTAAAGTTAATTCTGAATGATATGGAAGTCAATGCAGAACAGCTGGTATGGGAGTTATATGTTCCCTCGTCCTGATTTTGGTTAAAAGTCTAGTAGCAGTGTTCTGAATGAGTTAAGTTTGCCAATAGATTGCTTTAGAAGGCCAGTAAAAAGTGTATTGCAGTAATCTAGTCTATTTGGTATAAAGGTAGTGAATTAGCTTTTCAGCCTCATTGCATGATAGAAACAGATGTACCTTTTCAATGTTTCTGAAGTGTAGAACTGCTGCTCTGGTCATTTTCTCTATGTGGGATTTAAAATTCAAATCTGAATCAAGAGAACACCAAGGCCTGTTGCTTATGATGTCCCAGGTTTATCAAGACGTTTATCTCTTTTGGCTTTGTGACCAGCCAAAAGTATTTCAGCTACAGCTCCATTTAGTTTTAGGAAAATGTTACTTATCCATCTGTTAATTGCAGCTGCACCAGAAGTCAGAGAAGATAGGGCGTTATTATCATCAGGGTCAACCGAAATATACAAATATGTCTCACTTTCATAACTGTGGAAATCAAGTTTATGCTCTCTAATGATTTTTCCTAAGGCGGGCATGTCTAAGGAGTAGGGGACCAAGACAGCTTCCCTGAACAACGTCAAAAGGTACATATCTATTAGTAAATGGGTCTCCAAGACAGACAAAAAAATTTCTCCCTAAGATATATGAACAAAACCAATTAAGGGCACTACCAGTGAGACCAACCCAGTTCTCAAGGCTATCTCAGGGAATGTTGTGGTCAACTGTGTTGAAGGAAGCACCTAGATCTAGAAAAATTAGAACCAAGGCTCTGTTGACATTGGGGCTGAGCCTAAGGTTGCTGACAATTTGGTAAGGGCTGCCTCTGTGCTGTGGTTTGGTCTAAAACCAGACTGAAACTTTTCTAGAATATTGTTCTCACTTAGAAAGTTGTTGAGTTGGCTGAAAATGAATTTCTCACGAATCTTGCCCAGAAAAGGAAGATTTGATATAGGCCTGTGATTAGCTAGTACCTCATTATCAACGTTCGGCTTTTTAAGTAAGAGTTTTTGACAGCCACAGTTTTGAAAGCATCTTTAAAAACCTCAGTTTTAAGGAGTATGTTAATAATTTACTCTTTATTTCCAAAATGACTATTATCTAAATGGGAGAAAATTCAAACATAAGAGGTGTAAAGGGACTTGTGAGTCCTTGTGCAACACTCCCAGAAGGTTAGTTCACAGGTTGAGGCTGTGGAAAAGAAGGCAAATGCAATGTTGGCACTTATTTCAGTGGAATAGAATATAAAAGCAAAGAGATAATGTTGAAGCTTTATAAGACACTTGCCTGGCCGCACTTGGAGTATTGTCAATAGTTTTGGGTCCCTTATCTCAGAAAGCATGTATTGTCATTGGAGAGAGTCCAGAGCAGATTCACGAGGATGATTCCAGGAATGAAGGGGTTAACATACGAGGAGCATTTGGCAGCTTTGGGCCTGTGCTTACTGGAATTTAGAAGAATGTAGGAGGAACTCATTGAAACCTACTGAATGTGGAAATTACTAGATAAGGTGGATCTAGAGAGGGTGTTTCCTCTGGTGGGGATATCCAGAACTAGAGGGCATGGCCTCAAAATTGAGGGGTGACCTTTTAGAGCAGAGGTAAGGAGGCGTGGTGAATCTGTAGAATGCTCTGCCACAGGCTGTGGTTGAGGTCAAGTTCGAGAGGGCTGGTGTATGCGGTTGAATGGGATCCGGGATCGGGCATGATGAAGTGGTGGAACAGACTGGGTGAGCTGAATGGCCTAATTCTATTCTATGCCATATGGTCTTGTAGATTTCTAAATCAGAAATATTTGTAAATTTTGACATGGTTATCTCCTTTTTAAGCAATTGGCTGTAGAGATTACCAGTATCTGTAAATATATTGCCCCGAATGGAAATAATTTTGTTGATAAAAATTGCAGACTCTTCACGTTTTGTGGCAGATGCTTGGCTGAGAACATTATAAGTTGGGTCAGGGTTCAATAGTTGGTTTGTAGTTGACAACAATATTCTTGAATTGCTGCTGTTCTCTATAATAATCTTGGAAAAATGGGCTCTTCTTGCAAGTGAATAGCAGCGTTAAAGGAAGCTAGTTTTTTCCTCGAAAGTATTCTGGTGCACTTCTAGTCAAATTTTCCTCCATTTTCTCTCATCTACTCTGCATGATCTCGTGAGTTCAGGGACAGGATTGTTTAAGCATTTTATTGGGTGATTTCTTTTTAACCATAAGTGGGGCCATGATGTTTAATATATTTATCTTGTTATTGTTGAATAACAATATTCAACAATATTCACGGGCACGTGGCCAAGTGCTTAAGGTGTTCGTCTAGTTACCTCAAGGTCACTAATTCGAGCCTCAGCTGTGGCAGCGTGTTTGTGCCCTTGAGCAAGGCACTTAATCAGACATTGCTCTAGTCTGTGCGAGGAGTGGCGCCCCACACAGACTTCCAATCTGCGCCTTGTAAGGCATGAAAATGCCCGATGCAGGCCTCTCATGGTCTGAGTCGACATTCCCTCCGCTATTGTTGAAAGAATCAAACATTTCATTTACTGAGTAGTTTAGGTCACATGGGTCAGATAAATTAGCCAGCTCAGAGAATTTAAGTTGCATTGCAGCATCAAAAAAACAATTTTTAACTGTAATTTTTTTCATGGTCTTGGTTCCAGGCAGGAGGGCGTCAAAACGTAGACAAAAATGATTTACAGTAGTGGTATCAGACAGAGAGACGTTGATAATATTTAACTGTTTTGTTATTACTAAGTCAAATGTACTTCCAAGTCGATAGGTGGGCTCAGTGATAAATGCATAAAGTCGGGGGTGATGTATTAGACCATAAGATATATAGATGTAGGAACAGAAGTAGGTCATTCGGCCCATCGAGTCTGCTCCGCCATTCAAACATGGGCTGATGCACTTCATCCAGTCATCCCCACTCCCCTGCTTTCATGCCATACCCTTTGAGGCCCTGGCTAATCAGGAAACTATCTATCTTTGCCTTAAATACACCCAATGACCTGGCCTCCATAGCCACTCGTGGCAATAAATTCCACAGATTTACCACCCTCTGACTAAAGTAATTTCTCCACATCTCAGTTCTAAAAGGACATCCTTCAATCTTGAAGTCATGCCCTCTTGTCCTAGAATCCCCTACCATGGGAAATAACTTTGCCATATATAATCTTCTCAGACCTTTTGGCATTCAGAATGTTTCTATGAGATCCCCCCTCATTCTCCCGAACTCCAGGGAATACAGCCCAAGAGCTGCCAGACTTTCCTCATACGGTAACCCTTTTATTCCTGGAATCATTCTCGTAAATCTTCTCTGAACCCTCCCCAATGTCAGATCGTCCTTTCTAAAATAAGGAGCCCAAAACTTTACGCAATACTCCAAGTGTGGTCTCTCGAGTGCCTTATAGAGCCTCTACGTCACATCCCTGCTCTTATATTCCATACCTCTAGAAATGAAGGTCAATATTGCATTCGCCTTCTTCACAACCGACTCAACCTAGAGGTTAACCTTTAGGGTATCCTGCACAAGGACTCCCAAGTCCCTTTGCATCTCTGCATTTGAATTCTCTCCCCATCTAAATAATAGTCTGCCCGTTTATTTCTTTCACCAAAGTACATGACCATACACTTTCCAACATTGTATTTCATTTGCCACTTCTTTGCCCATTCCCCTAAACTATCTAAGTCTCTCTGCAGGCTCTCGGTTTCTCGTTCCTCCATTTATCTTTGTATCATCGGCAAATTTACCCACAAATCCATTAATACCATAGTCCAAATCATTGACATACATCGTAAAAAGCAGTGGTCCCAACACCGACCCCTGAGAAACTCCACTGGTAACCAGCAGCCAGCCAGAATAGGATTCCTTTATTCTCAGTCTTTGCTTTTTGCTGACCAGCCAATGCTCCACCCACGCTAGTAACTTCCCCATAATTTCATGGGCTCTTATCTTGCTAAGCAGCCTTATGTGCGGCACCTTGTCAAAAGCCTTCTGAAAATCCAAGTACACCATGACTACTGCATCTTCTTTGTCTACTCTGCTTGTAATTTCCTCAAAGAATTGCAGTAGGTTTGTCAGCTGGCTTTGGCCTATCTTGTCATGTGCTTCCAGGTACTCCATAATCTCATCACTAACAATCGATTCCAACAACTTCCCAACCACTGATGTCAGGCTAGCAGGTCTATAGTTTCCTTTCTGCTGCCTCCCACCCTTCTTAAATAGCAGAGTAAGATTTGCAATTTTCCAGTCATCCAGTACAATTCCAGTGCATTCTCTCCAGCTACTTCCTTCAGAACCCGAAGGTGCATTCCATCAGATCAAGGAGATGTATTCACCCTCAGACCATTAAGCTTCCTGAGCACCTTCTCAGTCGTAATTTTCACTGCACGAACTTCACTTTCCTGACACTCTTGAATGTCCGGTATACTGTAGATGTCTTCCAGTATGAAGCCATCTCTGCATCTCTCATTACAATATCTCCAGAATCATTTTGGATTGGTCCTACATTTACCTTTGACTCTCTTTTACCCTTTATGTACTTAAAAAAGCTTTTAGTATCTTTCTTGATATTAGTCGCCAGCTTCCTGTCATAATTTATCTTTTCCTTCCAAATGACCTTCTTAGTTTCCATCTGCAGGTTTTTAAAAGCTCCCCAATCCTCTATCTTCCCACTAGCTCTGGCTTCCTTGTATGCCCTCTCTTTTGCTTTTACTTTGACTCTGACTTCACTTGTCAGCCACGGTAGTGTCCTTCTTCCCTTTGAAAATTTCTTCTTATTTGGAATATATCTGTCTTGCACTTCCCTCATTTTTCGCAGAAGCTCCAGCCATTGCTGCTCTGCTGCACTTCCTGAAAATGTCACTTTCCAGTCAACTTCGGCCTGTTCCCCTCTCATGCCGTTGTAGTTTCCTTTATTCCACTGATATATTGACACATCGGATTTTATTTTTTCCCTCTCCAATTTCAATGTGAACTCGATCATATTGTGATCACTGTTTCCTAAGGGTTCCTTAATCTTAAGCTCTCTTATCACCTCCAGATCATTGCACAACACCCAATCCAGCACAGCCAATCCCCTTGTGGGCTCAACAACAAGCTGTTCTAGAAAGCCATCTCTTAGACATTCTACAAATTCTCTCTCTTGAGGTCCAGTACTGTCCTAGTTTTCCCAATCCACTTTCATGTTAAAATGCCCAACGATTATCATGACATTGCCTTTCTGACACGCCTTCTATCTCCTGCTGTAACTTGTAATCCACACCCCAGCTGCAGTTTGGAAGCCTTTAGGGTCCTTTTACCCTTGCCATTTCTTAACTTAACCCATAGAAACTCTACACATTCCAATCCTATGTCATCTCTTTCCATGCATGGATGTATTAACATGGATAGAGGATTGGTTAACTAATAGAAAGCAGAGAGTTGGGATACATGGGTGTTACTCAGGTTGGCAATCAGTAGCGAGTGGTGTGCCACAGGGGTCGGTGCTAGGCCCGCAACTGTTCACGATATACATTAACAATCTGGAGGAGGGGACCGAGTGATGTGTATCTAAGTTTGCCAATGATACTAAATTAAGTGGAAAAGCAAATTGTGCAGAAGATACAGAGAGTCTGCACAGATATAGATTGGTTAAGTGACTGGGCAAGGGTCTGGCAGATGGAGTACTATGTTGGTAAATGTGAGGTCATCCACTTTGGAAGGAAAAATGAAAGAGCAGATTATTATATAAATAGTAAATAATTGCAGCATGCTGCTGTGCAGAGGGACTTAGGAGTGCTTGTGCATGAATCACAAAAGGTTGGTTTGCAGATGCAGCAGGCTATCAAGAAGGCAAATGTATGTTGGCCTTCATTGCTAGAGGGATTGAATTTAAGAGCAGGGAGGTTATGCTGCAACTGTACAGGGTACTGGTGAGGCCGCACTTGGAGTACTACGTGCATTTCTGGTCTCCTTACTTGAGGGAGGATATACTGGCTTTGGAGGCGGTGCAGAGGAGGTTCATCAGGTTGATTCCAGAGATGAGGGGTTTACACTACGAGGAGAGATTGAGTCACCTGGGACTGTACTCGCTGGAATTCAGAAGAATGAAAGGAGATCTTATAGAAACATTATAAAATTATGAAAGGAATAGATAAGATAGAGGCAGGAAAGTTGTCTCTACTGGTAGGTGAGACTAGAACTAGGGGACATACCCTCAAGATTCAGGGGAGTAGATTTAGATGGAGATGAGGAGGAGCTGCTTTTTCCAGAGAGTGGTGAATCTGTGGAATTCTCTGCCTAATGAAGCAGTGGAGGCTGCATCAGTAAATATATTTAAGACAGGGTTGGATAGATTTTTGCATTGTAGGGAAATTAAGGGTTATGGGGAAAAGGCAGGTAAGAGGAAATGAGTCCATGGCCGGATCAGCCATGATCTTACTGAATGGTGGAGCAGGCTTGATGGGCCAGATGGCCTACTCCTGCTCCTATTTCTTATGTTCTTATGTGATATGATGGGTAAGATCAAGTCTGTTTAGTAAACGTGAATTCAGCTGCATTGAGTTTGTATTTGAGAAATATAAATATTGAGAAATACGAATATTGAAATTACTAGGGATGAAAATTGTGCCATAGTTTAATATAATAGAGGATAAGAATTCTGAGAGAAGGCAGGCATTGGATTTAGGATGGCAATAAATGATCACATAGAGGACAGGATCTATATCAGAAATTTTAAACATTTGCACCTTAGAAACGTGAAAAATTGTTGACAGACAGTAGGTTGCACCTAAAATGCTTTTTGAACACGGTAGCAAGCCCGCCACCTTGTCCACTAGGCCTTGGTATGCTGAAGCTGTCATAGTTGGGGATCATAACTGGCTGTATTCGTTTGACTTTAACCAAGTCTCAGTTAAGAACATAAAATCAATGTCTGTAGAGGTAATAAAATCATTTAAGATACAAGTCTTATTTGAAAGGGATCTCACATTTAGAAGAGCTAGCTTTAACAGAGTAGTCTGGAGTGGTGCAGCAGGGAGGTAGACTTTAAGAATAGAGGGTCATTTCTGTTAGCACCCTTAATCAGACAGTTCAATCTGGGGACCCTTCTAGTGACAATGGTCTGGAAAGGATGGGGGGTGGGGGGAGGTGGGAGGCTACTGCAAAGGACCGAAGAAAGCTGGTGAGAGTTGTGAAATTAGTCAGCTCCATCACGAGCACTAGCCTCCGTAGTACCCCAGACATCTTCAAAGAGCGGTGTCTCGAAAAGGTGACATCCATTATTAAGGACCCTGATCACCCAGGATATGACCTTTTCTCAGGAAGGAGGTACAGAAGCCTGAAGGCACACACTCAACAATTCAGGAACAGATTCTTCCCTTCTGTCATCTGATTTCTGAATGAACCCATGAACACCTCCTCACTGCTTTTTTATTTCTATTTTTTTGCACTACGTATTTAATTTAAATATTTGATACATACACACTTACTGTAATTCATTTTTTTCTCTATTATTATGTATTGTACTGCTATCACTTCCTGCGCAGTGAGGAAGTAATAGTTGGGGAAGGATTATGTGCACTATTGATTGTAAATAGTCTTCATGTCGGTTTGCCAGAGTGCAGTGGGGTATGTCCCAGTCAACCAAGTGGTACCATTTCCCCTCACAATCAAACAATGAAAACTCCTGTTGATTAAAATTCGGGATCTACATATTTGCATAGGTTAACCCTTTATAACTGAAGGATATTTTCAAACCATCAAAACCTTTTCAGGCATGGAAGTGTTAGTACTAGCAAAACTGCATTGTAGTCTAAGTATTGTTTGTAATCAAATCTCAGATTCCAATGTGCATGTTATATTGGACAGAATGTGTTAGAATTTGAATGTCCCATCTAATGTAGGACATCTGCATCCTTATCCATGTGAAGCTCAGATACGACAACTGTGTGGAGCCACTGTTAAGTCTGCTGTAGGGAAGGCTAATGTGAAGCTCAGTTTCTAAGGAGCTATTTTCCAACCACACACAGAGCAGAAAGCTATATCATATTTTAATTTAAACATTAAATGGGGACCATTTCAGACCATCAAGTTATTTCCAGCTCTCAGAGGCATCCCATTGGAATCAGAATCAGGTTTAATATCACTGACAAATGTCGTGAAATTTGTTCACTTTGCAGCAGCAGTACATTGCAATATATGATAATAGAGATAGAAAACTCTGAATTAAAGTAAGTGTTTATATGATAAAAAGTTAGATTAAATAAGTAGTGCAAAAACAAAAATAAAAAAATTAGTGAGGTAATGTTCGTGGATTCAATGTCCATTCAGAAATCGGATGGCAGAGGGAAAGAAGCTATTCCTGAATCACTGAGTGTGTGCCTTCAGGCCTCTGTGCCTCCTCCCTGATGGTAGCAATGAGAAGAGGGCAGACATGTCCTGGGTAATGGCGGCCCATAATAATGGACACCGACTTTTTGAGGCATCGCTCCTTGAAGATGCCCTGACTAATTTTACAACTCTCTGCAGCTTACTTTGATCCTTTGCAGTAGCGCCTCTTCCCCCTCCCCCCCCTCCCCCCCCCCATACCAGATATTGATGCAGCCAGTTAGACTGCTTTCCACGGTACATCTGTAGAAATTTGTGAGTGTTTTTGGTGGTATGCTAAATCTCCTCAAACTCCTAATGAAATGTATCCGCTGTCTTGCCTTTTTTATGGCTGCATCGATATGTTGGGTCCATCGATCCCCACAATGCCACCCCACTTACAATCTATTCTATCTCTTTCATGCCCATGAACACCAACCCCACCCCCTGACCCCTCCCCATTTCTTCCACAGCCGTCTCTTTAACTGAACAACCAACACGTCTTGGTTATATTTGTGAAGACTGGAGCATCATTGGAAATGCATGAGGTCCCAGGCAGAATGTACAATTCACACAGTCTCTGGGAGTTGGACTTGAACCTGGATTAGTAGAGCTCTGGAACAGTTGCTCTACTTACAGTACCCAGTGCAGTCAGTTAAATATTGGTAATATTGGACTGTAGTCAAAATAGTGTCTGCAATCAAATGTGAGATTCCAGCATGTTCTTTAACCATGAAGTAAGTCCGGAACTCATGTGTTAGATTTTTGGATGTCCCCTCCGGATTTCCCATCTGAAATACAACAAATAAATAACCATCTAACATAATGTAATATTAAAACATTGGTAAAGTATATATAAACATTAAAAATTACATTTTTTGTGAATTATCTATAATACGATGTACATTATGGCCAGTATTAATTCAAAACCAACAACCACTTTTTTTAATACAGTAAAATATCTAAAAATAATTCACAGGAAGTTTTGTTATCAAGTGAAATGAAGAGATATTAAGAGGGTTAACTAAAAATCTTGGCAAAGATACGGATTTTCTAAAGTAGCATTGAGATAGTAAGACAAGTGGATATCTAGAAGAAAGGGCAGGGAGGGAATTCCAACGCAAGTCTTAGCAGATCTGTGTATCATTGCTTATGGAGGAGCAACTAAGTGAGAATTATTAAGAGAGTGGAATTGAAGGAATCCCTGATACTTTGACAAATACAGGAATAGAGGGGATTTAAGAGATGGGGTGGCAAGCAAAGCAAATTGCAAACATTAATTTTAAATTCTAAAATGAAGCCTTTGCAGGGAGAAATTACAGGGCTGAAGTGTGATCAGAACATGGTGCAAATTAGGTGAATTATTGTGTATTTATATTGTATTTATAGCATTTATATAAACTAGGAAGAGGAAGGATGGCCAAAAGTTAAAACTAATTAAGTTTTCAATATCAGTTGTTTTGATTTGGGGATGTTACATAGTTCTTACTTGCAGTGTAACTAAACTTCAAAAGTATGTCATTGGCTTTGGATTTCTCAGCAATATCCTTCGGTCTCGAGGTTTATTGCTGGGTTACAGGTAGGCCATAATATTCAGATATGTAAGTGGAAAGGAGTCATCAGCAGGAAAGGAAAACAAATAATCAATTTGTATTTTATTGCAAATGCGCTAAGTTTTTTTTAAAAAAAAGCATATCCTTGTTGAAGCCGTGCAATTCATTGTGATCTATAATGATCTGTGTCGTGTTTTATGATGACAAGAATGAAAAGAGGAAGACGACTGTAATAGCTAACCTTAAAATTATCTTAGTGTTGTAATTTGTACAAAAGACACAGTGTTTACTTGAAAGAGCTCTTCTACAAAGAGCAGATAATGTCTAGCTGACTGGGACGTTGTGTGATATCAGGGCCAGGCCTCTCTTCCACAGCACCAGGGACAGGTAGGACCTTAGCATGTAGTGACAGTGTGCGATTATCAAATTCATTTGATCTTAAAAAGTAGCTATGGTTGGTCTGTCATATGTATGGACTAATTCTGCAAGCTGCACATGAAGAGGATTAAGCTTTGAAATCTGCTTGTCTTCATTTTAGAGGAGCTTATGTCATTTCCTGGCTTCATGTTAGAGAAAGAGACAAAGGCTGGCCTTGACTCTTTGCTTAACAGGTTAGTGGATCTTGTTGTTCTCATTGGTGTTTTATATAAATATGCACAGGAGCTGAAATGAACCTACTTTGCTTTAGGTTCACATATTCAGCAGAGAGGTGACTGCATCAGTCACTAAACCAAATTTGGTGTGTTAGTTGTTTAGTTGAATACTAGAGATGGTCATATAAGTCACCAGAACTGGACAAGATGTACCCCAGGCTACTGTGGGAGGTGAGGGAGGAGATTGCTGAGTCTCTGGTGATGATCTTTGCTTCATTAATGGGGACGGGAGAGGTTCCGGAGGATTAGAGGGTTGCAGATGTTGTTCCATTATTCAAGAAAGGGAGTAGAGGTACCCCAGGAAATTATAGACCAGTGAGTCTTACTTCAACGGTTGGTAAGTTGATGGAGAAGATCCTGAGAGGCAGGATTTATGAACATTTGGAGAGGCATAATATAATTAGGAATAGTTAGCATAGCTATGAAGTAAGACCTCACTTGGAGTACTGTCGGAAGTTTTGAGCTCTTTATTTAAGAAAGGATGTGCTGACATTGGAGAGGGTTCAAAGTAGATTCACTAGAATAATTCCGGGAATGAGAGGGTTAACATATGAGGAACGTTTGTCCGCTCTTGGACTGTATTCCTTGGAGCTTAGAAGAATGAGGGGGGACCTCATAGAAACATTTCGAATGTTGAAAGGCATGGACAAAGTGGATGTGGCAAAATTGTTTCCCATGGTGGCGGAGTCTACTACGAGAGGGCATGACTTAAGGATTGAAGGGCGCCCATTCAAAACAGAGATGTGAAGAAATTTTTTTTAGCCAGAGGGTGGTGAATCTATGGAATTTGTTGCCACGGGCAGCAGTGGAGGCCAAGTCATTGGGTGTATTTAAGACAGAGATTGATAGGTATCTGAGTAGCCAGGGCATCAAAGGTTATGGTGAGAAGGTGGGGGAGTGGGACTAAATGGGAGAATGGATCAGCTCATGATAAAATGGCGGAGCAGACTCGATGGGCTGAATGGCCGACTTCTGCTCCTTTGTCTTATGGTCTTATAGTCAGCATGGCTTTGTGAAAGGCAGGTCATGCCTTACGAGCCAGAGTGAATTTTTTGAGGATGTGACTAAACACATTGATGAAGGTAGAGTGGTAGATGTAGTGTATATGGATTTCAGCAAGGCATTTGACAAGGTACCCCATGCAAGGCTCATTGAGAAAGTAAGGAGGCATGGGATCCAAGGGGACATTGCTTTGTGGATCCAGAACTGGCTTGCTCACAGAAGGCAAAGGGTGGTTGTAGACAGGTCATATTCTGTATGGAGGTCAGTGACTAGTGGTGTGCTTCAGGGATCTGTTCTGGGGCCCCTACTCTTCATGATTTTTATAATGACCTGGATGAGGAAGTGGAGGGATGGGTTAGTAAATTTGCTGATGACACATAGGTTGGGGGTGTTGTGGATAGTGTGGAGGGCTGTCAGAGGTTACAGTGGGACATTGATAGGATGCAAAACTGGGCTGAGAAGTGGCAGATGGAGTTCAACCCAGATAAGAGTGAGGTGGTTCATTTTGGTAGGTCAAATATGATGGCAGAATATAGTATTAATGGTAAGACGTAGAAACTTAGAAACATAGAAAATAGGTGCAGAAGTAGGCCATTCGGCCCTTCGAGCCTGCATCGCCATTTATTATGATCATGGCTGATCATCCAACCCAGAACCCCGCCCCAGCCTTCCCTCCGTACCCCCTGATCCCCGTAGCCACAAGGGCCATATCTAACTCCCTCTTAAATATAGCCAATGAACTGGCCTCAACTGTTTCCTGTGGCAGAGAATTCCACAGATTCACCACTCTCTGTGTGAAGAAGTTTTTCCTAATCTCAGTCCTAAAAGGCTTCCCCTTTATCCACAAACTGTGACCCCTCGTTCTGGACTTCCCCAACATCGGGAACAATCTTCCTGCATCTAGCCTGTCCAATCCCTTTAGGATTTTATACGTTTCAATCAGATCCCCCCTCAATCTTCTAAATTCCAATGAGTACAAGCCCAGTTCATCCAGTCTTTCTTCATATGAAAGTCCTGCCATCCCAGGAATCAATCTGGTGAACCTTCTTGGACAGTGTGGAGGATCAGAGGATCTTGGGGTTCGAGTCCATACGACACTCAAAGCAGCTGTGCAGGTTGACTCTGTCGTTTAGAAGGCATACGGTGCATTGGCCTTCATCAATTGTGGGATTGAGTTTAGGAGCCAAGAGGTAATGTTGCAGCTATATAGGACCCTGGTCAGACCCCACCTGGAGTACTGTGCTCAGTTCTGGTCACCTCACTACAGGAAGGACATAGTGCAGAGGAGATTTACAAGGATGTTGCCTGGATTGGGGAGCGTCCCTAATGAGAATAGGTTGAGTGAACTCGGTCTTTTCTCCTTGGAGCGATGGAGGATGAGAGGTGACCTGATGAGGTGTATAAGATGATGAGAGACATTGATCATGTGGATAGTCAAAGGCTTTTTCCCAGGGCTGAAGTGGCTACACAAGAGGGCAGTGTTTTAAGGTGCTTGGAAGTAGATACAGAGGAGATGTCAGGGGTAAGTTTTTTACACAGAGAGTAGTGAGTGTGTGGAATGGGCTGCCGGCGATGGTGGTGAAGGCGGATACGATAGGATCTTTTAAGAGACTCCTGGACAAGTACATGGAGCTCAGAAAAATAGAGGGCTATGGGTAACCCTAGATCATTTCTCAGGTAAGGACATGTTCTGCACAGTATAGTGCTGTAGGGTTTCTATATATTTATGTTAGTAATACAACCTTTGTAGTGAAATCTCTCAGACTGAAAACTCTTAATTTTCTTTTTTCACAATCACACTCACCTTTGTTTCTTTTACTCATTTCCATGTACTTTTCTTTCTCTTTCAATATCTTTCTGTCACTGACCAGCTCGTCCCGTCATTCGGTGGGATTCATCAGTGGCCTTGATGTGCATTTTTAAAACCTCAGAAGGCAGTTTGTAAGTGAAATGAAGAACCAGCTCCACTACCATTTATTATAGCATAAAATTCTGTGGAAAAAAAAAACTATGATTCCAAGTATAAGCATAGAAAACCTACAGCACAATACAAGCCCTTCGGCTCTGTAAAGCTGTCTTCAATTTAAACTTTTCTCGCTGTTCTCACTGGCTGACCTCCACGTGCTTGCACAGTCGTGCCCTGATCAAACCGGTGAAGTGTTTGAGTATTTTCTCTGATTTAATTATAGTCGATTTCTTTTCATCGTATGCAGAAGTACAGGTAGGCACAGGTGCAGGGAAAGATTTACTTGCAGTAACATTCCCAGCACATAGCATGATATAAGCTGAATTCACAGGAAAAACACAGCTGACACACACCAAAAAAAAATCAAACCCGAAGTATAATCCAACACATGTTTCATAAATGATAAATAATTTTGTGAATGCTCAATAAATAATTGCTATAATAAATAATATTGGCTCGGATGGCAGTGTTGGGTTGAAGTATTACTCCTCATTTTATGAATTATCAAGTGAATGTTCTGTTTACAGAAGTAGCAAGTGGTCTTTCGGATAAATGTTAGGTTCTGGCAACTATTAGTAATCCTACAATATTTCTTGTGTGGGACTGTGAGATCTACTGACCAGGATAACACTTCATCCTCAACCTATAGCACCGGCAATTTTCTCCCATCATTCATCTGGCTGTTTGTGGAATTTGATGCACGCAGATCGACCACCAGGTTTTTCTCCAAAACTATAAGGGCCACACTTCTTCATTAATTGTGGCCTGTTTCAGAATGTGACTGAAGTGTGCACTGCCTTACAAACGCTGTTCACTTCTCTGATTAAAATGTTATAGGGAAATACAGTAGATACAATATTATTATTTTTAATTATTATTTATTTAGAGAAATTGAAAAATGTAGGTGCCTGAAGGTGTTGTTTCCGCATGTTCTAGTTTTATTTTTTTAAATGGCAAAATAAATCAAATATGACAACTTGATACATGATATTGCATAGTAGCAAGGATGAATCTGAGACAGATGTGAGGGACAGAGAAAATATGTTAGATCTGATCTGATATTGAGACATTATATACACAAATTATTTTTAACATAGGGTTTGGGTTGGGACATTATATTGAAGTCATTTGGGAGGTAATGGAAAATAACTCACATTCCAGCTCACAAACAATGCCAACTTTCGTTATTTCTACGTAATCCTCATGACTGCTTAACAAATTGAAAACTAACTATTTTATTTCACTGCTGCTTGACGCTGCCCCATCTGCCACTTTTTTCAAACTTGCAACATTCCCCCACACATGCTCTGTATTGTCCAAGGCAATCTCATCATTATTTTTTGTTCTAAATACCAATTGATCGGTGGGTAAGGTTTACCATCATCTTTTTAAAAAACCCCGTTTGGAATGAGATTAAGTAGTATCTTTACTGTCCTTGCGTAGCTTCAACAATATCATCATTCAGTAATATAGTGTATAAATAGACAAGTGCTTTGTCATCACTATTTCCAGAATAATGAATCTTATCCTTATAGAAAGTATGAACAGAAAGAGATGTGACATATAACCAATGGGTTGAAATATAACCCTTCATGTAGGAAAAATGATTTTGGTATACCACAGCAATTTCTAAAGGAAAAAAATCTATGACTCAATTATTTTTATTGGGTGGTTGTTGTAAAATTAATGTGAAAAAATTTAGAGGTTTCACCATCTAGTGATATTCCACTTAACACAATGGAGTATAATGATACACTGTAGGTTTAGTTGCACTGTAAGTTGCTGTAGGTTTCATGATATGATGATAAATGTGGACAGTTTTTGTCTTTTTTTACAGCTAAAATTGGATAAATAATATTGTGATACTTTGAAACGGGAGAAGACTTCGGTGACATTAATGCAATTCTCTACACCTGCTATATTTGTGATTATGTGGATGGCAAACTATCCACTTCCTAACTAATGAATGACAAAAATGTGAGCATATCAGTCCGATGTTGGTTTGTTTTCACCACCACCACCATGAGGTTTGTCAAAGTTCCTGCCAAATTGAAAGGCAGGAAGTGAAAACATGGTGAGGTATTACAAGCGGAAAGCAGTAACAAAATGCAGAATAAATTGTTACAGTTACAGAGAAAGTGCAGTGCAGGTAGGGAGTAAGGTGCAAGGTCACAACCAGGTAGATTGTGAGGCCAAGAGTCCATCTTATTGTACTCAGGTACCTGATGGTACAGGCTTTTGGTGGGAAGGGGCAGAAAAGAGAATGTCCAGGGTGGATTGGGGTTTTGATTATGTTGGCTGCTTAACTGAGGTAGCAAGAAATGTAGACAGTGTTTCTGAAGGAATGGCTGGTGTCTGAGATATGCAGAGCTGTGTTCACAACTCTCTGCTGTCTCTTGCGGTTCCGGGCAGTTGCCATACCAAAAACAAAAGACAAAAGCTCGTTACAATAGACACAAGATGATGGAGGGACTCAACAGTTCAAGCAGCATCGACAGGGTGGAATAAACTGTTAATCTTTGGGCTAAGACCTTCATCAGGACTGGAAAGGAAAGGGCCAAAATCCAGAATAAGAAGGTTGTAAGGGGGAGGGGAAGGAGTACTGGCTGACAAATGATAGGTGAAACCCGGTGAAGGGGAAGGTAGGTGGATGAGGTGGGGGGGGAGAGGATGAAGTGAAAAGCTGGGATGTGATAGGGGGAAGGGCTGGAGAAGGTGCCCAAGTACAGCTTTGCACAGTGCAATGAAAAATTTACTTGCAGCCATGTCACAGAAACAGTATTATATAAGCAACATTCACAAGAACATAAATTATCCAAAATTTTTTACGAGGAAGAACAGAATTAAAAGAAAAAAGACCATTTTAGTGATCAAGGTGGTCATTGTGTTGCCAGTTAGTTCAAGAGCTGAGTGGTTGAAGGGAAGTTGCTGGTGGTGCTTGACTATAGGCTCCTCTGCCTCCTGCTCAATGGTAGCTGTGAAAAAATGCTGGTGTGCTTCCCTTATGAATTCTGGGCCCAGGACCAGTCATCCGATTTAAAGCTGCTGACTCTCTCCACTGCTGATTTCCCCAATGTAGACTATAGCATGTTTGCCCTTCTTCCCCTTCCTGAAGTCAACTATCACCTCTTTAATTTTGCTGACATTAAGTGAAAGATTGTCTTTTGCAGCACGGCTCAACCATATATCCTGTCTCACTCTGATAAACTGCTACGTCACCACCTGTGAGTGACACCTGCAGAGTGTCACCTTTCCCTGGTGCCAGCTTGAACCTAGATTTAGATGTTTTTATGGTGCGTCGATAAAAATTGGTGAGTGTCAAAGGAGGCGTGCCAAATTTCTGTAGCCTCCTGAGGAAGTAGAGCTGTTGGTGAGTTTCCTTGGCCGTGGCGTCAACCTGGTTGGACCGGGGCAGGCTATTGATGTTCAATCCTAAGAAATTAAAGCCTTCAACACTCTTGCCTTCAGCATCATTGATGGAAACAGGAATGAGGGCAATGCCCCACCCCTTCTGAAGTCAATGACCAGCTCTTTTTTTTCAACTGGTATTCAGGAAACCATTATTGCCATGACACCATACCACAAGGCTGTCTATGTCCTCCCCATACTCTGACACATTGCTGGTTGAGACTTAATCCCTTTACGGTGGTATTATCTGCAAACTTGCAGATGGAGGTAGACCAGAATAGGGCTAAGGCCGGGTAGTCATGAGTATATAGGGAGTAAAGTAAGGGGCTGAGGACGCAATTTGTGGAGTTCCAGTTTCATGAATAATCATGGTGGAAGTGTTGCTCCCTATCCTTACCAATTGTAGTCTTTTGGTCAGGATTCCAGTTGCAAAGGTGGGGGGTGGGGGGTGTCTTGGACCTTGGAAATAGGTTTATTTGGAAGTATAATATTGGAAGCAGGTCTGCAGTCAGTAAACAATAGTCTAATGCAGGTGTCCTTACTATCTGGGAGGCTGGAGTTAATGTGTGCCATAACCAGCCTCTTGAAGCACTTCATGACAGCAGATATCAGAGCCATCAGGCAGATGTCATTAAGACACACTACCTTATTTTTCTTAGGTACTGGGATGGTAGTGGTCTTCTTAAAGCAGGTGGGAACCACAGGTTGTAGTAAGGAGAGGTGAAAAACAACTTCAGTGCCCCCACCAGGTGATCTGCACAGGATCTGAGGACATAGCTAGGGACATCATCTGAGCCAGATGCTTTCCAAGGGTTCACTCTCTGGAAAACTCTATCTCACATCTGCAGTGGTGACTATGAGTTCCGGGCAGGTGGTGACAATCCAATCGCCTTCTGTTCAAAGCATGCATGGGATGTGTTAAGTTCACCAGGAGGTACTGTGGCAATGATGCCACATCTGGATTTTGGACTGATATTATCTCTTGGCATCCCTAATGAAGCTTTATGAAGGTCATACCTCAAATTCTTGCTAATGACCAGGGTTGCCATGTTTGAAAGCCACTATCCTAGACTTCGTAGGGTGTATATCGTCTGGCTCATCCATGGTTTCCAGTTTGGGAACACCTGGATTGAGCTCTTTGATTCTCAGTACACAGTTGGTGCTAAAGTCCATGGCATATTCATCGAAGCTGGCCTCTGCATCGTTGAGCAAGGACTAGTCTACTGACTCAGAGCAGAAGCATGTAGCTCATCTATTTCCTCAGGCCAGCACTGCATAAATTTCAAGGTTTCAGTTCATTGGAACCTGATTACAACAAACTAAATGAATTGAGGTGCTCATAATGCCCAATCTGCTTGTTGGACAATCAACAATCAGATTAGCACTGGTTTTACATTTGTGTTCCAAAGACGTTAATGATGAATTAACACAATTCTATGGGTTTCCTGCATTACAAGTTATGTTAAATTGACCACTGAATCTGAGCATCAGCTGACAATTGCAATAGCTTTTTACCCCATTGAGAATGAACTATTTTAATATTCTTTAATGTTGCAACTATATGACTTATGCACAAATTTCCCTGGTAAAAGGTATTTAAATCACAAAGTTTTTGAAAAATATATGAACCCCTTATCAGTGGAAAATACTCTATACAAAATCCCATTAACTATAAATCTTTTCCTGGTCCAGAAACTAAATTAACTATTGGTCCAACTTACATTTGTCCCAGATGTAGGAGCAATGATTTCATGAGAAAGTACTTAGACTAATAGCAGCAAGATACATTTCCCAAGTTCTGTTTGTATTGTTGACTACTTGTGAACCTCAGTAAACTATTAAATATTTGAGGATAATTGTACCTGCAGTTCACTGTAGCAGCAATTTAATAACGGCAGCAAACGGGAGAAAGCATCATCTGCAATCTGCCTTCACACAAACTCAGGTAAAAAATTACTAAGTATTTGTGATATATGAATTCGGGAACAAACCATTTATCAATAGACTGGTTTACCTCTTCAGCCTGGTCCCTCAAGCCAAGCGCCATGTCATTCCCCTTTGACTGATTAATTAACCAATCACAGGACATTTTTCAAAGGGAGCAGGATGGTTTATTTCAGCTAATGTTCAGTCTCTAATGGTGACACGTTACAGCCAACTCTGCTTTCTGGTCGGATAAACTGACGGAACAAAGGGTTGCCGATAAATCAAAGCCTCTCCCTTTAGCTCTGCAGTGGAGCTTAACAAAGCCCCGAGGAGCAAGTACCTAGGGCAAGTCTCTGCCAAAAACTGCCTCAACTGTCCGATTAAAAGTGGGTTTTTCCTAGGTTTTCAAATGTAGATCAGTCATCTCCTATGAATCTTTGTTACTATAAAGAGTAGACACCATAAAAAGTTCAGGTATGATCCTCACGCTATGAAGAAAAAGGAAGTGAAGCATTTCAATGTTTGCCAATGTCACAATGCTGCTAACCATTGCAGCAAAATGTGGGGGGGGGAGACAGTTAATGACATTGTCTCAATGAGAGAGTTTGAACAGGAAACACCAACAGTACACAAGCAGCAGCAAGGACTAGTAAAGTAAAAAGTGGTAAAAAGTACACCTATAAACAGTTGATGCAATTGGCTTAAAGGTCTCCCAGGTTTTCCCATCTGCAAGCCACTGTTAAGTCCACAATGTTGGCAAGTGATGACTGGCTTTGGTGGCTATTTCATTAATCCACTATCTTGTATTATGACCAGTTTGTTGTCCTTTATCATTTGAAGATTAAATTTGTATAATTTGTGAAAGCTCTGTGAGATTGCATTTGCTGCCATTATGAATTGCAACAACTATCGTTGAATCCAACTAAGCACTGTTGAACATAATTTGAATGGTATTTTATTTATTCTGTGAAGAATGTTATTATGCAAAACAGTTAAGTAAATTATATCAGATGAACGTATCATGATGTTGCTCAATCTAGATAGCAGGGGATTGAATATTGAAAGGCCTAAATAGGGTGGATGTAGAGAGGATGTTTTCAATAATGGACAAGTCTTAGGATCATTTACAACAGAGATAAGGAGGAATTCCTTTAGCCAGAACATCATCTATTTTAATGCAAAGTGATCAAAGTGGTCATAGTGCTGTTAAACCTTAGGGATTATTATTTTTCGGGTTGGTTCAAGAACCAAATGATTGAAGGGAAGTAGCTGGTTTTGAACCTGGTGGTGTGAGACTACAGGTTTCTTTACATCCTGCCTAATGATAGCTGTGAAAAGATGGCATGGCATGAACGGTGGGGATCTTCCATGACAGATGTTGCCTTCTTGAGGCAACACTTCCTGTGGATACTACCGCTGTTGGGGGTTGGGGGGGAGGATGTGCCTGTGTTGTACCAGGTAGAGCACACTACACTTATCTTGCAGCACTCCTAAAGCAAAATGATGTCCGTAAACCAGGTTAGCAGCATCGATTTGATGTTATTGACAGCAGGGCTTGTGAAGTGTCAATCTTACTGTCAGCAGCATTTAGGAAGGTGATCATTGTGCATCATATGGAGAAGATAGGATGGGGAAAAGGTATAAACTTTTGAAAATACTGCAGTTCATATCTTGCGGTTTCAAGTGATATTTGTTCTGCTTATCACACTTCAGATTTTTTTACCCATGGTTCTTGAGTTATTTGTATTCTTGATTCCACCATTATTGAACTGCGTACTCAGTCATTATTTCTTCAATGCCAATATGAAAGTTGGCAGAAAGTGATGCATGCAAATACACATGCATGTTTATTTATTGTGCAATTAAATGTTAAATATCTTTGCTGTTCATTGGATCCAGTGAAGATTTTATAATATCTTATAATTTGATAAAATATTACAATAGTCACTTCTTCATAGTTTCATTGTTTCTCATTGTTGGGCATTTGTCCTCATTGTCTGGAAAATGTTTGGAACAAATGGTCAAGTCACCTCAGAGAAAATGAATGATAGCCCGATTTACCAGGAGAAAAAAAAAACTGTGCTTGGTCGTGGGTCTCTGTGGTCCCCTTGAGGAGAGATTAGAAACATAGCCAGGTGAACAGCTGGAGCTGAGGAAGAGAGAAAAGGGTTTACAGGTTTTCTGAGGAGGTGTTACATTGGAGGATAGATAACCTGTATTGACACTGGAAGGAAAGCACATGGCTACAGAGAAGATTGATGGATGCCAGGAGACCGACAGGATGATCACAGTAAGAAATTCTGCTCAAAGGACATGCTTCAAAAATGTAGCAATTTGGGATTTCATTAAGGTATGATCCCATTTTACAAATACGTTTGGTGACTAATTACGCAACAATATTCTGCTACTTAGTCTACACTACCATTAACACTACATTATTAAATCATCCACTGGACCCGTTCACACCTTGAACAAAGAAATGTGTGGCCTCCTCATGTGGCGACCATAGATACTGCACCTCTGGGAGCCACTGGTTTGTCGAGCAGTGTCAACTGTGGCTATTGAGGGCGATCCTGGAACGCAGGCTCTGCCACAGTTGCTGCATGTGTAGGGTGTCGTGGAATTGTTTTCCGCTGTCCGCTGTGCTCTCCGTTTAGCTGTCTGCTTGTCAAACTGACTCAGGATCACTCTTCCACCTTGCTGTAGGTGTTGCTGAAGAGTACCTTGCCGTTTGTTGCGGTCATCTGCTGTATCCTCCCAGCACTCTGTGTTGATTTTTAAGACTTTCATTTCGTGCTTGCAGAGGTCCTTGAAGCGAAGCTGGGGTCTACCAACGTTCCTCTTGCCTGTTGCTAGTTCTCCACAGAGGATGTCCTTTGGCAGTCTACCATCCTTCATACAACGGACGTGGCCCAGCTAGGGCAGTCTGCGTTGTCTTAAAGTGCAGCCAACCCCTCAGTTAGGTTTGAAGTCTTGGCCTGAAAGAAAGAGAATACACAAGTATCGCATGCCTCTTATGGTTGAAATGCTTTTGTTTGTTCAAGGAGTGACCAGGTCCAGTGGATGATACAATAATGTAGAGTGTGTTAATATTAGTGTATAGTAAATTGCAGAATAGGGCATAAGACATAGGAGCAGAATTAGACCATTTGGCCCATTGAGTCTACTCCACCATTTCATCATGGCTGATCCATTTCTCTCTCAACCCCAGTCTCCTGCCTTCTCACCGTATCCCTTCATGCCCTGACCAATCAAGAATTTACCAACCTCTGCCTTAAATATGCCCAATGACTTGGCCTCCACAGCTGCCTGTGGCAACAAATTCTATAGATTCACTAGTCTCTAGCTAAAGAAATGCCTCCTCATCTCCACTCTAAATGGACACCTCTTTATTCTGAGGTCTTAGACTTCCCCACCATAGGAAATATTCTCTCCACATCCACACTATTAAGGCCTTTCAACATTGGATGGGTTTCAATGAGGTTCCCCCTCATTCTTCTGAATTCCATCCAGTGGTCTTCACATAATGAGCCTTTCAATCCTGTGATCACTTTCATGAATCTCCTTTGAACTGCTCACAATACTCCAAGTGAGGCCCCACCAGTGCCTTATAAAACCTCAACATTACAACTTTGCTTTCATTTTGCATTTGCCTTCCTCACCACAGACTCAACCTGCAAACTAACCTTGAGGGAATCCTGCACAAGGACTCCCAAGACCCTTTGCACCTCAGTTTTTTGTATTTTCTCTCCATGTAGAAAACCCTTTTATTTCTCTAGAACATGGAGGAGTACACATAGGAACAGGCCATTCAGCCCACAGTGTTGTGCTGTACCAGCTAAAAAGGAAATCCAAAACACCCAAGCACTAATCCCTCCATCCACACCATGTCCATATCCCTCCATCTTCCGCATTTCCATGTGCCTATCCAAATGTCATGTATTTGCCTCGACCACCATACCAGGTAGTACATTTCAAGCATCCACCACTCTCTGAGTAAAAAAACTTACCCCTCACATCCTCCTTGAATTTACCGCCTCTCCCCTTCAATGCATGCCCCCTGGTACTAGACATTTCAACCCTGGGAAACAGATACTCCCTGTCCACTCTGTCTATGCCTCTCATAATCTTGTAAGCCTCTATCAGATCTCCCCTTAGCCTCCGACACGCCAGAGAAAACAACCCAAGTTTGTCCAACCTCTCGTGATAGCACATGCCCTCTAAACCAGCAGCATCCTGGTAAACCACTTTCGCACCCTCTTCAAAGTCTCAACATCCTTCCTATAGTGGGGCCATCAGAACTGTACACAATACTCCAGATGTGGCCTAACCAGAGTTTTATAAATTTGTAGCATAACCTCCTGACTTTTAAACTTAGTGCCTCAACTAATAACAGTAAGCATTCCGTAAGCCTTCCTAACCATCTTATCGACCTGTTCTTCTACCGAAGTGCATGACTATACATTTCCCAACACTGCATTCCATCTGCCACTTCTTTGCCCATTCTCCTAATCTGTCCTCCTCCTATAGCCTGTTACTTCCTCAACACTACCTACTCTATTCTTTAATGAAATCCCTAATGGTTACATAATTGTCCTTTGAGCAGAATTCCTTATTGTGATCACCCTGTCACTCTCCTCATGTCCATCAGTGTTCTCTGTAGCCATGTGCTTTCCTTCCGATGTAGATACAGGGTGTGCGTATGGCATCTGTTAGACTTGTGAGACCATGGATCTTGCTTCAGTCTGTGTTAGAGCAGCGTCTGTTGTGGCTGTGGAGGCCCACACGGGAGTGACAGTCTTGGCTGCAGCAACTGCACTTGAAGGCGCTGTCCTCCGGTGTTGTCTTGGTGCTGTTTTTCCAACGAGTGCGTTTTTCTTCAGCAGCAGGCCTCAGCTTCTCTTCTCCTCTTTTTAGACCTCTGCGTAGTTCCAGCCTTCAGCAAGAACAATCGCTTGCAATGTCTTCCCACCTCTCGACGTTCATGTTCAGTGACTTCATGTCTCTCTTGTAGACATCTTTGAAATGAAGATGGGGCCGCCCTTGTGCTCTCTTGCTGGAGGCCAGTTCCCTGTACAGCAGGTCTTTCAGGATCCTCCCATCTGACATGTGGTGTACGTGGCCCAGCCAGCGGAGACGGCATTGTTGGAGCAGGGTGAAGAGGCTGGGTATCTAGGCATGAGCCAGGACCTCATTGTTGGTGACTCGGTCAATCCACTTGATGTCCAAGATGTGTCTCAGGCTGCGAAGGTGGAAGGCGTTGAGACGCCGCTCTTGTCTGGAGTAGAGGCTCCAGGTCTCGCTGCCGTAGAGCAGTGTGCTGAGGACGCAGGCCCTGTAGACCGCAACCTTGGTGTGCGTCATCAGCTTTCTGTTTTCCCAGACTCTCTTCGTCAGCCTGACGAATGTTGAGGCTGCTCGTCCGATCCGTCTGTTGATCTAGGGGTCTAGGGAGAGACTGTCCGTGATGGTAGAGCCAAGGTATGTAAACTTGTGAAGTACCTCCAGCTCGTAGCTGTTGATGGTAATGGCAGGGGGGTGCTCAAAGACTTGGCCCAACACGTTGGTCTTCTTCAGGCTGATGGTCAAGCTGAAGTCCTGGCAGGCTCTTGAGAAGCTGTCCATGAGGCGTTGCAGTTGCTCTTCAGAGTGTGTTGCCAGTGCTGCATCGTCTGCAAACAACATGTCCCTGATGAGTACTTCACGAACCTTGGTTTTCGCCCTCAGCTGGGACAGACTGAACAGCCTCCCGTCCGATCTGGTGCAGAGGTAGACACCATCAGTTGATGTTCCAAAGGCATGCTTCAGCATGACTGTGAAGAAGATGCTGAACAGGGTGGGGGCAAGCACACAGCCCTGCTTCACACCGCTGCAGATGTTGAAGGCCTCTGAAGAAGAGCCGTTGAACTGAACGACGCCCTTCATGTCTGTGTGGAATGACTGAACTATCCTGAGGAGCCTCGGGGGACAACCGATCCTGGCGAGGATTTTGAACAGGCTGTCTCTGCTCACAAGGTCGAAGGTCTTTGTGAGGTCAGTGAAAGCGACGTAGAGTGGTTGTCTTTGCTCTCTGCATTTCTCTTGTAGCTGTCGAAGGGAGAAGATCATGTCGATTGTGGAGTGTTCTGACCTGAAACCACACTGAGACTCGGGATATACCCTTTTGGCTATTTTCTGCAGTCTGTTCAGGACCACATGGGCGAAGGCCTTCCCAACGATGCTCAGCAAGGAGATTCCCCTGTCGTTGTTACAGTCGCTTCTGTCCCCTTTGTTCTTATATATAGTGACAATGTTTCAGACTCTCATGCCTTGTGGCACTGCTCCCTCTATCCAGCACTGGCACAGTAGTTCGTGCAGGTGGTTTAGCAGGACACCCTTTGCACATTTTATGGCCTCTGGTGGAATGCCATCCAGACCTGGTGCCTTCCCAGTGGGCAGGCTGTCGGTGGCTTTACTCAGCTCTTCAGCAGTCGGCAATGCATCCAGTTCCTCCATAACAGGCAGGCATTCCACGGCGTCCAGCGCGCTGTCCGAGATGCTGTTTTCTCTGGAGAAGAGTTCAGAGTAATGCGCCACCCATCTGTACATCCACTTGCCTTTGTCATTGATGGTCTCACCTGTGATGGTTTTCAATGGTGCTGTCTTGCTCTGGGTTGGCCCGATGGCTTTCCTGATCCCCTCGTACACTCCATGGATGTTGCCTGTGTCAAATGCTGACTGAATGCTTTCGCATAGTTGTAGCCAGTAGTCATTTGCACAGCGTCTGGCTGTTTCCTGGGCCTTGCTTCTTGCGGTCCTTAGCGCTTGCAGTGTTGCCTGGGTGGGGTGGTGTTTGTGCTCTAGTAGTGCAACACGCTTCACCTCGATGACAGTGGTGAGCTCACTTGAGCTCGTTTCAAACCAGTCCTGTGTCTTGCCCTGTTTCTTCCCGAAGGCCTTGAGTGCAATGCTGTGGATAGTGTCCCTGAGAGAGTCCCATCTCTGCTGAGCATCTCCTTCTGGTGGGTCTGCAAGGAGAGCATCCTCCAGTGACTTGATGAACTCTGCAGCTTTGTCTGGGTGTTGTCTTACTGGCATCGATGCGCTGCTTGCCTGGAGGCTTGGCGCAGTGCATCTTCTACAGCCGAAGTCTGATCTTGTAGCAAACCAGAGAGTGATCCGTGTCGCAGTCGGCACTCTGAAAGGAGCGAGTCATGAGCACGTTTCTCAGGTGACGGCGTCTTGTGATTATCAGGTCTAACTGGTGCCAGTGTTTGGAGCGGGGATGTTGCCAAGACACTTTGTGCTGAGCTTTGGTCTGGAAGTAGGTGTTGGTAACAGACAATTTGTGGAGCACGCAACGCTCGAGCAGACATTGCCCATTGTCATTCATGCTGCCAATCCCATGCCACCCCAGGCAGCTTGGCCAGGAGTCTGGAGTCCGGTAGACTGCTGCTTTCCGTGCTGTGCCATCACGGTGAGGGTGTCTGTCCTCCAATACAATAACACCTGTGAAAACCTGTGAAGCCTTTCCTTTAGTCCCTTCATTATGCACAGAGTTTTCTGGTGGCTGACAAGGTCCACATTTTGTTGGAACCAGGAATGTGGAGACACTGAGTTCTCCTTGAGGAATTTTTCTCTTAATCATTTCTGAAGTGGCTCTTTATTAGTCACTCCAAGTGCCTTTAAAACCAGTTAATTAGCTGTTAGCCATAAAATTATTAACTAAATAAAACTTAAACAGAAGCATCTTATTAGCACAACTGTTTCTTCCCTTTTTCCAAAATATCTTCCTTAGGTGTTTAAATGAAACAGGCACTGCATAAGTAATTAGGGAGTATTAACCGAATGGTGCTCCAAAGCATGGACGTGCCTTCCATTGATAAGCTTCACCAGGATTTCCAGCGGTTATTTGTAACATCTACAGCAGGTGGGGTTCAGAGATTTCCTGTAAGTTCATGATAGGTCCTGGCTGTGACTAGTCTCCGGAGAGATTATGTAATTGAATAGGAAAGTACGTGGAAAAAATGTAAGCATTAAAAGGAAGTAAAATTTTGGGACGGAAATTAATTTGAACTTTTTCAGTTCAGAGAAATAATTCTGAACAAATGTGGCATCTAATGTTGCGACCCTGGAAATTTTGCATATGTGCATAATTAGAGCAGGGGAACAGATGCACCAGATTTTGTGATATCATTGAGTATACTGGCTTACATATATTCACATAGTTGGAGTCCTGCAATAACGAGCAACAAAACGCTGGATTTTACTTAAGGTGCTGTATATTTGTTCATTTAGCTGCAGTAATGATTGTAATTGTTTGAAGGGGATTTCATTGCTACTCGAGTTTTTAAGAAGAAAAAATAAAGCTTTAGCCAGCTTGTATATCCTGGCGGGCTGCGCTTGGTCAACAATGCAGGTCCCAATAGGAATGAACCTTCACTAGTTATGCATTAGCCCAGGGGAGAATAGTGAGCTTGTTGGAAAAAAAAACCATCAAAAGTGTACTCTGCATCTAAAATATTTGTATTTTATTAGTAATCTTCTCGGTATGTATGCTGTGATTTCCAGCACAACTCTGCAGTTACGTGAAGTTGGCTAATTGTTTTCTTTTAAATTTTAATATTTGCTACTTAAATAGTAGAAGTTAAAATGTCAGAAATATTAATAAATGATTACACCATTATTGACCCATGTGCTTAAATGTATAATGTACTATTTCTGATTTCCAAATTAAAATTGAAGTAGAAACTTAAAGGAGAAACTCCTCCCTTTTTATTGAGTAGGACATTCCCAGAGTGCTGGATTGCACCACAGTGGATGTGACAATCACAAACTCCAGCAAGGTTATCATTTTTAAAGTGCTCAAAGCTGCCATTTAAGAAGTAATGGTTTTGACAGTGTAATAAATGCCTGCAGGGAGTCCTCAGGCCGATCAGGTGAAAATCCTGTTGCCAAGTTGTGCTCCTGTGAGGAGGTGGGAAGTGATCTACTCGGGCCCAAAGATCATGCCACATTTTCATCAAGTTGCACGTATTGTAAGTGTCTGATCAAGTCAGTGCTCTAATGTAAGTGAAGAAAAGGTGCACTGCTATCAAGAAAGTGCAAATTCCATTTGATTTGCATTTGTTGTGGCTTCTTAGCCATTTTTACAGCAAAGAAGGAATGTCATGCTTCATTTTACATAAGATCGCTGTGTAGCAATTTGTTGGTTTTTACACACACTTTTACATCATGCTGAAGGTGCTTAGCACATATATACTTGAAAGGTGTCAGTGATTCACGTTGAGACATACCTTTACTGCAAGACATCTTTTACAATGGATTCAGTGTCCATGAATGCACGGAACTGAATGCGGTCTACGAATCCACCACTGTACAGTCTCTCTCAGTTCAGGTGGGCACCTTAGAGTGCAGCACAATCACAGAAACTCACTGAGGAACAGCTCCTGAACCGTATCACGTTAGGTCAGATACTGCCTGTTGTGTATTTAATATTAAACTGATATTTGAGCAATACTGTAACATATTGTTTCATTAAGCATTCGTGTTGTGTGCATAATGCATTATGGCCTATACGCAAATAGAATATGCCACCATGTGATACGTACAGACCTCACCTAAAGTGAAAAAGGAAACCAAGTCCCATTCTCTAGGGCTCCTGTCTCATTCTTGTAATTAATTTTTGCTGTTCTGGAGTTACAAAGCATAACTCCACCATCCAGTAGCTCAGTGAATCACATATTTTGACCACACAAAGGAGGACAGCATTCTTTGAATCCATGCCAATTTTCTGTAGAGCAGTGAAGCTCGTTCCATTCCTCTGCCTTTTTTCTGCAGCCAAACAATCTCCTTTCACTTGCTTCCCTTCTGAAAATGACTGATTGAATCCGCTCCCACCAGCCAGAAAAGCACACTTAGCCGAAGCTAACCACATACTGTTCAATGAGAGTTTCTTGGCATTTCTTTTTGCTTTTTTTTTTGGACAACCATCTTAAATCTGTGTCCTCGAAGTAAGAGTCATCGAGAGATGCTGCATGAAAACGGGCTCATCCCCACACCAATTCTGTTCTGATCATCAATCACCAAGTCACACTAATCCTACGTTAATTCAGTGTTTTGTTCTGTCCACTTGCTCATCGACTTCCTCCACCACCCACCCCCCCCCCCCCAGATCCTGGATTCCGCCACTCACTTACACTCCCAAGCATTGGAAACCTAACTGGGGCTGCAGCACGATGACGTGCAACTCATACGGGAGGACGGGGAGGTGATGGACAGGAGCTATTGGGAGGCAGTCACCCCGACGTTACAGGAGACAGGTAACTAGATGACTGTCAGGGAAAGGAAAGGAAATGCACAGCCAGTGCAACGTACCCCTGCGATCATTCCCCTCAATAATAAGAGTACAACTTTAGATACTGTTGAGGACAACCTACTCGGGGGGGGAGCTACGGTGACCGGGCATTTGTCACCGAGTCTGGTGCTGTGGCTCAGAAGAACAGAGAGGTGAAGAGGACTGCAGTGGTGATAGAGTTCATTGTCAGAGGAACAGAGACAAGGATCTAAGGACGCAATAGAGATACCCGGGTGGTATAACGCCTCCCAGGTGCCAGGATCAGGGATGACTTGGATGGGGCCCATGACATTCTCAAGGGGGAGGGTGAGCAGCCAGAAATCTTGGTACAGATTGATACTGTGACATTGGTAGAAAAGGTGAGGAGGTCCTGAAGAGAGATTTTAGGAAGAAAGCTGAAAAACAGAACCTCTCTGGATTGCTGCTGTGCTACAGGCCAGTGCAGTAAGAGTAGGAGGATTTGGCAGGTGAATACATGGCTGAGGAACTGGTGCAGGGGGCAGAGTTCAGATTTCTGGATCACTGGGATCTCTTCGGGGGAAGGTATGACCTGGATAAAAGGGGCGGGTTACACCTGAACTCGAGGGGGGACCAGTATACTTGCAGGCAGGCTTGCTGGAGTTGTTTGGGGGGGGGGGGGTTCAAACTAATTTGACAGGGGGCAGGAGCTGGAGTGATAGTTTTGAGGGTGAGGAGGTTGGTTTACAAACAGAGGCAGTGTGTAGTGAGACTCCTAGCCTGGAGAAGCTGATGATGGGGCATAATTGCAGTCAACGGGATGAGTTGCAAATTTTTACGATATCCACAATGATTCAACACCTACTAACCCTATGTCACCTCTCTCTGATGATTTGATTTCATTTTTTTTACCAACAGAGCAATGCCACCTCTCTGCCTTTCTGCCTGTGCTTTTGATACGATTTGTATCCTTGGCCATTAAGCTCCCTGCTGTAATCTTCTTTCAGCCATGAGGCAGTGATGCACACAATATCATACCTGCCAATTTGCAACTGTGCTACAAGTTCCTGTACCTTATTCTGTATTCTGCATGCATTCAAATGTAACACCTTCACCCTTTTCAATTTTGACCACCTTTCACATTGCAACTCATCCTATTGACTGCAATTTTACCCTATCAACAGCCTCTCCTCACTACACATTGCCTCTGTTTGTAAACCAGTGACCTCATCTTCAGCACTATTATCCGCCTTTCCTCCGATACCTCTTGTATTGAGCTATATGCAGCTCAGGACATTAGCCATACCATGCTCAACCTTTGGATTCCTAACTTTGTCTGATGCCTTACCAATTTCTCCCTCCACAACCTCTGCACTAACTGCTCTAACACTTTAGTTTCCATCTCTCTTCATCTCCAGTTTAAACCCCACTTTACAACATTAACAAACGTTCCCGCTAGGATATTAGTTCCCCTCCAGTTCCGGTGCAAACCGTCCCTTCTGTACAGGCCCCACCTTCCCTGGAAGAGAACCTAATGATCCAAAAATCTTAAGCCCTCCCTCCTGCACCAGCTCCTTCGCCACATATTAAACTGTATAATCTTCCGAATTCTGGCCTCACTAGCTTGTGGTACGGGTAGCAATCCTGAGATCACAACGCTGGAGGCCCTGCCCTTTAACTTAGTACCTAACTCCCTGTACAGAACCTCATCACTGGTCCTACCCATGTCATTGGTACCTTATAGACCATGACTTCTGGCTGTTCACCCTCCCACTTATGCTGAGGACTTAATTGGAGATGTCTCGGGCCCTGGTACCCGGGAGGCAACATACCATCTGGGAATCTCATTCTTGCCCTAAGAACCTCCTTTCTGTTCCCCTAACTAACGAATCCCCTATCACCGCAGCGTACCTCTTCTTCCCCATTCTCTTCTGAGTCACAGAGACAGAATCAGGCAGAATAAGGGAGATGAACATGGAGCACAGTTATAGATTGGCATGTACAATCTCTACAGTTGTGGGCATCACTGAATCATAGCTGAAGAAAGATTATAGCTGGAAGCTTAATGTCCAAGTATACACACTGTATCGAAAGGACAGGCAGGTAGGCATGGTGGGGGGCAGGGGGGCACAGTGGCATAACTCTGTTGGTAAGAAATCAAATCAGATCATTAGAAAGTGGTGACATAGAGTCAGAAGGTGTTGAATCGTTGTGGGTAGAGCTAAGGAACTGCAAAGGTAAAAAGACCCAAACAGTAGTAAGGATGTGGTTTATAAATTACAACGGGAGTTAGAAAATGCATGCCAAAAAGGCAATGTTACATTAGTCATGGAGGATTTCAATATGCAGATCGATTGGGAAAATCAGATTGGTGCTGGATCCTGGATTCAGGGGGAACTTCTAGAGTGCCTATGATAGTCATAGTCACACTTTATTAACCCTGGGGAAATTGGTTTCGTTACAGTCGCTCCATAAATAATAAATAGTAATAGAACCATAAATAGTTAAATAGTAATATGTAAATTATGCCAGTAAATTATGAAATAAGTCCAGGACTATTGGCTCAGGGTGTCTGACCCTCCAAGGGAGGAGTTGTAAAGTTTGATGGCCACAGGCAGGAATGACTTCCTATGACGCTCAGTGCTGCATCTCAGTGGAATGAGTCTCTGGCTGAATGTACTCCTGTGCCTACCCAGTACATTATGTAGTGGATGGGAGACATTGACCAAGATGGCATGCAACTTGGACAGCATCCTCTTTTCAGACACCACTGTGAGAGAGTCCAGTTCCATCCCCACAACATCACTGGCCTTACGAATGAGTTTGTTGATTCTGTTGGTGTCTGCCACCCTCAGCCTGCTGCCCCAGCACACAACAGCAAACATGATAGCACTGGCCACCACAGACTCGTAGTGGTTGTTTCCAGAGCAGCTCATGGTTCAGCCCACTAAGGAATCAGCTGTTCTGGATTGGGTCTGGTGCAGTGAACTAGAATTGGTTAGAGAGAGGAAAGTGATCATAATCTAACAGAATTCACCATGAACTTTGAGAAGGAGAAGCTAAAGTCATATATATCAATACTACAATGCAATAAAGAGAAATTCAGAGGCATGAAAGAAGAGCTGGCCAAAGTTGATTGGAAAAGATCACCGGCAGAGATGACAGCAGAGCAGCAATGGCTGGAATTTCTGGAAGCCATAGGATATATACATCCCAAAGAGGACAGAAATATTCTAAAGGCAAGATGTCACAACCACGGCTAACCAGAGAAGTCAAAGACAACATAAAAGCCACAGGGGGCATATAATAGAGCAAAATTTAGTGGAAAGTTAGAGGATTGGGAAGCTTTTAAAAACCAACAGAAGGCAACTAAAAAAAGTCATTAAGAAGGAAAAGATGGAACACGAAGTCAAGCTAGTTAATAATATTACAGGATACCAAAAGTTTCTTCAGATGCATAAAGTGTAAAAGAGACTGAGAGTAGACTTTGGACTGCCAGAAAATGATGGTGGAGAGGTAGTAATGGGGGACAAGGAAGTGGCGAATGAACTGATTCAGAATTTTGCATCAATCTTCATTGTGGAAGACACTGGGGCTATGCTGGAAGTTTGAGAGTGTCCGGGCAGAAATGTGTGAAGTTGCCGTTACTAGGGAGAAGGTTCTTAGGACACTCAGAGGTCTGAAGGTAGGTACATCCCAGGGTTCTGAAAGAGGTGGCTGAAGAGATTGTGGAGGCATTAGTCATGATCTTTCAAGAATCACTAGATTCTGGAATTGTTCTGGAAGACTGGAAAATTGCAAATGTCATTCCACTCTTCAAGAAGGGAGAGAGACAGACAAAGTGAAATTATAGGTCAGTTAGTCTGACCTCAGTAGTTTGGAAGATGTTGGAATCGATTATTAAGGATGTGGTTTTGGGGTACTTGGAGGCACGTGATAAAGTGGGCTATAGTCAGCATGGTTTCCTCAAGAGAAAGTCGTGCTTGACAAATCCATTGGAATTCTTTGGAAAAATAATAATCAGGATAAGCAAAGGAGAATTTGTGGATGTTCTATACTTGGATTTTCAGAAGGCCTTTGACAAGGAGCCATACATGAGGCTGCTTAACAAGTTAAGAGCCCATGGAATTACAGGAAAAATACTAGCTTGGTAAAGCAGTGGCTGATTGGCAGGAGGTAAAGAGTGAGAATAAAGGGAGCATTTTCTGGTTTGCTGACAGTGACTGGTGGTTTTCCTCAGGGGTCTGTGTTGGGACTGATGCTTCTTATGTTATGTATCAATGACTTGGATGATGGAATTGATGGCTTTGTTGCAAAGTTTGTGGGCGATACAAAGATAAGTGAAGGTGCAGGTAATTTTGAGGATGTGGAGAGACTACAGAAGGATTTAGTCAGATTGGGAGAATGAGCAAAGAAGTGGCAGATGGAATACAATGTTGGGAACGTATGGCCATGCACTTTGGTAGAAGAAATAAAAGGGTAGATTATTTTGTAAATGGAGAGAAAATTCAAAAATCTGAGGTGCAAAGGGATTTGGGAGTTCTTGAGCAGGATTCCCTAAGGGTTAATTTACAGATGGAGCTGGCGGTTTCAAGGGGAATTAAAGCAAGGATGTAATGTTGAGACTTTATAAAGCACTGGTGAGGCCTCACTTGGAATATTGTGAGCAGTTTTGGGCACCTCATGTAAGAAAGGATGTACTGCCATTGGAGAGGGTTCAAAGAAGGTTTGTAAAAATTACTCTGGGGTTGAAAGGCTTGTCATATGATGAGCGTTTGATGGTTCTGGGCCTGTACTCGTGTGAATTCAGAATAAAAAGGTGTGACCTAATTGAAACTGATTGAACGTTGAAAGGCCTTGATAGAGTGGATGTGGCGAGGATGTTTCCTACAGAGTCTAAGACCAGAGGACACAGACCAGAAAAGAGGGGCGTGCTTTTAGAACAGGGATGAGGAGGAATTTCTTTCGCCTGAGTGGTGAATCTGTGGAATTCATTGCCACTGACAGCTATGGAACCCACGTCTTTCGGTACAGTATATTTAAGGCAGAGGGAAATAGATTCTTGATTATTCAGAACATGAAGGGATACAGGGAGAAGGCAGGAGATTGGGACTAAGAGGGAGAATTGGATCTGCTATGATGAAATGGTGGAGCAGACTCAATGAGCCAAATAGCCTCGTTCTGCTCCTGTATCTTATGGTCTTATGATCTTATTTTCTAAACCATTAACATACCAATCTGTCTTTGAGAGAGATCATGAAACTGGAGCACACAGATGAATCATAAGTCGTCACAGGGAGAAAGTGCAAACTCCACAAAAATCACATCTGAGGTCAGGATTGAAGTCGGGCATCTGGCAACGACTGTTCCAACTGTGCCACTTTGCCGTGTTGGTTCTTGCCTCTTCTGTTGATGGTTGTTTATCTAATTCCCCGATTATTTGAACATCTCTTCTACATTCCTGTAATCCTCCACTGTAAGGGTCAATCATAGCTTCTCCAACCATCCTTACAACAACTCCATCATTCCTGGAAGCATTCCAGTTGGTCCTTCATGCACTTCCACCTACACTCTCCCGAGGAGTGTTGACCACACCTGGTTGCGTTGCTCCAGTTGCAACTGGACCAGTGTTTCATAAACATTTATCACAACTTTCCTATAAAGCCTTCCAACTTACGGAGATCCAGGTACAACAAAATACTGGTGTGCCTGCCAAATCCTACAAATTCATTTAAATTGCACCCTTTGTAATGGTCTCCCCTTAATCTCTCTGAATGATTGATGGTCTTATTTTGGCATCTCAATTTATTGCTAGTTATCTACCATTATCTTTTCTATTCTCTATATCCCAAGTATTTTGGTATCTGCAGATTTTGATATTGTCCCCTTTAGTATGACGTAATAACTTATTGTCCAAGTGCATCTGGTTCATTATTGTCCGTAGTTTAGTGAAGAAGTCTAGAATACCTCCTCTCATCTTCATCTTCAACCAGCTGAGGAGTAAATGACACCCACTGCCATCTGAAATGGCCTAGGAAGCTATTGACATGTTCCAAACTGTACCATAAATAAGAATAAAAATAGAACCAGATGGTCAATAAGACCACAAGACATCAGAGCAGAATTAAGCCATTCAGCCCATTGAGTCTCCTCCACCATTCCAACATGACTGACCTTAGATCCCACTCAACCCCATACACCTGTCATCTCGCCATAACCTTTGATGCTCTGACCAATCAAGAAATTATCAATTTTTGCTTTAAATATACCCAGCTGTCTGTGGCAGAACATACAACAGATTCACTACTCTCCGACTAAAATAATTTCCGCCTTACCTTTGTTCTAAAGGGCCGCCCTTCAATTTTGAGGCTGTGCCCTCTAGTTCTGGGCACGCCCAACACAGGAAACATTCTCTCCACATCCATCCTATCTAGTCCTTTGAACATTCAATGGATTTCATTGAGATCCCCCTGTATTCTTCTAAATTCCAGTGAGTACAGGCCCAAAGCTGCCAAATGCTCTTTATATGTTAACCCATTCATTCATGGAATCATCCTCATGAACCTCCTCTGGACTCTCTCCAATGACAACTCATCCCCTCTGAGATATGGGGACCAAAACCGTTGACAATACTCCAAGTGTGACCTGACCAGTGTCTTATAAAGCTTCAACAGTATATCCTTGCTTTTATATTTTATTCCCCATGAAGTGAATGCCAACAATAGATTTGCCTTCTTTACCACAGACTCAACCTGTAAATTAACCTTTGGGGGTCTTGCACGAGGTCTCCTCAGTTCAAATAGCCTAATTTTGGTCCTATGTCTTATGGTCTTAAAACATTCAGTGAAATACGTTGTTTCCATCAAATCAAATTACAAGGATTGTGCTGAACAATCTGTAAGTGTTGCCACGCTTCCAATGCCAACATAGTATGGTCACGGCTCAATAACCCAACACATATGTGTTTGTAGTGTAGGAGGAAACCAGAGCATGCAGAGGAAACCCACACGGTCACGAGGAAAACTTACAAACTCCTTACAGACATTGGTAGGAATTGAGCCCCGGTCAAGGAATGCTGGCGCTTCTGAGCTGCATCACCATTACCAACCTGGGAATTAGTGGGATGAGAACATAATAGGACAGAATGATAGTGAAGTGGGGTGGGGGGGGTGCGGTGGTTACAAATATTGAGTGAGGTTAATGTTTGGAGCAAGGAGTGAGGTTAAATGTTGTTGAAAGGGGGCAAGTGGATGTGATGTTCGTGGGTTTCTGACTGCTGGATTTGTTGACAATTGAAATCAGAATTGTAATATAGGTTCCCCCAGTTAACAAATGCCTGATTGATGCACCAGCATTTAGACCATTTGGGATGGATTTGCTGGATATTGCAAGGCTATAGATTTGTGCTTATCTCGAGCTGCAATTTTACTATGTCAAACTCAAGAAGAATGTATTCTATTTTTGTGACATTTTGTGAATCCAACCTGCAGAGAAGCTGTCAGGGACAGCAGCAGTATCTTCTTTTAAAACTGGCAGTTGTATTTAGAACATCATCTGCAGTTTAAAGGATATAATGAATAGCCTGAGATAGGCAGAGTTCTCAATCTCTTCTGTTTTTCCTTCACTTCTACTCTTACACCATCTCCTCTGATCCATAGCAACTTTTATGTTTAACTTCTGGGGGAAGAGGGCTATCACGATTTTTCTATATTTTTAAGTTCCTGTTGTCAATGTGGATCTTCTCTGCAGGGTGTGGTGATTGACTAGTGGCAGATTTGTGAAGAACTTTATTTTGCCAACATGCAGGGTAAAGCTGTTGTAATCTTCAAAGAAGGGGTCAAGGACTGTTTGTAGGTCATCCTTTGAGTGTGCAGCTACAACTCAATCAATTGCACACTGGAATCTGATTATTATTGCTGTGTGACTTAAATTCTAGCGTGAAGGTGAGAGAGATTGAAGAGGTTATCTGTCCAATATTGGATGCAAATACCTTTTGATAGACAGGCTTAGATTAAGATTTTATATGCCAGTATAAGACCCTGCTTTTTTTTTTGTGTGTGCCTGAGCCTCGGCGACCACTTTTTTTCAAGTGGTTGTCCTGGAGAAAAGATTCTGTGAGTGGTCCCCCACGTCCTTCTCAGAGCACAGTTTTTTTTTTCACAAGGCCGAGTTGCGAGCTTGACACTCAACCCAGCACAGATGGAAAGTGTGCCTGGGAGCGGCCTGACTGGATTCAAACTCGGGAACCTTCGCTCCGGAGTCCGGCGCTGATGTCACTGTGCCACCAGCCTGCTTTATACTAGTTTGAGTAGCAAGGAGCTCAGGAATAGACCCACAGTTTGGGTTTTTGCAACTTCTGGCCAGTTGGTTAACACTGACTCGCCTGCTAAGTTAGGGGTATTTGCAGCATTCTCCCAGGGTGAGGACTGATGAAAGAGATCTCATTTAATGTAATTCCCTTTTCTTTGTTTCCTGTAACACCAGCCTCATTCTCTAGAGGTCCCAGACCTGCTTTAGCTGCCACTTCTTATTCATCTTTCCATAGAAACTTGTGCTGTTGTTTCGATATTTTTCTCATTTTCTAGTTTTCTCACAGAATTGATTTTCTTCCTGCCTGTGATCTTTTGACCTTGTGATGTTCACGTCAAATTGCTCCTGGAATTCTATCATACTGAGCCTCTTACAAAAGTGCATGATCACATTCTTGAAGGTAAGTTGGTTTGGGCAGCAGAACTTTGACATGATTTTCCACCAAACTATGCAATCAATGGAATCAAAGAGTGTCGATACTTGGATGAAGGTTGCTTACAAATCCTGAGGTCACCTTGACACTATTTCTTTATCCTCCCTCATATAGAAATTACACTGGCATATTATTATATATGGCCACATTGTAATTCTAGGAGTATTTCCTCACTAGAGAGGTCAGAAGTTTCTGTGGAGAGAATGTGTTATATCTTGGGGGGAGTCTTGGATCAGAGAGCACAGCCTCAGAATATAAAAACATCCCTTTACAACAGAAATATAGAGGAATCTCTTTAGCCAGAGGGTGGTGAATCTGTGGAAATCATTGCCACAGATGATTGTGGAGGCCAGGTCATTGGGTATATTTAAAGTGGAGGTTGATGGGTTCTTGATTGGTAAAGGTGTCAAGGACACATTTGGTAAGAATCAGATATAAATGGTGAAAAAGCTTATGCAATATACACAATGTGCTGGAGAAGCTTGGCAGGTGAGGCAGTGTCTGTGGATGGGAATAAACAGTTGTCGTTTTGGGCTGAGATATTTCATCAGGATTGGAAATATGGACTGGGCCAAATGCCTCCCTTCTGTACCATAACAATAACATAATTCTATTTTTCGTCTTTCCTCCAAATCCAGATCTCTATTTTCTCAGAAACATACTGTTTCTTCAACAAACATAAGTTTCCTTTTATTTCAGTTCTCAGAAATTGAGATGGCAGTGATTTGTTAGTATAGAACAATAGAATTGTACAGCACAGTACAGGCCTTTCGGCCCACAATGTTTTGCCGACCCTCAAACCCTGCCTCCCATATAACCCCCCACCTTAAATTCCTCCATATACCTGTCTAGTAGTCTCTTAAACTTCACTAGTGTATCTTCCTCCACCACTGACTCAGGCAGTGCATTCCACGCACCAACCACTCTCTGAGTAAAAAAACCTTCCTCTAATATCCCCCTTGAACTTCCCACCCCTTACCTTAAAGCCATGTCCTCTTGTATTGAGCAGTGATGCCCTGGGGAAGAGGCGCTGGCTATCCACTCTATCTATTCCTCTTATTATCTTGTACACCTCTATCATGTCTCCTCTCATCCTCCTTCTCTCCAAAGAGTAAAGCCCTAGCTCCCTTAATCTCTGATCATAATGCATACTCTCTAAACCAGGCAGCATCCTGGTAAATCTCCTCTGTACCCTTTCATTTATAAGTGAGCAAATACCTTAAAATGCACAAATAAATCAATCAATTGCAGCACTGGTGACGTTATGACCATATTAGAAGCAGTTATGTAATCCCAGTAAAACAGATAAAACATACGTTATGATTTTCCTCTTTGTGGACAGTCTTTCAAGATCAAGAATGGCTTGCTGCCACTCTAGTTTTGTGGATCCTGTGGTAACTAATGAAGTTGATGTGGTCACTGTACACTCAGAAGGAGTCGATGTGGAGAGGATAGTGGAAGGTCAAAGGGCCCAGCTTCAGAATGTAAAGACGTCCTTTAGAACAGAGATGAGGACGGATTCCTTCAGCACAGGTTATATATCTGTGTATATTTAAGGAGGAAGTTGATACTCTCTTGATTAATCAGGATGTCAAAGGTTATGGAGAGGAGCGAGGAAAATGGGTTTTGAGTGAAAATAAATCAGCCATGGTGGAATGCTAGAGCTGACTCAATGGGCTGGATGGTCTAATTTTACTCCTATGTCTTATGTTTGTACATTCCCCACAGCTGGGGCAGGAAGTGGACGCAGGAAAGGTTGCTTGTGAGTTGTGCTCAGGACCATCCCAAATGTTTCTTCTCCAATGTGGAGTCACGGTGCAGAGATTCCCAGGAGTTACTGGAAGTGTTACATATCTTTAAGGAAGCTTTAAGCACAGTCCTGAATTTTTATTCCATCTGCCTGATAACCTCTTCCCATGATAAAGCTAATATTATACTTGCCTTAACAAAACAAAAAAAAAAGAGTTCAAACAGGAAATAAATAAATTGAAATAATGGACACAAGCCACGAGATTTAATACCCTATTAATAAAAACTTTATCATAGAGATAGGTTTTAAGAAGCATCTTAAAAGTGCAATAGAAGCAGACATTGTGATTGAATATCCAAGAGATCAGAACTATGACAGGTAATTCACAGCCAATCAAGTTAAAACAATTCAGTTAAGCAGCTTGGAAGAATACGTGACTGGAGGAGAACAGATATTTTTGTCCCTTAGGTCACTTGGAAGAAACGTGAAGGGTTGATTAACTGGTAGTTAAAGTGCAAGGTATTGAGATCAGTGGGATTGAGCATATTAACCCAGGCAACAGAGGTTTGGGTAATCTCAGGTTTGAACAGAGTAGAACAAGGGAGTACATTAGGATAGTCAGACCTTGAGGCATCAGAGGCAGGGCCAAAGGTTTCAGCATCAGATAACCACAAGGTGGGTTGGGTCAGTTGACATTAGGAGTTAGGAACAAGCAGTTATGTTGACAGTCTGGTCAAGTCACCCAAATCTTAGAGTGGTGTCAAATTTGAAGAATCTGGTGTAGGTTCAGACAGTTGCCAGTATTTACAGATAGCATCGAAAAGGGCTGCAGAGGACTAAGGAATCAGCCAGTGCCATCAAAAGCATAATCCTCAGCACCAAAGAGGATATGGTGAAGTGGTTGAGGCAGGTTCAATGTTGTCGTTTAAAGTTAAATTGGATAGATATATGGACAGGAAAGGAATGGAGGGTTATGGGCTGAGTGCAGGTTGGTGGGACTAGGTGAGAGTAAGAGTTCGACATAGACTAGAAGGGCCGAGATGGCCTGTTTCCGTGCTGTAATTGTTATATGAAAAGGAAGGAGGAGGAAGTCAGAGTAAGAAGGTGGGGTGAGGGGAGGAGGAAGTACAAAATGGCAGGTGATAGGAGTGACGGGGAGAGGGGACCAGGTGAAGGAAAGAACTGGGAAGCTGGTGAAAAATCTTATATTTGCCCGCACTTATATATAAAGGGAAATTACTTAGAAAGATCATATATATGGGAGGAAAGAGCAGTATATGTTAAATATTACCTTGTTTAAAAAGAAGTGCACGTGGCTGCTGCTAGAGTTTGTGAATAACTAATTGTATTTATAATGAGCCTTTGTCGTTTAGAATTTTAGAAACACTGGTTTGCCTGAGGGAAGGGACAGGCTCATTTAATCATTTATCTAGGCTCCCACATTTGGCGGTGCCAACAAGAAACTGATTCCCTTGCTATAGAAAGGAGGAAACCACAGCTCTTAACTAACATGAAGTTAGTGACAAGATAATCCCTTGAGGAAAGAAAGAGCAATTAAATGATTTTATCTGATTGACTGCCGTGATTCCCCAACACCATCAGAAACTAGGATACCTACAAATAAAAAGTTGGCTAATTGCTGCAGCTGAGGTGCCCTCATCTGCATTTTGACAGCAATTTTCAAGAAAACAGATAATGTCTGATTCTACAAACACAGCAGAGAACAGTTAGAAAACTGGAGATGTAAAATACAATAATATATAAGAAGCTCAAACATCCATTTTCTGTAATGTCTCACTAAAGGCATAACTGAAGATTGCCCTATTTGTAGTGTGAATTGGCATTTAAGCCAATTCCCTTTGGATTTTCATCCAAGTTGTGAGCAAGGATCAGAAAAGCTATTTTGGAAATTACTAACAAAGGAGTATGGTTGCTAAAAATATGAGCACTTTATTTCTAAGGCTCCAGTTTCAATCTGTTTCAATGCTGGACTTTGGTAGAAGAATTTATATCTGATTGTGGTGGGGGTTTCCCAGCAAGCTTTATACATCGGTAAAGGAAAAGGAGGTGGAACAGCAAACGTGCTGTGGAGCCACTCATGCAAAGGCAGTACTCTACTTGAGTCTACCCTCCCACTCATACTGAACCACTAGAAAGTAGTGACGTTGATAATCTTATTTGAACACATACCTCATGTTTCACCGAGTAAGACTGCATTTCTGTATAAAAGAAGTCCCAATCCCAGACTACAAACAAGAGAAAATCTGCAGTTGCTGGAATTCTGAGTAATACACACAAAATGCTGGAGGAGCTCAGCAGACCAGGCAGCACCTATGGAAAAGAGTACAGTCGCTGTTTCGGGCCGAGACCCTTCAACAGGACTTTTTGGCCTGAAGTGTCGTCTGTTTACTCTTTTCTGTGAACGCTGCCTGGCCGGCTGAGTTCCTCCAGTATTTCGTGTGTGTTGCCCAGTAACAGAGTGTCATCAGTCCATCGGGGACTCACTAACCTCCCCCAGAACCAGGAATTGCCTTATTGTACCTCATGATTATTGCTGTTTTTCCTGGTTATCGAATCTATCGAAAGGGCAGCTGCTGCCACATCAATCAATTAGCCGGTCTTGTTTAATCTGAGTGATGTCAGCGTGTTTCGCAATGCAGATCTCCTCATTGTCATTCATGTAACCTGAGATACCTGAAACCTGAATCTGCGTCTACCACATAACGATGCAAAGAAATGTGATGTAGGACTTTTGTTTCTACCTCATTATAACATGGTTGCCCATATTTAAGCATATTTGCAGGAGATCCCTGTCATCTGCAAATGTGCTGATCCAGATCATTGATATAGATGACAAACAACAACAGATGTGGCACACCACTCATCACAGACCTCCAGTCAGAGAGGCAACCATTTATTACCACTTCCTGACTTCTCCCGCAAAGCCAATTTCAAATCCTATTTAATGCCTCATCTTGAATGCCAAGAGAATGAACCTTCTTGACAAACCACCCATAGGGAACCTTGTCAAAGGCCTTGCGAAAGTTCATGTAGACTACATCCACTGCCTCAATTTTCCTGGAAACTTTCTCAAAACCCTCCTGTAAGATTGGTTAGACATCACCTATCATGCACAGAAATATGTTGCCTAACCCCAATCAGTCCCTGTCTATCCAAAAACATATATATCCAGTCCCTTAAAATACCTTCCAACAACTTACCCACTACTAATGTCAGGCTCACTGTTCTATATTTTCCCAGATTATTCTCATAGCTTTTCTTAAACAACAGAACAACATTAGCTATCCTCCGATCCTCCTGCACCTCACCCATTTTAAATATCTTTACTAGGGTCCCTATTTCCACAAAAGCTTATCCACTGTAATTTGCCTCAAGGCAGTTCTACAAATCTGTGGTGAGACCACACTTAGAGTAGTGTGTTCATTTCTGGTCACCTCATTATAGGAAGGATGTGGAAGCTATAGAGACGGTGCAGAAGAGATTTACCGGGATGTTGCCTGAATTGGAAAACAAGTCTTATGAGGCAAGGTTAGCAGAAATGGGACTTTTCTCTCTGGAGTGTAGAAGGATGAGAGGGGACTTGATAGAGGTCTACAAGATTATGAGAGGCATAGATAGGGTTCATAGCCAGTACCTGTTTCCCAGGGCATGAATAGCAAACACCAGAGGGCATACGTACAAAGTTAAGGGAGGGAAGTTTAGGGGAGACATCAGGGGTAAGCTTTTTACACAGAGGGTTGTGGGTGCTTGGAATGACTTGCCAGGGATGGTGGTGGAGGCTAAAACATTAGGGGTATTTAAGAGACTCTTGGACAGTCACATGGATGAAAGAAAAATAGAGGGTTATGGGGTAGTGTGGGTTTAGTACTTTTTTTAAAAATAATATATGGGTTAGCACAACATCGAGGGCTGAAGGGCCTATACTGAGCTGTAGTATTCTGGTGTCTAGTGTCTAGTTCTAGACAGCAAGCACCTCCTCTGTAATCCATATACGGTTCATGACCTCACTGGTGTTTTGCCTCAATTCTCTGGACTCTGTTGATTTTCCAAGTAAATACGGATGCAAAATGTCCCTTTAAGGTATTCCACCATCACTTTTGGTTCCATGCATAGATGACCACGCTGATCTTCAAGAGGGCCAATTTTGTCCCTTGCCATCCATTTGCTCTTAATGTATCTGTAGAAACCCTTGAGATTCTCCTTCACCATGTTTTTAGCCTCTTAAATGTTTACTTAAGCCCTCCTGATTACCTTCTTCAGTGTTCTCCTGACCTCTGGAGCTACCTGTATGAAGTTTGTACGTTCTTCCTGTGATTGGATAGAGTTTCCTTCAGGTGCTCCAGTTTCCTCCCATGTCCCAATGACATGTAGCTTTGTGGGCTAATTAGTGACTGTCATAGAACACTGCAGCACAGAAGCAGGCCATTTGGCCTGTCTAGTCCATGCAGGACTGTTATTCTGCTTAGTCCCACCGACGCACCCTCGCCTCCACGTACTCATCCAAACTTCTCTTAAATGTTGCAATTGAGCCTGCATCTTCTGCTTCCACTGGCAGCTCCATATTTGTTCCATATTTGCACCACCTTCTGAGTGAAGATGTTCCCCTTCTTTATTTTGCCTTTCACCCCTAACCTGTGACCTCTAGTTCTAGCCTCACCCAACCTCAGTGGCAAATGCCTGCTTGCAGTTTCCCTATTTATACCCCTCAAAGTGTCTATACCTCTGTCAAATCTCTCCATTCTCCTAGACTCTGGGGGGCGGGGAAGTCCTAATCTATTAACAAACTTTCTCTATAACTCAGTTGCTCAAATCTTGGCAACATCCTGTATATTTTCCCTCTACTCTTTCAGTGTTACTGTACTCTGTCTTGTAGGTAGATGACCAGAATTGCACACAATACCCAAGTCTAGCCTCACCAATGTATTATACAATTTCAATGTAACATTCCAATTCCTATACTAGTACTCTGATTTATTAAAACCAATGTGCTGAAAGCTCTCTTTATGACCCTATCTACCTGTGATGCCATTTTCAAGAAATAATGGATCTGTATTCCTGGATCCCTCTGTTTGTCACACTCTTCAGTGCCCTACCATTCCTACCCTGATTTGTCCTCCCAAACTGCAACACCTTCCACTTGTCTGCATTCAGTTCCGAGAGCTATTTTTCAGCCTATTTTTCCAGCCGATCACAATCCTGCTGCAAGCTTTGATAGCCTTCTTCGCAGCCCAGTACACCCCCAATCCTGGTGTAATTCACAAATATGTTGATCCAGTTTACCAAGTCATTAATATAGGTGACAAACAGCAGCAGGCCCAGCACTGACCCCTGTGACACACTACTAGTCTCAGGCCTTCCGTCAGAGAGGCAGCCATCGACTACCACTGTCTGGCGTCTCCCTCTAGGTGTAAGTGAGCTGAAGAGTATGGGAATGAATGGAGATGTAAGATTGAAAACTATGTGCTTGGTAGTTGGTGCAGAGCTGACAGCCGAAGAGCCTGCCTCATCACCGTATGACTTTGCTTTTATAGCTCCACTCATTTGCAACCCCTCTCCATTTAGTTAATGATCTACATTTTGATTCCTCTTGGTGCACTTTCCTACATCCTGTCAGGCAAGATGTCCCTTTGTAGAAACCATGCTGACTTTGACATATTTCATCATTAGTCTCCAAGTACCCTGCAACCTCATCCTTGATAATGGACTCCAACACTTTCCCAACCACTGAGGTTAGGCTTACTGGCCTGTAATTTCCTTTCTTTTGCCTTCCTCCATTCTTAAAGAGTGGAGTGACATTTGAAATTTTCCAGTCCTCCGGGACCAGGCCAGAATCAAGTAATAGTCACGTCAAGTCAAGTCATTTTTTATTGCCATTTCAACCATAACTGCTGATACAGTACACAGTAAAAACGAGACAATGTTTTTCAGGACCATGGTGCTACATGAACAATACAAAAAATACACTGAACTACGTAAAACAACACAAAAACTACACTAGACTACAGACCTACCCTGGACTGCATAAAGTGCACAAAACAGTGCAGGCATTACAATAAATAATAAACAAGACAATAGGCACAGTAGAGGGCAGTAGGTTGGTGTCAGTCCAGTCTCTGGGTATTGAGGAGTCTGATGGCTTGGGGGAAGAAACTGTTACATAGTCTGGTCGTGAGAGCCCGAATACTTCGGTGCCTTTTGCCAGATGGCAGGAGGGAGAAGAGTTTGTATGAGGGGTGTGTGGGGTCCTTCATAATACTGTTTGCTTTACGGATGCAGTGTGTGGTGTAAATGTCTCTAATGGCGGGAAGAGAGACCCTGATGATCTTCTCAGCTGACCTCACTATCCGCTGCAGGGTCTTGCGATCCAAGATGGTGCAATTTCCAAACCAGGCAATGATGCAGATGCTCAGGATGCTCTCAATACAACCTCTGTAGAATGTGGTGAGGATGGGGGGTAGGAGATGGACTTTTCTCAGCCTTCGCAGAAAGTAGAGACACTGCTGGGCTTTCTTTGCTATGGAGCTGGTGTTGAGGGACCAGCTGAGATTCTCCGCCAGGTGAACACCAAGAAATTTGATGCTCTTAACGATCTCTATGGAGGAGTCATCAATGCTCAGTGGAGAGTGGTCATTCTGTGTCCTCCTGAAGTCAACAACCATCTCTTTTGTTTTGTTCACAATCAGAGACAGGTTGTTGGCTCTGCACCAGTCCGTTAGTCGCTGCACCTCCTCTCTGTATGCTGACTCATCGTTCTTGCTGAGGAGACCCACCATGGTCGTGTCATCTGCAAACTTGATGACGTGGTTTGAGCTGTGTGTTGCAGCACAGTCGTGGGTCAGCAGAGTGAACAGCAGTGGACTAAGCACACAGCCCTGGGGGGCCCCCGTGCTCAGTGTGATGGTGTTGGAGATGCTGCTTCCAATCCGGACTGACTGAGGTCTCCCAGTCAGGAAGTCTAGGATCCAGTTGCAGAAGGAGGTGTTCAGGCCCAGTAGGCTCAGCTTTCCAGTCAGTTTCTGAGGAATGATTGTGTTGAATGCTGAACTGAAATCTATGAATAGCATTCAAACATACATGTCTTTTTTGTCCAGGTGAGTTAGGGCCAGGTGGAGGGTGATGGCAATGGTGTCGTCTGTTGAACGGTTGGGACGTGAACTACAGGGGATTCAGTGAGGGGGCAGCAGGGTCTTGATGTGCCTCATGACGAGCCTCTCGAAACACTTCATGATGATGGATGTCAGTGCGACGGGACGGTAATCATTGAGGCAGGACACTGAAAGATTATGAGCAATGCATCCATTATCTCTTCAGCAACCTCTCTCAGGACTCTGGGATGTAGTCCATCTGGTCCAGATGATTTGTCCACCTTAAGACCTTTCAGTTTACCTTGCACTTTTTAGTTTGTAATAACAATGGCACTTGCTTCTGCTCCCTGACACTCATGGACCTCTAGTACACTGCTAATGTTTTCACAGTGAAGATTATGTAAAGTACCCATTAAGTTCATCTGCCATTTCTTTGTCCCCCATTGCTACTTCACTAGCGTCATTTTCTAGTGGTCCAATATCTACTCTCACCTCCTTTTGTTTTTTATATAACTGAAAAATACTTTTAGTATCCTGCTTTATATTTTTGGCTAGTTTACTCTCATATTTCAACGTTTCCCTCCTCATGGCTTTTTTAGTTGCCTTTTGTTGGATTTTAAAAACTTCCCAGTCATCCAACTTTCCACTCACTCTTGTTACTCACTCTTTCTTTGGCTTTTATGCAGTCCTTAACTTCCCTAGTCAGCCGTGGTTGTCTACCCCTTCCATTTGAAAACTTCTTCCTCTGTGGGACATGTCCACCCTGCACCTTGTGAACTATTCCCAGAAACCTCAGGCATCTCTGCTCTGCCATCATCCCCACCAGTATCCTCCTCCAATCCACCTGGGCAAGCTCCTCTCTCATGCCTCTGTAACTCCCCTTATTCCATTTCGATACTGATACATCTGACTTATGCTTCCCCTCTCAAATTGCAATATGAATTTAATCATATTACGATCACTGTCTCCTAAGGGTTCCTTTACCTTAAGCTCCCTAATAAAATCTAGATTATTACATGACACCCATTCTAAGATAGCCTTTCCCCAAGCTGCTCTAAAAACCATCTCATAGACATTCAACAAATTCCCTCTCTTGCGATCTGAAATCAACCTAATTTTCCCAATCTCCTTGCATATTGAAGTCCCTCATTACAATTGTGACATTACTTTTATTACATGCACTTTTCCAGATCCCTCTGTAATCTCAACCCCTCGTCTTGTATACTATTTGGAGGCCTATATATGATTCCCATTATGTTTTTTTTTTAATCCTTGCAGTTTCTTAACTTCACCCACAAAGATTTGACATTCTCTGACCCTATGTCACCTCTTTCTAAAGATGTAATCCCATCTCTTATCAACAGAGCCACACCTCTGCCTTCCTGCCTGCCCTTTCGATACACAGTATTTCCTTTGATTGTAATCTCCCAACTATGGCCTTCTTTCAGCCACGACTCAGTGATGCCCACAACGTCATGCCGAACACTCTCTAATTGCACTACAAGTTTATCCACCTTTTTCCAAATACTACATGCATTTAAATACAGCACCTTCAGTCCTGCATTCTTTCGTCTTTTGAATTTTGCCTCTGTGGTACAATTTAACTCTTTGCACTGTCTGCATTTGTACCCATCCTTTAGCTTGTCTTTCCTTGCATTCATGTTACATCCATCATCTACCAGTAAACCTGCTGGCTCATCCTCAGCTCCATCATGCTGGTTCCCATCCCTCTGCCGTATCAGTTTAAATCACATCCAACAGCTTTAGCAAACCTGCCTACAAGGATACTGGTCTCCCTCAGATTCAAGTGCAACCCATCCCTTTTGTACAAGTCACTCCTTTCCCCAAAGAGGTCCTAATGATACAGAAATCTGGATCTCTGCACCCTACCCCCACCCCCACTCCAATTCTTCAGCCATGCATTTATCTGCCACCTCATTCTATTCCTATCCTCACTGTTGTGTGGCACAGGCAGCAGTCCTGAGATTACTACCTTTGAGGTCCTGATTCTCAACTTTTTCCTTTACTCCCTGTGTTCTGCTTTCAGGACCTCGTCCCTTTTTCGACCTATGTCATTGGTACCAAGTCAAGTCAAGTCAAGTCGCTTTTTATTGTCATTTCGACCATAACTGCTGGTACAGTACACAGTAAAAATGAGACAATGTTTTTCAGGACCATGGAGCTACATGAAACAATACAAAAACTACACTGAACTACGTAAAACAACACAAAAACTACACTAGACTACAGACCCACCCAGGACTGCATAAAGTGCACAAAACAGTGTAGGCATTACAATAAATAATAAACAAGACAATAGGCACAGTAGAGGGCAGTAGGTTGGTGTCAGTCCAGGCTCTGGGTATTGAGGAGTCTGATGGCTTGGGGAAAGAAACTGTTACATAGTCTGGTCGTGACAGCCCGAATACTTCGGTGCCTTTTGCCAGATGGCAGGAGGGAGAAGAGTTTGTATGAGGGGTGCGTGGGGTCCTTCATAATGCTGTTTGCTTTACAGATGCAGCGTGTGGTGTAACTGTCTCTAATGGTGGTATGTAAGCTAGACAATAATATAAAAGAGGATTCAAAAGCTTTTTCAGATATATATAGAATAAAAGAGAGGCAAGAGTGTATATTAGACCATTGGACAGCTAGAAATGGGGGCCAAAGAAATGGTAGATGAACCAAATAACTATTTTGCATCAGTCTTTAGTGTGGAAGACATGAGTAGTGTGCCAGAAATTCAAAAGTCTCAGGGAACAGAAGTGAGTCTAGTTGCTATTATTAAGGAGAAGGTGTATGGGAAGCTGAAAGGCCTGGAAGTAGATAAGTCACCTGGACCAGATGAACTACACCCCAGTGTTCTGAAAGTGATAGCTGAAGTCCTCATGTAGATTCTCTAAAGTTTAACTTGCCGGTTGAGTTCGTGGTAAGGAAGGCAAATTCAATGTTAGCATTCATTTCCAGAGGACTAGAAGACAAAAGCAAGGACATAATACTGATGCCTTGTAAGACTTTGGTCAGACCGCACTTGAGTATTGTGGGCAATTTTGGGCCCCTTATCTAAGAAAAGATGTGTTGTCACTGGAGCGAGTTCAGAGGAGGTTCATGAGGAGATTCTGGAAATGAAGGGGTTAACATATGAGGAGCATTTGGCAGCTTTGGGCCTGAATTCACTGGAATTTAGAAGAATGCAGGGGGATGTCATTGAAACCTACCAAATGTTGACAGGATTAGATAAGTTGAATGTGGAGAGGATGTTTCCTGTGGTGGGGGTATCCAGAACTAGAGGACACAGCCTCAAAATTGAGAGGTAACCCTTTAGAACAGAGTTAAGAAGGAAGTTTTTTAGCTAGAGAATAGTGAATCTGTGGAATGCTCTGCCACAGACAGCTGTGGAGGCCAAGACCGTGGGTCTATTTAAAGTGAAAATTGATAGTCTCCTGATTGGTCAAGTCATCAAAAATTATGGCAACAAGGCAGGCGAATGGGGTTGAGTGGAATCTAGGATCAGCCATGATGGAATGGCGAAGCAAACTTAATGGGCTGAATGGCCTATTTCTGCTTCTCTGTCTTACGGCTTTACCTTCATGTTCCATCTTTTCTGTCCTTATGGCTTTTTAGTTGCCTTCTGTTGACTTTGAAGTATTTCCCAATCCTCTAATTTCGCACTGATTTTTTGCTGTAGTATATGCCTTCTCTTTCGCTTTTCTTGTGTTTTTGGCTTTCCTTCTCAGTCTCCCTTTGCATCATCCTCCCTTTAGAATACATCTTCAGATTTGAAATGTATCTATCCTGTGCCTTCTGAATTGCTCCTGGAAACTCTAGTCATTGGTGATCTGCCATCATCCCTGCCAGTGTCCCCTTCCAATCAACTTTGGCCGGCTCTTCTCACATGCCTCTGTAATTCCCTTTACTCCACAGTAATACTTATACATCTAACTTTTGCTTCTCTCTCACAAATTGCAGGATGAATCCTATCATATTATATTCACTTCTTCTTAAGGGTTTCTTTACTTTAAGCTCCCTAATCAAATCTGGGTCATTACACAGCACCCAATCCAAAATTTTGTCTAGTGTGTTCAACCCCAAGCTGCTCTAGAAATCTATCATGTAGGCATTCTACAAATTCCTTCTTTTGGAATTAGCATCAGCATTGGGATTTTCCCAACCTACCTGCATATTGAAATCCCCCATCACGATTGTAACATTGTCCTTTTTACATGCTTTTTCTATCTTCCATTGTAATTTGGACCGTACATCCTAGCTACTGTTCAGAGACTTGTATAAAACTTCCATCAGGGTCTTTTTACCCTTAGGGTTTCTTAACTCTATCCATAAAGATTCTACATCTTCTGATCCTATGTCACCTCTTTCTAAGGTTTTATTTCATTGTTTATCAAGAGCTACCCCAGCCCCTCTGCCTCCGTGCTTCTGTCCTGTAATAATCATCCTTTTCAATTTTGCTCCCATGTTGTACTTAAACTCATCCCATTGACTGCAATTCTGCCCTATCCTTCCTCAGTCTCACTATACACTGAACTACTGGTATACCAACTGCCCAGTTCTCAGCCCTAATACTCCTGCCAAATTAAACCCTCCCCAACAGCTCTAGCAAACCTGCCCACAAGGATATTGTTCCCCCTCAATTTCTGGTGTAACCCATCCTTTTCTATTGGTCATAACTTCCCCGGAAGAGATCCCAATGATCCACAAATCTGAAACACTGCCTCTGTACCAATTCCTCAGCCGTGCATTCATCTGCCGAATCATCCTATTCTTACCCTCACTGATACGTGGCATGTGCAGGAATCCAGTGATTACTACACTGGTGGTCCTGATTTTCAGCATTCTACCTAACTCCCTATATTCTCTCTTCAGGACCTCCTCCCTTTTCCTATCTATGTTGTTGGTTCCAATATATATCACAACTTCCACCTTCACTCTCCCCCTTTAGAATGCAGTGGATCTGATCTGAGACATCCTCGACCCTGGCAGCTGGGAGGCAACATACCATCCGGGTATCTCTTTCACATTCAGAGAGTCTCTTGTCCACTTCACTAACTATGGAATCCCCTATCACTACGGCACTCCTCTCCACCCCCTTCCCTTTCTGAGCCACAGGGCCAGACTCAGTGCCAGAGATCTGACCCCTGTTGATTTCCTTCTGGTAGGTCATTGCCTTCAACAGTATCCAAAGCACCATACCTGTTGTTGAGGGGAATGGTCACAGGGATACCCTGCACTAGCAGCCTATACTCTTTCCCCTTCCTGATGGTCACCTAGTTGCCTGTGTCCTATACATTGGGTATAACTACCTCCCTGTATGTCCCGTCAATGATTACATTTATAGACTAACACTGTCCTGGTACTTCTTGGGTACCACAAAGAATACAGAAAATGACATGATTAGTGTAAGCCAAATTTGTGACATAGTACCAAGTACTGTACCAATCAATTTCCAAGATAAAGAACAAAAAAAAAGTATAGGTTGTGTAAATTATCAGAAATAAATCCCAGTTTAGCGTTTATTCTTTTCAATCAGTGAAGTCACAGACATATATTTGGACTGGTCAATACCCAAATGCTGCCCATCCTGCATAATTTTCGCCACTGATAAGACCACGTCAGGAAATACAGCTGAAGGAGGAAGGAAATGGTGTTCTGACCAAGTGAAAAAGAATCCAAGGGCTTCAGGAAGTTTAGCTTGATAGGAATTGATGGAAGCTGTACTTTTTTAATTTTTTAGCTTGCTTGTAGCTTGCATATTCAAATGGAATAAGAGAATAGAATCATAGCAAGTTTCACGTGAATCAAGAAATTCTGTGTCCCTGGGGGCTGTATTGGAATTTCTATTTAATATTTTCATCAGCTTTTTCAGAAATCTGCAGCTGCTTCCATTTTTGATTCAGCAAGTGCAGAGACAATTGTAATTATGAAGCTCATTTAAACATGCAGGTTCTGCATTCTACTCGTCTCTACTGGGCAGTTAAATGATAGATTTATATAATTTGTAGGTATGTGAACAGTCAAAAACTGCATCATGAATATCAATGTTACCAAAATATCTCCCATTGTAATAAGCAAATTTCATCCTTTTAACTTGTGCAAGGCCACTTCTCCAATTGGAAATATTCTCCAAGTAATTTACCCATTGATTTTTCTACTTAATATTCTCCTTATAATTAAACAAAATAAGTGAAAGAAATATAGAAAATCTGGATTTTGTATTTACTTAACATTATTGAATCTTTTGAATGAAGTTTGGTTATATTCAACTTTACTTATCAATTGGACACTCAGTTGACTTGAATATGACTTATGAATGTATGTGATGTGATGCTGAGGCTTTATGAGGCACTGGTGAGCCTCACCTTGAGTATTGTTAACAGTTTTGGGCCCCTCATCTCAGAAGAGATGTGCTGGCATTGGAGAGGGTCCAGAGGAGGTTCACAAGGATGATTCCAGGAATGAAAGAGTTATCATACAAGGAATGTTCGATAGCTCTGGGTCTGTATCGCTGGAATTCAGAAGGATGAGGGGGCATCTCATTGAAACCTTTCGAATTTTGAAAGGCCTTGATGTGGAAAGAATGTTTCCCATAGTGGGAGAGTCTAGGACAAGAGGGCACAGCCTCAGGATAGAGGGGCGCCAAAGGCTGTTGAATTTGTGGAACTTATTGCCACATGCAGCTACAGAGGCCAGGTCATTGGGTGTAATTAAGGCAGAGATTGATAGGTTCTTGATTGGACATGGCATCAAAAGTTACGGGGAGAAGGCCAGGAACTGGAGTTGAGGAGGAGATGAAAAAAAGGATCAGCCATGATTGATCAGCCGTGATTGAATGGCGGAGCAGACTCGATGGGCCAGATAGCCTAATTTGGCTCCTATGTCATGTTTTTATGGAATTCATGTTAAAATAAGAGCTTGAATGTCTTGCAAGTGTGACTAATTTAACTGACAAAGTTGAGTTGGATTGAAGAGATCATAATTCAGGGGAACTCAGCAGATGAGGCAGTATCTGTGGAAAAGAGTAAGCAGTCAACGTTGAAAGGGTCTCAGACCAAAACGTTGATTGTTTACTTTTTTTCTGAGATGCTGCCTGACCTGCTGAGTCCCTGCAGCATTTTGAGTGTTTTGCTTTAGATTTCCAGCATCTGCAGATTTTCTGGTGTTCATATCAGGGCATTTTTTCTCCACAAGCTTCACTAAGAAACCAGTCGATTCCAACTTTCTGTTGATGATGGTGGCAAAAACACTGAACAGAACAGATTGACATAGCTCAGTTAAAAAATTATCTCAAAATGGTTGGCCAGTGGTGGGGTAGATCTTTCCTATTTTTGGTCTCATGGGTATTTGGGCTTCCGCAGCCCTCTGTCACCCCTCTCCTCTGATTATATATTTATTCCTCACCTCCAAATTCTTAATTATATTATCAAGCGGTTTTCTTTCCTGATGGTAGTCTGTCTCCTCTTCTGCCGCAAACCCCACAACCCACCAACTATTCTCGGTCACAGTTGGCACTTTTGAAGTTATTCTCATCGATTCCATTGGAGGCCTAGATTAAGATTAAGTGATGACGTACAGTTATATTCCTAGGTCTTATAATCTTGAGAACATAATCCACATTTTACATCTTCACATCACTTTTTCCATCACATTGAAATCCTGGGGGGATGATGTACCTTTTATGTTACAACTGCATCCTTTCAGTTTGTTTAAGGTCATTAGTTTTCAGAAACTGAATCAGCCTTGCTTTCTGCATTATGACACATCTTAAACAAACAGATGGCAAATTCTTTTAAATGCCAAGCTCATATGAAGCTTTATACTTAAGTCATCTCTGAAATGCCTCACCGATGAATCAACATTGTTATCAAGCCTTGATTCCAAGTCCCTTAGGGATAGTGACAAAGAAAGGGAATTAATTTTGCTTGAATTAGTATCTGTCAGAATGACTTTAAAATTGCATACAGTTGTAATAGGCCATCATTCCCTAGTTACACACTATATACTGTAATTTCAGATCATATTCACACTTTGATGTCTGAAGTAATGAATTTAATAATATGTTCTTTCATGAGTACAGGCTTGGCAAGCCTCCTGGGGGAAGTTGGGATTGTTTCTCTGAAATGTGAAAGATACATGCACTAAACTATCATCAAACCATACCGATTTTATGTTAATTAATTTAGAAAGAATTAAGATGGTAAAGATTGGCATCTCTGAAATAAATGTAATGATGCAACATAATGGTTACCCGTGGAAGCATCGCCAATTAATATTAAATACCAGTATTTATTAGTGTTTAGTAACAGAGCCTTTATTTAGTAGAATAATTTGCCATTTTTGCTTTTGAGGATAAAGCTTTGTCATGTTTTTTGAAAAAATTATCTTCCACTGACTCTTAAATAAAGGGATATTGCATATGAACTGTTAGAGGCATGATGTGATGGACCAATAACATTTTTTATATTTTTATCTTGTATTGAGGGTTGTGCATCTGTTTCACAAGTTAGAGTACAAAATGTTTCAGCTCAGAAACTTCCTTCCCACCCCTGACTTACAGAAATTTAACTTTACACAATTCTTCCATACATTTTTGAAGAATTTTACAAGATAGTAACAATAACAAAATGTTTACTGATATTCATGAATTACTAGGTACAGTATACAGTAATGTACAAAAGTTTTAGGCATACGTATAAAGCTAGGGTGCCTAAGACTTTTGCATAGCGCAGTAGCAATTTGATGTGTTGCACTTTACTGCTTTTTCATGAACAAATTTGATGTCATATGTGAGTGATGATAAACCTGATTCTGAAATGGGTCTTATTGTGGACTGAGAGTGGGAAGGGGGCAGGGAGAGGGGAAACGTGGTTTGGAAAAGGAGAGGGGAGAGGGGAGGGAGTGGGAAGCACCAGAGGGACATTCTGTAACGATCAATAAACCAAGTGTTTGGAATCAAATGACCTTGCCTGGTGTCTCAGGGCTGGGTGTGTCTGCACCCATGCCACCCCTCACCCCTGGCACCCTTTCTGTGCCACTTGTCCCACGCCCCTCCACGGCGCTCCACCCTCACCATTCCCAACAAGCTTTGCTCCTGCCAGATCTACAAACACACTGTCTGCTCCACGTTGACAAATACAGTAGTGTGCAAAAGTCTTGGGCACCCTAATAATAACGTAAGTCGCATCCGGAATTTTTCCGGGTAGCAGACGACTTCCTCCCACGCCATTCTGACGTAGTGGGAATTCGTGTACGAGGCAAGTTACAGCAGTGGTTTGCCATTGCCGTCTGCCGGGTGAGTTCTGTTTTCAAAGAGATCACCGGCTGTTAACCCCCACGGATGGAAAGCGTGCCGGGGGGAGCTGGCTGGATTTGAACTATGGAATGTCCGCCCCGCAATCCAGTGCTGATGCCACTATGCCACCAGCTGACTTGGGCACTATATATATCTCAGACTTTTGCACAGTACTGTATAATCCATTAGTTTAATTACAGACAGTAGCATTAGGAAAAATATTCAATGAAATGAAATATTTATGGCAAATCTATGTAGAGTAATGCATGGGTTGCTGTAGATGTTCCTGGCATACAGAGAAATCGGATTTTGTATGGTTCTCATGAAACTCCTCGTGTCATTGACCTGTGATATTGTGTTCAGAAAGCTGAGGCTCACACAGTACCACATAGTTCCATTTACAACGAGAGATATTTTTTGTGGATAACACAGATGGAAATCCAGTTTGTTCTACTTTCTCAAACAAGAGAAAATCTGCAGGTGCTGGAAATCTGAGCAACACACACAAAATGCTGGAGGAAGTCAGCAAACCAGGCAGCATCTAGGAAACTATGCTCTTTTCCATAGGTGCTGCCTGACCTGCTGAGTGCCTCCAGCATTTTGTGTGTGTTGCTTGTTCTGCTTTCTGTGTGTGGGTGGGAGTATTTGCTCCCAGGTTGCGTGTGAAGCGTCTAGTGCGGTAGTGTTGTAGTGCTTGTAGTTAGTGCATGCTGTGTGCCGCACAGTGCTCTTTGCTTGTTACTCTCTGCTTACAGCTATTGCCGCTGGCTAGCCTTCTTAATAGAGGGTGAAAAGGGGAGCTGAGTGTGTAAACCTCCTCCCGCCAGTACAGAGCCCCTCCACCACCACGACTCCTGCAGTGCCTCCTCGGGGCCATACACGGAAAATGAGTATCTTGTGGTCCCAGGCAAAACTACAGGGAAACTCAGAGCAGCAGTGGGCCCCAGAGACGTGGCGTGCAGGTGCACCACTGTGTGGACACACCCTAGCGCCCATCAACCACTGTCCCAGCTATGGGCAAATAGCCCCACTGCCTTGTGGTAAGTCTATTGAGACAAGGCTAAGGGAGCACACCCTGACAGAAAAGCAATGCGCTGGTGGCGTGCAGTAGGTGGGCCTTAACAGACCAAGGACCCGGCAGCCTCCTGCAGCCAAGATGTGGGACCGGTTGTCCTGGGATCACCCTTGCCACTGGGATTTACCTCATCATGGTGAAGATAGTGCTACTGGGGATGGTGCACCCCCAGTGGCACTTTAAAATCTTCCTTGCGCAGGTCTCCACCTCTGACCACAGTGAACAATACCTGGACCTTACATATGGTTGAAGTCTGACGGTGTTGGGGCGTCTGGCAATGAGAGCAGGTACGAGTGGACTGGAAGCTGCTAGTCAGAACCCTGCACGGCAGCAGCACAGGATATTTGGTCGCTAGCAGCTGGGACTGAGTGGCAGCTGTTTTCGGTAGACCCCTGTGCGACTGAGCAGCCCTATTTAGGGACTGCACTGCTCACCCTAATTGGGGAAGGGCCTAGAAAAGGTGGCCTAAAAATTGCCCATTCAGTCACTCACCTGGATAGGTTACCGCACCTGTTGGGTTATTCCACTACTGCGGTCAAAATAAGAAACAATACAACCTAAAGCTGGCAACATGGAATGTAAGGACTCACCTGGACTCGTGTGGCATCTCTGACAGACCTCACCAGAGAACAGCCTTGATCGCTGCTGAGCTGAGGCGCTACAACATTGACATTGCTGCCCTGAGTGAGACCAGGCTCCTGGACGAAGGCTCTTAAACAGGGGAAGGGATGGGTTACACCTTCTTCTGGAAAGGTTTCCCCCCCAAGTGGAAAACATCTCCATGGAGTAGGATTGGCCAACAAGAACACCTTTCTACCAAGTCTTACAGAAACACCTGTTGGCATTAGTGGAAGACTAATGATCCTCCGTATCCCCCTGACAAAGAAACGTTATGCCATGCTTCTCAGTGCCTATGCACCAACTTTACCATTTGAGAATGAGGCCAAGGAATGCTTTTATCAGACATTGGATGAAGCTCTTTGCCGGATCCCTAAGAATGATAAGATCCTTTTGCTTGGGGACTTCAACACTAGGCTGGGACAGAACAACAGGATATGGAGTGGAGTGTGAGGTAGGCATGGTATTGGCAAGGTGAATGCAAATCACATGAGGCTACTTACTCTTTGCTCTGAGCATAACCATACCATAGCCAACACCATCTTCCAGCAGAAGGCAAAATATAAGACCTCGTGCATGCACCCTCGCTCTATACATTGGCACATGATTGACTTCATCATTGCGAGACGTAGTGACATCAAGCATGTTCTTATCACCCATGCCATGAGAGGTGCAGAGTGTGGACTGACCACCATGTGATTGTGGCCAAGCTCCATATGAAAGTGCGTCCCCCCTTGCGGCTGCAAAACCCCAATAAAAAGCGGCTAAATTGCAACCGCCTGAGAAACACAGAAGTAAGAAATGAGTTTCGACGCTTCCTAGCTGAGAAACTAAGGGAGCTGGAACCTTGTCTGAGCTCAGAAAATACCACGGAACAACAGTGGACCTATATCAGCTCTGCGCTCTATGAGGCAGCAGCCCAATCCATTGCCATAAGAGCAGGAACCACCAAGACTGGTTTGACGATAACTCAGACACCATCCACAACTTGCTTAAGGACATGCACAAAGCACACCGGGCAACTTTAGACAACTCGTCATCCACCAGCATCAGGCAGCATTGGCAGGCAGCTCGGAGGAAAGTGCAAGAGGCAATATAGGCCATACAAAATGAGTGGTGGACTGAAAGGCATATGAAATCCAGTCCTATACCGATAATAATGACATGCGGAATTTTTACAATGCTGTCAAAACCACCTACGGCCCAATAAATTGATGCGTTACTCCCCTGAAAACAGCAGATGGTCTAACACTTCTGAAGAATCAGAATACTGCTGAGGTGGGCTGAGCATTTTAACACCCTGCTTAATCAGGACTCTGACGCAGACCCCACCATCCTGGAAGAACTGCCTGAACTTCCTCCTATCCACGACCTCAGTCTACCACCACCCTTCCAGGAGGTTCTATCAGCTGTCCATTCCCTTAAGAACAACAAGTCCCCTGGTACTGACAATATCCCTGCTGAGTTACTGAGGAACGGAGAGTACATGTGTATGCGCACCCTCTGCCAGTACATCACCAAGGCCTGGCCTGATGAGAACATCCCACAGCAATGGAGAAATGCAAAGATCATTGTCATTTATGAGAACAAGGGTGACAAGGCCACCTGTGGCAATAGTAGGGGCATATCACTCCTTTCTGTTGCTGGAAAGGTCCTGGCTAAGGTGATGCTTCAGAGACTCATCAGCAACATCACCAAGTCAATGATGCCTGAATCTCAGTGTGGATTTAGGAAGAACAGGAGCATGATCCACATGATCTTTACAGCCTGGCAGCTTCAGGAAAAGTACTGGGAGCAACAACAGGACCTGTTTATGGCCTTTGTAGACCTCTCCAAAGCATATGATACTATGTAAAGAGAGCTCTTATGGGATGTCCTCCTCAGGTTTGGCTGTCCCAATAAACTTGTTAACATCTCCACCAGTTCCACGATGGGATGACTGCTCAGGTGACCACAGGAGGACAAGAGTCCAAGCCCTTCCTTGTACACACAGGGGTGAGGCAGGGGTGTGTACTAGCGCCAGTGTTCTTTAACATCCTCCTCTTGTGTGTTACCAAGCTTCTCCACAACGAGATCGAAGACAGCAGCGGTGTGGCAGTGGACCTCAGATTAGATGGCAACCTCTTTGACATCAGGAGGCTCCATGCAACCACCAAACTCCATAGAGAGTGGGTCCTGGAGCTGCAGTGTGCAGACGACTGTGCTCTTGTGGCCCATACTCCGGAGGATCTTCAGACTGTCCTTGCTGTGGCGGTGAGAGCGTACAGCAGGATAGGGCTGACTGTCAATACCAGCAGTCCCCAACCACCGGGCCGCAAAGCATGTGCTACCGGGCCGTGAGAAAACGATATGAGTCAGCTGCACCTTTCCTCATTCCCTGTCACGCACTGTTGAACTTGAACAGAGGGTCGCCAACTGTCCTGTATAAGTCGGGACATCCCGTATATTGGGCTAAATTGGTTTGTCCCATACGGGACCGCCCTTGTCCCGTATCTCCCCTGCTAAGGTAGAGCGTTCCTATGAAACTGTTCGTGCCGAAATGGCATAAAGCGAAGAAGCAATTACCATTAACTTATATGGAAAAAATTTTTCAGCATTCCCAGACCCAAAAATAACCTACCAAATAACACTAACATATAGTAAAAGCAGGAATGATATAATAAATACACAGCCTATATAAAGTAGAAATAATATATGTATAGTATAGTCGGGAAGATTAAGCCAAAACCGATTTGTGGAAAAAAATCGGCACGTACGCGCATGCACACGTCACATATGCGTATGCGCACATAGCTGCCCGCACAAGGCTTCATGGTCATGGTAGTCTTTCTCGGGGTAAACACAAGTGTGTCATATTTGACTGCTACTTTTGTCCCTTATTTGGGAGTGAGAAAGTTGGCAACCCTAAGTGTAAAAGACATAAACAACAGGAATTCTGCAGATGCTGGAAATTCAAGCAACACACATCAAAGTTGCTGGTGAACGCAGCAGTCCAGGCAGCATCTCTAGGAAGAGGTGCAGTCGATGTTTCAGGCCGAGACCCTGCGTCAGGACTAGCTGTTCCTTCAGTTAGTCCTGATGAAGGGTCTCGGCCTGAAACGTCGACTGCACCTCTTCCTAGAGATGCTGCCTGGCCTGCTGCGTTCACCAGCAACTTTGATGTGTGTTGCTGTAAAAGACATGTTGAGGTGAGTTTAACCCTACTTGACCCCCCCACCCCAACCCGGTCGGCCGGTCCACAAGAATATTGTCAATATTAAACCGGTCCACAGTACAAAAAAGTTTGGGGACCCCTGGTCAACACCACCAAGACAGAAGTGGTTTGCCAATGGAGTGCCAGTGTCCCACCCACTCTACCTGCCTTCACTGTTGGTGATGAAAAGCTGTCAGTAGCCATCTTTCAAATATCTGGGGAGCATTCTCTCTGAGGATAGCGGCATTGACAACGACATCCAGAGCCGCATTAAACAGGCATCAGCTGCCTCTGGGAGACTTCGGCGTAGAGTCTTTCAGAACAGGAGCCTTCGTCCCTCCACAAAGGTTGCCGTATACCAAGCGGTCTGTGTCACCACCCTCCTGTATAGCTGTGAAGCTTGGGTAACCTATAGCTGTCACATCAAGTCCTTGGAGCACTTCCACATAAGCTGCCTCCAGCGCATCCTGGGAATTACCTAGCGTGAGCGGGTGCCTCACACTGAAATACTTGTAAAGACCAACCGCAGAATTATTGAGGCCATGTTCACCCAGCGTCAGCTGCAGGGGCTGGGGCACATGATAAGGATGTCCCCATGTCGGCTACCCCACAGAATGTTATACGGCCAGATACCATGGTTGACGCTCAGCTGGAGGGCTGAAGAAGCGCTATAAGGATCAGATGAAGAATGCTTTAAGGAAGTGCAAGATCAGACCCGAGGACCTGGAGGATGTTGCTGCTGACCGTACCACTTAGCGACAGCTGTGTAGGGATGGGATTCATATTCTGGAGATGGAAAGAACAACCAGAAGACAGCAGAAGAGAGCCAGGAGAAATGCAGTCATGGTTACCACCACTACCACCATCACTACCACATATACATGTCCCACCTGCAATAGAGCTTGTGGGTCCAGGATAGGACTGTATAGTCATCAAAGATCTCACCGTTAAAGGAGTGGACGTCGTCATCGGATTTCGATGGACAACCGAAGAGGAAGAAGACTTTCTGTTGAGTCTCCTTAAGTCACCAGAAATAAATAATGATTTCCCTCTGAGTTTTAGATTTTTTGCTCTCCAATCAGTGATTTGGCGATAAGATTACAGACTGCATTCATTCATATCTGCAATGGTGAAATAATGGACATGGTACCAAAGACCAAAGGAAGTTGCAGAAATAGTAAGGCAGTGAAACTTGCAAAAGGTGAAATTCAGTGTCAGTAAATCTGAGGTCATATACTTGGAAACAAGAATTATTATATTTTGGATGGAGGATGAAGCAGGTAGATTTGGGATTCAGATAATCAATGCACAAAGTTTCACTTGTGTGTGAATCAGACAGTGGAAAAGCAGTGGAATACTAAGTGTTATGGTGAGCAAAAGAATAAAAGTTTGGATATAACGGTAAGTCAAGACTGCACTTCAATGACACGATATCTGGAGTTTTTCACCACACTCTACAAAGTATGTTGAGATAATGGAGAGCAAGAATTAAGATTCACAAAGATGCTATCTAATATGAGTAAATGTAAAGACATGCAGTCTTGAAAACATCAAACGGTTTTTGTCAAAGGATTTTAAGGACTGACTTGATGCAGACATTAAAATGATGAGGGATGGAACACAGATTATTGCTTCTGATAGTTAAGGTTCTCAAAAAAGGAGAGCACCAAACAGACCAAAAGCAAGAGAAACTAAAACTATTTTATGTACCATAAGAAATGTGTGGCTGTGAAATATAGAACAGAAATTTGTGGAATATATACTTGCCTGAGATTGCAGACTATTACAGCTGAATGTGTATCATTTTACACTCCACCTCGTTTTCTATTGTTGGTTTAGCGCCTTGTTTCTAATCTTGAATATCAGGTTTTATAATTGCAAGTTAAACACTGACGTACAGTATAATGTGTTGCTGACTGGACTGAGGACCCTGATCAGTGTCTTCATCTAAAGAGTGGCATGGAGAATGGATTTAGGTTCGGTTATGGCAGTACTTTGCTGCTGAAGTTCAAAGTCACAAGCTTGAACCTGCCTTTCTCAGTATTGTCCTGTGATTCTGATACATATAGAGAGAATCATCATGCATTCTGTCCTCATAGTTTTCTTAACTGTATCTAGTTTACAAGACATCAGGGTAGAAAGCTACAGTGTGTACATTATTTGGAATTTATTTATATGGTGAGGGGGAGGGAAGAAACAAGTAATATCCTTCCAAATATAACGTTATCTTCTACCTTCAGTGTTGAATTTGTCCGCAGCAAATGGACTCATTCATAAGAATGTGGCATACCTTTTTGAAAGCTACTTTGCAGTCAGATGCAAAGAATGCTTTCAAGGATGAAGTGGTTGAAAATTCAATTAGATCCACAGTGACTTGACCATTTGGATTTCGAATTGGCTTGCCATAGAAGACGGAGGGTAGTTTCAATGGGACTTGTATTCCAGTTGCAGATCTTTAGCTAATGGTGGTCCACAGGGATCTGAACTGGGACCTCTGCTGTTTGTGATATATAAATGCTGCCGATGAGTGGGTTAGTTAGTTTTCAGGTGACAGAAAGATTTGTGGTGTTGTGGATAATGTAGAAGATTGACAAAGGATACAACAGAATATAGATCAGTTGCAAACGTGGGTGGAGAAATACCAGACAGAATTTAATCTGGGCAAGTGTGAGGTGGTGCACTTTGGGAGATGAATTGTAAAGAAAAAATTGGCAGTTCATGGCAGGGTCCTTAATAGCACTGACGTACTGAGGAATCTTGGAGTCCAAAGTCCGTCACTCCCTGAAAGTGGCCACACAAGTTTGTAGAGTGGTAAAGAAAGCATATGGTATGTTTGCCTTTATTAGTCGAGGCACAGAGTTAAGGAAACAGGAGGTTATGTTGTGGGTTTATAAAGCTCTGGTTTGGCTGCATTCAGTTTTGGTCACCCCATTATAGGACGTATGTAGAGGCTTTGGAGAGAGTGTGGTGGAGGTTTGCCAGGATGCTGCTTGAATGAGACGGTGTGTGCTGTAAGAAGAGGTTGAACAAACTCATGTTGTTTTCTCTGGAGCGGTGGAAACTAGAAAGGAACCTGGTGGGAGTTTTTAAGATTATGAGAGGCATAGGTAGAGTAGAGGGCCAATCTCTCTTTCGCAGGATTGAAATGTCTAAGACTGGAAGGCTTGCCTTTGAGGTGAGAGGGGAAAATTCTAAAGGAGATATCTGGGGCAAATTTCTTTTATGCAGAGAGTGATGGATGCCTGAAATACTCTGCCATGATGGTGGTGGAGATGTTTGGTAGGCACAAGAGTATTCAGAGAATAGATGGAGCAAGTAGAAGGAATTGGTTTAATTAGATGTTATTAACTCAATTAGGTGAGCACAATGTTGTGGGCCAAAGGATCTGTTTCTGTGTTTTACTTTTCTATGATCCATAATTCTTAGTCAGTATACCTAAAACCTGCCCTTTACACAAGAAGATACCAGGGCCCTAAATTTTCACAGGATCTTCCTGGTAGCTGATGGCAACCATGGCAGAAGGTTAGTGAAACCCCCAGCAAAGCAGCTGTAGTGACCAAGATCCTCCCCGAGACTTGGTGCAGAAATTGCAGGTGCCACAGAGTCCTACTGTAATGGACATGCGGCCAACTACACAGGCCAAACAGTAAACAAAACATGGGAAAAATTAATTGTACTATTTAATAAAAGCTGAAAAAGTATATCATTTTCAAAAAATTCTTTCTTTTGTGAAGAATCTAGTTATACGGCTGCTATACTGGCATTTAATCAATTGTCTTCTAGTCCAGGAGCTACATTTACACAGCTTACACAGTTTAAAAGTACATTTTGAACTCTTTGCACTCTAGACATTCAACGTTGAAACTTTGAGAGCAATGGTAGGCACAGGTGTACTTCTTCAACATTGAAGATAATCAACTCATGAACATTTTAATGGTCAGATAAACATGGAGACAATAATGACAATCCAGACACATTTCAGTGTGATCACTCATGGGTATGCAAAGACATGAAGTTTAGCTTTATTATCATGAGGACATTTGTTAAATCTGCCCTTTCATGGCTGACATTCAAAGAAAAATGTTGAAACAACATCCAGTGTTGGAAGAGATTATCAGATGAAAAGACTGAAGTGTGCTCAAAGTCTTCTTGCAGAAATGCAGTTATCGTATTGACTCCTGTGAATCTCTGGCCCACAAGCACTCAACATTTTCACTCGAGCAAGTGAGAACCTTATATTCACACATCAGAGCACAGTGGAACACACAGAAAGTACATTTCAAACTCTTTTTCTAGACACCCAATGATTAAACAGCAGAAAGAGTACTCCACAAGCTCATACCTTTTGCCCCATGTATTGAAGAGTCTGCTTTTTCCATCGTGGGCTCATCGGCTGCCTTCAGAACCTGTAAGACTGGAATGAAGTAGAGGGTTTTGGGCGTCTCCTGTTGGGCATGCAAACCACATGGTTGGCATATTGGATCTGGCAAAGCATCATCAGGGTCTCAGTGTTGGGAGGTTAGTTTGGGAGTGGGCACATGTTGTTTTACTCATCCTTCAGTGACTGTTGTGGTGACATTTTGATGTCTTTCGAGTGCCTTGAGGAGCACGTTCCAAGCAGTACAAGTTTCAAAAGTATAATATAGGAGTGCTGGGATCACTGCTACTCAATAGATAACAATTTGGTGCCAAGTTTGAGGCCTTGACCTTCAATATCCTTTTCCTCAATGAACCAGAGCCAGTACTGGTGAATTTTGAGTGACTGTGTACATCATCAATGCTTTCACCTAGAGGTGGTAGTTCTCAAAATATAAAGGGGGCCAATATTTTCCAGGGTGAGCGTGCACCCTTACAGTTGGGATAATGAACATGAATCTCTAGTCTGTGAGGCGGCAACTCTACTAGCTGTGATTAGTAAGTTTGTAAATGATGTACGCAACACACATAAAAGTTGCTGGTGAACGCAGCAGGCCAGGCAGCATCTCTAGGAAGAGGTACAGTCGACGTTTCAGGCCGAGACCCTTCATCAGGACTAACTGAAGGAAGAGTGAGTAAGGGATTTGAAAGTTGGAGGGGGAGGGGGATATCCAAAATGAAAGGAGAAGACAGGAGGGGGAGGGATGGAGCCAAGAGCTGGACAGGTGATTGGCAAAGGGGGTATGAGAGGATCATGGAAGTTCCGCCACCTCCAACTTTATCCCACCACGAAGCACATCTTTCCCTCCCCCCACCTCTGCATTCCGCAGGGATTGCTCCCTATACAACTCCCTTGTCCATTCATCCCCCCCATCCCTCCCCACTGATCTCCCTCCTGGCACTTATCCGTGTAAGCGGAACAAGTGCTACACGTGCCCTTACACTTCCTCCCTTACCACCATTCAGGGCCCCAAACAGTCCTTCCAGGTGAGGCAACACTTCACCTGTGAGTCGGCTGGGGTGATATACTGAGTCCGGTGCTCCCGATGTGGCCTTTTATATATTGGCGAGACCCGACGCAGACTGGGAGACCACTTTGCTGAACACCTACGCTCTGTCTGCCAGAGAAAGCAGGATCTCCCAGTGGCCACACATTTTAATTCCACATCCCATTCCCATTCTGACATGTCTATCCACGGCCTCCTCTACTGTAAAGATGAAGCCACACTCAGGTTGGAGGAACAACACCTTATATTCCGTCTGGGTAGCTTCCAACCTGATGGCATGAACATCGACTTCTCTAACTTCCGCTAAGGCCCCACCTCCCCCTCGTACCCCATCTGTTACTTATTTTTATACACACATTCTTTCTCTCTCTCTCCTTTTTCTCTCTCTGTCCCTCTGAATATACCCCTTGCCCATCCTCTGGGTCCCCTCCCCCTTTGTCTTTCTTCCTGGACCTCCTGCCCCATGATCCTCTCGTATCCCTTTTGCCTCTCACCTGTCCAGCTCTTGGCTCCAACCCTCCCCCTTCTGTCTTCTCCTATCATTTTGGATCTCCCCCTCCCCCTCCAACTTTCAAATCCCTTACTCACTCTTCCTTCAGTTAGTCCTGACGAAGGGTCTCGGCCTGAAACGTCGACTGTACCTCTTCCTAGAGATGCTGCCTGGCCTGCTGCGTTCACCAGCAACTTTGATGTGTGTTGCTTGAATTTCCAGCATCTGCAGAATTCCTGTTGTTTGCGATTGTAAATGATGTGGTGCCTTTGATAGTTGTAGGGTAGTTCTAGGCTGTGGGATGATATTAATTATTCAGTAAGGAAAATATGGAGAGAAGCTAGGATGGTGAGAAGCATACTTAGAGAGAAATAGCGCAGAAATAGGCCCTTCAACCAACAGAGTCCATGTGGAGCATCAAGCACGAATACTATACGAAGCCCACGTTCCCATCAATTTCCCCAAATTCTACCACTTATCTGCAGACTAGGGAGAACTTACATTGGTGAAAGAAGGCTTATGGAGCTGTTCATAGAATATATAGCAGGATGGTTACGGATTAACTTTACAAAATATTGGTTAGACCTCAATTGGAGTACTGTAGATGGTTTGGTTTGCCATACTACAGGGAGGACATTATTACACTGGAGCGGATGCAAAGAAGGTTGACTGGGTGATTCCGGGATGGAATGTCCTGGTAGGCAGGGTTTGGTGTCTTTGAAGTAGAGATGAGTTGAGTCCGCTTGACCGTGGTGGGACGAAGGCCCTGTTCCACCTCTGTACAACCCTGAGACTTTTGTCTTGATGGTGTTGAATGTAAGGTCCTTCTTTTCAGGGAATGAAGCAACAGTGACTTCAATCAACACACACAAAATGCTGGAGGAACTCAGCAGGTCAGGCAGCATCTATGGAAATGAGTAAACAGTCGTTGTTTCGGGCCGAGACCCTTCTTCAGGACTGAGAAGGAAAGAGGAAGATGCCAGAATAAAAAGGCGGGGGGTGAGAGGGGCAGGATTCTAGCTGGAAAGTGATAGGTGAAGCCAGGTGGATCAAGGGCCGGAGAGGAAGGAATCTGATAGGAGAGGAGAGTGGACCATAGGGGAAAGGAGAGGAATGGAGGAGGGTTTTTACTAAAGGAGAAATTGATGTTCATTCCATCAGGTTGGAGGCTACCCAGACAGAATACAGGGTGTTTCTCTTCTACCCTGAGGGTGGCCTCGTCTTGGCCCTGGACTGACATGTCAGAACAGGAATGGAAATAGAAATGAAACTGTTTGACCATCACTGTTTTGGCAGATGGAGCAGAGGTGCACAACAAAGTGGTCCCACAGTTTATTATGGGTCTCACCAATGTAGAGGAAGCTGCGTCGGGAGCACTGGACACAATAGATGACCTCATAAGGTTCACAGGTGAAGTGTTGCCTCACCTGAAAGGACTGTTTGGGGCCCTGAATGGATGTGAGGGTGGAGATGTTTGGGCAGGTGTAGCACTTAGGCTGTCTGCAGTGATTTCAGCCTTTAAACACCTGCAGACACAAGTGTCTCTGCTTTCTGCAGCTCACTACTGAGGTTCTAGTTCAATTGTTCTGTTGGAATAGTTTCTCAATAAGATTAGTTCCAGGTTTACAGGAATTTTGTTGGAGGTGAAGAGCAACATTAGAGAGAAAACGTTTGTTAAATGTGTCAGGGAACAGCACAGCTTTGTTTGACTGTGCTGTTCACTGAGGTTGACTCTGTCGTTAACCCATTGATTGGAATCATAACTTGCATGCTATTTGGACGCAGGTGAGCTTCTGTGGCCACCAAATTAGAAGAGGTCGTCAAAAAACTTGGGTGGCATCAAAAGTCGACACTGTTGCTGTTCTCTGCACTTTTCATTGAATTGTCACACCATCTGCCTTGCAGATAATGGAATCTGCACTGTGATTTGGGCAGCAGCATTGACAGGGGATGACTCAGCAGGACCTTGGCAATAACATTCCCTGTGACAGGAGGATAGGAGATCCCTCAGTATTTACCACACTCAAATTCATTTTTCTCTATTTTGTTGGCCATGATTAAGATATCTCCAAGATCCCCTGGTATGTCCTACTTTTCAAAGATATGGACAATAAAGCTGGATTCTGATGACTGAAGCTCTTCCCTGGCCAGTTTTAAAATTCCTGTGGCGATATCATCTGCTCATGACACCTTGATTTCTTTGAGTTAGAATATTTTCTTACTCATAAGAGTGGGAACAAGACTTAACCAAATGGACTATGTGGAAATGAAGTCAAGAGTGCTCACATTAAGGCTAGCCACAGCTGAAGATAGCTTCAAAGCATCCCTTTTAGTAAGCATTGAGTGCCTCTTTCCATCTACATTTGCTCTGTAGATATCCTTGATTATCCTAAAGCAGGGGTCCCCAACCTTTTTAGCACTGCGGACCGGCCGATCCGCGGTGGGGGGGGTAGGGTTGTCAGCGGACAAGAGTAGCAGTCAAATACGTTGAGCTTACCCCGAAAAAGACTACAATAACCATGAAGCCTTGCGCGGGCACCAGTGCACATGCGTGACTAGCGAATGCGTGTTTGTGCCGATTTTTCTCTACAAATCGTTTTTGGCGATTCTGTTCGGGAGGGGGGTTAATCACGACTGGAATATAGGTGATAAGGTGCTAATACACTCAATTTTGTTTCTAAAAGGGTTTATCTAATGAATTTAACATTAAACACACAGCGCATATTTTCCTCGCATGAATATAGTGATAAGTCAATTATCAGGGGAGGACAGGGGAGCTTGAAGTAAGCGTTGAACGAACTTCCAGTAGAAGTGGTAGAGGCAGGTTCCATATTATCATTTAAAGAAAAATTGGATAGCTATATGGACAGGAAAGAAATGGAGGGTTATGGGCTGAGTGCAGGTCGGTGGGACTAGGTGAGAGTAGCGTTCGGCATGGACTAGAAGGGCAGAGATGGCCAGTTTCCGTGCTGTGAATGTTATATGGTTGTATAAAGTCACTTATAATTCAATAGCATCATTTTAAGTAACGTTTGGATATTAAACACACAGCACATATTTTCCCAATATGAACATATAAAATCATTGCAACGCACCAATATTGCTGAATCAGGAGGAGCCCTGGGCTTGTTTCCCTGCAACAAGATGGTCCCATCGAGGGGTGACGGGAGACAGCGATACTCGAAGGGGGTTCTTTATGTCCAGTCTATTCTGCAATTTAGTTTTCGTTGCATTCATTGCAGAGATATGTTGGAAATGGAAGCAATGTTTTCAGTGCTTTCGTGGCTACCTCAGGATATTTAGCCTTGACTTTGATCCAGAATGCCGGCAGAGATGTTATGTCAAACATACTTTTCCGCCTGCCGTCATTTGCAAGCTCGAGGAGTTGCTCTCCTTCCCGCGCTGACATGGATGACGCGTGGGTAATGACCTCGCATGCGTAATGACCTCGCGTGCATTCAAGCTCAACAGTGTGTGACAGGGAATGAGGAAAGGTGCAGCTGACTCATATCGCCAAATCATATCGTTTCCTCGTGGTCTGGTAGCTCCTGCTCTGCGGCCCGGTACCGGTCCATGGCCCGGTGGTTGGGGACCACTGTCCTAAAGAACCCAGGGATGTCACAGCTTCTGAACCTTCTACGCTCAATCTCTTCATTACAATACTGCTTTTCTGCTGGATATCTGTCTTCAAATGCCTACAGTGCCCCTTCTTTTCCTGGAGGATCAGTGGAGCTGTCAGTCCTGGAATGCCTTACCTTTGTCCTCGACCCCACATTGGTAAGGTCCCCAGCATGTGCACGCACACCTATATATGTGGGCGGAATGTACCTTTATAGTTACACCTCTGAATCTCCAGAATTCTTTCTCCAACTTTCTAGCCCTCTTTTCTTCTTTAAGCCAAACCTCAAATCCCCTATCAGTTTCCTCATCTTGATTATCCTCTTCTTAATATCACCTGATGTGCCTAGGTGTCAAATTTTGTTTGATAAAGCTGGCGTGTCGTGCTTAAGGGTGTTCAATAATGTGAAATGCATTACAGCAATTTGGGATGATGCCGATGAAAGGAAGGATCATGTTACCATTTCAATTCTGTAGCTGACATGAAAAGCAGTTGATTTTTTTTCCTCATCTCTAACATCAATTGGCCTTCAAATCTGTTTGTTAAGAAACAAAATCTTGCAAGTCTTCTCGTAGGTCACTAGGTCCCAGATGATGTTAATCAGTGAATTTTTTCCCCAGACTGACATCAACAAATGTCCGCTCCTCAGTCTGGTGACTCTGGTAAAATAACTACAAACATCCTGATGGGGAGGTATTTGAGGGTAGAGGCTGTGTTATCAGGCAGGAAACAGAACTTTGTCCACTTCCGCCAGCTTCAGAACCTAATTCCCAAACTTGGGAAAACAGAATTTGGACATGCTTAGTTGATCAGATTCCTTTATGTTCAGTGACTCAGAACTCAGTACAATTTGGTTCTGCGAACTGACTTTAGATTGCATTAGTCTGTGCTAATTCGGAAAGAAACAATTTTCTGAATTGATATTTATTATGTACATGTATAATTCAGTTACAAAGCTGTCAAAGTTTAAATGATGAACTTCAACAAAGCAATGTGCAATTGAAATGGGGAAAGATTTTAACTTTGAACCATAAGGTTCTAATTCAAGCATCTGAATACTAATGTGTACACAACTTTAATGTCTTCTCCATTATTTGTTTACTTGGAGACGAGGGCAGAGCTGTGGAGCTGTTTATTTTGGCCTTGATGCAGAAGCCTCAGGGATTGTGTTAGATACCAGTGAGAAACTGGCAGAACTTCAAGAACATACATCTGAGGCTGGGTCCAGCTGGCTGCCTGACATTTGCGGGATTTCCAAGGGAAACCTGTAAACCTATTAATGGCAAAGGTTTGGTGAGAGGCTGAGCAAAGCGTGGAATTGGCATAGGGATGCACTGTGCTACAGATTTCCCAGTTCTCATTTGGGTATTTGGCAATTTGATGGCCACCTTGTGGAAACTGAGATTGGGCTTTCTGTTTTCCAGGGGGGAGTAAGTGGAGCCCATCAGGAAATTGAGGCCAAGAAAATGACTTCTGAAAACAATCATTCATTTGAACTTATTGCACAGTACGCTGAGCAGAAATTTCACAAAGGTGCAACAAATGGAATCAGGCAACTTCTTAACCCTTTGTGAAGGTGCCTGAGTTTCTGCTTGTGATATATATTGTCAAACCAGGTATCTCCTTTGGTCCTTTGTAATTCTCTTATTTATCATAAATCTTGACAAGCCTGGTGGAATAACACTAAAAGACTGGAATTCATGCCAGAAGAGTGAGGGGTTAATGCTGGAACTGTGTGTGTGACGTGATTTTACAATTTTATTTGCTGCAGGGACATTGGATTATAAATTTATTGATGTATGAAAATATACTATAGTCAGTGTAAAAATACTTCACCTCAGAATCAGGTTTAATATCACTGGAATACGTCACGAAACGTGACGTGCTGCAACAGCACATTGCAAAACATTATAATTAAAATGTAGTAAGGTTCTGTTCATGGGTTCAATGTCAATTCAGAAATCGGATGGCAGAGGGAAAGAAGCTGTTCCTGAATCATTGAGGGTGTGCCTTTAGACTCCTGTACCTCTTCCCTGAAGGAGGAAATGAGAAGAGAGCACGTCCTGGGTGATGGGGTTCCTTAATGCAGGATGCCACTTTCTAGAGGCATCGCTCCTTGAAGTTGTCCTGGGTGCTGAGGACACTAGTGCCCATGATGTAGATTACTGAGATTACATTGTAGAAACACCTTTAACATTATATAGCAATAATAATGTCTAAGTTTGAGAGAGAGGAACTCTTGGGTTAGAAACATCCATATTTTATTTAAACAAAAGGAAATACAATGGAACGAGGATGGAGTTGGCTAGAGAGGATTGGCAGGAGTGGCAGGCAAGCAGTGGCAAGTACTTGAGATAATTTATGACACTTAGCAAAAATGTACTCCAATTAGGAGGAAAGATTGTAATGGAGAGGAGAATTAACCATGGGTAGCCAAGGATGTCACAGAGTAATTGGCTGGGAAAGAAAATATATATGAAGGCAAAGGTTGACATTAGATTTAAAGGTCATTAAGAAGGTAAAAGTAAGCTAGCCAGTAATATTAAAGATTAAGGAGGATACAAAAAGTTTCTTCAGATAGATAAAGTATAAAAGATGAGTGGGAGTGGATATCAGACTGCTGGAAAATGATGCTGGAGAGGTAGTAATTTGGGACAGGGAAATGGTGGATGATCTGAATAAGTATTTTGCATCAGTCTTCATTGTGGAAGGCACTAGCAGTGTGGTGGAAGTCCCAGGTGTCAGGGGTCATAAAGTGTGTGAAGTTACCATTACTTGAGAGAAGGTTCTTGGGAAACTGAAAGGTCTCAAGTTTGATAATCATCTGGACCAGATGGTGCACACCTCAGGATTCTGAAAGAGGTGGCTGAAGAGATTGTGGGGCATTAGTAATGATCTTCCAATAATCACTAGGTTCTGGAATGCTTCCAGGAGACTGGAAAATTGCAAATGTCACTCCAGTCTTCAAGAAGGGAGAGAAGAAGAAGAAAGAAAGTTATAGGTCAGTTAGTTTGACCTCAGTGGTTGGGAAGCTGTTGGATGAGGCCTCAGAGTACTTGGAGGCACATGATAAAATAGGCCATAGTCAGCATGGTTTCCTCAAGGGAAAATCTTGCCTGACAAATCTTTTGGAATTCTTTGAAGAATTAACAACCAAGATAGACAAAGGAGAGTCGGTTGATGCAGTGTACTTGGATTTTCATAAGGCATCTGACAAGGTGCCACACATGAGGCTGCTTAACAAGCTATGAGCCTATGGTATTACAGAAAAGATTCTAGCATAGATAAAGCTGTGGCTGATTGGCAGGAGGCAGAGTGCGGGACTAAAGGGAGTCTTTTCTGATTGGCTCCCTGTGACCACTAGTGTCTGTTTTAGGACCACTTCTTTTTACATTATATGTCAATGATTTGGGTGAATGGCATAGATGGCTTTGTTGTAAAGTTTGCAGACAATATGAAGATAAGTGGAAGGGCAGGTAGTTTTGAGGAAGTACAGAGGCTACTGAAGGACAGACAGATTGGGAGAATGGGCAAAGAAGTGGCATAAAGCACAGGTGAGGCCTCACTTGGAGTATTGTGAGCAATTTTTGGCCCCTTATCTTAGAAACAATGTACTGAAGCTGGCGAGGGTTCAAAGGAGGTTCACGGAAATGATTCCAGGATTGAATGGCTTGTTATAAGAAGAGTGTTTGATGGCTTTGGGCCTGTATTCACTAGAATTCAGAAGAATGAAGGATGACGTAATTGAAACTTATCAAATGGTGAAAGTCCTCGATAGAGTGAAAGAAGAGAAGACGTTTTCTATGATGGGGGAGTCTAAGACCAGAGGACATAGCCTCAGAATTTCTTTAGCCAGAGCGTGGTAAATCTGTGGAATTCTTTGCCACAGTCAGCTGTGGAGGCCAAGTCTTTATATGTTTATATTTAAGACAAAGGGTGATAGATTCTTGATTGGTCAGGCAGGAAGGAATATAGGCAAAATGTTGAAGATTGGGGTTAAGAGGAAAATTTGGATCAGCCATGATGAAATGGCAGAGCAGACTTGATGGGCCAAATGGCCTAATTCTGCTCCTATATCTTATGGTCTTGAAAACTGGAATAAATTCAGAATCAGGCAAAGGCAGGAAAAAGATTGGGAAAAGTACTACAATCCAAATTAACGAAATAACAAATGACATTTGGGAAATCGTAATTCTATCGAGCAAAGTCAGCATGACTTCATAAAAGAGAAAGGCACTTGGCAAAGTTTTATCAGGATACTTTGAGGAAATCTTAATGGGGATGGATAGATTGGAGCCAGTGGATGAAATGTATTTGGACATCTAGGAGGTGTTTAACAAGACACCTCATAAAAGGTTAAGTCACAAGATAAAAGACCATTGGTGTTGGAGGTAACATAGTTATATGATAGAGAATTGGCTAATAAAGCAAGAAACAGTGAGCATAGACAAGGAAATCATTTTCCTGTGACCAGTGAGTTTACCACAGGGCTATGTGTTGGGTCCTTGACAGTTCACGATATATATTTATGATTTGGAGGAAAGAGGGAAATATAGAATAACCGGACAAAACAAAAATAGGTGAGAAGCTAAGTTGTGAGGGGGATGCAAACAGTTTAACAAGAGATATTGATAGGCTAAGTTTACAGGGAAATAAGCTGGCAATTGGGTGTATAGGGCAACCCTCACATGGCGGCTGTTTAGGTAATGGAAATTTTCGCTCACAAATCACCACCCAAAAAATTGAGAGGTAAAATAAAATTTGTTGTTAAGATTGTAGGTGGGTGAAAAGCTGAATGCAATTGCACTTCACTCTGAGATGTCTGTTCACCTGTCCTAGGACAGGCGGGGGTGTGGCAAAGGAGGGGCTCGGAAATACTTGACATTGTGCATCATATCCAAATCATATATTCCACAGTATTGAGAGACTAAGATTAAAATAGACAAAATAATTGTTTCTTTCACAGGACCCTTGCTCATCCCAAGTCTAATGTTGGCCTCAGCTGTCAAATAATGGTAGCAATCAACAGGAATTCTGCAGATGCTGGAAATTCAAGCAACACACATCAAAGTTGCTGGTGAACGCAGCAGGCTAGGCAGCATCTCTAGGAAGAGGTACAGTCGACGTTTCAGGCCGAGACCCTTCGTCAGGACTAACTGAAGGAAGAGTTAGTAAGAGATTTGAAAGTGGGAGGAGGAGATCCAAAATGATAGGAGAAGACAGGAGGGGGAGGGATGGAGCCAAGAGCTGGACAGGTGATTGGCAAAGGGGATATGAGAGGATCATGGGACAGGAAGCCCAGGGAGAAAGACAAGGGGGGGGGAAACCCAGAGAATGGGCAAGGGGTATAGTCAGAGGGACAGAGGGAGAAAAAGGAGAGTGAGAGAAAGAATGTGTGTATAAAAATAAATAACGGATGGGGTATATAAAAATAAATAATGGATGCGGTATATAAAAATAAATATAAATATAAAAATAAATAATGGTAGTAGGTCACTTTCTCATCGTCTATGAGAGAAAAAAAATCCCATAGGAGTGTACCTCTGCTTATAACATGGAACTCAATGAAAACAGTGTTTTACATTACAAAGAATCACAATATGGACAGTTTTCTAGGAACGTGACCTCTCCAGGAGAAAGTGTCAAGTTTAGAAGGTCGAACTAAAGAACCATACTATGTAAATAGAGAAAAACTGCAGAAAGCAGTGGATTGGAGGGTTCTTATGCATGAAACATCGACGTGCCTTGAAGATGTTTGCTTTCATGATACGTTTTTAAAACTGGAGGGCATAGAATCAGATTAGAGAAATACTCACTTAATACTGACAGAAGGGAGGGTTTATTTTCAAGGGGTTGTGAGTCTTTGGGACTCCTTGACACAGAGAGCTATAAGACCAAAAATTCTTTGGATATGTTTAAGGTTGAGATACATTTCTAATCGGGCAGTTCAAGGGCAATTGGGTAAAGGACAGGAAAGCTGACAAGGAATTTTGGATAAGCCATGACTATAATGAATGTTGAAGCAGGTTGGCGAGCTTGTATAGCTTATTCTTGCCTCTATATTTTACGGTCTTATTGCGGAGTGTGCAATAACTATTCCAGACCAAAAAAATAATACTGGGCAATTGCAAAGGGCATGTATGACAAAAGGTAACCAGCAGCTGACTTCTAAATGGAGAGTGGAGTCAGCCTGGTATAGCACATTATACCAGCCAGCATTTAGAACAATCACCTTGAGACAAAGTAGAACTTGCAAAAACTGAACAGGAACTTGGTGATCACATTGAGGTGCTGCGGCTGACAGTCCTGCTCATACCAGGATTTGCACTGTTTTAATGGTTTTAGGTCCAATGGACTTAATTATCACTGTCCTTTACAGAACAATTTCCAAAATACCTGTTTGTATTTTGAACCATCCCAACAACTCCACAGCCACTTTCCTCATCAGCCTGGTTGGGATTCTGAACAATTTTTGTTTCCAGTGGAAGTAAACAATATCATTGAGGCACAGACAAAATGCTGGAGGAGCTCAGCAGGCCAGGCAGCATCCATGGAAAAAAGTACACTACTCTTTTCCATAGATGTTGCCTGGCCTGCTGAGTTCCTCCAGCGTTTTGTGTGTGTTGCTCGGATTTCCAGCATCTGAAGATTTTCTCTTGTTTGTGAATATCATTGAGTACTTGCTTTGCCCATTTTTTTTCAGAGGATAGGTGGTGGAACATTTGATTGCAAACTGATAAACATATTAGAGTTGCCCCTGCTCTTACTATTCTTCTGTTTTCCACCCTATCTCACTCAATTTCAAACGTTCCCAATTGTATTTGTAGTTCACGTTGTCAACCTTTATTTATCTAATTGTCTTAACTCGGTCTCGGTAAAGTTTGGGAGGACGTGTTGTTTATATATATATATGATATCAATATTGTCTCCTGTAAAGGGAGAATGCAGTTCAGGAGGCTGGAACGTGAGTTATCAAAGAGCACTGCAAGAGCTCGTTAATGTCATAACCATGATGCCCATGCACACGTACAAGAATCCCAAGAGATGTCTGGCAATGGACCAGCTCACTGAACAATGTGACCAGTGACAGGAGGTTTCAACCTTTTTGATTAATCAGTGCATCAAAGTTCTGGGGGAGAAGGCAGGAGAGGGAGGGATAATACATCAGTCATGATGGAATGGGGGAACAGACTCGATGGGCCTAATGACCTAATTCTGCTCCAATGTCTTATGGTCTTATTTTGTTGGTCTTTCAAAGCTGACTGCAATCACCGGGCCACAGTCCAATTGATTACAAATCCTAAGTAGTCATGCTGTTTCCAGAATATTAGATTTGACTAAATCTGGACATTTTTTAAATTGGATTTAAAACATACAAAGTATAAACATATGTTTACATACTTCTTCATCTGGAATTGACTGCATGGAGCGTCAATTCTAGATCCAAAAGTATGGAGAGAAACTAATGTATAGGGTTGTGGGAGAAGACCAAACAAATGTGACCAGCTCAGGTAGGCAACTTGGTCAGCAGGTACAAGTTGGGCCAAAAGGAATGTGTCAGATGGGATTGCTCTATCAGGAGCTAGCATAGGCATTTTGGGCTGAATAGCTTTTATCGGTGTTGCAATTTTACGATTCTACTTTCAAAATTGTTAAACATTCATGAAACTGCAATTAAATTTCCATAAAACATTTATTGGAAGCATAATTTGTGATTTATTCAGTAATAATTCTAATCATTTAAAATTTCTCAAACCAGTAAAACAGTATGCAAACAATTGAAATCACAAGGCTTACAATAACCAACTGGAATAAAAAAAAATGAAACAATCACTGGATTCTTAAACACATCTTGCAAGCTCTTTACAAGCACAAACATATCAGACTAAAGTTTGGAAAGCAAATAGTTAAAGTACTTAGCAGTTTCATATTTCACCTTAGAAACAAAAATGATTTCAAACCAGTATAAATATTTTGGTTGTTTTTCATTTATGAAAATTATTACTGGTTCATTTGAAAACCCTGAGGAAATTTCCAGTCCAAAGATCTTTGTAAGTAATACTGTTATTGGCCAGTAAAGTTCTAGTGCATTAATATTGGGACTAGGAGCCATTATAATATGCTGCAGTAGCATCAGCTAAGACTGAAATTAGACTCCTCTCTGAATTTGTGCCTCCCGATGGACTGACATCATGTAAATGTGAATTCATTACCATCCCTGCTTGATGCAGTTGACTGGAGGTGTTCAAATATTGATCAAACTCATTGCGGTCCACTTCCCCCAACAGCTCAGCCTGGCTGATATGCTCCAGGTTATCTAGGTGATGGTGGTCCCGTGGGGGAGAAAGGTGGACTGAGGTGCTTGAATTCATGGGCTGGAAGGCTGGATGTTGCATTCGGTTATAATAAGGAGGCGGCGGAGGGTGGCTGACTGAAGGGTGCATGATGGGTGATCTGTTTTGGGGGATAGAGATCTGATTGAGATTTCCACATTGAATGGGGCTTTGGCTGTATTCTGACTGATATATCACTCCATTCATCTGAGAAGGAGAATCTTCCGTACATGGAGGTGGAAAGAAGCTGTGATCAGCATCCACTACGTCTAGAGGGGACATCTCGGGTGTGGGTAGCCCATAGTTGTCAAAGTTATTCTTCGTGCTCTGTGCATCCCTGAATCTGCTGATTGCAGGAAGTCTTGAGGTTGCTAGATAGCCTTTATCCTCTTCCTCCTCCAGAGGGCCCCTACAAATTCTTCCACTGTGAACAGCAGTCTGATCGTGGGGGAAGTTGTTGAGCAGGAAGCCGGGGTCCACACGTTTGCACAGTCGTTTGATCTGTTTTTTCCTCCGAGGCCTGTATTTGTAATTGGGATGATCCTGCATGTGCTGTACTCGTAATCTTTCAGCTTCTTCTACGAAAGGTCGTTTCTGTGAAGGTGTGAGGGCTTTCCATGATTTGCCTAAAACGTATTGCAGGGTTTAGATCAGATGTAGCACAATCATATTTATTTGTGATTCATAACCAAATAACAAATCCTTCTAACTTCACTTTGTTAACCAAAGTTAAATTTGTGTAATTAATATTTTGCCATAAAATATAGAGTATATTTGTTTATGAAGAATAAATATTAATGCACTGTTATGGATAAAATTCACTCGTCATATACAAAAAGAAGCTAAACTGCCTTCTGTATAATAAAAATATAAGAAAATAATTTTAAAATGGAGCATTTAGTATATTCAGTGTTTCCAATAATGTTTATTGTTGGGAAACCATTGGATAATGAAACCATCCAAAAGGAATTACTCACCAGAAAAATTAATCTTGACTGCACAGTTTTCATTTTCATTTGACACAAGATCAATTATGTTTCAAACCTCTCTCAATGACATTATTGCCATGCCTCCATTGGCATACACCTTACCCTTCCACTCCTGAATATAGATACCAGCAAGGCTTCTTGTGCAGGAGGCAAAGATACGCGTGTCATTGAATCGTGAATATGGGCAGAATACCTGGGTATGAATGTCCTTTCAGCAAAACCCATTCCTGATGTTAGTTCGAGACTACACAGATGTGTTGATGACTTGTATCTTTTTTACATTAACCCTAGCTGGGACCAGCTTAGACTGTCTGGAAAAAAAAGACATTTCTAGGTGTTCATGTTTACAAAGGATTTAAAATACCTAAGTGTATTCAAGAAACACTGAATTTTGCTTAACTGACAAAGTTCAACTTTCAATTTGTATCTTATGTGTATTGCCGGTTTTCATTTATGGATGGACAAGATACCATTATCCTTCCAGAACATGAGAATTCAGTCTTTCCCAAGTAAAAGGAATAAATCCTTTTCAAATCGTTGACGAATGCTTGATCAGAGGTACCTTCACTAAGTAGTCGTACGATAGCACTGGTGATGAATTATTAGATAAGTAACATCATAAATCTTTTGCCAAGATCTTGGTCATTTCTTCTGATAGCCCGGCTGATCAGACCTCATAGGGTTTTATTCAATTATTTTTTCAGCTACATCAAATTTATTTAGATTCTTGATGCAAAATAATTAATCCTTTACTCATTTCAGCATCACTAGTCTCAAATATAGATTTCTGAAGATACTCACTTTGTAATCTAGAAAAATGAGTAACTTTTATATTTTCTTTAATGTAGCAATATGAGGATCATAACATTGCACTTGTCAATCACGTTATTCTGTTTAAATTATTATTTGTTACTATATGGGTAAGGAGATGGAAAGCAGAAAGGAATGAGTGTGGTAAAATAAATGACATGAGTGTGTGCCAAGACAATAGATGTTATCATGTATGTGTACTGTGTGTAAAATGAGTGGGTTAGTAATGACTGGATTATGGAAAACAAAGAAGAGAAAGACCAAAGTGACGTACGGGGGTTGATTTTTCGCTGTAATTATAGATACCCGAGTTCAAAAATTGCTTTAGATGGCTTTCTGGAAAAAAGCACAAGAGACATGGGAGTAAGGGCAAAAAGTGGGCTTAGAGTAGATGAAGAAAATTGCCTGCAGTTGATGTGCCTTTTCTCTGCGTTCACAATAAATGAAATTTAAATTCCTACTTCTGTTGAACAAAGCCTTACATTCTTGATCTGTAAATAATTTGATTTCACAGCCTTTCATACCAAAAAAATTTTGAAAAAATGTTATGGGATGTTCATCTTCATGACCTCTGAATATGAAACATTCATCCTCTTACATTGACTGCTACCTTAAAGTCACTGAAAGTGAACTTACTCATAGTATGAACTGTTTTGTTTCATCTTGGGCATCTGAACACGGACATGGGCAGGAGTAATTATTACACGTTCAGAAGCTGAATGCAAAGGGAAATATAAATTTATAAAGCTAGACCTCTGTGCTTGGAAAATACCAGTTTCAACTCAATATTAGTTTTCCTTGTACAATTTTTACATTTTATTTATTCATGGTTTAAATTAAGTTTACACTGGAGTACTTTTGGAATATAGTAATTCATGAGTTTTATAATTTTTAGATTTAAAACACTTTTTTCACACAGAAAGTGGTGGGTGCGTGGAATGCACTGCCAGCAACGGTGGTGGAGGTGGATACAATAGGGTCTTTTAAGAGACCCTTAGATAGGTACATGGAGCTTAGAAAAATAGAGGGCTATACGGTAGGGAAATTCAAGGCAGTTTCAAGAGTAGGTTACATAGTGGGCACAACATTGTGGGTCGAAGGGCCTGTAATGTAATGTCGATGTCTACATTCCATGTTCTAAAAGCTGGTTGCAATAAACTGTTCTACTATTTCCTTAAGATTATGTTTTAAAATATGGATTACGCAATAGGATATAAATTAATTAAACCCTCATAAACAGAGGAGCATTTGTAAATCATGTTGGCGTATTTACACATATTTCAAATAGCGAATTAGATTATGTAAGTCGTAGTTAATGACTCTTAATTTCAAACAACAGTGGGAAGGAGGGTTAGCCAGGTCTAAAAATAATTTCTGCAGAGGAACATCCTGTTCTTATATGGGCTTCCAACATACCCTTTGATAACTTTTGGAGCCTGTTGTTTCAGTAAGAAACTCCTATATAGAAGGGAATAACAAAAGTGTCTCTATGTCATGAGAATGAACTATTACTGATTTAAGATTGCTCTTTACTAATAACTGTCAGGTAATGAGAGCTAAGATCAAATTGCTGGAAGAGATACAAGGAATGCAGGTTACAATTAATATAAACATAATATAATTAAGACGCGGCTGAAAGGTCAGTTGAATCGGCTTTTTTAATTTACATTAAGGAAAGCAGTTGATCCACGACCTTCCTTCAGAATGTAATCCTGACTCTTTATATTTTAATCCATCCATTTTCAGTACGGTATAACCTCCTCTCTGCAAGTGTATGAAACCTTTTGCAGGCCATTTGGTCTCTGATTGCTTTCTTAGGGTATGTTTTGTATTCATTTACAGAAGGGGGACTTTGGGAGTAAGACTAGCACACTAGGATCCTCAGAGAGAATCCAATAAGCATTTATTGGTTCAGAATAGAAACAAACGTTCAGAATACAAATAAATGTATTCACTGCCACTGTTTTTTTAAATCAAAACACTAATATTAATTGTTTGAACTTGTTCAGATCCTTTTTCAGATCATTTCTCTAGTATATAACCCATTGTTATCTTAAAATTAGAAGAAATAAAATAGCAACGTACAACCGTGGCCAATTCTAGAACAGCGTGCCAATCACAAACAAGCAATTCATTAACGTTTCACGGAGTTGAAATTTTGCTGGTATTTATGCTACTCAAGTTCTCTATTCACTTTAAATGTGTGTTTTCTTGTCACTGCTTCGCTTAAAGCAATGCTTTAAATTTACTTCTCCTGTTTTTTTCCCCAATCTATTTTTCGTCTATATCGTGGTCCCTTGCAAGCCCTTTTTTTATGCTCTTTCCTTATTAGATGAAGTCTTTGACACAAGGGAGTAACTTCCAAGTGTCTTTCCATCCCTTCTGTCCCTTGAATGTCTCTTGGTAACCAAAACTGAGAACAGCATTTGGGGTGTAGATGGATTAGGTTTTCACAACATCCTCGTACACTATCAATGCATTTCAGCTGCCTGTCTGTTTTGTTAGCTGCTGATTCACGAGGGCTGGGAATGTTAGCCTAGATTTTGGATCACCATTTCTTTTTTTACGGCCGTTAGCCTGTTTAAAATAAGTAGGTCAAGCGGTTAAAATAACAAATCCAAAGGGAAAATCTAGGCTGTTAAATGTCAAGACCTAGATTTCTGTGGAATATTTGACACAATGCTTCCCCCCACCACCCCCCAATGCCTCTGCCAAGTTAACTGTACAGAATTTCAACTGCCAAAGGTTCATGCCTACCCAGATGCCAGTCACCCCACTTTGCAGCTGCATCTTATGTCTTAACCAGATTTAGCATTATCGGCAAGGTACAAATAGTAAATGGTCAGCCATCTTGGGCCATTCGAGTAATTAGGGGAAAATTAATTAACCTTATTTTCCTTGTTTTACATATTTTTGCTATTGGATTATGCTGGAGTAATTCTTGTTTGTAAGATATTTCAGTGTAAATACCATGTTCTGTCCTGGGCTGTACTTTAAATTTGACTCGAAGGAAGGAGGACTATCATTGAAACAAACTGACACTACTGCATGTCTGGAACTTAGCAAATGCTGGATGTTCTCAGTGTTTCTTTTCACATTTTGAAATGTGAGATTTAGGGAGGAATAGTACCACAAATATTAGACCTTTGTAAATAGCTCCCAGCGGGTTGGTGAACAGCAGAATTTGGGGGAGTTGTGGAACGGGGAGAATAAAATAGGGTAAGGTAGGGTTAGTGTAAATAGTGATGAACGGTTAGTGTGGATTTAATTGTCTGAAGTGCCTATTTCCTTTCTGTATCTCACTATGACTCTGTACCTCTTCCCACAGTCTCCAAACATCTCACCAAATCCCTTTCCCTCATTTTTTCTTTTATTAAAGGCTTATTCTTGAAGAAGCTGGTAGTTAGCTGCCACCTAGTGGACATTCTTTTATTCATTTTGATCAAGATGAAAAAATTGATTAAACATTGAATTAAACAAAATTTGATGAACGAGGAATCTTTTTATTTGCAGTGTTTTGCTGCAAATTATTCTGAATGTTTCTGCATTAAAATGTAAAGTTTTGGTGTCTCTAAATGACTGATAACGTGGCTCGTTTAGATCCACTTCAAATCCAATCCAGGCATAAAAGCAGGAAGTATCTCAGCAAGGGAATAATGTGGAGATAAATTTAGAATTAGTTTTTTTGTGTAAACTAGCACCTTACTTGCATTTTTACAAATTTATCACCTCCATAGCTTTCCTGTTTAACAAGCTAATTTTGTAGGATGGCATATAGCATTAGATACCTGTTTCTTTATGGAAGTATAATTTGAAAGTCATGACAAGACAACAACAAAACAGTGACACTTTCCTCAACTACTGAGTAATTTTGGTTGAGAACAGCCTTGAAGAGACATCTTTTCACCTTCATTTGAAAAGGAAAGTTAATTCAAAGTTATCAAGTTTCCAACAGAATTGGTACTAGAGAATTGGGGACGGAGGCAACAGTAAATTCAATCCTTCGTAGACTAAATTTGCCAACAATTTTATAGAGTAAGCTTTTTATTAGCGTGACACTGAAACTAAATATAACGAAATTATGTTCACTCAGCTTCAAAAGTATTTATGACTGTAAGCTTCAACAATGCTACTCCAAGGTGGATGGAAATATACCACTAAGTTATTAGAAATTCTTAATAGCAGCCCTATTATAGTTCTTATAAGATCATTGATCACAAAAGCAATTTTAAAAGGCACTCTTTTTTCAAGTTTTTGTTTCTTCTATTTATGGGGTCTGTAAATGAACAAAGTACAGTGTAGTAGGTAACGTTCACACTTGATTAATGGGCTACATTTTGGTGGTAGATTATCTTTATGCTCAGTTTTTTATTCAGCAGTTAAAAGCTCCCTGTAAATTGAAAAATCCTGCACTACATGTTTCAATACAAAGGGTAAAATTTAATAATCAAGTAATTACAGTTCATCATTCAATTTACAAACATAAAATGGTGAAAAGGATGTACCATTAATTAAAACTTTGTGATAGAATGTTTCCTTTCTGTTGTGATGATCAGGTTCATTTCCATTACAAATAAATTTTATCTGAAAATCTTATGATAATTTGTATATTCTGCTTTACTTGTATGGTTACAGAGATTAAAAAATAGAGTAGCCAATGTCTTGCCTTTAAAATAACTTGAAGTATTTGAAAAAGAGATTGCAAGTTTTCCAATTGCATTGATATGCAGTTAGTTGTATAAGTTCCACTAAATAGCTTTGGTTAAGATTAGCGTTTGATAATATATTGTTTAAGTTGTTGTGCATACTTACCCAGCATTTTGCTAAGTTCTGCATTGTGTAAATCGGGGTTCTGGATGGCAAGTTTCTTCCTCTCATCCTTCGCCCAGACCATGAAGGCATTCATGGGTCTCCGGATTCGTGGCTCAGCTTTGTTTCTGGCTGGAGATTCGTGATCTGTGAGTCCAACCCTGGGCTTGCCTTCCCCAGCAGGAGAGTCCAAACCCTCTGTCCACGAGAACGGGCTCCCTATTGTAGCCATCACAGTGGATTGGGCTGCTTTGATTTTAAAAAATAATCCGTATAACTTTTTGAAACTTGTGTAAAAAGCAAGTAGGTTTAAATCACTGTGGTGCTGATACGTAAAGGTGGTGAGATCAAGTCCCAAATCAGGAAGAGAGACTCCCAGATTCATTTATTCCCACTGTCAGTTGATGGCAACTTTAACCAATTGCCATGAGCCTGTTTTAATAGAAGCTCCTCCCTTTAACTAGTTCTACAATCAAACAGCTCAAACGTAGCAACAAACCTGTAACTACAAACCAGTAAACTGAGTGTATATTTTGATCCTCTCGGCATCTATACAAATCAGTTTAGCCTGTAAGAAATTCCATCAACTGTGGATTAAATGGACTAAGTGCAGTATCTTGTCAGTTTATAATTATGTTGCTCATCTACTATTTAGAATGATAGTATTTTTAAGAAATGCTGTCAAACCAAACACTTTCTTAGAAACAGTTAAAAGAGAATGGAAACTGATGAGTACAAATTAAGAGGGGCGGTACGGACGTAGTGAGCTGGAAGGGTCTAGCGATACTGATCCCAAACCCACAGTTTCCCAGCTATGGTATTCGAGGTGCGTATCTAACTACATTGAAATGTTGTAAGATAGATGCCTCCACCACCCCCCAGGCAGTGTGTTCCAGATTTCATTCACCCTCTGTGTGGAAAATGTTCTTTGTCAAATCCTCTCTGAATTTGATTATTTATACAGATGTTCTCTAGTTATAATTGGTATTTGGTTTACCATTGTCATTGAAAATCATTGTTTTGCATGCCATCCATACGAATCATTTCGCATCAATGTTTCGAGGTGGTACAAGGAAAAAGCAATAACAGAATACAGAATTTAGTGATGCAGTTACATGGAAAGTAGACGACACAAAGATTGTTGGTGTAGTGGACACTGAAGGTTGTCATAAGTTACAACAGAACATTGATAGGATACAGGGCTGGGCTAAGACGTGGCAGATGGAGTTCAATTGGAAACGTGAAGAGACTCATTTTGTAAAGTCCAAACTGAAGGCAGAATACAGCGTTAATGGCAGGATTCTTAATGGTGTGGAGGAACAGAGAGATCTTGAGCTCACATCCATAGTTTCCTCAAAGATACAGTACAAGTCGATAGGGTGGTTAAGAAGGTGTATGGTGAGCTTGCCGCTAGGTAATGTTGCAGCTTTATAAAGCTCTGGTTAGATCTCTCTTTGAGTACTGTGTTCATTTCTGGCTGCTTCATTTTGGGAAGGATGTGGAAGCTTTAGTGAGCATGCAGAAGAGATGTACCAGTATACTGCCTGGTTTTATGAACATAAGACCATAAGAAATAGGAACAGGAGAAGGGTCTTACTGTGCTGTACTGTTCTATGTTGTAAAGTACAGACAATAAGGTGCAAGGTCATGACAAGGTCGATTGAGGTCAGGAGTCCATTTTACCGTACAAGAGGTTCATTCAATAGCCTTATAATAGTGGGATAGAAGTTGTTCTTGAACTTGGTGATACGCGCTTTCAGGCTTTTGTTGTTTCTGACTGATGGAGTGGGGAAGAAGTGAGAATGTCTTTGAAGGGGGAGTCTTTGATTTTCAGAATCAATTTTATTATCACTTGACGTGTGCTGTGAAATTTGTTGCTTTGTGGCAGCAGTACAACACAGGACATAAAGTATACTGTAAGTCACAAAGATAGATAGATAAATGATGCTAAAGCAGATAGTGAAGTAGTGTTCATGGGTCGGTGGACCATTCAGATGTCTGATGGTGAGTAGGAAGGAACTGTACCTAAAATGGAGAGTGTGGGCCTTGAGGCTCCTGTACTTCCTCCATGATAATAATAATGGGAAGAGAACATGTCCCAGATGGTGAGACTCCTCAATGATGGATGCTGCCTTCTTGAGGCAGCACCTTTGCAGATGCCCTGGATGGTGAGGAGTATTGAACTGGACGGGCCTACAATCCTCTGCAGATTCTCTTGATTGTGTCATTGGAGCTTCCAGTGATGCAGCCAGAATGCATTCCATTGTAATTTTCTAAGTCTTTAGTGACATACCAAATCTCCTCAATGATGTATAGCTGCTGGTGTGTCTTCATGTTTGCACCAATGTGTTGGGCTCAGAGTAGGTCCACCGGGGTGTTGACACTCGGGAACTTGAAGCTGCTCTCCTTTCCACTGATGAGGACTGGTGTGTGTTCTCTCAACTTTCCCTTCCTGAAGTCTACAATCAATTCCTTGGTCTTGCTAACATTGAGTGCAAGATTGTTGTTGTATCGTCACTCAACCAACTGATCTATCTCATTCGCGTGCGCCTCCTCATTGCCATCTGAGTGCCATCAGCAAATTTATAGATGGCTTTTTGAATTATACCCAGCCACACAGTCTTGAGTGTAGTGAGAGTAGAGCAATGGGTGAAGCACACATCCCTGAGGTGTGCTTGCATTGAATACCAGTGAGGAGGTGCTATTATTTCTGATCTGTACTGACTATGGTCTTCTGATGAGGAAGTCAAGGGCATAGTTGCAAAGAGAGGTACAGAGGCCCAAGTTTTGAAGCTTGTTGATTAGTAGTGAGGGGATGATGGTTTTGAATATTGAGATGTAATCAATAAACAGCAGCCTGATGTGTGTATTGCAGTTATCCTGGTGCTCCAGAGTTGAATGAGGAGCCAGTGAAATTGTTTCTGTTTAGACCTGTTGGAATTGAAGCCAGTCCATATCCTTGCCCTTCCAAGGCCATGAGAGATGCAGACAGAGTCTATTGTGGGGTGGTGGGTGGGGGTTGGGGAGAGTGGACGCCAGTTTTTGTGATATGCTGAGCAGCAGCCACAACTCTCTTGCAGTTGTGAGCAGAGCAGTTGCCATGGTGCATCTGTCAAAATTGCTGAGGGTCAACGGAGGACATAACCAATTTCCTCTAAAATATAAACATCTCCTCTAAGGAGAAAGATTCCATGTACCTTATCTGTGCTCTTCAATTTTGATGCTTCAATCATAGAAAACCTAATCTATCCAAAGTCAACCCAATCTCTTCATAGGTGAAACATTCCATCCAAGATAACTCCCTGGTGAATGTCCCCTGAATATTCTCCAGTGCAGTCAGAATGTGCTGAACACTATACAGTACTCCAGCTGTGACCTAACTGATATTTTACACAATTCTGCCATGACCTCTCTGATTATCTTTCTATTGCTTAGCTAAAAGACAAGTACTTTGTATGCTACTTTAATACTATCTACCATACAGGAATGCTTGGATCACCTCATGTTTTCAGGATTAAGTTCCATCTGCCAATTCTCTTTCATCTTACTAAAAGATCAGTACCATTCTCCTCACTATCAATATCACTACCAACCTTCTAACTAATAAATACCTCCTGCATTTGTACCCAGGTTAATGTACTTAACAAAAAGGTTGGGTCTAGCACTGATCTTAGCTGAGAATGTCACAGACCAGAGCTTGAGTTAGGTTGTCACTCCACAAGTACAGGCAATAGATAGTTGGGTGACTACCAGGAAAGGCAGAAGGGATAGATAGGCATTGGACCATAAGACCTGAGGACATAGGAGCAGAAATAGGCCATTCAGCCCATGGAGTCTATTCCATCATGGCTGATCCTGGATCCCACTCAATCCCATACACCTGCCTTCTCACCATATCTTTTGATGCCCTGACTGATCAGGAAATGATCAACTTCCGCCTTAAATATAAGACTGTAACACCATAGGTATGGAGCAGAAGTAGGCCATTCAGCTCATCAAGTCTGCTCTGCCATTCAATCATGGGCTGATCCAATCCTTCCAGTCATCCCCACTCCCCTGCCTTCTCCCCTACCCTTTGATACCCTGGCTAATCAAGAACCTATCATCCAGTATAATGCCAGAATCTATTGATTCTTGAAAGATAATTGTTAAATCCTCTGCAATCTCTTCAGCTACTTCCTTCAGAACCCGAGGGTGCACTCCATCAGGTCCAGGAAATTTATCCACCCTCAGACCATTAAGCTTCCTGAGCACCTTCTCAGTCGTAATTTTCACTGCACATACTTAACTTCTCTGACACTCTTGAATGTCTAGTATACTGTAGATGTCTTCCACTGTGAAGACTGTTGCAAAATACGCATTCAGTTCCTCTACCATCTCTGTGTCTCTCATTACAATATCTCCAGTGTCGTTTTCTATTAGTCCTATATCTACCCTCAACTCTCTTTTAACCTGTATATACTAAAAAAAGCTTTTAGTATCTTCTTTGATATTAGTCGCCAGCTTCCTTTCATAATTCATCTTTTCCTTCCTAATGACCTTCTTAGAGTTTCCTTCTGCAAGTTTTTAAAAGTTTCCCAATAACTCTATCTTCCCACTAGCTCTGGCTTCCTTGTATGCCCTCTCTTTTGCTTTTACTTTGCCTCTGACTTCAGTTGTCAGCCACGGTAGTGTCCTTCTTCTATTCAAAAATTTCTTCTTATTTGGAATATATCTGTCTTGCACTTCCCTCATTTTTAGCAGAAACTCCAGCCATTGCTGCTCTGCTGTCCTTCCTGCTAGTGTCCCTTTCCAGTCAACTTTGGCCAGTTCCCTCTCATGTATTGTAATTTCCTTTTTTCCATTAAAATGCCGACACATTGGAGTTTACAGTTGAAGTCAGAAGTTTACATACACTTGGGTTGAAGTCATTAAAACTCATTGTTTAACCACTCCACAAATTTCATATTAGCAAACTATAGTTTTGGCAAGACGTTGAGGACATCTACTTTGTGAATGACACGAGTAATCTTTCGAACAATTGTTTACAGATTATTTCAGTTTTAATTGACTATATCACAATTCCAGTGGGTCAGAGGTTTACAAACAAACTCAAAAGAAATCAGCCAACACCTCAGTAAACAAAATTGTGGACCTCCACAAGACTGGTTCATCCTTGGGAGCAATTTCCAAACACCTGAAGGTACCACATTCATCTGTACAAACAATATGAACACCATGGGACCGCACAGCCGTCATACTGCTCAGGAAGGAGACCCACCCTGTCTCCTAGAGATGAACGTACTTTGGTGCAAAAAGTGCAAATCAATCCCAAAATAACAGCAAAGCACCTTGTGAAGATGCTGGAGGAAACAGGTAGACAAGTATCTACATCCACAGTAAAATGAGTCATCGACATAACCTGAAAGGCTGCTCAGCAAGGAAGAAGCCACTGCTCCAAAACCGCCATAAAAAAGCCAGACTACAGTTTGCAAGTGCACATGGGGACAAGGACCTTGCTTTTTGGAGAAATGTCCTCTGGCCTGAAGCAAAAATTGAACTATTTGGCCATAATGAGCATTGTTGTGTTTGGAGGAAAAAGGGTGAGGCTTGCAAGCAGAAGAACCGTGAAGCATAGGGGTGGCAGCATCATGTTGTGGGGGTGCTTTGCTGTAGGAGGGACTGGTGCACTTCACAAAATAGATGGCATCATGAGGAAGGAAAATTATGTGGATATATTGAAACAACATCTCAAGACATCAGCCAGGAAGTTAAAGCTTGGTTGCAAGTGGGTCTTCCAAATGGACAATGACCCCAAGCATACCTCCAAAGTTGTGGCAAAATTGCTTAAGGACAACAAAGTCAAGGTATTGGAGTGGCCATCACAAAGCCCTGACCTCAATCCAATAGAAAATTTGTGGCCAGAACTGAAAAAGCGTGTGCAAGCAAGGAGGCCTACAAACCTGACTCAGTTACACCAGTTCTGTCTGGAGGAATGGAACAAAATTCCAGCAACTTACTGTGAGAAGCTTGTGTAAGGCTACCCAAAACATTTGACCCAAGTTAAACAATTTAAAGGCAATGCTACCAAATACTAACAAAGTGTATGTAAACTTCTAACCCACTGGGAATGTGATGAAAGAAATAAAAGCTGAAATAAATCACTCTCTCTACTATTATTCTGACATTTCACATTCTTAAAATGAAGTAGTGATCCTAAGACAGGGAATGTTTTCTAGGATTAAGTGTCAGGAATTGTGAAAAACTGAGTTTAAATGTATTTGGCTAAGGTGTATGTAAACTTCTGACTTCAACTGTAGTTTCTCCTTCTCAAATTTCAAAGTGGACTCGATCATATTGTGATCACTGTTCCCTTAAGGGTTCCTTAACCTTAAACTCTCTTATCACCTCCAGATCATTGCACAACACCCAATCCAGCACAGCTGATCCCCTAGTGGACTCAACAATAAGCTGTCCTAAAAAGCCATCCCTTAGAAATTCTACGAATTCTCTTTCTTGAGGTACAGTACTGACCTGGTTTTCCCAATCCACTTTCATGTGAAAATCTGCAACGATTATCGTGACACTGCCTTTCTGACACACCTTCTATCTCCTGCTGTAATTTGTAATCCACATCCTGGCTGCTGTTTGGAGGCCTGTATACAACTGCCATTTGGGTCCTTTTATCTTTGCCATTTCTTAACTCAACCCATAGGGACTCCACACCTTCCGATCCTATGTCCTCCCTTTCTAATGATTTAATATTATTTCTTATACACAGGGCTACACCACCCCCTCTCCCTACTAACCTATCTTTCCGATACACCGTTTATCCTTAGACGTTCAGCTCTCAATGGCAGCCATCTTTTAGCGAGATTTCAGAGATGGCCGCAACGTCATACTTTCCAATCTGCAGCTGAATTTCAGGATCGTCCATTTTATTTGTTATGCTGCATGCATTCAGATATAACACTTTCAGTCCAGTATTTGTTGCTTTCTGTTGTAAATCATCCCACTGGCTGTGACTATGCCTCTTCTGCCTGTTCTTTCTATCATCTCTGTTGCACGCTATCTTTGATTTATTTCTGTTTTCCCCTTCCTCAGCCCTTTCACTCTGGTTTCCATCCCCCTGCCAGATTAGTTTAACCCCTCCCTAACAGCTCTATGAAACCTGCCTGCTAGGATATTGGACCCCTTTGGGTTCAGGTGTAACCCGACATTTTTGTACAGGTCATCCCCCAGAAGAGGCCCCAATGATCCAGGAACCTGAAGCCCTGCCTCAAACACCAGTCTCTCAGCCACGCATTAATATGCTTGATCATGCTATTCTTGCACTCGTTAGCATGTAGCACAGGCAGCAGTCCTGAGATTACTACCCTGGAAGTCCTGCTTTTCAGCTTCCTCCCCAACTCCCTGAATTCTCTCTTCAGGACCTCATCCCTTTTTCTACCTATGTCATTGCTCCCAATGTGTACCAAGGCTCCTGGCTGTTCACCCTCTCCCTTCAGGATACTCTGCACCCGATCTGAGACATTCTGCACGCTGGCATGCACTTGGCCTTCACCGTGGTCTGTGACACAGCATTCCACAGATTTACTACCCTCTGGCTAAAAAAAAATTCTCCTTACCTCTGTCCTAAAGGGCCCTCAATTTTGAGGCTGTGCCCCCTAGTTCTGGATGCCCCCACCAGAGGAACCATCCTATCCACATCCACCCTATCTAGTCCTTTCAATATTCAGTAGGTTTCAATGAAATGCCCGTGCATTCTTCTAAATTCCAGTGAGTACAGGCACTGGAAAACACACTTCATATGCTAACCCCTTCATTCCTGGAAACATCCTTGTGAACCTCCTCTGAACTCTCTCCAATGACAACACATGCTTTGTGAGATAAGGGGCCCAAAACTGTTGAGGGTACTCCCAATTGTGACCTGACTAGTGTCTTATAAAGGCTCAGCATTATCTCCTTGGTTTTATATTCTATTCCCCTTGAAATAAATGCCAACATTGCATTTGCCTTCTTTACTACAGATTCAACCTCATGGGGGTCTTGCACGAGGACTCCTAAGTCCCTCTGCAACTCTGATGTTTGACCCTTCTCCCCATTTAGATAATAGTTCGCTCTATTGTTTCTTTTACCAAAATGCATTACCATACATTTCCCAACACTGCATTTCATCTGCCAGTTTTTTGCCCATTTTTCCAATTTGTCTAAGTCCTGCTTCCTCAGCACTACATACACCTCCACCTATCTTCGTATCATCCACAAACTTTGCCACAAAGCCATCAACTCCATTATCTAAATCATTGACAAACAATGTGAAAAGTAGCAGTCCCAATACTGACCCCTGAGGAACACCACTAGTCACCAGCAGCCAACCAGAAAAAGTCCCTTTTATTCCCACTCACTGCCTTCTGCCTGTCAGCCATCCCGCTAACCATGCCAGTATCTTTCACAGGATTTTATCTTGTTAAGCACCTTATCAAACGCCTTCTGAAAATCCAAGTAAATGACATCCACTGCCTCTCCTTTGTCCACCCGGCTTGTTACTTCCTCAAAGAACTCTAAAAGATTTGTCAGGGAAGATCTCCCTGCACAGAAACCATGCTGACTTAGACTTATTTTATCATTAGTCCCAAATACCTTGAAACCTCATCCTTAATAATAGACTCCAAAACTTTCCCAACCACTGAGATAGGCTAACTGGCCTATAATTTCCTTTATTTTGCCTTCCTCTTTCTTAAAGAGTGGAGTGACATTTGCAATCTTCCAGTCCTCCAGGACCATGCCAGAATCAAGTGATTCTTGAAAGATCATGATCAATGCATCCGTTATCTCTTCAGCAACCTCTCTCAGGAATATGGAAAGTAGTCCACCTGGTCCAGATGACTTATCCACATTAAGACATTTGAAATTGGCTCGTACTTTTTCCTTTGTAATAGTAATGGCACTCACTCCTGCTCCCTGACACTCACAGATCTCTACCACACAGCTAGTGCCTTCCACAATAAGACAGATGCAAAGTACTCATTAAGTTCATCTGACATTTCTTTGTCACCCATTTCTACTGCACCAGCATCATTTTCCAGTGGTCCAATATCAACTCTCACCTTCCTTTTACTCTTTATATAACTGAAAAAACTTTTGGAATCCTGCTTTATATTATAGTCTAGTTTGTCGTCATATTTAATCTTTTTCCTTCTTATAACTTTTTTAGTTGCCTTTTAGTTGCAGATTACTTCTGATCAATCATGTCTCTCCAAGAAGATTTATTCCTGTCACAGTATGTGGACAGGCCGACTAGGGGGAATGCCATACTAGATCTAGTACTTGGCAATGAACCGGGTCAGGTCACAGATCTCTCAGTGGGTGAGCATCTGGGGGACAGTGACCACCGCTCCCTGGCCTTCAGCATTATCATGGAAAAGAATAGAATCAGAGAGAACAGGAAAATTTTTAATTGGTGAAGGGCAAATTATGAGGCTACAAGGCTAGAACTTATGGGTGTGAATTGGGATGATGTTTTTGCAGGGAAATGTACTATGGACATGTGGTCGGTGTTCAGAGATCTCTTGCAGGATGTTAGGGATAAATTTGTCCCGGTGAGGAAGATAAAGAATAGTAGGGTGAAGGAACCATGGTTGACAAGTGAGGTGGAAAATCTAGTCAGGTGGAAGAAGGCAGCATACATGAGGTTTAGGAAGCAAGGATCAGATGGGTCTATTGAGGAATATAGGGAAGCAAGAAAGGAGCTTAAGAAGGGGCTGAGAAGAGCAAGAAGGGGACATGAGAAGGCCTTGGCGAGTATGGTAAAGGAAAACCCCAAGGCATTCTTCAATTATGTGAAGAAAAAAAGGATGACAGGAGTGAAGGTAGGACTGATTGGAGATAAAGGTGGGAAGATGTGCCTGGAGGCTGTGGAAGTGAGCGAGGTCCTCAATGAATACTTCTCTTCAGTATTCACCAATGAGAGGAAACTTGATGATGGTGAGGACAATATGAGTGAGGTTAATGTTCTGGAGCATGTTGATATTAAGGGAGAGGTGGTGTTGGAGTTGTTAAAATACATTAGGACGAATAAGTCCCCGGGGCCTGATGGAATATTCTGCAGGCTGCTCCATGAGGCGAGGGAAGAGATTGCTGAGCCTCTGGCTAGGATCTTTATGTCCTCGTTGTCCACAGGAATGGTACCTGAGGATTGGAGGGAGGCGAATGTTGTCCCCTTTTTCAAAAAAGGTAGTAGGGATAATCTGGGTAATTATAGACCAGTGAGCCTTATGTCTGTGGTGGGAAAGCTGTTGGAAAAGATTCTTAGAGATAGGATCTCTGGGCACTTGGAGAATCGTGATCTGATCAGGGACAGTCAGCATGGCTTTGTGAAGGGCAGATCATGTCTAACAAGCCTGATAGAGTTCTTTGAGGAGGTGACCAGGCATATAGATGAGGGTAGTGCAGTGGATGTAATCTATATGGATTTTAGTAAGGCATTTGACAAGGTTCCACACAGTAGGCTTATTCAGAAAGTCAGAAGGCATGGGATCCAGGGAAGTTTGGCCAGGTGGATTCAGAATTGGCTTGCCTGCAGAAGGCAGAGGGTGGTGCTGGAGGGAGTACATTCAGATTGGAGGATTGTGACTAGTGGTGTCCCACAAGGATCTGTTCTGGGACCTCTACTTTTCATGATTTTTATTAACGACCTGGATGTGGGGGTAGAAGGGTGTGTTGGCAAGTTTGCAGAGGACACAAAGGTTGGTGGTGTTGTAGATAGTGTAGAGGATTGTCAAAGATTGCAGAGAGACATTGATAGGATGCAGAAGTGGGCTGAGAAGTGGCAGTTGGAGTTCAACCTGGAGAAGTGTGAGGTGGTACACTTTGGAAGGACAAACTCCAAGGCAGAGTACAAAGTAAATGGCAGGATACTTGGTAGTGTGAAGGAGCAGAGGGATCTGGGGGTACATGTCTACAGATCCCTGAAAGTTGCCTCGCAGGTGGATAGGGTAGTTAAGAAAGCTTATGGGGTGTTAGCTTTCATAAGTCGAGGGATAGAGTTTAAGAGTCGCGATGTAATGATGCAGCTCTATAAAACTCTGGTTAGGCCACACTTTGAGTACTGTGTCCAGTTCTGGTCGCCTCACTATAGGAAGGATGTGGAAGCATTGGAAAGGGTACAGACGAAATTTACCAGAATGCTGCCTGGTTTGGAAAGTATGCATTATGATCCGAGATTAAGGGAGCTAGGGCTTTACTCTTTGGAGAGAAGGAGGATGAGAGGAGACATGATAGAGGTGTACAAGATAATAAGAGGAATAGATAGAGTGGATAGCCAGCGCCTCTTCCCCAGGGCACCACTGCTCAATACAAGAGGACATGGCTTTAAGGTAAGGGGTGGGAAGTTCAAGGGGGATATTAGAGGAAGGTTTTTTTACTCAGAGAGTGGTTGGTGCGTGGAATGCACTGCCTGAGTCAGTGGTGGAGGCAGATACACCAGTGAAGTTTAAGAGACTACTAGACAGGTATATGGAGGAATTTAAGGTGGGGGGGGTTATATGGGAGGCAGGGTTTGAGAGTCGGCACAACATTGTGGGCCGGAGGGCCTGTACTGTGCTGTACTATGCTATGTTCAGATTTTCTTCTAATAAATTTCAGTCATTGATGATAGATTTATCCCTTTCTCCTTGCTTATGTAAAGTTACCATACTTATGTGGCCCTGCAGTCATGCGATATCTATTCTGTGGCTAGAGAAGTTCAGAAAATTTATTTTTGAGCCCTAGTAATCTACTCCTTTGCCTCTCATAGCAGCTGAGATATATCTCATGTTGTCTCATTACTGAAATGTTCCCAGAACCTCTGGACACACTTTCAAGGACTCTTAATCTCATGTCCTCAATATTTATTGCTTATTTATTTATTTATTATTACTATTTCTTTTTATATTTGCAGTTTTTTTGCATACTGGTTTCCACCCTGTTGGTGTGGTCTTTCATTGATTCTATAATGGTTATTGGATTTATTGAGTATGCCGGCAAGAAAATGAATCTCAGGGTTGTATATGGTGACATATGTACTTTGATAATAAACTTACCTTGAACTTTGAAAACATCTGAACATCCTTTCAAACAGTAATTTGTCATAGCATTCCATATTTTCCCACCAGAATATCCTTGATTGTGAATACAGATGAAAAGTATTCATTCAAGATCTCACTTTTCTCCTGTGGCTCCAGATTGCCTTTTTGATACCTAATTGGATCTTCTTTTTCCCTAGTTACCTTCTAGTTCTTAAGGTACTTTTCAAATGTTTTATAGTTTCCCTTAATCTCAGTCACCAGGGCCACTTTGCACTGACTCTTTGCCTCTATAAATATTTTTTTTAATCGCCCCACTTTGTTTGCTATACTTCTGTTAGGCCGCATCTGTTTTCAGTAATCTATACCACCTATAAACAACTATTTTATCCAATATCTCTTTAAATCCAGGGTCCCTTGAAATAGTCAGCTCTATGTTTCACCTCTTATAACTGCCCTTAACTCATAATATTACATTTTTGAAACACAGTTTTCCCACTGAGTGCATATAGACTTGCCTACAAGTAGTTGCTCCCATTCTGCTTTTAACCCAGTCCTGGCATATCATCCTGAAATCAGCTTTCCCCCAATTCAGGCCTTGACCTCATAGCTCCCTAAAATTTAAGAGAGTAATGATCACTGCCTCTTAAATGCTCTGCCTCCACTGGTCCACTGCATTCCCAATTAGATTAGATCCAATCTTGCCCCTTTTCTAATAGGAATATTGATATACTTGCTTAAATTAAAACCTCTCTTCACCACTCGTAGAAAATTTCATCTCCTTGCCTTTTACACTGAGGTGATCCCAGTTAATATTGGTGAAGGTGAATTCCCAACTACTATCAGCCTGATATTTTGCAATCCCCTGCATTCCCCTATGTATCTGTCTCTCTACCTTCCGTTGACTGGAGGTCTCTTGTACATCCCTCGCCTGTTTATTTCTGAGATCCAGTCAGGAATGGTGAACCTTTTTGAGATGTGTGCTCAGATTGGTAATCATCAAAAAAGATTCTCTTGCAGGCCATGGTAACTTTGAACATCATTGATTAATGAATTAGTAAAAACCATATGATTAATACTGCAATGCCAACTCCTCTGTTGCATCAGCCCCTCCCCAATCCATCACACCTTATATTTTCCACCCCCAAAATGCTAAGTTGCCAGTTCTACTACTATTTCAGTGTATCAGTGCAACATTCCCACTCAATTAGGTTCATAATTTTATTAGATGCTAAATTAACAAGTGGAGACAAAATCTTCTAAAAGATATGCAACTGCAGATGTGGAATCTGGAGCAACATGCAATCTGCTGGAGGGACTCATCAGCTGAGCAGCATCTGTGGTGGTGTTGGGGGCGGGTGGCAGAGGGAGAAATTGTTAACATTTCCGGTTGAAATCCCACATATCCATTAATGCAAACTTTTAACCTGAAATGGCAGTATTTCCTCCCACAGATGCTGCTTGACTCATTGAGATCCTTCAGCAAATTGTTTATTGCTACAATGTTTGAGTGTTATTACTCTCAATTTTATTCAATTCATGGTACTTTATATTTTATTGCACTTGTTGCTCTACTGAGTTGGTGTAATAGTACCTCGAAGACAAAGTCTTTAGTATTGTGCTTCCATTGGTCTCTTTGCCAATTTCTTTCTCAACAGTATTGAAAAAGATATTGTGTTTATTGTACTGCAGTTTTTGGGATCTTGTTCGGCATTTACTGTTGCATTCCCTAAATTAGACGGTAACAGCACTTAAAGGTACTTCATTAACTGCAGTGCTCTTCGCGAGAACCTAAAGGAGATATAAATGCTATAATATGTGAGTTATTTTTCTGCTCGTTTTTGCATCATGCCTTTGTGCTATCAGAGTATTAAACTATAAACTGTACAGCAAAATGTGGAAATTGTAATATTCAATACCTCAATTAGCAAACTTTGCAGATTGATGTTTAGTTGTCCAGATTTTTCTACTGATTTTCATTTGTTATGAGCAGAATTACTATGATAAAACACCAGTACAGGTTAAAAAAAAATGGTACGTTGACTCTTACTTATGAACGTATAAGCAGGAATAGGTCACTCATCCACTCAAGCCTGTTTTGCCATTCAGTGAGATCATGCTAATCTGATTGTAACTCACACTCTTCCTGCCTCCTCATGCTAACTTGCTTTCCTAATGGAAAGAAGTGTAGCCTTTGAGCCACAAGTTAGGAAAACACATTGATGCAAAATGGACAGTAAAAATACTGAACTTCTGAAAACTGCATGCTGCTGAGGAAGGTCTAGGTTTAAGGGACAGGTTGGAGTCAAACTCCTTTTTGTGGGGGAGCACACATCTAGTCCTTTTCCCTTTGTACCTACTTATTCCTCCATCTGTTTATTACCCACATACTCCTCCCCCTGGGTTCCCCGTCCCCACTGTTTCTATCTGTACATCCACTGCCTTGTCCTGTGCTTCAATTTCCTTTGCTATCAGATGCCGTCATTATTTACACCTTTCCCTTTGCCTTAAGCCGATCACCAATGATCCATATACAAGGATCCATCTACCACTTGCCAGCTCCTGCCCCATCCCAACTCCCTCTGTATACTAGCTATCTCCTCTCTACTCTCCCAGTCCAGATGAAGGGTCTTAACCCAAAAGATTAACTGACCACTGCCTGCAGTTTATTTCCTGCTGCTACATGCCACACTTGGTCAGGTGCTGTCTTGATATGAAGGGCAATGACATCATTTTAACTCTAGGATTTAGTTCTTGGCCCACCCTGTGCCGACCGAGGCGGTCAGAATGTCTAGAGCCTGGTTGTGCTAGCAAAACTTTAAGTTACTGATGAGAAGAGCCCATACACAGCATTGTTGCTAACACTGTTACTTTGCTGATGTGTTGGCATAGCTACTCAGATTGAATTAGACCTTTTGTTCTGCTAAGAACATACCTTGTTAATTTTCACATTGTTAGCAAATTGTCTAAAGGCTTCAATACTACAGTAGTGGACTATATACAACCTCAGGAGCAGCTGTGGACCTAAAAAGCAGACCCAGTCTACCTTGATATGGGGAGGAATTTCCCACGTTCACATTGATAGAACAGAAGAGGCATTAGCAGAAGTGAGAGGATAATGTTATTCTATTTTTTAAGTTTAGTAGGCTTATGATCCAGAAATGCTAGTACTGCTCCATGGGGGTGGGGGTGGTGGTTAAACTAGATTTGCAGGGGAATTGCGAACCAGAGTGTTAGAGCAGATAGTGAGGTGGAGGAGGATAAAGGTCATGCAAGAACTGCAAGTATAGTGCATGGAGTAAAGCCAGATCTAACATATAAAAAGGCTCTGAGGAAAGAGAAGCAGAATAAAGGTTGTAAAGGTAGTAAGGTAGAAGGGCTAAAATGCATGTACTTCAATGCAAGAAGCATCAGGAACAAAGGTGATGAACTGAGAGCTTGGATACATACATGGCCATTGCAAAGACTTGGCTGGCACCAGGGCAGGAATGGATTCTCAATATTCCTGGATTTCAGTGCCTTAAAAGGGAAAGAGAGGGGGGGAAAGGGAGGAGGGGTAACATTACTGGTCAGGGATACTATTACAGCTACAGAAAGGGTGGGTAATGTAGCAGGATCCTCTTTTGAGTCAGTATGGGTGGAAGTCAGGAACAGGAAGGGAGCAGTTACTCTATCGGGAGTATTCTATAGGTCCCCTGGTAGCAGCAGAGATACCGAGAAGATTGGGAGGCAGATTTTGGAAAGATGCAAAAATAAGAGGGTTGTTATCATGGGTGACTTTAGCTTCCCCAATATTGATTGGCACCTGATCAGTTCCAAGGGTTTAGATGGGGCAGAGTTTGTTAAGTGTGTCCAGGATAGATTCCTGTCACAAAATATGTGGACAGGCCAACTAGGGGGAATGGCATACTAGATCTAGTATTAGGTAACGAACTGGGTTAGGTCACAGATCTCTCAGTGGGTGAGCATCTGGGGGACAGTGACCACCACTCCCTGGCCTTTAGTATTATCATGGAAAAGGATAGAATCAGAGAGGACAGGAAAATTTTTAATTGGGGAAGGGCAAATTATGAGGCTATAAGGCTAGAACTTGCGGGTGTGAATTGGGATGATGTTTTTGCAGGGAAATGTACTATGGACATGTGGGCAATGTTTAGGGATCTCTTGCAGGATGTTAGGGATAAATTTGTCCCGGTGAGGAAGATAAAGAATGGTAGGGTGAAGGAACCATGGGTGACAAGTGAGGTGGAAAATCTAATCAGGTGGAAGAAGGCAGCATACATGAGGTTTAGGAAGCAAGGATCAGGTGGGTCTATTGAGGAATATAGGGAAGCAAGAAAGGAGCTTAAGAAGGGGCTGAGAAGAGCAAGAAGGGGGCATGAGAAGGCCTTGGCGAGTAGGGTAAAGGAAAACCCCAAGGCATTCTTCAATTATGTGAAGAAAAAAAGGATGACAGGAGTGAAGGTAGGACCGATTAGAGATAAAGGTGAGAATGGTATTGAAGGGAGGCGAATGTTGTCCCCTTGTTCAAAAAAGGTAGTAGGGATAGTCCGGGTAATTATAGACCAGTGAGCCTTACATCTGTGGTGGGAAAGCTGTTGGAAAAGATTCTTAGAGATAAGATCTATGGGCATTTAGAGAATCATGGTCTGATCAGGGACAGTCAGCATGGCTTTGTGAAGGGCAGATTGTGTTTAACAGGCTGATAAAGTTCTTTGAGGAAGTGACCAGGCCTATAGATGAGGGTAGTGCAGTGGATATGATCTACATGGATTTTAGTAAGGCATTTGACAAGGTTCCACACAGTAGGCTTATTCAGAAAGTCAGAAGGCATGGGATCCAGGGAAGTTTGGCCAGGTGGATTCAGAATTGGCTTGCCTGCAGAAGGCAGAGGGTCGTGGTGGAGGGAGCACATTTGAATTGGAGGGTTGTGACTAGTGGTGTCCCACAAGGATCGGTTCTGGGACCTCTACTTTTCATGATTTTTATTAACGACCTGGATGTGGGGGTAGAAGGGTGGGTTGGCAAGTTTGCAGATGACACAAAGGTTGGTGGTGAAGTGGATAGTGTAGAGGATTGTCGAAGATTGCAGAGAGACATTGATAGGATGCAGAAGTGGGCTGAGAGGTGGCAGATGGAGTTCAACCCGGAGAAGTGTGAAGTGGTACACTTTGGAAGGACAAACTCCAAAGCAGAGTACAAAGTAAACGGCAGGATACTTGGTAGTGTGGAGGAGCAGAGGGATCTGGGAGTACATGTCCACAGATCCTTGAAAGTTGCCTTTCAGGTAGATAGGGTAGTTAAGAAAGCTTATGAGGTGGGTGTTAGCTTTCATAAGTCGAGGAATAGAGTTTAAGAGTCGCGAGGTAATGATGCAGCTCTACAAAACTGTGGTTAGGCCACATAGGAGTACCGTGTCCAGTTCTGGTCGCCTCACTATAGGAAGGATTGGAAAGGGTAGAGGGGAGATTTACCAGGATGCTGCTTGGTTTAGAGAGTATGCATTATGATCAGAGATTAAGGGAGCTAGGGCTTTACTCTTTGGAGAGAAGGAGGATGAGAGGAGACATGATAGAGGTATACAAGATATTAAGAGGAATAGATAGAGTGGACAGTCAGTGCCTCTTCCCCAGGGCACCACTGCTCAATACAAGAGAATATGGCTTTAAGGTAAGGGGTGGGAAGTTCAAGGGGGATATTAGAGGAAGGTTTTTTTACTCGGGAGAGTGGTTGGTGCTTGGAATGCACTGCCTGAGTCAGTGGTGGAGGCAGGTACACTAGTGAAATTTAAGAGACTACTAGACAGGTATATGGAGAAATTTAAAGTGGGAGGTTACATGGGAGGCAGGGTTTAAGAGTTGGCACAATATTGTGGGCTGAAGGGCCTGTACTGTGCTGTACTATTCTTTGTTCTTTTTGTTTTGAAAGTTTCAATAATCCTAGTGAACTGTACTCGAATCCTCTCACTATAAATGCCAGCATACCATTCGCCTTTTTCACCGCCTGCTGTACCTGGTTCTCTGCTAGAAAGGATGGGTTTAAATTCATATATGCAGCCTGATGCCAAGTTGGTGCAGGACTCCTCCATGACCCTTGGAATTATGTCAAGGCTTTCTGGCAGCTCTACCAATGCTCTTATTATAATCCTGGCCCATGTCTGATGAATAGTTATTTTGGTTAAATACTTAATGGATATCCCTCTATGCTGAGGCTGTGCCTCTTCTTCTGGACTCTTCCACTTTTGGAAACATCCTCTCCAAATCCACTCTAGGCCTTCCAATATTTGGTAGGTTTCAATGAGATCACCCTTCATTCTTCTAAACTCCATCAAGTTCAGGCCCAGAGCTATCAAATGCTCTTTATACATTAACCCATTCATTCCTTTAATCATTCTCGTGAATCTACATGGAGCGCTGTTTCAGGACCCCAACCATCCAGGTCATGCTGTATTCTCATTGCCGCCATCAGGAAGGAGGTTAAGGAGCCTCAGGACCTACACCACTTGGTTCAGGAACAGTTATTGCTCCCTAACCATCAGGCTCTTGAACCAGGGGGGTTAACTTGACTCAACCCAACACTGAACTGTTCCCACAAACTATTGCCTCACATTCATGAACTCTTCATCTTATGGTTTTGATATTTACTGCACAGCATTGTATTTGTCAATGCTGAGCAGAACGCGAATTTGTAAATCTGGTAGAGCAAAGGATATTGGGAATGGTGAGGGTGGGGCAACTTAAGAAGGGTGTGGGAAAGGTGTCAGAGGAATGGCCCAGGTGCAGACACACCCAGCCCTGAGACACCAGACACAGTAATTTAATTCCAAACAACTGGTTTATTGATCATTACAGAATGTCTTTCTGGTGCTTTCTGCTCCCTCTCCTCTTCCTTCCCCTCTCCTTGCCCTCTTCCCACTCTCAGTCCATAGTAGAGACTCATGACAATACAGTACTTATTATTATTTTGGGTTTTTTTTTTGCAGTTCGTCTTTTGCACATTGGATGTCAAATTATGTGTTGTCTTTCACAGATTCTATTTGTATTTACTAAGAATGCCTGCAAGAAAATAAATCTCAGGGTTGTATATAATGACAATTTTCTTTGAACTTTACTTTCACCAGTATAGTGAATATGTTCCAAATTTATGCTCTTAACTTACAGTAATACATATTGAAAATTTAAACACTTTTTGAAGTTCTTGATAAAATTGTGTGCAGGGTGCATCTAAACATCTGCAATGTCCTCTCATTAAGAAGAAACCTCTGGCTGAAAGTGAAAGGCGAGTAATATAAAATATTTAGTAGTTGTAATACCTGCACCATATATTATTTGGTACATTTCTAAAATGTATAAATAGTATCATATTTTGTTTTCTTTAAAACTAATTTCTTCATTACCAATGTTATTTAACTGAGAACATAGAATCATTATGACCATGATATAGGAGCAGAATTAGGCCATTTGGCCCATCATGTCTACTCTGCAAACAACAAAATCCTTAAGTGGTTTCTCAACATTTTATTATGATAAGTTGTTTTGCAATTAATAAAAAAAATTAAGATGCTTTTTATTATAAAATGTATTTCAGCAGATTCTGCTTTATATATTTATTGTTGTGTGTTAATCAAACTGAACTTCCAACAATTCAGCTTTTTCTAGAGGCAAATCTTCTGCTTAAAAGACTGTGGGTGTTTCATTTTTTATTTTACTTTCTTTTTTGACTTTTTGGTCCGAGGTTTTTCTTTAACTTGACTGTCTTCTGTCAATCCATTACTTATCTCTCGGTCTCCATCTTTTATTCGTTTTTTGGATATGGATGGATCATCAAAGTTACAAATCTTCTCAATGCTTTTCTTCCGTTTTTTCTTTTTGGATTTAATTCTCACTTCTTCATTGGACAGCATTTCATGTCCTACAAGTTCCTGGGCATCAGTGGCTTGTTCGATCTCTTGTACCATTTTACAATTTTTACGCTGTGCCATTCTACGGGCAAAATACTCCTGCATTGTAAGGGAGCTGGTCACAGTATTGGTTTCAACTTTGAGCTCTGAGTCATCATCAGTTTTTGGGGCTGATATATTGGCGTTGTCCTGAAAAACAACCACATATTGTTAAAAAATACAGATACTGCTTGTTTCATCTAAATAGAAGATCCATAAATAATTACTATAGATATATTATTATTCCCACAACATTCAATGCATTTACAGGAACCTCTATAAATGGCACATGCAGGAAAAAATTAACTCAAGTTTGTTATTTCACCATAAACAATTACATATAATGGGAGAAAGTAGATTTTAAATAGTGGAAACATTCAGATCAGGTAATGTTGTGGAAGAGAAATGGTTAACAATTAAGAACAGCTCATCCTGCATGGGAAGAAGTTAGTGCTAACTTCTGCTTTTGCATGTGTTTAAAAGTATTGGTAGAGTTGGAAGAGCAAAAGGAAAGTGAAGCTAGTAAAAAGGTGATAATCAGACAGGATGGTTGTGTTCAGCAAACTATTTGCGTTGGCTTCCCCTGGTCTCTCAAGCATGATGAGATGCTGAAATGTATGTTGCAAGCCTTCCTGCACTACACAATCCAACTACAATAAAAAGTTAAATGTGATTAAATTGCAGATTTTGCACAAGGTATGCAATTTCCATTCTGGGTCCTTCTGTTTCACAATACTCCTGCCTAGGTGACAGCAGACATGAGCAAAGCATCATCATTTTTATTTGTGCATGCACATCATACCATCCTATGGGTGAGACCTAAATTTATAGGCTTTCATAACACATGTGAAACTTGTTTCAATGTGCCTCAAGAGTGACAATCCTGAACACGGGTTAGCATTACCAATTCACATTTGTGCTCTTTAATATTGGTGCTGAACAACCTCTCCTCTGCCCATTAACTCACACTTACTGACCACCAGGCAGTGGTGACTACAAACCCCCACTTGTCCACGAGCAACATGTCTTATTAGCCCCACTTTGCTTGATGTACATTTATAACAACATTTTTCACTGATCATGTTCCAATTGACTTAAGAAAAACTGTTATGTTGTGATATTTAGATTCCTCCTAATTGCATTAAGTGAGCAAGTATGAGAAAAGGTAAAATCACTTATTTGCATCAAAGGCTTGTCTAAAGATCATGACCTTAATCTGAACTTCCTTTTGTGACTTTACAAACATACTGGTATGTGCAAAGGTCCCTTACAGACTGAGATTATAGTGGCTATACTGGGGCATGAGGAAGTGTATGAGACAGTAAACAAGTACAGAGGATTTCAGTTAATTGGGACCAGTACATTGTGCCCAATTAAGTGGCTTCCCCAATTAGCCAGTTTCATGGAAATAATTAAAAGGTATAAAAAAAGACAAACAAGTAACAAATTATATATTTAAATAAAATGCAGAACAAATTAGAATATTACCAAAACTATGACAGTATTATAAAACTGTATTAGTTTCTAATAGTTATCAAAGGAATTCATTCATGCTTTGATTGACTAAATGAAAACAATCAGCGCACACACCTAGTGCAGATAATAGACTGCCTTTATACAATGCTTTTGACAACTGTATCCTCTTTATCCTCATAACATTCAAGATGATTGCCAATACATTCAAATTCTTTGTTGTTCGTAATTTGGGGAGTAATGAAAACATTTTATTTTTTACTCCTGGCATCTCCAAACCTCAATGCTTGAAACCAGAGCGCGCAAAACAATTTTGAATTGTCTTTCTGCTTATCAATAGGTTCAAGAGGTACATTTAATGTCAGAGAAATGGGTACAATACACATCCTGAAAACCTTTTTCTTCGCAAACATCCATGAAAACAGGAGTGCCCCAAAGAATGAATGACAGAACATAAATCACTGCTTTTTGAACATAAACACACACTTCTGACAATTTTTTTAAAAACTGTTCACTCTAAACACAGTGTAGAGTTTAATGGCTGCACAAGTGCATGTAACTGATGCTTGTTAGAAACTGTTTAGCAACAGTCTCCTGTCCCAATTAAGTGGCATAGAGTCCCAAATAAGCAGCTGCCCCAATTAACTGGAACCCACTATATTTTGCATCTGTAATTTCACTAACAAATAGAAATCCTAGAATTTACACCTAATTACTTTTAAAAGGTGATGGTAGAGGCAGTGGATACATTAGTTGAATGCCATAAATAATCCCAGTGAATTGGAAGATAAAAAAGATAAAAGGAGAGATAAAAACTGACACCAAAGATTTATTACCCAAACAATCTTCAGAGCCATGAATTGCTTAAGATTCAATATAACTAGGTAGTTAGGCTGAAGTGAACACCCTTATTTTTTTCTGCAACTATAAACAATTGTGTATTGGATGAGTATTGCACGAATTTATAGAGTTGGGTGATTGCAGCAACTTCACACTGCATGTCTTTCCTTTTCAGTCTCAAGAAGTTGCTACAAGTGTCCAACATAAAATTTTTTGCCATACAGGTGTCCCCCGCTTTTTGACCGTTCGCTTTACGAAACCTCACTGTTACAGAAAAAGCAGCGCGCGAAAAAAATCAGCGTGCACCCCGAGCAGCCACTCTACCCCGGATTCGGAACGGCATTCTCGCTTGCACTGCTTAAGCACGTGTCTGTGAGCAGCCGTTTGCAAGATGAGTTCTAAGGTATCGGAAAAGCCTGAAAGAGCTCGTAAGGATGTTACACTTAGCATAAAACTAGACATAATTAAGTGTTTTGATTGTGGTGAACGAAGTAAGGACCAAGTGAGTTTGGCTTGTGGGAGCTGACAAAGATGATGTTGAAGAGGTTTTGGCATCCCATGACCAAGAACTGATAGATGAAAAGCTGATGCAATTAGAAGAGGAAAGGAAAACAATCGAAACCGAATGAGTAATGATAAAGTACGACTTTAATTTTGAAAGGGTACAGCGGTTTAGGGGATATTTGCAGGATGGTTTGAGTGCTTACAAAGAACTGTATGATCCAAAAATGTGCGAGGCTCAGCAGTCAAGCAAGCCTTCCACATCAGCCACAGCAGACGACGAACCTCGACCTTCGAGATTGAGGCCGGCAGTCATAAGAGAAGATGAACTGCCTGCTCTAATGGAAACAGACGACGAGATGACACCCCAGTGTCCCACCACACCAACACCCAGGCCGCGGACAGATACCGATTCGCGAAGAATGCAGCAGTAGCCGGGAGACACACAGCACATCTTTAAGAAAAAAGCCGAAATAAACATGCTAATTAGGTGCCGCCCGACACATAATTGTCGGCCCAGATCAGAGGCGACGCAATCGGCAACTGGCACTGATCTGGGCCGACAATTACGTGTCGGGTGGCATCTAATTAATTAGCATGTTTATTTCAGCTTTTTTCTTAAAGATGTGCTGGATGCATCCCGGCTACCGCTGCACCACAGCATGCTTCGTGGCAATGTATCGCTCGGCGGCCTGGAGGGTGGGGGCCACTGCACCACCCAAACTCCGACAAGTCTAACACACCATCATCAGTGTGCTCAGCACTGTCCCAATTTCGGTAAGTGATACTACACTGTACATGCATTATTTCTACTTTCTATCGGCTGTGTATTTTTATGTGTTATTTGGTATGATTTGGCAGCTTCATATTATGGCTTAAAGGTTACTGGAGAGCGCTTGCAACATGTTTTTGCCATCGGCGCTTGCATGAGATTTTCGCCACGGTGGACAGTGCAGGCAATGATTGTGGAGAAGTATTTCTACCTTATATAGGCTGTGTATTTATCATATCATTCCTGCTTTTACTATATGTTACTGTTATTTTAGGTTTTATGTGTTATTTGGCATGATTTGGTAGGTTATTTTTGGGTCTGCGAACGCTCACAAAATTTTCCTATATAAATAAATGGTAATTGCTTCTTCGCTTTACGACATTCCGGCTTACGAACCGTTTCATAAGAACGCTCTACCTTCGGATGGCGGGGGAAATCTGTAAAGCATTCAAGTTTGTGATTTTAAGCATATACAAGACCATAAGATATAGGAGCAGAAGCAGGCCATTCAGCCCATCAAGTCTGCTCTGCAATTCAATCATGGGCTGATCCAATTCTTCCAATCATCCCCACTCCCCTGCTTTCTCCCCATACCCTTTGATGCGCTGGCTAATCAAGAACCTGTCTATCTCTGCCTCAAATGCACCAAATGACTTGGTCTCCACAGCCGCTCGTGGCAACAAATTCCACAGATTTACCACCCTCTAATTAAAATAATTTCTCTACATCTCTGTTTTAAACAGACGTCCTTCAATCCTGAAGTCGTGTCCTCTTGTCCTTGACCCCCGTACCATGGGAAATAACTTTGCCATATCTAATCTATTCAGGCCCTTTAACACTCAGAATATTTCTATGAAATCTCCCCTCATTCTTGTGAATCTTCTCTGAACCCTCTCCAACGTCAGTATCCTTTCTAAAATAAGGAGCCCAAAACTGCACACAATATTCCAAGTGTGGTCTCACGAGTGCCTTATAGAGCCTCAACATCACATCCCTGCTCTTATATTCTATACCTCTGAAAATGAATGCCAACATTGCATTCGCCTTTTGCACCACCGACTCAACATGGGGGTTAACCTTTAGGGTATCCTGCACAAGGACTCCCAAGCTCCTTTGCATTTCTGCATTGCACAACACCCAATCCAGCACAGCAGATCCCCTAGTGGGCTCAACAACAATCTGTTCTAAAAAGCCATTTAAACATTCTACAAATTCTCTCTCTTGGCCTGGTTTTCCCCAATCCACTTTCATGTTAAAATCCCCAAGGATTATCATGACATTGCCCTTCTGACACGCCTTTTCTATCTCCTGCTGTAATTTGTAATCCACAGCCTGGCTGCTGTTTGGAGGCCTGTATACAACTGCCATTAGGGTCCTTTAACACTTGCCATTTTTTAACTCAACCCATAGAGACACTACATCTTCCAATCCTACGTCATCCCTTTCTAATGATTTAATATTATTTCTTATACACAGGGCTACACCACCCCCTCTGCCTACTAACCTCTGAAAGTTGTTCTAATCAAGGTATGGTGCACATAAACAAATCTTTCTTGAGTTGAGCAGGCTGTGTCAGTAACCCGACTTTGTCTTTTTTTTAATATAGAGCAGGGCACTTCTACAACTCACACCTCAAACTTTCTGCATAATCATTCAAAGAGTTGAACTGCATGTGCATGTAACGAAAGTGTATAACTCAACTCCTTCTACTTCAGGCCACGAACTTATCAATCACCCTTGTTGTGGACCACTTTCTAGAGGTCCAGGACGCCGACCTCTATAAAGAAGGAATCCGTATGCTCCACAAACCGCTGGACTAAGTGTGTAAATGTAGGAGGGGACTATGTTGCAAAATAAATGTGCTAGGTTTTCTAAAACTGACTCCTTCTCCTTTAGGCCACGAACTTATCAATCACCCCTCGTACTAAGAATACTGCAAGTTGCAGTGAATTAATTCCAGATCCCCAAATCCTGCTAAACTTGCAAATGCAAAATCACTATTAAAGGAAGTGAAAAGACACAGAAGAACTGTAGACCAATTTTCTTATGGCTGTTGCCAGAAAAGTTCTGGCATCCATAACTATTCAAATTCTAACTTACAAAAAGCATGATTAGGCAGAGTCAAAATACTGTAGATACTTACGATTTTTGAGGTCATAATAAGCACTGTAGATAAGGGGAACAAAGATGTATTATAATTGGATTTTCTTAATGCGTTTCATAAGATGTTGCATGAAAAATTAGGCTTGTGGGTGTGGGTAATGTATAAGCATGGTTAGAGAACACAAAACAAGAGGAAGGAGGAATCTTTCTGGTATAAAGTCTATAGTTGAACATGAAGCAATTCACACCAAACATTTAAGCAAAGGAGCTCTCTTGCTCCTTGCCCATCTGACCATCCCCTGCACAACAACAGGAGTAGACCTGAGGCCTGTTACCTGGTGAGCAAAGTATCAGATGATCAGGTTGGTTCCGTCTTCACTCCTACTAAGTGTCCGGGCACATTTAACCCACTCTCCCATTAGTGTGATTAAATGACACTACAAAACTACCATTTTTGTATCATCCAGAATTACAACCTATTGCGAATATTTTCATTTTCTCATCTATATTCTTATTGGACACGGCATCAAAGCTTATGGGGAGAAGGCCGGAGAGTAGGGCTCAAGAGGGGGGTATAAAAAGGATCAGCCCCATGATTGAATGGCGAAGCAGACTCGATGGGCCAAAGGCCCAATTCTGCTATGTCTTATGGTCTTTTGGTCTATATTGGAAATATTAATCAACTTGAAAAAATTAAATCTAGTGACAATGGACTGAAATTAGTCCTGACGAAGGGTCTCGGCCTGAAACGTCAACTGTACCTCTTCCTAGAGATGCTGCCTGGCCTGCTGCGTTCACCAGCAACTTTGATGTGTGTTGACTGAAATTTATACTGTTTTCAGCTCAAACAACAGGAATTCTGCAGATGCTGGAAATTCAAGCAACACACATCAAAGTTGCTGGTGAACGCAGCAGTCCAGGCAGCATCTGTAGGAAGAGGTGCAGTCGACGTTTCAGGCCGAGATCCTTCGTCAGGACTAACTGAAGGAACTGTTTTCAGCTGTTAGTTCAGAGACAAAACAGAATGTTGGGGAAAAGCTCTCAGCAAAAATTTGATCCATTACTTTCAATGTTACAAAGATGTAAAAATTTCCAGGCATAGCTTTCTCTCTCATATTTTCTACAACGTAAGTATTTTTCAAGATAGTGACCTGGGATATTTGCACATCCCTACTGTCACTCATCCTTTTATTCAAAAGATCTAGCGATACCATTCTTTGCTAAGCTTGTTCAGGCCAAAGTTGTAACATAGACATAGAATAGTACAGCACATTACAGGCCCTTCGGCCCACAATGTTGTGCCGACTCTCAAACCCTGCCTCCCATATAACCCCCCACCTTAAATTCCTCCATATACCTGTCTAGTAGTCTCTTCAACTTCACTAGTGTATCTGCCTCCACCACTGACTCAGGCAGTGCATTCCACGCACCAACCACTCTCTGAGTAAAAAACCTTCCTCTAATATCCCCCTTGAACTTCCCACCCCTTACCTTAAAGCCATGTCCTCTTGTATTGAGCAGTGGTGCCCTGGGGAAGAGGCGCTGGCTATCCACTCTATCTATTCCTCTTATTATCTTGTACACCTCTATCACGTCTCCTCTCATCCTCCTTCTCTCCAAAGAGTAAAGCCCAAGCTCCCTTAATCTCTGATCATAATGCATACTATCTAAACTAGGCAGCATCCTCTGTACCCTTTCCAATGCTTCCACATCCTTCCTATAGTGAGGCGACCAGAACTGGACACAGTACTCCAAGTGTGGCCTAACCAGTTTTATAGAGCTGCATCATTACATCGCGACTCTTAAACTCTATCCCTCGACTTATGAAAGCTAACACCCCATAAGCTTTCTTAACTACCCTATCCACCTGTGAGGCAACTTTCAGGGATCTGTAGACATGTACCCCGAGATCCCTCTGCTCCTCCACACTACCAAGTATCCTGCCATTTACTTTGTACTCTGCCTTGGAGTTTGTCCAAAGTGTACCACCTCACAATTCTCCGGGTTGAACTCCATCTGCCACTTCTCAGCCCACTTCTGCATCCTATCAATGTCTCTCTGCAATCTTTGACAATCCTCTACCCTATCTACAACACCACCAATCTTTGTGTCGTCTGCAAACTTGCCAACTCACGCTTCTACCCCCACATCTGGGTCGTTAATAAAAATCACAATTAGTAGAGGGCCCAGAACAGATCCCTGTGGGACACCACTAGTCACAATCCTCCAATCTGAACGTACTCCCTCCACCACCACCCTCTGCCTTCCGCAGGCAAGCCAATTCTGAATCCACCAGGCCAAACTTCCCTGGATCCCATGCCTTCTGACTTTCTGAATAAGCCTACCATGTGGAACCTTGTCAAATGCCTTACTAAAATCCATATAGATCATATCCACTGCACTACCCTCCTCTATATGCCTGGTCACCTCCTCAAGGAACTCTATCAGGCTTGTTAGACACGATCTGCTCTTCACAAAGCCATGTTGCCTGTCCCTGATCAGACCATGATTCTCTAAATGCCTATAGATCCTGTCTCTAAGAATCTTTTCCAACAGCTTTCCCACCACAGACGTAAGGCTCACTGGTCTATAATTACCCGGACTATCCCTACTACCTTTTTTGAATAAGGGGACAACATTTGCCTCCCTCCAATCCTCCGGTACCATTCCCATGGACAACGAGGACATAAAAATCCTAGCCAGAGACTCAGCAATCTCTTCCCTCGCCTCGTGGAGCAGCCTGGGGAATATTCCGTCAGGCCCTGGGGACTTATCCGTCCTAATGTATTTTAACAACTCCAACACCTCCACTCCCTTAATATCAACATGCTCCAGAACATCAACCTCACTCATATTGTCCTCACCGTCATCAAGTTCCCTCTCATTGGTGAATACCGAAGAGGAGTATTCATTGAGGACCTCGCTCACTTCCACAGCCTCCAGGCACACCTTCCCACCTTTATCTCCAATTGGTCCTACCTTCACTCCTGTCATCCTTTTCTTCTTCACATAACTGAAGAATGCCTTGGGGTTTTCCTTTACCATACTCGCCAAGGCCTTCTCATGCCCCCTTCTTGCTCTTCTCAACCCCTTCTTAAGCTCCTTTCTTGCTTCCCTATATTCCTCAATAGACCCATCTGATCCTTGCTTCCTAAACCTCATGTATGCTGCCTTCTTTTACCTGACTAGATTTTCCAACTCATTTGTCACCCATGCTTCCTTCACCCTACCATTCTTTATCTTCCTCACCAGGACAAATTTATCCCTAACATCCTGCAAGAGATCCCTAAACATCGACCACATGTCCATAGTGCATTTCCCTGCAAAAACATCATCCGAATTCACACCCGCAAGTTCTAGCCTTAGAGCCTCATAATTTGCCCTTCCCCAATTAAAAATGTTCCTGTCCTCTCAGATTCTATCCTTTTCCATGATAATGCTAAAGGCCAGGGAGCGGTGGTCACTGTCCCCCAGATGCTCACCCACTGAAAGACCTGTGACCTGACCCGGTTCATTACCTCGTACTAGATCTAGTATGGCATTCCCCCTGGTCGGCCTGTCCACATACTGTAACATCAACATAAAAACTGGTTTCCATTGATGAGGAGAAACTAACTCCTTCTAACAAAAAGGGCCCTGGTAAAACCAAAATCACTCTATAACAGGTGCAAACTCAAGAGTCCTAGCATGGACAGTTCCTGTAGTTGTTAGAAACAAATCCGATGTGCTCAACTACAGTATATCACCATATGATAGTTAATTTTCCAAAGGATTAAATGTAATTTTTATTACTGTAAAATATTTAAACATCTGCCTCTATGCTTTTTTTTATGGCCATTTAGCTCCAGAATCCATAAATCACTGTGCATATTCTCGAATTCCACCTGTAAAAGCACACCCATCACCATGCCTTGCCTATGCAAATTGCTCAAATTCCATACATCTAATCTATGAGCATGTATCACACATATAATTATTTTTCCAGCAAAGTTGGTTTCAGAAATAACAAAAGCATCTCTTTAAAATTGCACCACTTGGAGCACGTGCTGAATACAGAATTCAACAATTTTGCAACTAAATATAAGAGCTTCATCATGACTGTTCCACTTCAATTGTGATTTTTTTTGCACACTGCCTGCTTTTTCTAAGACTGAACAGCAGAGCTCTATCATGAACATGATTATTAAGTTAGGACTTGTGGTTTTTTATGATTGTCTACATAACACAAAAACACACCACTGGAAAAGAAATACTTGAATAGCTTTTACAATATTAAAATAGGAAGACTTTACTACATAAAATGCACTTTAAAAAGTTACATTCAGGGATAAGAAACAGGAAGAAGTTTTTAAAACTCCATTACCAGCGAGATGTATACAACAGGCCAAAATGTTAGTACAACACAGAAGTGGAACGCAAGCCAAAAAAGCTCTTTGGCATTAGTTACACAACAGTAGTTGTTTTGATCTCTGATATAGTAACTCCGGTAGCATATACCTGAATTTATGGGAATGCTGAGACTTGCGGTCCACTGAACACAGAGCTACCAGGGCATGGAGACAGCCAGCTGAATGCCTCCCCCTTGTTAAACAAATTCCTGACTGATGAATGTGGGATATTTAAAGTATCATTGAACAGTTGGGAAACCTAAGTAGGCAATTCAAAAGATATAATTACCATGAACCAAATATCTCATTGTAAATGTGCAAATGGAACATTTATGCAACTGTGACATTAGGATATTTCTAGCAATTACAGAAGATTAAGATACAGACAAGTTCCAGATTTCAGTATTTAAAACCTACCTTCCTTAAAATCTTTTTGGATCCAAGATATGATTTGCTGGCAAGTCAGGCAAGAGAGAGCCTTTTACCATGATTTCAACTAACCAGATTAAGTCAGACTTCTGATCAGATTTGCTGACGAACTTCTGAATGGTACAATCCATAGCTAAAGAGATGAAAATAATACAGCTTCTGAAACAATCAGTGGTAAAAGAAAAGATAACAGCAGTAGCCAGAATAACACCCTTCATGAAGTGGGAGTCAGCAGCGAGAGAACAGAGTGCATGTAAGAGGCTGAAGTTTTAAAAGGTAGATGGACCACTTAGGTTTTCAGACAAGAGTGAGGGCAGAGGTAATGTTTCCAAACTGAACTGTATTTGTAATATCTAAATTTTCTGTTGCAGAAATTAGTATATACTAATTTAGCCCAACTCTTCATTAGAAAGGAGAAGCTATTTGTCATGGGATAGCAAAAACAAAAATTATTAGCAATGCCATGAAAAGGGTACATAAAAGCCAAATTAAAAGACACTGTCCGGCTGAAATGTGATGATTGCCTCATTCGGCCTACCCACAACACAATTTAGAATTTCAGGTAACTTGATGATCTCAATCTCTGCTTGACAGCGTCAGCATCAACTAATGCAGAGTAAGAGGCTCACAAAAGTGGGGGAAAAAACTTCTAAATTTAACATTAATCTTGTACTCACTTGCATTTTTTCAGTTTAGCTCTGCTATCATGGAATAAAAACAGAAACCTGGCAAGAGCAGTTTAAGTAGCATCTGTGGAGATGAGACAAAGTTAAATTCAACAATGTCTTAAGTCAGTGACATTATCATCATAAAAGGGAAATATTAGAAATTAAACATGTTTTAAGTTGTAGAGAAGTGGAAGAGGGGCAGCCTTCTGTAAGACACTGGAAAGTTCGGATACAATGGCCTCAAAGGTGTTTTTCTCTTTTTTTTAAACATCTCTTTTATGATTGCAAGACAATGCAGGACATTAAGGACTTCAAATACTGCAAGTCTACCCCATCAACAGCAGAGGAGATGGACTTAGTCCAGATAGTGTTACTGCCTGCTATAGAAAAGCATCGAATTCAGTGCATGAAGGCAGTGTGTAGTGATTGACTTGGATGTTTCTCTTGTAAATACAAGACCCTGTTGGACATTCGTAATGTAAAATGCTGCAAGTCCATTTCTCTGTTTTTGTGAAGACTAAGGGTCAATACGTGGCCTTGCCTGTTGCAGCAGTCCAGAAAAGGAGATGCCAGAGGGGGTCCATGCTGTCCTCAAGAGGTAGAACGATGAGCAGGATTGCGTGTGTATGTATGTTCACCTGCAGACTGCTGAAAACTGTTTCTTCTTGCTGATAACACCCATGTGCAATCAATTTACAGGACATTTCAGTCAGGGACAGTTTTTTTTTTGAGTGATTATATGTTTATTTACTATCTTATGTGCGCCTTGTGCTGTGTATGACTGTTTGTACTGTGATTTACATCTTGGCCCTGGAGAAATGCATGGGTATTTATGTATGGTTGAATGATAATTAAACTTGAATTTGAGTGTACAAAGTGAATGTCTACGATAGGAGGGAGAGTGAATGAGACTGGAGTGGTGCCAGTTGAAAAAAGCAATTATCATTGGTGGTCGCAAATCAGGCAGCATTGTAGGGAGAGGGAAACAGTTAAGATTTCAAGTCAATGAACTTTCATCAAAATGAATCAATTTTGAAACATACTGGAAAAGCAGATTACCTGAAAAGGCTGAATTTCTGTTGGATTCTGAAGTCTGCAATGGGCAAGACAGCAAATGGAGATGTTGTTACTTGACCTTATGTGGGCTTCATTATGACAGTATTTTATTGCAAAGAGACCTACAAATAAGGCAGATGAACAGAGGGCATTGGAATGGGTTCATTACATTGTTGTCACCTTGGAGATATAGCTGAAACTACTGCAGGAAGAAAGGAGGATATCCACAAAAGTTCTTCATTTAAGACCATGTGGGTATCCCTCAAACAAAAGAGATATACTACAGTCTTCAAACTGTTTGTTGGAGATATGAAGTAGATATGTAAGCACATTACAATGAAGTGTAAAACTATAAAATGATAGAAGGTGGAGATTTCAGCTTTCCTAATATTAACTAGATTACCTTGACGTAAACACTTAGTAGAGGTGGAATTTTTAAAATATGTCCAGAAGGGATTTTGAGGTATATAGACCTACAAAAGAGAAAAAAAACTGGTCCTTATCTTTGAGATTGGAACTAGACAAGTGGAGGGAGTGCTGATGGAGAACATTTCAGAGACAGTGGTCACGACTTAGGTAGTTATGCAGAAGGACAAGGATATACTGAAAATACTAAACTAGGAGGTCAATTTCAATGTATTAAGACAAGGTGTGAGAAAATTGGACTGGGATCAGCTATTGTAGGCAGGTGACTGGAAGAAGTAATTAAAACATTAAAGAGAGTTCAAGCCTAAAATGTTCCAAAACTGAAAGGGAGGGTCAAGTATAATGAACCCTGGTTGTCAAGGGCTGGATAGAGAAAAAAATAGCTAATGGAAAGTATAAAGAATCAAAATCAGGAGGGAAGTCACAAGAATAAATTGAGCAAAAGTGGAGTGGACAAAATGACATTTAAAGGCAAAATAATGGAAAATTCTATTAGCAATTTATGAGTATTTTAAGAGTAAGAAAGCACCCAGAAAAATAATTGGGCCTGTTAGGTGTCAAATGGTGTGTCTTTGGACCTTTGTGTGAACCCAGAGTAATAGGTGTATTCTTAGTGAATACAGATGGAAGCATTCATTTAAGAGGAAGGACATAAGTCCACAAGATATAGGAGCAGAAATAGGCCATTCGGCCCATAGTCTGTTCCGCCATTCAATCATGGGCTGATCCAATCCTTTCAGTCATCCCCAGTCCCCTGCATTTACCCCATACCCTTTAATGTCCTGGCTAATCAAGAACCTATCTATCTCTGCCTTAAATACACCCAATGACTTGGCCTCCACAGCCACTCATGGCAACAAATTCCACAGAATTACCACCCTCTGACTCAAGTAATTTCTCTGCATCTCAGTTCTAAAAGGACATCCTTCAATCCTGAAGTCGTGCCCTCTTGTCCTTGACTCCCTTACCACGGGAAATAACTTTTCCTTAACTAATCTGTTCAGGGTTTCTATAAGATCTCCCCTCATTCTCCTGAACTCCAGGGAACAGAGTCCAGGCATTCCTCATTTCATTCCTGGAATCATGCTTGTGAATCTTCTCTGAACCCTCTCCAATGTCAGTATATCCTTTCTAAAATAAGGAGCCCAAAACTGCCCACAATACTCCAAGTGTGGTCTCACGAATGTCTTACAGAGCCTCAAAATCACATCCCTGCTCTTATATTCTATACCTCTAGAAATGAATGCCAACATTGCATTTGCCTTCTTCACAACTGACTCAACCTGGAGGTTAACCTTTAGGGTATCTTGCACAAGGACTCCCAAGTCCCTTTGCATCTCTGCATTCCACATCCTCTGATAATTCAGAGAGGAGACAAAGAAATTCTACAACTTACATTAGAAAGGAGGTATTAGCAGCTGGATAAAAACCAAGGGCCTCACAAGATGTACCCTGAACAGGAGATGGTTGGGGAAATTTTCAAATCTCTTCTGTTATAGAAGTGGTGTCTGACACTAGAGGACAGTCAACATGGAACCTTTATTCAAAAATAGGAGCAGGGATAGGTCAGATGTTTATAGGCCAGCAAGTCTAATGGCAAGGAAGCACCTGAATCTTCAATAATTCCCTATCCTCCACTGATACTGCTCAACCCGCTGAGTTCCTTCAGGAGAATATTTGTTACACTTGAGAAAAGTTGAATTCAATTGAACTGTTAAAGCTAGCTTGAGGAATAAAATGTCCTGCTCCTGTTTGTATTTCCATGGTCTTCTTTCAAACATTTTGACTACTGCATCTCTAATCTCTTATTTCTGTTCAAACTTCAGAATAAAGGGTCCTTTATAGCAAATTGTATTATTTTCATCAATAACATTTAAAAAATGGTACATTATGTCCACTGATATCCAACAACTTGCACTGCTAGCAATTTAATCACTTTGCTGTGAAAATGGTTATAAAATACAGGTTTTCTATGTCACATATGATGGTGAGGCATTGCGGTGAGGACCATAAGTAGTAACCCAGAGCCTAGTGAGCCAACTAATAAGGAACCAGTACAGAAAGTCGTACAGTGCTGATCTGAAGAAATAGGAGTTCCTATACAATTACTGAGTCAGAAAACTGGTCCATCTTCAAAGACCCAGCTGACAACCTAGAAGACTTTACAGACCATTAACAAGTGTGCAGAGGACTGTGTACTGAAGAGGTCAATCCAGATGTTCATAAATAAAAACTATGGATGAACAACTTCCGACTGAAGTCAAGGACTGTGGCATTCAAATCAGAAGCCCCTGGCTTATACAAGAAATTGAAACCTTCATAAAGCTATTGGGAATGCCAAGCGACAATATCAGTCCAAAAGTAAGTCCCAGACCAGCAGCTAGTTGTGACAGGGCTTAAATGCTATACGGACTTCAACACGATTTTGGGTAGCATCACTACCAACAATGCAACCCTTCCTGATGCGATTAAAGCATTCTATATGTGTTTTGAACAAAACAAATAGAATGTCACCACCCACCCTGACAGCCTCCAAAGCCACAGTCACGGTTGTGGACACAAGTTTTTCATAGAATAAAACTGCGAGAAATATCTGGCCCAGATGGAGTCCCTGGCCTCAAATCCTGAAACAACTTTTTTTTAAAAACAAAACAAATGGAATTGAACACCACTGCTGTGTCATAAAGATATAGTGTGAATTGGCTTCCCACAGAAGGCAAAGAGTGGTTGTAGGCAAGTCATATTCTGCATGGAGGTTGGTGACCAGTGGTATGCCTCAGGGATCTGTTCTCGGACCTCTACTCTTCGTGATTTTAATAAATGACCTGGTTGAGGAAGTGGGGGGGATGGGTTAGTAAATTTGTTGATGACACAAAGGTTGGGGGTGCTGTGGATAGCGTGGAGGGCTGTCAGAAGTTCCCAAAGTGGAAACCATGGATGAACCAGGAGATGTACTCCCTATTGAAGTCTAGGACTTCAGCAGTCAAATCAGATATCCATGACCTTTACAAGAAATCAAGAGGCAATACCAGTCTAAAATAGAGTACAAGACCAGCCATCAGTGGTGGCAGGGCTTACACACCATAACAGGCTCAAAACAAAGTTAGGCAGCATCACCAACAATAGCACATCCCTTCCCGATGAGCTTTAACATAGTCTGTGCATGTTTTGAATCGAAGGGAATTGGAATGTCCAGACAGCTTCAAAGCACCTGAACCCACAATTACCGCTGCAAAAGTAAGGCCATTCTTCCAGAAAGTAAACCTGCAGAAAGCATCTGGTCTGATTGGCATCCCTTTAGATCCTGCGCAGATCAGCCGGTGAAGGCATTTGCACACATTTTTAACCCCTCCCTGCTTCAATCTGTGGTTCCCACCTATTTTAAGATGACCACTGTGAGCTTTGTTCCAAGAAAAGCAAACTTGAATGACTACTATTCGATGGTTCTGACATCTACCATCATTGAAGAACAGTACCTTGAGAGGCTGGTCATTGCATTCATTACCTCCAGCTTCCAACCATATGGAATTTACCAACCGCCAAAACAATTCTACAGTTGACACTATTTCCCTGGTCCTACACTCATCTCAAGCGTCTGGACAATAGAGACCTCTTAAGTTAGGCAATTGTTTATTGAGTACAATTCCACCTTCATTCCTATAATTCCAAGCAAGCGCATCTCCAAACACCTAAATGTGGACTTAACTCCTCGCTTTGCATCTGGATGCTTGACTTCCTCTCCAACAGACTGTCATAGTAGGGAAAGACAGCAATACCTTGGTCACGATTATTCTCAACACTGGCATCACCCAAGGCTGTATTCCCAGCCCCCTACTTTACTCCCTACATGTTCATGATTGCATAGCCAGACTTTGCTGTAACTCCACCTGCAAGTTTGCAGATGATACCACCACAGGAGGCGTATCTCAAATAATGATGAGTCAGAGTACAGGAAGGAGATAGACTAGTGACATAGTGTGGAGATAGAGCGCCTAGTGATATAATAACCACCTTTCCACCAATATCAGCAAATCAAATGAGATGATAGTTGACTTTCAGCAAGGAGGTGAGCACAGTCCTGTTTATATCAATGGTGCTAAAGTCAAGAGGGTTGAGAGTTAAGTTCTCAGCAGTGAACATCACCATAGCTTTTTGTGATCCAATCACATTTACGTCATAGCCGAGAAAGCTCACCAGTGATTTTGTATTCAGTGAAAACAAAATAACACATTAAGTGTGCGGCATATCTGACATTTTAATAGCACCTGGACTTGCATAATATTTTTACCATTGATCGCGATCTGATACATGATCTACACATCTGTAAGCTGATCAAACAGTACCATATCCATATATGTGAAGAAGCTTGGGACACCAGCACAGAACTGGATAGCCTGGGTTCTTCTTGGAGCAGATTACGCTGAGAGAGGATCTGAAAGGGTATACAAAGTCAGGCATAGACAGTGGAGATTGTGAGAAACTTTCCCATACCAGAGGTGTTTAAAAACCACAGCCATAGATTTGGGATTAGAGTAGGTGAACAGGAGAGGTTTGGAGGAGATCTGAAGTGTGGTTTTTCCGCCAAGGGGAAGGTTGAAATCTGGAAAGCACTGCCTGAAAGCATATGCAAACTGTACACTTAATCAATCTCAGAAGCCAGAAGAAACTGCATGTCTCACATTGGCTTCATCTTCAGCTCACAATCAGTATACCAACAAGTCATCCTCAAGCCCAAGGGGCTATCTAAGGAGGAGAAGCAACATAGGGACTGTACTGTGCTGCAGGATACAAAAACTTGATTATAACTTAAGCAGTGCATTTAATTATATTCACTGATTTATGGGTCCTACCCTTCTTTTGAATATCAGAACTAGAAGCAAGAAGGCAGGACTACCGTAAATAAACCTTACCACTGAGCTTTACCTCCCATTAAGACAGGCAGCAGACTAAATCTGGGATGGCACAGTATCGTAGTGGTTAGCACAACGCTTTACAGTACCAGTGACCTGGGTTCAATTCCCACACAGCCTGTGACCGCGTGGATTTCCTCCGGGTGCTCCAGTTTCCTCCCACAATCCAAAGGTGTACCAATTGATGGGTGAATTGGTCATTATAAATCACCCCACGATTAGGTTAGGATTAAAACGGGGGCAGTGGCTCAGCTCAAAAGGCCGAAAAGACAGATAGACAGACAGAGCCAGACAAACAGATAGATGTGTTCTATAGAGTCCAACAGAGAAACATGAAGTTGTGACACTTCCCAATCTTATCTTATATATCCCTCCCCTAATGTTGCCTGCCTTGCTGAGTTTCTCCAGTACTTTGTGAGTGTTGACAAACCAGTGCCAACAAGTTTGGAAATTTTACCTTTAAGCATGCTCACATGGAATTGTTCTGCCATGAAATTTAACCAATGTCTTTTCTCATCCAAACTTCATGAATTTGACATTTTAGCATTTTAAAGCATCAATTAAACGCCTGTTTTGAATACATTTTGCATTTATGATAAATTGAATAAGATGAAACTAAGCATTCAGAAAAATTATTAGGTTTAGATAAAACCAACAATTCAGTGGTTCGAGGAATGAGAAGGTGCGTTTATGAACACCAGAACTGAACACGTGGCATATTCCTTTAAAAAATACCGGCAGGCAGTGAAATAAAATGTATGCCTTAGCACTTGGAATTATGCTTTACAATTGGAAACAATGGAATACAAGGGAGGGGCCAGTACCATAAACCGGTAATGTGTTGGGAAAGTGAATACCAATAGGCTAGAATGGAAAAAGAACACATTTCCCTTTATTCTTCCGGATTTTGGTTAACAAGTTAAGTAATTAAAATATACCACTGCCAGGCATTTACTGGCAGAGAAAATTGTGCAACAACATAATATCTCAACTCCTATAATCAATACCCTGACTGAAGGATAGTGTGCTAAAGGCCTTTTTCATCACCGTCTACCTGCAATGCTGCATTAAATGAATTGTGCATTGGCACTCCTAGATCCCTCTATTACATTACACTCCCCAGTGCCCCACTATTCATAGTACAAGTCCTGTGCTGGTTTCACTTTCCAAAATGCATCAACTCACACTTATCTGTAATAAAATCCATTTGCCACTCCACAGACCAGTTCTTCAACTGATCAAAATTCCTCTTTAATCTAGGATAACCTTCTTCGCCATCAACAACACTTCCTAATTTTGTTATTCACAAACTTACAGAACAAGCCTGTCATTCGTATTGAAATAATTTATATAAATAATGAATAACAAGAGTCCCAACACCAACCCCTACAGAACACCACAGCTCACTGGTCTCCAATCAGAGAAACAACCTTCAACCGCCACCCGCTGCTTCCTACTGCCAAACCAATGTTGAATCCACCCAACTAGCACTAACTACCTGGGTTCCATGCTTCCTAACTTTCCACAGTAGTCTGTCATGAAAGATCTTCAGTTTTACTATTGACATTTGTTTTATGGCAGAGGTACAGTGGAAGTATTAAAAAATACTATAAGTTATTATAAAAATAAATAAATGGTGCGAAAGAGGATCCTGTCAAAGGCCTTGATGAAGTTCTTCCTTTAGTGGCGGAATCAAAGACTGGTTGACATAATGGTGAGTTTCAAATGAGTAAAAAGTAATGCAAGTTATTTTTAAATACAGCAAGTAGTTTAGCTGTAGAATGAATAGATTTCTAAAAATAGTGGTGGAAGCAGAGTTCATAAGTACTTTAAAGAATTTGTAGGTGGGAAAAGAGACTACCTGAATTGCTCATACATATAGCCAGTTCACTCCCTCTGCGCTGGAATGATTTTAGAGAATCTGTCAAGTATTTTACTTTTTCCAAAACAAAAATGTGCACTGGCAAGATTACTGCATAGTTTAACTCAACTCTGATACCATCCACTACAGAAAACAGTAGTATGTGGAGGTATTTATGTTTTTAAACTTAGCAACAAATACCAAGAATGTATTGACCCAAATACTGCTGATGCTGGAAGTTTCTGCAATCTTGGTTGATATCAAAATGATATTTGAAGGCAGACATGTCATTAAAAAGAAATGTGAAGCTCCTGATCAAATGACTGGCTTCTGTAAAGATAGAGGGTAGCACTTTCAGACGGCAGATCATGGCCTTGGTATCACCATATATGAATTACATAGAGCTTATTACTATTAAATGAAATAATTTATTACAAATTTTAATTTAGACCAGTTGAAATTCTCATCCAAAAGACAACATTAAACAGTTCAGCATGAATTTGGTACTACACTTCAATATCAACGTAGATTATGTGCTCCTTAGGTAAGTCTTCATGCTTAAGTACATAATTTTCTAATTCAGAGACATCAGGGCCAACAACAAGGTTAACACTATTAACAAAGACATAAAGCAACTGACAGATATGTTATATAAGCAAATTCTAAGGCATTACCTTTGCTTTCAGTTCTCTAATATGCACACTATTCCATGCAACAGTCACATCCTGACAATTTTCCAAAACTCTAATCATGGCCAACTTGCAAGATTCCTTCCACCCAACCCTTGATTATGCCCTGAACGCAACATTCTCCCAAGGTTCACACTGGGAGCACCGATTCCCCACTTACTCAGTCCTTGTCGTGACCCCATATCCCAAATTCTGACCCAACCATACCAACCTTTACCACCAACCATTTGTATAATTGCCAATGTTGTGTGTGGATTTTCATGGACTCTATTGTATTTCTTTGTTTTCCGGTGGATGCTTGCAAGAAGATGAATTTAAAGGTTGTATATGGCATACACACTTTGATGGAGGGGTGGGGCTTGGAGTGGTATGGGCCAAATGCAAGAAACTGGGTGGGCACCAGAGTCAGCATGGATTCACTGTGTTAAAGGAAATGTATCTGTGCAGTTTTGCTCAATGACTCTAGAAAGATATAACCAAAAAAAAACTTTTATCCCCAACTCTCACTTAATCCCCAACTCTCACTTAATCCCATCTAGGCATTCCAACTTTTATTTTAGTTTTTGCACACTGTTAACTTAATATCTAGCAAGTTGGTGGATGTAGTAATGCTCACATTTGAAAACAGCACTTGGGTGTGTACTTAAAAAGCCTAGACCTTCAGGGAAGTCCTGATGCTAGAAAATGTATTAAAGGGAGTAGGTTTTTTTCAAACAAAAGCAAACACAATGGGTTATACACTTTGCATATTAAAATTTCAATGATTACTTATTCCAACAGCGGAAGTAAAATGGAGCAGACAAATCTACGCAAACCCAAAACCAATGGTGTCACATGTTACATAGTGAACAATTCAGTAGCTAACAGACGGAAGTGTATCATTGAGTAAAATGACAGATGATAACATCGACGGCAGTACCAAATAGCACCTAACCTGCTCAAAGATGCTTGCTTTGGATTCTGCCACAATCTGAAACCCATAGGTATGCACCTCCAGAAAAGCCAAACAAAACAGAAGACAGTGGGAATCTCCAAAGACATCACTACAGAAGTTCCTCAGGACTGAACTGAGACTCACTAATTTTCAACTCAATCATCCATGATCATCCCTGATTTTGGAAATTACGTACACCAATGAATGAAAAAGGTAGCATTACATTAATAAATTAGTATGTAATTCTATTCAAGATTGAACTTACAAGTCATGTGTAATGAACAAAATAAAACTGTGGCAATGGCCATCTCCAAGAAGAATCTATTCACCGGAGCTTCACATTCAAGAAAATCATTGCTAAAATCGTTACATACATTCAGAGGATCACCGAAACAAAACCGTATTAACTATGAAACAAGAGTTATGGGGAACAGGCAAGAGTCATAGCTTCACACAGCATGAAAGCAGGCTATTTGGCCCAACTGGTCCATGCCAACCAACATCCCCTTCTAAACTAGTCTCATTTACCAATGTCTTTCTAATCCTTTGCTATCTAAGGATTATTCAAATGTTGTTAATGTACCTGCCTCAACCACTTCCTCTGGCAGTTCATTCCATATTCTGACTACACATTCATACCTCATAATTTTATGCACCTCCATAAGATTTTTTTTTTAGCATGTCGTACCAGACAGTCAGCCATTCTTGTCTGGCGCGTGGTGTCAGGTTTGGTCTCCCTTCACATAAACTGGGTCACGATATGAACGTTCCTGACTCAACCCTTTTTTAAACGAGGCCGAGTGGCTAGCTCAATGCTCAACCTGGCACGGATGGAAAGCATGCTCGGGGGGTGGCCTGACTTGGATTCGAACTCGGGAGTCTTCACTCTGGAGTCCGGCGCTGATGCCATTGCGCCACCAGCCAGCCTTCCATAAGATCATTCCCTCATTCTCCTAATGCTCCAATGAAGGAAGTCCTAACCTGCTCCGGCAGGTCCTAGCAACATCCTCATAAAGCTCCTTTGCATTCTTTACAGCTTAATTAAATCTTTCCTACAGTGGGATGACCAAAACTGACCACAATATTCCAAATGAGGCCTCACCAGCATCTTGTGCAACTGCTACATAGTATCTCAACTTTTAGACTCAGTTCCCAAATAGATGGAGGCCAGCCTGTCAAAGCTGCTTCACCACCTTCAGGGAACCATACAAAAATGAGAAAATCTGCAGGTGCTAGAAATCCAAGGCAAGATACACAAAATGTTGGATGTACTCAGCAGGCCAAGCAGCATCTATGGAAAGGAATAAACAGTCGATGTTTCAGGCTGAGACTCCTCTACACCTCTGATGTTTGAACCTTCTCCCCATTTAGATAATAGTCCGCACTATTGTTCCTTTCACCAAAATGCATTTATCATACATTTCCCAACACTGTATTCCATCTGCCACTTCTTTGCCCATTCTTCCAATTTGTCCAAGTCCTGCTGCAATTGCATTCCTTCCTCAGCACAATCTACTGCTCCACCTATCTTCATATCATCTGCAAACTTTCCCACAAAGCCATCAATTCTATTATCTAATTATTGGCAAACAAGTAGTGGACCCAATACTGACCCCTGAGGAACACCACTAGTCACCAGCAGCCAACCAGAAAAAGCCTCTTTTATTCCCACTCACTGCCTCCTGCCTGCCAGCCATTCTGCTATCCATGCCAGTATCTTTTCTGCAGCGCCAGCAATTTAACTTGTCAAGTGGCCTCATGTGTGGCAACTTATCAAATGCCTTCAGAAAATCCAAGTAAGTGACATCCACCGCCTCTCCTTTGTCCACTCAGCTTGTTACTTCCTCGAAGAACAGATTTGTCAGGCAAGATTTCCCTTTACAGAATCCATGCTGATTTTGACTTACTTTATCATTAATCTCCAAGTAACTTCATAACCTCATCCTTAACAATCAACTCCAACAGCTTCCCATCTACTGAGGTCAGGCCAACTTTTCTCTAATTGTGCCACGAGTTCGTCCACCTTATTCCAAATGCTACGCGCATTTAAATACAGCACCTTCAGTCCTGCAATCTTTGTCCTTTTGAATTTTGCCTCTGTGGTACAATTTAACTCTTTACTCTGTCTGCGTTTGTACCCAATCATTCGTTTGTCCTGCCTCCTCACTATTCCCCATTCCCGTTTCCCTCTCTCTTTTTTCCTTACCTGCACATCACCCCCCCCCGATGATCCTCCTTCCCTTTCTTCCATGGTCTTCTACCTTCTCCCAACAGATTCCTCCCTCCTCCAGTCCTTTATCTCTTTCATCAATCAACTTCCCAGCTCTTTATTCCCTTCCCTTTCTCCATATTTCACCTATCACCTTGTACTTCTTCCTCCCCTCCCCCATCTTCTTATTCTGACTTCTAATCTTTTTTTCCAGTCCTGATAAAGGGTCTCAGCCCGAAACATTCTTTCCATTGATGCTGCCTGACCTACTGCGTTCCTCTAGCATTTTGTGTGTTGCCATCTACCTGTATTCCTAGGTTCCTCTGGTCTATAACACTCCCCAGAGGCCTACATTTCACTGTGAAAATCCTATCCTCATTTGTCTTCCCAAAATGCAAGTGCTGAATTATCTTGATTATCCCCATTGCTTCTTTAGGATATATTATATTAAGACAGTCCAATCTATCTATGTACTCACAGAAATGAATACATACTTTTCTTTGCAATAATGGACACACCCTTTTCAATTAATTCATGCTTAAAATTGCAAGCACAGACCCAGCTGATCCCAGCTGTTCTTTAAGAGTGAGATGACCTGATTGATCTGTCCCTCCCTAAACTAACACAAAAGATTCTCTTCTCCATATTTAAATTTTCCACATTCATTATGACAAATCTAAATTATATGATGTAACTTGATCAATTATTTCAGATTTTAAACCCAGTAAAACACTGGATAAATCAGTTGAATGTGACAGGAGATTAGCTGTACCTATGTTTAAAAATTTAAGAGCCATGTTATTCTGGGTTTAAACTGGATTTCACTGCATCATATTCATTACTTTTCCCTCTTTGGAAATCAGTTGGGGAGTTAGGGATTAGTGTAGTTGAGTGCAACTCAATTCAATCCTCCATGCTTCTAAAGAGATTTCTAAATTTATACATTTTTTTTTCTAAACTACAAGGAATTTTTAGGCAAGGCTTAAGGATAAGCATCTCCAAGGTTTGAGGAAGGATCTGATAAAGCTCTATCATTTTAACTCACTTTAAAGAGTGGCAAGTCATAATGAGGACACAATTTCTTTTGGTATTACAGGTTTCCCCTGCCATCCGAAGGTAGAGCGTTCTTATGAAACGGTTCGTAAGCCGGAATGTCGTAAAGTGAAGAAGCAATTACCATTTATTTATATGGGAAAAATATGTGAGCATTCGCAGACCCAAAAAATAACCTACCAAATCATGCCAAATAACACATAAAACCTAAAATAACAGTAACATATAGTAAAAGCAGGAATGATATGATAAATACATAGCCTATATAAAGTAGAAATACTTTTCCACAATCATTGCCACACTGTTCTGGAGCGAAAATCTCACACAAGCGCTCTCAGCAGAAACACTCTCTCCAGTAACCTTTAAGCTATGAAGCTGCCAAATCATACCAAATAGCATGTAAAAATACACAGCCTATATAAAGCAGAAATGATGCACAGTGTAGTATCACTTACCGGAATCGAGAAGTCAGCGCCGAGCACACTGATGATGGTGTGTTAGGCTGAGTCATCAGAGGTTGGGGTGGTGCAGTGGTCCTCAACCTCCATACCGCCAACCGATACCGATCCGCGAAGAATGCAACGGTAGCCAGGACGCACCCAGCACATCTTTAAGAAAAAAGCTGAAATAAACAAGCTAATTAATTAGGTGCCACCTGGCACGTAAACGTCGGCCCAGATCAGAGGCGACGCAATTGGCAATCGCCTCTAATCTGGGCCGACATTTACATGTCGGGCTTTTCTGGTACCTTAGAACTCATCTTGCTAATGGCTGCTCACAGGCACGTGTTTAAGCAATGCCGGTTAGAATGCAGTTCCGGGAGAGGAGTTTGGCTGCTCAGGGCGCGCGCTGCCTTTTATTGCGCGCTGCTTTTTTCGTGCACTACCTTTTCTCGTAACAGTGAAAACACCTTCTGTTAATGAAAACAGGTAACTAATGTAGGTCTTCCGTAAAAGCGAGGTTTCATAAAGCCAACGTTCGAAAAGCGGGGGACACCTGTAATCATCTTTGTAGATAATCAAACACTTTTTCAAATATTCATTTAAATTTATAGGAATACTTCTGGAAATTTGCAAACCTATACAAATGATTTTACATAGGTCAGATATTGTGCAACAACATAACCTACCAATGACCATGAAGAAAGCCACATACAAAAATATAATGATCAACGTGCCTTTAAATTCTCCTTTTTTGAGATGGCTATCATCAGGATTACTCCTTGGGGATTCCTGTTGAGGCATCAGTGACATTGCCATGCAGACTTAACAACTGGGCAATAAAGTATCCTCCCACTAGGGCACCAGCATGGCAAAAGCATGAATTTTATCTTTAAAAATGTATTTTAAAGAATGTAAAATCTAAATTGTAATATTTTAAGACTGAGAAATCAAAATATGAAAAAAAATTTCAAAAACTAAAATAAACTTTGAAAACATTGAAGAGCACAGGATCTTATGAGGAATGATGGTGTGGTATGTAAAATCATTTCTATACAATTAGAAATATAGCAAGCAGTAGTCTGAATGTGCCTTTAAAATTTTATGCAACAAAGCATTATACTTTCATACCTTCCCCCACCCCTTTATTATTATTATTATTATTATTATTATAAGATGTCCTTCTTTATAACAGCAAGTGCTAATTCCAGTTAGTGACATTTGAATAAGCTATAGGGACCATAAGACATAGGAGCAGAATTAGGTCATTCAGCCCACTGAGTCTGCTCTGCCATTCCATCGTGGCTGATCCCGGATCCCACTCAACCCCATCCATTGTCTTCTTGTCATATCCTTTGATGTCCCGACCGATCAGGAAACAATCAACTTCCGCCTTAAATATACGCACAGACTTGGCCTCCACCGCAGTTTGTGGCAGAGCATTCCACTGTTTTACTACTCTCTAGCTAAAAAAAAAGTCCTCCTTACCTCTGTTCTAAAGGGTCGCCCCTCAATTTTGAGGCTGTGCCCTCTAATTCTGGGATAGGGTGAATTCACCCTATCCTAGAAACTTATTATGGTTTCACCTAAAATTTCTATTTGTGCTTTTTTGGTAAATTTTATATGAACTCACATTACCTTTAAGAAACAAAATACAATATAACTTCAGAACATTACTGAGGGAACCTGGGGCCCCATGAATTTTGAAAGTATAGGAATGTATTTTTAAAAAAATTGACTTAAAAATGAGAAACAGTGTTCCATGAACTTAAAAGCAGTGTCTGAACAGATCAGGTGTCTTTGAAAGAAACATGGGAGTCAAGGCTGGCTGTTGTGTATTTAAAGAAGGCATGGAAACCCAAGGCATCAGTAAGTTCAAAGAAAATATATGAAGATGGTGGTTCTGCAGTGTTTAAATAAAATGTGGGCAGTAGGGCACCGGTGTTTAAAGGGACGATGTAATCCACCTAACAGGGTCTACGGCAGATGCATTTTCACTGGTTTTCCACTCTGCTTTGGAGCACTTACACAACAACATAACACAAGTCAGATTGCCATTTAAAAACATGATCCTCGGCATTCAAAAACATGATCCCCTGAATATTAACCATCAAGCCTCTGTATCTCCCTCTGCAATTGGATCCAAGTCCTCATCACCAGTCAGGAGGGATCAGAGATGACACCTTCTCCTCACTGACAATCAACACAGAGACACCTCAAGGATGCAGTGATTAGCTCACTGCTTTACTCTCTCTATATCAAGTATCGTGTGGTAAAGCACAGCTCAAATACCACAGTTGTTAGTAAAATCTCAAATAGCAACAAGGAGATGTACAGGAGTGAGATAGATCAGAAGATTCAGTGGTGTCATAATAACAATCTCACACTCAGCATGAGCTGAGGAACTGATTGTAGACTTCAGAAGAATATTCATTAGTCCTCACTGAGGGGTTAACAATGGAAAAGATAAGCAACCTTAAGATCCTGGGTGTCAACATGTCAGAGGATCTGTCCTGAGTCCACACACTGATACAATCATGAAATCGTACCAGTGGCTTGATAGGACTACAATGCACAGGATCACAAGAAGCTGCAGAGGGTTGCAGATTCAGCCAGCACCATCTCAAGCACTAACCCTCTCCATCATTCAGGACATCTTCAAGAGGTGATGCCTCAAGAAGGTGGCATCCATCATTAACTACCTTCATCCTTCACTGCCTGGGATACGTCCTCTTCTTACAACACACTGGAGGAACTCAGCAGGTCGGGCAGCATCCGTGGAAATGATCAGTCAACGTTTTGGGCCAGAACCCTTCGTCAGGACTGAAGAGGGCAGGGGCAGAGGCCCTATAAAGAAGGGGGGGGGGGGGGGAGGAGGGTGGAAAGGAGAAGGTTGGTAGGTGCCAGGTGAAAAACCAGTAAGGGGAAAGATCAAGGGGTGGGGGAGGGGAAGCAGGGAGGTGATAGGCAGGAAAGGTGAAGAAAGAATAGGGGAAAACACAATGGGTAGTAGAAGGAGGCGGAACCATGAGGGAGGTGGTAGGCAGCTGAGGGAGGGGGCGGAGTGAAACTGGGATGGGGGAAGGGAGGGGGAGGGAATTACCGGAAGTTGGAGAATTCTATGTTCATACCAAGGGGCTGGAGACATCCCAGATGGTATATCAGGTGTTGCTCCTCCAATCTGAGTTTAGCCTCATCATGGCAGTAGAGGAGGCCATGTCGGAATGGGAATGTGAAGCAGAGTTGAAGTGGGTGGCAACTGGGAGATCCTGTCTGTTGTGGCGGACGGAGCGGAGGTGCTCAACGAAGCGGTCCCCCAGTCTGTGTTGGGTTTCACTGATGTAGAGGAGGCCGCGCTGGGAGCACCGGATGCAATAGATGACCTCAACAGACTCACAAGCGTTGCCTCACCTGGAAGGACCGTTTGGGGCCCTGAATGGTGGCAAGAGAGGAGGTGTAGGGACAAGTGTAGCACTTGCACTTACAGGGATAAGTGCTGGGTGGGAGATCCGTGGGGAGGGACATGTGGACTAGGGAGTCGCGGAGGGAACGATCCCTACGGAAAGTGGAGAGGGGTGGAGAGGGAAAGATGTGCTTAGTGGTGGGGTCCTGTTGAATTTAGCGGAAGTCGCGGAGGATAACGTGCTGGATCTGGAGGCTAGTGGGGTGGTAGGTGAGGACAAGTGGAACTCTGTCCCCGTTGTGGTGACAGGTGGAATGGGGTGAGGGCCGAAGTGCAGGAAATGGAGGAGATGCGGGCAAGGGCATCATTGATGACAGCAGAAGGGAAACCACGATCCTTAAAGAAAGAGGACATTTGAGATGTCCTGGAACAGAAAGCCTCATGCTGGGAACAGATGCGGCGGAGACAGAAGAACTGGGAATAGGGAATGGCATTTTTGCATGTGGCAGGGTGGGAAGAGGTGTACTCAAGGTAGATACGAGTCATAATGGACACTGCCTTTCTAAGACACCGCTCCCTAAAGATTTCCTAGGTAGTTTGTAGGCTAGTGCCCAAGATGGAACTGACTAGATTTACAACCTTCTGCAGCTTCTTTCGTCCTCTTCTTGTTGCTACTGTTAGGGAGAAGATTTAGGAGTCTGAAGACCCACACTCAATGTTTCAGGAACAGTTTCTTCCCCTCAGGTCATCAAATTTCTGAACGGTCCATGAATATTATTTCATTGTTCCTTTCTTTAATGCATTATTTACTTATAGTAATTTTATGCATTTGTACTATACTACTGCCACAAGACAACTTTTTTTATATTATACATGACAATGACAATAAACTTGATTCTGATTCGGAATTGGATCCCAGAGCGTGATTAAAGCATGGGAACTGGGCCCTGATGAGTTGAAAAAGAATGTGGGAAGGTTCAAGAGTTCCATGTCCCTCTGTTTTGTTGGGAACCATGAAAAACCAGAAGATCAGAATCAGGTTTATTATCAACGGCATGTGACGTGAAATTTGTTAACTTAGCAGCAGCAATTCACAATCTAGCAGAGAGAGAGAGAAAATAACAATAATAATAAATAAAATAAAAAATAAAGTAAATCAATTACTTATATTGAATAGATTATTAAAAATGTACAAAAACAGAAATACTGTATATTTAAAAAAAGTGAGGTAGTGTCCAAAGCTTCGAAGTCCATTTAGGAATCGGATGGCAGAAGGGATAAGCTGTTGCTGAATCGCTGAATGTGTGCCTTCAGGCTTCTGTATCTCCTACCTGATGGTAACAGTGAGTAAAGGGCAAGCCCTGGATGCTGGAGGTATTTAATAATGGACACTGCCTTTCTGAGACACTGCTCCCTACAGATGTCCTGGGTACTTTGTAGGCTAGTGCCCAAAATGGAGCTGACTAGATTTACAACCTTCTGCAGCTTCTTTCGGTCCTGTGCAGTAGCCCCTCCAAACCAGACAGTGATGCAGCCTGTCAGAATACTCTCCATGGTAGAAATTTTTGAGTGTATTTGTTGACATGCTAAATCGCTTCAAACTCCTAATAAAATATAGCCGCTGTCTTGCCTTCTTTATGACTACATCAATCTGTTGGGACCAGGCTAGATCCTCAGAGATCCTGACACCCAGGAACTTGAAGCTGCTCTCTCTCTCCACTTCTGATCCCTCTATGAGGATTGGTATGTGTTCCTACGGCTTACCCTTCCCATATACAAAATTTACAAACCTTTGCTCTGTTTAAAGAAGAAAACAAGATGAGGCAGGTGCTAAACCATCACAATTTCTAAATAATACAATAGCAGGTCATCAGAAATTACCTGTTCCTACATTTATTTGGCATCTTGACCTAACTAGAAGGACTTCAAAGCCCTTTTGAAATGCAGTCACTGGTATTATCCAGACATCTACACACAGAAAGCTCCCTCTAAATACAAACAAGCTTTTCTGAGTAGCAAAAATAGCTTTTTTAAGTGTTGGTTAAAAGCCAGTGTTGGCTAGGGGCACATTATGCTTTTCATAGTGTGCTCGTGGTTTGCTTACAACCACAAGCATGCCAAGGGAGCAAGCATCCTTTTATCATTCATCCATTGATAAATGATAATATTGTACTGAAGCTTTAGACCAGTTTGAGGTTGAAATTTAGGATGAACCTCAAACCTTCAGTGTTCTCTAACTCTCCCAAATTGACATTTCATACCTTTGGTAGCAATCCTCAAACTCTGCATCTACGGTCAGAAATCCACTTAAAATAGAAAAAAACATGCAAATTACTAACACTAATGCCAAATGAAATTAAGGGGGACTGATTAATGTAGTATCTAAAATAATTTATTTTTGGATATATGAAGATAGGGACTCTAATTTTTTAAAAAAATGTTCCATTTACATGTTTAGGTAGTTCTGACATGATAGCCCGAAAACTAAGTCACGAAAATACTGACCCTTGCCAAACATTCCTTCTAAATTCTGTAACTAAGATATACTAATCAAACAGTACTTAATACTTAAAGAAGTGGAGTGGTGGAGGTCCACAGTAATCAATTTGTATCAAAAAGTTCACAGCCCAATTAACATATGAAGTATTTATTGTCAAAAATAGCCTGGTCACCAACAGCAATGACAGAGATCCAAATTGTCCAGTTTATTTCAATGTGAAGGCAGCTACTTCATCACTGGTTTATCTGTATTACTAGTTACAAATTAATTTTCTGCACACGTAATCAGTAGATTACTTGCAATAAACTTTAAACTAATTGCAGTGAATTAGAAATGCAAACATGAGGAATTCTGCAGATGTTGGAAATTCAAGCAGCACACATCAAAGTTGCTGGTGAACGCAGCAGGTCAGGCAGTATCTCTAGGAAGAGGTACAGTCGACGTTTTGGGCCGAGACCCTTCGTCAGGACTAACTGAAGGAAGCAATTCAGTTTCACCTTCAGTTAGTCCTGACGAAGGGTCCTGGCCCGAAACGTTGACTGTACCTCTTCCTAGAGATGCAACCTGACCTGCTGCGTTCACCAGCAACTTTGATGTGTGTTGCAGTGAATTAGATTAGCTTTTCTGAGCATTGCTATGAAAACAGACAATTGTTGAAAGATCATGGACTCCAGAATTGGCTACACTCCAATAGGTCAAGTCTTGATCTGTCCAAAAATACTTGGATGTTGGTGACAATAATGCAGTTAGCATTGTTTTACAACTTCTCTGCAAGGCCCACAAACATTCATACAATTGAAGTATTGCTAATATTGCTGCTGGAAACCTGATTTTATCAGTAATACATCAATTTGTACTCTTTTGGCTCCTCTCACATGCAACAATGCAATAGCAACGGACTAAACAAAGAAAGTAGAGTAGAAAAGGAAATAGGGTGGAAAAGATAATGAAAATTGGTCAAATCAATGGATTTTAATGAGAATAACCAAGAACTACACAAAGTTCTACATCTGTTGATTGATTCGGAAATGATAGTAAAGGCTATAAGATCAATTATGATAACTACGTCCAGGCAGGAGCGAAATTTCCCAACATCAAAAAAAACTTTTTACTCATAAAATTCCCTACAGAGATCTATAATACGGTTAAAGTTAAGAGCAACTACAACATGGTGTAAAATCTTCTGGAACAACTTAGACAGAGTGCACCAATATTCTGATCTAAATGACAACTTTTGTTTATTTAAAGTCAAAATTCTATGAGCAACTTTTTATTTTAAATCAAATACAAGTGAAGCTTTAATGAACACAAGCAAAACTTATTAGATGAATAAACGGAAGCTTTTCATTTTGTTCACCTATTAAGGTTAACTGCCTGACTATAGGGACATCGGCAAGTGTTTTTTGGAATACTAAATAATTTCAAATAAGAAAATTACACAAAATCAAGATTCTCCTCAGATTTCAATTATAGAATCACAGAAGTTTATTTTTCAAAATACTCAAAAATATTTGCTCAGAAACCAGAAAATAATGATTCTACAGTTAATTGTTCTCATTTTTGCCTTGGTTGAAAGTAACACTTACGGATTTTCTAGACTAGCAGCACCAGACCACAATTTAGATCAGAAAGAACCATCATACAACATTTCACTTTTACTCCCCCCCCCTCACATTTCATGAATACAAATCTATAGATTTGCCAACCTATAGAGATAAAAACGCAAGTGCTCAGTATAAACAGTTGCTCGTTGGTATAAAAGCTACAGTTTCCTGTGCAAGGATCCATTTTGAAATGCAAAGCAATACAACACCCGACTGAACAATTCATCAGACGTGCATCAAAATATTGACACACAAATACAAATTTATAGAAAAATTACAAAAATCAATGTACAGAGCAACGACATAATTCATCACATGCAAAAATTATTTTTCCCTGTCACAGCAAGGTCACAAATTTCAAAACTCAAATTCTGAACTAACTGAAATCTGTTTTATGAACTACAAAGCCAGTAAACATGTCAATTGGATCAGCATTGCAATATTCAACGTAGCAGCGCTTGTATTAAAGGATTTCAAACATGTTTTCCAGAAAGATTGTGAATTTTCACCATGATGCTTGATGTTTACAGCCTTCCTCATATACAAGATAGCAGTGGTGCTGCTGCCTCACAGCCCCAAGGACCTGAGTGCGATCTTGACCTCAGGTGCTGTCTATGCAGCACTTTCATGCTCGCTCTCTCTTTGACTGGACAAGTTTCCTCAATATGCCCTGATTTCATCCCAAATCCCAAAAGATATTCAGGTAAATTATACCTTACTGCTGGTATCTCAGTTGTCGCCAGTACAATCTTCTATGTGGCGGTGTGCTAGGGCAATGGCGTTAACACAAGTAATGCCAACTAGCTCAATAAACTGATTAGAAAGACTGACTCTGTTACAAGACCATAACCATAGAACACTACAGCACAGAAAACAGGCTATTCGGCCCTTCTAGTCTGTGCTGAAACATTCCACTAGTCCAATTGACCTGCATCCAGTCCATAACCCTCCAGACCTCTCCCATCCATGTACCTATCCAATTTATTCTTAAAACTTAAGAGTGAACCCACATTTACCACAGAAGAGCAGAATTAAGGCCATTTGGCCCATCGAGTCTGCTCCGCCATTCAATCATGGCTGATCCTTTTTTCTCCCTCCAAAGCATTCTCTCCGTAACCTTTGATGCCGGGTCCAATCAAGAACCTATCAAGCTCTGCCTTAAATATACCCAATGACTAGGCCTCCACAGCTGTCTGTGGTAATAAATTCCACAAATTCACCACCCACTAAAGAAGTTTCTCCGCATTTGTTTTAAATGGATGCCCATCTATCCTGAGGCTGTGCCCTCCTGTACTAGTATTCCCCACCATGGAAAACATCCTTTCCACGTCTACTCTGTCTAGGCCTCCCCTCATCTTTCCAAATTCCAGTGAGTACAGGCTCAGAGCCATCAAACATTCCTCATATAACCCTTTCATTCATGGAATCATTCTTGTGAACCTCCTCTGAACCCCCTCCAATGCCAGCACATATTTTCTTACATAAAGAACCCAAAACGGTTCACAATACTTGAAGTGAGGCCTCACCAGTGCCTTATAAAGCTTCAGAATCACATCCCTGCTCTTGTATTCTATACCTCTTGAAATGAATGCTAACATTGCATTTGCCTTCCTCACTACCGACTCTATCTGCAAGTTAACCTTTAGGGTGTTCTGCACAAGGACTCCAAAGTCCCTTTGCATCGCAGATTTTTGAATTTTCTCCCATTTAGAAAATAGTCTGCATGTTTATTTCTACTACCAAAGTGCATGACAATACATTTTCTAACATTGTATTTCATTTGCCACTCTCTTGCCCATTCTCCTAATCTGCCTAAATCTTTCTACAGCCTACAACATGCTGGAGGAACTCAGCAGGTCGGGCAGCATCCGTGGAAAAGATCGGTCGACGTTTCGGGCCGGAACCCTTCGTGAGAACTGTAGAGGGAAGGGGCAGAGGCCCTATAAAGAAGGTGGGGGGAGGGTGGGAAGGAGAAGGCTGGTAGGTTCCAGGTGAAAAACCAGTAAGGGGAAAGATAAAGGGGTGGGGGAGGGGAAGCAGGGAAGTGATAGGCAGGAAAAGTGAAGGAGGAATGGGGGAAAACACACTGGGTGACCCGAGCATCTGCAGATTATTTTGTATTCTACAGCCTACTTGTTTCCTCAACACTACCTGCCCCTCCACCAATACCACTACGTCAGACTCTACTTTCTCCCTATCAAATTTCACATGCCTCCTAACGGCTCTTTTACCTTAAACTCCCTAATCACCTCCGGTTCATTATATAAGACCAAATCCTACATAGCTGATCCCCAAGTAGGCTCAATGACAAACTGCTCTGAAAAGACATCTTGTGGGCATTCAACAAACTTACTCTTGAGATCCATTTCGAGCCTGATTTTCCCAATCGACTTGCATGTTGAAATCTCCATGACTATCATAACATTGCCCTTTTGACACACCTTTTCTATTTCCTGTTGTAATCTGTGGTCCACATCCCTGCCTGTCTATAACTGCCATCAGGGTCCTTTTACATAGTTTGTTAACCCAATGCACAAGTATTCAACATCTTCCAACCCTCTGTTACATCATTCTACTGATTTGATGCCATTCTTTACCAGCAGAGCCACGCCATATGCTTTGACTACCTTCCTATCCCTCCACGTGGCCAAGCGGTTAAGGCATTGGACTAGCGACCTGAAGGTCGTGAGTTCAAGCCCCAGCCGAGGGAACTTGTTGTGTCCTTGAGCAAGGCATTTAATCACACATTGCTCTGCGATGACACTGGTGCCAAGCTGTATGGGTCCTAATGCCCTTCCCTTGGACAACATTGGTGTCGTGGAGAGGGGAGACTTGCAGCATGGGCAACTGCTGGTCTTCCGTACAACCTTGCCCAGGCCTGCGCCCTGGAAAGTGAAGACTTTCCAGGCGCAGGTCCGTGGTCTCGCAAGACAAACAGATGCCTTTACTATCCCTCCAATACAATGTGTAACTTTGGACATTCAGCTCCCAACTGCAACCATCCTTCAGCCACGACTCAGTGATGGCCACAACATCATACCTGACAATCTGTACAACTGCAACAAGATCATTCACCTTATTTGCTATACTCTGTGGATTGAGAGAGAACACCTTGAGTACTGTATTTGCTACCTTTTTTGACTCTGCATCCCAAATACACAGATACTCATCCCATTGGCTGCAATTATGTCCTATCATCTGCCTGCTCTTCCTAACAGTCTGACTACACACTATCTTTGCTTTTTTACCATCCGTCCTATCCTCAGTCCCTTCACTCTGGTTCCCACTCGCCTGCCAAATTAGTTTAAACCCTCCTCAACAGCTCCAACAAACCTGCCCGAAGAGAATATTGGTTCCCCTTGGGTTCAGGTGCAACCTATCACTTCTGAACAGGTCATACCTCCCCCAGGAGAGATCCCAATGATCCAAGAACCTGAAACCCTGCCCCCTGTGCCAGCTTCTCAGGCATACATTAATCTGCCAAATCATCCTGTTTCTACCCTCTAGTGCATGGCACATGCAGCAATCCAGAAATTACTACCCAGGAGGTCCAGCTTCTCAGCTTTCTACCTAGCTCTCTAAGTACTCTTTTCAGGACCTCTTTGCTTTCCCTTCCTATGTCATTGGTACCAATATGTACCCGGACATCTGGCTGCACTCCCTCCTTCTCCAACATGTTGCGAATGCGATCTGAACCGTCCATGACCCTGGCACCGGGGAGGCAACATACCATTCATGTGTCCCATTCACCTCCACACAATCTCTTGTCTGTTCCCCTGACTACTGAGTCCCCTGTCACTACTGCTCCCTTTTCTCCCTCTTTCCCTTCTGCACCATGGATCCAAGCTCAGTGCCAGTAACTCGGTCTCTGTGGCATTCCCCTGGGAGGTCATCACCCACAACAATATCCAAAATGGTAAACTTATTATTGACAGGAATGGCCTCAGGGCTACTCTGAGCTTTGGCCTAAATATAAAAAATAATTGAGCATCCAGATCAAGGCCAATTTAAGCTAACTAATCAGTAACAGGCAATTCAGATTCAGCCAATCAGGGTCAAGCACTAAGCCCCACCCACACCCAGCTCACTCGAGAGGGTAATCAAGAGGTGGTGCTAGTGGGATTTGTCACTTGTGCCTAAGGAACATGGTTGGGTTTACTGCTAAAATGTTGCAGTCAGTATCTGTGAGTATGTGATACTGACATACAAGTATTGTTATGGCCAAAGTATAGTATGGATAGATTTGATAGCCTGTAACAAAGCTTCAGTAGTCACTTACATTTTACATGGACAAGCGCTTTGCTGTCTCAGGGCCTGGACAGTTTGCAATCATGGAGGGTACAATGTATTCAAAATAGTATCAAAGACATTTTACAGGAGAATGCCAGGGTAGCAGTCCGTCACCTGAAGCTTCATTGAAGGTGGATGATGCAACAAGACAATGATCCAAAATACAAGAGTAAATCAGCAAGAGAATAGTTTAAAAAGAAGAAAATTCATGTTTTGGAATGGCCAAGTCAAAGTCCAGACCTTAGCCCAATTGAAATGCTGTGGCATGACCTGAAGAGGGCTGTTCATGCAAAGTATCCCAGGAATATTGATGAACTGAAAGTTTTTTATGGAGGAATGGTCTAAAATTACTTCTCGCCATTGCGCAAGTCTGATCAGCAGCTACAGGAAACATTTGGGAGGTTACTGTGCTAAAGGAGGTTCTACCAGTTCTTAAGTACAAGGATGCACATACATTTTCTAGCCTAGACTGTGAATGATTAAACAATGTGTTCAATAAAGGCATGAAAAGTACTACTGTTTGTGTGTCTTCACTTAGATGAAAATCAGACCACATTTTGAGTAATTAATGCAGAAAGCCAAAGTAATTGCAAAGGGTTCACAAACTTCTTCTTGCAGCTATAAATGCCTCTAAACATAGTGATGTTATCTGACTCCACCTTTCTCCTCTGGCAGCAATATCAACCACTGTGGAAAGATAACTTGGCCCCCTTATTTTTGCACCCCAAGGTGGGAAAAGATCGTGGCCTTGCCTATGTTTCTTATTTTATATACTGTACCTCTGTCAGGTCACCCCTCGGGGAAATAAACTCAGCTTTCTTATCTCTCCCCATAACCGATTACCTCCAATCTGGGCAAATTCCTGGTGAAATGGCTCTGTACCCTCTCCAGTGTAACCATATATAGTGTGGCATCAGAAACGCATATAATACTCCAAATCTAAGGAGCAGATGATACAAGTTACTGTTGTATGATCCAACATAGTATTTTGAAGCAGCTAAGATATCATCACAGTATCCTAGATGTTTCGCCTGTCACTCAGCCAGCCTTTCCTGGTGACGTTTGTTTGAAAGAGACATGTGGCACATATCCCTGGCATGTGAAACACTGGAAGATGTAATCAGTCAGTATGTTATAGTGAACAGAAATTTTTAAACTAAACAACTGCAGATAATGTAAAATTGTAACCTAATATCTCAACTTTTATACTCCGTGTCCTGACCTATGAAAGCAAGCCTGCCATACTTCACTATCTACCTGCATTGCCCCTTTCACAGAACTTTCGACTTGAACATGCAGGTTCCTCTGCATGAACATTCCTTAATGCCCAACCATTTAATGTATGTTCTGCTTCTACTTAACTTCACAAAATGCATCACCTTGCACTTGTTAGGATTAAACTTTGACCAGCTTTTGAAAGCTCCTGAAAACAAGTTTCATAGGCAGCTTTGTAAAACATATCGTCACTGTGGTTTAAGTTGTCTAATGAACAACACATCCAACATCTCAGCACAGCACTGAAATGTCATTCTAGATTATGGGCTCAGGTGCTTTATACACGAGCTCAGAAACCTGAATAGTAAGCATGTGCAGTAAAATCTCAATAGTCAGATAAATTAATCTTCTTTTGCTCCAAGTTGCTGAAATTTGATAAGTAACCCAAGCCAAATCAAAGAGTAAATGCCTGACATTTCTGCATTCAACAAGATCACAAGGCCAGAATTACTTAACCACAAGTTTTACGCTGTCAAAAGTAATTAAATTTGCACTCCTATTTCTCTCATCAGTTAAACTTAGGTAACACTACTTTTGATGAGTAATTACTTTCCATTTTTTTTTTAACTGAATCATCTGTCAAATAGTTGTACAGGTAATTCCAGTGACAGAAAATATTTGTGCATCAGCATTTGCTATAACGTCTGAAAACATCAACACACCCGATAAGACTCTGAAGATCATGAATTAATTTACACAATGTTAGATTATAAATTCTGCTGATTTATCTCCTAGTTTAAGTGGCTTCGCTTGTGTAGAAAGTTAGCTGTCACAATGACCTACGTAACATGGCACAAATAAAACAGATATTTATTCATTTCAGTGAACAGGAAAGCCATAGTACTAAACAAGTTGTTTATTCTTGCTGTTCTCTACTCATTTTCAAGATCCATTGTAGGAAAGGTCAGCATTGAAAAGTGAACTGCCACCTTGAACTGCTTCAGGTTCTGTGGTAAAGGTAAAGGTGCTCCAACAATGTGCTCACAAGGATTTAGATCCAGTAGATCCTGCTAGTCCTGATGAAGGGCCTCAGCCTAAAATGTTGTCTGTTTATTCCCCTTCATAGTTGCTCCCTGACTTGCTGAGTTCCTAGCATTTTGTGTTCCCAACAATAACCTTCAACAAGAAACTTACCATGTATTGTCAACATTAAAGACATTATCATTGCTGAATCACCCACCACCAGAGTAGGTCAGAGCTCATGCATCTTACAGCGAGTAATTTATCTCAGGCATGATCCCAAGTTTCCAGTTACCAGCCACTTCACTGTCCCACTTCACCAGAATTCAGTGGAAGTGGGACAGTAATGTGGCTGGTAACTGGACACTTAGGATCATGCTTGTGTACTGAAGAAAGGTGCTTTGGAAAGCATGCCCATAATCCACATTTGGTCTCCCAATGCAGAGGACTCTGCTTCACCTGGGACATGCCTGAAACCCTGAGCAATTCAAACTTAGAATGTACAAAGGAATAAAGTAAAATGCATTGTGCCAATGCTTTTGAAAAAACAGGATGATGCAAAATTTATTCTGCACTGAATGGTTAACCTGGTTAGTTTAAATACAATTATATAATTAAAATGCATGGCGGGGAATTCCTAAGTATTATTTAGATATTTATTTCTATGAAAACAAAGCAGAAATTATTACAATCACATCTGTTTGACTTAACATTATCTTCAACGTTCGTATTCTAGAGAGAGGATTTGTATTCTGGAGATGGAAAGAAGAACTAAAAGACAGCAGAAGAGAGCCAGGAGAAATGTAGCCATGGTTGCCACCACCACTACCACATATACATGTCCCAACTGCAATAGAGCTCGTGGGTCCAGGATAGGACTGTATAGTCCTCAGAGATCTCACAGTTAAAGGAGTGGAAGTCGTCATTGGATTTCGATGGACAACCGAAGATGATTTTCAATGTTAATGCTACAGTTACTGTTCATCTCAGAGTACGGAGTTGCTGAAAACTGCTTTAATCCCCAGTTATAATGTTGAAAATGTGAGCTCTGGAGTATACCTGAACCTTTTTAAACATCAGGTTATTTTGCAATGAAAACTTAATCTGCATTAATGCGTGTGATTAAAACAAAGTGCAATAATCTCACATACTCATCTTAAAAGAACACAATTTTAAACTTGCTTTACTATTATACTGTAGTGTGAATCAAATGGGTAGGTTCACAGGAAATTGAGCAGGAGGGATGGGTCAGGGCTAATGGGAAACAGAACAGTCAAGAGAGAGGAGAGACAGTAGAAAGGTTGAGTGGGAGGGGGTGGAATGTAACTCAAGGGAAGAGGTATAGCAAAGACCTGACTTTTCCAATGCTCAGATTTGATCTCTAGAACCCTGATTCTGCTGAATGCTGATTCCAAGTTTAATTTGCCAGCTGCTCTCCAGCCATTGATCCCAGACCAGCACAATGTTTCTGGTGCTTCCTTAAGAACTGTTGGGAGCTGCTTTTGCTTTGGGTCTGCAGTTCCCCCTAGATTTAAATTCCATCCATAAGACTGTAAGACAAAGGAGCAGAAGTCAGCCATTTGGCCCATCCAGTTTGCTGCGCCATTTTATCATGAGCTGATCCATTCTCCCATTTAGTCCCAGTCCCCCGACTTCTCACCATAACCTTTGATGCCCTGGCTACTCAGATACCTATCAATCTCTGCCTTAAGTACACCCAATGACTTGGCCTCCACTGCCACCCGTGGCAACAAATTCCATAGATTCACCACCCTCTGGCTAAAAAAAATTTCTTCGCATTTCTGTTCTGAATGGGCGCCCTTCAATCCTTAAGTCATGCCCTCTCGTACTAGACTCCCCCATCATGGGAAACAACTTTGCCACATCCACTCTGTCCATACCTTTCAACATTCGAAGAGCGGACAAACGTTCCTCATATGTCAACCCTCTCATTCCCGGAATCATTCTAGTGAATCTTCTCTGTACCCTCTCCAACATCAGCACATCCTTTCTTAGTGTGACTAATGCTCTTCATGTTGTTCTAAATCTGATTCTGGTTAGTGTTAGACTTTAGTCACCATCATCCAGAACAGGTGAAGAGGGAAGAACAGGAGTCATATCAAACTGATCTGGAATGGGACCCACTCTCCCATGAGGTGCTGGGGGATAAATTAGCATCAAACTGGGACTGCAGATAGGATGGCGGCAAACAGAATTCAATTCAATCCCAGCACTAAGGCTTCCTGCTGCTCTCCCTTTAGAACAGATATACTGTAGAAAGTATCCTGACTGGTTGCATTATTATCTGATGCAGCAATTCAAATAAGCAAGAACGCAAAACAATGTAGTAGTCTCTGCCCAATAAATCACTGGCACATCCTTCCCCACCATAGATTGTATTGACAGGAGGTGCTGACTCAAAGCAGCAACAACCATCATTAAAGATCCCCACTATCCTGGCTACCATTGAGCAGGAGATATAGAAGACTGAAATACCACACCAGAAAGTTCAAGAACAACTATTTGGTTCTCTTGAATCAACTGCCAAGACCCTAATTATTACAGTTTAGCAACACTGAATCCACCTTGCACTAAAATGGACTTTGTTTTTGTTGGCTATTGCCTACCAATCACCTCCCCCTTCCTTTTCTTCTATGGTCCCTCTCCTTTGCTATCAGATTCCTTCATCTCCAGCCCTTTATCTTTCCTACCCACCTGGCTTCATCTATTGCCTTCCAGCTCTCCTACTTCCCCTTCTTCCCACCTTTTTATTCTGGAGTCTTTCCCCTTCCTTTCCAGTCCTGAAGGGTATCAGCCTGAAACCTTGACTGTTTATTCATTTCCAATAGAAGCTGTCTGACCTGCTGAGCTCCTCCAGCAATTTGTGTGTTGCTTTGTTTGTTGTTTTCTTGTAAAAAAAATGAAGTAAAGCTAATGTTTTATTCATGATGTCATGTGCCAGTAAATATGCTAGTAAATTTTTCATTGCACCTGTGCATACATGCATCTCATCAAAATATACTACTCTTAGGAAATTAGATTTACTGTTGGTGCAATCCGTTTATTTCATTCTGGTCAACAATGATAAGCCAAAGGAAATCAGTATGTGCCAAAGGATAGAATTAAACAAATATCCAAGGATTTTAAAGCCAAAGAAAGTACAAATTTCAGAAACATGAAATGAAAACTAAGCAGGTTATACAGAGTCTATAGAAAGAGGAACAGAGTTAACACTGCAGGTTGATAAACTTTCATCAATATCATCACAGATTTACCTTTCTGCTAAAAAAGTCTGTGAGGCTTTCTCTCTACTAAGTATACTAAGTACTGCCTGACCTGCCAAGTATTTCTAGCAGGTTTCATCTCTGGATTATGGGACCAGCAGAGGTCACAGCAGTAGGGAGGGGAAATTCAAAGATTATAAAGCTAAAACATTTTCCACTGGCTGATTAAAATTTAAAGACAGTGTGTTAGTATTATATTATTGTTAAGAGCAGTTAAGATAACAATCTACTTGCACATAATTTTTCTTAAGAATTATTTTGAAGGTCTGCAATCACCAAGCTTCTGGTTATTTCACTCCAGAAATTGATTTACTCCAGGTACTGCTGACTTACTCAGTCTCCACATTTTAGGATTATATGGAAGAGCGATACCTTTATTGTCTGGACAGGAAATATATTTTATATTAGTAGTTCAAAAAGACAGATTCAGACCAATCCCCCAACATATTCATCAACCTATTCAAGTCCTATATTTGGAGCTATGATCAATTACTGCTTTACTTGGATTCATAGCTATAATGCAGCATTTTTAATACAACTCCAAAAAAATTCTTCTAACATTCCTCTCCAAACAAAACATTTGTAAATTGAAGAAACTCTTCTTTAAAAAAAAAATTTGCACCTTTGACAGGTTGAAATACGGCTACTTAAAATACAAAATATTCCATTTAAAAACAAACTGTAAACCAACAAAATTGATAATTTGAAAATGTGGCATTGTTTTTAGGAATCAAAACCAATGTCAAGTTAGATTACAGGTACAAATGAAATAGTAAAGTGAACAAATTAAGTGCACTGGTAAGTTTTCTTTCACAAATATCACAAGCTGCTCAATAAAACTGGCAGTATATCTAAGCTTTAAAATTTACAGATGTCACATTTGTTTGCTTCAGAAGATAACACATCTAAACCAATAGCACTTACGGATATTTTAGATAGTTTAATGGATGGATAACTTAAGTCATTGAAAATTGTAACAATCAATAATTTAAAGCCATCTCATTTAAGGTACCAACACACTTTCAATAAATGCATTTGCTAGTTAATTACAAGTTATGAAGCTTGAACACTAGCTTAGTGGAAGTGTGGCATCGGTCTTCCTGCTGTACCTGCAGTTCACTGTGGCAGTAATTTAATAACTACAGCAAACGGGAGAAGGCATCTGCAATCTGCCTTCATACAAACTCAGGTAAAAAAAATTACTAAGTATTTGTGATATATGAATTCGGGAACAAACCATTTATCAATAGACTGGTTTACCTCTTCAGCCTGGTCCCTCAAGCCAAGCGCCATGTCATTCCCCTTTGACTGATTAATTAACCAATCACAGGACATTTTTCAAAGGGAGCAGGATGGTTTATTTCAGCTAATGTTCAGTCTCTAATGGTGACACGTTACAGCCAACTCTGCTTTCTGGTCGGATAAACTGACGGAACAAAGGGTTGCCGATAAATCAAAGCCTCTCCCTTTAGCTCTGCAGTGGAGCTTAACAAAGCCCCGAGGAGCAAGTACCTAGGGCAAGTCTCTGCCAAAAACTGCCTCAACCGTCCGATTAAAAGTGGGTTTTTCCTAGGTTTTCAAATGTAGATCAGTCATCTCCTATGAATCTTTGTTACTATAAAAAGTAGACACCATAAAAAGTTCAGGTATGATCCTCACGCTATGAAGAAAAAGGAAGTGAAGCATTTCAATGTTTGCCAATGTCACAATGCTGCTAACCATTGCAGCAAAATGTGGGGGGGGGGAGACAGTTAATGACATTGTCTCAATGAGAGAGTTTGAACACGAAACACCAACAGTACACAAGCAGCAGCAAGGACTAGTAAAGTAAAAGGTGGTAAAAAGTACACCTATAAACAGTTGATGCAATTGGCTTAAAGGTCTCCCAGGTTTTCCCACCTGCAAGCCACTGTTAAGTCCAGAACGTCAGCTGATTTCAGTGACTGCTTCAAGCATTTGCCACATTGCTCAGTATAACTGAACATTGCTTCTGCAGACTCTCTCCCATCACTTCATTTACCATAACTTTTCTTATGACCAAACTTGCACTTAAGACTCCAGATAAACAGAACAAATTAATTCATCCCTCCCAATAAACAGAACCACAAACATTAGAAAAGGTAGATTACAAAACTTTGAAAGAAATTTATAATTTCTAAGCTAGAGTGCTTGTGTAGGAAGGAGTACTGTCTGTAGGAGGACACAAATAAGTAATATTTATGACTATTATATGAACAGGCTGCTGCACTGTTTCTAGATACTGCAAATACAAACAAGAAAACATCACAAAAGCAGCAGATTACAAATGACAACTACCCTTCACCACCCACACCCACCCCAACTGGCTCTGTTGATAACACTTTAAATTGTTTCCTCTGTGATGCTATTCTTAACTTTTTTGATCAATACCAATTAAGCTAACTTTAAGAATGCCATTCACCTCTGGTTTTCTGAGTAGTTAATGTTTACCTAATAATGGGTTCATGTTCACTCTACTTCCCCTTATGAAATTTTCCTTTCTCCACTGAAAGTTTTGACTCCTTGCTACACTAAAGTTCAACTAGCATCTCAATCAAATAGTCGATACATGAAATCTGACATGTCATTGTTTAAACAACCTGTCTAGGTGAGTCCACCTTTGCCAGACAAGATACAGTTGCTGCTTGCCATGGCTAATAAAAACAAAAAATGCTAGAAACACTCAGAAGGTCAGGTGGCATTTGTGTAAAGGAAAACAGTTAATATTTTAGGTCTACAACCTTTCATCAGTCCGCAAAATAGAGAAAACAAGTTAAAGTAACAGGAAAGGGAGGAGAATGAATGGAACATGGAACACCCCTGAAAAGGTGAGACTGGGTGACTTGATATTCAATTGAAGCAGTTACAATCATATTAAAGCTTCTTTATTTGCATCATACCTTACTAATGGCAAGGGTATGGTACATGCTCAGCAGATTCTCTTTTGGTTTCCCATTTCCAGCATGTTTATCTAATTTTCTTGCCAGGGCCATCAGATAAGACTGGTCAGTGTTTTTAAACCAGCAGTTATTTAAATAAGTGAACTATTCCAAATAATAATCAGTAATGTTCAAGAATGTTTCATTTTTCATGGAGATATGTTTATATGTAATATCTAATCTAATGTAATATGTTGCTGATACTATGGTCAACACCACTTTGAAAGGCTAAAATACACATCTTCACGCATATTGTTTTACTTGTGTAATGTAATATTATTTATAGCTTTATAAACTTATCTATAAAACAGGTGCAATAAAGGAGACCACCAACAGCCCTGATGGACGAAAGCAATACCTCCATTAGCTTGCTGCTTATTGATTACAGCTCAGGAGAACATACACCAATCGAGAGGTCAGCAGTGAAAAGGCAGCTTCAAGTCCTGGGTGTCAGTATCTCAGAATCTATATTGGGGTCAACAATATTGACACAATTATGACAAAGGAGCACTCGCAGCTTTACTTCATTGAGAGTTTGAGTAGATTTGGTATATTACCAAGGACTCTTAGCAAATTTCTACAGACGTAGCATGCATTCTCACTACTTGCATCACCACCTGGTACATAAGTGTCAATGCACACGATCACAAGAGGCTTTAAGGGTTGTAGACACAGTCAGCTCTATCAAGGGCACAACCCTGCCCACCATCTAGGTCATCTTTGAAAGTCAGTGCCTTAAGCAAGCAATATTCATCATTAAGGACCCTCACCACTCCATTTGGGACATGCCTTCTCATTACGACCAGTGGGAACTGGGTACAGGAACCTGAAGACCCACACAATGTTTTAGGAGTAGTTTCTTCCTCTCTTCCATCAGACCTCTGAACAGACCATGAACACTACTATAAGTTGCCATAAAAATAGTGTGAAAGAGAAATAGCAAGGTAATTTGTTACACCTGCACTGCTGCCACAATTTAAAAAAAACACATCTTTTATCATGGTTCCGGGAGACTGGAAGATTGCAAATGTCACTCCGCTATTTAAGAAGGGAGCAAGGAAGCAAAAAGGAAATTATAGACCTGCTAGCTTGACGTCGGTGGTTGGGAAGTTGTTGGAGTCGATTGTCAAGGATGAGGTTACAGAGTACCTGGAGGCATATGACAAGATAGGCAGAACTCAGCATGGATTCCTTAAAGGAAAATCCTGCCTGACAAACCTATTACAATTTTTTGAGGAAATTACCAGTAGGCTAGACAAGGGAGATGCAGTGGATGTTGTATATTTGGATTTTCAGAAGGTCTTTGACAAGGTGCCACACATGAGGCTGCTTAACAAGATAAGAGCCCATGGAATTACAGGAAAGTTACATACATGGATAGAGCGTTGGCTGATTGGCAGGAAACAGAGAGTGGGAATAAAGGGATCCTATTCTGGTTGGCTGCCGGTTACCAGTGGTGTTCCACAGGGATCAGTGTTGGGGCCGCTTCTTTTTACATCGTACATCAACGATTTGGATTATGGAATAGATGGCTTTGTGGCTAAGTTTGCTGACGATACGAAGATAGGTGGAGGGGCCGGTAGTGCTGAGGAAACGGAGAATCTGCAGAGAGATTTGGATAGATTGGAAGAATGGGCAGAGAAGTGGCAAATGAAGTACAATGTTGGAAAGTGTATGGTTATGCACTTTGGCAGAAAAAATAAACGGGCAGACTATTACTTAAATGGGGAAAGAATTCAAAGTTCTGAGATGCAACGGGACTTGGGAGTCCTCGTACAGGATTCCCTTAAAGTTAACCTCCAGGTTGAGTCGGTAGTGAAGAAGGCGAATGCAATGTTGGCATTCATTTCTAGAGGAATAGAGTATAGGAGCAGGGATGTGATGTTGAGGCTCTATAAGGCGCTGGTGAGACCTCACTTGGAGTACTGTGGGTAGTTTTGGTCTCCTTATTTAAGAGAGGATGTGCTGACGTTGAAGAGGGTACAGAGGAGATTCACTAGAACGATTCCGGGAATGAGAGGGTTAACATATGAGGAACATTTGTCCGCTCTTGGACTGTATTCCTTGGAGTTTAGAAGAATGAGGGGAGACCTCATAGAAACATTTCGAATGTTAAAAGGCATGGACAGAGTGGATGTGGCAAAGTTGTTTCCCATGATGAGGGAGTCTAGTACGAGAGGGCATGACTTCAGGATTGAAGGGCGCCCTTTCAGAACAGAAATGCGAAAAAATTTTTTTAGTCAGAGGGTGGTGAATCTATGGAATTTGTTGCCACGGGCAGCAGTGGAGGCCAAGTCATTGGGTGTATTTGAGGCAGAGACTGATAGGTATCTGAGTAGCCAGGGCATCAAAAGTTATGGTGACAAGGCGGGGCAGTGGGACTAAATAGGATAAACTGGATCGGCTCATGATAAAATGGCGGAGCAGACTCGATGGGCCAAATGGCCGACTTCTGCTCTTATGTCTTATCAGAGCATTCTGCTCTTATGTCTTGTCTTATGGTCTTATCAGTGACAATAAATCTGATTGGGATTCTGAACAGCAGTAAGGAACTAAGTTATGGTTTTGCAATTAAAGTAGTATACATCTTCAATTTGCTTGTAAATCCCCTGAATTTCACGTCACATGCTGGTGATAATAAATCTGAATTGAGGAAATAGCACCCTCTACTGCTCAAGTCAATCTGTACCAGAAATTCAACAGACTAAATTTATGTACAAATCTCTTCTCAGGCTTCTAGCCAGGTCCAGGTGTCGATTTTAACCTATGTTTTGATGACAAGCTCCGCCACCTTTCTCAGGGATTTCATAAGATGGCGTTTATCATCAAAATGTGGACCTACTTGGAACCCCAAGAAGAGTTTATGCTTCATATACACCAGGAAAGCACTAGATCCTTTTTCAAAAAAACACTGAACTCATCTTTGCAAATGTACAAAAGTGCTAAACACACAATATTAGGTAGCAATCCATTCTTGTATTTTCCTCAACTAATCAATCCCGATCATACTAGCTACTGGCACGGGCAAATAGTATGTTCATTGTGGATTAGCTGGTAATCACTTTGTTTTTAAATGAGCTAATAATGGAAAAAAACAAACTCCAGAGGCTTCCTAGAAACATAGAAAACCTACAACACAATACAGGCCCTTCGGCCCACAAAGTTGTGCCAAACATGTCCCTACCTTAGAAATTAGTGGCAGTCATACTTTATTGATCCCGGGGGAAATTGGTTTTCGTTACAGTTGCACCATAAATAATAGATAGTAATTAAGCCATAAATAGTTAAATAGTAATATGTAAATTATGCCAGGAAATAAGTCCAGGACCAGCCTATTGGCTCAGGGTGTTCGACCCTCCAAGGGAGTTGTTGTAAAGTTTGGTTGTCACAGGCAGGAATGACTTCCTATGACACTCTGCATTGCATCTTGGTGGAATGAGTCTCTGGCTGAATGTACTCCTGTGCCCAACCAGTACATTATGTAGTGGATGGGAGACATTGTCCAAGATGGCATGCAACTTGGCCAGCATCCTCTTTTCAGATACCACCGTCAGAGAGTCCAGTTCCATCCCCACAACATCACTGGCATTACAAATGAGTTTGTTGATTCTGTTGGTGTCTACCCTCAGCCTGCTGCCCCAGCACACAACAGCAAACATGATAGCACTGGCCACCACAGACTCGTAGAACATCCTCAGCATCGTCCGACAGATGTTAAAGGACCTCAGTCTCCTCAGGAAATAGAGACGGCTCCGACCCTTCTTTTAGACAGCCTCAGTGTTCTTTGACCAGTCCAGTTTATTGTCAATTCGCATCCCTAAGTATCTGTAATCCTCCACCATGCCCACACTGACCCCCTGGATGGAGACCGGGGTCACCGGTACCTTAGCTCTCCTCAGGTCTACCACCAGCTCCTTAGTCTTTTTCACACTAAGCTGCAGATAATTCTGCTCACACCATGTGACAAAGTTTCCTACCACAGCCCTGAACTCAGCCTCATCTCCCTTGCTGATGCATCCAACTATGGCAGAGTCATCTGAAAACTTCTGAAGATGACAAGACTCTGTGCAGTAGTGGAAGTCCGAGGTGTAAATGGTGAAGAGAAAGGGAGACAAGACAGTCCCCTGTGGAGCCCCAGTGCTGCTGATCACTCTGTCGGAAACACAGTGTTGCAAGCACACGTACTGTGGTCTGCCAGTCAGGTAATCAAGAATCCATGACAGCAGGGAAGCATCCACCTGCATCGCTGTCAGCTTCTCCCCCAGCAGAGCAGGGCGGATGGTGTTGAACGCACTGGAGAAGTCAAAAAACATGACCCTCACAGTGCTCGCTGGCTTGTCCAGGTGGGCGTAGACACGGTTCAGCAGGTAGACGATGGCAGCCTCAACTCCTAGTCGGGGTTGATAGGCTAACTGGAGGGGATCTAAGTGTGGCCTGACCATAGGCCGGAGCAGCTCCAGAACGAGTCTATCCAGGGTCTTCATGATGTGGGAGGTCAATGCCACCGGTCTGTAGTCATTGAGGCCGCTGGGGCGCGGCGTCTTCGGCAAGGCACGAGGCAGGATGTCTTCCACAGCACAGGAACCCTCCGGAGCCTCAGGCTCAGGTTGAATATATGGCGAAGTACTCCACATAGCTGAGGGGCCCAGGCTTTGAGCACCCTGGTACTGACACCATCCGGTCCTGCAGCGTTGCTTGGGTTGAGATGTTTCAGCTGTCTTCTCACCTGTTCAGCTTGAAGCCCACCGTGGTGGTTTCGTGTGGGGAAGGGGTATAGTCATGAGAGCAGGGTGGGGGACTGTGAGAAGGGGTAGGAGGGGAGAGTGGAATATGTGTTGGTTGGGGGCCAACAACAGATGGCTCATGTGGTGGATGGGCAGGAGCCACAATGTCAAATTACTAGGCTTACCAATAGCCCTCTATTTTTCTAAGCTCCATGTACCTATCCAAAAGTCTCTTAAAAGACCCTATCGTATCCGCCTCTGCCACCGTTGCTGGTGGCCCTTTCCACGCACCCACTACTAAGTAAAAAACTTACACCTGACTTCTCCTCTGTACCTGCTTCCAAGCACCTTAAACCTGTGCCCTCTTGTGACAACCATTTCAGCCCTGTGAAAAAGCCTCTGACTATCCACACGATCAATGCCTCTCATCATCTTATACACCTCTATCAGGTCACCTCTCATCCTCCGTCGCTCCAAGGAGAAAAGGTCGAGTTCACTCAACCTATTCTCATAAGGCATGCTCCCCAATCCAGGCAACATCCTTGTAAGTCTCCTCTGCACCCTTTCTGTGCTTCCACATCCTTCCTGTAGTGAGGCGACCAGAACAGAGCACAGTAATCCAAGTGGGGTCTGACCAGGGTCCTATATAGCTGCAACATTACCTCTCAGCTCCTAAATTAAATTCCATGATTGATGAAGGCCAATACACCGTATGCCTTCTTAACCACAGAGTCAGCCTGCGCAGCTGCTTTGAGCGTCCTATGGACTCAGACCTCAAGATCCCTCTGATCCTCCACACTGCCAAGAGTCTTACCATTAATCTATATTCTGCCATCATATTTCCTAGGTACCCTTTTGTTTATAATTCAATAATGAAAGAACACATCAAATGTTTTGTTTAATTCCATTAAGCATCAACTTAAAAATAATAATATCTACATGGTTGTAATATTGAAAACACATTTTTATTGCATCACCAGTTCTAATACACCTTTCACTATTCTCCCATCCATAAATAAAAACTAAACTTGATTTACTTTATAACCGGAGATCGAAAGACAATGGAAAAAGGATTGTTAATATTATTTTTTATCACCAGTTGGACCACAAAATTGACATAGGAACAGTCAAAATTGAAGGCCACTTTTGTCTAAACTACCCGATTCTGCCTCTCCTTCAACTGTGTCTAAACTGCTAATGAAAAAGTATGTCCATCATCAAGCTGCTCACTAATACAAGACTAGAAATAAACAGCAAAAGGTAAAATTATGTAAATCTCTTACAAATTCTATGCGGATGCTGTGACGAGAATACACATAGATGTTAGCTGTCCTGTGAGATCAGCAGTTGGTCTGCCACCTGTCCTCAGGGGAAGGAGAGATAAAGAACACAATTAAACAGCATCTGGAGATGTGTAATGAAGGGACGGGAGAGAGAGAGCTGTCTGGAGCGGCTCCCCCTTTGAACCCTGAACTGTTTGAAGTGATGGACAGGCGATACCCCAGCAGGGGGATAAAAAGGCACAGGTTCAGTAAGGCAGGGCACATGACACCCGAGGTAACGAGACCCTGGAAGCGGTGCGCCTCTCACAAGTCGGTGGGAAGTACTGGACAACGCACAGGGTGGAAAGGTACGATCAGCGGGAACCCGGTGTGTGTCCGCCCTTGCTTGGGTGCCGGGTTCAATGCAGAGGATCGACCGCATCTGGAGGAGGGGTCACAGTCGGTGACCTCAGGTGACATCACCAAGGACCTGCCCAAAAGCTGCTTGTGAGCAATTATCGCCGGTCTATGAGTGGAAGCAGTTTCTGAATGATCAGTCATTCTCTCTCTCTCCCCCCACGTTGTCCATCGCCATAGCAACGATTACTGCGAACTGAACTACTAAATTGGACTGAACTTTGTGTCACTTTGAAATTGGTCATTTATCCCTAGACAACGATAGAGCTTGATTGATGCTGTTATCTTAATTCTGTGCACGTGTGTTTATCATTGCTGAACTGTTGCATTTATTATCCTTTCGATTACTGTGTTGCTTGTTTCTTTAATAAAACTTTCTTAGTTCTAGTAATCCAGACTCCAACTGAGTGATCCATTTCTGCTGGTTTGGCAACCCAGTTACGGGGTACGTAATATAAGTGGGGTTCTCGTCCGCGATTTTGAACGCTAAATTTGGGACGGAGTAAATTGATTGGGTTAAAATTCCCGAAAGAAAGAAAAGACAAACAGCAGAAATGGAGGCTAAGGAATTTATAAAGGCGGCGACCTTGGAGGCATTAGAGGATGCCAGGAAATCGGAATTGGTAGCTGTGGCCAAACGGTTGAATCTTGCTAAAGGTGAAGTCGACAATGAGGAGAGAGGAGATACACAGAGCTATTGTAGAGCACTATGTATCTAAAGGTGTGTTTCCCCAAGGCGAGCTGGGGGTGGTATCTATTGAAAAACCTGCTGGAGACGCGGTACAGGTGCAGCTTGAAAAACTGAGACTCGAGCACGAGTTCCGGGTACGACAGTTGGAGTGAGAAGAGAAGGAGAGAGAGGTAGAAAGACGAGAGAGAGAGAGAGACAGTTGGAGAGAGAAGAGAAAGAGAGAGAGAGTTGGAGAGAGAAGAGAAAGAGAGGGACAGACAGTTGGAGAGAGAGGAGAAACAGAGGGACAGACAGTTGGAGAGAGAGGAGAAACAGAGGGAAAGGAAATTCGAATTGGAGAAGTTAAGGTTAAGGGCAGAGCAGGGGTTTGTGCCGAACCAAGGTGGAGGGTTCCGGGCGACCCAGGAGGTTAGGCTGGTTCCCCCATTTGACGATACTGACGTGGATCGGTACTTTCTCCACTTCGAAAAAGTGGCTATAAGTCAGGAATGGCCGAGGGATAAGTGGGCTGTGTTACTTCAGAGTGTACTGAAAGGGAAAGCCCAAGAAGCTTACTCCGCTTTGTCCGCGGAAGATGCCCAGAGGTGGTGAAAGAGGCCATCCTCAGGATTTATGAGTTGGTCCCGGAGGCATACCGGCAGAGGTTCCGGAATGCGCGGAAGCAGTGGGACCGCACATATTTGGAGTTTGCCAATGAGATGCAGACATATTGTGAGCGTTGGTCTGCCTTGAAAGGGGTAGAGGGGGATTATGACAGACTGCTGCAGCTGATCCTGATTGAGCAGTTTAAAGGTTGTGTCCCTGAGGGTATGAGACCCTACCTCGATGAGAAAGAGGCAGCCATGTTAGCCGCAACTGCTAAGTTAGCGGATGAGTATGCGTTGACACATAAAATGAAGTTTGCCCCCAGTAAAGGCTACCAGAAGGGTAGTCAGGACGGCGGGGAGAGTCCGCCGGAAAAGTCAGAAAGTAAGCCGGGGACTAGTGAAAAGGATAAGGTAGACCGGGAGCAGTCTGGTAGGATGTCCCCTGGAGTCGCCTGTTATAATTGTGGGAAAGCCGGACACTTTGCGTCCAGGTGCTTTGCCCCAAAGAAGGAGACGGGAAAAGGAAAAACAGCGATTTTGAATGGCTGTATCCAGCTGTTAAGCGAACCGCTAGGGACGATCAGGTCTGCCAAAGTTCAGGAAGGGTGCGAGAGGTTTATCTCGGCCAGATTGGTGTCAGTGAAGGAGGGGTTAAAACCAGTTCCAGTGCGGATCTGGAGAGACACGAGAGCGTGTCAGTCACTAATACTGAAGAGTATATTAGAGTTTAGCTCAGAGACCCAGACTGGGGAGGTAGAGGTCAAAGGTGTTGGGGAAGGGACAGAGTCAGTCCCTTTGCACCAGATACACTTACAAAGCAACCTGGTCTCTGGACTAGTCACGATCGGGGTGAGGTCCGAATTACCGATGAAAGGCATGGAAGTCTTGGTCGGTAATGACATCGCCAGGGGAATCGTGCTCCCAGTTGTGAGATTGACAGGTCAGCCTGCCAGCATTGAGACCACGCCCATGGACTCACAGGTTCATCACGGGACCGCGGTAGTGAATTTAGCTGAAACGTTTCTGCCAGCCTTGTACGAGAAGGGGGTAGAAAGTGAAAAGAAGGATTGTAGTGAGACAAGAGGCAGTGAGGGAGCTGGGACAGACGTAGCAGTAGCCAGGAAAGAATTTGTGCAGACACAGGAGTGAGACGAGGGACTGATGGTTTTGGCAGAGACAGCTCTCTCTGACACAGCTTTAACAAGGGAACTAGTAGGCTATTGTGTGGAGGAGGAAGTGCTAAGAAACAAAGGGAAATCAAGTACAGTACCCGCAGATGAGGAGTGGGGGGTGGTGCAAAAGAGTTATGAGGATGAGATTTTTAACCTGGCCCACAAGGTACCCCCGGTGGACATTTTGCAGTGCTGGAGGAAACAGTTGGTGGAATCATGAAAGAGGTTTACCGGCTGCCCAGCGGGAAGGATGTTATTGATCATGACCAACGCGAACTGAGACGGTCACAGGCTTTTGATATGCTAACAAACCTAGTCGGTGTTAGTGTGGAAATCAATGAAGCTAGGGGCCCCCTGATAAGAGAAAAAAACCATTTTGAAAAGATTAGTATGGGATCGATCAGATGGGAGAAGGCTATTGTTTTGGCCAGGTCTACTGGTAAGGTCTCTCCCTTAATCCCCGAACAAAGCGACTCTTTAGGAGTAATTAAACGACTCGCACCCGTGCGGTTGATTGTCCCGAGGTGATGCAAAGAACTGGGACGTTGGGTGATGTCTGTTACAATAGGCCAGCCTAGCAAATAACATCCATATATAATGAGTAATTCAGTGACTAAAGGGCTGATGAACACAGAGGTGTGTATTGGCAATTTAATACGGCTGTCTGAAGCCAGCTTGATAGTGAACCTTGAAAAAAATAAGTGCGGCCACATGAAGGTCACTTACCTGGGAATTGTGGTAACACAGGGGCAGCTAGCAGCGATGCAAGCTACAGTGCAGGCTATCGCTGACCTCCCAACCCCGACAGACAAGAGGGCCCTCAGAAGGCTCTTGGAGATGGTGGAGTACTGTAGGAAGTTTTGCCATAACTCTACGGTCACTACCCCTCCCCCTCCTACTAAGCCCTTGCGAGAGAAAACTAGATCGGAATGGGACGACCCTTGTTATTGTGGTCCGGGACAAAGCCAAATGAGAGGTTACATTGATCGCAATTCATCAGTGTTTTTGGCCACTATGAAGTTTGCTGAGTTGGAGCCTGGTCTAAGGGATCATTAATAAAAGGAACAGAAAATGTGATGACTGTCTGTCAAGGTGTTGACAACTTCAAATTCCCTGTATTAGCCAAATAGCTGATAACGATGTATATTTGTGTGTATCAAATAATGTATTCATGTTTGTAATTTTTACCTCCCGGTAAAAATCCTTAAAGGGAGAAAGTGTGACGAGAATACACATAGATGTTAGCTGTCCTGTGAGATCAGCAGTTGGTCTGCCACCTGTCCTCAGGGGAAGGAGAGATAAGGAACACAATTAAACAGCATCTGGAGATGTGTAATGAAGGGACGGGAGAGAGAGAGCTGTCTGGGCGGCTCCCCCTTTGAACCCTGGACTGTTTGAAGTGATGGACAGGCGATACCCCAGCAGGGGGATAAAAAGGCACAGGTTCGCTGAGGCAGGACACACGACACCCGAGGTAACGAGACCCTGGAAGCGGTGCGCCTCTCACGAGTCGGTGGGAAGTACCGGACAACGCACAGGGTGGAAAGGTACGATCAGCGGGAACCCAGTGTGTGTCTGCCCTTGCTTGGGTGCTGGGTTCACTGCAGAGGATCAACCGCATCTGGAGGAGGGGTCACAGTCGGTGACCTCAGGTGACATCACCAAGGACCTGCCCAAAAGCTGCTTGTGAGCAATTATCGCCGGTCTGTGAGTGGAAGCCGTTTCTGAATGATCAGTCGTTCTCTCTCTCCCCCAACATTGTCCATCGCCATGGCAACGATTACTGTGAACTGAACTACTAAATTGGACTGAACTTTGTGTCACTTTGAAATTGGTCATTTATCCCTAGACAACAATAGAGTTTGATTGATGCTGTTATCTTAATTCTGTGCACATGTGTGTTTATCATTGCCGAACTGTTGCATTTATTATCCTTTCGATTACTGTGTTGCTTGTTTCTTTAATAAAACTTTCTTAGTTCTAGTAATCCAGACTCCAACTGAGTGATCCATTTCTGCCGGTTTGGCAACCCAGTTACCGGGTACATAACAATGCAAACAAAAATTGCTCTTCAACCAACCTTCACAAAAAGTAATCTCACTATAATTTGCCAATGGAATGACTGATAATATGGTGAGCACTCAAATCATATTCAAAATATGATTAACTATACCATTATCTTACCAAGAAATGCAGACTGCTTATCACAAAAAAGGCATATGCAGATTTCTTATCTAAAGAACATAATTTGATAAGCTTCCAGTCAAAGTTATTACATGACTTCCCTAGCTTATGAACCCTCAACATATGCACAGCCTGCACATACAAATAAGCATTTAGAAGTCTGGCAGAATGGATTTACTGGTTGATGCAGAGCTGCAGGTATCTTCCGCTCTTTGCCAACTTGCTTCATAGCATATGAACAATGCACTCAAACAGAGCTCTGCCATAACCTAGAAATGTTCAGCAAGATCTTCTCATATCATTCATACAGAGCTAAATTTTATTACTTATTTGTACAACTACTTCCTGCTCAATTTGATTGGACAGGACTCCATGCCATAGGGAATAATTATACCGAAAGAATAACTTAAAATGGAAAGTAAAAAAGAAATGAGTAATTTTGCTCAAGTACAGATATCATATTGTTGGAAGAGGGATCATAGTAGCACCAATGACACATGCTTCAGTATTACTTACCAAGACCATGAAACAATATTTCTCAAGGTTAGGTGTCTATTTTGCTTTATTTACACAATGAATGGGTAACCACTTTGTTCTGTCCATGGTGAATTCTTAATTATTTGATGACCCTTGGAGCACTTCTATAGCTTTCTAGATCAATATGCATCAGATGCCCTTTCTTTAATAGATTCATTAATTCCACCACTGCAATAATAATTTCTACCATAACATCAATAAAGATTAAAGTCTGTCACGAGCCTTGTGGCCCATCAGGCTGGTGCTTATGCCAGCTTCCGTGGCGTGAAGCGACTGAGAGTACGAGACTCACACCCCCACCCCCCACCCCGGATAGGACACCAGTCTATCATGAGGTTAACCTCCAGTATTTTTGCTGGTACCGATTCTCAGCTGGGTAGACTAGAACACTGTGTGGTTAAGTGCCTTCCTCAAGGACACACATGCTGCCCCGGCCGAGGCTCCAACCCACAACCTTCAAATCGCTAGTCCAACGCCCTAACCACTTGGCCACGCGCCACACATAACATTAATAGAAGCACATAAATTGCAGTGTTCATCAACATTTCTGGAAGTTTAACTCAACTGAATCCTTCTAAGTGCCTACCATAGCAATACTGATGCAGCAAATCATTTATTCACACAAACCTCCACAAAACGCCTCATGGCAGAAGAAACAGTGTGACTATTGTAGATCATTGCAAAACAACAAGAGAGCAATGTTTGGATTCTATAGTATAACTTTAGCAGCTGCTTCATAAAACTGCAAGGGCAAAGCAGGAAGAGGTTTGCAGAGGAATATCCAACTTTATTTCTTATGAACAGCTAATATAATGATCCAAGAGCAAGTGGAATCTTAAAAAAATGTTGCACTCAATTCTTAAAGAAAATATGAAAATGAAATATGCACAAGTGATTGGAAAATTATTTTAAATACCAATTATTAAGGTATTTGTATGTGCATTAGATTTCATATTCACATTTTTTTAAAATATGGAATTTTCTGACATTTTGCTTAATGTAACCCACTGATGTTCCATTTTCCCACCAAAACTATAAATCATTAGTCAGAGTAATAATTCCTCTTACAATAAATAGGAAGCTAGCATGACTTATTGTAAGAATGCACAGCTGAATTCCTCACATTTGTAGGGCTTGTATAGAAATTAAAAATAAAAACATAACACTTTATTATCATAACTCTTTGCTTCCTTCTTTCCTTTTGTTTCAGTTAAACTTGTTATTGAGTTTGAAAATCCCTGCAAGGATATCACATACAATTTAAAGGGGATGTCTATTTAAATAAGGTGTAGATGTATTTGTCAAATATTTTGCAATTTACTTCAATAACAATAAAGGCTAAAGTGGACATTTCCTGTGGTGCCATTTTTAAATAGCTTACTATAATTTTTCTACAACATCACCTCAGTAAACATCTGTGCATCTCACATTAACTACATAATCAAAATGAAAAGTGTCACATAACCCAGCATTGTTTTTCATTTAAATGTGCAATAAAAGATATTTTTGTTTGTTTGAACCTCAACTGTTTTTATTCACCTCATTTACGCAGTAGCAGATGAATTAAAAACATTAAATACTCCTGATTAGAGGAGAGGACAAAAAATTAAGCCGAAACAAGTATCAGTTGTTAAACTCAGTCGTTGAGACTCAGGATAAAAACTGTAATATTGCAACAATTGATCTGTCGGATCATAGCCCAGTCTCTATGTCTCTAATCCTGGAAAGGAAAATGAGGAAAACACTATGGAGGCTAAACTCACATATACTCAATAACCCAAAAGTAATGGAGAGATTAAGGGGAGAAATCAAAGAATATCTAGACCTTAATGACACGGGAGAAACATCACCAGTGATCTTATGGGATACCTTGAAAGCTGTACTGAGAGGGAAAATTATTTCCATTACCACTCACATGAAAAAAATCAATGCACAAAAATTAGCAGACCTTCAAGGAAAATTAAAACAACTTCAAGTTGTAGATAGCAACAAATGTAATTCAAATCGAAAACAGGAAATTAGGAAATTGCAAAGTGAAATTGACGATGTTTATACGTTGGAAACTCAAAGAAATTTTCTTTACCTGAGACAAAAGAATTATGAAGTAGGAGGTAAATCAGCTAGATTATTAGCATATAAATTACGAAAACAACAAGCAGACAATACAATTCATAAAATAAAGAATCCAAAGACAAAGCTTGTGGAGAGTACAATAGGGAAAATTCAAGAGAGTTTTGAAACATATTATCGAGAGCTGTACTCCCAACCCCGGGCCCCCAATGAGCCCTATATAGACAGTGTATTGAATTTTTTAGATCTACCTAAACTTACAGATTTACAAAATGAAAGTTTATTAGAACCAGTAACCGTCAAAGAACTGAACGTGGCCATCTCTAGGTTAAAGGCTGGAAAGTCCCCGGGTTCTGATGGGTTTACCTCAGAGTGGTACAAGTCCCTGAAGACACAGTTAGCCCCATTACTACTTAACACCTTTAATTGGATCTTGCAGAAAGGAGAAACTCCACCTTCCTGGAGAGAAGCGATTATTTCAGTTATTCCTAAAGAGGGTAAAGATAAAGTAGAATGTGGCAATTATCAGCCAATTAGTGTTCTTAATTTAGATTACAAACTATTTACATCTATATTAGCGCGCAGATTGGAAAAGCTTTTACCTGGCCTAATCCACTTAGACCAGACTGGATTTATTCAACAAAGGCAAACACAGGACAACATAAGGAGAACTCTGCACATATTAGAACAGGCTAATAAGAACAAGACAGAGACAATGGTAGTCGGACTGGACGCTGAGAAAGCTTTTGATTCGGTTAGTTGGGCATTCCTATACAGAGTGTTAGGAAGATTCAGCTTTCAAGAAAAGTTTATTAAAGTAATTCAGACTCTATATGACAGCCCTACAGCCCGAATTAAGATAAATGGGGACCTCCCTGACTCCTTCATCTTAGAGAGAGGCACTAGACAGGGATGCCCAATTTCTCCTCTCCTTTTTGCGCTATATATTGAACCGCTTGCCCAACTAATAAGACAGAGCGAAATCGTAAAAGGTATCGAGGTGGCAGGGATTGAACAGAAAGTGGCGTTATTCGCAGCTGATGTTTTGGTCTATCTGAGTGAACCAGAAAAATCATTTATAGGATTGTTTACACTGTTGGATGACTTTGGGAAAATATCAGGTTATAAAATAAATGTAAAGAAAACGCAAGTTATGTCCCTAAATTATACACCATCCAAAAAATAGCAGGATACATATGATCTTAAGTGGGAAGCTAAATCATTAAAATATTTAGGAGTAACCCTGCCGAAGGATCTTTCAACATTGTCACAGGTAAATTATGGGCCATTAATCTCAGAGATAAAAGCAGATATGCATAGATGGAATCTTATCCCCTTTTCAAGTTTAAATTCAAGGATAAATACTATAAAAATGAATATTCTTCCTCGGTTATTGTATCTTTTCCGTACTTTACCGGTGGAGGTGGATGATAATCAATTCAGGTAATGGGACAAATGGATTTCCCACTTCATTTGGCAAGGAAAGAAACCTAGAATTCGATATAACACCTTATAGTTAGGGAAGGAAGGAGGAGGTATGGTTCTTCCTTGCCTGAGAAATTATTTTTATGCCTCACAGATAACCCCTCTGTTATATTGGTGTAATAGGGAATATAAGGCTAGATGGAAGGAAATAGAATTTGGATTAGTTGACAGTTTTCCTCTTCAGGCCTCAATAGCTGACAAAGTATTGATGGCCCAGTTAGAAAAATTTAAAAACGCTTTGATAAATCTTATATTAAAAGTATGGCAGAAGGTGGTTAATTCATGTGGAATTAATAACATGTTAAAACTCTTTAGATAGTGTGCATATGATACCGAATTCCTTCCCAACAGAGGAGATAAAAGATTTGAGCTATGGATAAAGAAAGGTCTTACAACCTACCTCTCATTTATAGATAAAAGAGTATTACAAAGTTTCCAAATCCTGCAGGACAACCATGGCCTAGAACATAATGACTTTTTTAGGTACCTTCAAGTACGAAACTATGTTAACCAGAGTTGTAGATATACAGACCTATCAACAGTAGAATTAGAATTTTTCAAGATTCTGAATTCGGCTTGCAGTTCAATACCTAGTAAATCAGTTTCTCGATTATATAACATACTCTCCCATGCTAAAAATGTAAATACACTGTATATTAAAGAGAAGTGGGAGAAAGAAGCGGGGTTGGTACTTTCAGAGGAGGCTTGGGGGAAAATCTGCAGCTTTCAATGGTCCTCGACTAATTCTTTGACTTGGAGAGAACATTGTTGGAAAAACATTATAAGATACTTCAAGACCCCATACCAGGAAAAATATAAAGATACAAATGTGATGTGTTGGAGAAGGTGCGGCTCCAAGGAGGCAAATCATTTTCATATTTTTTGGGATTGCCCTAAATTAAGTCTATTTTGGGAAGGTATTCATAAAACATTAGTTAAGGTACTTGGGTCCCAGATACCTCTGAACTTTGAGACGCTCTATTTGGGGCATGTATTGTTTCTTGACTAGAAGGAAGATATAAAGTTGCTGCAGGCCCTCTTAGCGGCAAGTAAGAAATCAATCACTAGAAAATGGCTAAATCCAATACCACCTACATTAGAAGATTGGTACGAAATTATCTTGGAAATATTTAAAATGGAAAAGTTGACTTACTCCCTGAGAACTCAAAAAGAAAAATTTTATCAAATCTGGAATAAATGGATTGAATATATAACCCCAATGCGAGCAGACTTTAGATGACCCTCCTAATGATTTATACTGCTCTTCTCATCAACACAGTAATATTGCTAACATAAGCGCCCCTAGTCTAAATGTTTGTTTTTTTTGTTTTCTTTTGGAAAATAGAGAATTAACACAAGTAAAGGGAAAGATTTGGGAAAGGGATAAAAAAAATGAAAAAATTAAGTAAATAAGTACATAGAGATTGGATAATTATGTCTGCGGGCAGGAGCAAGCATGAACAAATTAGGATATAAACACCTACAATGGTTGATACATAGGCTTATATACAACATTTTGGACCAGTGGAAATGGTCCAGAAGGGTTATATGGAAACTATTATTACCATTTTTCTTAACAACTAATTCCATTACTTAGCCTAATAGGTTAGATTTACCACAGTACATAATTATCTACTTAAATGTTTATTTTCCTTTTATATCATCTCAATGTGTACTTAAGAATGTATAAATAATTGTAGTTTTATACATATAAAAAAATGGAAAAGGTTATATGTGTGAAAAAAGTACATGATATTTGTGAATTCCTTATCCAAAAAATAAAATTTAAAAAAAATAAATCACAATAAAATGCGATGTACACAAAAAAAAATAAACAAACTCAGTCGTTGACAGAAGAGCTTGCCAAACTTGATCCAAACCTTGACCATTTTAGAACTGCACTGAGGAGCAAACAGCTTCCAGCATTCCTAAATTGCTCCCGAGGAAGCAGCAGTAAAAAATCTCAAAGCCATTGAAAAATGATTAACAACACCAGCGTCTGAACGACTGGCATAATGTTTTGAGTAGCTGGTCAAGGACTACATTTGCAGCATGCTGCCACCCACACTGGACCCCCTACAATTTGCCTACCGACACAACCGATCAACAGATGACGCAATAGCCACAGCTCTACACACTGTCCTTACACATCTGGAGGAGAAAGATGCTCATGTTCTTGGTCTGCAGTTCAGCATTCAACACCATAATTTCCTCCAGGCTTGACAAGAAGCTCAGAGACCTCGGCCTTCATCCTGCCTTGTGTAGTTGGATCCTGGACTTCCTGTCAGGTTGCTGGCAGGTAGCAAGAGTGGGCTCCCTCACCTCCACCCCTCTGACCCACAGCACAGGTGCCCCTCAGGGCTGTGTACTAAGCCCCCTCCTTTACTCTCTGAACACCCATGACCGTGTCGCCACCCACAGCTCCAATCTGCTAATTAAATTTGCTGACAACACTACATTGATTGGCCTTATCTCAAATAATAATGAGGCAGCCTACAGAGAGGAAGTCTTCACCCTGATACAGTGGCGTCAAGAAAACAAATTCTCCCTGAAATGTCACAAAACAAAGGAGCTGGTTGTGGACTATAGGAGGAATGGAGACAGGCTAACCCCTATTGACATCAATGGATCTGGGGTTGAGAGGGTGAACAGCTTTAAGTTCCTCAGCATAAACATCACCAAGGATCTCACGTGGTCTGTACATACCAGCTGTGTGATGAAAAAGGAACAACAGCGCCTCTTTCACCTCAGATAGTTGAAGAAGTTTTGTATGCCCCCCCACCACCACCAAATTCTAAGAACTTTCTATAGGGGCACGATTGAGAGCATCCTGACTGGCTGCATCACAGTCTGGTATGGGAACTGTACTTCCCTCAATCGCAGGACTCTGCAGAGAGTGGTGTGGACAGCCCAGCACATCTGCAGATGTGAACTTCTCACTGCTCGGGAAGAAGGACCGAAGGATCATTGGAGACCCGAGTCACCCCAACCACAAACTGTTCTAGCTGCTACCATCCAGGAAACAGTACCGCAGCATAATAGCCAGGACCAACAGGCTCCGGGTCAGCCTCTCCCACCAGGCCATCAGACTGCTTAATTCATGCTGATGCAACTGTATTTCTATGTTATATTGACTATCCTGTTGTACATAATACAAATATTTATTATAAATTACTATAATTGCACATTGCACATTTAGACTGAGATGTAACGAAGACTTTTACTCCTCATGTATGTGAAGGATGAAAGTAATAAAGTCAATTCAACACATATCATCTCAATGATGCTGTAGTCTATTAGTTAATTTCAGATCCATGTTAAATCTCAAACATATGATTGAAACCAATACAACCTAAAACTAAGCACAACATTTTAGTATATGGGTAGTTAATCTCAGAAATGAGATAAATGTAGAGTTTTTTTTTCCAGTTTATATCTGGAGGCCACATAAGTAAAATGAGAAGAAAGTTTCTTCCCAGGGTGGCAAAATTCAATTCCATAAAAACATACAGGCTAATCAAACTTCGCAAGGCTGGGAAGAAATTTTCTAGTTTGGCTAACTCTTTCAGAGAGGTGGCATACAAACACACAACAGGCTAAATGGTCCCTCCTAAGGGAGCTTAGGAGGCGACGGTGCCTAACTATGACTCCTTTGCTTGAATCTTCAGAAACAGCTCCATTTCTATCTTTAATATCTCTATTTTTCCCTTCAGGGTTCTTTTGAAGACCCTGACCTGGAGTTATACACTAACTTCAGTTATTTGCAGGAATGGGACCAGCTCTCGGGGTCTCATGACTGGCTGCTATTCGATATACCATGGATACAGCCGAGAAGATTAGCACGCCGTCAGGGTTCTGGTATTTTGTGGCTCTGGAGGTGGGTGGACTCAAGGTCGGTGCCACTGCCTGATGTGTTGTGGGAGTACATGGAACAACAAAAGCAGCAAGCTGGCTGTTTGGGCCAGGATTGAGTTCTTTGGGCACAGAGCTCGGAAAAAGCGACGCAACAGACTTTTAACATCATAAATCAGTGAGTTGCTTGAGATGTCTCCCTTCTCACTGTGTTATGGGGACACCCTTTTTTCCTTTATAAGGGAGAGAGAGAGCGCGCCAGCGGTATGTTGAATTATCAGGTGAATGAGTAGTCTTCGGGGTACTGCGATTCTGTGTCTTTATTGATGCCTTGCTGTACGCTTGAGTGCTCAGTGGGTGTTGCGCCAATGCTTTTTTTGCTGGTGGGGGGGGGAATTGTGGCTTTGCTGCTGCTTATGCATGGAGGGTGGAGTTGGGAGGACGGCTGTGGGGTTCTAACATTTAACTGTCACTCATTCTTTGGGGCACTGCTCTGTTTTTGTTGATGGTTGCGAAGAAAAAGAATTTCAGGATGTACATTGTATACATTCCTCTGACATTAAATGTACCTTTGAAACTTTTGAAGCAACTAGATCCTTAACTTCCTCACCAGGATACCACAGTCTGTTCGGACTGGAAATAACATCTCCTCCTCAGAGACAATCAACATTGTTGCACCTCAAGGAGGTGTGCTTAACCTGCTGTTCTTCTCTCTCTACACCCATAACTATGTAGCTAAGCAATACCATCTATAAATTTGCTGATGACACAACTGTTGTTGGCATAATTTCAGATGGTGCTGAGGAGGCATACAGTCGTCAGAGCTATTGAGTGTTGAAGCAACTACAGCCTTGCACTCAATGTTAGTAAGACCCGGAATTGATTTTGGACTTCTGGAAGGGGAAGTCAAGGCAACACACACCAGTCATTATCGAGGGATCAGCAGTTGAAAGGGTGAGTAGTTTCAATCTCCTGCGTGTCAACATATCTGAAGATATCTTGGCCCCAACATATTTATACAATTACAAAGAAATCACGTCAATAGCTATATTTCATTAAGAGTTTGATGAGATTTGATATGTCACCGAAGTCTCCAGCAAATTACTACAATTGGACCATGGAGAGCATTCTAACTGGTTGCAAGATCATCTGGCTCGAGGGACCACTGAACAAGGTCAGAAAAGGCTGCAGACAGTTGCAAACTCAGCCAGCTCCATCATGGCCAGCAGCCTCTCCAGCATCCAGGACACCTTCAGAAGGCAATACCTCAAAAAGATGACATCTGTCACTAAGGACCCCAATCACCCAGGACATGCCCTCTTCTCATTGTTACCATCAGGGAGGAGGTATAGGAGCCTGAAGGTACAGACTCAACATTTTAGGAACAGCTTCTTCCCCTCCACCATCAGATTTCTGAATGAACAATGAACCAACCCATGAATACTACCTCACTACTTTTGCTCTCATTTTGCACTACTTAATTTATTTTTAAAAGATATTTCTTATTGTAATTTATAACTTTAATAAAATGTATTGCATCATACTGCTGCCACAAAACAACAAATTTCACAACATGCGTCTGTGATATTAAACCTGATTCTGATTCAGCAGGCTTCATATATTTCAATTTAATGATAGGATTGTGGGAAATTTGAAATTCTGCAGAGATGCTTTCCATTCAATTTCATTACTTTTAAATCTTGGTCAAGAGGCTCAAAGTTGTCCAGTTACTGCTCTTTATAAGAACTCTTGCAAATATAACAGAAGCACTGCAGATCATTATTCTGATTCCTCCAGTAACAGATTCTGAAAACAAAAGCTGCTGTTTTTCAAACTGAACCATCCAATGCAAGATTTAGCACAGCTAAATATCAGCTTTTACTGCTTTTGCACTATAAAACTAGATGCCTGAAACACCAAGGTGAATTTCATAACCTATTATGCAATGAAGTTATCACCAGCTAGGAATTTTTTTTTTTTTTTTAAATCTTTTATTGACTCAACTATAGAGTCATGAATCAATGGTTACTTGATCTCCAATACACCCTGCTTCAATATAATTTATCCTGTTAAGAAGCCGATTTTCATACAGTCTTATAAAAATTGGTAATGCTTGATAATTAATAGAATATTATGATTGTAAACACGAGGAATTCTGCAGATGCTGGAAATTCAAGCAACACACATCAAAGTTGCTGGTGAATGCAGCAGGCCAGGCAGCATCTCTAGGAAGAGGTACAGTTGACATTTCAGGCCGAGACCCTTCGTCAGAATATTATGGTGTTATTTTTGTTGTCAAAACATTTTAAATGAATAAATAAGGGAAGTACAGGGCTTCGTTTGTTTTAACAATAGGTTTCACCTGCATGACTCCCTTACCAATGAACTGATCAATCATTAAGTGCAAACTCTATTAGTTTTCAGGAGAGTCAGAAGATAGAGCACCATGGTCAATCAGTACTACCTATCCACCACCAACAGAATAAAAGTGATTGCAATATATTAAACAAAAAAAAATGACCAAGTCAGGTGCAGTCAATCAAAAGTAAAAAGACTAATAAGGAAATCATGTCATTGAAAACTACTGTTAAAATAAATTACCTCTTGTACTTCCATTGTAGAGCTACCTTAAAGTGTTTAGACACAAAAATACCATTCTATCAGTCAATATCACCAACTTACATAAAAATATAATAGCATGAAAATTACCTGCATGATAAGTTATGCTGAAGTAGACTGGCGAACAGAGGATGGGCCGCAACAACATAACAAACAATAGAAAATCAGGAATGCTATTATTCAAGATTCAAAATGAAAGAGATTAAAATGGATAATAGAGGCAACCAAAAAACGATCCATGTTTCAGTTTTGATCAGTGATCAGTTAATATTAAACAGGATGACTGATAGATGGAAGAAGGCCAATGTTTCGAAGTCTGGGTCTTTCCTTGATGAAACTGGTTGCCATTTAACAACGACAAATTTGCACTTAGCTATATTGTCTTTGCAGATAAACAACATTCTCCAGACTCATTAATCCTCAAAGTTCCTAGCATCTTTAACCCCCATGTTAGTGCCTGCTGAACTGTACTTTCATATATCACATTAAAGGAAGAAATGCTTCAAATCAGAAGTATTAAGATACAAACAAAAATATACTATATGTTATATAAACAAAATATAATATCCATTTCAGGATTACCTATTTAATAAACAAGCACTTGAGAATAAAATTGCATGGCACTACATAAATAGAAGAATAAATACAAAAGCTTCAGCTTCAATTATTTTACTTCTGGATAAAGAAATCAAATCACCATAATGTGATTTTACTTGGTTAGTGAAATTTTAACCCCACGTCAGGTAGAGCACCAATAGGTTTCAACTGAAGTCATGAAATGTAACCACAATTAAACAATTCATATAACTGGCCAGAGCTGACATTTATTTATTTAGAGGTGCAGCATGGAGTAGGTCCTTCTGGCTTTTTGAGCCACGCCACCCCAGCAACCTCAAACCCCGATTAACCCTAATCTAATCATGGGAAAATTTACAACGACCAATTAATCTACCTGATACATCATTGTATTGTGGGAGAAAACTGGAGCACCCAGGTAAAACCCATACCTTCCATGGGGAGGATGCACAGAGACGCCTCACGGAATGGCACCAGAACCAAACTTCAAACTCCAGAACACCCCAAGCTGTAATAGAGTTGCGTGAACTGCTATGCTACCATAGTGCCCAATGGAATACACAGTACAGCTGGATTTTAGTGCTTATTAAGATTGTAATTAGTTTGTATTATTAACAGCATTTCACTGAAACAATTAATATGATAAAATGGAACGGATCTTGGAAATATTACAGTCTCGTTTGCTTGTTTTTGTTTCTAAAAAAAAAAGCACTTTATCTCAGCTCAGTATTAAATATTGCTTGCATTCTTCCAAAGAATCATATGGTTTACAGCGATAAGATGCACTGTATTTCTTGAGTTACACCAAGGCATCACAGTCAAACAGTTTGAATCAAGTGAACTCAGTGCACCCAGATCTAAGAAGTGAGTCCCTTCCCAGACGCAATCTTTTTGCAGGAACATATTGTTTAGCTGCAAAGTTTGTGACTGGTGTATGCCAAGCTCCTGTCTATCCTAGATCATTTTCTGCAGTGATAAGGCCACATCAGGAAACACAGCTGTAAGAGGAAGGAAGTAGTGTCTGAACCAAATGGGGAAAAAAAACCTAAAGCTTCAGGATGTTCAGTTTGATAGAAAGCAATGGAAGCAGTACTTTGTATTTTCTCATTCTATACAAACACAGGAGCAAAAATAATTTTTTTTAAAAATGTGGAAATTTCTGGCACTGTGCATTTTGGGAGGTCCAACTATAACTTCAATTCAATATTTTCAAACTTTCTATCGACTTCTGAGAAAACTGCACGTTCCTGAAATGTGTACCGATATTCAAAACATACTTAAATACAAGAGGTTCTGCTTGTCTTTAATACAAACAAAAATAAGACCTGCATAGATAAACACCAAGATTACTTCCATGATTTGCTTCCCCCACCTCCCCCAAGAAGAAAGTACTTCACTAAAATCTAATTGCAAAGCAGAGAGACTGGTCATTCAGACAGTAAAATCTGCACAAGTATTTTTCCTTTTTATAAAGCAACTAGTTTAATAACACTCGTTTTGCTTCCCGCACATTTTAACATTCAAGTCTCAAACAACTGGTTCAAGTACACTGCTTTCAGATTTCCACATGTTAACTACAAATTAATAACAGCTGGTTTCTCTTTTAAGTTACCTTTTCTCTTTAATATTTAAAGTTATACAATCATTGCTTCACACTCAATTTATCACACACTTCATAACCAATTTCACAACATGCACTTCTAATTCAGAGACATTTGCAAGTCTCTAATGAATTTTTTCCCCAATTACTAGGTACTAAATGTGCCTGCAAATAGTTTTTCAATAAAGAGTGAACAAAAGACAAGTAGAAATAAACAATCCTACTCTATTTCACATTTTAGTTCAATTAGTACATAGAACAGTATAGCACAGTACAGGTCCTTCAGCCCACAATGTTGTGCCAACCTTTAAACCCTGCTTCCCATACAACCCCCCACCTTGAATTCCTCTATATACCTGTCTAGCAGTAAAATAAGTAAATACATGTAATAGCCTCACCTCTGTTCTCTTTTCATCATCTCCCAATCCTTTAATTTGCTTGAACCGTTTTCCAAATACACAGGCAAGATCAGTGGCACTTCGAGAAGAGAGATCCTTTCCTGTTAACCAATTGCAAAGAAAAAAGGTGATGATTAGAAATTATGCAAAACATGCTCAACTCAACTGAATTAACCAAAACTCTACCAAATGTAATGGGCCATAATCACCCCACTTGAACATGCAAAAGCTTGGGCACTCCGATCAAAATTTCTGTTACTGTGAATAGCTAAGCAAGTAAAAGATGAACTGATTTCCAAAAGGCATAAGTTAAAGATGACTCATTTCTTTAATATTTTAAGCAAGATTACTTTTTTATTTCCACCTTTTACAGTTTCAAAATAACAAAAAAGGAAAAGGGCCCAAAGCAAAAGTTTGGGCACCATGCATGGTCAGTACTTAGTAACACCCCCTTTGGCAAGTATCACAGCTTGTGAATGCTTTCTGTAGCCAGCTAAGAGTCTTTCAATTCTTGTTTGGGGGATTTTCGCCCATTCTTCCTTGCAAAAGGCTTCTAGTTCTGTGAGATTCTTGGGCTGTCTTGCTCTTTTGAGGTCTAGCCACAGATTTTCGATGATGTTTAGGTCAGGGGACTGTGAGGGCCATGGCAAAACCTTCACCTTGCGCCTCTTGAGGTAGTCCATTGTGGATTTCGAGGTGTGTTTAGGATCAACATCCTGTTGTAGAAGCCATCCTCTTTTTCTCTTCAGCTTTTTCTTTTAAACAGACAGTGTGATATTTGCTTCCAGAATTTACTGGCATTTAATTGAATTCATTCTTCCCTCCACCAGTGAAATGTTCCCCGTGCCACTGGCTGCAACACAAGCCCAAAGCATGAACGATCCAGCCCCGTGCTTAACAGTTGGAGAGGTGCTCTTTTCATGAAATTCTGCACCCTTTTTTCTCCAAACATACCTTTGCTCATTGCAGCCAAAAAGTTCTATTTTAACTTCATCAGTCCACAGGACTTGCTTCCAAAATGCATCAGGCTTGCTTAGATGTTCCTTTGCAAACTTCTGACGCTGAATTTTGTGGTGAGAGCGCAGGAAAGGTTTTCTTCTGATGACTCTTCTATGAAGGTCTGGTTAGGCCACACTTGGAGTACTGTGTCCAGTTCTGGTCACCTCAGTATAGGAAGGATGTGGAAGCATTGGAAAGGGTACAGAGGAGATTTACCAGGATGCTGCCTGGTTTAGAAAGTATGCATTATGATCAGAGATTAAGGGAGCTAGGGCTTTACTCTTTGGAGAGGAGGAGGATGAGAGGAGACATGATAGAGGTGTACAAGATAATAAGGGGAATAGATAGAGTGGATAGCCAGCACCTCTTCCCCAGGGCACCACTGCTCAATACAAGAGGACATGGCTTTAAGGTAAGGGGTGGGAAGTTCAAGGGGGATATTAGAGGAAGGTTTTTTACTCAGAGAGTGGTTGGTGCGTGGAATGCACTGCCTGAGTCAGTGGTGGAGGCAGATACACTAGTGAAGTTTAAGAGACTACTAGACAGGTATATGGAGGAATCTAAGGTGGGGGCTTATATGGGAGGCAGGGTTTGAGGGTCGGCACAACATTGTGGGCCGAAGGGCCTGTACTGTGCTGTACTATTCTATGTTCTACGTCTAAGGTCATATTTGAGCAGGAGTCGCTGCACAGTAGAACAGTGCACCACCACTCCAGAGTCTGCTAAATCTTCCTGAAGGTCTTTTGTAGTTAAACGGGGGTTTTGATTTGTCTTTCAAGCAATCCTACGAGCAGTTCTCTCGGAAAGTTTTCTTCATCTTCCAGACCTCAACTTGACCTCCACCATTCCTGTTAACTGCCATTTCTTAATTATATTATGAATTGAGGAAATGGCTACCTGAAAATGCTTTGCCTTCTCCTGCTTTGTGGGCATCATTTATTTTAATTATTTATTTTAATTTTCAGAGTGCTAGGCAGCTGCTTAAAGGAGCCCATGGCTGCTGATTGTTGGGACAAGGTTTGAGGAATCAGGGTATTTATAAAGCGTTGAAATTTGCATCACCTGGCCTTTCCTGATGATGTCTGTGAACAAGCCATAGCTCTAACAAGCTAATTAAGGTCTGAGACCTTGGTAAAATTTATCTGAGAGCTCAAATCTCTTGGGGTGCCCAAACTTTTGCATGGTGCTCCTTTCCTTTCTTTCCACTCTAAAATTGTACAAAACAAAAATAATACACTAATCTTGCTTAAAATGTTGAAAAATAATGTTTCATCTTTAACTTTATGACTGTTGGAGATCAGTTCATCTTCTACTCGCTTAACTATTCACAATAACAGAAATTTTGACCAGGGGTGCCCAAACCTTTGCATGCCACTGTAATCCCAGATTACTGTATCATTTGAGCTACACTCAACATTTGCAGCTCCAAAAAAATTATTTTTTTTATAAGCATACACTTGAAAGTTTCTGTTGTATACTGGAGTTATAACATTGTAAATACTGTACTGGCATGTAACATGATTTGCTGGGTTACAGTGTTTAATGATCAAAACAACTCTTTTTCTCCATTCTAACTTTTTGTTAACTTCGGAATTGGAGAAAAGGATATTATTCTGCATACTGGGTAGAGCTTACTGCAACATTGACATAAAAGCAATCTAATCAACGAAATGGAAAAACAAAAATACATTATACTTGTTCATTTATTTTTTTGAGGAAAATGATCCAATATTGCATGTATTTGTTGGAAAAAGTATATGAATCTCTGGAGTAATGCATTCCACAAAAGCTATTTGGAGTCAGGTGTTCCAATCAATGAGATGAGATGAGATTGGAGGTGTGGGTTGCAGGGGTGCTCTACACTATAAAAAGACACACAAAGTCATGTTATTGACAGAGCCTGCTCTTCTCAAGAAAGATCTGTTTATGTGCACCATACCTCCATCAAAACAACTTTCTGAGAACCTTAGGAGCAGAATCGTAGAGACGCATGAAGGTGGAAAAGGCTACAAAATATTTCAAAAGACCTGAGTATTCACCAGTCCACACTAAGAGAAGTTGTAAACAAATGGAGGAAACTCAGTACTGTTACTACTCTGCCTAGGATTGGCAACCTGCAAAGAGCACAACATGCAATGCTAAAGGTGGTAAAAAAAATAATCCAAGGGCCCTGATTTCCTGGCCCAAAGACCCAAGAAGCCAAAGCCCTGTAGAAATCTCTAGAACTTGTTAAAGTCTCTGCTCATGGGTCCACTATAAGAAAAATACTGAACAAGAATGGTGTTCATGGAAGGACACCATGGAGGAAACCTCTGCTCTCCAAGAGACTGTGAATGCTGTAATCTGGAGCAAAGTACAAACTGCTGGAAAAATTCAATGAGATAGGCAGCATCTGTAGTCGACATTTTGAGTCAAGACCCAGCATTAGCCCTCTCAAGCTAAAGAACAGTGGTGGTGAAGTGGACTAAACTGCTTCCATACTTGCAGTCACAACTTAAGTGCCTGAATGTGGACATGAGACTCAAGTGAATGGATCATAGTCTCAGTTCTAATTCTGAAAATAATCATTGTGAACAGTATAAGCTTTAACAGCAGCTAGTCATTATGCAGAGGGATTAAAGAAATGCCTTCACAGTCTAATAACATGATCAAGGAAGTCTATCACAGAATGAGATTGAACAGGCTTTAGCAAATTTTTCCATCTTAAATCAAACTTGTGTAAAGTTGAAGGAAACTAATGGCACATCAATCTAACTATACTTTTCTAACAAACCATAGGCAACCTCAAGCTTAAAGTTAATATTTCTGGAGCTGACTACTCCATTGTTGAGGAGAATCCCTTGAGGGGAAATCGGAAATATGGATCCCCATCGGCACAGCAGTACTATGGAGCTTTGACTTATTAGTTGGATTGAATGAATGATTTCATTTTACTCATTGAGATTACAGCTGAGCACAAAATAGCAATCCAAAACCATAGATAGCATGAAATGATTTATCAGTCTCAAAAAACGAAGAGAAGCTTCTTCGGAGACTATATCAGTATTCTCATGTCAAACTATACATTTATGAAATATACTCCATCTGGTTGTTTATGACTTGTATCCATCCACTTCTGCCCACTAATTAAGCATCAAAGTAGCGTTGATAGGGGAAAATTAATTGCTTCAGAAAACACGGCTTTTGCAGGAGCTCTTGTATGCTTTACATTTTTCTAGGAAGTGTTGCAAGATTGCCACTCATCTTAATAGAGAATGCCGCTTGGAAAGGTGTCTAAGCTGAATTTTTTCTTTACAGGTTTCAATGGAAAAAAAGTGATAAAGTAAGATTCACATTAATACAAAAAATGCCATTAAATATAAATCCTTTACTTTTCAGTTATTTTTGTCATGTATTTATATTTACCCAATACAGAAATTAATTTTATTCAAAAGCATTTAATTGTTTGAAATAAACAAAATTTGGAATTTTCAAGCCTTATCCTCAATGTTATTTTAACTTTAAAATCATAGCAGATGCTCAATGTCACACATCAACTACAAATAAGCAATAACAAGTGTCACACTTTCAGCAATAACTAAGTTCTGGAGGTAGGGTGAGGGAGGTACAAGGTTTTTCAAAACATTTTGTCATTAATAAATAACCTACTGTCCTACATATTTTTCTTTACCCCTTAACAGACACTTATACAAATCATAAAAGTTAGGGATTATTCTATTATGAAATTATGGATTAATTAAAAAATGAAAGGAACCTGTTAACATTTTAACAAACTGATGCTTTGTGCTCACTGAAACCAATCATTGTGTGTGAGATATTCTGATTCTGTACCATTGAAACTATAAAGGGGAATACACTTAAATAATGAAAGGTCTTGAAGAAAAGTCTCGGCCCAAAATGTCGACTGTTTACTCTTTTCCATCCATAGAAGCAGTCTGACCTGCTGAGTTCCTCCAACATTTTGTGTGTGTTGCTTGGATTTCCAGCATCTACAGATCTTCATGTGTTAGTGACATTAAATGAATGTCCACATTACACTAGATGAATGCCCAAGTGGTCATTGAAAACTTCAGGATGAGATCAAGGAAGGCTTTAAATGGCATTCCCTTGTTTTGACATTGTTAAAAGCGTACTCCTGCCACTTAATGTGCACTTCAGAGCAAGGCTATTTTGTCACTCAATATTATGGCTAGTTTTACATTCTGAGACGCATTTCACAACACTAAAATAAATGATTTATATTTTGAGTGTCTGGGGTTTCTGTTCAGAAGTTTTTGGATTAGCAAAAGGTATTTAAACATTCAAAGGGGTTCTACTAGTTGGGATATTCTACCATTGTGAATATACAATCTTGGAAAGTTATCTGTCTATATTTAAAAGCTTAATGTTAAGAAGGTAATTACAGGTATTGAGAGTGTAGTTAATTTGTTGTTCACTTTGTGTTCAGAAGTATAATATTGTGTCAGGACAGGAGAACTAGATTCTCTCTAGATCTGCTGTGTCGAATAAAGCCTTTTTATATCTTCCAATTACAGTCCTGTGTCTCAGTGCAGTCAGTTACAACAGCACACATAAATCATCCACCTAACAAGTAAATACCATGCTGTTAAAATTATGAATGTCAAAATTTGGATAAGAATTAATATCAACTACTCAATACTGCATACAAAGTGCTGCAACTCACCTTTGGTATATTTCTGGTAGTGGACTCGTTTCTTGGAAGATTTAGATTTTGCTTCAAGGCTAAATACTGTTTTATTCTCAGCCACTGATGATCCTATTAAAAACAAGAGCTTATAATATTTAGTCAGAAATAAGACCACAGCTAGAGTGAATTGATATTACTCTAATTTTGGTATCAAGGGAAAGGCTCAGAGAACTTTACTTTGTGAAATTATATTTTACTATACATCCATGATGGTTGGGATAACATAGGTAAAGTACCAATTATTTTAATCAGGTCCATGATCAATGACCAAAAACTAATTAATTTTTTTTTGTAATTTATTTTTTATTGCAGTTCATCATCAAACATTTCCATAAGATGTATTTCAGATATTGTACATATATATCATATCATATTTGTCACAAATCTCCACATAATATTTATCTGAGGTATACACTTATAGAAAGGAGAGGAAAAAAAGAACAATCAAAAAAAGAAAACTATGTACAAAGTAGGGAGCGATTTTTTTTTTACAACATATTCATTGACTTGTGAGAATAAAATCCGGCCTATGAGGTGTTATGTAGTTAAACCATTTTTCCCCAGTATGAATCAAATTGATCCAACTTATGATTAACAGATGCTGGATTTTAATTTTTAATATACTGTACAACTGTCTTAAAAGACAGTTCAGTACATGCAATTAATATCTATTTGCTTTCAATCAATGCTATATCCACAATTTTAAGCCTTTTCCATCATCTGATTTCAGAATAGTAGTTCTGTTGCGCTTCTTAGTAAATTATTAGAGATGAGAAACCAGGCACTATATAACTCTTAACCTTAATCCACGCAGGAAACATTATATGTAACTTCTGTAAACTACAACAAAATTTCAAAACAGACAATAATCTCAACAAATTTATATCTGATTAACTATTTATATTTTGAGTAGCCAGATCAGGTTGTTTTCTTCTAACCGTTCCTGTTGAATCATCTACTTCTGGGTGAAGAAACTGAAAGCAAAAACCTAATTTGTACACATTCATTGTAAAATCCAGAGGACTGATAAATTTGGAAAGGTGAAATTATCAGCTGGCTTTGCCAAAAGACTCTACACACTATCAATCTGCAGGTAATGGTGTTGTCAAGAATCCCCGGCATTATGCTGGATTCGTCATTTGGACGTAGCACAGGATCCAAAACCCCAGAAATTCAAATTAGAATTGAGCTTTAATTATTTTTCTTTAGTTTAATGTATTTAATAGTCTAACTTTTGTTCATATAATTCTGTTATTTATAATTTTCTAATATTCTAATAATTTCTATTTTCTCAATGCACCAGATGTTTAAAAATTGATAAAAATAGCACATTTTACAGCTGGCAAAGCCCTATCCCCAGCAACATCCAATACCCTGTCGTAGATTGGCTTTCTCTATCAAGTACTTTCAGATGTTTTACAATTTTGAAATTACAATATAAATAAAGGTTTGGCCTTTTAATAAAAATTAAATATTCATCATAATGACAAATAATGCACAGAAAACAATGAAAGGAAACAAAATGGGATGAGAGAGCTCGAGTGCCAGAACAGATAGGGGAAGAGGTTGTTGAAAAAGATGTTAAGACTTCAAAGTCAAAAAGTTGAGCATCATACTACTAATGTTATGAGTTCAAAGCAAATTTTATTATCAGAGTACATAGATGTCACCACATACAACCTTGAGATTCTTTTCCGGCGGGCATACTTAGCAAATTTATAGAACACTAACTGTAAACAGGATCAATGGAAAACTGTGCAAATGCGGATATAAATAAATAGCAATAAATAACAAGCATGAAATAACAAGATTAGAGTCCTTAAATGAGCATAGTTACCCCTTTTCATTCAAGAGCCTGATGGCTGAGGAGTTCTTGAACCTGGTGATGCAAGTCCTGAGGCACTTATACCTTCTACCTGACAGCAGTAGCGAGAAAAGAGCATAGCCTGGGTGCTGAGGATCTTTGATAATGGATGCTGCTTTCCTAAGACAGCATTTCATGTAGATATCTCAATGGTTGGGACAGTTTTACCCATAATGTACTGGTCCAAATCCACTACCTTTTGTAGGATTTTCCACTCAAAGGCATTGGTGTTCCCATACCAGGCTGTTATTCAGCCAGTCAGCACACTTTCCACCACACATCTATATAGGTTTGCCAGGGTTTTTGATGACATGCCAAATCTCTGCAGAATCCCGAGGAAGAAGAGGCGCTGCCATGCTTTCTTTGCAGTTATATTTATATGATGGGTTCAGGACAGGTCCTCTGAGATAGTGACACTCGGGAACTGAAAGTTACTGACCCTTTCCACCTCTGATCCTCCGATGATTACTGGCTCATGTATCTCAGGTTTCCCTCTCCTGAAGTCTACAATCAGTTCCTTGGTCTTAGTGACATTGAGTGAGAGGTTGCTGTTATACTAATTTGCAGCCTAATTTTCAATCTCCCTCCTGTATACTAATTCATAACCAGCTTTGATACAGCCCACGACAGTGGTGTCATCAGCAAACTTGTATATGGCGTTGTATGCATTTCAATGCAAGAGGTATTGTAGGAAAGGCAGATGGTCTCAGGGCATGGATAAACACCTGGAATTATGATATCGTAGCCATTAGCGAGACTTGGTTGCAGGAGGGGCACGAATGGCAGCTCAATATTCCAGCGTTCTGTTGTTCTAGACGTGACAGAGTGGGAGGGATTAAAGGGAGAGGGGTGGCGTTACTGGTCAGGGAAAATGTCACAGCAGTGTTAAGTCAGGACACACTGGAGAACTTGTCTAGTGAGCTTTTATAGATGGAACTGAGGAATAAGAAAGATATGACCATGTTAATGGGGCTATATTATAGATCACCCAACAGTCCGTGGGATTTAGAAGAACAAATTAGTGGAGAGATCACAGATTATTGCAAGAAACACAAGATAGTGATAGTAGGTGATTTTAACTTTCCACATATTAACTGGGACTCCCATACTGTGAAAGGACCAGATCGAAACAGTTTGTCAAATGTTTTCTGGAAAGTTTCATTAATCAGTACACAGAAGTCCCAACGAAAGAGTGTACGGTACTTCATGTGCTATTAGGGAATGAGACAGGGCAGGTTACAGAAGTTTGTATAAGAGAACACTGCATCAAGTGATCATTATGCCATTAGTTTCAAATTAAATATGGAGAAAGATAGGTCTGGTCCGTGGGTTGAGATTCGAAATTGGAGAAAGGTCACTTTTGATGGTATCAGAAATGATCTGGCAAGTGTGGATTGGGACAGGCTGTTTCCTGGCAAAAGTGGGAAGCATTTAGAAAGGTAACTTTGACAGTACAGTGCTTATATGTGCCTGTAAGAATAAAAGGTTAATATAACAGGTTTATGGAACCTTGGTTTTCAGGAGATACTGAGGCCCTGGTTAGGGGAAAAAAAAAGGGGGGGGTATATAGCAGGTATAGGCAAGTGGGAACAACTGAGGTACTTATGGAGTGTAAGAAATGGAAGAGGGAACTGAAGAAAGAAATCCAGAGGACTAAAAGAAGGCACAAGGTTGCCCTAGCAAACAAGGTGAAGGAGAATCCTAAGGGAATCTACGGATATATTAAGAACAAAAGGATTGCAAGGGACAAAACTGGTCCCCTGGAAGATCAGAATAGTAATCTCTGCATGAAGCCAAAAGAGATGGGGGAGATCCTGAATGGATGTTTTTGTATCTGTATTTACTCGGGAGACAGACATATAGAGTCTGTAGAAGTTAAGTAAAGCAACAGTGAGGTCATGGACTCTATACAGATTAGAGGAGGAGGTGGTTTCTATTTTGAGGCAAATTAGGGTGGATAAATCTCCAGGGCTTGATAAGGTGCTCCCTCGGGCACTGCAAGGGGCTAGTGCAGAAATCACAGGAACCCTAGTAGAGATATTTAAATCATCCTTGGGAACAGGTGAGGTACCAGAGGATAGCTAATGTTGTTCCACCGCTTAAGGAAGGATCTAAAAGTAAACCAGTAAGTTATAGGCAAAGTAGTGCAAAGGCTATTGAAAGCTATTCTAAGGGACCAGATACATGAGTATTTGGATAGACCTGGAATGATTAGGGATAGTTAGCATAGTTTCGTGCACGCTAGGTTGCGTTTAAGTTTTCCGTTTGGTTCCTTGTCATAGCCAGGGGTGTAATGAGGACAAGCTCCCACTACCTATTAAATGCTTCCAATGGTGTGCACCTCAAATAGCCTCTGCCAACCCTGCTCTGGGACTTCATGTGGCTTAACTACTCAGCCCGGCAGAACTGTTTCTACTGACAAGAGGGGCAAGGGCAGGTTACTAGCGCCTTAAAACCAAACACTTCAGACAGATGGCGCTCATCAGCCATAGTTGGCAGCTCATCCAGGAGAAGGAAAACTCCGATCTCAAACCTTAGAGATACCCACTCATGGGGAAGGCTTCAGGAGTAAACCCAGAGGGAAAAATTCGGAGCTGGAGTCCCTAAGGCGGTCCTACATTGAGTTCAATGTTGTCTAGCAACTGCTGCGATGCTGCTGGCACCAAACTGTATCGGTCTCTGCCAGCCCTTTGGGTACATCAGACGCATGGAGAGGGTGAGCTTGCTACATGGGCAATAGCTTGCTCTCCATATCATATTGCCTAGGTTTGCATATCCAGACAGCTAGGACACAATATTCTTACTGACTGAGGCCCTCACCTCACATTCTAGAGTTTTTTGAGGAAGTTATCAGAAAAGTTGATGAAGGCAAGGCAGTGGACATTGTGTACATGGACTATAGCAAGGCATTTGACAAAGTCTCACATGGAAGGTTGGTTAAGAAGGTTCAGTTGCTCGCATTCAGAAGGAGGTAGTAAATTGAATTAGACATGGGCTTTGTGGGAGAAGCCAGAGAATGGTAGTAGATGGTTGCCTCTCTGAGTTGAGGCCTGTGACTAGTGAAGTACCACAGGGATTGGTGTCGGGTCCATTATTGTTTATCAACTATATGAATGATCACTATGATAATGAAAACTGGATCAGCAAATTTGCGGATGACACTAAGTTTCAAGGAGTAGTGGACAGTGAGGAAGACTATCAGAGCTTGTAGCAGGATCTGGGTCAGTTGAAAAATGTCTGATGGAATTTAACACAGACAAGTGTAGTGTTGCACATGAGAGGACCAACCAATGTAGGTCTTGCATGGTGAGAGGCAGGGCACCGAGGAGTGCGGTAGAACAGAGCAATCGGGGAATACAGGTCCATAATTAATTGTAAGTGGTGGCACAGATTGAAAGGGTTATAAAGAAAGTTTTTGGCACATTGGCTTTCATAAATCGAAGTACTCAGTACAGGAGATGGGATGTTATCTTGAAGTTGCCCAATACGTTGGTAAGGCCTAATTTAGAGTATTCTGTGCAGTTTTGGTCACCTACCTACAGCAAAGATGTAAATAAGGTTGAAAGAGTACAGATAAAATTTACAAGGATGTTGCCAAGACTGAAGGACCCAACTTATCAGGAAAGATTAAATAGGTTAGTGTAGCGGTGTGCTACACATAGCGCTAAAATAACCACACGTAGTCGGTGAGTTAGAGTTGTGATAAAAGAGATTTATTCAAACTTTGCAGCCTGCTTTAAAGCCTTCTCGTTCCTGCCCTCCCCGGGAGGGACTGCTGTGGGGAATGCATAATCGCGACACTTTCCGCGCGTGGGATTTTCCCCCTGCTGGTGAAGATGGCCTGGCGCCCTTTTTGGGGCCGACCTCTCTGCCGGCGCGCGCTGGTTCATGTGTGCTAGAAAGTGGGTCGCCACATAACACCCCGCCCCCACCCCCCAGAACCGGCGATACATCCCCCAATGTCCAGAGTCTGGATCAGCCTCTGTTTGGGAGGTCTGCCCCTGCGCCGTAGTGCCTGAGCCCGGACCGGCTGCACCAAGTCCACATGGGCCGGTTTGAGTCGGTACAGCACTAACGTGGACCCATTGTTCCTGATCACCTTAAACTGCCCCTCGTAGGGCCGCTGTAGCGGTGCCCGGTGTCCGCCCCGTTGTACAAAAAGAAACTTACAGTTCTGCAGGTCTTTGGGTACGCAGGTCGGGCTCTGTCTGTGCTGTGAAGTGGGCATGGGGGCCAGGTTACCGAGCCTCTCAAGTAGTCTGTCCAGGACTGCTGCGGGTTCTTCCTCCTGCCCCCTTGGGGCTGGTATGAACTCTCCTGGGATGACCAGGGGTGCGTCGTACACCAACTCGGCAGATGAGGTGTGCAGATCTTCCTTGGGCGCCGTGCGGATTCCGAGCAGGACCCAGGGAAGTTCCTCCACCCAGTTAGGCCCTTCCAGGCGGGCCATGAGAGCCGACTTCAGGTGACGGTGGAAACGCTCCACTAGTCCGTTCGACTGTGGGTGGTAGGCAGTTGTGTGGTGTAGCTGTGATCCTAAAAGGTTGGCCATAGCTGACCACAGGCTGGAGGTGAACTGGGCGCCCCTGTCGGAGGTAATGTGGGCTGGTACCCCGAAGCGTGCTACCCAGGTTGCGATCAGTGCTCAAGCGCTGGATTCGGAGGTGGTGTCGGTGAGCGGGACTGCCTCTGGCCATCTGGTGAACCGGTCTATCATAGTTAGGAGGTACCGCGCTCCTCGTGACACTGGCAGGGGACCCACGATATCCACATGAATGTGGTCAAACCTCCGGTGGGTGGGTTCAAACTGCTGTTGCGGAGCCTTGGTGTGCCGCTGCACCTTGGCCGTTTGGCACTGCATGCACGTTTTGGCCCATTCACTGACCTGTTTATGCAGTCCATGCCACACGAACTTGTTGGCGACCAGCCGGACGGTTGTCCTGATGGAGGGGTGCGTTAAGTTGTGAATGGATTCGAAAACCCGCTGGCGCCAGTCTACGTCACACAGTAGGGTCCTCTCACCTGGGCCTACAGGGAGGTCTTGGAGCTGCAAACCGGAGACTGCAGTCCTGTAACTAGGGATCTCATTGTCTGCCTGCTGTGCCTCCGCCAGCGCTGCATAGTCCACCCCCTGGGACAGGGCCTGTATGGTCAGTCTGGAAAGCGCAGCCGCCACGACGTTGTCCTTTCCCGAGACATGCTGGATGTCCGTCGTGTACTCGGAGATGTAGGGCAGATGTCGCTGCTGGCGGGATGACCAGGGGTCGGACACCTTCATGAACACAAAGGTAAGCGGTTTGTGGTCCGTGAACGCGGTGAAGGGCCTACCTTCTAAGAAGTACCTGAAATGCCGGATTGCCAGGTATAGTGCCAATAGCTCCTGGTTGAAAGCACTGTATTTGAGTTCGGGTGGTCGTAGGTGTTTGCTGAAGAACGCCAGGGGTTGCCAGCGACCCTCGATGAGTTGTTCCAGCACTCCACCGACTGCTGTGTTGGATGCGTCCACCGTGAGGGCAGTAGGAACGTCCGTTCTGGGGTGTACTAGCATCGTGGCGTTTGCCAAGGCTTCTTTGGTTTTAATGAAAGCGGCTGCGGCCTCTTCGTCCCAGGTAATGTCCTTGCCCTTACCCGACATCAGGGTGAACAGGGGGCGCATGATTTGGGCTGCTGAGGGGAGGAAACGGTGGTAGAAATTCACCATACCCACGAATTTCTGCAGGCCTTTGATTGTGTTGGGTTGGGGGAAGTGGCGGATCGCGTCTACCTTGGCGGGCAGCGGGGTTGCCCCGTCTTTAGTAATCCTGTGGCCCAGGAAGTCAATGGTGTCGAGTCCGAGCTGGCATACGGCCGGGTTGATTGCAAGGCCGAATTCACTCAGGCGGGAGTAGAGCTGACGGAGGTGGGACAGATGCTCTTGACGGCTACTGCTGGCTATGAGGATATCGTCCAAATAGATGAATGCAAAGTCCAGGTCATGTCTCATCGCATCCATTAGCCTCTGGAACGTCTGTGTGGCATTCTTTAGATCGAACGGCATTCGGAGGAATTCGAAAAGGCCGAACGGGGTGATGAGTGCTGTTTTAGGGATGTTGTCCGGATGTACCGGGATTTGATGGTATCCCCGGACGAGGTCTACCTTGGAAAAGATTCTTGTGCCGTGTAGGTTTGCTGCGAAGTCTTGAATGTGCGGCACAGGGTAGCGGTCTGGCGTTGTAGCCTCGTTCAGTCTGCGGTAGTCACCGCATGGTCTCCAGCCCCCCGTTGCCTTGGGCACCAGGTGCGGGGGGGAAGGCCCATGGGCTGTTGGACCGTCGTATGATGCCCAACTCCTCCATCTTCTTGAACTCTTCCTTCACCAGTCGGAGCTCGTCCAGGGAAAGCCTTCGAGCATGGGCGTGGAGGAGTGGTCCCTGGGTCGGGATGTGGTGCTGTACTCCATGTCTGGGCATGGCTGCCGTGAACTGCAGTGTCAGTACGGATGGGAAATCTGCCAGGATCCGGGTGAATTCATCGTCGGGCAGCGTGATGGAATCCAGGTGTGGGGCTGGCAACTTGGCTTCACCCAGGGAGAACATTTGAAACGTCTTGGCATGGACTAATCGCTTCCCTTGCAGGTCGACCAGCAGGCTGTGGGGTCCTAGAAAATCCGCCCCCAGGAGTGGTTGGGCCACGGCGGCCAGTATGAAGTCCCATGTGAACCGGCTGGAGCAGAACTGTAGCCGCACCGTGCGGGTGCCGGAGGTTCGTATTCTGCTGCCATTTACGGCCCTCAGGGTGGGTCCCGGTTCTCTGTTGTGGGTGTCGTAACTCGTTGGAGGTAAGACGCTGATCTCCACTCTGGTGTTGACCAAAAAGCGCGTCCCGACTGCTTGTCCCAGACATACAGGAGGCTGTCCTGATGGCCAGCCGCCATAGCCATCAGCGGTGGCTGGCCCTGGCGTTTCCCGGGAATTTGCAGGGTGGTCTGCAGCGGTGGGCCTCTGTGCCCCACCGCTGGTGGTAGAAGCACCATTGTTCGTTGGGCTCCTCACTCCCGCTGCCGGGTGTTGTTGGCTCTGCTGCCGGGCCTGGTCTGGTCTGCCGTTGGGCACGCGGCTTGATGATCTGTGCGACAGACGCCCCCCTCTCTTTCCCGGCATTCCACAGCACATCTGCCTGGGCCGCCTCCTCCCGGTGGTTGTTGAAATCTGCGTCGGACAGCAGCAGGCATATGTCCTCGGGCAGTTGCTCTAGGAACGCCTGCTCAAACATGAGGCAGGGTTTGTGTCCTTCAGCCAGGGCCAGCATTTCGTTTATTAATGTTGACAGCGGCCTATCTCCCAAACCATCCAGGTGCATTAAGCGGTGTGCTTGTTCGCGCCGTGAGAGTCCAAAAGTCCTTATGAGCAGGGCTTTGAATTTTGTGTATTTGCCGTCCTCCGGGGGCGACTGTATAAACTCCTCAACTTGTGCAGCTGTCTCCTGGTCAAGGGAGCTCAGCACGTAGTAGTAGCGAGTGGACTCCGAGGTTATCTGTCGAATGTGGAATCGTGCTTCTGCTTGTTCGAACCATAATTGGGGTCGCAGCGTCCAGAAGCTTGACAGTTTTAACGAAACTGCGTGAACAGATGCAGCGTCGGTCATCTCTGGTCCAAATATCGTTTGGGCCGTCGAGGTCACCAATTGTAGCGGTGTGCTACACACAGCGCTAAAATAACCACACGTAGTCGGTGAGTTAGAGTTGTGATAAAAGAGATTTATTCAAACTTCGCAGCCTGCTTTAAAGCCTTCCCGTTCCTGCCCTCCCCGAGCGGGACTGCTGTGGGGAATGCATAATCGCAGACCCTTTCCGCGCGCGGCATTTTCCCCCGCTGGTAAAGATGGGCTGGCACCCTTTTTGGGGCCGACCTCTCTGCCGGCGCGCGCCGGTTCGTGTGTGCTAGAAAGTGGGTTGCCACATTAGGACTTTATTCCTTGGAATGTAGAAAATTGAGGGGAGATTTGATAGAGTATACAAAATTATGAGGAGTATAGATAGGGTAAATGCAAGCAAGCTTTTACCATTGAGGTTGGGTGGGACTACAACTAGAGGCAATGATGGGTTTAGGGTGAAAGGTGAAAAGTTTAAGGGGAACATGTTTACTCAGAGCGTCATGGGAGCGTGGAATGAGCTGCCAGTGAAAGTGGTGCATGCAAGCTCGATTTTAATGCTTCAGAGAGGTTTGGATAGGTACATGGATGGTAGGGGTATGGAGGGCTATGGTCTGGATGCAGGTCAATAGGAGTAAGCAGTTTAAATGGTTCAGCATGAACTAATGGGCCGATGTGCCTCCTTATGTGCTGTACTTTTCTATGACTATGAGAGAGACGAAATATAGAAAGGTAAAACTAAATCTCCAACAATAATTAAACACTGAGGACATGAGATCTGGCCCTTATAAAATTAAATATTCAGTACTGGAGAAGTTATCTGATGCAATACTTACAGCATTAAAAATTCACCTATCCTTGAAAGAAGGAGCAATGTTTCTTGTATCATATCCATCTTGCATTGAATAGTGTAAGTATAATATTAGACTAGCGAAGGTGTTAAATTAGTAGGAAAACTACACAATGATTTCCGATTTCTGCATTTAAATCCTTGTGATAAGTTGTTTAGCTTACCCTTTAACCATAATTGTTATTAATAGCCTCACCACTGCTACTACAAAGACCATTTTATACCAAAACCTGAAGATCAATCCCTACCCTTATGCATTTTATTCTACTCACTTCCACACTAGGCCAAGTTACATTGTTCAATAAACATACTAATCTGCACATTTTTGGGATGTAAGAGGAAACCGACACAATTATGGGGAGTCATAGAAAAGTACAGCACGAAGGCCTTTTGGCCCATCTGATTTGTGCTGAACTATTTAAAACACCTTCTCCCATCAGCCTGCAAAATTTACAGAATGTACAAAGTTCACACAAACAGTATCGGAGGTCAGGTTTGAACTGTAGTTCCTGAAGCTATGAGGCCATGGTTAGACTAGCTGCACTGCTTTGTTACCCTGACTAATTTTTGATGAGAAAATCTGTGAAGGACATTAACATGCCTTATTAATAGCAGAAAAAAATATTGTAGAAGTATCCTCTGCAAATTTAAGGCATTAGTCTTGCAGAACAAAAGTGGCGAGTGTAATAATTTTAAACTTTGAAAGAAACAACTAATTTCATCAGCTGAAAATTTCAGGCTACAATAGGTTAAATTTGATCTTGAGAACAAGAAAGCATGACATGCCTACATTTGACTTTAAGAATCAGCCTACTGTCCTCTTAAAAAAAAAAACACCAGATATAACATTAATCTCTCTGAACTTCCAGTAATTTCTGCCCGTCCCCCATTTGTTTTACCATTCCAACTTTTGGCTCCCCTTCCCTTTTTGACACCCACCTATCATCTCCCTCTGATGCCTCTCTTTTCCCATGGTCCACTCTCTGCTCCCATCAGATTCTTCTTTCTTCAATACTTTATCCTTCCACCTATCAGCCCCTAGCTTTTCTCTTCAAACCCCTCCTCACCCACCTACTATCCCCCTCACCTGGCTTCACCCATCACCTTCCAGCTTATACTCCATCCCCCTCCCCCACCTTCTTAGTCTGGCTTCTTTCCCCTTCATTTCCAGTTCTGAAGGCGGTCTCCACCCGAACTGCCAACCTAGCAAACAGCAGGGTTCACAACAGATTCCTATCGGGTGAATGTCTTTTTCTAAATAGGTACAAAGTATATATTTGTAACTGCCCAGACTCCAGGTTCAAGAATGCCAAACTAATCAGGTACAATATATATTTTATAGTGACTGACAAGGAAAGTAAATTTTTTTTCACTCCAATAGGCAAAAGAGAGCAATCCGTCAATCTTAGCAAAACAAGATACTGTTTTATTACAGGTTTCCCCTGCCACCTGAAGGTAGAGCGTTCCTATGAAATGGTTCGTAAGCCGAAATGTCGTAAAGCGAAGAAGCAATTACATTTATATGGGAAAATTTTGTGAGCGTTCACAGACCCAAAAATAACCTACCAAATCATGCCAAATAACACATAAAACCTAAAATAACAGTAAAATATAGTAAAAGCGGGATGATATGATAAATACACAGCTTATATAAAGTAGAAATACGTCTCTACAACGATTGCCTGCACAGATCTCCGTAGCGAAAATTTCACGCAAGCGCTCTCGGCAGAAAATCTCACGCAAGCGCTGTTGGCATAAACGCGCTCTCCAGTAACCTTTAAATTATGAAGCTGCCAAACCTACCAAATAACATGTAAAAATACACAGACTATATAAAGTAGAAATAATGTATGTACAGTGTAGTATCACTTACCGGAATTGGGAAAACAGCGCCGAGCACACTGATGATGGTATGTTAGACTGAGTCATCACAGGCTGGGTGATGCAGTGGCCCCCACCCTCCAGGCTGCCGAGCAATACATTGCCGCAAAGAATGCAGCGGTAGCCGGGAGGCACACAGCACACCTTTAAGAAAAAAGCCAAAATAAACATGCTAATTAATTAGGTGCTGCCCGGCACGTAAATGTCGGCGCAGATCAGAGGCGATTGCAGATTGCATCACCTCTGATCTGGGCCAACAATTACGTGCTAGGCGGCACCTAATTAATTAGCATGTTTATTTCGGCTTTTTTCTTAAAGATGTGCTGTGTGCCTTCCGGTTACCGCTGCGTTCTTCGCGAATCGGTACAATATCTGTCTGGGGCCTGGGTGTTCGGGTGGTGGGACACGGGGGTGTCATCTCATCGTCGATCAGGGTAGGCAGCTCATCTTCTCCTATGACTGCCCACCTCGATGTCGAAGGTCGAGGTTCGTCATCTGCTGTGGCTGATGTGGAAGGCTTGCTTGACTGCTGAGCCTCGTGCATTTTTCTATCATACAGTTGTTTGTAAGCACTCAAACCATCCTGCAAATATCCCCTAAACCTATGTACTCTTTCAAAATTAAAGTCATACTTTATCATTTCAGCCAAAACCTTACGCAGTTCCTTCACTTTCTGCATTCCGTTGCATTCGGTTTCGATTGTTATCCTTTCCTCTTCCAATTGCATCAGCTCTTTAGCTATCAGTTCTTGGTCACGGGATGCCAAAACCTCTTCAACATCACCTTCGTCAACTTCGACAAGCCAAACTCACTTTGTCCTTGCTTCGTTCACCACGATCGAAATGCTTAATTATGTCTAGTTTTACACTAAGTGTAACACCCTTACTCTTTCAGGCTTTTCCGACACCTTAGAACTCATCTTGCTAACGGCTGCTCAATGCAACGTGTTAAAGCAATGCCATTCCGAATCCAGGGGAGAGCGGCTGCTTGGGGTGCGCGCTGCCTTTCTTCATAACAGTGAAAACACCTTCTGAAAGCGAAAACAGGGTACTGATGTAGGTCTTTCATAACAGTGAGGTTTCATAAAGCGAACGTCTGAAAAGTGGGGTACACCTGTACTAGGGGCAGCATGGTGGTGCAGTGATCAGCACAACACTTTCAGTGACCTGGGTTCAATTCCTGCCACTGCTTGTCGGGAGATCCCACATTCTCCCAGCATGGGTTTCCTCTGGGTGCACTGGTTTCCTTCCACAGTCCAAAGATGTGCCAGCTGGTAGGTTAATTGGTCACTGGAAATTGTCCCGTGATGAGGCGAGGATTGAGTTTGGGGTTTGCTGGGCAGTGTGGCTCGGAGGGAGAGAGGTGGATACTGGGAATCACATACTCATAATTCTAAATAATACAAAAGCAAATTGGGTTGAAATTTCTAAAAGTGCACCGTAATTTATTAATTTTCAGCACAACAGACAGTAAGAAAGCAAATAAAAACTTAATTGTTAGAAAATAGTAATTGATTTTAGTGAACCAACCTTAAAAAAAGGCAATGACATCTAGTCAGATTAGACACGAAAAATAAAAACACACTATAATTAAGTATATATAAATCAAGTTTATGCACAGTAAGGAATCTTGAGTTTGAGGAAATACAGCAATGAAACTTGCACAAATGGCACTCCAATTGCATCCTCAAGTAAGGCTTCAATACAAGAACTAGATGTGAAAACATTTCTTGACCAAGGTGTTGCAATGCCGCAGATCTGCCTGACGCAATTTTTCTAAAAGTTGTGGAAGTTTTAATCACAGAAAGCAATAAAAATTAGACAACAGTACCCTCTAGTGACAAATACTTTACACCAACATAATTGTCACTGTACCATAACCACATGCATTAATTTGAGATAAAGTATGCAGAACATCAAGCTTTCTCTTTCACCAATTTTGTGAATATTTAAAGACTTCTCAAATCTTTGAAGTAGGCCTTCAAAATATGTACTAAAGATGCAACTGAAATAGATATCCTGCTTTATACATAACACCTACAGTATATTCTATCCCCCAGAACAGTAAAAGAATGGGAATAATGGGTGGTAGTTTTGGGTCACTGTTAGACGTGAGGTCACAAAACATGAGGAATTGCAGCATGATCTGACAAACACTGCAACAAATTCAGCAATTTTCATCTTAAAAAAATAATTTTTCCTCACGGAAAGTACGATCCAACTGCAATAACAAAGGCAGAGTACAACTTAGGAGATTTGTCAACAGCTCCAATCAAATGCATCTGAGTACAGAAAACAAAATATCAGCCCACATCACGTCAACTATGGTCATACAGTGATTTTAAACAGAAATGAATACTATCAAACTAAACGCGACTGCACTTACCATTCTGTCCATGGCAATCATTTAGTTTAGATAAGAGTTCATTAAATTCATCTTGATGTGCAATCCAGTCATCCTAATCAAAAGTAAAAGGTTACAGTTGTTTTTTTTTAATTTATTAGTTAAATGCACATAGATAATAGCAGAAATGTGAAATAAAGAAAGATCAAGTAAAACACAGCTTAAACAATATACCAACAGAAAGGAATATTTTAGATGATACATTTCATCAATATCCAGACCCAATAAGATCTTCACTATTCATAGAAAGATAGAATAGTTACAGCACAATCTTGTGCACCATGGAATCTGTGCTGTCACTTGCTATTGCTTTTTCCACTCCCATAGATGAAACATTGCATCTCGCAGCAAGGACAATAATTTGTGTACAAAATTAACTGATAGAGTAATGGGAGTCTAGAAGCCACTAGCTGAAAAGGTGATGGAAACAAAAACTCTCACCATATATAGCAAGTACCTTGATGAGCATCAACCTACAAGCCAATGGACCTAGGTGGAATATCGACTGTCCATTTCCCTGCACTGATCATGCCTGACCCACTGACTTCCTCCAGCAGCTCAGTTCTTTGCTCCAGATTCCAGCATCTGCAGTCTCATGTTGAAGCCTTTATCTAGTTCTCTTTTGAAAGCTGCAACTAATACAGCAATTATGCCACTTACGGGCAGCATATTCCACATTTCTTAACTTCAGCTCAGAACATTTGCCAGACCTTTACAAGACCTTGTCTAGTGCACCATGATAATTTTATCAACACAGTTTCTATTTATCCCATCCAAACCAATCAGAATTTTGCTCACTTTTAAACCTCTTCTCAACTTTTTTGATACTGCAAGAACAACCCAAAAGCCCATGCTAAAACCGATCTCTCATCCCTGGAATCATTTTATGGAACCGCTAAGGATTTCTCATTCTTTCCCTTTTCAGCTACAGATTTTGAATTTATGGTATGTATTGATTTTTAATAATTCTTTATTGTTTAAATCCATATATTATTTTTAATATTTAGGGGCTTAGATTTAAGATTCAGCTTCAACTTTCTTATATTTTATAACAATATTTACAGTCAGAGAAGTACAGCACAGAAGCAGGCAATACATCCCATCTAGTCCATGCCAAAACCATTTAATCTGCCTCCTCCCATCGACCTGCACCGGGACCATATCCCTCCACATCCCTTCCATTCATATATCTAACCAAGCTTCTCCTAACATTGAAATTGAGCTTGCATGCACCACTTGTGCTGTCAGCTCATTCCACGCTCTCACAACCCTCTCTCTGAGTGAGGATGTTTCCCCTATGTTCCCCTTAAATTTCTCAACTTTCACCCTTAAGCCATGACCTCTGGTTGCAGTCCCAACCAACATCAGTGGGAAAAAAAGCCTGGTTGAATTTACCCTATCTATACCGCTCACAATTTTGTATAAATCTCTCAATCTTCTAAGTTCTAAAGAATACAGTCCTAACCTATTCAATCTTTCTTTATAACTCAGGTCCTCCAGACCCGGCAACAATCTTGTAAATTTTCTCTGCACTCTTTCAACTTTCTTTACATCTTTCCTGTATGTAGGTGACCAAAACCAAACACAACACTCTAAATTAGTCCTCACCAATGTCTTATACAACTTCAACATAACTTCCCATCTTCTGTACTCAATACATTGATTTATGGGGCCTATGTGCCAAAAGCTTTCTTTAAGACCCCATCTACCTGTGACACCACTTAGAATGAATTATGGACCTGTATTCCCAGATCCCTTTGTTCTATTACACTGCTCAGTGCCCTACCATTCACTGTGTAAAACTTACCCTGGTTGGTCCTACCAAAGTGCAAAACCTCACTGTCTTCATTAAATTCCATCTGCTATTTTTAGGCTCATTTTCCCAGCCGATACAGATCCCTCTACAAGTCACGATAGCTTTCCTCACTGTCCACCACATCCCTAATCTTGGAGTCATCCACAAATATGATTATCCACTATCATCCAGATTATTGTTATTTGCCATCTATATCAAAGGATCCAGCACCGATCTCCGAGGCACACCAGTTGTCACAAGCCTCCAGTCAGAGAGACAATCCTCTACTATGACTTTCTGGCCTCTCCCACAAAGCCAATGTCTAATCCAATTTACTAGCTCATCCTGAATGCCAAGCGACTGAACCTTCTTGATCAGCCTCCCAGGAAGGACCTTGTCAAATGCCTTACTAAAATTCACGTAGACATCTATTGCCTTGTCTTGATCCACCTTCCTGGCAACTTACTTATACATGACCTACCATGCATGAAGCCATGCTGATAATCCTTTATCAGTCCGTGTCTATCCAAGTAGTTATATATCCAGTCCATTAGAATACCTTCCAATAACTTTCCCGCAACTGATGTCAACTTCAATGGCTTATAATTTCCTGGATCCTATTTACAGCCTTTTTGTTTTTAAAAACAGTGGAACATCACTGGCTATCCTCCAATCCTCTGGTACCTCTCCTGTCACTAAGGATGTTTTAAAGATCTCTGCTGGAGCCCATCAATTTCAGCACTTGCCCCCCGTAGGGTCTAGGGGAATACCTTGTCAGGATTTATCCACACTGATTTGCCTCCGGTAGCTAACACCTCCCCCTTGATAATCTATTCAGGATCTATGAAGTTGCTGCTGCTTTGCCTAACATCTACGGACTCTGTATCAGTCTCCCAAAGAAATACAGATGTGATCTCCCCCATCTGTTTTGGCTCCACACATGGATTACCATTCTGGTCTTCTGGAGGACCAATTTTGTCCCTAGCAATCCCTTTGCTCTTATATACCTGTAGGATTTTCCTTCGCCTTATCTGCTAGAGCAACTTCCTGCCTTTGTTAAGCCTTCCTGATATTTTATTTCAAGTGTTTTCTCATATTTCTTGTACTCCATAAGCACCTCATTTGTTCCTACTTGCCTATAACTTCTAGGTACCTCCTTTTTCTCCTAACCGGGGACAAAATATCTCTTGAAAACCACAGTTTCCTACGCTTATTATAAAATGTTTCAGAAATCAATTAAAATTTGCACTTTTTGCTTCCAGGTATATCGTGAGACTGGCTGCTCAGCAATTTAGTGATCACAGAGCTGTCAGGCAGCCATGACATCATGCTGACTGAGAAAAGACGAAGTTCTCGTTACTGAGGGAACTTTCTTTTTGATGTCAACTTCAAAGGAGATCTTTTGTGATTGACTAAAAACTCTGGAAAACTTATCTTTCAACATCTCCCATGTTGAAATGCAGCACGTGCAGAAAGGTGGGTAGGAAAACTACCCCTCATTAGGCATTACCCGAGAGCCAGAGCATATTCCAATCATAAACACATTGCAAAAAACAACAGAATTTTGACTTCACTGAGCTTTAAGTTGCTGGGTGTCAACATCTCACAGCATCTGTCCTGTGTAATTGCGAAGAAAACACACTAACAAAAGTATTACGAGGAGATTTGGCATATCAAAGACCCTTAGGAATTTTTATAACTGTATAGTGGAGAACAATCTGTTTGGTTGCATCACAGCCTGGTATGGAGGCTGCAATGCACAGAATGGCAAGAGGCTGCAGAGCTGTAGATTTAACCAGTTCCGTTGCACAAGGCAGCAGTATTGTAACTACCCAGGCCGTACCTCTTGTCATCATCAGGGAGGTAACAAAAGCCTAATGAACCACACTCAATGATTTGTAAACAGCTTCTTCCCCTCCACAAACAAGAGAAAATCTGCAGATGCTGGAAATCCAAGCAACACACACAAAATACTGGAGGAGCAGAAGGGTTTTGGCCCAAAGCACTGACTGTACTTTTTCCCATAGATGCTGCCTGGCCTGCTGAGTCCTCCATTTTGTGTGTGTTCTTCCCCTCCACCATGAGATTTCTAAATGGTATATGAATACTACCTTGTTATTCCTTTTTGCAGCAATTAATTATTTTGTAGAGTGGCAGGGTGAAGAAATGTCTCTACCAAAGGAGGTACAAGGTCCTTACCCTCTGCTAACCTGCAGGTCACCCGTGGGCAAGTTGTAGCACCTGCTTAGCCCCCTAATCATGGCCGTGTGAAGTCATAGGCACAGGTGGTGGATGGTCATATAAGCAGCTAGTGCATATCACGTCCTGGTTATGTGACTACTGATGCCAAGCAGATAATCTCTGAAGAGTATTGATAGTGGCTGGGGTATCCTGGCTTATAAAGGCACTGCCCAAAAGGCAAAGGCAAACCACTTTTGTAGAAAAATTTGCCAAGAACAATCGTGGTCATGGAAAGACCACAATTGCCTACATCAGATGACATGGCACATAGTGAACGAACTAATTATTTCATAATTTATAATTACTTTAGGTCTTTGCATTGTATTACTGTTGCAACACAACAAATTTCACGTCGTGTAAGACAGTGATAGTAAATCTGACTCTTTGTATCTTTCTTTTATGTCAGAATAATTTAATTCAATAAAGAAACATTATTTTTCTCAATTATACTCCTAGAACCTCATTTTAACATCATGCAACCTTCACTTATGTTTTAACCAGGTGAATAATTTTCCAGATAGAAAGTCAAAACTACATCAATGAAAATTTCATGTTTTAAGCCTCTCAATGCTCTCCATGGCAAATATAAAGTAGCCTCAAATTCCAGATTCAAAACCTTGGGCAAATTATTAAATTATAAGTTATACAAGTGATGCCAATCACTTGAAAATTTAAGTGAAACATTTGAATCTGTTGGCGCTCACAAATTAGAAGTGATTTTATAGCAGATGTCAAAAGAATCAGTTGCTGAAAAAATGGTGATTTCTAATTAGGAGAGATTCAAGATATTTATATTCTTAAGTATCACCTCATTCTTGATTCATGGCAACCAGAAATTTCATGCATTCAATAACTGGACTAAATTTGTGTAATATCAGAAAACTCACTTCATGATTCTGGGTTGCTCCTAAACCCATTTTGTTGTTTTTGATTTGGACTTTAATGTTTTCAGTTTCCCCTTGTTCATGAGCTCCAAGTCCCTAGAAAAAAAATAAATAAAATGAGCTGCTTTTTGTAAATTAAATGTATGAAAAGCTCACATCTAATTTTAATTATTTTCCTTGATTAACTTAGTGCCTATGAAAAGTATTCACCCACCGCCGCCTTGGAAGTTTTCATGTTTTATTGTTTTATAACAGTGAATCACAGTGGATTTAATTTGGCTCCTTTTTGATACTGATTAATAGAAAAAGACTATTTCGTGTCAAAGTGCAAACAGATCTCTACAAAGTGATCTAAATTAATTACAAATATAAAACACAGAATAAATAATTACATAATGATTCATATCCTTTAATATGACACACTAAATCATCACTGATGCAGCCAATTTCTTTTTGAAGTCACATAATTGGTTAAATGGAGATCACCTGTATGCAGTCAAGGCTTTCAATTGATTGTAGTAAAAATACACCTGTATCTGGAAGGTCCAACTGCTAGACCGAGGCTACATCCACACTAGACTGGATAAAGCCATATCCGAAGCTCTTTCTCTTCGTTTTGACCCTCCGTCCACACTGAAATGGTGTTTTCCTCCCCCGAAAACGGAGCTTTTCTAAAACGCTTTCCAGAGTGTTTAAATCTGAAAACACCAGTTGGGTGTTGTAGTGTGTACGGGGTAACCAGAGCTTTTTAAAAACGCTGTCATGACGTGCTGAAACAGATGGTGGCGGTAGCGCGGCATTTCATTGTTTTCTTGAACGCAACCTCCAACACCACAACAACAATATCTGACAATAGATGTGTAACAGCCTAATGTAACATCGTATGGAAATACAAGATAACACTGATGCAGACATGTTTTATACATTTAACAAGGTACTTTATTAATGTATTGCTTGTGCAAACATTCAATAGATGCAATTGTCACTACTTCCAAAGTGTCATTTTTAAGTAGTAGCTTATGTTTGGCATAGACGTGAAAATGTTAAGGCCAAAAAAGGAAAATTGTAAGTTTCACTTTTACTCAGGCACAAATAAAATCACTTTTGCCCAGTAACTCGTTTCATTGCACATGCTAAATACAGCAAAATAATACAGAAAGACATGGCAAAAGGCAAACAAATGAGGTAGCAGCAAATTATTGCATTTAGTTGTAGCTGTCGTCCCTTTCATCGGTGAAGACACTATGGCTGTAGGAAATGTTTCCAGGGTGACCCTCTGTGGGAGTGGGGAAGATGTTGGTGGGGCCACCCAGAGGGTCTGTGTGCCCGTATGTGTAGCTATTGTAGTGGCTGTAAGGCTGATATTGTGGTGGTGAAAAGTACTGGGGGGGGGGGGGGCTATTGTATTCCTCATCATTGCAAATCCCTCTGCAACAGAGCTAGTCAGTTTTTCAATGTTCGTCATCAGCCAGGTCATACTGTCCATGAACTCCCTGTCGGTTCCCTCCATACACTCCAGTATTCGTTTTTTTAGTTTTAAGTCCTCCTGCACAAGAGCCAATGTCATCTGGCATTTTCATTTTAAGTTTTTCTAGTCTGTAACTAGACAAATGCACACCAAGTATACCGTTTCCTCTTCGCTTGTTTTCCGTAGATGTGCATGCCCAGTAGGAGGAGGTTCACCCAAATACCCATTTTAATGTGAACCGAAGTATTTTCAAAAACGCCTGGTGTGGACATCTACTGTTTTTACGCAAAACCGGTGTTTTCAAAATTATCCGGTCTAGTGTGGACGTAGCCTGAGTTGGAGTTGGGGTTGGCAGCATGGAGGCATGTTGCGGCAGTATGTCGTAGGAAACTAAAGTGTCGTAACTGTGGTGGGGAACACAAGTATGAAGATTGTGAAGGTATAAAGTTTAAACGTAATTGCAGATGAGAACATAGTGTAGCTTATAGAGGATGCTAAATACTTAAGAAGGCAACTGAAGTTCAACAGGTTAAAGTACAGTCAGGTAGTACAGTTAAGTACAGAGGCCTTGCAAAAGTTAAACTGAATGTTGATAAAGTATTACTGTATGTCCACTTCATACTAAAAATACTTTATTAGTTGATAACATGAAGCTTGTGATGTGGACTTACTGAATTGTACTGCTCAGACATCTAGTCATACTGAGAAAATTAAAATTATTGTGAAAGCTGCTGAAAAGTATCTGCGTATAGCTGGTGTTACGTGGGAAGCTGTAAATGAAGTCCTGATGGGTGGGGTATCTGTATCTCAGTCTCCTTGTGAAGGTACATAATGGGTATAAGAATTTTGCAATGAAATGAAAGAAGCCTGATTTCAAATGGTCAAGACTTTATGAAGTACATTTCTGATTTATCAAATCCACCTGATGTTGTATGTATTCAAGAAACTTGGTTGTTACCACATTTAAGTTTTTCCCTGCAGGATCATATTGTAATTAGGCATGATAGATTAGTTGGTAGAGGAGCTGGTGTTGCAAGTTTTATAACAGAAGGGATAGGACACAGCTGTGGATATAATTGAAGTATATGAGGCACTTGTGGTAAAGTAGTTGATTCAACAGGTTAGGGCAGTAAAGTGGTAAATTTTTACAACCCTTGAGGAAAGCAGATGTAGTTCTAGCTCACCAAGGGTGTATGGTGTGAGGATTTTAACACACATAGTTCACTGTGGGGCTGTTCACAGAATAATGGTAATGGTTTGACTGTAGAAAAAGTTTCAGATATTTCACATCTTGTGTGTCTTAATGATGGGAGGGGTATGAGATTTAATGTTCATAACAGTTCTGAAACTGTTATAGATTTAAGTTTAGTTTTGAACATTTTGGCTAGAGAGCGAGAAGGATGTCATGGGAGATGAAACATGGGGGAGGGGCGAGGCAATCATTTTCCTATATTTATAAGCTTGGGTTTGGATTTGTACAGGGGTCAGGAGGCTGCATTTAGGAGGTGGAAGTTTGGTAAAGTAAATTGGGAGAAGTTTGAGGTTTTACGTGATGAGCATCTGCCTAGGCTGAATGTTGTGGATGATGTGGATTTATGCAACAGAAGGTTACGTTACATTATTTATCAAACTGTGGTGGAAATCATTCCTATTAAAAAGGGTATTAATAGGAGAAAATCAGTACTATGGTGGACTGAGGAGTGTGCAGAGGCAATTAGGGAGAGAAATAAGGAGTTTAGGAAAGTTAAGGAGTATCACTCTCCGAGTAACCCTATTAAGTATAAAAATGGCACAGGCCGTGGAGGGGAAAGCTTGTGGAAAAAGGTTTACTGGGGGTCATATTGGAAGGGATATTAAACTTGGAGATTTTTGGGGAATGATTAAAAAAAAATGGGGGGGGGGATGGGATTCATAGTGCTACTAACATTCCAGTATTGATTAAAGAAAGTAATACCATTGTTACTGAAATAGAGAAGGTTGAGTTACTGACTTGGTCGTTTGCTGCAATTCATAATCAAAATAACTTCAGCAAAGAGACTAAACAATGTAGAAATAAGGCTCTAAGTGAATACCCTGATGTGTTGGAAGTCAGCTGTAGCAATAATAGTATTAGTGATAGAAATTTTTTTGTGTGAATTTAAGAAAACTATTAAGAGTACAAGTCGGGCAGCTCCAGGAAAGGATGGTATGTTATTGTATGTTTAAACATATGGCCGACAACACTCTTAAGATAATAAAATTTTTGAATTGTATTTGGAGTTTAGGCCATCTTCCCCTCTCATGGAAAATGGCAGTAGTAGTGTCTATTCTAAAGCCTGATAAACCTCCCATCGGATCCTTCTAGTTATAGACCAGTATCACTAATGCCCCATTTGTGTAAACTTATAGAACATATCGTAATAGAGGGCAGAGGGGGAGGCGTGGCTTTATTGGTAAGAAATGATATTAAATCATTAGAAAGAGGTGATATAGGATCAGAAGGTGCAGAATCTTTATGGGTTGAGCTAAGAAATTGCAGGGGTAAAAGGACCCTGATGGCAGTTTATTACAGGCCTCCAAACAGCTGCAGTGATGTGGACTACAAATTACAACAGGAAATAGTAAAGGCTTGTCAGAAGGGCAGTGTTATGATAATTGTGGGGAATTTTAACATGCGAGTGGATTGGAAAAATCAGGTCGGCACTGGATCTCAAGAGAGAGAATTTGTAGAATGTCTGCGAGATGGCTTTTTAGAACAGCTTGTTGTTGAGCCCACTAGGGGATCGGCTGTACTGGACTGGATATTGTGTAATGAACTGGAGGTGATTAGAGAGATTGAGGTGAAGGAACCCTTAGGAGTCAGTGATCATAACATGATTGAGTTCACTGTGAAATTTGAAAAAGAGAAGCCGAAATATGATGTGTCGGTATTTCAGTGGAGTAAAGGAAATTACAGTGGCATGAGAGAAGAACTGGCCAAAGTTGACTGGAAAGGGACACTGGCGGGAAAGATGGCAGAGCTTATGCGAGTTTATGCGAGAAGTGAAGAAGGTGCAAGACAGGTATATTCCAAAAAAGAAAAAATTTTCGAATGGAAAAAGGATGCAACCGTGGTTGGCAAGAGAAGTCAAAGCCAAAGTTACAGCAAAGGAGAAGGCATACAAGGAAGCAAAAATTAGTGGGAAGACAGAGGATTGGGAAGTTTTTAAAACCTTACAAAAGGAAACTAAGAAGGTCATTAAGAGGGAAAAGATTAACTATGAAAGGAAGCTAGCAAATAATATCAAAGAGGATACTACAAGTTTTTTTCAAGTATATAAAGAGTAAAAGACAGGTGACAGTAGATATAGGACCGATAGAAAATGATGCTGGAGAAATTGTAATAGGAGATAAGGAGATGCCAGAGGAACTGAACGAGTATTTTGCATCAGTCTTCACTGAAGAAGTCATCAGCAGTATACTGGACACTCAAGGGTGGCAGGGAAGAGAAGTATGTGCAGTCACAATTATGACAGAGAAAGTACTCAGGAAGCTGAATAGTCTAAAGGTAGATAAATCTCCCGGACCAGATGGAATGCACCCTTGTGGTCTGAAGGAAGTAGCTGTGGAGATTGCGGAGGCATTAGCGATGATCTTTCAAAAGTCGATAGATTCTAGCATGGTTCCGGAGGACTGGAAGATTGCAAATGTCACTCTGCTATTTAAGAAGGGGGCAAGGAAGCAAAAAGGAAATTATAGACCTGTTAGCTTGACATCCGTGGTTGGGAAGTTGTTGGAGTTGATTGTCAAGGATGAGGTTACGGAGTACCTGGAGGCATACGACAAGGTAGGCAGAACTCAGCATAGATTCCTTAAAGGAAAATCCTGCCTGACAAACCTATTACAATTTTTTGAGGAAATTACCAGTAGGCTAGACAAGGGAGATGCAGTGGATGTCGTATATTTGGATTTTCAGAAGGCCTTTGACAAGGTGCAACACGAGGCTACTTAACAAGATAAGAGCCCATGGAATTACGGGAAAGTTACATACGTGGATAGAGCGTTGGCTGATTGGCAGGAAACAGAGAGTGGGAATAAAGGGATCCTATTCTGGTTGGCTGCCGGTTACCAGTGGTGTTCCACAGGGGTCCGTGTTGGGGCCGCTTCTTTTTACATTGTACATTAACGATTTGGATTATGGAATACATGGCTTTGTGGCTAAGTTTGCTGACGATACAAAGATAGATGGAGGGGCTGGTAGTGCTGAGGAAACGGAGAGTCTGCAGAGAGACTTGGATAGATTGCAAGAATGGGCAGAAAAGTGGCAAATGAAGTACAATGTTGGAAAGTGTATGGTTAAGCACTTTGGCAGAAGAAATAAACGAGCAGACTATTATTTAAATGGGGAAAGAATTCAAAGTTCTGAGATGCAACGGGACTTGGGAGTCCTCGTACAGGATACCCTTAAAGTTAACCTCCAGGTTGAGTCAGTAGTGAAGAAAGCGAATGCAATGTTGGCATTCATTTCTAGAGGAATAGAGTATAGGAGCAGGGATGTGATGTTGAGGCTCTATAAGGCACTGGTGAGACCTCACTTGGAGTATTGTGGGCAGTTTTGGTCTCCTTATTTAAGAAAGGATGTGCTGACGTTGGAGAGGGTACAGAGAAGATTCACTAGAATGATTCCGGGAATGAGAGGGTTAACATATGAGGAACGTTTGTCTGCTCTTGGACTGTATTCCTTTGAGTTTAGAAGAATGAGGGGAGACCTCATAGAAACATTTCGAATGTTGAAAAACATGGACAGAGTGGATGCAGCAATGTTGTTTTCCACGATGGGGGAGTCTAGTACGAGAAGGCATGACTGAAGGATTGAAGGGCGCCCATTCAGAACAGAAATGTGAGGAAATTTTTTTAGTCAGCGGGTGGTGAATCTATGGAATTTGTTGCCATGGGCAGCAGTGGAGGCCAAGTCATTGGGTGTATTTAAGGCAGAGATTGATAGGTATCTGAGTAGCCAGGGCATCAAAGGTTATGGTGAGAAGGCGGGGGAGTGGGACTAAATGGGAGAATGGATCAGCTCATGATAAAATGGCAAAGCAGATTCGACGGGCCGAATGGTCGACTTCTGCTCCTTTGTCTTATGGTCTTATGAATTATATTTTGGGAGGGGATAAAAGAGGTGATTATAGTGTTTTATCGGAGCGGATTTCGGAAGCGTAGTATAACACTGGATTCAGTTTTACATTTGGAAGATGCTATTAGGAAAGCACAGGTAAAGTAGTTGTAATAGCAGTATTTTTTGATATAGAAAAAGCATGTTATTGAGGGAGGGTCTTTTGATTAAATTACAGAAATTGGGGGAGAGAGAGGAAAGCTATATTTTCTTTGTTTTTTTTTATTTGGACGGTCTATGCAGGTAGGGTATATTAGGGCTTCTGAGATAGGGAATGGGACCACACAAGGCAGTATTTGTAGCACTTTATTGTTTATTACGATTTTTTTTCCTCTGAGATGGGTACTGGGGTGGGTAAATCATTTTGCAGCTGAAGGAGCTTTATGCGTCAGAGGTAGAAATTTCAATTTAACTGTATTTTGGATCCAATTTGTGATTAAGGCGGCCGTAGAGTAGGCAAATAGATGGGGTTTTAAGCTTTCAGTAGCTGAAACACAAGTTGTACGTTTTACAAAGAGGATCAATAGACCTGCACTTAATTTGAAATTGTAGAGTCAAGCTCTTGAAGAAATATCAGTGGTTGGATTTCTTGGCATATGGTTGGATAATAAGCTGACATGGAAGCACCATATCAGTAAGATAATTGACAATTGTAAAGGGGCATTAAATATCCCAGTGTCTATGTGGGTATTCTTGGGGTGCTATACAAAAATCTGACCATTTATATTTGTTTAATTAGATCAGCTTCTTTTTCAAATTTAAAATGTTTGGCTTTAAGACTACTTTGTGCGATAAGGTTGTCCCCTGTTTCAGCTTTTTAGTGGTTGAAATATAATTACCCTTACAGTTGCAGAGGCTGAAGTTGTTAACATACCGGATTAATCTGAAGGGGCAGAGGAATGATCACCCCGTTAAGTGTGTTGGAAAACGGTTGGGAACATCACAAGAAGAGTGTTTTTAGTTTTGTGTGGCTGGATTCTTATCACACTAGGAATATGGGTTTGCTGGATTATACAATATGTCCCACTGTAGCTTTTTCAGTAACCCCACCTTGGTTCCCCCCCCCTAATGACTTTAGATGATTTTAGGCTGCATGATTTAATGAAGTCCAAGGATCCTGATATGTCTGAGAGTCTGTTGATTCATCAATATGTTAAGGAAAATTATTGTGATATGTTAACCATTTTTACTGATGGATCAAAAGATAATTTAACAAGGCACATCAGTGCGGCTGGGTTTTTTTTGTGCCTGTATTACAGATAACAATAAGGAAATGTCTTATCAACATACTGAAGAGCTGGTTGGGCACTTTGGGCTTGCAGTGAGTGGAGGAAATTTGTTCAGATTCTTTTTTGTTTTGACAATCTTAAAATGGGTCATTCAAGCAGTAGGTCAGATTTACTGATCTACATGTCTTCTTATGGGTCCCTGCACACAGAGGTGTTGGAGGGAATGAAAAGGTTGATCGTTTGGACAAAAAGGCTGTTAAAAGTTCATCTGTGGATCTAGACCTTCCACTTAGCAAATCAGAAGCTAAGGGGTTGGTGAGGTGAAGAATTAGGGGATTATGGCAAGATTTATGGAATAATGGCATAAGGGGAGACACCTTTACGAAATACATAAAACTGTTGGATTGATGGGAGAAGGGGGCAAGACAAGAAGGGAAGGAATTATATTGACAACTTAGAATTGGGCATACTATGCTTAACTATTCCTTGTATCTTGTTGAAAAACATCACTAGGGCGTGTAGGTTCTGTTATCATTATGAAACAGTTGAACAATTTTTTTTACGATGTGAAGTATATAAGGCTAAACGAAAGCAAGTGCAAGCTGCATTACCATCTTTGGGCGTTTAAAGTTTTTAAGATAAAAACTGTCAGTTATGCAAGTGACTTTAATTTAATTCACAATATTGTCTTTCATTATTGACAATCTATAGGGCTTTTTGGGGTAATTTAGTTTTCATTTGATGAAGAACTAGTGGGGTTTTTAATTTCCCAACACTCTACGCCACACACCAGTCCAGTTGGTGGCAGTAAGGCATCCTTACGTTGGACTGCCAACCAGAGGAAGAGGAAGAATACAACTGTTGCCTGGGTGCTTCACCAGTCACAGCTTTATGGGAGAGTGGCCACTGTTGGGGGGGAAAAAAAACTCACATGAAATGTTGGCTAGAGTTTGCCAGAAGGCCTGTGGGAGACTCAAGTCAGCTAGAAGGTTCTATGGTCTGATGAAACCAAATTTGAGCTTTTCGGCTATCAGACTAAAACAAACACAGCACATAATCAAAACAAACCATCCCTATCCTGGAGCATGGTGGGGGCTGCATCATGTCATGGGGACGCTTCACAGCAGCACGCCCTGGAAAGCTTGTGAAAGTAGAGGGTAAAATAAAGGGAAATCTTGGAGGAAACCCTGATGCAGCCTACAAGAGAACTGCAACTTGGGAGATTTGTTTTCCAGCAAGTCAATGACCCCAAGCATAAAGCCAAAGCTACACAGCAATGGCTTAAGAACTAGACACTAGAATACTACAGCACAGTACAGGCCCTTCAGCCCTTGATGTTGTGCCAACCCATATATGCCTAAAAAAAAAGTACTAAACCCACACTACCCCGTAATCCTCTATTTTTCTTTCATCCATGTGCCTGTCCAAGAGGCTCTTAAATACCCCTAATGTTCTAGTCTCCACCACCATCCCTGGCAAGTCATTCCAGACACCCACAACCCTCTGTGTAAAAAACTTACCCCTGATGTCTCCCCTAAACTTCCCTCCCTTAACTTTGCCCTCTGGTGTTTGTTATTTGTGCCCTGGAAAACAGGTACTGGCTATCCACCCTATCTATGCCTCTCATAATCTTGGTAGACCTCTATCAAGTCCCCTCTCATCCTTCTACGCTCCAAAGAGAAAAGTCCCAGCTCCGCTAACCTTGCCTCATAAGACTTGTTTTCTAATCCAGGCAACACCCCGGTAAATCTCCTCTGCACCCTCTCCATAGCTTCCACATCCTTCCTTTAATGAGGTGACCAGAACTGAACACAATACTCTAAGTGTGGTCTCACCAGAGATTTGTAGAGTTGCAACATGACCTCTCTACTCTTGAACTCAATCCCCCAATTAATGAAGCCTAGCATCCTATAGGCCTTCTTAACTATCCTATCAACCTGTGCAGCGACCTTCAGAGATGTATGGATTTGAACCCCGTGGTCCCTCTGTTCATCCACACTCTTAAGTAACCAACCGTTAATCCTGTACTCAGACTTCTGGTTTGTCCTTCCAAAATGCATCACCTCACACTTATCTGGATTGAACTCCATCTGCCACTTTTCTGCCCAAATCTACATCCTGTCTATATCCTCTTGTAACCTTTGACAACCTACAGCTCCATCCACAACTCCTCCAACCTTCGTGTCATCTGCAAACTTACTCACCCATCCTTCCGCCTCCTCATCCAGTCACTTATAAAAATCACAAAGAGCAGGGGTCCCAGGACAGATCCTTGCGGCACTCCACTAGTCACCAGGCAGAATACTTTCCTTCCACTACTACCCTCTGCTTTCTTCCTGTAAGCCAATTTTTTTTTATCCAAACAGCCAGAGTTCCACTGATCGCATGCCTCATGACTTTCTGGATGAGTCTCTTGTGGGGGACCTTGTCAAATGCCCTGCTAAGATCCATGTAGATCACATCTACCGCCCTACCTTCATCAATTTCTTTTGTTACCTCTTCAAAAAACTCAATTAGGCTCGTGAGGCATGACCTTCCCTTCACAAAGCCATGTAAACTATCCTTGAGTAGACTGTAACTTCTCCAAATGCTCATGGATCCTATCCTTAGGAATCCTTTCCAATAGTTTGCAAACCACTGACGTAAGACTCATCGGTCTGTAGTTCCCAGGATTCTCCCTATTACCTTTTTTAAACAAGGGAACTACATTTGCCATTCTCCAATCCTCCGGCACTTCCCCTGCAGCCAAAGAGGTTTCAAAAATCATACCTATTGCTCCAGCGATCTCTTCTCTCACTTCCCACAGCAACCTGGGGTATATTACATCCGGCCCTGGGGACTTATCAATCTTGACGTTTTTAAGAAGACCCAACACTTCTTCTTCCTTAATCTCCACATTGTCCAGCATACCGGCCTGTTCTATTTCAACCTCACCTTGATAAAGGTCCTTTTCACCTGTGAATACTGAAGTATTCACTTAGGACCTCCCCAACCTCCTCCGCCTCCAGGCACATATGTTGCCTTCTTTATCCTTTAGCGGCCCCACCTTCATTCTTGTCATCCTTCTGTTCTTCACATGCGCATAGAATGCCTTGGGGTTCTCCTTACTCCTACATGCCAAGGCCTTCTCATGCCCCCTTCGAGCTCTCCTAAGTCCTTTCTTAAGCTCCTTCCTGGCTACCCTATATTTCTCATGAGCCCCTCCTGCTTCCTATATCTAACATATGCTTCCTCCTTCCTCTTGACGAGTTGCCTCACATGTTTCGTCAGCCACAAGTTAAGAACACCAAAGTTAATGTCCTGGAGTGGCCAAGTCAGAGTACATACCTCAATCAAATTGAGAATTTGTGGCTGGACTTGAAAAGAGGTTATTCACTCACAATCCCCATGCAATCTGACAGAGCTTAAGCAGTTTTGTTAAGAAGAATGAAGAAAAAATTGCAGTGTCCAGGTGTGCAAAGCTGATAAGAGACTTATCCATACAGACTCAAGGCTGTAATTGCTGCCAAAGGTGCATCTACTAAATGCTGTCTTGAAGGGGGGGGGGGGGGGAAGAGTAATTATGCAATTATTTTGTTTAATAATTGTAATAAATTTAGACCAAGTTGTAGACATCTGTTTTCACTATGACAAGAAAGTGTCTTTTTCTGTTGATAAAACATGGAAAATTCCAGGGGGTGGGTGGGGGAGAGAATACTTTTTGTAGGCACTGTATAAACACCTAAAATATTTCAATTATTAATAGCTACAGAAACTTGTAAATAAAATTTACGGACACTTCCCTCCATTATAGTCTCTCCAAATAGCTTCAAAAATATTGACTTTTCCTCTACATTATCCAGCAAGTTAAAAGCTCCAAACCAAATAAAAAGAATTCATTTTGAATGCTATTTTTTCCACAATAAGATTGGTGGTGTTATAGCTAACAAAGGTGGTTGTCTAAGGCTGAAACATGATACAAGCCAAGGAAAGTTGGACAGAGCAATGCATGGTGGAATTTAATCCTGACAAGTGTGAAGTGATGCATTTTTGAAGGGCAAATAAGGATAGAAGCCTAAGGGAGTTATAATGAACAGAGGGACCTTGGAAGAGGAAACACAGGTGGAAAGGGTGAAGGCAGCATATGGGATATTGGCCATCAGACATGGCAAATAATACAGGAATCGGGACATCAGGTTTCAACTTTTTAAAACAGTAGTTAAAACAAAAGCCTCCCGTTTGCTTATATAAAATAATAGCTTTCTTCTAATATTTAATAGAAGAAAATATTGAATTTTCTTCCGGCTGATGTTTACTCCGTAGCAGTCCAGCATGGATCAGGAATGAATGATGTAAATGCTTAGAATGCTTTAAATGTGGTTGGAAAACTCCAAGCCAAATAGTGGTTTGATATAGACAATAGGTGCAGGAGTAGGCTATTCGGCCCTTCGAGCCAGCACTGCCATTCACTGTGATCATGACTGATCATCCACAATCAGTATCCAGTTCCTGCCTTATCCCCACAACCTTTGATTCTGCTATTTTTAAGAGCCCTATCCATCTCTTTCTTGAAAGCATCCAGAGACTTGGCCTCCACTGCCTTCTGGGGCAGAGTATTCCACATATCCACCACTCTCTGGGTGAAAAAGTTTTTCCTCAACTCTTTTCTAAATGGCCTACCCCTTATTCTTAAACTGTGGCCTCTGTTTCTGGACTCACCCATCAGAGGGAACATGCTTCCTGCCTCCAGCATGTCCAATCCCTTAATAATCTTATATGTTTCATTCAGGTCCCCTCTCATCCTTCTAAATTGTGTATACAAGCCCAGCTGCTTCAATCTTTCAACATATGACAGTCCTGCCATCCTGGGAATTAACCTTGTGAACCTACGCTGCACTCTCTCAATAGCAAGAATGCCCTTCCTCAAATTTGGAGACCAAAACAATATAGTGGCAATAGATAGTGGAGGATAGATGGAGACTACTCTTGGCTACATGTAAATTAGGCAAAATTGAGAAGGGAACAAAATGGAGAAGAAACTATTGATTCAAGATTTTGCAGCATTTCAGAGGAATAATTAATTTAAATAACTTGGATTTTAGACTTAAAAGGAAAAAGGAGCCAATACACTGCTGATGTGATGTATACTATAGGAACAGTGGAAACAAAGCATCTAGAAATACTTGACAAAATACAAAATAAAGCTAATACAAGAAATTCTAATGAAGGACTTCAATTATCTTCTAAAAACTGACAAACTACCAATGTAAGGGACAAAGTATGGGAATTTCTGAAAAATGCACAAGAGAAGTACTTCAAATCAACAAATTGTAGCTAAATTAAGAAGGAAACAATGATGGATTTAGGATTGAAGAATGAAATTGTTTTAATGGAAAGTGTTTCTGCAGAGAGTTATTTTGTAAACAGTGATCACAACAGGATTATACTCCTGTGTTATGTCATGCAATGAATTCAAGTGCACAATACTGTAAACTCAACTATTACCACAGATGATTTAGCCAGCTCATTACAGAACAGAAATTGGGCATACATGTAACAGATAAAGTTTAACACAGATTCTCTGTATTTGGAGAAATATAATTGCTCATATATAATTTATACATCTGACTCTCCTTTAGATACACTATAATTACCTTTCCTTTAGACCATCCCATTTTCTCCAACATCTTTAACCCAAATCTGGATTCATCATTTTTCCAGTTGTTATTTCTCGGATCCACAGACCACTTCTGCTTCCTACGGGCTAAAAAGAAAACAGTTAAAAATCATTTGGTACAAGAAATTCTATGTTTCTTTATTCATTCACTGAATGTGGGCATCACCAAAGTCTTTTCGAAAAATGCCTGAATGGGTGTTAGTGAGCTGTCTAGTTAAATCACGGCAGTCCTTCAGGTAAAAGTACATCGCTGTTTAGGGCATAGTTCTAAGATTTTGACCAATGATAATAAAGAAACAATTATACATTTCCAAGTCAGGACAGTATGTGGATTGAGTTAGTGTCAACCTAGGCAGTAAAGACAGTGGGTAAAGTCATGAGTGAGTGCACACTGCAGCCTTAGAATAGTAGTGAAAGGAATGAATCTTCACAAATACAGTACTGTGCAAGAGTATTAGGCACCCTAGATTTTTTTTTTAAATATATAAACTTTGTTTTAGATGTTCAGTTTTTTGTCTTCTGTATTAGTGTGTCTGTAGAAAAGAGCAAATATTAAATTTTCAAACATTCATTTTCCAAAAAGTTAAAATGTTTACAAAGAAATTTTTGTATTCTGGTTGAAGAAAGTAACATTAAGTAACAGACCACTTTTCAAATTCTTTGTAGATACATAGCCCAGTGCATGATTAAACAAAAATAACAGACAGATGCTAATGATCAATGACAATGAGATGAATGACCTAAACTGATTAAGGCTATGTCCACACTAGACCGGATAATTTTGAAAACGCCGGTTTTGCGTAAAAACGATAGGTGTCCACATCAGACGTTTTTCAAAATACCTCCGTCCACATTAGAACGGACATTCGGGTGAATCTCCTCCTCCTGGGCATGCGCAGGACACATCTATAGAAAACAAGCAAAGAGGAAATGGTATACAGTACTTGGTGCGTGTTTGTCCAGTTACAGACTAGAAAAAAAACTTGAAAGGAAATTGCCAAACGAACGACTTGGTGCACTTTTGTCCAGAAACATTTCCTACAGTCATAAAAAAAAATCAAAAAACTTTATTGTCATTCTAACCGTACATCAGCTCTGCAGGGCAGAATGAGACAGCGTTTCTCAGGAGCAGTGCAATCATAACATAACAAATGCTACACTAAATAATAAACATAACAATAAATAGTAAAACATAACAGCCACATGTCATTTAAAATCAAGTTGTAAGTGTCCAGTGCAAGTTAAAAGAGTCCAAAGCAGAGTCAGGTAAAGCAGCTATTTAGCAGTCTGACTGCCTGTGGGAGGAAGCTGTTTAGTAGCCTTGTGGTTTTAGTTTTGATGCTCCTGTAACGTTTGCCTGATGGCAGAAGAACAAACAGTTCATGGAGAGGGTGTGAGGAGTCTTTAATGATGTATCGTGTCTTCTGGAGGCATCGACTCTGAAAGAGGTCTTGGACAGAAGGCAGGGAGACCCCAATAACCTCTCTGCTCCCCTAACCACCCTCTGCAAGGCTTTTTTGTCGACAGCACTGCAGCTGGAGTACCAGGTTGTGATGCAAAAGGTCAGCACACTCTCAACCACGCCTCTGTAGAATGTAGTTAAGATGTTAGCGGGGAGTGATGCTTGTTTAAACTACCTCAGAAAGTGCAATCTCTGCTGGGCCTATTTCACAATCCCAGTGGTGTTCCTGGACCAGGTGAGATTGTCTGAGATCTGCACCCCAAGGAACTTGATGTTTTCCACTCTCTCCACTGATGAAAGGGACGACAGCTACAACTAAATGCAATAAGGCTTGTTACTAGGCAGAAGTGAAATTTGTTGTTACCTCATTTGTTTGCCTTTACTTTTGCCATGCCTTTGTGTATTATTTTGCTGTATTTAACATGTGCAATAAAACGAGTTACTGGGCAAAAGTGACAATTACATCTACTGAATGTTTGCACAAGCAATATATTAATAATGTTACACAAGCATGGCGGTGGACAAACCCAAGTGCAGAACGCGGGGGCAGAGTCGGGTTCCAGGGAGTCTTTACCCAAAGTCTTGGGTTTGGAGAGAATACAGGAGCGATGCTAGACTTAGAACTAACAGTCTTAAGAACCATGAAACGAGGTTACTCACACCAGAGTCGACCAATGAACTGGCAGCTCCTTCTCATGATCACAGGGTCTTTATCCTGCATTTTCTGATGGAAAGCAGGTGTGTGTAGTTAGTGGAACCTGGGAATGATTGGAAATTAAACGAGGGGATTGAGGCCCAATTCCTGAGGTAAATAGTAAGGTGGGGGATTGCCAGAAGGGACCATGACGAATAAAGCACCTTGTTAAAGGTATAAAACGTGTCTGCATCAGTGTTATCTTGTATTTCCATCAATGTTACATTAGACTGTTACACATCTATTGTCAGATATTGCTGTTGTGGTGTTGGAGGTTGCGCTCAAGAAAACAATGAAATGCCACGCTGCCACCATTTGTTCAAGCACATCATGACAGCGTTTTTAAAATTAGCCGGTTACCCCATACGCACAACAACGGCCAACTGCCGTTTTCAGATTTACATACTCTGGAGAGTGTTTCAGAAAAGCTCTGTTTTCGGGGGAGGAAAATGCCGTTTCAGTGTGGACGGAGGGTCAAAACGAAGCGAGAAAAGCTCCGGTTACGGATTTATCTGGTCTAGTGTGGATGTAGCCTAAGTGAAACAGAAATGGGTGTAGAATCAAACTGGGTGACGAACAAACAAACTAAAGAGCGAAGGTATGGCACAGGTGAGTTTAACCTTTAAATCATCAATTCTTACATCATGGCAAGAGCATAGCAACAAGACACAAGACATCCTGCATCAGCAAGGTCTCTCCCAAGCAGAAATCTTGTGACAGACAAGAATTTCAAGACATGCCACCCAAGTTCTTCTGAAGCACAAAAAACAAGGAAGGTTGAGGACCAGTGGTTGGCCACAGAAAATGAGAGCAGCAAAGGAGAGATATATTAAATTGGCATCCCTTCTAAATCAGAAAACTGCTTTCAGCTCTTAAATTACAGAAACCACTGGAACTCAAGTACATCACTCTACAGTCCAGAGAAATCTTGTCAGAAGTGGTCTTCATGGAAGATTTGCTGCCAAAAAGCCATTCCTCCGAAGTGGAAACAAAGCCAAGAGACTTGGTACACGTAAAATCCCAAGGACTGCGGTACTGAACAATGGCATCAAGTGTGTTAAACTGACAAGTCAAAACTTGGAACATTTTGGCTCAAACAGAAGCCAATTTGTCCATAGAACAGCTGGAGAGTGCAACATAGTTGAGTGTCTGCAGCTGACAGTGCAGAACAGCAGAGATGCCCTGCAGGTTTGTGGCTACATTTCTGCAAATGGAGTTGGTGATCTGGTCAAAATTAATATTTTTATTTTTTTTTCTGCTAGATTATATATTGCATTGAACTGCTGCTGCTAAGTTAACAAATATCACGTCACATGCCGGTGTTAATAAACCTGATTCTGATTCTGAATCCTCAAAGCTGAGAAGTACAAGCAGATTATTATCCATCATGCAATACCATCACATCAGGGAGGCATCTGATCAGTCCCAACTTCATTCTGCAGCAGGATAAAGACCCCGACCACACGGCCAAGGTCATAACGAACTATCTTCAGTGAAAAGAACAATGAACTCTGCAGCAGAAGGTATGGCCTCCACAGAGACCTGATCTCAACATCAAGACTGTCTGACATTACCTGGAGAGACAGATGCAAGCAAGACAGCGAATGTCTGCAGTAAAAGGTGTTGCACTTCGGTAGGACCGACCAGGGTAGGTCTTACACAGTGAACAGTAGGGCACAGAGGAGTGTAGTGGAACAAAGGGATCTGGGAATACAAGTCCAGAATTCATTGAAAGTGGTGACATAGGTAGATAGGGTCGTAAAGCTCCAAGTACTGAGTACAGGGGATGGGATGTTATGTTGAGGTTGAATAGGACGTTATTGAGGCCTGATATGGAGTATGTCTACAGTTTTAGTACCTACCTACAGGAAAGATGTAAATAAGGTTGAAAGAGTACAGGGAAAATTTACAAGGATGTTGCCAGAACTGAAGGACCTGAGTTCTAAGAAAAGATTGAATAGGTTAGGACTTTAGCCTTTGGAACACAGAAGATTGAGGAGAGATTTGATAGAGGTATACAAAGTTATGAGGCGTATAGATAGGGTAAATGCACTGATTTTGTAGACCACACTAGTCTTGTCTAATAGCTTGGTTCATTCATTTCGTCTATGAAGTTCTCTCCTCAATGTTGCTGTTGGCTTGTGCGTGACTGAAATTCAATGTTCTTTAAGTAGTCAGCCCATCATTTCCAACATAATTTGAATGTATGGAAGGACAACCCGTTTCGTCGCTTCTTGGTTGATGCGCTGTCAACCTTGTAGGCATCTTTGTACAAAGTTCTGCAGGTATCTGTTTCATGTGAATACCTTAGAGATGTTTCTCTTTATCCTTTAGTTCCACTGTGTTACAGTGGGTCACTGCTCTTTGGAACAAAGTTTTGATACAGCTCTTCTTGTGTGCGTTTGGGTGGTTGCTGGGATAATTTATGATCTGATCTGTATACGTTCCCTCGTCTCAACTCGACCCAACCATAGGATGCCAATGTTATTTTATCCTGCTTCCTGCCAATCCTTAATTTGTGTCAAAATACATTAACCACAGCACCATGGATTCTTCTGATTTACATGTCTGCCGATCTCTGCCTTGAATATATTCAAAAAGTCTGTCTCAACAGCTTTCTGGGATGGAGAAATAGGCTACCCCTATTTTGAAACAATCCCCTCTAAATTATGAAAGACATAGACTCAGTATAGAAATGTCAAACACCAGAAGACATGCTTTTCAGGTTGGGTGTAGTGGGGAGGTTTAAAGGTGATGTGATAGTCATAGCCATACTTTATTGATCCCGGGGGGAATTGGTTTTCGTTACAGTTGCACCATAAATAATAAATAGTAATAAAACCATAAATAGTTAAATAGTAACATATACAATTATGCCAGGAAATAAGTCCAGGACCAGCCTATTGCCTCAGGGTGTCTGACCCTCCAAGAGAGGAGTTGTAAAGTTTGATGGCCACAGGCAGGAATGACTTCCTATGACGCACTGTGTTGCATCTCGGTGGAATGAGTCTCTTGCTGAATGTACTCCTGTGCCCACCCAGTACATTATGCAGTGGATGGGAGACATTGTCCAAGATGGCATGCAAGTTGGACAGCATCCTCTTTTCAGACGCCAGCGTCAGCGAGTCCAGTTCCATCCCCACAACATCACTGGCCTTACGAATGATTTTGTTGATTCTTTTGGTGTCCGCTACCCTCAGCCTGCTGCCCCACCACACAACAGCAAACATGATAGCACTGGCCACCACAGGCTCGGAGAACATCCTCAGCATCGTCCAGCAGATGTTACAGGACCTTAGTCTCCTCAGGAAATAGAGATGGCTCTGACCCTTCTTGTAGACAGCCTCAGTGTTCTTTGACCAGTCCAGTTTATTGTCAATTCATATCCCCAGGTATTTGTAATCCTCCACCATGTCCACCCTGACTCCCTGGATGGAAACGGGGGTCACCGGTACCTTAGCTCTCCTCAGGTCTACCACCAGCTCTTTAGTCTTTTTCACCTTAAGCTGCAGATAACTCTGCTCACACCATGTGACAAAGTTTCCTACCACAGCCCTGTACTCAGCCTCATCTCCCTTGCTGATGCATCCAACTATGGCAGAGTCATCCGAAAACTTCTGAAGATGACAAGACTCCGTGCAGTAGTTGAAGTCCGAGGTGTAAATGGTGAAGAGAAAGGGAGACAAGACAGTCCCCTGTGGAGCCCCAGTGTTGCTGATCACTCTGTCAGACACACAGTGTTGCAAGCACACGTACTGTGGTACGTGTGGTTGTGTGATGGTAGAGTTAAAAAAATGCCAACATTGGTAGGTGCCTAGAGCAGGTTACCAGAAGAGTAGTGAAATCTGGCAGTTTGGCGGAGTTTAAGAGGCCTTTAGATAGACAACAATATGAAGGAAATGAAAGGATATGGACAACACAAACGAAAGAATATTTAGTATAAACTGACAGCAAAACATTCTAGGCTAAATGGTTCAGTGCTGTGCTGTTCTACTTTCTTTGACTCTGTGATTTTAGTATTCAGTACCAGAATCAAATCAAAGGTTGCCAGTCCAGTTATCGTGGACAGTTTAACAATTAGAAAGACTTGGAAGCTCAGTATACATCCATGTCTTCAACAATAACCATGACAGCACAAGCAAGCCCTTGCAACCGCTTTCAGCCACCAAGATCCACATTTGCCCACTTCCCAACTCCCATACTTTTTTTTTAAAAGTCACCTGCTAACCAATAATCTCAGCTCTAAGGCTTTACTGCAGGCGCTCATCATGGTGGTAACCCAACATCTTCAGGTATTCCTTCATGTCATTAACTGTCCTGAACCTGGTAGTGTGAGTAATAGACAATCTCTCTCCATCTAATTCTGCCGATCTTGCTTTGGGACAGGTGACCACCCTGGTTTCTCTCACTTTTTATTCCTTTAAAGCATTTCACATTAACTTAACCAAATCGTCCGATCAGTTCGCCGTAACTCCGTGTACTCGGCGACTGGGGCCACATCAGGGCCGGCGGTGGCAACGGGGCCGCTCGAGCGCCCGAGACCCGGCAGCGGCGCACGTGCTGCCTCATACTTACGCTCCGCCAGCATCGCCATCCGGCCGCCGTCTTCCACTCGCCACAGCACCCTCCGGAAAAAGGCCGACCAGCTTTTCTTCTTGTTAAACTGATTCAAAAGGCAGCCAGGAGTCTCCCCGTTATATCAAAAGTAGCTTAATCCACATTCCTCGGCCTCCGAACCCAGATTTAATTTCCTATCAAGCAGGAGCTGAACCCTACCGCGCGTGCGCAGAAGAGCACCCGTGACTGCGCGTGCTCACAAGCCCTGCTCCGCGGGTCAAACGAGCAAGTGGAGGCCCTTTGGCCGGCTCTGACTCAGAAAAAAGTGTAGCCTCCTTGAATACTAATATCACAAAGGCAAGTAACGAGGAGAGTGCTTCTCTATTAAAGGTTAAAATAAAATACTGATGGGGTTCGATTTCCTTCAAAGTAGAAAAGATTGAGCAGGAACCTGGTTGAGCTATATATACAAAGTTAGGATGGTGTAGTAGATGGTGAGAAATCTCTCCTTTATTAGTGGTGTCTATAATCAAGAGGGTATAGATTTAAGGAAAGAGGCAGGGGGATTAAAGGGGATTTGTTTTTTCTTCTAATCTGGATCGCAGTGCCGAAGTTGGTGGTTGGGTTAAGTATTCTTCACAAGCATTGGGATGAGCGTTTGAAGCACCAAAACGTTGAAGACAGTGGATCAGGTGCTGGGAAATAGAATTAGTATTGAGAGGTACGATGACCAGCATAGGTAAGATAGAATGAAGAGGCCTGCGTTAACGTTCAACAAACGAATGTGGCTAATTCAGTAATGCATTCGTTCTTAAAAATATCTTTCTTAATTATATCTTTAATATATACCGTTTATACAATTGTATGCACTTAATATACGTAACATACACCACTACTTTTCTCTCATGAAATTTCCACACTGTTAAAGAATAACAATCTGTACATTGCAGCATATTGTCAAGAGTCATTTACCTACTTATAATAGTTCTGAATAAGCATACAGTCAGCAATAATAGATATGACCAATCAACATGTTTTATTGACCTCTGCAATCTCCAAAGAAATGGATCATTTTTTGTTTGGCAAGATGATATATCATAGAACCAATCCAAATTCAAATTTGAGATTATTGTGTGCGTTATGTTCTCAATTTCTGTGCACCAACTGATGGGCTTGCAACTTTCAGCATCTGTCATCCATAGAGTCACACAGCAAAGAAACTGGTCTTTCCATTCAATTCATTATTGCTGTCCAAGATGTCCATAATGCCACTTGCTTTCATTTGGCCCTTATCCCTTTAGGTCTTTTCTAACCACCTATAAAGTCCCTGGATTCTTCGAAGTTGCTGCACAAGTTGATAGGGTAGTTAAGAAGGTATATGGTATGCTGGCCTTCATTAGTCAGGAGATTAAGTTCAAAACCTGCAAGGTAATGTTGCAGATCTTCAAAATTCTGGTTAGACCTCTCAGAGTATTATGCCCTGTTGTGGTTGCCTCATTATAGGAAGGATATAGAAGTGTAAGAGGTTTCTTCTTTTATGTTACTGCGTAGTCTAATTAAAATGGCTTCTTTGTTATGTTATAATTGAAATGGCTTCTTTGTTACGTTAACTGCTGAGAAAGTCCTCCGGCTAGCAGTTTGTTTGGATTATGTTATTAATAAGAGGGTGTTACGAACCAATTGCGATAGATGTTATTCTTTCTGTGTGTCTGTAAATTATTGTGATGCGTGGGTTTTTTGGGCAGAAGGCAAGAGAGAGAGAGAGAGACAGAGGATGGACAAGGTGCTGTGAGTCCGCTAACGGAGTCGGACCCTGCGCAGTAGTCCGAGATCCAGGGTGTTCGGTGAGGAGAGGAGACAGAGACGGACTCGTGTGGAGCGTCTGGTCGATGACTGTTGTTGGTCCCAGGCGGCAGGCCGGGGTGGTCCGAGGGGATCACAGGGTGAAGAAGAAGGGTCCTGAGCTCTAACTGTTTGTGCATGAAGAGATTGAACTTTGATAAAAGTGTGGCGCCTTTTATTTTCCTTTTATATTTTATTCTCTATTAATTATATAGTTCCAGTAATATCTATAAACTGTAATTCACTTAATCGTATCTGGTGTATTGTCTGTTATTTGGGTGGGGTGGGTACATCACATAACATCCACACAAACTATTACCCAGTTTGACGGGGCTGAGGGCTGTTTCCCTAGACGACAGCGAGCTGAGCGACCCTGAGGCTTGCCAGGGGGGCTACAGAAGCTTTAGAGAGGGTGCAGAGGAGATTCACCAGGATACTGCCTGGATTAGAGAACATGTCTTATGCAGAAATGTTGAGCGAGCCAGGGTTATTCTCTTTGGAGTGAAGGAAGATGACAGGTGATTTGACAGAGGCATATCTAAAATTATGTATAGGGGTGCCCAGGGAGGGACAGCACCTCTGTTGTCGTGTCCATTGCAGGATAGCTCACTTACCTTTGGTCCCCACCGGACACTCAGCTCTCACCTGTAGCTCTAAGTAGCCGTTTGCACGTGACAGTGGCTACACTCCAGTACACCGCTTTGACAGGTGGGCTAACCAGGTGAACATATCCAGTAGCCTCATACTCAGGTGAGGTAGGAACATGTCTTTTCTAGGATGTGAAGTCAGCTCCGGTGGACTGGACAGATGAGATCTACGGTCAGTGATTCAATGGTCAGGAAGGCAGCACTGCAACACTCTATGGAGAGTGAAGAGCATGACAAGGCACAGAAGATGCCATTATCCTCCACTGCATCCAAGGAAGACCCCAGTTTGTGACGACTGTTCTTTTACTTTATACTTCACTTTATTGTCGCCAAACAATTGATACTAGAACATACAATCATCACAGCGATATTTGATTCTGTGCTTCTCGCTCCCTGGATTACAAATCGATAGTAAATATTAAACATTTAAATTATAAATCATAAATAGAAAATAGAAAAATGGAAAGTAAAGTAGTGCAAAAAAAAACCAGAGAGGCAGGTCAGGATATTTGGAGGGTACGGCCTAGATCTGGATCAAGATCTTTCCACTGGACCTGGACTTCTGAGGTCAAGAGAGTGGAACTGCCCCAGCATGAAGGCTTTTCCACTTTAAAAAAACTCCCTCACACAGGTTTCCTGTCATCATTGGACACGATGGACAATCACCATTTAAGATTATGAGAGACATAGGTAGAGTGACAGCCAACAATATTTTCCCAGAGCCAGGGCAGCAATAGTCAGTATCTGAGGACATCCATTTAAATGAGTGGAGAAAAATTTAGGGGAGATTTCAGAAGCAGGTTTTTTACACAATAAGTAATAGCTGCCTAGAATGAACTGCCAGGGGTGGTAGTAGAGGCTGATATAAGAGAGACATTTCAGAAACCCTGAGATAGGCACATTGATAAGAAAAATAGAGGGCAATGAGCTATGTAGGAATGAAGGGTTAGATTGATTGTGAAGTAGGCTGGAGCAGTATTGTGCTGTACTGCTATATGTATGTCTAAATGTCTTTCAGCTATTGTAATTTTACCTGTGCTTACAGCTTCCTTTGGCAGTTTATCCCATATAACCATTATGTTGTCCCTCCCACTTAAACGTTTTCCTTCTTACCTTAAATTTGTGTTTTAGATTCCCCTATCCTGGAAAAAAGACTGTGACCATCTGCATTATCTACTGCCCTAATGATTTTATGTACCCCAGTTAGGTCGCCCTTCAACCTCTTATTCTCCAGGAGAAGCAGTCCCATCCCTTATAACTCCGGCACTTCAGTCCTGGTAACATCTTTGTTAATCTTTTCTACATCCTTTCCAGCATAATGCATTAATGCATCCCTCTTATGGCTGTGCGACTGGAACTGCACACAATACTCCCGAGTATGATCTGATCAACAACTTGATGATAGTTGCAGCATGGTGTTCCTAACTGCTGTATTTCAATGCTACCAAATAACTTCACCACCCTGTCCACCTGAGTCGCTATTTCCAGGAACCTATACCCTAGGTCTCTCTGTTCTACTGCTCTCTTCTGGGTCCAACCATTTAACATGTCTTGATTTAACCAACCAAAATGCAACACCTTGCACTTGTCTGAGTTTACAGTGTAGGTCGTGACTTACAAGAATATTTGAAGAATGTAATATGCAAAAATAAAATATGCTGGAAATACTTAACAGATTGTTCAAAGTCACAAGGGAGAGAGTGAGTGAGTGACATCTCACAGGGTGGGAGCCATTTGAAAACTGCAAGTCTTGTCTGGAGTGAATCACTGGTTGAAGTAGCGGGTGAGAGAGCAACACCTTGCAGGGTGAGGGCCATTTGAAAACTGCAAGTCTCATCAGAGGTGAGTCATTGTTTGAACCAATAGAAAGAAAGGTGTAAGCGGAGTAGCAACTGTGTGAGTCGGGAACGTTAGAGTGGTCCAGCTTTGGTTTAACAGGCTTGGACAAGCACAGATGCAGGCTCTAAGCAAGTTTCCAGTAAGCTTTTTTTTCCTCTTTTAATGCATAACTAGTGTGCTGAGAATGGGTCCAGAGTTGGTGGAATGTTCCTTGTGTAAGATGTGGGAACTTAGGGAGACTTCTTCTAGTCACCATAATAACAACACATGCACAAAGTGCACTGAGCTGCAGCTCTTCGGAAGCTGTGTTAAGGAGCTGCAGCTCAATGACCTTTGGCTCATACAGGAGAATTAAGAGGTGATAGATAGGAGCTACAGGAGGGTAGTCACCCCTAATTTGCAGGAGTTAAGTTTCTGGGTGACTGTCAGGAGAGGTAAAGGGAATAGGCAGCCAGTGCAGAGTACCCCTGTAGCTACTCGCCCCAATAATAAGTATAGTGCTTTGGATACTGTTGGGGGTGGGGGTACCTACCAGGGAGAAGCCACAGCGAGCAGGTCTCTGACACTGAGTCTGGCTCTATGGCTCAGAAGGGAAGTTGGGGGGGGAAGAAATGTCCAGCTGTAATGATTGGGGATACGTTGGTCCAGGGAACAGAAAGCAGGTTTTTTGGATGAAAATGAGATCCTGGATGGCTTGTTGCCTCCCGGGTGCCAGAGTGTCAGGGACATCTCAGATTGCGCCGGTTGACTCTGTGGTTAAGAAAGCATACAGTGCATTGGCCTTCATCAGTCGTGGGATTGAATTTAGGAGCCGAGAGGTAATGTTGTAGCTATATAGGATTGTGGTCAGACCCCACTTGGAGTACTGTGCTCAGTTCTGGTCGCCTCACTACAGGAAGGATGTGGAAACCATAGAAAAGGTGCAGAGGAGATTTACAAGGATGTTGCCTGGATTGGGGAGTATGCCTTATGAGAATATGTTGAGTGAACTTGGCCTTTTTTCCTTGGAGCAACAGAGGATGAGAGGTGACCTGATAGAGGTGTAAAAGATGATGAGAGGCATTGATTGTGTGGATAGTCAGAGGCTTTTTTCCCAGGGCTGAAATGGCTAGCACGAGAGTGCACAGTTTTAAGGTGCTTGGAAGTAGGTACAGAGGAGATGTCAGGGGTAAGTTTTTTACTCAGAGAGTAGTGAGTGTGTGGAATGGGCTGCCGGTGATGGTGGTGGGGATGGATATGATAGGGTCTTTTAAGAGACTCCTGGGCAGGTACATGGAGCTCAGAAAAATAGAGGGCTATGGGTAAGCCTAGGTAATTTCTAAGGTAAGGACATGTTTGGCACAGCTTTGTGGGCCAAAGGGCCTGTATTGTGCTGTAAGGTTTCTATGTTTCTATCCAGTCCGCAGTGTTCTTTAGTGGGATGATGAACAGCTTCCATTGTTGTCCAATGACATGAGTGGGAGGGGTGACAAGATCCTGGAAAGTTAATTCTGGCAGTTAGATGGTAAGCTAAAGGACAGGACCTCCATGGTGTGATTTTAGGATTGCTACCCATGGCATGTGCTAGTGAGGCCAGAAAAAGGAAGGTCATACAGTTTAACACATGGCTAAGGAGGGAGGGCTTCAGAATTTTGGATCACTGGGATCTCTTCCAGGGAAGGTGAGACCTGTACTGAAGGGACAGTTTGCACTTGAACTTAATATTCTGGAGAGGTTTGTTAGTGCTGCACAGGGGGAGGATTAAACTAGAGTTACAGGGGGATGAGAACTAGAGCGTCAGAACAGATTGTGGAGCGGTTGTGGAGAAAGAGGGTATTAAGCCTATATACAAAGTCAAAAATCATAAGGTTGAGCATGGAGGGACTAATATTCTGAGCTGCGTATACTTCAAAGCAAGGAGTATTGTAGGAAAGATGGATCAACTTAGGATATGGATTAACACATGGAACTATTGTTGCCGTTAGTAAGACTTGGTCGCAGGAGGGGCAGAACTGGCAGCTCAATGTACTGGGGTACCATTGTTTTAGGTATGATAGAAGGGCCGGGATTAAAGGGGGAGAGGAGGCATTACTAGTCAGGGAAAATGTCTTGGCAGTGCTCAGTCAGGACAGACTGGAGAGCTCATCTAATGAGGCTCTATGGGTAGAACTGAGGAATAAGAAAGGTATGACCACGTTGATGGGATTACAGTCTGTTGGATTTAGAGGAGCAATGTAGAGCGGTTGCAGAATGTTGCAAAAATTGTAAGGTAGTGGTTGTAGGTGATTTTAACTTTCAATATACTGACTGGGACTCACATTGCAAAAGTGCTGAATGGAAAAGAGTTTGTCATATGTATTCTGGAAAGTTTCTTCAATTTGTGTTTAGAAATCCCAACTAGAGAGAGTACAATATTAGATCTCCTATTAGGGAATGAGACAGGACATGTGAGAGAAGTTTGTCTAGGGGAACACTTTGCATCTAGCAAACATAATGTCATTAGTTTCAATGTAATTATGGAAAAGGATAGGTCTGGTCCTCAGGTTGAGATTCTAAATTGGAGAAAGGCCAATTTTGATGGTATCAGAAAGGATCTCAAAAGTGTGGATTGAGACAGGTTGTTTTCTTGCAAAGGTTTGGTTGATAAGTGGGAGGCCTTCAAAAGTGAAATTTTGATAGTACAGTTTGTATGTTCCTGTCAGAATAAAAGGGAAGGATAACAGGATTAGGAAACCTTGGTTTTTGAGAGATATTGAGGCCTTGGTTAAGGAAAAGGAGGAGGTACATAGCAGGCAGGAACAGTGAGGTACTTGAGTATAAGAAATGCAAGAGAACACATGAACAAATCAGGAGTGCTAAAATGTTGCTCTAGCAGACCAGGTCAAGGAGAATCTCAAGGGCTTCTACAGATATATTAAGAGCAAAAAGATAGCAAGGAATAAAGCTGGTCCTCTGGACTATCAGAGTGGTAATCTATAGGTGGAGCTGAAAGAGATTGGGGAGATTTTAAGTGGATTTTTTGCATCTGTATTTACTCAGGAGATAGACACAGAGTATATCAATATGAAGAAATGCAGCAGCGATGTCATTGTCCCTATACAGATTACAGAGGAGGAGATATTTGTTATCTTGAGGAAAATTATGGTGGGTAAATCCCCAGGACCTGACAAGGTGATCTGTTAGACCCTGTGGAAGGCTAATGCAGAAATGGCTGGGGCCCTGGCAAAGATATTTAAAACATCCTTAAGTGTGAGTGACCTTCAAGAGGACCACAACCTTGTTGTTGGGTTTGGAGGCTTGTGTGCTTCATAGATCCCTGAAAGTTGCCTCACAGGTGGATAGGGTAGTTAAGAAAGCTTATGGGGTGTTAGCTTTCATAAGTCAAGGGAAAGAGTTTAAGAGTTGTGATGTAATGATGCAGCTCTATAAAACTCTGGTTAGGCCACACTTGGAGTACTGTGTTCAGTTTTGGTCGCCTCACTATAGGAAGGATGTAGAAGCATTGGAAAGGGTACAGAGGAGATTTACCAGGATGCTGCCTGGTTTAAAGAGTATGCATTATGATCAGAAATTAGGGAGCTAGGGCTTTACTCTTTGGAGAGAAGGAGGATGAGAGGAGACGTGATAGAGGTGTACAAGATAATAAGAGGAATAGATAGAGTGGATAGCCAGCGCCTCTTCCCCAGGGCACCACTGCTCAATACAAGAGGACATGGCTTTAAGATAAGGGGTGGGAAGTTCAAGGGAGATATTAGAGGAAGGTTTTTTACTCAGAGAGTGGTTGGTGCGTGGAATGCACTGCCTGAGTCAGTGGTGGAGGCAGATACACTAGTGAAGTTTAAGAGACTACTAGACAGGTATATGGAGGATTTTAAGGTGGGGGGGGGTATATGGGAGGCAAGGTTTGAGGGTCGACACAACATTGTGGGCCGAAGCACCTGTAATGTTCTATTCTATGTTCTAATAACCCAGAGAGCTATGTTGGTTGGAGTCAGGGCTATGTGCTTTGGCTTTTGGTAGGGTCACCAATGCCAAACAGGTCAAGGAGTAGATCACAGACTGAGAGTGGTCCACTGGTCCTCTAGATTTGGGGATTCAGCTCAGGGCTAACAACTCTGAATGGTAAAACAAAATTGATATGGGAACAGTAATGAAGAATCCTTCTACACCTGAGTGCAACGATATTCCTGAGTCTTCTCCCACGACTTGCGTGACTGACAGTAGTGAAAACCGAGAGGAAGCTACTGATATGATGAAGGAAGCCCTGAACACCGCCAGAGATGGAGGATCTTCATTGCTGCCCTAAACACCGAGTTGGAGGATCTTCATTGCTGCCCTAAACACCAGTAGGCGTAATGGGTAGTAAATGAGTAAGTAGCTATGAGTGAAGTGCTGGAGGATTGGAGGATAGCTTACGTTGTTTATGAAAGACACTAAGAATAAGCCAGGGAATTAGAGGCCAGTAAATCTGACATCACTAGTGGGAAAGTTATTGGAAGGTATTCTAAAAGACCAGATATATGAGTATTTGGATAGACGTGGACTGATTAGGGATAGTCAGCATGGCTTTGTGCATGGCAGTTCATGTCTAACCAATCTTATAGAGTCTTTTGAGGACATTACCAGTAAAGTTGGAGGCAAGGCAGTGGATGTTGTCTACAGAGACTTCAGCAAGGCATTTGACAAGGTCCCACATGGGAGGTTGGTCAAGAAGGTTCAGTCGCTTGGCATAAATTGCATTAGACATTGGCTTCACAGAAGAAGCCAGAGAGTGGTTGTAGATAATTGCCTCTCTGACTGGAGTCCTGTGACTTGTGGTGTGCCACAGGGTTCAGTGCTGGATCTGGTGTTTCTCATCTGTATCAACTCTCTGGATGATGATGTGGCTAACTGGATCAGCAAATTTGCAGTTGACTCTGCATGTGTAATGGACACCAAGGAAGACTATCAGAGTTTGCAGTAGGATCTGAATAAGCTGTAAAATTGGGCTGATAAATGGCAGATGGAATTTAATGCAGACAATTAGGAGCTGTTGCACTTTGGAAGGACCAACCAGGGTGCGTCTTACATGGTGAGAGATAGGAGTGAGGTAGAACAGAGGGACCTTGGGATACAGATCCATAATTCTTTGAAAGAGACATCACAGGTAGATAGGGTCGTAAAGAAAGATTTGGCATATTGGCCTTCATAAATTAATGTAATGAGTACAGGAGTTGGGATGGTATGTTGAAAGGCCTAATAGGGAGTAACGTGTGCAGTTTTGGTCACCTACCTACAGGAAAGATGTAAATTAGATTGAAAGAGTGCAGAGAAAATCTATAGGGATGTTGTTGGGACGTGGGGCCATGAGTTATAGGGAAAGGCTGAATTGATTAGGACTTCATTCCCTAGAATATATAAAATTGAGGGGAGATTTGATAGAGGTACAGTATACAAAATTATGAGGGGCATAGGGTAAATGCAAGCAGGCTTTGTCCACTGAGGTTGGGTGAGACTACAACTAGATGTTGTGGGTGAAGGGTGAAAGGTGAGAAGTTTAAGGGGAACAACTTCACTGAGAGGTTGGTGAGAATGTGGAACGAGATGCCAGTACAAGTAGTGGATGCAAGGTTGATTTCAACACTCAAGGAAAAGTTGGATAGGTACATGGATTGTTGGGGTATGGAGGGCTATGGTCCAGGTGTAGGTCAATGGGACTAGGTAGACTAATGATTTGGCATAGACTAGATGAGCCAAAGGGCTTGTTTCTGTGCTGCAGTGTTTTACGACTATGATTCTATCAAGTAATACCAATGGAGAAGGCAGCAAAGTTATTAGTGTCTCCCTGTAAAATTATTTAAAACATAGGACAGTACAGGACTTTGGGCCCACAATGTTGTGCAACCTTTTAACCTACTCTAACATCAATTTAATCCTTTGCTCCCACGTAGCCCTCTTCTTTCATCCATGCATCTATCTAAGAGTCTGTTAAATGACTGTAATGTATCTGCTTGAACCACCACCCCTGGCAATACGCTCCATGCACTTAATGCTTTCCGTGTAAATACCTGTGACATCCCCCACTATATTTTCTTCCAAACTTCTTAAGAGTATGTTCTGTTAATTTAGACATTTCTGCCCAGGAACAAAGGCACTGGCTGTCCACTCTACCAATGCCTGTCATCACCTTATGCATCTCCATCAAGTCGCTTCTCATCATCTATCATCCTTTACATACATCGTTAATGTAACTCCTTTTACAACGGTGTCATTTAATTTAATTTTATCAGTTTGATAGTATCTTGTGTATAATCTTTATATCTTAAGATCATTCAGTGGCTTGTAACACAACACATTCACTATTCTTACTAGTCTTGCAGCTCATCTTCAGGGCACAGGTGGGTGTCAGTCTTTACCTATAGTAGCTCTTGTGTGTAGATTTGTCAATTTAACAAACTTTCAAAGATAATCAAGAGTGATGTCAATTATTGACTGATACCATAGTTAAACAATACTGTACCAGTGAGTATTAAATGCAGGTCCACACCTGGCCACAAGATGCTACTGCAGAGCTGCCTATCAACTCAGCAGCTATGCTGGTACAGAAGTGAGGTGCAAGAAGATGCAGATTCTCCAATCTGGGGCAAAAAAAATCTGCTTGAGGAACTCAGCAACAGTTGTGGATGCAAAACAATAGTTGACTTTTTGGGCTGTAGCTCTGCACCTATCCTAAATTTGGATTCAAGTCCTATTCCTTGAATAAATAAAATCATTTACAAGAAAGAAATTTCAGAAGCAGCTGAAAATCAAAATAAATCTATTATCAAAGTACATATGTCACCATATACTATCTTGTGGTTTTTTTTGCTGACATTTCAGGAAAATCAAGAAAGTATGATACAATTTATGAAAAAAACATAAGTTAAGATTAACGAACAACCAATGTGCAAAAGGAGACAAATTGTGCAACTAAGTAAATAATACCTGAGTTGTAGAATTCTTGAGACTGAGTCTGTAGGTTGTGGCATGAGTTGAGGTTTAAGATGAGTGAAGTTATCCACACCAGTTTAGCAGACTGGTGGTTGCAGGGTAATAATTGCGCCTGAACCTGGTTATGCGAAACTGAAAGGCTCCTGTACCCCAATGGTAGTAACCAGAAGAGGGCATAGCCTGGATGGTCGTTCCTTCATGATGGATGCTGCTTTCTCATGGCAGCCCACCTTGTAAATGTGCTCAGTGGTGGGAAGGGCTTTGTCTGTGATAGACTGGGCTATACCACAGCTTTCTGCAGACTTATTTGTCCCTGGGCATTTGTGTTTCCGTACCTGGCTGTGATGTAACCAGGTTTGGACACTCCATTGTGTATGTATAGAAATTTGTCAAAGTTTTAGGTAGCATGCCAAATCTGCACAAACTTCTAAGAATGTAGAGGTGCTGTTGTTCCTTGTTTGTAATGGCACTTCTGTGTTGCTCACAGAGCAGATCCTCTAATATAATAATACCACAGAGAACACTGTGATGAGGGCCACATTCTTGGTTGTTGATTGACAGATGAGAATTGAACTAATCACTAGTATAATTCTAGAAAAGAGGGGAGATCTGATGAAGATCTTCAAACTTATGAAAGGGTTCAATGAAATTGGGTGTAGAGAAAATATTTTTACAGAGGTTGGATTTGAGTTGAGGCCATAACTATCCATAATTAGAAATTTAGAAATTCCTTTATTCATAGAGAGGTGGCTAATTGATCTAAATACCATAGATTTACATGGAAGGTAGGTAAGTTCAAGAGGGAGAAAGAAACACAAAGTACACTTATGTGAGCATAGGTAGAAATGTTTTCTTCCCCTCTGCCATCAGATTTCTGAATAGTCCTTGAAGCCATGAACACTAACTTATTATTTTCAGGGTTTTTTGGGGCTATTTATTGACTTTGTAATTCATAGTAATTTTATGTATTTGCACTATACTGCTCCCCCAAAACAACATATTTCATGCCATATAAACAGTGATAGTAAACTTGATTCTTGATAATTAGGCTGAATGGCCTTATTCAGTGATGTAAAATGCTGTATATCTGGGATCTCTGCCGCTTAGCTTTTTCTCACAACACTATGTTCAATTTAGACTAATTAAAGCTAACACCTACAAATCAATGCTAGCTATGTTTAAAAAGTTCTTTATGAAGGCCTTTAACAAATTCCTGCATAGGAGGCTAGTCCAGAAGGTTAGATGAAGTAGACCAATGGATTTGATATTGGCTTAGAAGGAGAAGCCAGTGAGTAGTGGTAGATGTTGTTCTAATCTCAGTGGAGTCCTCTGACTAGTGGTATGCCGCAGGGATCGATGCTGAGTTCAATGTTGTTTATCACATGTTAGTGATTCAGATGACAATGTGGTAAATTGGATCAGCAAATGACACCAAGATTGGAGCGTAGTGGATGATGAGGAAGGCTATCGAAGCTTGCAGCGTGATCTGAACCAGCTGGAAAATGGGCTGAAAAATGGCAGATGGAATTTAATGCAGACAAGTGTGAAGTGTTGCACCTCGTGAGGACAAACCAGGGTAGGAGTTACATAATGAATGGTAGGGTACTGAGGTGTGGACCTGGGAATACAGATTCCTAATTCATTGAAAGTTGCATCACAGGTAGATAGGGTTCTAAAGAGAGTTTTTGGCACATTGCCCATCATGAATCAGTGCATTGAGCAGAGCGGTTGGGATATTATGTTGAAATTGTGTAAGATATTGGTAAGGCCAAATTTGGAGTATTGTGTGTAGTTCTGGTCACCTACCTACAGGAAAGATATCGATAAATTTTGAAAGACTGCGGAAATAAACTACAAGAATGTTGCTGGGACTTGTGGATCTGAGTTATAGGAAAAGGTTGAATAGGGTAGGACTTTATTGACACAAGTGCAGGAAAATTTCTGGGGGAAGGTGACATCAGAGCAGAAGTGCAGGAAATGAATAAATGTGAATGATGTATGTCTCCATCAACCACAGAGCACAAGTTATACTACTTGGAAAAAGGGAGATATTATACAATGATAAAAAAAGTTATGAGGGGTATAATGAGTGTGAATGCCGGCAGGCTTTTTCCACAGAGGTTGGGTGAAGCTAGAACTAGAGCTCATAGTTCAAGAGTGAAAGGTGAAATATTTAAGTGGAACCACGGTAACATTATGGTTAGCTTGCCACTTTTCAGTTCCAGCAACCTGGGTTCGTTTCCCACTGCTGTCTGTAAGCAGTTTGTATGTTCTCCCGTGACTGTGTGGGTTTCCTTCTGCCACAGTCCAAAGACGTACCGGTTGTAGTTTAAGTGGTTATTGTACAATTGTCCCATGATTAGGCTCAGATTAAATCAAGGGTTTGCTGAGCAGCGTGGTTTGAAGGGCCAGAAGGGCCGATCCCACGCCATAGCTCAATAAATAAATAACTTCATCACTCAGAGGATGGTGAGAGTGTGGAACAGGCTGTCAGTGGAAGTGGTAAATGCAAGGCCTTTTGTAACTTTAAGGGAAGTTTAGTTAGTACAAGGATGAGAGGGGTATGGAGGACTGTGGTCCAGGTGCAAATAGTTGGAACTCAGTGGAAGACCAAGCTGGCATGGACTAAATGGATCAAAGGACCTGTACATTAGTTGTACAGTCGGCCCTCCGGATCCGTGGGGGCTTGGTTCCGGGACCCCCCGAGGATACCAAATTCTGCAGATGCTTAGGTCCCTTATATAAAATGGGGTAGTATTTGCATATAACCTACGCACATCCTCCCATATACTTTAAATCATCTCTAGATTACTTATAATACCTAAGACAATGTAAATAGTTGTTATACTGATTTGTTTAGGCAATAATGACAAGGAAAAAAAGTCTGTACATGCTGAGTACAGACGCAACCATAGTAGCTCTTCCGCGAACCCCGAGCAGCGAGAGTGGCGAAAAGCAAAAATAGCATTCAGCATTTGTTTTGCAGCAAGCCGTTATAGAGGCAGTGCGCACCCTGAGCAGTGAGAGTGGCGAAAAGCAAAAATAGGGTTCAGCGTTTGTTTTGCTCTCAGCATCAGGCTGCCATAGCTTTGAACTGCGTAAGATTTTCGCTACGATTGACAGTGTGTGCAATGATTGCAGAAAAGTATGACTTCAATTTTGAAAGGGCACGTAGGTTTAGGGCAGGTTTGCAGGATGTTTTGAGTGCTTACAAAGAACTGTATGATAGAAAAATGCGTGAACCTTCCAGTGTGCTGGGTGTCTTCCCGATTCTGGTAAGTGAAACTACACTGTACATACATTATTTCTACTTTATACTGTGTACATACATCTATTGATGCTTCTGGACACATCTTCAGTGATGTTCCTGGAATCATCGGGTGTTTCGGGTCTTTCAACATCATACAACCTCCTCCAGGTGTCCGGGGCTGATCAGACCCCAGCTTGTGTACAGATGGCTAGTTACTTATGACTCCATGGCTCCCCTCTTTTGAGCCACAGCCATCTTGAGGCCCTCTCTGCCGCGTCGGTGATACTGCGGATGGCTCTCCTCTTCCTCTCTCCCTCGATGCCCAAAATGCTGAAGGCTCTAACTAAAGAACGGGCTATGAATCCCCTACAACCAACCTCCACTGGGAGACACCTCGCTCTCCATCCAGCCTGCTTACAGTTGCTGACCAGTCCTGCGTACTTGAAGAGCTTCCTTTCAAAGGCCTCCTCCAAGCTATCTTCCCATGGGACTGTCAGCTCCAGCAGTACCACTTGCTTAGTAGACTCAGACACTAGGACAATGTCTGGTCGCAGGGTGGTGGCTGCGATATGGTTGGGGAAATTCAGCTGCTCTTCGAGGTCCACCAACAGCTGCCAATCCCTTGCAGAGGTCAGAATGCCTGCAGATGTTCTTTTGGCAGGTATTGGCTGCTCCCCAGCTCTGACAAAGGCAATGGTCTGCTTGGAGGGTCGAGACCGCTTCACCCACTCAACTCCTGCGCTGACGTCTTCAGCGATGGTCTTCAGGACCTGATCATGCCTCCACCTGTACCGTCCCTCACCAAGTGCCCTTGCACAGCCGCTGAGGATGTGCTCCAGGGTTCCTCGCTTGGAGCACAGTGGGCACGCAGATGACTCTGCCTTGCCCCATGTGTGCAGGTTTGATGGGCTTGGAAGCACATCGTACACTGCCTGGATGAGAAATTGGATGCGGTGTGGTTCGGCTTTCCAAAGATCAGCCCAGGTCACTTTCCTCTCAACCGCATTCTCCCATCTCGTCCAAGCTCCCTGTTGCTTCATTCCCACTGCCTTGCAGGCTCTCATCTCCTCCACTACTGCTCTCATCTCCTCCACTACTGCTCTCACCTCCTCCTGAACTAGACGATGCCTTTCCTTCCTCTGGTGTCCATTTGGGGAGTTGGAAAGGATCCTAGCCCAGCTCGGCCTTGTGTGACCACTCCCACCAGCCTCCTGTGACGCAGCCTCACCTCTGCCTCCTGAACAGCTTCCTCTGCCCTCCACTTTGTGCCAGTACTTACTTGGATCCCTGCTCTAGCCACCTTTGGGTCACTTGAGTCCCTATACTGTAGCACTTCTTTGGCGCTTGTTACCTTGAATTCTTCCTCCAAGGATTTGAAGGGCAGTTGCAGTTTTTTGTGGTATCCATAGAGTGTGATGCTGCTCAGGCTCTTTGGCAGCCCCAGCCATCTCCTGAGGTGGTTGCTAACCCTCCTCGCTAAGGTTTCGACTGTGGAGATCGGAACTGCATAGATGAGGAGGGGCCACAGCATTCTGGGAAGAATGCCATGCTGATACACCCAGACTTTAAACTTCCCAGGTAGGCCAGACTTATCCACAGATTTCAGCCAGCCATCCAACTCGGTGCAGGTTGCCTGAATGGATGTTGTGTCCCTTAAAGAGCTGTCAATAACTTTGCCTAAGCTCTTGACTGGCTTTTCTGTGATGGTTGGGATGGCTGTGCCTGCGATGCTGAACCAGAACTTGTTCTCCACCTTCCCTTTCCTCAGCACCATCGATCTTGATTTGGCAGGTTTGAAACGCATCCGGGCCCACTCCATCAGCTTTTCGAGCCCTTGCAGAATCCTCCAGCAGCCTGGGACTGATTCTGTGGTGACTGTGAGGTCATCCATGAATGCCCTGATAGGTGGTTGCCGTTGAGCGGAATTCATTCTGGGTCCTCTGGACTCTGGTTCAGCAGACTTAGTGAACATGTTCATGGCTAGGGAGAACAGTGTCACTGAGATAGTGCACCCTGTGATGATGCCGACCTCCACCTTGTGCCAGGTTGATGTAATTGCTCCTGAAGAGACACTCATCCTGAAGTTGCTGTAATAATCAGCGATAAGGTCTCTGATTCTGCTGGGGACGTGATATTTGGTCAGTGTGAGCTGCACCAGCTTGTGCGGAATGGAGCCATATGCATTTGCCAGGTCGAGCCACAACACTGACAGGTTGCCCTTGTTCTCTCTGGCCTCCCTGATGAGCTGTGTCACCACACCGATGTGCTCCAGACAGCCCGGCATCCCTGAAATGCCACCCTTCTGGACTGATGTATCAATATAGGTGTTCTTTGCCAGGTAGGTGCACAACCGGTTGGAAACTGCACTGAAGAAGATCTTCGCCTCGACACACAGCAGGGAGATGATGCGAAACTGATCTATCTGGGTGGCATTTTCCTCCTTCGGGATCCACACCCCTTCAGCCACTCTCCACTGTTCTGGGATCTTCCCCCTTCTCCAGAAGATTCTCAGGATCTTCCACAGACGCAGCAGGAGCTTGGGGCAGTTCTTGTACACTTTGTACGAGGTGTTGCTTGATCCTAGAACCGAGCTTGCCCTTGCTTGGCGGACGACCTCTCTGACTTCCTTTAGTTGCAGCTCTGACATGTCGAACTGCACATCCGGTTCAGGTGGGTCTATTAGGATGTCGCACTCTCCCAACTCCTGCTGTCTTTCAGGATCATTATATATCTTCTTCAGATGTTGGTCTATGTCTTCCTGCGAACAGGCCAGTTTCCCACTGCGCTTCTCCCCCAGCAACTCCTTGGTGAACTTGAAGAGGTTGGCGATAATTAGGCAGCACGTTTTCGGGCCCTTTCACGATGCCGCCTTCGATGCCACTCTGCCTGGCGGAGGACCCTGGTCCTCTTTTGTAGTATGCACTTCAGCTGGGCCAAGCCAATGCGCTCCTCTTCTCCTGCCTGATGTTGTGGATCCTCAATGCTCTTTGGTTCTTCGAGTAAGATGTTTCGGAGCCTTCCTTCTCCTCTTCTCCAAACCGTTCAGCTGCGATACTAACAATAATTGTTGTCATGGCTTGCAGCTTCCTATCAACCCCTCCCTTCGCTGTTGCCTCCAGAATTTGGTTAACATCGTCATCAAACTGCTTCCACAGTGAAGTCATGTTAGCTGCAGGTTATTTGATCCGCCTCCTGTTAGACTTCATGTTAGAGGGATTAATTTGCAACACTTGGAGGTTCCGGGCACTATGGGGTGACTCCGGGCCTGGCCCTTCCTTTGTCTCACCAGGTTGGACACCTGCGCGTTGTGCTGCTGCTGCTCCCGCCAAACACTTCATCCTCGCTTGGTGGATCTTCAAGCCATGATCGTTCTTGCAGATTTTGCCACATGCACACTGCTTCCTCATGGTCGTTTGTTCATTGCCTGGGTCTGATGTCGTCGTGTCCCTCCGACTGGGGTGCTCATCCTCCCCCCCGTCTCCGGCACCCCTGGGGGTATCTTTTCCTTAGATTCTTTGTGGCTATGTAATTATCATATCATTCCTGCTTTTACTATATGTTAGGGAAACCTGTACAATGGGAATGCTATGTAAATAGTTGTTACACTGTATTCAGGGAATAAGAAGAAAGGGAGAAGACTTCCGGGTTTTGTTTTTCGATCCCGATCCGCGGATACGGAGGGCTGACTGTAGTGCTCCATGACACTACCTCTTGCATTTGGTTCCATAAATTCTAATGCATTGTCTTTGTTAGGTTCTTTATTTTAAATATGCTGTAATAACTCCAGATTACTAATGGACAGGTTTTATTTTTCACATTTTTGTCAAGTAATTTAATGATATAGTATACAATCAATAATCAGTTAGCTCCCATGAGACAGACATTCCTACATAATATATGGATCAAAATAATGAAAATAATGATCTGAAAATTAAGTCCACTTGATTATATTTGACTTTCTTACTCATGTATAAATATATTCCAAACATTTCCATGACGTGAAGGTGTTTACATTTACCAATCCATTTTAAAGATCATGTGATAATGGCATGTTGTAATATCGCCAAGTTACTAGCAGGCAGCAACTGATCTTACTTTTCATATTTTTGTTAAGTATTTTGATGACATAGTATACAGTCAATTAAGTCTGTTATTTGCCACAGTTCTTTCTACATAAAATACAGTTTAAAATAATGGAAATAAAACTTAAGACCATTTGATCATGTTACGACCTTCTTGCTCATATACAAATGAATTCCATGCATTTCCTTGATGTGAAAGAGTTAGTATTTACCAGTCCATTTTCTGGAAATGATGTGAAGGAGTTTGTATTTACCCATTCATTTTCTGGAAATGAAATGTATTCATAATTGCAAATGTTTTCAAATGCCTAGCTGTTTTTTGTAGTTTTAAAATTATCAAGATCTTGACTTTTTTGTTATATTAAAATTAATCTTTCCCTGACCTGGAAGTGCTGTTTCGGCCCCTGATGGTAGACAAGTGCTGCATCATGGTTACAGGAGGAAGAGAAGAGTTGGATGATTAGGGACTAACAAATGCTGGAGCCATGGAGATAGTGGCCCCTGGCAAAATCAAAAAGAGATGGGAAGGGATGATGAAACTGGTGATGGAATCCCATTGCAGGCTGCTAGAGTAACATTTGAGGACCAAGGGAATTTATCTCTGTTCTGTCTATGGGAAGATGGGGTAAGAGCAGGTGGACAGGAAATGATGAAAAGCAAGTGATTCATCCATGAATTACAGAGCAAGCTCACAGTTCTTGGGAAAACAGACGTCCAGGAATAGAAAGCCTCATTTTGAAAATGGATGTGCCAGATTTAGAGAAACTAAGAGAAAGGATGGCATCTGGGTGGGAGGAGATATAGTTAAGTTATCTGTGGGAACCAGTGGATTTGTAGTAAATATCAGTAGATGGTCTCACTACTGAGATGGACAGAAAGATCCAGAAAATGGAGAGAGGTGTCAAATTGCCAGTGATTCAGACAGCAGGATCAGATAATGGGTGGAGAGAGAAATGATGTTGAAATCAATGCACCTCATCGAAACTGGCATTTATGTTTTTGGCCTCACCCAAATTCTGGTGGGAGGATTAGCAGCTGGGATTTGCAAGAAACAGAAAACATGAACAAAACTATCTCAGAGGGTTGTAAGAAGTTAACATTGAAAAGAAGAAGCAAGGCCAAAGTGGTATGAAAATTAAGGACAAGAATCTTATTTGCAACACTTTGTTTTATTTCAGGAATTTAAAATCAATATGTTTTGAGCCATTGAAAATCAGTGAATGCAGAGATGGTGATTCAGTAGATCACAATGAGAAACGCACACCAGGTGCTGGAAGAACTCCGCCAGTCAGGCAGCATCTATGGAGAGGAATAAATAGTCGAATGTTTCGGGCCGGGATCGCTTCCCACGCTGTTTCCTGTAAAAATGCTATTTCATTTTCTCACGCAAACACAAGGAAATCTGCAGATGCTGGAATTTCAAGCAACACACATAAAAGTTGCTGGAAGAAGAGATAGTAAGAGTTGTAAAAGTACTAGCTCTTCTTTCAGTTAGTCCTGACAAAAGGTCTCGGCCCGAAGCGTCGACTGTACCTCTTCCTACAGATGCTGCCTGGCCTGCTGCGTTCACCAGCAACTTTTATGTGTGTTGCTTGTATTTTACTTTCTCAGTTCCTTCATCTCCACCGCATCTGTTCCCAGAATGAGGATTTCCTTTCCAGGACATCAAAAATGTCCTCCCTCTTCTAAGAATGGGGTTTCCCTTCTCCACAATTGATGCTGCCCTCACCCACATCTCTTCCATTTCCCAAACCTGAATTTCGCACTCACCCCCATCTTCCCGCCGCCTTAACAGTGATAGAGTTCCTCTTGCCCTTACCAACTACCCCATGAGCCTCCGCATCCAACACAGTATTCTCTCAACTTCCACCATCTCCAAAGAGATCCTTTACCTCAAACATATCTTTACCTCAACACCCTCTCTACTTTTTTCAGGGATCAATCCCTCCATGATTCCCTTGTCTATTTGTCCCTCCTTACTAGTCTCCCTCCCAGCACATCCCTGCAAGCAGCCAAAGTGCTACACCTGTCCACTCACCTCCTCCCTCACCCCTATTCAGGGCCCCAGACAGTCCTTCCAGGTGAGGCAACACTTCACCTGCCAGTCTGCTGGGGTCATTTATTGTGTCCAGTGCTTCTAATATGGCCTCCTCTACATTTGGTTAGACCCATTGTAAATTGAGAGACCACTCTGTCAAGCACCTCTGCTCCATCTGCCAAAAGCAGAACCTCCTGGTGGCCAAACATTTTAATTCCAATTCATATTCTGACATGTCCATCCATGGCCTCCTCTTGCTGCACAATGAGGCTACCCTCAGGGTTGAGGAGCAACCTCTCTGGGTAGCCTCCAACCTGATGACATGAATATTGATTTCACCGTCTGGTTAAAAAATAATTCCCTCTCTCTCACTTGTTCTTTTCCTCGCTCTGGGTTCTTACCTCTTTTCACCTGCCTATCACCTTCCCCTGGTGTCCTCCTTCTGCTCCACCCTGCACATTTTTATTCTGGTGTCTTCCCCATTCCTTTCCAGTCCCAAAGAAGGATCTTGGCCCAAACTGTTGACTGCTTTGTTTGCTTTTTCATTTTCATGGATACTGCCTGACTTGCTGAGTTCCTCCAGCATTTTGTGTAAGCGTTGCTCTGGATTTCCAATATCTGCAAAATTGCTCGTGTTAATCCTTCATCAGGAGTTTATAACAGCCACAGTGAATATTTTCCAGCATACAAATATTTTCTTAAGCATGCCTTGTGTAAAGTGAACTAATGGAGTTCAGATTATCGTCTCTTTGATAGCTGTTTTAACAGAATCCTTTCTTCCTGAAGCCTTTACTGACCATTATTTTTCCTCCAGATGCTGTGGTTTCCTCCCACGAACCAAAGACCTAGCAGGTAGTAGACTAATTGGTCATTGTAAATTGTCCTGTGATTAGGCTAGAGTTAAATAGGTGGTTTGCTGGGCAGCCTGGCTTGAAGGGCCTATCTCTAAATAAATAAATAGATTATTAGTCGACTTTAGATGTCAGAACATGCTGAGTTAAAATTAAAAATGTGAAATGCTGGAGATACTCAGCATGTGGCATAACATCTGTGGAAAGAGAAACAGATGATGAAAATCCTCAGTCTGAAACATTAACTGTTTCTTTCTCTTCCCAGATGCTGTTTGACTTGCTCAGTATCTTCAGAATTTTGTATTTTGATTTCACGTTTCCTGCATCTGCAACATCTTATTTTTTGAATATGTCAAATCAGTAGATACAGTGGTGTCTCTCTTACCTGGCAGTTGTCTTTGCACTACTGCTGCTGTTCTGTTTCTGCACCATTGTGGTTCTGTCTTTCCCCTTGCATTTGTGGCTATTGGGCTCTAATTTTTTTCTCACTTGTTTCTCTTTGTCTGCACTGGTTTTCCTTTATGGTGGGTGTATAGCATGATAGGGAAGGGAACTATTGATTCATGGCAACATGAAAATAATGAGAACAGGCATTTGAAGAATGACATTTCTCCTCATCCAGGGTGTTGCCTGGATTGGAGAGCATGCCTTATGAGCATAGATTGAATGAACTTGGCCTTTTCTCCTTGGAGTGACAGAGGATGAGAGGTGAACTAATAGAAATGTATAAGATGATGAGAGGCATTGATCATATGGATAGCTAGAGGCTTTTTTCCTAGGGCTGAAATGGCTAACACAAGAGGGCATAGTTTTAAGGTGCTTGGAAGTAGATACAAGGGGGATGTCAGAGGTAAGTTTTTCACACAGAGAGTGGTGAGTGTGTGGAGTGCACTGCCAGCGAAAGTAGTAGAGGCGGATATGATAGGGTCTTTTAAGAGACTCCTGGATAGGTACATGGAGCTTAGAAAAATAGAGGACTATGCGATAGGGAAATCAGATTAGATTATGAGGACACCCAGTCCTCGTTTATTGTCATTTAGAAATGCATGCATTAAAAAATGATACAATGTTCCTCCAGAATGATACAAAAACAGGACAAACCAAGACTAAAACTGACAAAACCACATAATTATAACATATAGTTACAACAGTGCAAAGCGATACCATAATTTGATAAAGGGCAGACCATGGGCACGGTTTAAAAAAAAGTCTCAAAATCCCGACCGACTCATCATCTAACGCAGGCGGCAGAAAGGAGAAACTCTTCCTGCCATGAACCTCCAAGCACCGACAACTTGCCAATGCATTGGAAGCACCCGACCGCAGCCGACTCTTGAGTCTGTCCGAAAACTTCAAGCCTTTGACCAGCCCCTCCAATACAGCCTCTCCAAGCACCATCCTCTGCCGAGCGCTTCGATCACGCCCCGGCCGCCGAGCAACAAGCAAAGCTGAGGACTCGAGGCCTTCTCCGGAGATCTGGACCACACAGTAGCAGCAGCAGCGAAGGAGGCATTTCAGAAGTTTCACCAGATGTTCCTCCGTGATCTTACGCCCGTCTCCATCAAATCAGGATTGTGCACGGCACCCTACTTGACAAATAACAGACATCACCACCGGAGTGGCCGCTGCGAGCTGCATCGCGCTGCCATCTTCTCCTCCAGCCTTTGAGGCAGTTTCTAGAGTATGTTACATGGTCAGCACAACAATGTGGGCTGAAGGGCCTGTAATATGCTGTAGATTTCTATGTTTGTTCCCTTGCTGTGCACTCATACACTACGCATACAGTCTTAGCCCGGTACTGCCATAATTCTCTGCAAGGCTCTGTCACCTTTGACTCATTTTCTGAACTGTTCTCATCTGTTCTCCTTTTAATCTGCCTGGTTTGCCTTTCATGTGTTTCTGTTCATTACCTCCTTTAGCACTGAACTTTAACAGTTTGTCCTTCTATTTCTTCAGGTCATGGATGGGAGTTGTTCTAACACAATGCTTCTCTGTCTGATGCTTCACACATACACCACTGTCAAGTTTTTCCAACAACTTGACTTTCTGTGTTGTAGATAAACATGAATACTTCTCTTTTTACTTTCACTATTACTCATAGGGGTAACCACACGCCTTTTTAATATTTTTAAAGATATCTTTGCAGCACAGAGCAGAGAATAACCACAAAACACATGGTAATCATTGAGTAATGCACAAGGGTCTGGCTATGATGACTGCTGAAAACAAAATGGCAGCAACAGGGCCCCACTTTGCGTACTTGAGGTCACTTCTCAGAACTACCCGCAGTGTGCAGAAACCTGCACATCACCTGGGAACCTTCTCAGCACCTGGTGGAATTTTCCACTTGTGGTGTCATGTCAGTGCCCCAAAAAAATTGGGATTTCACATGTTTTTTGATTTTGGATTTTTGGATAATGAGTGCTCAACTTGTATCTATTCAGCCAGTAGTGTGGCAGCAACATGCAGACAAGGTTAACAGGTTCATTTGCTGTTCAGACCAAACATCAGGATGGAGAAGATGTGATTTAAGTGGCTTTGACATTGCAATAATTATTGGTGGCAGACAGGGTGATTTGAGTATCTCAGGAATTGCTGATCTCCTGGGATTTTCACACAACAGTCTTTAGTGTTTACAGAAAATGGTGCAAGAAACAAAAAACATCCAGTGAGCAGCAGTTCTGTGGGTGAAAACACCTTGTTAATGAGAGAGATCAGAGGAGAATGGCCAGACTGGTTCAAGCTGTCAAGAATGTGATAGAAACTTAAATAACAACCCCCGCCCCGCCCAATTCACTTGTAGTCAAGTACGACTCTTCTTCTGGTGGTTGATCTGGTCACTTGTGGGTCTTGAGATGACTGAAGAGACCGATCCATGATCCACAAGCCTTATTGCAGTATTGAACGGTGTAGGTCATTGAAGTGGTGGTAGATGTAGCTGGTTGGGCCTTTTTCAGTCTCTCCTTACATTGAAACCGCTTAGTCTCACTGGCACAGTGGAGATGTTCTTTGAGCTGTGCAGTCCCCTCCTTCTCCAGCTTTCCCCATCCTGTGCTAATTTCTCCCATCATTTCAGGTTGATGTGGCACTTCCTCAGTTGAGTCTTGATCTTGTCCTTGAACTGCTTTTTCAGCCCTCCAGGAGTGCACTTTACATCCTTGAGTTGGCTGAACTGGAGTTGTTTAGGGAGGCGAGAGTCTGGCCAACTCATTGCAATTGGCGTTGAGTCGCGATTGTGGCTATGGCGTTAATGTTAGCTTCCTCCAGGATGCTGGAGATAGTATACCTGTTTTTCCAGCTAACTTTCAGAATCTTTCGAAGATTGTAGGTAAGTTTCTAGGGATTTTATGTGTCTGCTGTATGTTGTCCAAGACTCTGCTCCATATACCAAGGAGGGAAGGACTATAACTTTATAGACCAGAAGCTCAGTGTTGGTCTTGATATCCCGATATAACCACAAATAATGCTCAAATAACCACATGTTACAATACAGGTGTGCACAAGAACATTTCTGAGCGCACAACATGTCAAACCTTGAAGTGGATGGCACACAGCAGCAGAAGGCCATGAATGTGTACAAGAAGCACCAAATAAAGTGCCCACTGAGTGTTATCCAATGAAACAGTTATCTGATGTATGTAATTTTGTTACAATAGGAAGTTGTTTGAGTTTCCATTGGTTTTTATGATACACTCAAAGCAGGTAAGATATAATAGAAACAAATATGAATTGATTTGCAAGCAAAGCTACTTATCACTTGAAAAGTATAGTTAAGCACAAATGTCAGAAACTGCATCAATTCAGTACTGGTTTATTTGTGAAACCTGCTGCTTATGATCCAAGTTGCTGTTTAATTATGAGCAATAAGTGTTTTCCTCCAATTTCAGGTAACAGAAAAATCACAAGGGAAAAAGTTTATGAATATTTAATGATCTCAACTTTAGTTATAGTGATTACTCAACTGCTGTTTTAAGTTTTTCTTTCCAAGATTTTAAGACTTTGAAACTGTAAAGTTTTGCGGGTTGGAAGAAGGATGATATTGGTGCTCCTACTTTTCACAATGCTGTCTGTTAGGCTGATTAGATAAACACATGCCAAATTATGTGGGGCCTGCGTTCATTTCCCAGTCCTCGCTAACATGTTCTCCTTAAACAGAAAATAATCTGCAGATGCTGGGGTCAAAGCAACACTCACAACACGCTGGAGGAACTCAGCAGATCTGGCAGCATCCGTGGAAACGATCAGTCGACATTTCGGGCCCGAACCCTTCGTCAGGACTGTAGGGGGAAGGGGGCAGAGGCCCTATAAAGAAGGTGGGGGGAGGGTGGGAAGGAGAAGGCTGGTAGGTTCCAGGTGAAAAACCAGTAAGGGGAAAGATAAAGGGGTGGGGGAAGGGAGGCAGGGAGGTGATAGGCAGGAAAGGTGAAGAAAGAATAGGGGAAAACACAATGGGTAGTAGAAGGAGGTGGAACCATGAGGGAGGTGGTAGGCAGCTGGGGAAGGAGGCAGAGTGACATAGGGATAGGGGATTACTGGAAGTTGGGGAATTCTATGTTCATACCAAGGGGCTGGAGACTACCTAGACAGTATATGAGGTGTTGCCGCTCCAACCTGAGTTTAGCCTCATCATGGCTCATACCAAGGGGCTAGAGACTACCTAGACAATATATGCGGCCTCCTCTACATCGGTGTCCCAGTGCGGCCTCCTCTACATCGGTGAAACCCGACGCAGATTGGGGGACCGCTTCGTTGAGCACCTCCGCTCCGTCTGCCAAAACAGACAGGATCTCCCAGTAGCCACCCACTTCAACTCTGCTTCCCACTCCCATTCAGATATGTCCATACATGGCCTCCTCTACTGCCATGGTGTGGCTAAACTCAGGTTGGAGGAGCAACACCTCATATACCGTCTAGGTAGTCTCTAGCCCCTTGGTATGAACATAGAATTCTCCAACTTCTGGTAATTCCCTCCCCCTCCCTTCTTCTATCCCTATGTCACTCTGTCCCCTCCCCCAGCTGCCTACCACCTCCCTCATGGTTCAGCCTCCTTCTACTACCCATTGTGTTTTCCCCTATTCTTTCTTCACCTTTCCTGCCTATCACCTCCCTGCCTCCCCCCACTCCTTTATCTTTCCCCTTACTGGTTTTTCACCTGGAACCTACCAGCCTTCTCCTTCCCACCCTCCCCCCACCTTCTTTATAGGGCCTCCGCCCCTTCACCCTACAGTCTTGACGAAGGGTTCCGGCCCGAAATGTCGACCGATCTTTTCCACGGATGCTGCCCGACCTGCTGAGTTCCTCCAGTGTGTTTTCCTTAAAACTTCCTCATCTGGAGTGTGTGGACCAATGTTTAAACTATGCATGTTCTAACAGTTGTAAAACTTGATTTGTTGTGCCTTTAGCACAAGCTACAGTTTGTGGCTTTGGGTGTACGGATCTCAGTTAGCTGGATTCTACTCCAGGGGAAACTGCCCATATTTGTCAGCAGGATAGGGAGAAGTCGCTTCTCTTCATCCTTAGATAATTGGAAAAGTTGCTCTGGATTGAGACTGCTGTTGTTTCATACACAGGGACAACCATTTACAATGAAGGCATACCTGCAGTAAGGAAGCCTAGCAATAATGAAATAAAAGATGAAATCCATTAACAATCATGTGGTTGCTTGATGTGTTGTGTAAGCAAATTTCCTTCGAGTAACCAGAATCCAATATGTTAAATGGGTGTTAAACTGTAATGTAGCAGAACTGCTTAGATGCTGATGTATAAGATATAATTTATTTACAGTGATCCTGAGTGCCATAATTCATCCCCACTTCATTGTACCATATAGTGTGTAGGAATACAACAGACTCCCAGGTTATAGCATCAGAAAATACAGGTTAACAAGGTGTCACATATTAAGGAACCTGGATCAATAGTATTATTTTTTAGCCTGAATGCAAAAGTATGGATGTTGCTTGTTACTGTTCTTTGAATGCTTAAATGAGCACAAATACCGTGCAGTTCTGTTCCACTTTACTATCAATTTATTTTGAAGGTTATGATGTATCAATTATGTAGCTGCAGAAGGTTACTTTTGATGAGGTAAACAATGTGCCGCATTTGTCAGGAAACAACAGAATGGTTCACTGGTGTTAATTGAATTGCAACATGGAATTGTGTGCACACTGTCTCTGACCTTTAGCAATCGGATCTCTTCAATGTGACGTAAGAGCATACTAATCTGTTGTGTCAACCTTTCAAAATTCCACAAACTTTTTCATATTGATCTTTGCTAGATAAAACTTGTCTATCAAAACAAATAAAGAAAATGTATGTTGTAAATATGGATATCCTTTATCTGAACTAAATACGTAGCTGTGAAAGCTGATCTTTCTAAAATAAGATGTATCGTAGGAAGCACAGAATGTTTTGGTTATGATTGAATAGCAAAACTCTGTACCCACCCCTACGGACTGTGCAATAGCAAGAGGGGAATGTAATCCTGCCCTCTTACATATTGGCTGTCATTCAGTGTTGGTAATTTTAGCCAAGGAAAACTAACAGTAGTGTACACTGAGTGAATGAAGATAAAATATATCACACTATACTGAATTATTTCACCACACTAACTAAGAAATAATAGTTGAGAAGCTTAATACAAATTAAAGTCTTAAGGATCTGATTTCTGATTTCACAGACTCGACCCTGAAACTAATGCCCTTTCTTAAACATGTATGGCTGGACAGCAACTCCCACCAGCTCTACTATAATTTATTACTCGCAGATCAGCTGATGTTGGATTTCTTCTGACTATTGCTGTTATCCCATGTGTTTGGTAATTTCCAGAGTTGTTTCAGTTTGCACAGATCTACACAGAGTTGTGTGGTGGGGCTGAAGGATTGGCTGCACTTGAAGCTGTAGCACTAATTAAGATATGAGCATATTAGCTCACAAAACTCCAAGAATACAGTGTACCTGGAGTACAAGCCACCTCTGGGTTATGAACTTTCACTTTGCAGACATGTACAGATGAATGAATTCCCATAACATTGTTAAATTCAAAGTCTGATGTACGTATGAACAGCAGAACTAGTTTCATCTCGATCCAATTTAAGTACTTGTTCTTATTAGCCCAATATTTTGATGCCATTCAATTACCAGACTGTGGAGGTATAGCTGCCATATTGAGAGATTTTTGTGTAGTTTCCAATGCATGGACAAATTTATCTTGAGGATGTCTATAAATACGGAACTTGTTCATTATCTGGGAATAATGTGTATAAGTCTAACTTCAGATAATCCAGCTTCCCAAGCACCTTCTTCAGTCACTATTACTAAGAAGTGCTTGGGAAGCTGAAAGGTCTGAAGGTAGGTAAGTCACCTAAACCAGATAGACTACACCCCAGGATTCTGAAAGAGGTAGCTGAAGAGATTGTGGAGGCATTAGTAATGATCTTTCAAAAATTACAAGATTCAAGAAAGGTTCTGGAGGACTGGAAAATTGCAAATGACACTCCACTCTTTTAAGAAGAGAGGGAGGAAAAAGACAGGAAATTATAGGCCAGTTAGCTCGACTTTAGTGATTAGCAAGATGTTAGAATCCATTATTATGGATGAGGTTTCAGGGTACTTGGAGGCACATGATAAAATAGGCCAAAGTCACTTGGTTTCCATAAGGGGAAATCTTGCCTGACATAGCTGTTGGAATTCTCTGAGGAAACAACAGGCGGGATAGACAAAGGAGAGTCAGTGGATATTGTTTAATGGATTTTCAGAAGGCCTTTGACAAGGTGCCACATGTGAGGCAGCTAAACAAAGTAAGAGCTAAACAAAGTATTACAGTGAAGATACCAGCATGGACAGAAGAGACGATGAGGGGGAATAAAGGGGGCCTTTTCTGGTTGACTGCCAATGACTAGTGTTGTTCCAGAGGGGTCAGCTTTGAGACCACTTCTTTTCATGTTGTATATTAATGATCTAGATTATGGAATTGATGACTTTGTGACCAAGTTTGCAGATGGTACAAAGATAGGTGGAGGAGCAGGCAGTGTTGAGGTAGTCTTCAGAAGAGCTTGGTCAGATTAGGAGAGTGGGTAAAGAAGTGGCAGATGGAGTATAGTGTAGAGAAATGTATGGACATGCACTTCAATAGAAAGAATAAAGGTGTAAATTATTTTCTAAACTGGTAGCAAATTCAGAAATCAGAGATGCAAAGGGACCTGGGAGTTCAAGTGCAGGATTCTCTGAGGGTAGTAGGGAAGGCAAATGCAATGCTAGCATTCATTTCTAGAGGACTAGAATGTAAAAGCAAGGGTATAATGCTGAGGCTATATAAGTTATTCATCAGATCACATTTAGAGTATTATGAGCAGTTTTGGGCTCCTTATAAGACCATTAGATATAAGAGCAGAATTAGGCCATTTGGCCCATAGAGTCTGCTCCACCATTACATCATGGCTGATCCATTTGCCCTATCGGACACAAATAATCTACTGGAGTCTTAATGTGAGATTTCAACCCAGAACATCAGCAATTCCTTTCCTCCCACAGATGGTGCTCAACACAGTGTTCCTCCAACAGATTGTTTGTTACTTCTGGAGTAATTATCTGACTTAAATCTCAATGAGGAAATATATGTGAGAGACATTAGGGTTCTTCAAAAAACCAGTAACCAGTCTTGTTTGAGCCGCAACTGCACTGCAGCAGACTCAGAAGTGTGGTATGTGTAATGCCAATTGAATTTTACACATCTATATCTCCCCGGCTTGAGTTGAAACATTTTAAGTACCTTGCTGCTTATCACCCATTCATGAAGGAGAAACATCATTGACACACTCCATTTGAAGGCAACAGAACATATTCCATTGACAAGAAAAGTGTGAGGACAATGCACTTTGATCGGAAGATTCAGAAAGTAGATTATTACCTAAAATGGAAAGAGACTGCAAATTATGGAGAGGGATCTAGATGTTCTTCTGCATGGAACACAAAGTAAGTATGCAGATGAAACAACAAAGAAGGCAAGTGATATATTAACCTCTTTGCTCTTATCCATGCCAGGTCTTCACCATTCCCTCTGACCTTTCCCTCTCTGAGGCAGAATTTTCTGTCCTCAGTAAGGGCCTCACCTTTGTCCCACCTCCACCTACACCTTAGTGAGTTATGCACCTGCCATAGTGCTGAGCTTTTCTTCTGCCACCTGCATCTCTGAGCCTACTTTGGCAAGGACTCTGTACTCCACATCAATGACCCCTTCTCTCATCTTCAGCCCCCCTCCTCTTCCTGGCCACCCCACCTTGGTCTTCTTCCAGCTCTGGAAGTTTTCATTGCCAACTGCCGACAGGACATCAACTGTCTCGACTTCAACACTCCTCTCTCCAATTCCAATCTCACTCCTTCTGACCATTCTGCTCTCCACTCCCTCCGCACTGATCCTAACCTCACCATCAAAACCGCAGGTAATGGGGGTGGGGGGTGCTGTAGTAGTCTGGCATACTGACCTCTACCTTGCTGAGGGTCAGTGACAACTCTCAGACACCTCCTCTTACTGCTCAAACAGGACCCCACTAGGGAGCACCAGTCCATTGTCCCCCTCACCATCACTGACCTTATTAGCTCTGGGGATCTCCTATGCACTGCCACCAACCTCATAGTTCCCGCACCCCGCATCTCCTATTTCTACCTCCTGCCCAAGATCCACAATTCTTTTTGTCCAGCTTGACACCTTGCTTCAACTTGTTCCTGCCCCACTGAACTCATATCTGCAAACCTAAACTCTGTTTTATCCCCCCTAGTTCAGTCCCTTCCTACCTACATCCATGATACTTAATATTCTCTGATCTTTACAATGAATTCAAATTCCCTGGCTCCCATCGTCTTATTTCTGTTATGGATGTCAAGTTTCTATTCACTTCCATCCCCACCAGGAAGGCCTCAAAGCTCTCTGTTTCTTTCTGGACACCAGACCCCCCAGTTCCCCTCCACCACCACTCTCCTCCATCTAGCAAAATGTCCTCACTTTTAATAATTTCTCCTTTGGCTCCTCCCACTTCCTTCAAACATGGGCACTTACATGGGTCCCAGCTATGCCTGCCTTTTTGTCAGCTATGTGGAACGGTGTTCCAACCCTACACTGGTGACCATCCCCTACATTTCCTATGCTACATTAATGACTGTATTGGTGCTACTTCCTGCACCCATGCAGAACTCACCATCTTCATCCACCTTGCTTGCAACTTCCACCCTGCCCTCAAATTTACCTGGTCCATTTCTGATACCTCCTCCACCTTTCTCGATCTTTCTGTCTCTATCTTTGGGAGACAGCTTATCTACCGATGTCTATTATAAATTCATGGACTCTCACAACTACCTGGACTATACCTCTTCCCATCCTGTTACTTGTAAAAACACTATCCCCTCCTCTCAATTCCTCAGTCTCTGCCGCATCTGCTCTCAGGATGAGGCTTTTCATTCCAGAACAAAGGAGGTGTTGTCATTCTTCTAAGGAAGCGGCTTCCCTTCCTCCACCATCAATGCTGCCTTCAACTGCATCTCTTCCATTTCACATGTCTGCTCTCACCCCATCCTCCTGCCACCCTACCAAGGATAGGTCCTCTTGTCTTCACGTACCACCTGACCAGCTTCTGCGTCCAGTACATAATTCTCTGCACTTTGTCATCTCCAATGGGATCCCACCACCAAACACATCTTTCCTTCCCTCCCACTTTCTGCTTTCCACGGGGATTGTTTCCTACGTGACTCCCTTGTCCATTCATTCCTCCCAACTGATCTCCCTCCTGGCACATACCCTTGCATGTGGAACAAGTGCTACATCTGCCGCTATACCTCCTGCCTCGCTTACCATTCAGGACCCCAAACAGTCCTTCCAGGTGAGGCTCCAATTCACCTGTGAGTCTATTAGGGTCATTTACTAAGTCTGGTGCTCCTGGTGTGGCCTCCTGCATATCGGTGAGACCCAATGTAGATTGGGAGACCGCCTCGCCAAGCACCTATGGTCTTTCCGCCAAAAAAGCAGACTCTCCCAGTGGCCACCCATTCTAATTCCACTTCCCATTCCAATATGTCTATCCATGGCCTCCTCTACTGTCATGATGAGGCCACACTCAGGTTGGAGGAACAACACCTTATATTCTATCTGAGTAGCCTCTAACCTGATGGCATGAACATTGATTTCCTAAAACTTCTGGTAATGCCCCCCCCGCCTCCTTTTCCTTCTGTCACCTTATCTCCTTGATGGCCCTTCGCCTCCCTCTTCTTTCTTCTGCAGCCTGTCCTCTCTTATTAGATTCCCCCTTCTCTAGCCCTGTATCTTTTTCACCAATCAACTTTCCAGCTCTTTACTTCATCCCTCCCCTTCCTGGTTTCAATTATCACCTTGTGTTTCTCCCTCCCCTCCCTTTTAAATCTAATCATCATTTTTTCTCCAGTCCTGGCTGAAGGGTTTTGCCCAAAAGATTGACTGTACTCTTTACCATAGGGGTTGCGTGAAGTGCTGCATCCTCCAGCACTTTGTGTGTGTTGCTTGGATTTCCAGCGTCTACAGATTTTCTCGTGTTTGTTATTGACCTCTTTCACTTGATAACTTCCAACCCTCTCATGCCTGATCAGCCACCTCATAACCCACAACAGAGTGGAAGCACGGACCTCCTTAAAAAGGTTATATTGAACCTGGTTTATTCTAATTGGTCTGGCAAATGCCAAGTTGTGTTTTTCTTTCTTGTGAAATGCATGTGATGCTGCAGCTTGGCAGTTCTTTGTTGCATCTGTACATACATGGGTACTTGTGTGAATGACAATAAACACAACTTTGAAGTACATCATATGTTTAGTAAGATTTTGATATGAACAGTAAAGGTAACATATTACTTACAATCTTGAATGTGCCATCCTTATCCACACTACCACAAATGTTCATGTAATCCATGAATTTACTGACCTGTAGCCTCCTGCATTATGGCATGGTATGTTGGTGCAGGAAATGTAGTTACACTTGCCCCCAGCACAATTGTTGTTCATTTGTTTTGACACAAACACATTTTACTGATGTTTTGATATTCTGATGTATGCATGACAAATATCAACTTAATGTAAACAAAGAATAAAATGATTAATTATATCATGAACAGCAAAGATCCCAGCACCAACCAATCCATTATCATCATGCCTTTGAGTACTGCACTCTTCAAGGTATAATAATGATAATGGATGCTAATCTGAAACCAGAGTAGCAGTTTTTTGCATATTAATGAATTTCCCTTATTTAGGGCTGTATAATACAATCCTATTTTCTGAATATTTCTGTTTTAATTTAACAGATATGAGAACAGCAAGAGAAATTAACATTGCAGGTTTTGTGAATGCAAATTTAAATGCATAGATTTTTTTTAAAAAATCCACATTTTCTATGTTTATGAAGCAGAATTGTCATAAATCAGCAAATACAGTAAATCCTTAAACTTCATGAAATTTAATACGTGTTATTTATTAATTTCTTGCAAAATAAAAACCAAACATAATTTTTCAATAAAGTTAACTATGGATTCTTTGCCATTGGAAATGGAATCCAGTAAGAGGATCCAGCCTTCACTTCCTCATGCTCCTCTATCACTACTTTAGAATAAGGAAAAACACTGGCTAAATTCAAACAAATTCATGCCAAAGCATCTCAGCAGCCACTGCAAAAACAGTTGGTTATGAAATGCAATGACAAGAATATTACAACCTCAACACCAAAAATATTCAGAAGTATGTGCATTACCTGCTGTATTTTTACACTGATGATCACTGTAGTGCGAAACACTGTTACTCTAAGCAATGGCCAGAGTTCAAAAATTCTACAAATGTTATTAGTATTTGATAGAATTATGTATACCCATATTCATCTTTAATATTGGAAACTAAATTTTTTGTAATGGTGTACATTTTCTAATAACATCTTCAACAGAATTAAATAAAGAAACTGCAACCAAAGTAACCATGAACTCAGCTCATTCAATAGTATTAAAAAAAATCAATGGCTCAAGATCAAGTCGCAAACATGGATTTTGTGACGAAGTTTTTTTTTTGAAGATTGACTGCACCTTCACTTTACCTTACCCCATCACTACCTCCTCCCTCCATATTCCAGCATAAAATGAAAATAATTTTAGAAATAAAACTTGAAGTAAAAAGATATTGACCTAAATGCTGACACTTTTGGTAAAAGCATTATCTGTAGACTAAACACTTCAGCAATGTTGATGTATTTTGAACCAGTCAAGTCAGATTATCAACACCAATTATTAAATGAATTTTCTATCCACAAGATATACATCAAATCATAGCTGTCAGGTCAGTTCAAGTACAGATAAAGAAATATTTATACAAAATGATTAAAGTTTTACAAAGTAACTCCTGCAGAAAGTTCTATGTACATTGGATCCCCTTGAAGATTCTGGTCCTTCAGAATTTTCACTCTTCATTTCCTAATTTGCTTGCCTCAGCTGTTTGTAAGTTGTGCTGAAATTCAGCATAGTAAACACCAGCTCAGGAAGATCATATTCATGCTTCCAGCCCCAGTCTTGCCGAGCATTGTGGTCATCGAATTCCATTGGCCAGCTATCAGCTAAGAGGAGAAATAGTTTTTAACATTTTAATATCCTTGATACTATTACAAATCTTACAAGAAGATTAGAACATTCACATCTTGCCAATGCAACAAGATTAATCTGTTAAGTGACAAACATTATAGAAACTATTTTTGAAGCACAGGACTGAAACTACTGTCCGAAGTACAAAACTCTTAAAGCCACGAATTTCCTGAACTTTTATATATTTGTACTTTACATACTCAGACTTCAGAGCAAACTAAAAGCAAGTTGGTACATTGGTTTCCCTTGAAGATTATGATCCTTCAGAATTTTCTCTTTAGTTTCCTAATTTGCTTGAATCAGCTGTGGGTGAGGGACAACCAATTTATTGCAAGACACTGATCCATGATAAATATTGGCCCAGATATTATACTGAGAGTTTTGGTGAGGCTAAAAGTGCTGTTTTATTAAGGGGCATGGCACTCTCAAAATGGGCAAGAGTTAATCACACCAAATTGTCAAGTTTAAGCAATCCAGTTATTTGACAGGCTGTGCGATGATGGTTCTGTCCATAGACTTACCAATTTCCTGGCGTACATTATCAACTTTGTAAGTAACCTTCAGGTCAGTCAGATGCTTTTGGACTTCAGCTACCAGCTCTTCAGGAGTAAAACTCATGGCATTGATATTATAGGTTCTCATTCTGAGCTGCTCTGCTGGCGCTTCCAAGATTTCCAGTGTTGCACGCAGACAGTCATCAATATACATCATGGGGAGCTTTGTGTCAGGCCTTAGGTAGCATTCAAATTTTCCTGTTTTTATACCATCGTGGAAAATCTGAACAGCATAGTCTAAAAAATAAAATAAATATATAGTGATTGGGCAAAGTTAGCTCCCTTTCTTCAGTTAAACGGCAAAACATGTACACTCATCTCTTATTGTATGGATCTGATTTTGTAAAATACTCTACCCGTAGTACTCAAGCTGCTTAATTTTTTCTGAACGCAAATCCAAGTACATTTCAAAATAGCTCTAATCTTGAATTAAAGGCATACAACACATAACAGGTAGTCTATCATGCCTATGCTAATGATAAAGTACCCATCTACTTTAATCCCATTTTCAGAACTTGGTCCATAGCATTCTATACTTTAGGAGCACCTGAATTGTTAAAGTATAGAATGCTATGGACCAAGTTTAGTGTAAATACCTGCCTCTGTACCCTTCTCAGACAAAATATTATGGAAAATAACCACCCTAAAACTATTATTCATATTCACTCTAAAAACCCTTCCCAAATATTCACAGTATACAAATCCCTTATTTTATATATCTCTATTGGGTTCCCTCAGCCTCTCCCATCAAGGAAAACAAATCTGCTACCCTGAATGAAAGGGCTCCAAGTCAGGCAACATCTTGGTGAATATCCTCTGTACTCCCTCCACTGCAATCATGTCCTTGTGACCAGAACTGCACACAGTACTCCAAACTGAGACTTAATATTTTTATAAAGTTGTACTATAATTCCCTGGTCTTATATTCAATGCCCCAGATAATTAACACAAGAATCCCTTACGCCTTTTTCACCGGATTATCTGCCTGTGCTGCCACCTTCCCAGATCCTTGGCATTATACATCAAGGACTTTGCTTCTCACTAACAGAGACCCACCATTTATTGGGCATACCTTGCCTCAATCATCCCAACATTATATAAAGTTAAATTCCATCTAAAAATGCCCTGCCATCTTAACAACTGATTTAATATCTAAAGCCATTTTATTCACCAAACTATACACCAATTTTTGTGTAATCCAGCATTCCAAATTGTTAACATATTTAACAGGTCACAGACTTCACCTACCATCATCTATGAAGCCAACATGGGATGTACAAAAATTAAACATTAAGAATTTGACATTTACAACTTCTCAAGTAAAAAAATGCATTCACATCTCACTCAAATATACAAAATAAAGAAAAATGCAGAAAGCCTTTGCAAGAAAAAGTGGTGATGCTCTTTAGAATAGTTTGCCAAGTTGAAATTGCAACTCCAATTTCAGCAGAATAGAAACCAAAATTAATGAAAATAGTAATAGTTTCCTCTCCAAATTACAGCACTTTGAAAACACCTGCCTCTAAAAAACAAGCCTCAAAACCTTTTCTGAAAAGTTCCTAAAAATCTAGTGATTTTGTTTCACTTTTTCTTGGTGTTCATTTACACTGCAATAGCCACCCGGTAATTTTTAGTATATTAAGTACACAATGCACCAAACTGTTTCTCAGAAATACAAATCAGAAAAGTCCCAAATGCAATCTTCAAACACCATATTGACTTCTGTGGGCCAGAGGTACATTTGGGTTCTGTAATATGTGCAATTGGGGAAGAGGAGCTTGGTTTCCTTTTTTTTTTGATTGCTGGCAAGCCAAGTCCTTCCAAAACTTCCTCAACTAAACCCTATGTTCCTATCTTACATCTGCCTCACTAATCTGGTTTAACATATTGGAATAGTTTAATACTACTTACAGTTAAGGTTACTATGGAATGACTATTGAGCACTTTGGAGAACAACAAGCATCCAACTAATGAAAAGGTGGAATTAAGAGGCAAAAGTGTAAGAGAAAGGTGGTGGTTCATTTAGAATGAGTAAAGGTTCAGTTTCACATGTTGTATAACCTTTTCAGGAACCACAGGAAAGTAAAATGGTACAAAGAAAAGGACAAAAATTGATGACAGTAAAATTATACAAAATAACATGAAGCACTACAAGTGAAGTTTCTACAAAAATGCTTTTATAATAAATCCCTAAAATAACCAAAACATACTGTGCCTTCTTGGGAAACCTAGTGAACCGGAAATTATGTAGCAATTTTAGATTTGCAATGTGTTCCATGTTCAAAAATAGCTAATGGCCATATGGTCACTTGTAGGTAGGTTTTGTGTATCTATTTCATATTATGTCTGCTGCAACCTTAGCTGTGTGCAATTATTTGAGCACTGAACTCCATATTATTCCTATAATTTTTCTGGAAACCCCAATAAAAATTCTGGGTTCCATGCAGTTTTGCAGCATTTTACTAAAGAATAGCTGCAATTTTTATTGAAATAAACTATCAAATTAATGATGACAATAATTACACATTGATAGTGATTGACAATCTTATACACTACTCAGCACTTGCATTGCAAGGACCCAAGCAGCTTTATGAATCAGGACAAATAAACCAGGCCAGAAACCACTTAAGATTGACTAAGCATAGTCGAAAAATGAGGGTTGATGATTTTTTTTTTTTTAAAAACTGCAAGATGAACTGAAAGGAGGGAAAGCAAGGCACATTCACAAAGGGCTTTGCAGCTCCTCCTACTTGAGCATGGTCACCATTTTATTGGAAATGCTGCAGAATGCATGTCCAAGTTCCTTCAAATTAATAATGACTACTGTAAGTGCAGGTCTAATTATCAGCCAAGAGATAGCAGGAGAAACAGTGTAGAAGTAACCCCTGTTTATGTATCTCTTACATTCACCTTAAAAAATGGACAAGGCCTTGATCCTCCAGCAATGAAACATACAGTATTGCATTGGAGCAAGTCGAACTTTTGTACTCAGATAGAACATGACGTCACAAACTACTGGTTCAAATCTCTTTCAATTGCTAAAGGAAATAATGCCTAACACCAACTTAACAAAAGTGGGCAGTTTAGGGCAGCAATATATACCTAGTTTATTGGAAAAATAAGTAATATCTGTATATTAAACAGATCCTGTGTTTCTGTCTTGCTGAAAGTTGAGATGGAGGAATTTACCCAGTTTTGTTTTAAAAATGGATTTCTGAAGAGTTTTTATTGAAGGGAACTTTTCCTAAACTGCTTTGTTTGGTACAGTAATAGACAACTAATGCCGCTTTCTGCTGCCTAGTCAAGGGTTTACCAGTATCTGGGATGCAAGAATATACAGCCTCATTTATTTCAAAGAGTTGCTCATCAAATTCTGACTGCACATGACACCTTGGTATGGAAGGACTGGTGTAGTAGTCAAGTGATCTCTGTCTGATTCAAATCCTGGACACAGGGACGGTAGTCATCAGGATCTCTAATTTTTTTCTGACTCTCTAGTCCCTTTCCAAGGTTATTTAAAAATTCTCTCTACTCTCAATCTATTATTGGCCTGTTAAAATGTGCACATTAATGTTGCTTCAGACTCATGGGAAGGAAGATAGATTGAATAGGGGTGGGGGAGAGGGGGAGGGGGAAATTACATCAGAAAAAGTGCTTGTTTAAAATTTCAATCTCAAATTTCCAAGTCCATCAATTAAAACTTAATGACACTCCACATTCATATTAATCAAATTTCAAGTGGCAAAGAATCTGACCAGTACTAAATAACATTTAGGTCCTTGTTAACAGTGTACTAGCACTTGAAACAACTTGCTTCAAAAGCAATGTTTGGACACTTGCATATAAACACCACAACCACTGGTTGGTTCCTATCCTTTTATCTTCTATACAGGGCCCATCACCTGTACCATCATCACCATTCAAAGTTTGGCAAAAGATAGACCAAAACCCTATTTGATTTGTATTAACAGCTTCTCAATTTGATCAACCTTTCCTTACTAATATTTTTGAGGAAGCTGTTCATTGCCATTAAAATTAAATGGAGCTGTGAGGTACAGGGTGTGGGAAAGGACAGAGCAGAGTGCACCAGCATGTTTATGCTGATATCTACATATTCGTGAGCCAAGTAGACACAGCAAAGCCTAATCTCCAACCATGGACTTTCTTATCAGTGAACCAAGGGCTCTCATTCAATTAATTCACTGATGGCTTCCAATGACAATGAAGTTAAACCATCCTCAATCCCACTGTATACCAAGCAGCAGCAGCAATGTAAATTTTGGAGAGAAGAGCAGTAGAGGTCCCAGAAAGCAAAACAAGTTGGTCTGTGCCTTATCACTAAATGACGCAGTGTTTGCACAGCTGCTTGTAGTCAGATACAAGGAGCTTTTGAGAAAAGGAAAGGCCTACAGATCCAGAAATAAACTATGAAGTGTGTCAGGAGACTGCAAACCTAAACACACAGTCATCTAAAAGTTGAGGACAATTAGAAAACTGGTTAGCTTCAAACTTTTTTTAAAAAAGCGACAACAATAGCATGTATATTGCTCAAACAATAGGCAAGTTAATTCAGCCACGAGGAATTCTGCAGATGCTGGAAATTCAAGCAACACACAAAGTTGCTGGTGAACGCAGTAGGCCAGGAAGCATCTCTAGGAAGAGGTACAGTCGACGTTTTGGGCCGAGACCCTTTGTCAGGACTAATTCAGTTAATTCATCAGGCAGTATTATCAGAATTAACAGCTCCTCATGGGACGAAAATACATCATTTGTTTCAGCTTACAGCCAGGTCTGTTAGGTGGCTGAAAACATCTATTTTCTCTATAATGTTGAACTGAAATACATCTAATCATTTAGGCTGTAGAAATGGTAATGTTTGTTCTTGATACACGCATGTTGACTATTGTGTTGTGGACAATCTTATAAAGCAAAATGTGGATAAAAGACCAAGGAGAAATTCTTGGAACCCTGGAATAATGCAAAGGAAATGGAAACCATTGTTCATGATACAGTAAACATGTAAAGTATAATAGTAATATTCACTCAACAGATTCCAGTTTATAAGCAGTGTGGAAAACATACCAGATGTACCTAAAAACTGCAAAGAAAGACTGATACATAGTCAAGTAACTCCACAATCCACATAATCATATAAAAGCTGTCTAACCTTGCCACTACCAGAATCAGATTTAATATCACTGGCATATGTCATGAAATTTGTTAACTTAGCAGCAGCAGTGCAATGAAATGCATAATAAATAGAATAAGTATACATTAAATTAAAAATAGTAATGCAAAAACAGAAATAATTAAAACATGTTAGTATTCAATGTTCATTTAGAAATCAAGTAGCCGAGGAGAAGAAGCTATCCCTGATCACTCCTGGACCTTATATTCATATTTTGCTTTATAAGGTTGCCCCCAACACAATAGTCAAAAGTGTGCAAGGTAGTTTTTTGGAGCAATACATAGAGAAGGGGCAGTGTTGGATCTTCTGTTAGGGAATGAGACAGGGCAGGTGACGGAGGTATATGTTGGGGAGCACTTTGGGTCAAGTGATCACAATACCATCAGTTTCAGTGTAATTATGGAGAAGGATAGGACTGGACCTAGGATTGAGATTTTTGATTGGAGAAAGGCCAACTTTGGGGAGATGCAAAAGGATTTAGAAGGAGTGGATTGGGACAATTTGTTTTATGGGAAGGATGTAATAGAGAAATGGAGGTCATTTAAAGGTGAAATTTTGAGGGTTCAGAATCTTTATGTTCCTGTTAGGTTGAAAGGAAAGGTTAAAAGTTTGAGAGAGTCATGGTTTTCAAGGGATATTGGAAACTTGGTTCAGAAAAAGAGAGGGATCTTCAATAAATTTAGGCAGCTTGGAGTTAGTGAAGTACTTGAGGAACATAAAAGTAAAAAGAATCTTCAGAAAGAAATTAGAAAAGCTAAAAGGAGATATGAGGTTGCTTTGACAAGTAAGGTGAAAATAAATCAAAAGGGTTTCCACAGTTATATAAATAGCAAAAGGATAGTAAGGGATAAAATTGGTCCCTTAGAGAATCAGAGTGGACAGCTATGTATGGAACCAAAAGAGATGGGGGAGATCTTGAACTATTTCTTTTCTTCGGTATTCACTAAGGAGAAGGATATTGAATTGTGTAAGGTAAAGGAAACAAGGATAGTTATGGAAAGTATGATAATTAAAGAAGAGGAAGTACTGGCATTTTTAAGGAATATAAAAGTGGATAAGTCCCCGGGTCCGGACAAGATATTCCCTAGGACCTGGAGGGAAGTTAGTGTGGAAATAGCAGGGGCTCTGACAGAAATATTTCAAATGTCATTAGAAACGGGGATGGCGCCGGAGGATTGGCATATTGCTCATGTGGTTCTATTGTTTAAAAAGGGTTCTAAGAGTAAACCTGGCAATTATCGGCCTGTGAGTTTGACGTCAGTGGTGGGTAAGTTGATGGAAAGTATTCTTAGAGATATAATTATCTGGATAGACAGGGTCTGATTAGGAACAGTCAACATGGATTTGTGCATGGAAGGTCATGTTTGACAAATCTTATTGAATTTTTTGATGAGGTTACTAAGAACATTGACGAGGGTAAAGCGGTGGATGTTGTCTGTATGGACTTCAGAAAGGCCTTTGACAAGGTTCCACACGGAAGGTTAGTTAGGAAGGTTCAATCGTTAGGCATTAATATCGAAGTAGTAAAATGGATTGAACAGTGTCTGGATGGGAGACGCCAGAGTAGTGGTGGATAACTGTGTGTCAGATTGGAGGACGGTGTGTAGCGGTGTGCCTCAGGGATCTGTACTGGGTCCTATGTTGTTTGTCATATATATTAATGATCTGGATGATGGGGTGGCAAATTGGATTAGTAAGTATGTAGATGATACTAAGGTAGGTGGTGTTGTGGATAATGAGGTAGGTTTTCAAAGCTTGCAGAGAGATTTAGGACAGTTAGAAGAGTGGGCGGCTGAAAGATGGCAGATGGAGTTTAATGCTGAAAAATGTGAGGTGCTACATTTTGGTAGGACTAATCAAAATAGGACATACATGGTAAATGGTAGGGCACTGAAGAATGCTTTAGAACAGAGGGATCTAGGAATAATGGTGCATAGTTCCCTGAAGGTGGAATCTCATGTGGATAGGGTGGTGAAGAAAGCTTTTGGTTTGCTGGCCTTTATTAATCAGAGCATTGAGTATAGGAGTTGGGATGTAATGTTGAAATTGTATAGGGTATTGGTAAGGCCAAATTGGAAGTACTGTGTACAGTTCTGATCACCGAATTATAGGAAAGATGTCAATAAAATTGAGAGAGTACAGAAGAGATTTACTAAAATGTTGCCTGGGTTTCATCTCCTAAGTTACAGAGAAAAAGGCTGAACAAGTTAGGTCTTTATTCCTTGGAGCGTAGAAGGTTGAGGGGGTACTTGATAGAGGTGTTTAAAATCATGAGGGGAATTGATAGAGTTGACATGGATAGGCTTTTTCCATTGAGAGTGGGGGAGATTCAAACAAGAGGACATGAGTTGAGAGTTAAAGGGCAAAAGTTTAGGGGTTAACATGAGGGGGAACTTCTTTACTCAGAGAGTGGTAGCTGTGTGGAACGAGCTTCCAGCAGAAGTGGAAGAGGCAGGTTCGATATTGTTGTTTAAAGTTAAATTGGATAGATATATGGACAGGAAAGGAATGGAGTGTTATGGGCTGAGTGCAGGTCGGTGGGACTAGGTGAGAGTAAGAGTTCGGCACGGACTAGAAAGGCCAAGATGGCCTGTTTCTGTGCTGTAATTGTTATATGGTTAACATGCATGTATCAAGAACAAACATTACCAGTGATGGACAATTATAACAGATCAATAGAACAACTTTAGGAACATATCCATCATCAAATGGCACACACAAAATGCTGGTGGAACACAGCAAGCCAGGCAACATCTATAGGAAGAGGTACAGTTGACGTTTCAGGCTGAGACCCTTCGTCAGGACATCATCAAATAGTATAGTCTACCAAGTGATTGCTAAAGACCAAAAACATTTGCAGCAGTTTGCCAGAAGTGTAGTGGACAATATATCTCAGTTTTGTCCCAAAGTCCTCACCATATAACTAGTCAGCTAATTCAATTTGCTCTTCACAACAAATGAAAACAATATAAAGTCTTTTGGGCCAAGCAACATCCTGGTTGTGATGCTGAAAACTTACAGAACCAGCTATACCTCTAGCTAAGCTGTAAAAGCATAGTTATATTGTTGGCACCCACTCAAAACACATGGAAAATTGCCAGAATATATCCATGTCTACAAAAGTTAGTACTACTCCAATCTAATTAATTACAGCTCTTCTATTTACAATCATTAGCAAAACAATTAACAAACAACACTATCAAGTGGCACAGACAATAGTCTGCATACCAATGCTCAATTTGGCTTTTGCCAGGATCACCCAACTCCAGACTTGAACAAATATTGAGTAAAGAGCAGAATTCAAATGGAGTGATATCAGGATGTAATGTAACGAAGGGTGATATCAAGGAGTCTGGAAATCAAGAGCAAACTCAGCAGTAGCTGGGGTGACAATGGAGTTAGCCCCCGCTGCAAGAGTTGCAAACAACCTTCAGATATGGAGTTAGTCACTGAAGATTGCAGTTTGTTCAATTTCATTTGGAGCTCTTTGAAAACTGAAGCAGCGTACTGCAAGATCACCTTCCTCTGAAACTTAAAGGCATGATTACCGACATAGTCCAATATTGGCTTTCTTGATGTTACAATTGACGGGGTTCCAGCTTAACAATCCACATAAACACCGTGGTTCAGAGAACAAGTCAGAGGCTGGGTTTCCGACAATTAAGTGACTTGACTCAACAATGACATTCTATTTTCTTAAAGTCAAACAATCAGGAGTAAGACCACAAGTCGTAAGAGCAGAATTAAGCCATTTGGCCCATCGAGTCTGCTCTACCATTCAACGGCATATTGCTGCAGATGCTGAAAATTGGAAGAAGGACAAAATATTGGAACCAATTAACAAGTCACATAGCGTATGTGGACAGTATTATCAAATTTCATCTTATTTTTGCCCATTGTAACATCATGGCGCACAATTTGAGCATTGGCATTCCACAATATACACCGATGTGTAAGCAACATAATTAACAAACCTGTTGTGCCCCCACCGGGCTGGGTGTCTGCCGAAATTATGCCAGGGTACCTCAGACATCGGAAGTCCAGGCCATACTTATGGTGGTAGTACTAATGAGCAAATACACAAGACATTACATAAATCACTATATGGTCAAATACAAAAAAAAACATTAAATAAGCTCTGACATTTAGATAGATACTTTATTGATCCCAAAGGAATTACAGTGTCACAATAGCATATAAATATTAGAAGGGAAGTAGAAAGAAAAAAAACACAAGTTACTACAGTCTAACAGGAGGGGATCATCACTTCCCTGGCTACAGGTAGACTCATTATAGAGCCTAATGGCTGAGGGCAAGAATGATCTCATATAGCGCTCTTTGGAGCAGTGCAGATATCTTAGTCTATTACTAAAAGTTCTCCTCCGTTCAGCCAACGTGGCATACAGAGGGTGAGAAACATTGTCCAAAATTTGACCAAAGCTGCTGTGGTTGCACTTGACTATTCCAGTTTCTGTTGCTATAGTCTCTGGAATCTAGGAAACTTATTAAGTTTATCTTCCAAACACTGTAAAAAAAAAAAAGCTTATACCTTGTGACAATTTGCAAATGTTTTCAGTTATTAGTAAATGTGAGAAAGTTAAATGTTAGATGAAAAATATGAAGGATATTTCAGATTTGAGAGATTGAACAGATAAACAAAGTTACAGGATGAAACAGGGGTAGAGGTTATTCTGCTATACCTTCCGTAATCCACAGACAAGCTGGTTACCTCAAGATTGTGTGGTACTCAAGTGTACTGTGTATAAATACTAAACTATCAAATCCCTCCTTCTAAGCAATGCAAAACAAACTTTAAGAATTCCTATCTAACCAACATAACCAAGTTACTTCTTTTAAAAAACATTTTTTCACATTTTCTGTATAACAGTTCTCTTTCTACACTCTATGAAGTAAACCAATCAACCCCTCCAATTACAAGTTCTTGCAACCCCTCCAATTTTCTTCCACACAGTTTGCATTGACTAATTTATTAATTGCAAGTGTCAGAAAACTGCTCTAAATAATTCCCCTTCCTGTGCACCATTGCTAATTTATTTCTAAATCTTGTTAGGTAACTTGTTAATTTGAGGGTGTCCTCAAAGCTTTTTTGAAGATTAACATTCCATAAGACATAGGAGCAGAATTAGACCATTCAGCCCATTGAGTCTGTTCCACCATTCGATCATGGCTGATTTATCATCTCTCTCAACCCCATTTTCATGCCCCATATCCTTTGATGCCTTTACTAATCAAGAACCTATCAACCTCTCAATGACATAGCCTCCACAGCTGTCTATGGCAATGAATTCCACAGATTCAGTACCCTTGGCTACAGAAATACTTTGTAGTCTGTTCGGAGAATGTGTCCTCTGGTCCTAGACTCTCCCACTATTGGGAGCATCCTCTCCAATTTCATTCTGAGTCTTTCAATATTCAATAGTTTTTAAAGACATTCCCTCTCATTCAGAATCACTTAATTGCCAGTATTTGAAACATACCAGAATTGACTGTGGTTCAATGCCAAGCATAAAACATGGGACAATACCATAACAGACAATACAATAGCAACCAACAGTTTACAAGACAACAGTGCAATCAGCCATAAACAATCAACAGAATGGTCATGTGGAAACATCAATGATCAAACTTAAATAAATGTGAACATATGAACAGACTAAACAATTATCACCAGGAGGAGAGCAGGAAGCAGATGTTGTGGCAGGACATTTAGGGACACCCAAGTTTTCTTGAGAAGCTGAATAGCTACAGGAAAGAAACTTCAGAGATTACGTGTAGTCCTGGTGGCGATGGACTTGTAGCATCTACTTAATTTCAATTTGGTTAATAGGTGACTGCCAAGTTAGGTGGAGTCAGCAATAATTTCTTTCAGCTTCTAAACTCATTGACTTTTGGAGGAATTTCTTATGCTTCTAATCCCTAGTAAGAACTGGCTCAGAGCCATCACACACATTCTCATACATTAACCCTTTAATTCATGGGCTCATTCTTGTGAACCTCCTCTGGACCCTCTCCAATGACAGCACATTCTTTCTTACACAAGGGGCCAAAAGCTGCTTACAATATTCAAAACGTGGTCTGACCAATGCCTTGTAAAGCTTCAGCACCTCATACAGTCGCCTCCCACAAGCTCAAGGGGACACTTTATCAGGCCCTGCAGATTTATCTATCCTATTTTGGCAAGGCAGCAAGCATCTCCTCTTTTCTGTAATCAGGATACAGCCCATAAACTCATAAACCCTTTGCCTCATGCTAAAGACACTGTATGGCTACTAAGTATATATAGATGTAAAAAAAAAAATCCATTTAACATCTCCTCCACCTTCACTCCTATATAAGCACCCCGATCTTCAAGAGGAATAATCCATCCCTTGTTATGTTTTTTCTGTTAATATACCTGTAGAAGCTTTTAAGAGTCACTTTCTCTGCTGGAACTATCTTGTTATCGGGGAAATAAAAATGAGGGCTAATACCTAGTAAATAGGGATGTGGATTGTGCTAATGTGATAACAGGGAACAACCAAGGAAGAATAGAAATAGAGACATGGAATGCAGCAGCAACAGCCAAGTTTCAGGAACTTCACTAATTATGTTATGGCATGCACCTGTTGTGATAGAAAACTGGATTTGCTGTTAGATTATGGATAATCATTTTATTCTCTAATCAGGACCTAGTGTGTTACTTCCTGTAGCCACTATTCTGTTATCAAAATGTAGTTTTACTGGTAATCTTGTCAACTGTAAAAGCTGTACCAAATTCATGCCCAGGTTGCACCAGTTTTTAATAAATTAGCCCATGATTTCAAACACAAACTGTATTGCCTTTCAGTTTGCTTATACATGCCTCATGTGCTCCTTTAGTTCTTCTGATTTCCCTCGTGTTCTCCTGCATTTCTTAAACTCAAGTGCCTGATTTGATCCTAACTGCCTCCTTCTTAACCAGCATCCTCCTCACATTTACCAAGCATCCCTTTGCCTGAAAACAACCTATTTTAAACCACACATGACAGATCTTTCCTGATGCCATCAAAATTTGCCTTTCTCTAATTTAGAATCTCAACTCAAGGATCAGTCCTCTCCTTCTCCATAATTACTATCTCAAAACTAATGCACTTCCATAAATAGAGCTTCCTCACAAATACAGTTTTTGGCCAAGACATTTTAAATTACAAGGAACAGCAAGTAAAATCATAATTCAGAATCCATGAGCAGCTAACTAAACTTAATCACAATAGTCAAAACTAACAACTGCTGGGGGTCAACAAACCAACATGATTATAGCATGGTGAGAGGCCACTTGGCCCACTGAAACTATAACAAAAGAAATCTGGCTAATCCCATTGCTCTTTTCCCCAAAGCCTGTAATTTTTTCCTCAAGTAGTTATCCACTGTCGTTTTGGAAAAAAAGTAATGAACCTCTTACCTTATTACCTGCTCTGCACAAAGAAGTTTAATTCATATTAGTTTTGAAACTATTAGCCAATTTCCTTTATAAGGGTGTCAAAAGATACCAGAAGGCTGGAGAATGGAGCCGAGAGGAAAAATACATCTGCCACGTTGGAATGGTGGAGCAGACTCGACTGGCTGAATGGCCCAGTTCTGCTCCTGTGTCATAAACTTGTTTTCCTCTTGTTCTTGACTTTCCACTACTAGAAACAGTTTCTCTCCATCTACCTCCAGATCCTTATTAATTTTACACACCCTCATTAGATCCCTCTCAGCCCTTTGTTTCATGCAGAAACCCAGCCTCTTCAATCAAGTAAAAAAAAAATCAAACCACAGATAAAGTTACAGTATATGTACAGCTGTGACCATCATTCTGGCGAACAGCCTCATGCAACAATACTTTCAAGGTAAAGATCAAAGAGGACAATGGAGGAAGATATACTAGAAGGTCAATCAATCAAGGATTGTTTTTGCTCTGGTCACAATTAGAATACGGTTGAAGAATGTCTTTTATGATGCAGTCAGCAATTAACAAACCAGGTAGATTCAAGTACAATAAATAAACCATTTTGCATTCTATTAGCAGGATTTTTTTTCTAAAAAGAGGCAAAAACAGCATTATTTTCAAAAATTAAAATTCAATCTTGAAAGGCCACATACCTCACCCATTAATTCTGCATGAACCTTAGAGACCCCATAGATAGTCTTAGGTCGCTGTATACAGAGATCAGGAGTTGGATTTCTTGGCGTAGTTGGCCCAAATGCACCAATTGTACTGGGAACAAACAGGCGAAGATTATGTTCAGCTGCAATATCCAAGACATTGTGTAAACCTGCAAAATAAAGGTATTTCTAAGAAATCTGAACATCACAATTAATGAAGTATTATTGTTATGTTTAAGCAAAACCCAGGATTAGAAAGGGAAATGTGTCCATAATTATGGGTTTGGTTACACTGAATCTCATTAGGCAAGTAAAAATAGTTGTAAACTCATGGAAGCTTTGCACAAACAACAAATGTCACACATTTCTCACCTGTAATATTGACACTGCGTGCCAGAGGTACATTTGCTTCCCCAACAGCACTTAGCAAGGCACTGTAGTGAATCAGCCATGTAATACGATTATTGACAACAATTTCACGTAGGTTCTTGTAGTCCAAAATATCAGAATATATAAATGGCCCTAAACAAGGAAGACAAAGATTCCTAAATATTTACATTATTTTTCTCCTGCTGAAAGATAAACAATTTTTAAATGATTTTAAGTGCTTACCGCTGTGAAACACATTATCTGGTGGTTTTCTGATGTCAGATAGTATTACATTGTTTTTACCAAAGTGTTTCCTGTGAAAGGAATTCGGAAACTTTTTTGACCAAAGTTGCAAAAGAGACCCAAGCTTAGTTAATACAAAGATCCCTCCTGCCACCCACTCAAAAATTATCTGAGCTAAAATGTTTTTTTCTACCTGAAGATCATACTTGGTTGAGTAAAATATGTATTTACAAGCTAAACGCGTATTCAACAAACAAGTGATACTTAAATATCTATCAACACTTTACTTATACATAAAACTTCAGTGGTTTTAAACTGTTTTTGTCAATTTCTTCATTAATTTGCAAGTGAGCAACTCACATCAGTTTTGACATTTAATTATTTGTTACACATACATAATTTAGCCCTTTATCATTCAAATGTAATGTTACAGTTACATACCTGAGCAATTTAGCAAGCCCCACGCCAAGCTGGCCTAACCCACCTGAAAAGCAAAATATATTATGAGGATCAAACTGAAATATTGAACTGTTTTCAAAAGTGAAAGGCAAATGCCACAAATCCAGCTTGGTCCTGATTACCGCATACAAATAATAAAGAAACTCCTAGCAAGTTTTTGCTGGGCATCTTTTTCCCCCTCCCCACACGTGGAAAAAAATGTGAGTACATAAAACATTCAATGTCTTGATAGAACAACATCCATAAATATGAGCTAACACACTATTGAAATATCATTAGTTAAATTGTTCATAACACAAGTATTTTATTTGCCCAATAGTGCAACAAAGCAACCACACAATATCAAATAATTTGGCTGTGAACATTTTACAGGTTGCTGGGCAACAGAACAACTAATTTGTCAAATACAGAAGAATTATATGAACATTATGGGATAATAACTTAGTCATGCCGCAAACATTACATAATGCCAACTGAGTCTTTTGTACACAAGTCAACTTTGTAAACAGTACATGTAGTCACACCTGTTGGTCAGAAAAGGCTCGAAAATTGCTCTGGAAATCTACTGCTTTGCTTAAGAGCAGTGAAAGCAAACTAACTTTTATACAATCTCTTTTAAATTGGTAAACCACACATCAGATTGTTCTTTTTTTACTAAAAGCACATGCTTAACCCCTCTGTAATAGTAATCTAATGCAAGGGAAGCATCATGGGGAGGGGAGGAGAAGATAGGGGCGCGACGCAGCGCACGCAGCCGCTCCGAATTGATATCGTATTTGTGAAGTAGGGTGCCGTGCACAATCCTGATTTGATGGAGACAGCCATGAGAAGCACGGAGGAACATCTGGAGAAACTTCTGAAATGCCTGCTTCGCTGCCGCTGCTACTGTGCGATTGTGAATCTCCGGAGGGGGAAGGCCCCAAATCCTCAGCTTTGCCTATTGCCTGCTGCCAGGGCCGGGGTCGAAGCACTCGGCAGAGATGGTGCTAGGTGCTCGGTGTCGGAGACTCAAAGTTTTCGGACGGACTCGGAGTCGGACTGTGTTTGGGTGCTTCCAGGATGCTGCATCGGCAAGTTTGCGACGCTGGAAGCTCATGACAGGAAGAGTTTTCTTCCTTCAACCGTCTGCATGAGATGATGGGACTTTTGAGAGACTTTGAGATTTTTTTTACCGTGCCCATGGTCTGCTCTTCTATCAAATTACGGTATTGCTTGCACTGTTGTAACTATATGTTACAATTATGTGGTTTTTGTCAGTATTTTTAGCCCAAGGTTTGTCTTGTGTTTCTGTGATATCATTCTGGAGGAACAAATTGTATCATTTCTTAATGCATGCATTACTAAATGACAATAAAAGAGGACTGCGTGTCCTCATAATCTAATCTAAAATGGTGCCTTGTACACAATTTGTTTTGCACTTTATGAATGTTTGCATTTTAAATGTGAAACATACAAGCACAAGAACACAGGAAGTTAGCAGGAGAACAACCAGTTCTCTCAAGTCTGTCCTGCCATTTAAGATGATATTGACCTTCATGTAACCACTCTCATCTTTTGCTTTCGTATTGGTAGCAGTATTCTACATGCCAGTGCGTTAACCATGATATTGATCTCTTATTGTGGCCATGATTTTACAGACTTAGAATGAAGACAGCAGTAGATTCCTGATTAAAACTATACAGTTAATAGCTCATTGACACTACTTTAGCCATTTCTGTTCTGGGTCTGCCACTGCGCTAAAGTGTCACTGGGACATGTTCAAAATACTTTTGAACTTTGGCCTCACTTACTCAGTGACTCATACCATAAATGCCCACAAGGAGCTGGCACATCAAGTATGTAGCTATGTGAAATATTAAAGTCAAATATCCTAATGGTATTCATAACTATCATTCATACCTGAACAACCTTGATACAGTTGTCAGATGGTGCTGACTACCATGAAAGTTAAAGGTCTTTAGGGAGAAAAAAAAAGTTAGAAAATGGGACTAAATTTGTACAGTTTTAAATTTGTTTTGTTGTATTAATTTAAAAGCGCTTTGGGAGTTTCCTGGGAGGTCATGTCAACAAGTAAATTGAAGTGGCTAATTGTACATGGAGACATTTTACACAAATATTTCAAATGCTACAAAAAGACTGAAGATACATACCAGTGATAAGAACACGGGGGTGATCTGATTCAGCAAAAGACACGGAGTGAAAGCTAGCATCTGCATTTACTTGTCTGGGACTCCAGCTCATTGGCCTGACAGTCACAGCAGAAATCTGGCAACTGCAACCATTGCTCAGTAGTGCCCGTTGGGCTATCTTGGTCAAGTTCCTAAAGAGTGGCATAATTCACACCTAAACAAGAAATAATGGCAAGTTTATTTGAGTAACTAGACATTTATTCCAAATATGCTCATTAAATTTTAAAATAATCTTCAGTAGCACACTCCTATTTGAATTTGCAAACACAAAGCCAGGTATTCTAATGCATTGATTTTTGTTTGTTTCTGTTCCATGGGAACCCACTCCTCTTCATCCATTATTATACCCTTCCAAGCCTTTCCACAACAAATACCTACCTGGTTCCCCTGCAGTAAACATCTATTACCTCAACTACTTATTATATTCCACATTCTAATTACTGAGTTTCTTGAATAATCTGATTTTGGACTATGCTTTTAAATTGAAATTGTACTCTCAGTCAGAACAATCTAGGCAGTGTGTTTTCCTTTGCCTGCTCATCTCCGCTGTAATAACACAATTTTATTCCCATATGGCTGTGTAATTGGGCATTAAAACTAAAATCTCTGGCAAAGGCATACATAACTGTCCATTTGATTCAACTACAAAATATCAGTAAGCTATAAATGGTGCATACAAACTGTCAATCAAGATTATGAAAACATTTAATGGATTGGAAAAATATTGCAACAATGATACAAGGATATTCAAGGTGAAAACATCAGTGAATAATTTGTTACAGATAAACAGTATTTACCTCACTTTACTGCCAACTGATAAGACTACATCACTGCAAGCTTACACTCTCCTTCCTGACTTTTTGAATGGTCATCCAATTATTCCTAATGTAATATGATTCCAGTTGTAGTGAATTATTTCGTGGCGCAAAGCCAAAATAAGCTGATCAAACTATGTCATGCACACATTATAAAAACTGCATCCTTTGGAAGTTGGGTTGATCGCCGAGCTCGGCAAAGTGTGCAAACATTTTGCAAGCTCGGTGATTAACCAAACTTTCAAATAGCCAACCCGAGCTACCAATATGTCAAATTGGAATCTTTACTGAACCCACCCCCACAACCATATTGATTTTTCCAATACTTTTTCAGCCAAAATACAGTCAGATCAAACTAGAAATAATTGGCAACAGTTTGCCTACACCTGTTAATGACTTAACCACAGTAAACAAAGCAAAGTCATTGGAAATATCATCCTGGTCAGGAATCTATTCTAAATTTCTTTCAGTACACAATCTATGCAGATTGTAAATAACATCTTCACCTCACTGACAATTAACACTGGTGCACCTCAGGGATGCATGCTTAGCACATTACTCAACTTCCTCTACACCCATGACTGGGTGATTAGGCTTAGTTCAAATGCAATCTATAAATTTGCTGATGATACAACCATTGCTGTTGAAATTTCAGATGATGATGAAAGGGCATACAGTAGTGATATACCAGTTAGTTGAGTGGTGTTGAAACAACAACCTCGCACTCAACATCAGCAAGATCAAAGAGCTGCTTGTGGACCAAAGGAAGGGTAAGAGGAGGGAACACAAACCGATCAGAAAGCATGTTGAATGATTTCAGCATTTCTGTTTTTACATAATTCTGCATGACTTGAAATTCAACTATTCTCCCTCTACATTTCCACTTTCACCAAATTTCCATTTGGAACACCTTTCCTCTGTAGTTGCTTTCACAGCTCACTTCTGCTAGCACTTCTGGACTTAGAGGTAAAGCAGTTTCTGTGATGTGGAAACCACAGAAAGGGTGCAGAGGAGATTTACAAGGATGTTGCCTGGATTGGGGAGCATGCCTTATGAGAATAGGTTGAGTGAACTCAGCTTTCTTCCCTTGGAGCAACAGAGGATGAGAGGTGTATAAGATGATGAGAGGCACTGATCCTGTGGATAGTCAGAGGCTTTTTCCCAGGGCTGAGAAGGCTGGCACGAGAGGGCATAGTTTTAAGGTGCTTGAAAGTGGGTACAGAGGAGATGTCAGGGCTAAGTTTTTTTTATACACAGAGTGGTGAGTGCATGGAATGGGCTGTTGGTGACGGTAGTGGAGGCAGATACGATAGGGTGTTTTAAGAGATTCCTGGACAAGTACGTGGAGCTCAGAAAAATAGAGGGCTATGGGTAAGCCTAGGTAATTCCTCAGGTAAGGACATGTTCGGCACAGCATTGTAGGCCAAAGGGCCTGTATTGCGCTGTAGGTTTTCTATGTTTCTATGTTAAAAGAGTCTTTCAATAGCACAATGTAGTCAGTCAGACCCAAGAAACAGTGATTTTAGAAGCTTTTAAAAGTATCAGTAATAATGGCCCTGAAGGGTAGGTATCATTCCACAGAATGAAGCCTCCCATACTAGTATTTGTCATTCTCACAATTTATTGCTCTTCCAAAAAAAAAGCTTCACCGCAAGGGCCAGTTTGTATGCATACCTAAGCAAAGTTGCACTAATTGAAATGAAAACCGCAAGCTTGCAGATCTAGAAATATAACCCAAGACATGAGGGGAAAATAGGTTTGACGTCACTTCTGTAAAGAAAAACTGATTTTAAGATAGTTGACTTTTCATCAGGTTGTTTATCGTTATAAAACTTTTGCCGTTTGCTTCCTCGCAGACGCTGCTGCCCTGCTGGATATTTTCTGTCTTTTTTTCCGCGTTGTTCTACAACGAGAATGGATGGGGGCAGGGAAAGGTTGACTTGGCAGTTGGCTGACATTATGGCCAAACTGCACGCACATATTTCTGCGTCACACACATTCGTGTCTTTCACTTGATCTTTAAGTCTACACCCCGCGTTTACTTGGGATGGAAGTTGTTTAACGCATGAAGTTACTGGTAAGGTCCCCTACCTCAACCTATCTACATCCCGACAATGCCCATCCAGTTCATTTCCCAAACAGTGGATTTTGAAAACAGCCGGCGACTTAAACAGGGCGAGATGACGGGAACCCCGGGGGCAAACGCGTGCGCCCAACACGGTATCAAGGACACAACACGATTACGGATGAGCCCCGGCAGAACCTGAGCCGAGCACCGTCGCAAGTAGCGTGAAGGGTCCATTACACACCGGCCCGGGCCGGGGCCCCGCTCAATCCCACACTGCGCTGTAGCGATCTGCTATGTCATCCCCCGTGAGAGCCCGGCACACTTTAACTCGCCGAACAGCCAGCGCAGCTCCCGGAGCTAGCTGATCAAGCCCAAAACGTTATCTCCCTTCCCGACAAATGCTGCCCGATCTGCCAGCCACCAACAGGCTTATTTCGGATTTCCGCTTCTGTCTTTACACTCGTTTATTTTTCCGACCCATCGTAGGCATGGAGACCTGATAGGGAGAGAGTTGTTTATAATGTATGTTATCCTTGCCCATCCCACTGGCCGGGGACGAGGTTTCATCTTACCTGGACTAATCACTTACCATCCGCCCACCGCACGCGTTACCATTTAGATTGCATCAGCCGCCTTCACGCTCATCTTTTATACCGGAGAACCGGGCGCCCGACTGCACTGTGATTGGCTACTGATGCCGACGCCTCAATTCCCATTGGTCTCGCTGGAGAAGTACTGACGTCGATCATCCTGCCGTCCTCGGCGAGCTCAATCCCGCTCCTGCCGTCTCTTAGCAACCCAGGGGCAGGTCCCCACGTGGCGCAGGTTGATGGATTTGCCAGATTGCTTTCGTATGTATCAAATTGCATTCCGGCTGCTGCGGCAGGGAGATTGGTTCGTCGCGCTGAGCATGGCCTGATAAATTTGACTTTGTGCAGATACAGTGAACAGAGATGCCGTTTCGCATTGCAGCAGGGTAGAGGAAAATAATTTCCCCCTTTATAAGCGCGTTGTTTTTTTTATCAGGATTCATTTGAAAAAGACTGCAGTACAGTATGTACCTTGTTTCTATCAGATAAACGCAAAAGCGTAATATTAACCCACGTATTAAACTAAGTTAAACATACTCGTCATCAAGGAAGATTTCAAGAACTTCTCGAAAGTGATTTGCTCTGCGCTTGCAGAACTTGCCGAAGGTTGGATTAAAATCTTAAAAACTCAGAACAATCCACATTGAAGTTGCCTGTTCCTTTGATTTTCCGTCCCAATTCCATCTATATCTTCTGTTTTCTACGTGGCATCAATAAAGCTAATCGGCTTGAAAAAGCATCTCATCGACCAAACAGGCACCTTCGAACATTAACCATAAACCACATGGGCAAAGGGTCAAGCACGACTTTAACCCTGTGGTATAGCAGGAAAGGAAAGAATCGTGCATACATCGGAAGCACAAAATTCCAGTGTGTACTCTTTAAACACGCGAGAATTCCAGAGTGGAGGAGGTGAACACAATTCAGTAATGCGACAAGAAGTAGAGGTTGCAGGAGAGGTCGGATTTTTTTTCATGTCAACTTTAGAGACTTTAGATAGTGTGGAGGGCTGTCAGAGGTTACAGAGGGACATTGATAGGATGCAAAACTGGGCTGAGAAGTGGCAGATGGAGTTCAACCCAGGTAGGTGTGAGGTGGCTCATTTTGGTGGGTCAAATAAGATGGCAGAATACAGCATTAATGGTAAGATTCTTGGCAGTGTGGAGGATCAGAGGGATCTTGTGGTCTGAGTCCATAGGACACTCACTACGCAGGTTGAATCTGTTGTTTAGAAGGCATACCGTGCATTGGCCTTCATCAATCGTGGGATTGAGTTTAAGTGCCGAGAGGTAATGTTGCAGCTATATAGGACCCTGGTCAGACCCCACTTGGAGTACTGTGCTCAGTTCTGGTCGCCTCACTATAGGAAGGATGTGGAAACCATAGAAAGCGTGCAGAGGAGATTTACAAGGATGTTGCCTGGATTGGGGAGCATGCCTTTTGAAAATAGGTTGAGTGAACTTGGCCTTTTCTCCTTGGAGCGACGGAGGATGAGAGGTGACCTGATAGAGGTGTACAAGATAATGAGAGGCATTGATTGTGTGGATAGTCAGAGGCTTTTTCTCAGGGCTGAAAAGGCCGGCACAAGAGGGCACAGTTTTAAGGTGCTTGGAAGTAGGTACAGAGGAGATGTCAGGGGTAGGTTTTTTTGCGCAGGGAGTGGTGAGTGCGTGGCTGCCGGCATCGACAGTGGAGGCGGAAACGACAGGGTCTTTTAAGAGACTCCTGAATAAGTACATGGAGCTTAGAAAAAATAGAGGGCTATGGATAAGCCTAGGTAGTTCTAAGATAAGGACATTTTCGGCACAGCTTTGTGGGCCGAAGAGCCCACATTGTGCTGTAGGTTTTCTATGTTTTTAAATAAAATCATGCGATTATTAAAAAGTAACTTTGAACATACGGTAGTTACAGTATAGACCAGAAGGCCATAAGACATAGGAACAGAATTAGGCCATTTGGCCTATCGAGCCTGCTCCACCATTTCATCATGGCTGATCCAATTTTCCTCTCAGCCCCTATATTCTGCCTTCTCCCCGTATCCCATCATTCCTTGACCAATCAAGAATCTATCAATCTCTGTTTTAAATATACATAAGACTTGGCCTCCACAGGTGCCTGTGGCAAAGAATTTCACAAATTCACCACTCATTCGCTAAAAAAAATTCTTCCTCATCTCTGTTCTAAAAGAATGCCCTCTATTCTGAGACTGCGTCCTTGGGTCTTAGATTCTCCCTCCACAGGAAGCATCCTGTCCACATCCACTCTATCAAGGCCTTTCACTATTCGATGGGTTTCAATGAAGTCACCCTCATTCTTCTGAATTCCAGCACATACAGGCCCAGAGCCATCAAGCGCTCTTTATCTGACAAGCCATTCAATCCTGGAATCATTTTCATGAACCTGCTTTGAACCCTCTCCGCTTTCAGCACATCCTTTCTAAGATAAGGGGCCCAAAACTGCCCACAATAGTCTAAATAAGGCTTCACCAGAGTTTTTATGAAGTCTCAACAATACAGTCTTGCTTTCGTAAGACCATAAGACATAGGAACAGAATTCTGCCCCTTGAGTCTGCTCCTCCATTCCATCATGGCTGATCCCAGATCCCACTCAACCCCAGACACCTGCCTTCTCACCTTTTGACCATATCCTTTACTGCCCCAGCCAATCAGGAAACTATCAACTTTCTCTTTGAATATATCCATGGACTTTGCGTCCACTACAGTATGTAACAGAGCATTCCACAGATTCACTACTCTTTGGCTAAAAAAATTCCTCCTTACCTCTGTTCTAAAAGGTCGCCCCTCAATTTTGAGTCTATGCCCTCTAGTTCTAGATACCCCCACCAGAGGAAACATCCTCTCCACATCCACCCTATCTAGACCTTTCAACATTCGGTAGGTTTCAATGAGATGCCCCCCCCCCCCGCATTCTTCTAAATTCCAGTGAGTAGAGGCCCAAGCTGCCAAACACTCCTCATATATGTTAACCCCTTTATTCCGGGAATCATCCTTGTGAACATCCTCTGGACTCTCTCTAAAGACAACACATCCTTTCCGAGATATGGGGCCCAAAACTCTTGATAATACTCCCAAGAGTGGCCTGACCAGTGTCTTATAAAGGCTCCGCATTACCTCCTTGCTTTTGTTTTCTATTCCCCTTGAAATAAATGCCAACATTGCAAGTGCACGACCATACACATCCTGACATTGTGTTCCATCTGCCATTTCTTTGCTCATTCTCCGAAAATGTCTAAATCCTTCTGTAGTCTCTCTATTTACTCAAAATTACCTGCGCCTCCAACTATTTTCATATCATCTGCAAACTTTTCAACAAATCCATCAGTTCCATCATCCAAATGATTAACATATAAATAAAGGGGCACATTGTGTAGTTCTGAGCAGATTTATACTGGCAAGTCCCTAAATTGCAGGATGAACCTTTGAAAAACTATGACTGAATGGTTAACATGACAATAACATGGCAGTGATTTTGTACAAGTGAGCATGCATTTGTTTCTTGGGGAACACATTTTATATCTTCTTGTCTTGTATTTTCCATTGACCACTGACTGCTATCACTCCTCTGCCAGCAGCCAATGTTCTTCAGCAAGCACTGATCCATTCCATCAGACAAATGACACAGGCAAGAAGGGTGCTGAGATCCTAAAGGAGATGGTACAGGAAGGAAGGCTTCAGATTTTTGGATCATTAGAAAAGGTGGGACATGTACAAATGTGACAGTTTGCACCCGAACTGGAGGGGGACCAATATCTAGTGCTGCTCTGGGAGACTTAAACGAGAGATGCAGGGCGATGGGGCTCCAATAGAATGGTTGTGAGGAAAGTAGATGTTAAGCCTGCGCATAAAAACGGGAACTGATAGCTGAGCATAGTGTGACTAATGTTCTAAGCTGTGCCCATTTCAATACAAGGAATATTGTAGACAAGGCAGGTGAGCTTAGAGCATGAACCAGCTCATGGAATTATGATATTGTCGCCATTAGAGACTTCATTGCAGGAGGGGCAGGATTGGCAGCTCAATGTTCCAGGGTTCCGTTGTTTTTGATGTGATAGAGGGGGATATATTAAAGGGGTAGGCATTACACATCAGGGAAAATGAAACAGCAGTACTCAAGGCAGTCAGGCTGGAGGGCCCGTTTGCTGAGGCTATATGTATGGACTGAAGAATTAGAAAGAGGCAACCACATTATTTGGATGATATTACAGAGCCCCCCCCCCCCACACACACACACACACACACAAATAGTCAGTGGGATTTTGGGGAGCAAATTTGTAGGGAGACAGTAGACTGTTGTAAGAAACACAAGTTTTGATTTTAACTTTCCACATGTTGCCTGGGACTTCCATACAATTAAAGGACTGGAGGGGATAGAAATTGTCAAGTGTGTTCAGGGAAGTTTATTTAATCAATATATAGAAGTCCCAACTAGAGACAGTGTGATACTGGATCTCCTTTTAGGGAACAAGACTAGGTAGGTGACAGAAGTGTGTGTAGGGGAACACTTTGGAACAAGTGATCATAATTACATTAGTTTCAATATAGTTATGGATAAGGATAAGTCTGGTCTTCTGGTTGAGATTCTAAATTAGAGAAATGCTAATTCTGATGGCATCAAAAAGGATGTGGCAAGTCTTGATTGGGATAGGTTGTTTTCTGGCAAAGGTTTACTTGGTAAGTGGGAGGCCTTCAAAAGTGAAATTTTGAGAGTACAGTGTTTGTATGTGCCGGTCAGAATAAAAGACAGGGCTAACAGATTTAGCAGACCTTGGTTTTCAAAGGATATTGAGGCCTAGTTAGGAAGAATGAGGAGGTGCACGGCAGGTATAGGCAGCAAGAAACAAATGAGGCATGAGGAGTATAAGAAATGCAAGAGAACACTTAAGAGGGAAATCAGGAGTGCTTAAAAAAAGGCACAAAGTTGCTCTGGCAGACAAGGTGAAGGTAAATCACAAGGACTTCTACATATCAGAATCAGGTTTATTATTGCTGGCACATGACGTGAAATTTGTTAACTTAGCAGCAGCAGTTCAATGCAATACATAATATAGAAGAGAAAAAAATAAACAAAATAAAATAATAATAATAATAAATAAATAAATCAATTATAATATACATATATTGAATATATTTATACATATATAAAAATGTGCAACAATCAGAAATACTGCATATTAAAAAAAAGTGAGGTAGTGTTCATGGGTTCAATGTCCATTTAGGAATCGGATGGCAGAGGGGAAGAAGCTGTTCCTGAATCGCTGAGTGTGTGCTTTCAGGCTTCTGTACCTCCTACCTGATGGTAACAGTGAGAAAAGGGCATGCCCTGGGTGTTGGAGGTCTTTAATAATGGACGCTGCCTTTCTGAGACACTGCTCCCTAAAGATGTCCTGGGTACTTTGTAGGCTAGTACCCAAGATGGAGCCGGCTAAATTTACAACCCTCTGCAGCTTCTTTAAGTCCTGTGCAGCACCCCCCCCCCCCCATACTAGACAGTGATGCAGCCTGTCAGAATGCTCTCCACAGTACATCTATAGAAGTGTTTGAGTGTATTTGTTGATATGCCAAATCTCTTCAAACTCCTCATGAAGTATAGCCACTGTCTTGCTTTTTTTTTATAACTACATCAATATGTTAGGACCAGGTTAGATCCTCAGAGATCTTGACGCCCAGGAACTTGAATCTGCTCACTCTCTCCACTTCTGATCCCTCTATGAGGATTGGTATGTGTTCCTTTGTCTTACCCTTCCTGAAGTCCACAATCAGCTCTTTTGTCTTACTGATGTTGAGTGCCAGGTTGTTGCTGTGGCACCACTCCACTAATTGGCATATCTCACTCCTGTACACCCTCTCTTCACCACCTGAGATTCTACCAAAAAAACTGTACATTATATATTAAGAGCAGAAGAATGACTTTAAGAGGTTTGGATAGGTACATGGATGAAAAGGGTATGAAGGGCTACGGTCCAGGTGCAGGTAGATGGGAATAGGCAGAAGACCAAACTAGCAGAGACTAGATGGACCAAAGGCCTGCATCTGTGCTGTAGTGCTCTATAACTCTACCTCTTTTATTTAGCTCTACTGTACAATCCAATACATTGTTTGCTGGGTTCTTGGTTTTAAATAACCTGTTTCCATGTTGTAATAACTCCAAATTACAAGCAAGCAGGCAGCAATTGATTTTACTTTTCATATGCTTGTCAGTATTTTGATGATATAGTATACAGTCAATTAAGTCTGTTATATCCCTCATCAAGGCTTTTCTACATAGTTTAATTTTCATTTCATTACTTCCATTTGATCAAGCCATGACTTTCTTGCTCTAATACAAATGTATTTTATGTATTTTTTGATGTGAAAGAATTTATTTATCAATCCATTTTCTCGAAATGAAATGTAATCAAATGCGCAACTGTTTTTTTAATTTAAAATTATTTTAAAATGGATCTTTCCGTGACTTGGAAGGGCTGTTTAGGTCCCTGGGTGGTGGTGAGGGAGGAGATGTTGGAATATATGCTGCAACTGTATGTGCAGGGAAGGGGGATGGTTGGACAGTTAGGGATTAGCAAACAAGGGAGGCATGGAGATGGTAGTCCCTGCGAAAAAAAAAACAGAAAGGAGTGCGAAAGGAAGATGTAACTGGTATTGGAATATAGAAAGCCTCATTTAGAGAAGTTATGTCAGATTTCGAGAAACTTACAAGATACTGGGTGAGAGGAGATGTAGGGAATCAATGGGGTTGTGGTAAATGTCAGTAGACAGTTTGTCTCCTAAGATGAAAATGAAAGGATTCAGAAAAATGGAGAGGGGTGTCAAATTTCACTGATGAACGTGTTCTAAACATTTCTTTGATGTGAAAGATTTTATATTTACTGATCCATTTTCTATAGACAGATCTTCTGATCTGGTAACACCGCAGGGAGCCCTATAATGAGGACCAAATTTTCTGTTGCCTGTGATGTTGATAGAAGAATAAACATTGAACCAATCATCCATATAACTCTAGAAAAGAGGTGACATGATGGAGATCTTCAAATTCATGAAAAGGTTCGATAAAATTGTGTGTAGAAAAATATTTTTATATAGGTTTGATGGGGGATTCTGACCATAGACCGTAAGTATAATAAACTAGACATTCCTTTATTGATAGGAGAAGTGTACTGCAATCACTAAAGTCAAGTAAGATGTTCTTCTAAAGGGGTTGTCTATTGGTGAGTCCTCAGGTGGCTATGGAGGTCGATCTGGGATCCACATATTCTGGTGCATTGGGGGCAAGAGAAAGTGGTGGCTGTGGTTAGTGGTTGGGTCTTTTGGTTGTTTAGTTTTCCCTTTTGAAGCTGCTACGTTCTCTGTACAACTGTGGAGGTCACTGTCAAGTAAGGCAGCTCCTCTTTGAACAGATTTCCTCCAAGTGTATCTATTGAGTGCTATATCTTCCCAGTTTTTGGATGTAAAGTTAAATTTCTTTGGGCTGACTTTGTTGTTATCCTTGAAGCCCAGCAAGGGCTGGGATCTGTTTGGGGAGACGCGAGTTAGTAGTCTAACCATTGGAGTTGGTGTTGCTTTATTGTGGTGGATATGTTATTCATGTCGGCCTCCTTCAGTATGCTGGCGTTAGTGCAGTTATCCTTCCACTTGATCCGCAGAACCTTTCATAAGGATTGTTGGTGGTATTGTTTCAGGGCTTTCAGGTGCCTCCTGTAGGTTGTCCATGATTCAAAGTTGAAAGTTCAAAGTAAATTTATTATCAAAGTACATATATGTCACCATATACGATCCTGAGAGTCATTTTCTTGTGGGCATTCACAGTAAATAGAAACACAATAGAATCAATGAAAAACTGCACATGACAAAGACAAACAACCAATTTGCAAACACAACAAACACTGTAAATACAAAATAAGGAGAAAAAAATAATAAATAAGTAATAAACATCGAGAACACGAGTTGTAGAGTCCTTAAAAGTGACTCGATTGGTTGATGAATCAGTTCAGTTTTGGGGTGAGTAAAATTCTCCCCTCTGGGTCAACAGCCTGATGGTTGAGGGGTAAAAACTGTTCCTGAACCTAATGGTGTGGGCCTTGAGGCTCCTGTACCAACTTCCTGATGGCAACAGCAAGAAGAGAGCGTGACCTGGATGGGGGGGGGGGGGTCCCTGATGATGGATAACACTTTCTTGTGGCAGTGCTTGTTGTAAGTATGCTCATTGGTGGGGAGGGCTTCACCTGTGATGGACTGGGCTGTATCCACTACTTTTTGTAGGTCACTCTGGCTATGCTAGTGAAATATTTGATGTGCTTCTCTATTTGAGCAAAAAACTGTAAGTCACTTACAAGACATTGAAGATCAGCCACATGGGATAGGTCAGGAGTCACATAGACATGGGTCAGGTGAGGTAAGGGTAGGGATGCAGCTGATAAAGATACTGCTTCACAGCTGCAGTGAGAGATTCATTTTCAACCTTAGCTGCTGGCTGTGTGGAGTTTGCACATTCTCCCTGTGATTGGATGAATTTCCTCCCACGTTCCAAATATGTGTGGGTTGCTATCATCTGGAGTAAAGAATTGATGGGATGGGGGCGGGGAAGAATAAAATGGAAGGATTATTGATGGTCAACATATGACTCAATGGGCTGAAGGGCCTGTTTCGATGCTGAATGAATAAAAGCACAGCACGTTGCCTCCCCTGAAGAGTATGAGTGAATAAGGTGTTTTTTTAAAATATAAAATCTCAGTGTTGTATTGTGGTCGTCATTCCTAATCCCACAGTGAGACTTTGGTTTAGGCACCTGGATTAATAATAAACAACAGCACTAGTTTGCCCTATGCCCTGTTCCTTCCTGGTTCTGTAACCTTCTCCAGCTCCACAACCTCCAAGAATTTATCAGTCCTCCAATTCTGGCCTCTCACAAACCTTGAATATAACCAGCACTCATCATACATGTCTTCAGATGCCAAAGGTTCCATAACCAACACTCACAACACACTGGAGGAACTCAGCAGGTCGGGCAGCATCCGTGGAAAAGATCGGTCGACGTTTCGGGCCGGAACCCTTCATCAGGAGTGTAGGGGGAAGGGGCAGAGGCCCTATAAAGAAGGTGGGGGGAGGGTGGGAAGGAGAAGGCTGGTAGGTTCCAGGTGAGAAACCAGAAAGGGGAAAGATAAAGGGGTGGGGGAAGGGAAGCAGGGAGGTGCTAGGCAGGAAAGGTGAAGAAGGAATAGGGGAAAACACAATGGGTAGTAGAAGGAGGTGGACCCATGAGGGAGGTGGTAGGCCGCTGAGGGAGGGGGCGGAGTGAAACTGGGATGGGGGAAGGGAGGGGGAGGGAATTACCGGAAGTTGGGGAATTCTATGTTCATACCAAGAGGCTGGAGACTACCTAGACAGTATATGAGGTGTTGCTCCTCCAACCTGAGTTTAGCCTCATCATGGCAGTAGAGGAGGCCATGTATGGACATATCTGAATGGGAGCGGGAAGCAGAGTTGAAGTGGGTGGCTACTGGGAGATCCTGTCTGTTTTGGCGGACGGAGCGGAGGTGATCCACGAAGCGGTCCCCCAATCTGCGTCGGGTTTCACCGATGTAGAAGAGGCTGTACCGGATGCAATAGATGTCCCCAACAGACTCACAAGTGAAGTGTTGCCTCACTTGAAAGTATTGTCTGGGGCCCTGAATGGTTGCAAGAGAGGAGGTGTAGGGACAGGTGTAGCACTTGCGCCTACAGGGATAAGTGCCAGGTGGGAGATCCGTGGGGAGGGACATGTGGACCAGGGAGTCGCGGAGGGACCGATCCCTGTGAAAGGCGGAGAGGGAAAGATATGCTTAGTGGTGGGGTCCTGTTGAAGGTGGCGGAAGTTGCGGAGGATAATGTGTTGGATCCGGAGGCTAGTAGGGTGGTAGGTGAGGACAAGGGGAACTCTGTCCCTGTTGTGGTGGTGGGAGGATGGGGTGAGAGCCAAAGTGCGGGAAATGGAGGAGATGCAGGTGAGGGCATCATTGATGACAGCAGAAGGGAAACCACGATCCTTAAAGAAAGAGGACATTTGAGATGTCCTGGAACGGAAAACCTCATCCTCGGAGCAGATGCCGCGGAGATGGAGGAACTGGGAATAGGGAATGGATTTTTGCATGTGGCGGGGTGGGAAGAGGTAGAGTTGAGGTAGTTATGAGAGTCAGTGGGCTTGTAGAAGATGTCAGTGGACAGTCTGTCTCCAGAGATGGAGACCGAGAGATCGAGAAAGGGGAGAGAAGTGTCCGAGATAGACCAAGTGAATTTGAGGACTAGGTGGAAGTTAGAAGTAAAGTCGATGAAATTGACGAGCTCAGCATGGGTGCAGGAAGCAGCACCAATAAGCAAAGTTTTTCTCCCAGAAATTGGGTCTCAAAAATGGAAACTAAAAACATTTTGGAATCTCTGTTTAAATTTCTTCCCATTTACTTTTTATGATAGTTCTTCAAATCATCTTTCTGATTAATGCATTGGTGAAGGCTGGCCAAGATCCTGGGACAAAAAGGTTAATGGATAAGGAGTGTTTGGTGTCTCTGGGGCCTCTACTCATTGGAGATCAGCCCCATACATTAATGTGAGAAGGATGATTGTTCTATGGACCAAAGTTTTGTTTGGACCTATCGTCCTGTGGGGGCATGCCTTATTCCGATTGTTGAAAGCCGCTTCCATTGTGATTGGTTAGTTTAGAAGGTGCAGCTGCTTTACCCATTGGATAGATGCCTGGTGTCCAATTTCAAATGTCCTGGACGTATAAAATAGTACATGGAAGGGGCTTGCTCTCTTCTTCCTTTGTTTCAGGTGAGACCATTGGGGAAGTATGCTCTGTGTGCACTTTTAACCAAGTATATTTCTTGAATGTATGCATGTTTGATGAGTATTCAGCTTTGTAGTGTGTAACTTGGGGAACTTGAATGCTTGGTCTAATTTTTATTGTTTGTAAATAAATTATTAATACACCTATTCAAAATCAGTGCATTTCCTTGTCTCACTTGCTAGACATTGAACATTACACCTATAGGTTGCAGTCTTCAAAGACTCCTTTCCTTAATTACCACCAGCACCACATAGGAGGTGGTTGGTCTCTAAGTTGATGTCATAGAGAGGTGACTAACTGATGTTAATTTAGGAGGAAGCTAGTAAGTATAGGAGGCAGAAAAAACATACAAAGGACACTTAGGTTAGCATTGCTAGGAACAGCTTCTGTCATCAGATTTTTGAATACTTCCCCAAACCCATAAACACTACCTTGTTATTCTGTTTCTTTTTGTGTGCTATTTATTGATTGTGTAATTTAGTAATTTTATGTCTTTGCACTCTGCTGCTACCACAACAAAACATGTTTGATGTCATACTGATAATAAACCTGATTCTGATCTATTAGGCTGAATTGCCACCACCTGTGATGTGAAATGTTGTGTTATTATATAGTCCTTTATATCTGGGATGTCTTATCACTCAGGATTTTTCTCATAGTGCTATCTTCATTATTAGGCTAATTAAAGTTAACACTTAGAAATCAATGCTAGTGATAGGAGAATAAGGAAAATTTGAGAGAGGTATGCATAGGGTAAATGCAAGCAGGCTTTCCCCACTGATGTTGGGTGGGACCAGGCCTCAATATCATAGGTTTAGGGTTAAAGGTGAAATGTTTAAGGGGCCCTCTTCATTCAGAGGGTGGTGCCAATGTCGAAGAGCTGCCAGCAGAAGTGGTGATTGTGTGTTCAATTACAACATTTAAGAAACTTTGGCCAGGAACATGTGGGAGAGATATGGAGGGCAATGGTACATGTGGGTTGATGGGACTAGCTAGAATAACAATTTGGCATGAACTAAAAGACCTATTTCTGTGCTGTAGTACTCTATGACAATTAGACTAGGGGGAGGTGCAAACACAAATTATTTCGTCCAACTGTTACCTGCCACTCACAGGAGTTGTAGGCTCCACTTACATCGCCATCAGCTGTACATTACTTGCCCCCAGCACACAACGATGGTTTCCCAGCTGTGATGCAAGCCACACACTGAAAATAACATGCACTCCTACCTCGTGTTACCATTGGTGTCTCACTGCCATTTCTCTCTCCCCTTTTTTGACAATGACAGCTGGTGGAGTTAGTCAATGTGAGAGGGAGAGAAAGAATCAAAATAAAGTTCATTATTACTGATATATGTTGTGAAATTTTAAGGACTGTTCAGAAATCTGATGGAGGCATATTTTATAAAGCCACTCTAGCGAGGGCCTTATTAAATGAATACTATTGTAATTTACAAGCAGAATATTAAAAATGACTAATTACAGTATAACTTAATTATGAAAATATTAATTCAATTTTTGCACTAAAATTACCAAAACTTTTGGTTATTGCTTCTCTTCCTTAGTATAACCTTGAGACATTTAATTTTATAACATGGTTAATAATAGGCAAAATAGTTTATTCAGTCAAGAGAAGCAATTGCCAGGCAGGCAGAAGATTCAAGGTTATGTGCAAAGCGTCGTCAAAGAAATGCCTCGTCCACAGTGACTTCTGGGAATCTATTGTCGATGAGTACTCAAAGTAGAGAAGTATTTGAGAGGAGACAAACATTGAAACCATGCACCATAAGCATGCAGAAATCCACTGTGTGTAGCAGAAACAGAAGACAACCTCCTGAATTACTTACCTCTCCCATCTGTGGAAGTGTCTGTAACTCACACAGTGGCCTCATCAGGTACCTCAGAACCTACAAAACCAGACTGAAATTAAGTCCTCAGTGATCCTGTTAGTTCATGTCGTGCATGTTAGTTCATATGAAGAACAAGGTGTCTAAACTTTTGTAGAGCATCTTAAACTTCAGTGCCATACAGTTGAACTTACAGTTCATCAGATTTACAGATCGGAATGCAATGATTAAGAATTAGTGGTTTAATTATTAATAGGACAGAGAACTCCCATACTGCTAGACTTGGGGAGTCATGGGACCCAGAATTTCATACAAGAATTAAACAAGAAATATAACCCCTGATTGTAATTTTAAATTTCATTTCAAAATGTCAAATTAAAATAATGCAAAATGATTTTGTTGAAAATAAATATAAATGAACACAACAGCTAGGGTCATGTGTATTTAAAACATTTAATGCCAAAAAAATTACATTTCAAGGCAGTGCATGCATAACATAATTTAGACAGTACTTAATTAAAGATAACAGTTCATACAAATAAACATCCCATTGAATTTGCAGAAAGACTGAAGTTGCATTAACTTCAACTATCGCATCACCTACATATCATCTGGTTCACATAATCATAGTTTGAAATCAGCTGTTTCCATATACATGCATTACATTGGTCATACAGTATTATAAAATGGTTTAACAGTATTTCTGATTTTAGCATAAAATGTTTCACAACCATAAACACTAACAGAACATTTTAATGCTAATTACTCCAGTCCATGAGAGATTAATTATTGAGAAAAATTACATCCATTTCAAGATTCTCTACTCTCCCTATTAAGCAAGCTCCTACTACAGAAGGTCAAAGGGGCAACTATCAGAACTGCAAGTCATATTTTCTTGATACAATCTAAATGAATTAGCATTTACATCATCTATTTCAAAATCATGTTGCCACTGGGAAAAAAATATATTCCCAACTGTACTTGAAATGCATCCATCTTTAATGGACTATAAATACAGAACATGAAGTTATTTTGTGAAAGCATTTAATGAGGTTTATCGCAAAATTGTATCAGCAATAGTCACACTAACTTTAAAAGTTACCTGACCATAGACTCTACCGTAAGCTCAAAACTGGCATAAATTGAACTGGCTCCACAAAGGAAGAGGCCACTGTCTTCCCTCTTGGATGAGATGGGATTTCAGGTTGAAGGGTAATAGGTTGTAACATATAAAAAAAACACTCACTCTACAAGAAAGAGGTTTGAACATGTTATTAGTATCTCATTGTTCTATTAATGTGACCAAATTCTCTCATATTTTCTGGATCCAAACTTTCTGGACCTATAAGCATTTATTCAATTATACAATTTTCAGAATATTGAAAAATAGTAATTTGACATAATAGTCAAAACAATTTCAAAAACCTCCAAGGACATCTCTGATATATTGGACTTTGTGTTCCCCTCCAAAATATCCAGTTTTTATAATGTAGTGTAACAAAGACAGAAATATACTTTTTTTAAGTATCTAAACAAGCACTTGCATAGAGATGGAAAAATGTATTGTGCCATGATTTCCTACATTGATTTTGCAACTTTATCAGCAACAATTACTTCAAGATCATTACAAATGATAATTTGCAAAGCAAGAATTCCAAAGAATTACAAGCAAATGCAGATTAAAATTTCAATGACTTTGCAGGTTGAAGGTTAAAGTGCGAGTCCAACTAAAGACTGGAAATGATTGTTAGAAATGTGCACATAGTGTGCTTTCAAATCCTCTTAACTACAGTTTCTTCAGCAAAATGATATACTTGAATTGTGCAACTTAGTGGTCTGTTACAAAAAAGCAGCCACTAAATTTTATGAAGATATTCTACTTAGAGTAGTCCTGGATTCATTTAACATTTACTATGTTAATTTCATAGAACAAGTTACCACCAGACGATGATATAACTGAAGTATATTCTTCATAAAGTGCAAACAATGGTTTCACAATCCAGAAATAGATTACATCCACGTATTAATGCCTTGCCCTTCGAAGAACAGTCTTTAATATTCTTGACAGGAACTTTTGCTGTCTAGTTTTGCAGTTATTTTTGTCTGCTGAATACAAAAAAAAACTTTCCATCTTTGCAGCTAGCTTGGTCCTCTTCCATTTCAAATTAAAATAAGCTGATCATTTCATTATAAATGAACTTACAGTAATAATTTACATAATTCACCTCAGTCTGAAAAATCTTATTTGTCATTGAAAAGAATCATTGCCTCCGATTTGTTTCATATTTTAGTACGATAACCAGCACGATGAGTGTTTCTAAAGCTTCAAGTGATAACAAATAGGTCTGAACATCTATCAATAGCAATCTGGCACTGTTGGCAGAAATCATCACCTGCGACATGTAGTATGTGCAATATTTCTACATGAGTAAGTTTTAGTAACTGGTGAAAACATCATTTCCAACAAAGTCATTTTTTCCCAACCAGAGTAGAGATAGATTTAAGCACAATAGCTACTAGAAGTATCAAACTCAAATTAGTAATTTTCTTTGCATTGGCCAAAGATTTGCAGCCTGAAGTACATTACCTACATTAAATTATACTCTCCCATTGAGATACATATTACCTCATGTCAAAATACATTTCTAAAAAGATGCTGCTTCTGAATGTTAATTTTTAAATTAAACAAAGGTATATTTTAACAAGTTCTCAATGTGTTAATACTTCCATAATTCATTCATCCTTCTGATTCAATAATTTGATTGTTTAACTGTTCCCATAATCAATGATTTGCTCAGACTTTCCATAAGGATAGGGCCTAGTAAACAGCAGTGACACTACGTTAAGATGGAAAGCGGAGGTACACAGGCAAGGTTCTACATAAGGAATGCCTTTCAAAACTTGATGGTTAGCAGCTCTATTTGCAGATTTACTTTAAAACCGTACTGAAAAATATTTCTCCTCAAGAGTAGTTTTCAGGGCAACTGAATTATTACCATGTAACTAAAAGTGAGGGTTTATCTAAACGTCCTCTTCCTGTAGATAACTTGATGTTTACATATATTTAAGGATTAACCCATACGCAGCATTATATACAAAGTATTACTGTTTTCAATTGAGGAAAATGTAATAATTGCTAAATATTTTTCAAGGACTTTCAAGTTCTCCATCTTCTGTTTGTAGTTCAGCTAACTGACGTCGAAGTGCATTTACTTTTGCCTGTAAATCCTTATTGTACTCAATAATATGGATTATTTCATCCCAGGCCTCATCCAAATATTTTGACGAACGATTCCATCGGAGAAATACACCTAGAATTGAAAATTTAGATAAATTTCCTTTAAGATATACCCAGTCTTCTTTATATCTGCAAAAATCTACAGCAATTACATCATGACAGTGCACACTATTAATGACTACACAGAGCCGAACCATTTTAATCTGGATAGACTTTTTTTTTCTGCCTTCTCCGAAAGACTAAACAACACCTTTCCACATCTTTGTGATGATTGCACTACCGGCAGGTGATGTACACTTCCTTTAGCCATGTGGAATTACTGTACATGTTTAAGACACTTCATGGGAGATTTAACAAAAAGAGATGTATGGCCACAAATAGTAAAAAATTCAGTTATCTAGAATTTCGTTAACTGTTATTTCAAAGGAAACAAGGGGGCTGACATTGGGGCAGTTTTGAGGAAGCAGTCATACTGCTGTTGAGTTAACCAGAGGATCTGATTAATAGTCTACTGAATGAAAGAGCTTCATCCGCAAGATCACACAAGGACTTAAAAGGTTGAATTGTTTAAAAATAGAGCTAAAGGCCAGCAAGTAAAATTGATTAGACTATGGTGAATGTTAGAATGCAGGAAGAATTGTGGATGTCCTTAAGAGTAGAAAATGAGGACCTGGCCAAGAGTACTTTGGAATAATGTAATAAAGATTTGAATAAGATTTCATCATATAAACTGATCTGTAAGCGATTTCAATTTTCCCCTTAATTTACCCAGATATCAGTATTACTAACAAATGTTTGACAAATCTTATTGAATTTTTTGATGAGGTTACTAAGAAAGTTGATGAGGGTACAGCGGTGGATGTTGTCTATATGGACTTCAGAAAGGCCTTTGACAAGGTTCCACACGGAAGGTTAGTTAGGAAGGTTCAATCGTTAGGCATTAATATCGAAGTAGTAAAATGGATTCAGCAGTGGCTGGATGGGAGACGCCAGAGAGTAGTGGTGGATAACTGTGTGTCAGATTGGAGGACAGTGTGTAGCGGTGTGCCTCAAGGATCTGTACTGGGCTCAATGTTGTTTGTCATATATATTAATGATCTGGATGATGTGGTGGTAAATTGGATTAGTAAGTATGCAGATGATACTAAGATAGGTGGCATTGTGGATAATGAAGTAGGTTTTCAAAGCTTGCAGAGAGATTTAGGCCAGTTAGAAGAGTGGGCTGAAAGATGGCAGATGGAGTTTAATGCTGAAAAATGTGAGGTGCTATATTTTGGTAGGACTAATCCAAATAGGACATACAAGGTAAATGGTAGGGCATTGAAGAATGCTTTAGAACAGAGGGATCTAGGAATAATAGTGCATAGTTCCCTGAAGGTGGAATCTCATGTGGATAGGGTGGTGAAGAAAGCTTTTGGTATGCTGGCCTTTATAAATCAGAGCATTGAGTATAGGAGTTGGGATGTAATGTTGAAATTGTATAAGGCATTGGTAAGGCCAAATTTGGAGTATTGTGTACAGTTCTGATTACCGAATTATAGGAAAGATGTCAATAAAATCGAGAGAGTACAGAGGAGATTTACTAAAATGTTGCCTGGGTTTCATCTCCTAAGTTACAGAGAAAGGTTGAACAAGTTAGGTCTTTATTCTTTGGAGCGTAGAAGGTTGAGAGGGGACTTGATAGAGGTGTTTAAAATTATGAGGGGGATTGATAGAGTTGATGTGGATAGGCTTTTTTCCATTGAGAGTGGGGGAAGATTCAAACAAGAGGACATGAGTTGAGAGTTAAAGGGCAAAAGTTTAGGGGTAACATGAGGGGAAACTTCTTTACTCAGAGAGTGGTGGCTGTGTGAAATGAGATTCCAGTGGAAGTGGTTGAGGCAGGTTCGATGTTGTCATTTAAAGTTAAATTGGATAGATATATGGACAGGAAGGGAATGGAAGGTTATGGACCGAGTGCAGGTCAGTGGGACTAGGTGAGAGTAGGAGATTGGCACGGACTAGAAGGGCTGAGATGGCCTGTTTCCGTGCTGTAATTGTTATATGGTTATGGTTATATGGTTACAATGGCCTTTCATTTCCCAACTGGCCTGTCCTTGGGCGTGTCTATACTTTGCTAATAAAGGACTTGCTAAACTAGGATTGACAACCTCACTGTTTAATAATGTTTCAGATTGCACCGAGATGCTGCTACTACTGTTTTGATTCTGTCCTATTCTAGCACACTGGAAATGCCATTCAAAACAATAGGGAATGATCTCAGTTTGAAGAAGTGCATTCTTTTCTGAAGGATTGGGTGGTGATTTCACCTATATACTGTCCAAGATAGCCACATCTCTGAAAGGTAGATTACTGACAAAGTCAATGAATATTAGGTGTGCTTCTCTCACCTTCTACCAGTGACCCAGGACTGCATCAGAATGCAATTCAAGTGATAAATAACAGGAAAATTACAATGAAGATAATTGAAAGTAAATCAAAAATATAATCTCTGCACCATGATCTAATTAATTAATTCTTTATTTAAATCCTTTCAGCTCTGTGTGCATCAATAATGCTGATAGCAATTCTATACACTAGGAGCAATCCAGTCTGTACTTAGTTGCTGATAATACACTCAGTGGCCACTTTATTAGGCATCTCCTTTACTGCTGTTGTAGCCCATCCAATTCAAGGTTTGACGTGTTGTGCATTCAGAGATGTTCTTCTGCACACCTCTATTGTAACACATGGTTAATGTCACCTTCCTGTTTGGTGGCCGCTCCCAGTCTGGCCACTCTCCTCTGACCCCTCACATTAACAAGGGGTTTTTACCTACAGAATGATGGTTCACTGGATGCTTTTTTAATTTCACACCATTCTCTATAATCTATAGAGACTGTTATGTGTGAAAATCCCAGGAGAACAGCAGTTTCTGAGATAATCAAACCACCCTGTCTGGCACCAATAATTATTCCATGGTCAAAGATCACATTTCTTCCCCATTCTGATGTTTGGTCTCAACAACCATTGAACCTCTTGACCATGTCTGCAGGCTTTTATGCATTAAGTTACTGCTATATGATTGGCTGATTAGATATTTGCATTAATGAGCCGGTATACAGGCATACCTAATAAAGTGGCAAATGAGTATTTAAAAAGAATAGAAAATAGTTGGTTACACTGAGTTTATTCTGTTCCTCTAGAAAGGCTAGATGTATATGATGCTAGACCTGCTGAGTATTTTTTTTACCATATTTTGTTTGTATTTTTAATTTCCAGCATTTTTCAATTTACAATTGGTAATACACTTTTTTAAAAAATATAGACTATTTAAAATCCTTAATGTAGAAGTCCACGGTGGGAACTGAATTTGTGTTTCTGGCCTGATACTCTAGGATTCTGGTTTAACAGAACAGTATAAATGAACTAACACCACCAATCCCAAACCTGGCAAGAAATCTGCTTAAAGTGCATTACATTTGTGAATATCAGTACCCTAATTAAGCAAATTTAATCCTATGCCCCACTGAATCCAAAATAAATGCAAAGCTATACAACTAACTTTAAAACGATTGGGAGCTGGGAGTACATAAAGAAGTGAGTGACTATGTTTAACCTCTACAAAGTCATCAGAAATATATATAACAGCATAATATTGTGTGTAAAGTAAGAGTATCTGCTGAACACTGCCAGGAAGTTGGCAAAAACAGAGGAAATCACAATCTGTAGAAGAATGAAATCACCTTCCCAAAGCTGTAAACTTTGTGGTGCCACTGAAGGCCAGATGACTAAGCTGTTTGCTTCGTACAGAGGGTTTAAGTACTTTTCCAGCTCTTTTGGTCTATTCACCCAAGACCATAGAGAGACAGTTTTCTGCTGAAGCTTCAGTTTGCGCCTGGACCAATAAAGAAAAATAAGTTTCAGCATCTTTCTGTGTAAGTAATCAAGTTCATATTTACCAGCACCTAGCTTAAAATAAACTTAGTTACTAATTTATCAAATAGCACAAATCAAATTATTTGGTGCTCCAACATAATCTCACTCATATTGCAAGTCAGCACATCTTAAATCCGACATCTGAAACTGTCCTCTGTCACAACCTCTTATGGTTTGCATTTAAGTTACCAAAAACAATCTGGAGGCCTGGATGAACAATCCATAGAAATTCCTCAGAATTTTTTTTCTTTTTCAATCTTTTTATTAAGTTTCGGGTTAATAAGCATAACAATAATAATGATACAAAGAAATCGGGATCACATTAATAACAGTTAATGTATACAGACACAAATTCCAAGTAAGATATGTAATTTAAACCCCCCAATCTGTTAATAATTGAGCATGAAAAAGAATTTTTAAGCAAGAACCCCCTAAACTAAAAAAAAATTCCTCAGAATTTGGTACACCAATGGAAAGAAATAGCCTTGAGAGTTCTCAACAATGATTGTAGACTCACTGCATCAGGCCAAACATGAGCACATATACCTCCCGATTATCAATACAGTCCTTCCTCAACCAATGAGCTAGTGTTCCATATTGGACAACACTTGGAAGCACGGAGCAGCAGAGGGATGAAAATGCATTGTTTACTACAAAGAATGGCTTGACAGACTCAATACTGGCCGACTCCTGAAGACCTTTGTTACCAATCAGAGTACAGTATGTAGCAAATAGCAAGCAAAACATCATAAGGGTTAAACCATCTTGACTTCATTCCACCTATAATGGATTTATCCATCTACAGAGGAAGGGATCACCATGTAATCTTGTGAAGATAACGTCTCAGCATCATACTGAGAATGTTCTTCTGTTGCGCTATACTGAAATTGTACCAAATGGAATAGACTCAGAACGGATCTGGTCAAAAACGGGCATCCAGGATTGTTAACCATCAAAAGTAGCAGGAATGAATACCACCATAACCTGTATACTTCGATTCCTCACTACAACTTCTACCAAGTCCTCAGATCAGCCCTGGTTCAAAGGGGAGTGTAGAAGGACCAGCCCAGGGCAACACCAAGCTTACCTAAAAATGAGGATGTGACAGCTTATTGAACTGCCAATTGCAACCATATTTAAAATGAAAATTAAAAAGCTTCTACCTTAATCTTAAATGTATTTTCCCATCTTTACGTATAGCATGCATAACTACATTTTAGTTTACTTCCACTATGTGGGAGAATTCTTTAATGTGATTGCATGATAAGCCAATTTAAAAATCTTCTGCTGCAGCTGCAGGTCAGTGATTATCTTGAGCTGAAGCCTGAGAGCAACTGACATGTGAGTGTTAGAGTGAGTTTTTGGGTAGATGATTTGTTTACACTTGAATGACTTTGGCCACCAGACTTCTATTTGACAAAGTACTGTGGATTGAGTCCACAACAATGCGCTTCCTAAAAGGGTGTGAATACCAGATGCTTCTGGCGCCGTAGTTTGACCTGATGCTGTAGTTTCGAAGACAGTATTATCTATACATTATAAATATTAATTGTCTTCTATGTTAGCACGGGAAATGCCAAATAAATGTATCGTAGACTTAACTCGCATTCCTAAAGGCTGTGGATGCCAACCCAGACACGTTGGTGTCGGAAGGAAAGGATGGTGTGATATTTTGTATGTAGCTTCCATAGGAAGCATTGTCTATGCATTGTCTATAACTTTTTAAGTAGTGATTGCCTTTGTGTTTAGCATATAAATATCGAGCCCACATTGAGCTAGCAGACCTTTCTCCCGAAAGCGTCTCCGTATGATGCCTGCTTGTTGTGTCGAATAAAGAAGCTGCTTTGTATCGATCAGTGACCCTGTCTCTCCGCTGATTTCATCCATGCTATAACAGTGAGAAAAGGATGGCCAGGCCAAACCAAGTGCAAAATTGCTATAGCCATCTGTTTGAGGTCAGCAACCAGTGCTGCTGCTGGATAAACAAGTGCAAAATCCAGGAGATTATGTCATAAAATTAGAGACTGATCTTAGCTGAAGATACATACACAACATGAAGATAATAAATATTACTTTTGATGGATTGCTAATTAGTGCAATTTTAGAATTTTCTTGGATATTTTAGGTAAATTAGTTTTATAGCAGCTTCTAAATCTCTAAAAAAATGACTCCCTGTGGAGGAAGGAAATAATCACATTTTCTTCCTCTGGCCTAATAAACTTCAAAACCCAAAATCAGAGAGAAAATTTTGTGTGGTAAATGCTAATATTCATCACATTTCTCCTCTTTCTAAATAACTCAAAGAACTGAATCATATATTTACTGTTTTTATTGGAATACCATTTACTAGTAAGGGTAAAAACCTATCATAGTGCTTAGTCTAAAAATCTCCAGACCTGTGCCAATATTTCTAGTTCCAACTGTTGAAAAATTAGTCAGAAATACTAGAACTACTTCATCTGCTTAGGCTACATTGTAAGAGAAAAAAAACATTGCCCAAAGTTTAAGTAGATGTGATCTGTGATCTTGAATTTATAATATTCTAATTATCTCTGCTGCAAGATCAGGTTAATTGTGATTGAATGACCTGGAAAAGGAATCAAAATGCAATGTTTTCAAGTACAATGATCATGTGAAAAAACTATGTGGAAAGGAATGTGCCACCAGTAAAATAATACAGCTTTAAGAAAGGAATGGTGATAGGGCAGGGCAATGGGATTGCAGAATTCTCTCAAAGAGGAAGGGTGAAATGGCCTTTCTCAATGCTGACAAGTTCAAGAATTTAATTTTATTTGCCTGACATTCCACTGAATAAGATCACAGTTGATCCTTCACTTGAAAAGTATTTCCTCCCTTCGACTATGAAGTTTGTTCCTACATGGACTCCAGTAAATGGGACTGCAGAGATGTTCTTAACCCCAGCATTTGCCAAGCAACAAGGCCTTCAGACTTAATTGTGCCTGGAAATAAACATATTGTGTCTCTCCCAGTATACTGTTTCTCATTACCACTATATTCCTTTTCACTTCCCTAATTTAAATAACCTTCTATACTATAATAATTTGCTCAATTATACTCACGAGTCCAATTAACCTACTAACCATAGTAGGTCTTTGGAACATGGAAGGAAACCGCAACACCCAGAAGAAACCCATACAGTCAAAGGGAGAATTGTATAAGTTCCTTACAGAGGGCGATGGAATTGAACCTCAGTTGCTATTAGATTATAAAGACATGCAGTCCTCTTTTATTGTCATTTAGTAATGCATGCATTAAGAAATGATACAATATTTCCTCCGGTGTGATATCACAAAACACAGGACAGACCAAGACTGAAAAAACTGACAAAACCATATAATTATAACATATAGTTACAACAGTGCAACAATACCATAACTTGATGAAGAAGTCTATGAGCACAGTAAAAGTTCAAAGTCTCTGAAATGTCCCACATCTCACGCAGATGGGAGAAGGAAGAAAAACTCTCCCTGCCATGCCCGACCACAATCCGTCTCTAAGTCATCCGAAAACTTCGAGCCTCCGAATCAGCTCTCTGACACCGAGCACTGAGCGCCATCTCTGTCCGAATGATTCAACCTCAATCTCGGTCGCCAACAGCAGGCAAAGCCAGGGATTTTGCGGCCTACCCTCTGAAAGATTCCCGACCATGCAGTAACGACAGCAGCGAGCCAGCGTTTCAGGAATTTCTCCAGATGTTCCCTTGTGCTTTCACGTCCGTCTCCATCAAATCAGAATTGTCCACGGCCCCTATTTAACGGATATGATATCATTTTTCACCGGAGGGCTGCGCACGCGCAGCGCGCTGCTCACTCTCCTCCCGCCATTTCCAGCATTGTGCCAATACGCTACTGTTACTACAATCAGGGAGTGTTGTACTAAAATCATGCTCATCTGAAAGATGGCATCAAGGACAGTGCTATCCTCTCCTTCATGGGACTCAAGTTCAATTTCTTTACCAAGTTCAAACCCTAACAAATTTCATCACTAAACCACAGGTAACACCTATTACAACTCCGGATAACTTACTTTTTTAAATGATTTGCCTAACATGCCTTAGCTAATATAGTGTCTACTACAATATGTAAATACTTACCATTAAAAACTACAGCTATCAAAAAACTACTCAAAACATTAATTAGTTGTGGCTACAAAAAAAACCCCGAATACTGCAAAGATACACTCATTTTGGGTCAACTTTAGAAAACCATACACATTAATGGTCACATCAGGATTAAAATGTAGTGGCTTTGGTAAACCCATGGACTGAATGCCATTATTACAACTCTGAAGCCTGAACTAAAGTGGTATCCAGTCACTTTAAATACATCCAGGGGAGGAATGGATTATGTGCAAAGCTCAAGGTAGAGTCAAGGATAGATAATAAATGTAACGTTAGCAATGATCACAATTCACAAAGAAAGAACCAAAAAGTGAAATGAGAACTGTAAAAGCCAAACCCACTCCACAAAGATACATTGATCACTTGGTCACCAACAATGGAGAAGTCGGACTTTCTTGTTCTCATAGTTAAAAGAATTATACGAAAATAGGAAATGGGACGATTGCAGGTTGAGGGGAAAAGCTACTCTTTGGGGAATGCAACAAATTATTTCTATCTCAAGGGCCACTCACCTTTCATTTTCATTGTTACCCAAGAAGGTCCCAAATTGGGAGGCATAAGCGTGTTCAAATAACACGATTAGGAACTGTTCATTAAACTCAAATGAACATGGAAATTGGTGCTGGATCTGCCAGCAGCAATCCAGAAAGAGGAGAAATGTAGGAGCTTCATTCTTCTGCTTGGAATTGGAATACGCAGACTGAGCACACCGTTGCTGGAATGGATGGCCAGCCTAAAACAAATAAGCAATATGAGTATAATTATTTCGGGTATTAAAAAAATCTTCCCTTAAATGCAGAAGGTGATAAGGACATCAAACAACCAACATTCACGAGAACAAAGTAGTAGTACAAATCAGGTCTGCCTTTCATAGACACATAGAAAACCCACAGCACAATACAGGCCCTTCAGCCCACAAAGCTGTGCCGAACACATCCTTAGCTTAAAAATTACCAAGGATTACCCATAGCCCTCTATTTTTCTGAGCTCCATGTACCTGTCCAGGAGTCTCTTAAAAGACCCTATCATATCTGCCTCCACCACCATCACTGGCAGCCCATTCCACACACTCACCACTCTCTGTGTAAAAAACTTACCCCTGACATCTCCTCTGGACCTACTTCCAAGCACCTTAAAACAGTGCCCTCTCGTGCTAGCTATTTCAGCCCTGGGAAAAAGCCTCTGACTATCCACACGATCAATGCCTCTCATCATCTTATACACCTCTATCATGTCACCTCTCATCCTCTGTCGCTCCAAGGGAAAAAGGCCAAGTTCACTCAACCTATTCTCATAAGGCATGTTCCCCAGTCCAGGCAACATCCTTGTAAATCTCCTCTGCACCCTTTCGATGGTTTCCACATCGTTCTACACTGAGGCGACCAGAACTGAGCACAGTACTCCAAGTGGGGTCTGACCAGGGTCCTATATAGCTGCAACTCTTGGCTCCTAAACTCAACCCCAGAACTGATGAAGGCCAATGCACCGTATACCTTCTTAACCACAGAGTCAACCTGCGCAGCAGCTTTGCGTGTCCTATGGACTCGGACCCCAAGATCCCGCTGATCCTCCACACTGACAAGAGTCTTGCCATTAATACTATATTCTGTCATAATTGACCTACCAAAATGAACCACCTCACACTTATCTGGGTTGAACTCCATCTGCCACTTCTCAGCCCATTTTTGCATCCTATCAATGTCCCACTGTAACCTCTGACAGCCCTTCACACTATCCACGACACCTCCAACTTTTGTGTCATCAGCAAATTTACTAACCCATCCCTCCAATTCCTCACCCAGGTCATTTATAAAAATCACAAAGAGTAGGGGTCCCAGAACAGATCCCTGAGACACACCACCGGTGACTGACCTCCATGAAGAATATGACCCCTCTACAACCACTCTTTGCCTTCTGTGGGCAAGCCAGTTCTGGATCCACAAAGCAATGTCCCCTTGGATCCCATGCCTACTTACTTTCTCAATAAGCCTTGCATGGGGTACCTTGTCAAATGCCTTGCCGAAATCTATATACACTATATCTATTGCTGTACCTTCATCAGTGTGTTTAGTCACATCCTCAAAAAACTTCAATCAGGCTCGTAAGGTACAACCTGCCTCTCACAAAGCCATGCTGACTATTCCTAATCATATTATGGCTCTCCAAATGTTCATAAATCCTGCCTCTCAGGATCTTCTCCATCAACTGATCAACCACTGAAGTAAGACTCACTGGTCTATAATTTCCTGGGCTATCTCTACACCCTTTGTTGAATAATTGAACAACACCCACAACCCTCCAATCCTCCGGAACATCTCCCGTCCCCATTGATGATGCAAAGATCATCGCCAGAGGCTCAGCAATCTCTTCCCTCACCTTCCACAGTAGCCTGGGATACATCACATCCAGTCCTGGTGACTTACCCAACTTGATGCTTTCCATAAGCTCCAGCACATCCTCTTTTTTAAATATCTACTTGCTCAAGTATTTCAGTCCTCTGTAAGTCATCCCAACAATTGTCAAGATCCTCTTCCGTAGTGAATAGTGAAGTGTTCATTAAGTATCTCTGCTGTCTCCTCCGGTTCCACACACACTTTTCCATTGTCACACTTGATTGGTCCTATTCTCTCACGTCTTATCCTCTTGCTCTTCACATACTTGTAGAATGCCTTGGGGTTTTCCTTAATCCTGTCCGCCAAGGCCTTCTCATGACCCCTTCTGGCTCTCCTAGTTTCATTCTTAAACTCATTCTTGCTAACATTATAATCTTCTGGATCTCTATCATTACCCAGTATTTTGAACCTTTCGTAAGCATTTCTTTTCTACTTGACTAGATTTACAACCGCCTTTGAACATTTGCCACATTTCTTCCATACATTTCCCTGAGAAAATCTGTTTCGAATCTATGCTTCAAAGTTCTTGCCTGATAGCCTTATAATTCCCCTTACTCCAATTAAATGCTTTCCTAATTTGTCTGTTCCTATCCCTCTCCAATGCTATGGGAAAGGAGATAGAATTGTGATCACTATCTCTAAAATGCTCTCCCACTGAGACACCTGACATCTGACCAGGTTCATTTCCCAATAAAGATAAGTACAGCCTCTCCTCTGGTTGGCTTATCTACATATAGTGTCAAGAAATCTTCCTGAACACACTTAACAAACTCCAATCCATCTAAACCCCTCACTCTAGGGACATGCCAATCGATATTTGGGAAATTAAAATCTCCCATTATGACAACCCCGTTATTATTACACCTTTCCAGAATCTGTCTCCCTATCTGCTCCCCTCCCTTCCGCTATCCCTATGTCACTCTGCCCCCTCCCCCAGCTGCCTACCACCTCCCTCTTGGTTCCACTTCCTTCTACTACCCATTGTTTTCCCCTATTCTTTCTTTACCTTCCCTTCCCCCACCCCTTTATCTTTCCCCTTACTGGTTTTTCATCTGGAACCTACCAGCCTTCTCCTTCCCACCCTCCCCCCACCTTCTTTATAGGGCCCCTGCCCCTTCCCCCTACAGTCCTGACGAAGGGTTCCGGCCCGAAACGTCGACTGATCGTTTCCACGGATGCTGCCCGACCTGCTGTATTTAGCAGTTGTTGCTTTGGTAAAATAGTGCACAATAAAGCTGCATTTTTCACATTGTGGCAACGGCACATCAAAGATAGAAAAAGGCAAGCACCTTTTCCCCAGGGTAACAAAGGCTAATACAAGACAGCACAATTTTAAGGTGATTGGAGGAAACTATAGGTGATGCCAGATAAAGGTAGGTTTCCTTCATTCTTTCTTTTTTAAACACAGAAGGGTAAGTATACAGATCTCAGTGCCAGGATGGTGGTAGAGACAGATACTTAAGGTTCATCTACAAGACTCATAGATAGGCATATGAATGAAAGAAATATGGAGGGCTATGTAGAAGTGAAAGTTGTCACATGCCGCTTGATTTTACTTTATAAGAGGTGATAGCATTCAAGTGTTGTCACAACTATTGAGCGTCCTTTGTTTATTCAAGTTTAGTCCGGAATTGCCACTTCGCCCGTGATGGCTTTCCGGAGATTATACCTGGACCTCTTGTAGCTTTCTCGGTCACCATGAATAGCTCTGACCTGGCCCTCAGACGATTGCGGATCTCATGGTTAATCCAGGGTTTCTGGTTGGGGAAGACTCTGAATGGTTTTGTGGGGACACACTTGTCTACAACTGCTTGAATAAAGTCTGTGACAACCATGGTGTATTCATTCAGATGAGTCTATGAACATGGCCCAGTCACCCCACTCGAAATGTAGCTGCTCCTCTCCCTCCCGCGACCTTTTATTTGTCCTAATCTCTGGAGCTTTTCTCTTTAGCTTCAGCCTGAATGCAGGTAGAAGGACAGCCAAGTAATCCGATTTATCAAAATGCAGTCTGGGCAAAGAATGGTAGGCCCTCTTTATCTTAGTATAACAATGATGGGACCTTTGATGCTACTGGTTAAATGCTGATGGTAGTTTGGCAGGATTTTCTTCAAACAAGCCTGGTTGACGTTGCTTTGATTTGAAATGCATCAATATGGACTGTTCTGTGTTTGAAGATGCATCATGCAGTATCTCAAGCACTTGAATATTTTTGGCCACTGGTGGTATGTAAATTGTGGCCAGGACTCTGGAGAACTTCCAAGTTAAATAGAATGGATGACATTTGACTATTTTGTGTACACCAATTCAACAAAACTGCCGGATCAGACCACCACTGAGAGTTTACTATGAAACATACACCTCCACCTTTTGCCTTTTCCAAATCAAAAGAATGGTTCATCCTGTGAAATGAGGAATCTGTAGGTCTCATCGCCATATCTGGCATGCTGGGAGTAAGCCATGTCTCCATCACGCATACAACACAACATTTTCTCATTCCCTTCATATACAGCAATCTTTCCCTCAGGTCCTCAGTTTTGTTCTCTAGTGATGGCACATTTGTTAAGAAGATGCTCGGTTGGGGGTGGGGGGTGGTGGTTGTGGTCTCATTCCTCTGTTTTGGCCTGGAGTGACCCCACTCCTGCCTCGCTTCCAGCCATGGTGATGAACCATCATCTGCTTAAAGGTGCTGTACCTGCTAGCTTGAGAGTCATCCACAGAGTCCATCAGAAGATCATGAAATATGCAGTTTATTAAGTTAATTTAACAGTACATTGCTTAAAAGGGAGTAACATGATGCAGATTGCAGTTAGAGTAATTCAAAGAGGTATATTTAGAAGTATTGTATAAAGCCTGCAGAACATCACCGTAGTTCACTGGCGCCATCTTTCCTATATGACTTTGGATTATGGGAGGAAATCAGAGCACCCGAAGGAAACCCACGAGGTCACGGCAGAATATACAAAGTCCCTACAGATGGCACCGGTATTGAACTCTGGAATCCCCAAGCTGTAATAGTGTCATGTTAACCATTACGCTATTGTAACATCCTACTGTGAATGCCCACAAGAAAATGAATCTCAGGGTAATATATGGTGACATACATGTACTTTGATAATAAAATTTGCTCTAATTTCATTTCAACAATGGGCTGTTTCTATTGTTCTCACTGTGCTCTTTCTTGCATCATTTATGTTTTTCTCAGGAATGCTCTGTATCCGATGCTACGTGTGTGCGATGCTATTTCAAACGTATTTTAATGCAACTCTGCTTACATGTACAGTTGCAAGGAAAAGCTTATGAATCTTTGCAATTACCTGGTTTTCTGCATAAATTACTCATAAAATGTGGTCATAAAGTACTCATAAAATTACTCACCAAGTGTTTCCTGTAGCCGCTGATCAGACTTGTACAACAGTGAGGAGGAATTTTAGACCATTCCTCCATATGAAACTGTTTCAGTTCATCAGTATTTCTGCGTTACCTTGCATGAACAGCTCTTTCAATTCGGTTAAGGTCTGGACTCTGACTTGGCCATTCCAAAACACAAATTTTCTTCCTTTTAAGCCAATCTGTTGTTGATTGACTCGTGTATCAGATCATTGTCTTGTTGCATCGTCCAACTTCTATTAAGCTTCAGGTGTCAGACCACTACCCTGACATTCTCCTGTAAAATGTCTTGTTACAATTTTGAATTTGTTGCACCCTCAACGATTGCAAGCTGTCCAGGCCCTGGAGGCAGCAAAGCAGCTCCAAACCATGTTGCTCCTTTCACCATGCTTCACAGTTGGGATGAGGTTTTGGCATTGGTGTGCAGTACCCTTTTTCCTCCAAACATAGCGGTATGTACTTCTGCCAAAAAGTTCATCTTTGTCTTGTCGGTCCACAGAATGTTGTCCCAGAAGCATTGTGGAACATCCAGAGGTCTTTTGCAAACTTGAGACATGCAGCAAAGTTTTTTTTGGAGAGCCGTGGTTTCCTCTGTGGTGTCCTTCCATGAACACCATTTAGTTCAGTGTTTTTCTTATAGTGGACACATGAGCAGAGACTTTAGCAAGTTCTACAGGTCTTTTGCTGTTACTTTTGGGTTCTTTCCCACTTCCTTTACGAATGCACATTGTGCGCTTGGTGTGAACTTTTCAGGATGTCCATTCCTAAGGCGAGTAGCAACAGTACGGAATTTCCTTCATTTGTAGACAATTCTCTTACCATGGACTGATGAACATTCAGGTCTTTAGAAATGCTTTTGTAAGCTTTTCCAGCTTTATGCATTTCAACAATACTTCTAAGGTCCTCTGAAAGTTGTTTTGATTGAGGCATGATTCACATAAACAGATCTTTCTTGAGAAGAGCAGGCTCTGTTAGTAACCCGACCTTTGTGTGTCTTTTATAGGGCAGATGAAGATCAGATCACATTTTATGAGTAATCAATGCAGAAAATCAGGTAACTGCAAAGGGTTCACAAACTTTTTCTTGCAACTGTATGTACGTATGACACTAACCTTAACTTTCACTTACTTTCTCTCACTTCCTTCAACTGCAACCAAATCATAGCAACAATATTAAACATATTTATATTGTGGCTACATCTTTTAAAAGAATAATTCCATATTAATGAGCAAAAGCAGCCAAATTAGATCCATTATACCTGCAACCATTCACGTTCTATTAAGGCTTCAAATCCATTAATTGTTCTTGATTGTGGATCTAGGATAATGTGGGCAAGAGAGGTGACCTGCAAGGTGGAGTCAATTCCTTCACTGCCATGAACCAATACAGATGCACCTTCTCTAAAACAGGAGAAACAGAAAGAATTATTTGAAAAAAAAAGTAGGTTGTACTATGAATAACCTCAAGAAAAATACAAATTTGAACTCTATGGATCACCAAGCACCCCAAAAAATTACTTCTCCCAATGTTACAATTCCAAATAAAATGTTTTTGTTGTTAAAACTTTATCTTAGTCTCTACTAGTATTGATTGCAAACAAAATGAGAAATTCAAATCATAAACAAGCAATTCTGCAGATTGTGTAAATATATCTGTAACCCTAAAGTCTTTATGAATTTGTAACTTCTGTAAAATGTAAAGTGACAAAATGGAACCCACAAAATCCCAAAGTGTTTTGCTGGTTTGAATGCAAGGCTTACAAGTCTGTTTGTGTGTTTTATGATAAGAAGCTGTATGTGTGTATGTGTTTTATAATAGGAAAGTGTGTGTGTGTTTTATAAGAAGCTGCATGTTTTTTTATGGCAGAGGAAGTTTTGACAATAGAGGTAAACAGACACAGTTTCTAACGAACAGATGCCAGAATAAGACAATGGAGGAATGTTATGCACTGGAGCATCCCAATTCCTCGTCTCTGTAAAAAGTATAAAAGTGCTTTGTTTATGATATACAGCAGCTCGCAACTATTCTCCAACAGGGCGAAGAGACAATTTCGAACGAAGCTGGAGGCTATATCAGATGCACAGCAACTCTGGTAGGGAATGCGAGATATTACTTCCTACAAAGCGAAACCCAATAGTATGAATGGCAGCGATACTTCACTACCAGATGAACTCAACGCCTTCTATGCCCGCTTTGAAAGGGAGAACACAACTACAGCTGTGAGGATCCCTGCTGCACCTGAGGACCCTGTGATCTCTGTCTCAGAGGCCGATGTTAGGCTGTCTTTAAAGAGAGTGAACCCTCACAAGGCAGAAAGTCCCAATGGAGTACCTGATAAAGCTCTGGAAACCTGTGCCAACCAACTAGCGGGAGTATTCAAGGACATTTTCAACCTTTCACTGCTATTGGCAGAAGTTCCCACTTGCTTCAAAAAGGCAACAATTATACCAGTGCCAAAGAAGAATAATGTGGGCTGCCTTAATGACTATTGCCCAATAGCACAAACATCGACAGTGATGAAATGCTTTGAGAGGCTGGTTATGACTAGACTGAACTCCTGCTTCAGCAAGGACCTGGACCCTTTACAATTTGCCTATTGCCACAATAGGTCAATGGCAGATGCAATCTCAATGGCATTCTACACGGCTTTAGACCACCTGGACAACACAAACACCTATATCAGGATGCTGTTCATCAACTATAGCTCAGCATTTAATACCATCATTCCCACTATCCTGATTGAGAAGTTGCAGAACCCGGGTCTTTGTACCTCCCTCTGCAATTGGATCCTTAATTTCCTAACCGAAAGACCACAGTCTGTGCAGATTGGTGATAACATATCTTCCTCGCTGACGATCAACACTGGCGCACCTCAGGGGTGTGTACTTAGCCCACTGCTCTACTCTCTGTATACACATGACTATGTGGCTAGGCATAGCTCAAATACCATCTACAAATTTGCTAACAATGCAACCATTGTTGGTAGAATCTCAGGTTGTGACGAGAGGGCATACAGGAGATATGCCAGTTTGTGGAATGGTGCCACAGCAACAACCTGGCACCCAATGTCAGTAAGACGAAAGAGCTGATTGTGGACTTCAGGAAGGGTAAGACGAAGGAACACGTACCAATCCTCATAGAGGGATCAGAAGTGGAGAGAGTGAGCAGTTTCAAGTTCCTGGGTGTCAAGATCTCTGAGGATCTAACCTGTTCCCAACATATTGATGTAGCCATAAAGAAGGCAAGACAGCGGCTATACTTCATTAGGAATTTGAAGAGATTTGGCACGTCAACAAGTACACTCAAAAACTTTATAGTTGTACTGTGGAGAGCATTCTGACAGGCTGCATCATTATCTGGTATGGAGGGGCTACTGCACAGGACCGAAAGAAGCTGTAGAAGGTTGTAAATCTAGTCAACTCCATCTTGGGCACTAGCCTACAAAGTACCCAGGGCATCTTTAGGGACTGGTGTCTCAGAAAGGCAGCATCCATTATTAAGGACCTCCAGCACCCAGGGCATGCCCTTTTCTCACTGTTACCATCACGTAGGAGATATAGAAGCCTGAAGGCACACACTCAGCGATTCAGGAACAGCTTCTTCCCCTCTGCCATCTGATTCCTAAATGGACATTGAACCCATCGACACTACCTCACTTTTTTTAATATACAGTACTTCTGTTTTTGCACATTTAAAAAAATTTAATCAATATGTAATTGATTTTCCTGTTTATTTATTATTGTTTTGATTTATTATTATTTTTTCTCTCTCTGCTAGATTATGTATTGCATTGAACTGCTGCTAAGTTAACAAATTTCACGACACATGCCAGTGATAATAAACCTGATTCTGATTCTGATTCTGACATTATGTCTGGAGGTAGCTTCCCTTATAAAGTAAAGGCATCTGTTAGTCTTGCGAGACCATGGATCTGCGCCTGGAAAGTCTTCACTCTCCAGGGTGCAGGCCTGGGCAAGGTTGTATGGAAGACCAGCAGTTGCCCATGCTGCAAGTCTCCCCTCTCCACGACACCAATGTTGTCCAAGGGAAGGGCATTAGAACCCATACAGTTTGGCACCGGTGTCGTCGCAGAGCAATGTGTGATTAAGTGCCTTGCTCAAGGACACAACACATTGCCTCCGCTGGGGCTCGAACTCACGACCTTCAGGTCGCTAGTCCAGTGCCTTAACCACTTGGCCACGTGCCTTACAAATGAATAATAAATGTGCTATAATGTGATCCACTCTGAATTTGCTGTAGTCTTTTTCCTGTATATTAGGAGACTTAGCTGAATGGTATACAACAAGATGCTAGAAATGCAAATAATATTTTCAGTATTGGATTTCATAAACTCAAATTATAACCTGGCAATAACTACTGCAAGACCTACAGGGCATTTTTTGAATAATTAACTAAGTTAGGGGTAGTAACATGTATTTTTAAACATTTTGCAGATAAATGAGTATTGGAAAGCAAATACACTGATAATTTATGAGAATGAGGAAAAACAGTTGTTAGTCAGAATCACTGGAGAAAGTCATGTATTAAGAACAGTTATAGAACATAAGCAAATTTATCAACTGATGGTTCCAATTTAAAGCATGATAATAAATGTTTGTGTGGTATCAAAAAGCTTTGTTATAAACAAGAAAACTGCAGATGCTGAAGATCTGAAACAACAAAAGGTACCGGTACAGGTTAGTGATGCATTGGCAATACCAGGAAACAGAGATGCAAGTTAACTTTCTGTCAGAGAGAAGGTGGGAAGGGATATGTGCAACAAATGCAGTACGATGGTAGGATCTGTTGGTAGCTAGATTTAATGAGTAGGATAAAAACAAACCAATAAAAAAAGCAGAAAATGGAAAATGCTGGAAAAACAAGTCAGATAGCATCAGTAGAAATAGGAACAGTTAACATTTCAGACAAATAGCAGAACTGAGAATGAGAAAAATAGTTTAGCTCACAGCAGAATGGGTGAAACCAAGAGAAACAATGAAACCATGTCGAATCAAATCAAATCAAGCAACACACGCAAAATGCTGGTGGAACTCAGCAGGCCAGGCAGCATTCATGGAAAAGAGCATAGTCTATGTTTTGGGCTGAGACCCTTCAGCAGATTTTCTCTTGTTTGAAATCAAATCAAGTCCACTTATCATTCAAGCCATACATAAGATATAGCTGAACGAGACAAGCCAAGCCAAGGTGCAAAACATACAAAATAGCAAGTAAACATTCAAAAATAGCAAGTATCATGATTCAAAATATCAAGTAAAAAAGCATATTCACTGGAAAAAAAACATATATAGTCCAAGACCCTAAGCGACAATGTCCAACAATCTCCTGGCAATGTACAGATGCATGCACTCCAGCACACACTCCAGTGTGTTGTGAGTGTTGCTTTGAGTTTTTCACCTGGAACCTACCAGTCTTCTCCTTCCCACCCTCCTCCCACCTTCTTTATAGGTCCTCTGCCCCTTCCCTCTTCAGTCCTGACGAAGGGTTCTGGTCTGAAACGTTGACTGATCGTTTCCAAGGATGCTGCCCGACCTGCTGAGTTCCTCCAGCGTGTTGTGAGTGTTGCTTTGACCCCAGCATCTGCAGATTATTTTGTGTTTAAGTTTAGAAAAGAAGTGTTTTATTTGGAAGAATGATGAAAGGAATATGACACGAGGATATATGCATAGAAATCCAAAATGGAACATTTTGTTTCTATTAATCCACTGAGCAGTTGTGATCCGAAATGCACCGCTTGAAAAGGTTGTGGTATTAATCAATGGCTGAAAATACAAGGACAATTTTGCTACAGGAGCAAGTTCCTAGCACGATGTGAGTGTTTCATTCCATGCCTTTGTGAAACAAGGTCTTACCTGTCAATACACTGTGCAGCTAGGCAAGCAGTGGTTAATATTTCTTTTATGTGTGACAACCAGCTAGAAGCCTCCAATTTGCTCAGCCACCTATCCATGTTGTGGGACTGGTCGTTAGAAGCTTCAACCAGTTTAATTAAACTTTCTTGAAGAATGTGGTACCTAATTAAAAGAAACAGAATATGTAACCATGAAAGATTCTTGTACTTAGGATATATAACAGCAACATGGAAGGCTTTCAATGATCTGTGTAACCAAATATTTTTGCACAGTCGTAGAACAATCAACAATATGGATACACTATACTTGCTTCATTTTGTGGTGCAAGAACCCTACTCTAACATGTAACACTGCTAGACATTAGGACTTCCACTTTTCCCTTTAAATAATACAAAATTTCAAGGCCGGAGTAAGTGTCAGCCTTTATTTTTGCACGATGGAGACATAAAGAGACTACAGATGCTAGAATATGGAGCAACAATCTGCTGAAGGAATTCAGCAGGTCCAGCAGATCTCCAACACATTGCTTGTTACTTTATTTTTGCAGTTTTAAAATTTTGTGTCATCATCTTTCGACAGATACTTAGCAGATATGGTTTGGCTTCTGGCTAATGCTACCTTAGATCTAGTCCTGTGCAATGAGACAGGTAAGATTAACGATCTTGTAGTCAGAGATCCTCTTGGAAAGAGTGTTCACAGTATGATTGAATTTCGCATACAGATGGAGGATGAAATAGTTAGATCTAAACTAGTGTATTATGCTTGAACAAGGGAGACTACAATGGGGTGAGGGAGGAGTTGGCTAATGTGGATTGGGAGCACATGCTATTTGGTAGGACAGTTGAGGAACAGTGGAATACTTTCAAAGAGATTTTTCACAGTGCACAACAAAAGTATATTCCAGTCAAAAGTAAGGACAGTAAGTGTGGGGCGAGCCAGCCTTGGATAACTAAGGAAACAAAAGATAGTATCAAATTAAAGGTGTGTGGCGCGTGGCCAAGTGGTTAGGGCATTGGACTAGCGATCTGAAGGTCGTGGATTCAAGCCTCAGCTCAGGCAGCGTGTGTGTCCTTGAGCAAGGCACTTAACCACACAATGCTCCAGTCTACCCAGTTGAGAATGGGTACCCGCAAAAATGCTGGGGGTTAACCTCGTGATAGACTGGTGTCCTATCTGGTGGGGGGGTCTCCAACTCTCAGTCGCTTCACGCCACGGAAACCAGCATAAGCACCGGCTTGAGGGGCCACAAGGCTCGTAACAGACTTCAATCTTTAATCAAATTAAAAGCTCGTGCACAAAGTCGCAAAGAGTAGTGGGAGACTGGAGGACTGGGAAAACTTTAAAAAGCAACAAAGAACAACTAAACAAGAAATAAGGAAAGGGAAGATAGAGTATGAAAGTAAATTAGCACAAAATATAAAAACAGATAGCAAAAGTTTTTATAAATATATAAAGCAGAAGAGGGTGGCTAAAGTCAACGTAGGTCCCTTGGAAAAAGAGAAGGGGAAGTTGATATTAGGTGATAAGGAAATGGCTGAGGCATTGAACGACTATTTTGTGTTGGTCTTCACGGTGGAGGACACATCTCATATGCCAAAGCATGATGTTATGGACAAAATGGGAGGTGAGGACATCGATAAAATCACTGTCACTAAAGAGATAGTGATGAGCAAACTAGAGGGCCTGAAGGTAGGTAAGTCCCCTGGTCCTGATGGGATGCATCTCAGGGTGCTGAGGGAATTGGTGGAGGTTATAGTAGACGCATTGGTAATCATTTACCAAAATTCTCTTGACCCTGAGCAGGTCCCGGCAGATTGGAAGACAGCAAATGTCACGCCACATTTTGAAAAAAAGGATGTAGGCAAAAGTCGGGCAACTATAGGCCAGTTAGCTTAACATCTGTAGTCGGGAAAGTGCTTGAAGCTGTCATTAAGGAAGAAACAGCGAAACATTTAGAAAGGAGTGGTTCCATTAGACAGACGCAGCATGGATTCAGAAAGGGCAGGTCCTGTTTGACAAATTTACTGGAGTTCTATGAGGACATAATGAGTACAGTGGATAGAGAGAACAGGTGGATGTCGTATATGTGGATTTCCAGAAGGCGTTCAATAAGGTGCCGCACAAGAGACTTATAAATAAGATACGGATGCTTGGGGTCGAAGGAACTATATTGGCATGGATAGTGGATTGGTTAACCAATAGAAGGCAGAGAGTTGGTATAAATGGGTGTTTCTCCATTTGGCAGTCAGTGGTGAGTGGGGTGCTGCAGGGGTTGGTGCTGGGCCCGCAGCCCACTTGCATTGTTGATTTGGAAGCAAAATTTGCTGAGGACACTAAACTGAGTGGAAAAGCAAATTGTACAGAGGATGTGGAGAGTCTGCAGAGGGATACAGATAGGTTAAGAGAGTGGGCCAAGGTCTGGCAGATGGAATACAATGTTGGTAAATGCAAGATCATCCACTTTGGAAGGAATAACAGAAGAGCAGATTATTATTTAAGTGGTGAAAGATTGCAGCATGCTGTTGTGCTGAGGGACTTGGGAGTGCTTGTGCATGAATCACAAAAAGTTGGCTTACAGGTACAACAGGTCATTAAGAAGGCAAACGGAATGTTGGCTTTCATTGCTAGAGGGATTGAATTCAAGAGCAGGATGGTCATGCTGCAACTATACAGGGTACTGGTGAGGCCGCACCTGGAGTACTGTGTGCAGTTCTGGTCTCCATACTTGAGGAACTCCATACTTGATGTCTATCCCAGCATGTGAAGACAGACTTCGGCGGATTGAGCGGACGAGACCAATGGAAGGTCCAACTGTCAAGAAGGCGGTCTCTGCAAGCGTCGTGGAATGTGTAGAGCAGGACAAGACACAGAAGATGTCCTGGTCATCCACTGCGCCTAGTCCCATCTCCAGCCGTCTAGACTCTTGCCACTGGATCCAGATGGGAATTGGGAAGAGAGAGTGAGGCTGACGCTGCGCAACTCTCCCTCACTTAAATCCAAATCACGCGCTAGTCTCGACACCATCATAATGGTGTCGAGGTCCTCATCGACGTCAATGATGGACGAACAACTTGAGGAAGGCTAAACTGGCTTTGGAGGCAGTGCAGAGGAGGTTCACCAGGTTAATTCCAGAGATGAAGGGGTTAACCTATGAGGAGAGATTGAGTTGCCTGGGACTATATTCTCTGGAATTCACAAGAATGAGAGGGGATCTTACAGAAACATACAAGATTTTGAAAGGGATAGATAAGATAGAAGTAGGAAAGTTGTTTCCATTGGTAGGTGAGAGTAGAACTAGGGGGCATTGCCTCAAGATTCAGAGGAGAAGATTTAGGATGGAGATGAGGAGAAACTGTTTTTCCCAGAGAGTGGTGAATTTTTTGAAATCCTTTGCCCAGGGGAGCAGTTGAGGCCTCTTCACTAAATATATTTAGGATACAGTTAGATAGATTTTTACATAGTAGGGGAATTAAGGGTTATGGGGAAAAGGAAGGTAGATGGAATTGAGTTTATGGACAAATCAGCCATGATCTTATTGAATGGCGGGGCAGGATCCATGGGCCTGATGGCCTACTCCTGCTCCTATTTCTTATGTTCTTATGAAAACCTATAATACTAGGTTTCAATACCGCAAAAGCATCCTTTTTTATTACTAAGTGTAACCAGATTTTTTAAAAAAATGCAAGCAGCAAAGGAGGAATTTTGCTTGCAATAAGTACAGTCAAACTCTGAGAACCATCTGGAAATCTCGAAGGCTCAGCAGGCAGTTTACAGTGCTCCTCCTAAACCACATTCTACCCTCCAAATCACATCCATGCAAGTTCTGTTTCAGATCTCGATTCGTTTTCACTATTTTACAGTATAGGTTATTTCAGCCATGCCATTGGTTTTCTTTCATCTCTTCCTTTCAGCTGAAAGGCAACAGTTTTCCATGCTTTGTACAGCATAGTGAGAAATCTCTTCTCCTATCTACCTTACATTTGTCTATTGGCCCAAATGTATCCAGTGTGAGGGAGTGATGTTATGTATTAGAATGACATTGGGAAACCAGTGTAATACCCCGGGAAGGTTTCACTGCTAATGTAATGGTCTTTCTGTAGAAGCAGTGTTTGGGTTACGGTTAGAGATAACGGGAGTTTTGGAATGTGAGCCGTCCAATGAGAGGAGTGTGTTTTCGTGCTGCGTGCTTGATACTGAGGTGATCTGGGTCCTTTGTTCAACGGGAGATAGAGAGAGAAGACACCAGAAAGGAGAGGTTGTAGACACCAGAAAGGAGTGGACGGAGTGGGACCAGGAGTCAACAAAGCCAAGGGAGTCGATGGAGGATCGACGAAAGGGAATCCGTAAGCTCCAACTACTGCACATTAGACAGTGTCATTAAAATGGGCCCTTTTCTTTTTGTTTTTCTTTACTAACCCTTTAGTCAACTTAAGAATTATAAAGCTAAATCGTTTAATTGCATATGGTGTTCTGTCTGTTATTTCGTGGTACTGATTGGTAACAGGGTAACACATCACACGGCATCCACACAAACAGGAGGTTTGCACCTCAATCTCACACGTCTGGAGGAGCCAGAGATCGTCCTGCCTAGACTTACATAGCCGACAACAAAACCTTAGTATTCACAATTATTAGAAATTATTATACTTACTAATTTATATGGGATATAAATTATAATGGGAGATAGAAAAGGAACGTAATAAGGGCAAAATTACAATCGTCGGGATTTCAATATGCAGGTTGATTAGAAAAATCAGGTTGGTGCTAGATCCCAAGAGAAGGAATCTGTAGAATGCCCATGAGGTGACTCTTTAGAGTAGAGTGTGGTGGAGCTCACCAGCGGAAAGGCAATTCTGGACTGGGTGTTGTGTAATGAACCAGATTTGATCAGGGAGCTCTTAGGATACAGTGCTCATAATTTGATAGAAGTCAGCCTACAGTTTGAGAGGGAGAAGATAAAATCAGATATATCAGTATTACAGTAGAGTAAAGGGAATGAAAGAAGCATGAGAGAGGAGCTGGCCAAAGGTATTGTAAGGAGACACTAGCAGGGATGATGGCAGAACAGCATTGGCTACAGTTACTTTGGACAATATAAAAGGCATGGGATGCCAAAGATGAAGACATCATTCTAAGGGGAGGACAAGGCAACTGTGGCTAACAAAGGAAGTCAAAGACAACATTAAAGCTCAAGAAAGGGTATAAAATGTAGCAAAAATTAGTGGGAAGTTAGTGGATGAGGAAGCTTTCAGAAACCAACAGAAGGCAACTAAAAAAGCCATAAAGAGAGGAAATTAGGGAATACAAAGGAAAACTAGCTAATAATATAAAAGAGTATACCAAGATATTTTTCAGATATATAAAGAGTAAAAGAGAGGTAAGAGTGGATATCGGACCGCTGGTAGATGACACTGAAGGAGGTAGTAATGGGAGACAAATAAATGGTAGACAAAGTGAGTAAGTATTTTGCATTAGTCTTCACTGTGAAAGACACGAGCAGTGTGCCAGAAATTTGAGAGCGTCAAGGGCAACAGTGAGTGCAGCTGCTATAACTAAGGAGGTGGTGTTTGGGAAGCTGAAAGGTCTGAAAGTAAATTAAGTCACATGGGCCACAAAGAGATAGCTGAGGAGATTGGGGAGGCATTAGTAATCTTTCAAGAATCACTAGATTCTGGAATGGTTCTGAAGGACTGCAAAATTGGAAATGCCACTCCATTCTTCATGAAGGGAGGGAGGCAGAAGAAAAGAAAATACAGGCCAGTTATCTTGACTTCAGTGGTTGGGAAGATGTTGGAGTGTATTATCAAGGATGAGATTTTGGGATACATAGAGGCACATGATAAAGTCAAAATCAGCATGGTTTCCTCAAGGGGAAAATCTTGCTTGACAAATCTGTTGGAATTCTTTGAAGAACAGGGTAGACAAAGGAGAATCAGTGGTTGTTGTTTACTTGGATTTTCGAAGGCCTTTGATAAGCTGCTGTACAGGAGGCTGCTTAACAAGATAAGAGCCCATGGTACTACAGGAAAGATACTAGTGTGGATAGAAGATCGGCTCACTGGCAGGAAGCAAAGAGTCAGAATGGCGGTGACTAGCAGCGTTCCACAGTGGTTGCTACAGGGACTGCTTCTTTTCACAATATCTGTCAATGATTTGGATGAAAGAATTGATGGCTTTGTAGCCAAGTTTGCAGATGAGGGCTAGAGGGGCAAGTAATGCTGAGGAAGCAGAGAGTCTGTAGAAGGACTTAGATGGGTTGGGAGAAGGGGCAAAGAAGTGGCAGAACGAATATAATATAAGGAATTGTATGGTCAGTAGAACAATAATTGTAATAATAATAAATATAACAATATTAATAATAAAAATAAAAAATACTAATATACAGAATAATTTACCAATGTGCAGTACTGTGCAATAATAATGTACAAAATAATAAAACAGATATTTTCTCGTTTGCTGTTGTTCTGTGATGCATGTTCTCCTGTCGCACAGAGATGAACTGTTGTATATGCTTATTGCATTTGGTAGGAAAGATTTTCTGTAAGATTCCTTGTGCTGGTGGAGCTGAATGAGTCTGTTTGTAAGGGTGCTCCGCTGCTTATTCAGTAGATCATGGAGAGGATGTGCCCGATTGTCCATAACAGCTTGTTTAGTGACCTCCCTCCCACCACTAACTCAAAAGAGTTTAGGTTGTAGCCAAGGGCGGATCCAGCCTTTTTGATTAGTTTATTTAGCCTTTTTGCGTCGTCAGCTCTGATGCTGCTCCGCCAACATAAAGCTGTATAGAAGACTGCACTCGCTACAACAGACTGGTAAAGGTTTTCCAAAATCCTGCTGCACACATTGAAGGATCTGAGCTTCCTAGAAAAATAGTGGCATTGTGTATTTTCTAAACAGGGAGAAAATTCAAGAACCAGAGGTGCAAAGGAACTTGAGTCCTTGTGCAGGATCCCCTAAAGGTTAACTTGCAGGTTGTGTGGGTGGTAAGGAATAAAAATGCAATGTTAGCATTCCATTTTGAAAGGACTAGAACACAAGAGCAAGGTTGTAATTGTGAGGCTTTACAACACATTGGTTAGACCACACTTGGAGAAGTGTCAGCAGTTTTAGAAACATAGAAAACCTACGGCACAATACAAAGCTGTGCCGAACATGTCCTTACCTTAGAAATTACCTAGGGTTACCCAGAGCCCTCCATTTTTCTGAGCTCCGTGTACCTGTCCAGGAGTCTCTTAAAAGACCCTATCATATCCACCTCCACCACCGCTGCCTGCAGCCCATTCCACGCACTCACCACTCTCTGCGTAAAAAACATCTGACATCTCCTGTGTACCTACTTCCAAGCACCTTAAAACTGTGCCCTCTCGTGCTAGCTATTCCAGCCCTAGGAAAAAGCCTCTGACTATCCACAAGTTCAATGCCTCTCATCATCTTATACACCCTCTTATCAGGTCACCTCTCATCCTCCATCGCTCCAAGGAAAATAGGCTGAGCTCACTCAACCTATTCTCTCAAAAGTCATGCTCCCCAATCCCGGCAACATCCTTGTAAATCTCCTCTGCACCCTTTCTGTGATTTCACATTCATCCTATAGTGAGGTGACCAGAACTGAGGACAGTACTCCAAGTGGGGTCTGACCAGGGTCCTATGTAGCTGCAACATTACCTCTCAGCTCCTAAACTCATTCCCACAATTGATGAAGGCCAATGCACTGTATACTTTCTTAACCACAGAGTCAACCTGCGCAGCAGCCCCTTGCCTAAGAAAATATGTGATGGCATTGGAAAGGGTACAGAAGAGGTTCACGAGAATAATACCAGGAATGAAAGGGTTTTCCTATGGGGACAGTTATATAGCTCTGGGCCTATACTTGCAGGAATTTAGAAGAATTGTGGGAGGTGGGGGTGGAGGGAAATCTCATTGAAACTAATTGGATATTGAGAAGTCTAGACAGAATGGATGTGGAGAGGATGTTTCCGATCGTGGGTAAGTCTAGAACCAGAGGGCACAGCCTCAGAATAGAAGAATGACCCTTTAGAATGGAGATGAGGAGGAATTTCTTTAGCCAGAGGATGGTGAATCTGTGGAATTCATTACCACAGATAGCTGTGGAGGCCAGTCATTGAGTATATTTAAAGTGGAGTTTGATAGGTCCTTGATTAGTCATGGCATCAAAGGTTATGGGGAGAAGGCAGGGGAATGAGAGCGAGAGGAATAATAAATCAGCCATGATAGGATGGCGGAGAAGACTTGATGGGCCAAATGGCCTAATTCTGCTCCAGTGTCTCATGGTTCTATAGTCTAAATGTCATACATACTGCAAAAATATTCTGCTATTATACAGAAATCTCAATAGTTCAGGATCTGGCTCATCAAGACCTTCTTCCCACTCTTTTTAAATACAGCAAGGCCTTTTAACCAAGCTCCTTTAAAACACGTTTTGATTCCCACACTCCCTTTCAACTCATTCTGTATAATGGAAAATTTATTATGTTACTGATGAGACTAAATTATAGGTTGTTGTTGACAGTGAACCTGCTTTCAATCAATTACAAAGAGAAGGGCTGAGGAACGACAAATGTATTTCAACTTGGGTAACTGTGTGGCATTTTTCCACGTTCAAACCTGAGTAGGACCTATTCAGTGAATGGAAAGGCATTGATGAATGCTGGGGAACAGAGGGACCTGGGAATACAAGAGCACAGTTTGCTAAAAATAACCATGCAAATAGACAGGGTGGCGAAGAGGACATTTAGCATGCTGGCTTTCATGAGTCAGGGCACGGAGTTTAGGAGTAAGGACAGTATGTTGCAGTTATACAGATTGTGGGTGAAACCGCACTTGGAGTATTGTGAGCAGTTTTAGTTATACTGTTTTTGGAAAGACATTTCAAATTGGAAAGCATGCAAGAGATTTATGAGGATGCTGCCTGGACTGAGGGCCTGAATTATAGGGAGAGGTTGGCCATGTTGGATCATTATTCCTTGGAGCGTAGAAGGATGAGAGGTGACCTCATAAAAGTTCATAAAATTATGAGAAGCATGGATAAAGTTGACGGTCATAGTCTTTTCCCCAAGGTTGTGGAGTCCAAAACTAAAGGGCACAGATAGAAGAGGGGAAATATTGAAAACATATCTGAGGGATAGCTTCTTTACACAGAGGGTAAAGAGTACCTGGAATGAACTTCCAGGCAAAGTGGTTGAGGTGGGTACAAAGGCAAAATTTACAAGGCATTTGGATAGGTACATGGACAGAAGCGTCTTGGAGGGTTATGGACCGAACACAGGCAAATGGGACTAGCACGAAGGATGCTCTGGTCTGAATGCATCAAATAACTTTCTGTAAGTATTAAGTCCCCTATGTATTATATGGTATAAAGCAGGCTGAAATTCTGTTCTGATTACATCATTTTCCTTCATTAAAATCTTCAAGTGGATTCTAGTTTCCAGAGCTTAGGGGGCAATGCTTTATTTAGTGGTCCTTTTATTTTAAAGAGAATTCTGACAAAGAATAATTTGGTTATAATTAAACATTTGATTTTGATTCTAAGCTTTCATTTTGAAGTGTTTTCGCTAAATTGTTCCAGAAAAAGATGAACATCCTTTTGCACGCCATACAACATAAACAAACACTTATGAAAGCAGTATAAAGTGAACAGCTGTGGTTCTTACTTACCTTTCAATGGACTTGTGAATACGTCGCCACTGAGGATAATGTGCCTCTTGTTCAAAGCCACCTCCTCTGGCTCTGGCTTGCTGAGCAGCAGTAAGTGGTCTGGTGTCAATTATATAACCACGTTTCCCTGCTCGTAGAGTGGCATTAATCAATCTTTCATCTTCCTTGCACCTTCTTCCGTTGGTTCCAGTCAATGGCTGGGCGCTGCGCATCATTACCTAAGTACGTTTCATTATTAAATTAAAAAATTGAAAAACTGGATATAGCTAAACAAATATTCTTATTTTAACACAGTTAATCAGAAGTAAAATCATGAACTTGATTCAATTTGTTAAAGATACATTTGCCCCAGTGTTGCAGAAACTATTTTTCCTGCACATGAAACTAAATACATGATGAGACTTCGGATTTTATAGTCAGTAGCATTGAAGCTTGCTATTGATCTTAACAAAATCTGCCAAGTAAATGCAAGTTGGAATGTGCCATGTTGGTTGCATAGTTAAACACTATAGTTTCACAGACTGTAAAGCAAGAAGTAAATAAGCACCAACTTTAAGTGACTTTTTTAACGTAATTAAGAGGAAAATGAAATAATTGAGACCATCAACTAATTAAGGGAGAAGCTAAAATGTCAAGTTAAAAATACTAGATTTGTAAAAAGCAAGTAATTTAAAAATAAACTATGGGGATAACAATCAACATTTTTAATAAAGAGTTTTAGGGCCAAAAGGGTAATTATGCCATAATTATGATTAGTATGCCATTAAAAGCTAAACTACTTCACATTCAAAAGACATTATTTGACAGCATTTTTTCTTAAACAGGAGGCATAGTTCATGAATCAAGTTTGTCAGTTTCTCCCAACTATACTAAGCATACTTACAACACTACATACTCTGAAGCTGCAGGGAACTATTAACTGCAAATTCTGGATTCTTAAGCTGTAACTGCACATGTGCAAACTCTGACATTTGTAAACTTTCATAGCCTCTCCATAATTTCACTGTAAATTATAGACCAGTTTAAATAACTCCAGATGTTTTCTGATCTGTTTTTAATTTGCTAACATTATGAAAAAAGTAACTGAGGAATACTCCTATATCTATGAATGTCAGGTTGCTATTCAGTGTGGTTCATCATTTCAATGAAGCCATCACTTCAACATTAGAAGTTATTTTTAACTAAATACATCAGCAGAGCCATGCTGATACAGATCATAATCCTTCAGTCACATTTCACAGCCAGGCTGTACCACAAAATTTCCTACAAGGTTGATTGAAGTAAGATGGCTTGGTTTCCACAGAACCTCTGTTTTCAGACATGTTTTTTTTTTAAAATAAATACTTAGTTTCAGATATCCAAAGCATTGAAAAAGGACCTACATCCAACAAGAATTAACACCAACACAGCCAACATTTTCAAGAAGGGTGCTTACGTGGTCATCCTACAAATTCCTCTCATTTCTGTGTTCTCATTACTCTTAATTCTAACGTGTTCATGTAATGATCTGAAGAAAATGTTGCCACATTGATTTCACTGCCTCTCAAAAATTTGTGAAGTTGATGGTCTACCAAAGCAATCCACCCCCCTCCCCACAATAAAAATGAAAGTGAAAGAATAAAAATGAGACTTCCTCTCGCCCAGCAGACTTTCAGTAACTGTTCTTCCATACCATCATCAAGTGACCCCTTTCCACTGGCTATTGCTCCAGATTTCTTGCCTATTTCCAATGGTCAGGTCTCTCAGTCTGTGACACTCCTCTTCTAGTGTCTTAAGGTGTTCATTGTCTAAAGCCCAATATAGGTGCTATAGTTATTGCATATAGTTATACATAAGTTTAAAATGCCCAATTAGAAACTTTCTGCCATCTTGTCTTGGTTATGTCATCTTAAAATTTTAGCTGAACACCTGCAGTTGAAAATTAAGAAAGCCTCAAAATTGTTTCATCAAAAGTTATACAATATTATATGCCCAGAAATTCCATCAACTTTTAAAGCACCACTTATAATTAAGAAATAAAATCAGCAGTTTGAAGAACCTATAACCCCACAGTACTTCTTTCCTCTCCTTCCCTCTTCTATTCTCCACTCTGGTTTCCTACCTCTTTTCCTCACCTGCCTAACACCGCCGTACCCCCCCCCCCCCAATCCAGTATACATCCCTCCTTCCTTTTTCCTATGGTTCAGTTTCTTACCCATCAGATTCCTTCATCTCCAGTCCTTTACCTTTCCCATCCACTTGGCTTCACTTATCACCTTCTAACTACCCTCCTTCCCCTCCCCCCATCTTTTTATTCTGGCGTCTTCCTCCTTCCTTTCCAGTCCTGATGAATGGTCTTGGCCTGAAATGCTGTTTATTCATTTTCACAGATGCTCTCTGACTTGCTGAGTTCCACCAGCATTTTGTGTGTGTTGCTCTAGATTTCCAGCATCTACAGAATCTCTTGTGTTATTGCAACTTTAAAATGGCTACTTAACTGCATCTGTGTACCCTTATCCAATGCTCCTTCACTTGAAAACTGTACCTATTTCCACAGTAAAAACCTGAAAATGTCTACATGTAATATTTCCCTGCACAGGTAACTGATTGTTTATATTTTTACCATGTAATCTAACCACAACTGTTTTTTCTCAACTCTTCCCAATAAAATAACCTGTTGTTTTCTTTCATAGCCACTCCTATATCGTTTGCTGGAGTGTAAGCAAATGAGAATCTTAAATTTTAAAATTAGATGACTACTGTAAAATCCCATTTCTAACCCTGGAGAATTGGTTCTTGGTCCTACAAAATTTATTATTCACAAACACACATTTCAAATTGAAATTAAAATTTTACAGATAACAAAATCTGAACTCTAAACAGAGAAATACATGTAAACAACTGCATAGCAAAATAAAAATTTCTTTCATGTACTTTGCAGACCCTTTGCAAAACCTACATGGCAACATAATCTGTCACTAGATTAAATATTTCTAGCAGTATCATCTTTCACTGTGTATTTTTGGCTGCGAAATTAAAATTGCAAGTTTGGCAGACATAATCCTCCACTTGAAAACTGAGCTTCCAAGGAGACTAAAGGCACGTACATGAGATAGACATTATCACATGCTTCCACCAAGCTGATGCACTTCTCACTGCAATCAATCATGTCATACTAAGCCAGACATGATAGTTAAGGAATTCCCCGAAAAAATGCCTTCAAGAAAATTGCAGTGTATTTTAAAAAAATTCTCATGTAGGTAGAAAATAGTGCAATGATAGGACTAACTACAATTGCACAGACTTTGGAGAGCATTATATTTCAATTATTGCCAGGACCGGAGGGCTTGAGCTACAAGGAGAGACTGGATAGGCTGCTGTTTCCCTGAGGCATAAGAGGGTGAGGGGTGACCTTACAGAGGTCAAATCATGAGGAGTGTAGATAAAGCAGATTGTTACCATCTTTTTTTTCACCCTGGAGTAGGGGAGTCAAAATGGTACTGGTGAAAAATGGCACCGCTTTGCAGGCAGCTTAAAAAACTTCTAAATATATAGCCTGATGAAGGGTCTCAGTCCGAAATTTTGACTGTTTACTCTTTTTCATAGTTGCTGCCTGGCCTGCTGAGTTCCTGTGTGTATTGCTTTGGATTTCCAGCATCTGCAGATTTTCTCATCTTTGTGGGTCTAAATATACTCTTCTGAACTACTCTCACTGCAATCTACAGGATGTAATTTCCCTTCAAGTAGCATACTTTCAAACCATCTTAATGAACTAGCCATTTCACTATCTGATGAAGGACTCGGTGGATTTAACTCTCAATGCTACTTGTACTGCAAGGTACATCACCATAGCCGTGAGGAGGCAAAGAGTGGGAATAAAGGGAGCCATTTCTGGCTACCAGCCGGTGACTAATGATGTTCCACAGGGACCTGTGTTGGGACTGATTCAATTTAGGTTATATTGTCAGTGATTTGGATGATGGAATGGCTTTGTTGCAAAGTCTGCAGACGATATGAAGACAGTTGGAGGGGCTGGTAGTTTTGAGGAAGTACAGAGGCCACAGAAGGACTTAAGACATTTTAGGAGAATAGGCAAAGAAATGGCAGATGGAATACAGTACAGTATTGGGAAGTGTATGGTTATGGTAGAAGAAATGAAAGGGTTGACTGTTTTCTAAATGGAGAGAAAATACAAAAAACTGATGTGCAAAGGGACTTGGGAGTCCTTGTGCAGGATTCCCTAAAGGTTAATTTACAGATTAAGTCTGAGTTGAAGAAGGTAAATGCAATGTTAGCATTCATCTCAAGAGGAAGGATATAATGTTGAGATTTCAGAAAGCACTGGTGAGGCCTCACTTGGTGTATTTTGAGCAGTTTTGGGCCCCTTATCTTAGAAAGGATAGAACATCAAAAACAGAAAACCTACAGCACAATATAGGCCCTTCAGCCCACAATGCTGTGCCAAACCTTAGAAATTACCTAGGATTACCCACAGCCCTCTATTTTCCTAAGCTCCATGTAGCCACTCAGGAGTCTCTTAAAAGACCCCATCGTTTCCGCTTCCACCACCGTCGCCGGCAGCCCATTCCACTCACCACTCTTTGCATAAAAAACCTACCCAACATCTTCTCTGTACCGACATCCAAATACCTTAAAACTGTGTCCTCTCGTGTTAGCCATTTCAGCCTTGGAAAAAAACCTCTGACTATCCACATGACCAATACCTCTCATCATCTTATACACCTCTATCAGGTCACCTCTCATCCTCCGTTGCTCTAAGCAAAACAGGCCAAGTTCACTCAACCTATTCTCATAAGGCACACTTCCCAATCCAGGCAACAACCTTGTAAATCTCCTCTGCACTCTTTCTATGGTTTCCACATACTTCCTGTAGTGAGGTGACCAGAATTGAGCACAGTACTCCAAGTGGGGTCTGACTAGGGTCCTATATAGCTGCAACATTACCTCTCGGCTCTTAAGCTCAAACCCACGATTGATGGAGGCCAATGCACCATATGCCCTCTTAACCACAGAGTCAACCTGTGCAGCTGCTTTGAGTGTCCAATGGATCCGGACCACAAAATCCCTCTGATCCTCCACACTGCCAAGAATCTTACCATTAATACTATATTCTGAAATCATATTTGACCTACCAAAATGAACCACCTTGCACTTATCTGGGTTGAACTCCATCTGCCATTTCTCAGCCCAGTTTTGCATTCTATCAATATCCCGCGGTAACCTCTGACAACCCTCCACATTATCCACAATACCCCCAAAGTTTGTGTCATCAGCAAATTTACTAACCCATCCCTTCACTTCCTCATCCAGGTCATTTATAAAAATCACAAAGAGGAGAAGTCCCAGAACACATCCCTGAGGCACACCACTGGTCACTGACCTCCACGCAGAATATGACCCGTCTACAACCACTCCTTACCTTCTGTGGGCAAGCCAATTCTGAATCCACAAAGCAATGTCCCCTTGGATCCCGTGCCTCCTTGCCTTCTCAATAAGCCTTGTATGGGGTACCTTGTCAAATGCCTTGCTGAAATCCATATACACTACATCTACTGCTCTACCTTCAATTTGTTTAGTCACATCCTCAAAAAATTCAATCAGGCTCGTAAGGTATGACTGGCCTTTGACAAAGCCATGCTGACTATTCCTAATCATATTATTCCTCCCCAAATGTTCATAAATCCTGCCTCTCAGGGGATCTTATCCATCAATTTTACCAACCACTGAAGTAAGAATCACTGGTCTGTAATTCCCTGGGCTATCTCTACTCCCTTTCTTGAAGAAGGGAACAACATCTGCAACGCTCCAATCCTCCAGAACCTCTCCTGTCCCCAATGATGATGCAAAGATCATCACCAGAGGCTCAGCAATCTTTCCCTCGCCTCCCACAGTAGCCTGGGTACACCTTGTCCGGTCCCGGTGACTTATCCAACTTGATGATTTCCAAAAGTTCCAGCACATCCTCTTTCTTGATATCTATATGCTCAAGTTTTTCAGTCCGCTGTAAGTCATCCCTACAATCACCAGGATCCTTTTCTGTAGTGAATACTGAAGCAAAGTATTCATTAAGTACCTCTGCTATCTCCTCCGGTTCCATACACACTTTTCCACTGTCACACTTGATTGGTTCTATTCTCTCACGTCTTATCCTCTTGCTCTTCACATACTTGTAGAATGTCTTGGGGTTTTCCTTAATCCTGTCCGCCAAGGCCTTCTCATGGCCCCTTCTGGCTCTCCTAATTTCATTCTTAAGCTACTTCCTGCTGGCCTTATAATCTTCTAGGTCTCTATCATTACCTAGTTTTTTGAATCTTTCATAAGCTTTTCGTTTCTTCTTGACTAGATTTACAACAGCCTTTGTACACCACAGTTCCTGTACCCTACCTTCCTTTCCGTCTCATTGAAACGTACTAATGCAGAGCTCCACACAAATATCCCCTGAACATTTGCCACATTTCTTCCATTCGTTTCCCTGAGAATATCTGTTCACAATTTATGCTTCCAAGTTCCTGCCTAATAGCCTCATATTTCCTCTTACCCCAATTAAATACTTTCCTATCTAGTCTGTTCCTATCTCTCTCCAATGCTATAGTAAAGGAGATAGAATTGTGATCACTATCTCCAAAATGCTCTCCCACTGATAGACATGAAACCTGACCAGGTTCATTTCCCAATACCAGATCATGTACAGCCTCTCTTCTTGTAGGCTTATCTACATATTGTGTAAAGAAACCTTCTTGAACACACCTAACAAACTCCACCCCATCCAAACCCCTCACTCTAGGGAGATGCCAATCCACATTTGGGAAATTAAAATCTCCCACCATGACTACCCTGTTATTATTACACCTTTCCAGAATCTGTCTCCCTATCTGCTCTTTGATGTCCCTGTTACTATTGGGTGCTCTATAAAAAACACCCAGTAGAGTGACTGACCCCTTCCTGTTCATAATTTCCACCCACAGAGACTCCATAGACAATCTCTCCGTCTTCCTCCTTTCCTGCAGCCATGACACTATCTCTGATCAACAGTGCCATGCCACCACCTCTTTTGCCTCCCTCTCTGTCCTTTCCGAAACATCTAAAGCCTGGCACTCTAAGTAACCATTCCTGTCCCATTCTAATCTCTGTAATGGTCACAACATCACAGCTCCAAGTACTGATCCACGCTCTAAGCTCATCCGCTTTGTTCATAATACTCCTTGCATTAAAATAGACACATCTCAAACCATCTGTCTGAGCACATCCCTTCTCTATCACCTGCCTATCCTCCCTCTCACACTGCCTACAAGCCTTCTCTATTTGTGAGCCAACCGCCCTTTCCTCTGTCTCTTCAGTTCGGTTCCCACCCCCCCAGCAATTCTAGTTTAAACTCTTCCCAATAGCCTTAGCAAACCTCCTAGGCAGGATATTGGTCTCTCTTGGATTCAAGTGTAACCCGTCCTTTTTGTACAGGTCACTCCTGCCCCAAAAGAGGTCCCAATGATCCAGAAATCTGAATCCCTGCCGCCGGCTCCAATCCCTCAGCCACGCATTTATCTTCCACCTCATTCTATTCTTATACTCAGTGTCACGTGGCACAGGCAGTAATCCCGAGACTACTACCTTTGAGGTCCTGCTTCTCAACTTCCTTCCAACCTCCCTGTAGTCTGTTTTCAGGACCTCCTCCCTTTCCTTACCTATGTCGTTAGTACCAGTATTAACCATAAATTCTGGCTGTTCTCCTTCCCACTTCAGGATATCGTGGACTCGATTAGAAACATCCCGGACCCTGGCACCTGGCACCCTGGCACACCCGTGTTTCTTTCCTGCGTCCACAGAATTGCCTGTCTGACCCCCTAACTGCACAGTCCCCTATCACTGCTGCCAACCTCTTCCTTTCCCTACCCCTTCTGAGCAACAGGGCCAGACTCTGTACCAGAGGCACAGCCACTGTTGCCTCCCCCAGATAGGCCAAACCCTTCCAACAGTACTCAAACAGGAGGGGGGCAGCCACAGGGGTACTCTCTAGTGTCTGACTCCTGCCCTTCCCTCTCCTGACTGTTACCCACTTATCTGTCTCCCAAGGTCCCGGTGTGACTACTTACCTATAGCTCCTCTCTATCACCTCCTCACTCTCCCTGACCAGACGAAGGTCATCAAGCTGTATTTCCATTTCCCTAACCTGGTCCCTAAGGAGCTGCAGCTCGACGTACCTGGTGCAGATGTGGCCATCCGGGAGGCTGGCATGTGCTGAAACTGGAGAAGGGTTAAAGGAGGTTCACGAAAATAATTCCAGAATTGAATGGCTTGTCATATGAAGAGTGTTTGATGGTTCTGGGCCTGTATTCACTAGAATTCAGAACTATTAAGGGTGACAGACCTTGATAGAGTGGATGTCGAGAAAATATTACCGATGGTGGGAGAGTCCAAATCCAGAGGACACAGCCTCAGGATAGAGGGGCATCCTGTTGGAACAGAGATGAAGAGGAATTTCTTTAGCCAAAATGGTGAATCTGTGGAACTCTTTGCCACAGGCAGCTGTTGAGGAGAAGATCCCCAGAGGCAGGATTTATGAACGTTTGGAGAGGTATAATATGATTAGGAGTAGTCAGCATGGCTTTGTCAAGGGCAGGTTGTGCCTTACGAGCCTGATTAAAGTTTTTTGAGGATGTGACTAATCATATTGATGAAGGTAGAGCAGTAGATGTAGTGTATATGGATTTCAGCAAGGCATTTGATAAGGCACCTCATGCAAGGCTTATTGAGAAAGTAACGAGGCATGGGATACAAGGGGACATTGCTTTGTGGATCCAGAACTTGCTTGCCTACAGAAGGCAAAGAGTGATTGTAGATGGGTCATATTCTGCATGGAGGTCGGTGACCAATGGTGTGCCTCAGGGATCTGTTCTGGGACCTTTACCCTTCGTGATTTTTATAAATGACCTGGATGAGGAAGTGGAGGGATGGGTTAGTAAGTTTGCTGATGACACAAAGGTTGGAGGTGTTGTGGATAGTGTGGAGGGCTGTCAGAGGTTACAGTGGGACATTGATAGGATGCAAAACTGGGCTGAGAAGTGGCAGATGGAGTTCAACCCAGGTAAGTGTGAAGTGGTTCATTTTGGTAGGTCAAATATGATGGCAGAGTATAGTAAGACTCTTGGCAGAGTGGAGGATCAGAGGGATCTTGGGGACTGAGTCCATAGGGCGCTCAAAGCAGTTCTGGCCGCCTCACTACAGGAAAGATGTGGAAGCCATAGAAAGGGTGCAGAGCAGATTTACAAGGATGTTGCCTGGATTGGGGAGCATCCCTTATGAAAACAGGTTGAGTGAACTCGGTCTTTTCTCCTTGGAGCGACGGAGGATGAGAGATGACCTTATAGGTGTATAAGATGATGAGAGGCATTAATTGTGTGGATAGTCAGAGGCTTTTTCCCAGGGCTGAAATGGTTGCCACACAAGAGGACACAGGTTTAAGGTGCTGGGGAGTAGGTACAGAGGAGATGTCAGGGGTAAATTTTTTACTCAGAGAATGGTGAGTGCGTGGAATGGGCTGCCAGCAACGGTGGTGGAGGCGGATAGGATAGGGTCTTTTAAGAGACTTCTGGATAGGTACATGGAGCTTAGAAAAATAGAGGGTTATGGGTAAGCCTAGTAATTTCTAAGGTAGGAACTTGTTCCGCACAACTTCGTGGGTCGAAGGGCCTGTATTGTGCTGTAGGTTTTCTATGTTTCTGTATTTCTAAGTCTTTATGTATATTTAAGGCAGAGGTTGATAGATTCTTGATTGGTCAGGGAATGAAGGGATACAAGGAGGAGGTATGAGATTGGGCTGAGAGAGAAAGTGGATCAGCCATGATGAAATGGTAGAACAGACTTGATGGGTCAAAAGGCCCAATTCTGCTCCTGTATCTCATGGTCTTAGGAGGGGGAGGACTCCAAGCCAGACTGAAACACTGGGGTATAAAAAATCCTCTTGTCTGTATCTTGATAGCAAACATACAGTCACTGGAGAACATGAATGAGTTGCTAAAGGCATGAATGCTGCATCAGAGGGAAATGAAGGATTGCTGTGTTCTGTGTTTCATGGAGACATAGTTAATTCAAGACATGCCAGATATGTCAGTAAGACGTTAGGGCTTCTCAATACACAGCATGGACAGGACCTTTTCTGTATCTTTTTGCAAATTTTGCACAGTTATTGTCTTTTGCACATTAGTTGTTTGTTGTTCTGTTGGATGCGGTCTTCATTGATTCTGTTGTGCTTCTTGTATTTACTGTGAATTTCTGCAAGAAAATGAATCTCAGGGTTCTATATGGTGATATATATGTACTTCGGTAATAAGCTTACTTTGAACTTTGAACAGTGTTAAGCTGAGGGAGAAAATTTTGAAAGGAACCCAAGGGTTCCACATAGAGGGTGATGGCTGTGTAGAATGAGCTGCTAGGGAGAAGAATCAAAAACAGGTAAAATTACAGTATTTAAAAGACATTTAGGCAAGTACATGAATAGAAAAGAATCTAAACGAAATGAGCTCAGGCAAACATCTTGATGGGCATGATCATGTTGTGCTGAAGGGTCCATCTCTATGTTGTATAACTATGACTCTGTATCTAATTTTAAATGAGACTTCTTATTGTTATGATAGCACAATCGTAATTACAGTACTGCTAATAACACTCCTGTTCTGCAAATGTGATGATGCTATTTTCATGCTCTACCCATCTATCAATTTCTGCCAGTGACTACATTCCAGTTCATCACAATGGATTTGCCCCAGGCTAAAAACCTGTAGTTGTATTGCATGTAATTATATAAATTTATAATGTGTATAATTAAACTGAGAATACTCAGTGTTGCAATAAACAGTTATTTTACGTCCTGATACTTAAGTACTTTTACTTTCTTTGAGACTTGTACTGTATTTTGTCCCCTTAATTATTTTTTCAGAGTTTGAGTTATTTCCTTGTATGCATTTTTCAGCATTCTTTTCTTAATATACATGATTCAGAACTTAAAGGAATACACGGCCTTTAATTTGGTACTCTCTTCATCCTGAATGTTTACACTGCATTTCCACTTTTTTAATTCAGGTTTATGTTAACGAGGAGTAAGTTCAAAAGAAAACTGAAATAAAATCTTCTGAAGGAAACTAACCCAATTGCTTAGAACAACTAAATTACTGTTAATAATTGAATCAGATATAACCTAAACAAGTATCCTGCAGAAATTAAAACATTTTTGAAATGAGTCTCCTGTAGTTTAACAAGGGAAGTTTTACTTAAGGGTTATTGAAAACTGAGTGTTTGATTTATTTGTTTAAATAAGGATTTCTGAGTGGTCTACAAATCAAAATTCTGCTGAAATCAAAAGAAATATGATATTCTGCCAATTTATAAAGCAAAAATTTTAAAGCAATTACTTAAATACTTAAAACTTCTTACAAATCCAAGTTTTAAAATGAAAGATTCTGAGAAAACCTTCAATTATTAAACACTTATCTGCTTAAGTTAGAATTGTTCTGAGACATTTCCTTTATTTAGTATTCTCAGTCCTCCCTCTTTAACTGGATATTTGAACTTTTTGACATTGATAGCCATGAAGTAAAGAAGAACAATGTTCTTGTGCAAGGAACCAAAACTGAAAGTTTGGAAATATCTGAGCTTTGTTGTATTCACAGATTATTGAACATACAGAATCTACAGCACATATGATATTTCTTATATTTTCACCACCCCTCTCGATTTCTCAGCAAGTTATTATTAATTTCTAATTTTTCCTTGTTCTGATGAAAGTCTAAACAAAAGAAATTCCTGTTTCTCACACTACAAATGTTCCCTGACCTGCTTAGTACATCCTTTTTATTAGAGGAGATATTTAAGACCACAACACATGGGAGCAGAATTTGGCCATTTGGCCTATTGAGTCTGCTCTGCTATTCAATCATGAGAGATCCTTTTTCCCCTCGCCTCAGCCCCATCCCAGCCTTCTCTCTGTAACTTTTGATATTGTGTTCAATCAAGAACCTATCAGGCCCTGACTTAAATACACCCAACAACCTGGCGTCCACAGCCGCCTGTGGTAAGAAATTCCACAAATGCAACAACCTATTCATGTACCTCTCTAAATGTCTCTTTGGACAGCAGATGAACATCTTGGTTAAACAAACAAGTTTTAAGGACCAAAACAGAAAACTAATTTAGGGAAATTTAGGGTGGATATCCCACAGCTTGGAGTTTTAACAAATAATGGCACAACCATGTGAATGACTGTGATGCAAATTCTGGGAGTACAGTATTTGGAAACACAGGCTTAGGCCTAACAGGCTCATGCAGTTGCTTCCCATTAAGGTTGGCACTCATTCCACAAACTGGAAAGCATTAATATTTGGACGTAAAAATTCTTCACAATTCTCAGCAAGAGAAAGCATCCTCATTCTTCCTGTTTAATGCTTGCTGAACCAACAGTCCAGCTACTAGTCTGCAGAGCATTTAGCAAAAAAAAAGCAATAACGGAATTTTTGTACAAGCAACACACACAAAATGCTGGTGGGATGCAGCAGGCCAGGCAGCATCTATAGGAAGAAGCACAGTCGACGTTTCAGGCCGAGACCCTTTGTCAGGACTAACTGAAACCCGAGATAGTAAGAGATTTGAAAGTGGGAGGGGGAGGGAGAGATCCAAAATAATAGGAGAAGACAGGAGGGGGAGGGATGGAGCCAAGAGCTAGACAGGTGATTGGCAAGAGGGATACCAGGCTGGAGAAGGGAGAGGATCATGGGACAGGAGGCCTAGGGAGGAAAAAAAGGAGAGAGAGACAGAAAGGGGAAAATAAATAAATAAATAAATAAGGGACGAGGTAAGAAGGGGAGGAGGGGCGTTAGCGGAAGTTAGAGAAGTCAATGTTTATGCCATCAGGCTGGAGGCTACCCAGACGGAATATAAGGTGGTGTTCCTCCAACCTGAGTGTGGCTTCATCTTGACAGTAGAGGAGGCCATGGATCGACGTATCACCCCATCACTCATTCATTCATTTTTTTTCTCTCTCTCTCTGTCCCTCTCACGATTTCTCCTTGCCTGCTCTCCATCTTCCTCTGGCGCTCCCCTCCCCCTTTCTTTCTCCCTAGACCTCTTGTCCCATGATCCTCTCCCTTCTCCAGCCTTGTATCCCTTTTGCCAATCAACTGTCCAGCTCCTAGCTCTATCCCTCCCCCTCCTGTCTTCTCCTATCATTTCGGATCCCCCCCCCCCTTCAAATCTCTTACTAACTCTCCTTTCAGTTAGTCCTGACGAAGGGTCTTGGCCTGAAACATCAACTGTGCTTCTTCCTATGGATGCTGCCTGGCCTGCTGCATTCCACCAGCATTTTGTGTGTGTTGCTTGTAATTCCAGCATCTGCAGATTTCCTCGTGTTTGCGTTTTTAAATAATGGAACTACATTTCTTTTCAAGCTCGGAGTACTGTGCTCAGTTCTGGTCGCCTCACTACAGAAAGGATGTGAAAACCACAGAAAAGGTGCAGAGGAGATTTACAAAGATGTTGCCTGGATTGGGGAGCATGCCTTATGAAAACAGGTTGAGTGAACTCGGCCTTTTTTCCTTGGAGCGACGGAGGATGAGAAGTGACCTGATAGAGGTGTATAAGAAGATGTGAGGCATTGATCGTGTGGATAGTCAGAGGCTTTTTCCCAGGGCTGAAATGGTTGCCACAAGGGGACACAGGTTTAAGGTGCTGGGGAGAAGGTGCTGGGGAGTAGGTACAGAGGAGATGTCAGGTAAGTTTTTTTACTCATAGAGTGGTGAGTGCGTGGAATGGGCTGCTGGCAACGGTGGTGGAGGCGGATACGATAGGGTCTTTTAAGACAGCGGTCCCCAACCACCGGGCCATGGACCGGGTCTGGGCCGCAAAGCATGTGCTGCTGGGCCGCGAGGAAACGATATGAGTCAGCGGCACCTTCCCTCATTCCCTGTCACGCACTGTTGAACTTGAACAGAGGGTTGCCAACTGTCCCGTATTTGCCGGTACATCCCGTATATTGGGCTAAATTGGTTTGTCCCATACGGGACCGCTCTTGTCCTGTATTTCCCCCGCTAAGGTAGAGCGTTCCTATGAAACTGTTCGTGCCGAAATGGTGTAAACCGAAGAAGCAATTACCATTAATTTATATGGGAAAAATTTTTGAGTGTTCCCAGACCCAAAAAATAACCTACCAAATCATACCAAATAACACATAAAACCTAAAATAATACTAACATATAGTAAAAGCAGGAATGATATGATAACTACACAGCCTACATAAAGTAGAAATAATGTATGTACAGTGTAGTCGGGAAGATTAAGCCAAAACTGATTTGTGGGGAAAAAAAAAAATCGGCACATATGTGCACGTCACGCATGCACACACATGTGCCCACGCAAGGCTGCATGGTCATGGTAGTCTTTCCTGGGGTAAACACAAGTGTCCCAGGATTTGACTGCTACTTTTGTCTTTATTTGGGAGTGAGAAGGTTGGCAACCCTACTTGGAACACCCCCCACTCCCCACCCCCCAGTCAGCTGGTCCGCAAGAATATTGTCAATATTAAACCGGTCCGTGGTGCAAAAAAGGTTGGGGACCCCTGTTTTAAGAGATGTTTAGATAGGTACATGGAGCTTAGAAAAATAGGGGGCTATGGGGAAGTCTGGAAATTTCTAAGGTAGGGACATGTTCCCCACAACTTTGTGGGCCGAAGCACCTGTATTGTGCTGTAGGTTTTCTATGTTTCTAAGTGAATAACATGCTGGAAAGAATTCAATCATAGAATGGTGTATAGTTTGGAAAAGCATACTGGGAGAGATCATAAGACCCCGGAGCAGAATAATGCCACTTGTCCAACAGGTCTGCTCCGCCATTCCATCATGGTTGATTGATTATCCCTCTCAAAACCATTCTCTTGCCTTCTCCCCCTAACTTCTAATGCCTTAGTTAACCAAGAACCTATCAACCTCTGATTTAAGTATACTCAATGACTTGGCCTCCACAGATTCACTACCTTCTGGCTAAAGAAATTCCTTCTCATCTCTGTCCTAAATGGATGCCCCTCTATTCCGAGGGTGTGTCTTCTGGTCCTAGACTCACCCACTATAGGAAACATCCTCTCCACATTCACAACGTTTGGGTCTTTCAATATTCGATAGGTTTCAATCAAACCTGCTCAGCCATTTAATCATGGCTGATATTTTTCTGTTCCCCTTCCTCAGTTCCACTCCTTGGCTTTCTCCCTGTAACCTTTGATGCTGTGGCCAATCAAGAATCTATCCATCTCCGCCGTAAATACACCCAACGACCTGGCCTCCACAACTGCCTGTGGTAACAAATTCCACAAATTGAATTCCGTCTGGCTAAAGAAAGTTCTCCACAACTCGGTTTTAAATGGACGCCCTTGTATGCTGAGGCCGTGCTCTCTTATCCTAGACTCCCTCACCATGGGAAATATCCTTTCCATATCTACTCTGTCTAGGCCTTTCAACATTTGAAAGGTCTCAATGAGATCCCACCTCATCCTTCTAAATTCCAGTGTGTACAGGCCCAGAGCCATCAAACATTCTTCATATGATAACCCCTTCATTCCCGGAACCATCCTTGTGAACCTCCTCTGAAGCCACTCCAATGCCAGAATATCTTTTCTTAGATAAGGAGCCCAAAACTGTTCATAATACTCAAGGTGAGGCCTCACCAGTGCATTATAATGCCTCAGCATCATACTACTGCTCTTGTGCTCTAGACCTCTTGAAATGAATGCTAACATTGCATTTGCCATCCTCACGACTGACTCAACCTGCAAGTTAACCTTTAGGGTGTTCTACACAAGGCCTCCGAAGTCTCTTTGCAACTCAGATTTTTGGATTTTCTCCTTGTTTAGAAAATACTCTGCTCATTTATTTCTTCTACCAAAGTGCATGACCATGTATTTTCCAATATTGTACTTCATTTGTCACTTTCCCATTCTCCTAATCTGTCTAAGTCCTTCTGCAGCCTTCCTCTTTCCTCAACACTACCTGCCCCTCCACCAATCTTCATACCGAGCGCCTGGGAGACAACATACCATCTGGGTGTCCAGATTTTGTCAGCCACGCATTTATCTGCTAAATCATCCTATTCTTATCCTCACTAGCACGTGGCACAGACAGCAATCCAGAGTCTGCTACCCTGGATGTCCTGCTTTTCAGCTTTCTACCTAGCTTGCTAAATTCTCTCTTCAGAACCTCCTCACTATTTCTACTTTTTTAACTGGTGCCAATATGTACCACGACTTCTGGCTGCTCTCTCTCCTCCTTTAGAATGTCACGGACCCATCTGAGAAGTCTTTGATCCTGGCACCTGGGAGGCAACAAACTATCCGGGTGTCTCTATCACATCCACCTAATCTCGTGTCTACTACTCTAATCCACTATCACTACTGCATTCCTCTTCGTTACCCTTCCAGAGGCCCGGTCGGTGTGGCTCATCCACCCCCCCTGCCCCCGGTAGGTTGTCCCCCTCAACTGTATCCAAAATGGTATACTTATTATTGAGGTGAGCGGCTGCAGGGATACTCTGCATTGGCTGCCCATTTTCCCTCCCTCTCCTGAAAGTCACCCATTATCTTGCCTTTTGCAACATAAGGATGACTGTCCCTGTCGCTCCTATCAATCATTTCCCTCAATTTCCTTTCTTCAAGCAGCAGTTCCAGTTCTTTAACACGTTCTGTGAGGAGCAGAGGCTCTGTGCAACTGGTGCAAATGTGGTTATCCGGGAGGCTGGCGCTCTCCCAGAATTCCCACATCTCACACAAAGAACACAGTACAGCCCCTGGAGCCATTCGTTGTACTAATAAACAAAGAATGATGAATGAAGAAACTTACCCGATATTTACCTTGCCTAATCCTGATAGCCAAAGCTTCCTCAATTTAACACTGGCCCGCTCCCACAACAGCTGCTCTGCTTGTTCCAGCCTTACTCTTATTTGCCTTTGTTAATGCATGAGGCCTCTTGCGCCAATTTGATTGCAACTACGCCATCAAAATTCTGTGAAAGCTTCTTTATTTAAATCTCTTGCTCTACGACTTGTGTAAGGCCTCCTGCACTTATTCGACTGTTGCTGCGCTGCCTTAATCTCCCTAATCAAATCTGGTTCATTACACAACACACAATCCAAAATTGCCTTTCCCCTAGACAGCTCAACCATAAGCTGCTCTAAAAATCCATCTCGTAGGCATTCCATAAATTCCCTCTCTTGGGATCCAGCACCAACCTGATTTTTCCAATCTACCTGCATATTGAAGTCCCTATTACTACCATAACATTGCCCTTATTACATGCCTTTTCTATTTTCCATTGAAATTTATATCCTACATCCTGGTTATTGTTTAGGGACATATATTTAACACACATCAGGGTCTTTTTCACCCTTGCAGCTTCTGAACTGTACCCACAAGGACTCTACATCTTCTGATCTTATCTTGCCTCTTTCTAAGGATTTGATTTCCTTTTTTACCAACAGAGCTATCCCACCCCTTCTGTCTATCTGCCTGTCCTCTTGACACAAGGTATATCCTTAGATGTTAAGCTCCAAACTAGGATCATCTTTCAGCCACTTCTCAGTGATACGCTCAGCTTTATAGCTGCCAATCTCCAACTGTGCTACAAGATCATCAACCTTGTTCCGTGCACTATGTGCATTCAAATATAGCATCTTCAGTGCTGTACTCATCATCCTTTTCAATTTTGCTTCCAGGTCACAGTTCATCTCATCCCACTGAATGCAATTTTGCCCTGCCATCTGCCATCCTTCCTCAGACTCACACTGCATCGAGTTGTATACCAACATCTCCATCCTCAGCCCTATCACTCCAGTTCTCATCTCCCATCAAATTAGTTTAAACCCTCCACACCAGCTCTACCAAATCTGCCTGCAAGGATATTGGTCCCCCTCGGGTTCAGGTGTAACCTGTCCTTTTTGTACAGGTCATACCTTCCTCAGAAGAGATCCCGATGATCCAGAAATCTGAAACCCTGTTCTCTGCACCAGTTCCTCAGCCACTTATTCATCTGTACGTGGTATTGAGAGTAATTCAAAGGAGGTCCTGGTCTTCAGCCTCTTCCCTACCTAGCAGTGACATAGATGGAAAGGAGGAAGAGCACACTAACAGTAGCAGAACATGAAATATTGATTTTGTACTGCACTGTAATTTGGAACGCTTCTGACGGCAAACATCTTTAGAAAAGTCAAATATTTAATTAATTAGAATTAGTTAAGAAACCTCCATAAATAGATGACTGGTTTCATATATTTAAAGAATTTGTAATAACGGGTAATTTTAAAACAGCTTAGGCTAAAATACAATATATTCATCAATACAGTAAACACTCGCCTGGAGTAAGTCAAGGGAATTTATGAAAGCAATTTGGAGATCATTAAAGAAAACTTCTCTCAGTCAGACATTATCTTATGAAAATAGGAAATGTTTGTAGGTCCTAAGTCTGCGGATAGATGCAAGAATATAGTTAAGTATAGTTAGAAAATGATTGTACCTGGTGTGCTTTCAAGCCTGCTTTTCTAAACAAAAGCTACAACCATCTCAGATGCTCACCATTCCATTCTTCTTGTGATAGTAGCTGAGGACAGGGAAGCGACCACCTTGACGAAACGTAGCAACCTTTTTCACAACCTCATCCTCAATTGACTTTGGCACCGTGACAATGGGAGGGTATGACGGGCAGACAGCGAAATCTTTGTTCACGTAACTAAGTCGCCACTCATCAGTCTGATATTAGGAAGAGCAAAGTTATTTTCAAAATCAAAATATTCATTCTAAAATTAAACAATTCTTTTGAAACACTTAAGGAGATTCACAACAGTCTATTTATATTTTTGAAAGATTATATAATTTTACATTTCCCAGTGATTTTTTGACGAATGCATGATTTCAAAGACATAGCTTTGAATTCATGCAGAAAAATTAGCATTATTTATAGCTTAAAATATTGTACAGGATTTTCCTTAACCCAAATGTAATAATCTTTTTTGAAATAAAGAATCAAACCAAACTTGGACAATCCCACAAAGAGATCCTGTTCTATTCCCAAGGTCTTATTTCTTGCTAAAAACAACAAATTTCATGACTAACTGCTTATAATAGCATGCTGATGGCAAACAAAACTGTTTAGAAATGTATGTTTTCAGAAGACAGCAAAGTTTAATCTATTTAAGGCATACAGAACAGCTGGACAGAAGAATTCTCTTTCCATATTTGGCAGCATGGATTGTATATCTCAGCTTCATACCAGGGCATATGCAATTCAGACATTTTTGGAGCATCTTTTTTGCCTGAGCCAGACAGGCAGGTAAATGCTGAAATGACAGTGAAAGCACTTAAATTTCTTTTGATCCAATAAAAAGGCCTGGAACTGGATTCCATTTTATGTCTTCCTTCATTTTTCATCCCAATTTCTCACTCACATCTCCTAACTGACCCATAAGAATGCCTTTGGCCACTTATTGAAACTACTACTGCCTACAGAATACATGCTGCTCTCATTCTTTCAAACGGAGATCCTCACAATAATCTTTTCCCACATTAGTCCAATTACCTGCCATTTATTTCCACATTAGTCCAGTTATTCAGCAGACTCTCTAGCCAGCCCTGTCCAAGAGCCAAACCATCACCTTTGTCCACAAGGTCCTAGAACCCAAAAACTGAATTCACCATATCTTTGCCAATTTTCATCTTCCACAATGGATCAACATCTTATATCAGCTTTGCTATACATTTCTGTATTCTTTGCTTAAAATTTCCATAGACATCTTTGACCTCTCACTGTTTATTCACTACTGAATAAATAGAATGAACAATCCACAGTTAGTACAAACCCTATTTCCAGAAAAGTTGGGATATTTTCCAAAATGCAATAAAATCAAAAATCTGTGATATGTTAATTCACGTGAACCTTTATTTAATTGACAAAAGTTCAAAGAAAAGATTTTTAATCGTTTTACTGACCAACTTAATTGTATTTTGTAAACATACACAAATTTAGGATTTGATGGCTGCAACACACTCAACAAAAGTTGGGACAGAGGCATGTTTACCATTGTGTTACATCACCTTTCCTTTTAATAACACTTTTTAATCGTTTTGGAACTGAGGATACTAATTGTAGTAGATTTGCAATTGGAAATTTTGTCCATTCTTGCTTGATATAAGACTTCCGCTGCTCAACAGTCCGTGGTCTCCGTTGATTCTCTTCTTCATGATGCGCCATACATTTTCAATAAGAGATAGGTCTGGACTGGCAGCAGGCCAGTCAAGCACACGCACTTTGTGTCTACAAAGCCACGCTGTTGTAGCCCGTGCAGAATGTGGTCTGGCATTGTCCTGCTGAAATAAGCGTGGATGTCCTGGGAAGAGATGTCGCCTTGATGGCAACATATGTCTCTCTAAAATCTTAATATACGCCTCAGAGTCAACGGTACCTTCACATACATGCAACTCACCCATGCCGTGGGCACTGATGCATCCCCATACCAACACAGATGCTGGCTTTTGCACCTTTCGCTGATAACAATCTGGATGGTCGTTTTCATCTTTGGCACAGAGAACTCAACGCCCGTTTTTTCCGAAAACTAGCTGAAATGTGGACTCATCTGACCACAGCAGACGGTTTCACAGTCTTTCGGTCCATCTGAGATGAGCTCGGGCCCAGAGAACTCACCGGTGTTTCTGCATAGAGTTGATGTATGGCTTCCTCCTTGCGTAATACAGTTTCAAGTTGCATTTCTGGATGCAGTGACTGACTGTGTTGAGTGACACTAGTTTTCCGAAGTACTCCCGAGCCCAGGTGGCTATAATTGTCACAGTAGCATGACTTTTCTGCGCACTTTTCAGTCTTATTTTAACTCTGTCCCAACTTTTGTTGAGTGTGTTGCAGCCATCAAATTCTAAATTTGTATATATTTACAAAATACAATTAAGTTGGTCAGTAAAACTATTGAAACTCTTTTCTTTGTACTATAGAACCATAGAACCATAGAAACTACAGCACAGAAACAGGCCCTTTGGCCCTTCTTGGCTGTGCCGAACCATTTTCTACCTAGTCCCACTGACCTGCACACGGACCATATCCCTCCATACACCTCCCATCCATGTATCTGTCCAATTTATTCTTAAATGTTAAAAAAGAACCCGCATTTACCACCTTGTCTGGCAGCTCATTACATACTCCCACCACTCTCTGTGTGAAGAAGCCCCCCAAATGTTCCCTTTAAGCTTTTCCCCCCTCACCCTTAACCCATGTCCTCTGGTTTTTTTCTCCCCTTGCCTCAGTGGAAAAAGCCTGCTTGCATTCACTCTATCTATACCCATCATAATTTTATATACCTCTATCAAATCTCCCCTCATTCTTCTACGCTCCAGGGAATAAAGTCCTAACCTATTCAACCTTTCTCTGTAACTGAGTTTCTCAAGTCCTGGCAACATCCTTGTAAACCTTCTCTGCACTCTTTCAACCTGATTTATATCCTTCCTGTAATTTGGTGACCAAAACTGAACACAATACTCCAGATTCGGCCTCACCAATGCCTTATACAACCTCATCATAACATTCCAGCTCTTATACTCAATACTTCGATTAATAAAGGCCAATGTACCAAAAGCTCTCTTTACGACCCTATCTACCTGTGACGACATTTTTAGGGAATTTTGTATCTGTATTCCCAGATCCCTCTGTTCCACTGCACTCTTCAGTGCCTTACCATTAACCCTATATGTTCTACGTTGGTTTGTCCTTCCAACGTGCAACACCTCACACTTGTCAGTATTAAACTCCATCTGCCATTTTTCAGCCCATTTTTCCAGCTGGTCCAAGTCCCTCTGCAGGCTCTGAAAACCTTCCTCACTGTCTACTACACCTCCAATCTTTGTATCATCAGCAAACTTGCTGATCCAATTTACCACATTATCATCCAGATCATTGATATAGATGACAAATAACAATGGACCCAGCACTGATCCCTGTGGCACACCACTAGTCACAGGCCTCCACTCAAAGAAGTAATTTTCTACCACCACTCTCTGGCTTCTTCCATCGAGCCAATGTCCAATCCAATTTACCACCTCTTCATGTATACCTAGCGACTGAATTTTCCCAACTAACCTCCCATGCGGGACCTTGTCAAAGGCCTTACTGAAGTCCATGTAGACAATATCCACTGCCTTCCCTTCATCCACTTTCCTGGTAACCTCCTCAAAAAACTCCAACAGATTGGTCAAACATGACCTACCACGCACAAAGCCATGTTGATTCTCCCTACTAAGCCCCTGTCTATCCAAATGCTTGTAGATTCTGTCTCTTAGTACTCCCTCCAATAACTTACCTACTACTGACATTAAACTCACCGGCCTATAATTTCCTGGATTACTTTTCGATCTTTTTTTAAATAACGGAACAACATGAGCCACTCTCCAATCCTCCGGCACTTCACCCGTAGACAGCGACATTTTAAATATTTCTGCCAGGGCCCCCGCAATTTCAACAGTAGTCTCCTTCAAGGTCCGAGGGAACACCCTGTCAGGTCCCGGGGATTTATCCACTTTAATTTTCCTCAAGACAGCAAGCACCTCCTCCTTTTCCATCTGTACAGTTGCCACGGTCTCACTACTTGATTCCCTCAATTCCATAGATTTCATGCCAGCTTCCTTAGTAAATACAGACGCAAAAAACCTATTTAAGATCTCCCCCATTTCCTTTGGTTCCACACAAAGCCGACCACTCTGATCTTCAAGAGGACCAATTTTATCCCTTACAATCCTTTTGCTCTTAATATACTTGTAAAAGCTCTTTGGATTATCCTTCACTTTGACTGCCAAGGCAACCTCATGTCTTCTTTTTGCCCTCCTGATTTCTTTCTTAAGTATTTTCTTGCACTTCTTATACTCCTCAAGCACCTGATTTACCCCGTTTCCTATACATTTCATACAACTCCCTCTTCTTCTTTATCAGAGTTGCAATATCCCTTGAGAACCAAGGTTCCTTATTCCTATTCAATTTGCCTTTAATCCTGACAGGAACATACAAACTCTGCACTCTCAAAATTTCCCCTTTGAAGGCTTCCCACCTACCAATCACATCTTTGCCAGAGAACAACCTGTCCCAATCCACGCTTTTTAGATCCTTTCTCATTTCTTCAAATTTGGCCTTCTTCCAGTTCAGAACCTCAACCCTAGGACCAGATCTATCCTTGTCCATGATCAAATTGAAACTAATGGCGTTATGATCACTGGAACCAAGGTGCTCCCCTACACAGACTTCCGTCACTTGCCCTAATTCGTTTCCTAACAGGAGATCCAATATTGCATCCCCTCTAGTTGGTCCCTCTATATGCTGATTTAGAAAACTTTCCTGAACACATTTTACAAACTCTAAACCATCTAGACCCCTAACAGTATGGGAGTCCCAATCAATGTATGGAAAATTAAAATCCCCTACCACCACAACTTTATGTTTCCTGCAGTTGTCTGCTATCTCTCTGCACATTACTTTTGTCAGTTAAATAAAGGTTCACGTGAATTAACATATCACAGATTTTTGTTTTTATTGCATTTTGGAAAATATCCCAACTTTTCTGGAAATGGGGTTTGTATAATAGTTTTTTGAATATACAAGTATTCTGATAGTGACCAGGAAATTTACATCTTCCATTGGTGATAAATAAATACCACCAGTTATCTACAATAAACCCGGAACAATTTTTTTTTTTTTTTTTTTTTACAGATTTTGTGTAGTCGGTTGTAATTACTTAAAAGCCACCTTAGCAGCCAGCAGAGAATAAACAATAGTTGAGAATGACAATTTTCTCAAATTTATATGGTGGTACCTCAAATGACTGCAATATTAATTTTCAAACTTAATTTCAATCAAATAACAATCCGGTATTGAAGTCTCCATCAAAAATTCTTTACAAATCTCACAGTAATCTACACCTTGATTAAAACAAAATCTCACCATTGATAAAAAGCTACAACAAATATATAAACACTGAATTTGCAACCAACTTTCTTTTGACAGTGTGGACTCACCATTGCAGAAAGCAAAGTGAATTCGTGCTCTGGAAGGAAGGAATGCCATCCATCTTCTAAGACCTCAAACATCGGTCGAAAAAAGAAAGGATACATTAATGTAGTGGAATCCAGAGTGGATAAAGCCTGAATAAAGGAAAATAAGAGAAAAAAAAAATCACGAATTCAATCAGCAAAATAATTCCATAATATTTTTGCAACATTTTTTAAATAAACAGTTGTACAGAAAGTTTACAATTCTATTCCCTGCTCTACAAGTTTTTTGTTTAGGTACACTTAGATCACCTGCATCATCTCCACAGATGTCACTACAGGTTAACCATGAACCGGGGCATAGCCAATGTGCCCTGAGGCTTGCAAGCCAGCTGCAGCATTCCAACACCAAATACCTTACCTTCATTTGTTAGCAAGTAGGAACAAGAAACCAAAGAATGAAGAGTATACCAAGAGTTTCCTCACAGGATTGAGTTTCAGCCCACTTACCTGCACTGATTCTACCAAGAAAACATTATCTGATTGCACCAAGGTTTGAAACTCAAAGTTCAAAAGGTCAAAGTAAATTTCAAAGTATATATACATGTCACAATACACAACCCTGAGACTCATCTTCATGCGACATACTTCATAACAGAATAATGACCTTGATAGAATCAATGAAATATTACACCAACTGGGTGTTCAACCAGTGTGCAAAAAAACAACAAACTGTGCAAGTACAAAAAGAATGAAATAATAAGAAAAAAATAAATACAGGTGTCCCCCGCTTTTCGAACGCTCGCTTTACGAAACCTCGCTGTTACGAAAAAAGCAGCGCGCAAAAAAAAAGCACCCGCTCTCCCCCGGATTCGGAACGGCATTCTTGCCGGCATTGCTTAAACACGTACCTGTGAGCAGCCGTTAGCAAGATGAGTTCTAAGGTATTGGAGAAGCCTGAAAGAGCTCGTAAGGGTGTTACACTTAGCGTAAAACTAGACATAATTAAGTGTTTCGATCGTGGTGAACGAGGTAAGGACAAAGTGAGTTTGGCTTGTGGAAGTTGACGAAGATGATGTTGAAGAGGTTTGGCATCCCATGACCAAGAACTGATACTAAAGATGAAGAGCTGATGCAATTGGAAGAGGAAAGGATAACAATCAAAACCGAATGCAGTAGCGAAAGTGAAGTCGTCCAGAAACTGAATGTGAAGCAACTGTGTGAGATTTTCACTGCAATATAAAGTACGACCTTAATTTTGAAAGGGTATGTCGGTTTAGGGCATATTTGCAGGATGGTTTGAGTGCTTACAAAGAACTGTATGATAGAAAAATGCGCGAGGCTAGCAGTCAAGCATACTGTCGTTTTTCAAGCCTTCCACATCAGCCACAGCAGACGACGAACCTCGACCTTCACCATCGAGGCAGGCAGACATAGAAGATGACCTGCCTGCCCTGATCGACGATGAGATGACACCCCAGTGTCCCACCACCCCAACCCCTGGGTCGCCGACAGATACCGATTTGCGGAGAATGCCTCGGTAGCAGGGAGGCATCCAGCACATCTTTAAGGAAAAAGCAGAAATAAACAAGCTAATTAATTAGGTGCTGCCCGGCACGTAATTGTCGGCCCAGATCAGAGGCGATTGCCAATTATGTCGCCTCTGATCTGGGTCGACATTTACGTGCCGGGCAGCACCTAATTAATTAGCTTGTTTATTTCGGTTTTTTCTTAAAGATGTGTTGGATGCCTCCCAGCTACCGCTGGACCATTGCATTCTTTGCGGATCGGCATCGGGTCGCTGCCTGGAAGGTGGGGGTCACTGCACCACCCCAACCTCCGACGACTCAGTCTAACACACCATCATCAGTGTGCTCGGAGCTGTCCCAATTCCGGTAAGTGATACTACACTGCACATACATTATTTCTACTTTATATAGGCTGTGTATTTTTGTGTTATTTGGTATGATTCGGCAGCTTCATAGCTTAAAGTTACTGGAGAGAGTGTTTTGCCCAGAGCACTTGCGTGAGATTTTCTTCCAACAGCACTTGCGCAGTGTTTCTGCGGAGAGCTCTTGCGTCAGATTTTCGCTACGGAGAACAGTGCAGGCAATCGTTGTAGAGAAGTATTTCTAATTTATATAGGCTGTGTATTTATCATATCATTCCTGCTTTTACTATATATTACTGTTATTTTAGGTTTTATGTGTTATTTGGCATGATTTGGTCGGTTATTTTTGGGTCTGCGAACGCTCACAAATTTTTCCCATATAAATAAATGGTAATTGCCTCTTCGCTTTACAACATTCCGGCTTACGAACCATTTCATAGGAACGCTCTACCTTCGGATGGCGGGCAAAATCTGTCACCAAAAAATATCAAGAACATGAGTAAAGAATCCTTGAAAGTGAGTCTGTAGGTTGTGAGAACCAATGGGTGTGATGCTGCCAGTCAATATACTCTTCACTACACATCTACAGAAATTTGTCAAAGTTTTAGATGCCATGCCAAATCTATACAGACTCCTATGGAAGTAGAGGCACTGCCGTGCTTTATTCGTATTTGCCCAGGACGGGCCCTCTAAAATAATAACCATGAAGAATTTGAAGTTGTTGACCCTCTCCACAACTGATGAAGTCTGGCTCATGGATCTCTTGTTTCCTGCCCCTGAAGACAATAATCAGCCTCTCGGTCTTGCTGACATAAGTGTGTCACATACCCCGTGACGGGTTAAAGAATCAGCAGAAATAGAAAACACTTTGGAGTCTGGTATTGTTACTAACTAATACTATTTATTAGTAACTACTCAATACAGTAATATAAATTTAGATATATCAAACAGGTTAGCAAAGATTATATGTATGTAAGTGTGGAAATATAGAAACCAAGCTTCTTCAAGCCTAGGGGTAAATAGATACATGTCTTACGGTGATGGGTAAAGTTCAGTTCCGTTCGTGGTATCGAGTTGTGTAGTGATGGAGAGAGATATTTGTAATCCAGGGTAAATGTTGAGAGAAATTCCACAGATTCCACAACAGCAATACAAAATAACAATAGTAGTAGGTTTTAGCTCTGAAGTTGTTCTACTCCACACACAAAGTATCACCGACAGTGATCTTCAACGAATATCCTTTCAACACAAGTAGTACCACACCCAAATTCAGCTACGGGTCATTCCAAAGTGGTGGCCACAGGATACTCAAACAGAATCCACATATGGATTATCACCAATAGTAGCTTATCACTAAGGGGACTCTCTTCAAGGGAACCAACCCCAAACACACAATATGATAGCCACTTATCCAGTTCCACGACATAAGAAATAACCCCAACAGTGATTTGCCACAGGGATGCCTTTCTTCAGTGAACTACCACACCCAAACAAGGGTAACACACAAGTGGTATTCACAAAGGTACTCCCCTCACCAGAGAACCCACTCTTGTGCATTAACTACGTGACAGTCACATCTTCATATTCGAATGGAACTCAAACTCACCCTTACGGGCTACTTAGAGAGAGAGAGTCCAAACAGTGACCTCTTTGTCACTAGGTTTCTTCTGTTTCAAACCTTCCTCTCCCCTCTTCTCTTCCTGCAAACTTGATCTAGTCGCAGAAAACTTGTGAGAGTCATTTATTAATACTCAGGATCGATCTCAACTCACCCCTTTTGGGCTACTGAAAGTTTAAACGAGGACCTCACTCACTTCATTGATCGAACCCATCTTGACTCTGAGCATGTGTTTCTCTGTGTCTGTAAGAGGTCCTTGTAAAAAGTAAACACGCTGCAGAGAAACCATAACATCGATTGTCCATCAAATAGCTCCTCCTGTCTCTCTTTGTAGGAACACAGAAGCTGGCAGTGTCCTTGCAAAAGTGTAAACATGAGTTGAAAGGCAGACTCAGCCCCCCTCTCTCTCAGCAGAAATCCAAAAGTTAGTCTCAGTTCTTTCTTGTGCCTTAAAGTGACAGTCCACAGCAAAAAGGAACCCCAGGGGTACATAACAAGTGTCATGTCAGCTTATGACTTATAAGTATGACCACGCAAACACGAGGAAATCTGCAGATGCTGGAAGTTCAAGCAACACACATAAAAATTGCTGGTGAACGCAGCAGGCCAGGCAGCATCTATTGGAAGAGGTACAGTCGACGTTTCAGGCTGAGACCCTTCGTCAGGACTAACTGAAAGAAGAGCTAGTAAGAGATTTGAAAGTGGGAGGAGGGGGAGATCCGAAATGATAGGAGAAGACAGGAGGGGGAGGGATGGAGCCAAGAGCTGGACAGTTGATGGACAAAAGGGATATGAGAGGATCATGGGACAGGAGGTCTAGGGAGAAAGAAAAGGGGGAGGGGGGAAGCCCAGAGGATGGGCAAGGGGTATAGTGAGAGGGACAGAGGGAGAAAAAGGAGAGAGAGAAAAAGAACGTGTGTATATAAATAAATAACGGATGCGGTACGAGGGGAAGGTGGGGCATTAGTGGAAGTTAGAGAAGTCAATGTTAATTCCATCAGGTTGAAAGCTACCCAGACGGACTATAAGGTGTTGTTCCTCCAACCTGAATGTGGCTTCATCTTTACAGTAGAGGAGGCCGTGGATAGACATATCAGAATGGGAATGGGATGTGGAATTAAAATGTGTAGCCACTGGGAGATCCTGCTTTCTCTGGCGGACAGAGCGTAGGTGTTCAGCGAAACGATCTCCCAATCTGCGTTGGGTCTTGCCAATATATAGAAGGCCACATCGGGAGCACCGGATGCAGTATATCACCCCAGCCGACTCACAGGTGAAGTGTCGCCTCACCTGGAAGGACTAGCCTGTTCCTGTCCCATTCTTATATGTCTATCAACGGCCTCCTCTACTGTAAAGATGAAGCCACATTCAGGTTGGAGGAACAACACCTTATATTCCATCTGGGTAGCTTCTCCAACCTGATGGCATGAACATTGACTTCTTAAACTTCCGTTTCTGCCCCACCTCTCCCTTGTACCCCATCCGTTATTTATTTATTTATTTATATACACACATTCTTTTTCTCTCTCTCTCCTTTTTCTCCCTCTGTCCCTCTCACTATACCCCTTGCCCATCCTCTGGGCTTTTTCCCCCTCCCCCTTTTCTTTCTCCCCTGGCCTCCTGTCCCATGATCCTCTAATATCCCTTTTGCCAATCAACTGTCCAGCTCTTGGCTCCATCCCTCCCCCTCCTGTCTTCTCCTATCATTTCTGATCTCCCCCTCCCTCTCCCACTTTCAAATCTCTGACTAGCTCTTCTTTCAGTTAGTCCTGACAAAGGGTCTCAGCCTGAAACGTCGACTGTACCTCTTCCTAGAGATGCTGCCTGGCCTGCTGCGTTCACCAGCAACTTTTATGTGTGTTGCTTGATAAGTATGACCACACAGTCATAAGTGTAAAGTGAGTAGAGCAGAGGGCTAAGCACACAGCCTTGTGGTTGCACCTGTGTTGATGGAGATTGAGGAGATGTTGCTGCCAATCTGAAGTGACTGGGGTCTGCAAGTGGGGAAATCGAGGATCCAATTGCACAAGGTGGTGTTCAGGCCAAGACCATGAAGCTTATTGATAGTATTGAGTGCCAAGCTGTAGTCAATAAAGAGCATCTTGATGATCCTAAAGAGCACCTTTGCTGTCTAAATATCCAGAGTTGAGTGAAGAGCCAATGAGATGGCATCTGCTGTGGACCCATTGTTCCAGTAGGCAAATTGGATTGGATCCAAGTAACATCTCCAACAGGAGTTGATATGTTTAATCATTAACCTCTGTTTAAATCACTGTGGATATAAGTGCTACTGCATGATAGTTATTGAGGCAGGTTACCACATTCATCATGGGCACTGGTATAACTGAAGCCAAAATTGAGAGTTTATCATAATACACACACCTCCACCTTTTGCCTTTTCCAAATCAGCAGTTTGGTCCATTTGTAAATCAAGAAGCCTTCAGGTCTTATCGACTACCTGGTATGCTAGGAGGACACTACTTCTCATTCAACCATAGAGCACAACAATCTCTCATTTCCCTCTGATACAACAATCTCGCCCTCAGGTCCTCAATTTTGTTCTCCAGCAACTGCACATCTGCTAACAAAATGCTGGGTAAAAGGAAGTCTTACCCCTTTGCATTTCAGTATGGCTTGGAGTCCCCCTTCCTGCCTTCCTTCTGACTGTGACGATAAACCCTCATCCACTTAAAGGTGCCATACCTGATTGGTTCAGAGCCTTTCAGAAGATTGTGAAATCTGTAGATCATTAATTTGAGTTTAAGGGATACTTACATGCTGCAGATTGCAGTGAGAATAATTCAAAAGAGGTAATTTAGAAGTATTGTACGAATCCTGCAGAATGTCGCCATGGTTCACCGTCACCATCTTGCTACAAATTATCACGTGCAAAAACACTTGACCACTTCTTCCTCCTTGAGATTTCCAATGAACTCTCAGGCAACCCCTCTAATTGACCAAAGCAGCCTATCAGTTAAAAAAGCTTCAAATTTAAAGTTCTCATTCCAGTTTTTAAATTGTTTTCTCTAATATCTTCCAATTTCTGAACCCAAGATAACAACACTTTTCTAAGTCTGGTTGAATGATCACCCCACATTTGAATCATCCCACTATAAGCAGCCATGCTTTCAGTTACTTAATCTTGGAATTCTTTCCCTGAACCTCTGCCTATTTAGCTTTCCACATTTAAGACTGAAGCAGTGTTTATCTGTGGCCTTCTGACCTAATATAAGAACATAAGAAATAGGAGCAGGCCCATCTGGCCCATCAAGCTGCAAATTTTACTATTTAAATAATAATCTGCTCTTTCATTTTTCCTTCCAAAGTGGATAACCTCGCATTTACCAACATCTGCCAAACCCTTCCCCACTCACTTAACCTATTATATCTCTCTGCAGACTCACTGTATCTGCTGCACAACTTGCTTTTCCACTCAATTTAGTATCATTGAACCTTGACACATTACACTTGGTCCCCTCTTCCAGATCGTTAACGTACATCGCGAACAGTTGTGGGCCCGGCACAACGCTCACGACTGATTGTCAACCAGGTTAACACCCATGTATCCCAACTCTCTGCTTTCTATTATGTAACCAATCAGCTATCCAGGCTAATACATCATTCCCAACTCTATGCATCCTTATCTTCTAGATAAGTGTTTTACACAGCACCTTATCAAACGTCCATCTGTTCCCCTCTATCTACTACACTCATTATATCTTCAAAGAACTCCAGTAAGTTTGTCAAATGGGACCTGCCTTTGCCAAATCCATGCTGCATCTGCTCGATAGATCTATTTCTTTTCAGATGCTTTGCTATTACTTCTTTAATGATAGCTTCAAGCATTTTCTCAACTACAGATGTTTAACTAACTGGCCTACTGTTACCTGCCTTTTGCCTACATCCTTTTCTGAACAGTAGCAGGGCGTACGTTGTCTTCCAGTCCGCCGGGTCCTGTCCAGAGTCCAGAGAATTTTGGTATATTATCACTAAAGCCTTGGCTATAACTTCTGCCATTTCTTTCAGTATGCTGGGATGCATTCCATCAGGACCAGGAGACATATCCATCTCCAGGCCCACAGGTTTGCTCAGTACTGCCTCTTCAGTGATAGCTATTGTTTTGAGGTCCTCACCTCCCATCACATCCATAACATCTCACTTTGGCATGTTACACGTGTCCTCCACCCTGAAGACCAACACAAAATAGTCATTCAAAGCCTCTGCCATTTTCTCTTTACCCATTATCAATTCCCCCTTCTCGTCCTCCAGGGGACTTATGATCACCTCAGCCACCGTTTTCCGCTTAATATAATTATAAAAACTTCTACTATCTGTTTTTATATTTTGTGCTAGTTTATTTTCATAGTCTATCGTTCCTTTCTTTATCGCTCTCTTTGTTGCTTTTTAAAGTTTTCCCAATCTTCCAGTTTCCCACTACTCTTGGTGACTTTGTATGCGCGAGCTTTTAGTTTGGTGCCTTCTTTTATTTCCTTAGTTATCCACGGCTGGCTCTCCCCACCCTTACTGTCCTTGCTTTTAACTGGAATATACTTTTGTTGAGCCCCGTGCAAAATCTCTTTGAAAGTCTTCCACTGTTCCTCAACCGTCTCACCATAAAGCCTGTGTTCCCAGTCTACACTAGCCAAACGCTCCCTCTTCCCATTGCAGTCTCTATTGTTTAGGCATAATACATCAGTTTTAGGTCGAACTATTGCACCTTCCATTCGTATGAGAAACTCAATCATACTGTGATCACTCTTTCCAAGACGATTCCCAACTACAAGATTGCTAATTTTACCTGTCTCATTGCAAAGGACCAGATCTAAGATAGCATGTTCCCTTGTAGGTTCAGTAACATGCTGTTCAAGAAAGCCATCACGGATGCATTCAATGAAGTCCTCCTCAAGACTGCCTCGACCAACTTGATTCACCCAATCTTTAACCCAAGTTAAAGTCCCCCATGATAACTGCCATTCTATCCTTACGTGCCTCAGATATTTATTTCTCTGTTTATTGCCTGTGCCATTGTAATGTTATTATTTGGTGGATGATAGACAACTTCCACCAGTAACTTTTTTCCCTTTAATATTCCTAATCTCTACCCAGATGGATTCAGAATTCTGCTCCTTAGATCTTATATCGTCTCTCACTATCTCATCTTTAATAAGTGCTATCCCGCCTCCCTTACTTTCCTGCCTATCCTTCCGTATTACCTGATATCCTTAGATATTTAATGCCCAATCCTCTCCACCCTGCAACAATGTCTCTGTAATGGCCATTTAAAACATACTACTTTGTACTGATTTGTGCCACAATTTCACTGACTTCGTTTCGAATACTACGGGCGTTCAAATAAATTGCCCTTACACTCATTGTGCTTTTAAAATCTTGTAATCTTTCTCTTTTGCACTTGACTTTTCTTCACTCCACTCTTACTTTTCTCTTTTTTTTAATCTTTTGCTTTTACTCTATCTTTATCCACACTTTTATTTTTTACTTTATCCATACTTCTCTAATCTGTTGAACCCCAACCCCCTACTATTTAGTTTAAAGCCCAATCCACAGCCCTAGTTATACAATATCAACTCATGTGATACACTGTGGGCGGTGTGGTAGCGTAGCAGTTCCTGCCAGTGACTGGGGTTTAGTTCCCACTACTGTCTCTAAGTTTGTACATTCTCCCCATGACCATGTGGATTTCCTCCCACATCCCAAATTCATACAGATTAGTAGCTTAATTGCTTACATCGTGTAATTGGGCTGAGAGGCTTGTTGGGCTGGAAGAACCTGATACCGTGCTGTATCTGTAAATAAAATTTAAAAATACCTGCTGCATCTTTTGATAACATTTCTCTGAAATGACCTGATCTTGCATTAAAGATAACATTGGGGTTAATTATTTATTAACCATCATGTCTCCTTAATTGTAACCTGCTTAATATCTCATCTGACACATGCAACTTAAATACTGCAGCCATCCCTTTGAATGGAAGTGGGAGTAAATAATTACCTCAAATGTATACAAAAATCACAACATTCTACAATGCTAAGGCAAATCAGTTTGCAATTGAGCCAGCCAGATAAGGTACTTCAAACCACAAAACTTAATTCTTGTTAATGCTTCACTAACATAACTTGCTAATTTTGATTGTTGCAGACACTGACAATGAAATAAGTTTATTACGTATTATGATAAAACCAAGTTAAGTCTCCTTTAGCTTGAACCGATCCCACTTACCCTAAAAAAGGATACATTTCATAAATTTGAAAAAAAAATTGGATTTGGAAACCACATGCTCCTCAAGTCTGCTGAGTCATTCAATAAGACAAAAAGTTGAACTCAGCTTCAATTTCTTACCTGATCCCATAAACCTATCCTAATGCATAGAACAAGAATGTCTAATTTATCCTTAAATACAGTCAATGAATCTGGCTCTCCAGCGCTCTGGATTAGAGAATTTGAAATATTTATTGGAGTCAGAATCACACAGTACTAAAACAGGCCTTTCAGCTCAGCTGCTCCATGTTGACGAAGATGACTCATACAAACTTGTCTCATTTGCCCACATTTGGCCCAGAACCTTCTAAATCTTTCCTATCCACGTACCTGTCCGACTGTATTTCAACAATTTTTATTATACCTGCCTCAGCCACTTCCCTGGGCAGCTCATTCCATATACATGCCATCCTGTGTGTAAAAGTCAACCCTCAAGTCCCTATTAAATATTTCCCCTCTCATCTTAAATCTAAGCCCTCTAGTTCTTGGTTCCCCAACTCTTGAAAAGGAATGTCTGCATACATCACATCTATGACTCTATAAGAACACCTCACAGTCTCCTATATTCCAATGAAAAAGTCTTAGCCAGTCCAACCTCTCCCTATAACACAGTCCCCTGAGTCTTGGCAACATCCTTACCCTCAAGAAATTCCTCATCTTCACAACAAAGGATCATTGAAAGATTAGTAGAGCACTGTGGGCTGAAGAGCCTGTACTGTGCTGTCTGCTCTATGTTCTATGTTCATCTTATATGGGCAACTCCTTATTCTCAAACTTTGTCTCCTAGCTGAACATGCCCACCCTATAGAAAACACTCTCAGAATCAATCCTGCCAAACCAATTTTCAAACCTTCACAATTTCAACAAAATTTCCACTCTTTCTCCTAAACTCCATGGAGTGTAGCAAACCTTCTCAGCCCTCCTTTGTCAGCTAAAGCCCTTATCCCAGGAAACTCCAAGAACCTTGTCTGAACTGCCGCCAGTTCAGTATGTCCATCCTTATAAAAGAGAGTAAAATTGCCCATAGTATTCCAGGTATGGTCCTACTAGCACTCTGTATAATTGCAACAAAATTTCTCAATTTTGTAGGCAAAACCTATTCTACTCCCTATTACCTGTACTATGTATGATACGTTAACTATAGGCAAACTTTCTGTATTACTTGTTCAAGGATAATGATAGCTATGTACACCAGCATTCAGTAGTCTCAATTTTAACCAATACTCTGATTTGTTGTTTTACCTGCTTAAGTATTCCATACTCCAGAGTAACACACACAAAACACTCTCGTAAGTGAGTACTATGACCAGGGATTTTGGTCAATTTAACTGAGAATTTTTTATCTGTGAATCACATGCTTTTTTCTCCCCCACAGTAGAGCACAAAAAAATGGGGAAAATTGTAAAGCATGAAAAAGTAAAAATTCAAAAATTGAAATGTCAAAACTTCAAAAGTATTCATCCCCCTTAGTACTTAGTTGAACCACTTCTCACAGCTATTACAGCCAGTGGTCTTTTTGAATTAAGTCTCTATTAGCTTTGCACAACATGATGGAACACGATTTGCCCATTTCTCCTTGCAAAATTGCTCAAGCTGTGCCAGCTTAGTTGGGGAATGGTGGTAGACAGCAATCCTGAAGTCCTGCCAAAGATACTCGATAGGATTATGATCAGGACTCTGACTGGGCCACTCAAGGACATCATTTTTTCCCCCCATTTGAAGCCATGGTTGCTCTGCTAGTGTGTTTTAGGTCATACTCCTGTTGAAAGATGAACTTCGTCTCCAGTTTAAGCTTTCTGGCAGAAACAAGCAGGTTTTTATCCAGAATCTCTCTGTATTTATCAGCATTCATTTTCCCATCAATCCTGACCTGATTTTCAGTCCCTACTGCTGAAAAGCATCCCCATTGCATGACACTACCTCCACCACACTTTACAGTTGGGATGGTGTTACCTGACTGATGTGCAGTATTAGATTTACGCTACATGTACCACTTGGTATTGAGGCAAAAAGTTCCATTTAGTCTCAAACAACCACAAGACCTTTTTCACATCTTTACAGTATCTTCTAAGCAACACTTTGCAAAACCTTTACAGGCAAAGATATGATTTTTCTAAGCCAGAGCTTCTTTCTTGTCACTCTTCCATAAATACCCTTTTTGAGGAAAGCCTTAGAGATTGTAGAGCCATGAACTTCAGTTCCAGTTGTAGACACTGGCTTCCGCAGCCCATTCAGAATGACTGTTGCATCACAGTAGCCTCTCTTACAAGTACAATTCTCCTCTAGCGACTAAATTTAGAGGGATGGCCTGACCTAGGAAGTATGTCTATACTTTAATATTTTTTCCCCACTTCTTCAAGATAGACTGCACTGAGCTCCAAGGTATGTTCAGTGCCTTTGAGATGGTCATGTACCCATCCCCAGATTTGTGCTTTTCTATTATCATTTCCCTATCTTGTCTTAAATGCTCCTTTTCTTCATTTTGGTTTGGTCCGTTGAAAATTTACCATGCTGTTGGATCTTACAGAAAGAGGAGGTATTTATTCTTATGAACTCATTGAAAGTCCTCCAATTTTGTATATCAACCAAGTTGGTAAGACAATATACAATACCGCATCTGAGGAAAGTTAGTGCAGTAATGCCAAAGGGGACGAATACTTTTTCATCCTCACAATTTTAGTTTTTAAAGTAAATTGTTGACAGGTTTTGGAATTTTTCTTTTGATTTGACATGCTGTTTTGTAGATTAGCTCAAAAAAAATCCCACATCAATACATTTTAAATTTAGAAAAGGAGATACTGAAATGTTAAAATAGTTGTGGGGACAGAATACATTTTCAGGGCACTGTATGAAGAGGAATAAAGAGTTGATGAAGTGTCTCGGCTCAAAATCTTGACCCTAATTCCTCCCCGTAGATGCTGGCTGATCTGCCAAGTTCCTCTAGCATTTTGTACGTGTTATTCTGGATTTCCAGCAACTGCAGAAATTCTTGTGTTTATATATTCCATATTCTATCTGTTGCTGTTTCTGTCTACTCCTTAATCTCTCTCTTAACAGCCTGTGTCCTGATAACTTTCACACTCTTCTTTCTATAGGCAGCAAAGCACTATGCCAAAGCATTATGTTACAAGAGACTACTCAGCCCATCATATCCATGCCAGGCCTCAGCACTGATCGCCATGAGCACCAACCTGAAAATGATTTCAACCCAGCTGATATCCTGGCCCAGCATGACAAGGAATTGAGTTTCTTAGTAACTAATATCAATATTTTAAAGTCTACTACTTTAAATCATATAATACTCACAAATTTCTGATTTTTAAAAAATTGCTCACGTACTGCTGCTTCTATTCTATTTTCACATAAAATCTTTCCTCACGACCATTCAGTTGGGTTTCATTCAAGGCAACCTCTTGTTTTAGGAAATACACAGAGACAATCGTCCAAAACTGGTCTTAAATTAAAGACGATCCTGTCAGATGAGCCTGCTTCTTGCCAAATCCCTGGGGCTGTCCACAGAAAATGAATAATGTAAGATTAATGCACTGCATTTGGCAATAATATTTTCTAAAATTGAAGTATGCTAAACTCATCTTAAAAACAAAAGGATAAACAAAAGACTGATGTTGCTTTGTTGCTCAGATTAGTCGTTTGCCTTCCTGATGCCTGAATAGAGCAAAGTAAGACAGAGCAATACTTTTTGTTGAATCGACATCAACTCGTTCCAAATTAAGATTTTATTGAAATATACAAGTACAGAGATTGTAGTGCTAGAAAGTTATCTTTAACAAAGTAATGCTTAAGATTTACTCTCTGCTTTAGGATAAAGGTTGAAGAGTTTATCTTAACACATACAAACCAACTAAATTATGTTTTCATGGTAACGTGGACTTTTTTGACTAAGGCCATCTGTACCAAGTGCTACCAACACTCCTTCAGATTCAGATTTTTTTGATTTATTACATGTACATCAAAATGTACAGTGAAATGCCTTGTTTGCATTAATAACCAAAATAACCCAAGGATGTGCTGGGAGCATTCTGCAAGTGTCACCAAACATTCTGGCATCAACATAGCATACTCATGATATTCAGCAGAACAACACAAGCAACAATAACAAAACACAACAACAGCAAAACAACCAGCCTCTGATACAGACACACAACCCAGAAAGGAGAGACAACTGGAGGAATGCACATAGGGATCAGGTTGCCGAGACCTGGTCAATTCTGATCTCGTGTTGCCCATGTGAAGCTTAATGTAACACATGTGACATTATAGGCTTTCTTCCCACATTCCAAAGAAATGTGGGCTGGCAAATTAATCAGTCACCAGTGCTTAGGCAAATAGTAGAACAAGGAGGGAGGGGGAGGGTGTGACTGGATGGTAATAGTTATTATTTTTATTTTGGAATACAGTGTAGAATAGGCACTTCTGATCCTTAGAGCTATCCCACCAAACAACCCACCGATTTAACCCTGGCCTATTCACAGGACAATTTACAACGACCAATTAACCTACTAACCAGTACATCTTTGGATGGTGGGAGGAGACTGGAGAATCCAGAGGAAACCCACACGTACGTGGGAAGGAACGCACTAGCTTGCTTACAGATGACAGCAGAATTGAATTCTGATGTCACGAGCTGTAACAGCATTGCGCTAACTGCTACACTACCATGGTGTCCAAATTCATGGTATAGGGATAGAATACAGTACATGGAATTAGGATTAATGCACAGCCCTAGGGGGATGAATAGTCTGCTTTGTGTCATAGAAATCTGATTGAATATTCTTTCGTTCTGAATGATCCAAATGACTCGGCCTTAACATCCGTCTGGGACAGAGAAATATTTCCTCTTTCCCTTTGCTAAATGACCTACCCCTCATTCTGAGACTGCTCTAGTTTTCAACTTCAAGCTCTAAATAGTTTGTAAATTTCAACAGCATAGAAACCATAGAAAAACTACAGCACAGAAACAGGCCTTTTGGCCCTTCTTGGCTGTGCCGAACCATTTTCTGCCTAGTCCCACTGACCTGCACATGGACCATATCCCTCCATACACCTCCCATCCATGTATCTGTCCAATTTATTCTTAAATGTTAAAAAAGAACCCGCATTTACCACCTCGTCTGGCAGCTCCATACCCCCACACTCTCTGTGTGAAGAAGCCCCCCCTAATGTTCCCTTTAAACTTTTCCCCCCTCACCCTTAACCCATGTCCTCTGGTTTTTTTCTCCCCTTACCTCAGTGGAAAAAGCCTGCTTGCATTCACTCTATCTATACCTATCATAATTTTATATACCTCTATCAAATCTCCCCTCACTCTTCTACGCTCCAGGGAATAAAGTCCTAACCTATTCAACCTTTCTCTGTAACTGAGTTTCTCAAGTCCCAGCAACATCCTTGTAAACCTTCTCCTTATTAATATCCTTCCTGTAATTTGGTGACCAAAACTGAACACAATACAGGTTTCCCCCACCATCCGAAGGTAGAGCGTTCCTATGAAACGGTTCGTAAGCCGAAATGTCGTAAAGTGAAGAAGCAATTACCATTTATTTATATGGGAAAATTTTGTGAGCGTTCGCAGACCCAAAAATAACCTACCAAATCATGCCAAATAACACATAAAACCTAAAATAACAGTAATATATAGTAAAAGCAGGAATGATATGATAAATACACAGCCTATTCAAAGTAGAAATACTTTTCCACAATCATTGCTGAACTGTTCTTCACTTATTTTTCTAAGTTCAGCGGAATACAGGCATAATGCATTCGAGTTCTCCTCAGGGACCAACGTGCAGAATGCGGTACATATATCACATACAGCAAATAAAATAATACTCACAGACAAATAAAAGTATTCTGTAGATGTAGAAGTTGACATAGTACATATATGACAAACAGTTAAATACATATGCACTTATATTATTGTATACTGTTACTAGCACTGTCATAAGTAATGTGAACTGGGTACTAGCAGGGTGTTCAGATGTCTCACAGTCTGTGGGAAGAAGCTGTTACCCAGCCAAACAGTCCTTGATCTTGCACTGTGGTACCTTCTGCCTGATGGTGGGAGGTCAAAGAGATTGTGGGACAGATGGGAGGGGCCCTTGACAATGCTGAGGGCCTGGTCTTGGATGTGGGTGTGGACAGACACCCTGATGATTCTTTCAACAGTCCTCACAATCTATTACAGGTTCTTGTAGTCCACACTAGCCTTACAATTCCATACCAGGTCAGCAGACTCTCAATGCTGCTCCAAGAAAATGTGGTTAAATTGGGGGTGTGAAGACTCACTCCCCTCAATCTCCTTAAGAGGTGGAGGGAATGCTGTGCTTTCTTGACTAAAGAAGTGGAGTTGAGGGACCAGGTAAGATCACCCAAGATGTGCACTTCCAAGAAACTTGGTGCACCAACTCTTCCACAGAGGAGCTGTTGATATGCAGTAGGAACAGTCCTGATGTCCACAATCATCTCTTTAAGTTTTGTCCATGTTGTTGCATTCACACTAGTCTACAAGCTGCTCTACGTTCTCTATATATGCTGACTCATCTTTGTTGCTGATGAGGCCAACTACTGCTGTTTCATCCATGAACTTAATGATGTGGTGAGAGATGGATCTAACATTACAGTCGTGCACCAACAGTGTGCACAGCAGCAGGCTAAGCACTCAGAGATGTTACTGCCAACATGGACTGTACGAGATCTCTCAGTCAACAATCAAGATCCAATTATAGAGAATTGCTGAGACTAAATAAAGACAGTTTACTAACAGCTTCTGAGGCATGATCATTTGGAATGCTAAACACTATTTTCCAAGAGGGACAGGCCTGAGTAGAGGGCAGAGGCTATTGTACCGTCTGTGAATACATATCAGGTGATATGCAAACTGGTAAGAGTCCGATGCAGTGGGAAGGCAGGATTTAATGCAGTTCATGACCAGCTGCTCCAAGCACTTCATTATTATTGAGGTCAGTGCCACTGAACAGCAGTCGTTAAGCATGTTACCATTAACCTACTAGGCACAAGGATGATGGTGGCAGACCTGAAGCCTGCAGGGAGATTGAATTGTTTCAGAAAGTTGTTTAAGATGTCTGTGAGAATATCTGCTAGCTGGGCTACACAGTCTCTCAGCACGTGACCAGGTACGTTGCTAGGTCCCGTAGCTTTGCATGGTTGATCGTAACTAGGGTCTTCTTCACATCAGCAGTTGTCAGACAGAGTGCCCGTTCCTCAAGGAAGATGCATCTTCCTAGCCGGCACATTATTCAGTGCATCAAACTGTGAGTAGTAGACAACTTAATTTTTAAAATTTATTTGTTGGAGTACAGAGCAGAATAGGCCCTTCTGACCCTTCTAGTTGCACTGGCCAGCAAGTACTCAATTTAATCCTAGCCTAATCTTGACAACTGACAAGACCAATTAACCTACCAAATGCTCTTTGGACGGTGAGAGGAAACGCACGCAATCACAGGGAGAATGTTTAAACTCCCGATAGGCAGTAGCGGGATGAGACGTTTACACCACTACGTGCTGAACTGAGTGTGTAGTCTTGTTTCACCTTCCTGATGACATGTAAAGCGCAGACAGACGCCTTATCACCCAAACTGAAGGCAGCATCCTGTTCTTTCAGCATTGCCTCTCCTGTTAGCCACGGCTTCAGATTGGACCGAGTGGTGAAGGAGTTAATGACAGTGGCGTCTTTGATGCACTTCGCTATAGAACCGGTCACAGATCGTGTATATTCATCCAGGTTTATATGATGATCATAGCTAGCCACCTCCCTGAACATACTCCAGTCCATGCTTTCATAATTGTCCTGTAATGTTGAAGCTGATCCTACTGGCCAGATCCTGATTTCTTTGTGTACTGGTTTGCCTCATTTTGGCAGTAGTCTGTATGCAGGAATTAGCATAAAAGCTAAGTGATCGGAGTATCCAAGGTGGGAGCAGGGTAGGGCAGCCTTGTAGGCCCACAGATGTTAGTGTAAGCCAGGTCTAATATGTTCTCTCTGCTGGTAGCAAAGTCGACATGTTGATAAAATGAATTGTCACCATTCTGAGGAATTTTTATTTGCACTTCCTCCATGACATCCTGTCTTTAAAAAAAGTAAACCAAAATTTCACACAATACTCTATCGACAATGTCCACTGAAGCCCTATATAATCGCAGTAGCATCCCTTTACTCCTACACTCAAATCCTCTCAGAATGGAAGGCATTTTGACTCCTTACTGCATTTCCATATTAACATTGTGAGTTTCATTCAAGAATACCCAAGTCTTTTTGAACATCAATATTTCCAAAATCGTCATCATTGAAAAAATTCTTTTTGTTTTCTACGCCAAAGTGGATGACCTTAATTTATACTGTATTTCAAATTCCATGATGATGTCTACTTACACAGCTTATTCTCGTGAAGCATTTTCTCACCCTGCTCACAGTCATGCTAACGTCATGAGCACCAACTTGGATATAATACTGTGCAAAAGTCTTAGGCTAGCTAGGGTGCCCAAGACTTATGCACAGTACTGTATCTGTCAACGTGGAGCACAGAGCAAGCTTGTAATTCTGGTGGGAGCAAAGGATGTTGGGAATGGTTTCTTTTTTTATATATCGGTTTAAGATGGTGTTGCTGAGGGCGAGTGACATTTTACTGGCGGTTAACAAAACACGAAATACAGCTAAATACTTCATCAATAATACCTTTTCTGTAAAAAAAAATTTATGGTGAATGAACACAATGAAGAGGCAAGCAAAAGCGAGGCTGAGTCAAGGATTGAAGCATGTGGATGCAAAACAAAGCTGAAGCTAGGTTGAGGCATGTTCGAGAAGTTGGGGCATGGTCGAGGCATATTCAGAATGGAGTCGGGGCGGACGGAGCAGAGCAAAGTTGGAGCAGGTTCGGGGCAGTCCACCTGAGCAAGGTTTGATCGATCTAAGCACCGAGCCAATTGCGAAAGGTCAGGTACAGGCCAAAATGTGGCAATGGAGTCCAAGCCCAGAGCTTATTGATACAACAGGGCAAGCACGAGGAAATCTGCAGATAATGGAATTTCAAGCAACACACATAAAAGTTGCTGGTGAACGCAGCAGGCCAGGTAGCATCTCTAGGAAGAGGTACAGGCGACATTTCGGGCCAAGACCCTTCGTCAGGACTAACTGAAGGAAGAGCTAGTAACCGATTTGAAAGTGGGAGGGGGAGGGGGAGATCCAAAATGATAGGAGAAGACCAGAGGGGGAGGGATGGAGCCAAGAGCTGGACAGGTGATTGGCAAAAGGGATATGAGAGGATCATGGAACAGGAGGCCTAGGGAGAAAGAAAAGGGGGAGGGGGGAAGCCCAGAGGATGGGCAAAGGGTATAGTGAGAGGGACAGAGGGAGCAAAAGGAGACAGAGAAAAAGAATGTGTATATATAAATAAATAAATAAATAACAGATGCGGTACGGGGGGGGGGGGGGGGAGGTGGGACATTAGTGGAAGTTTGAGAAGTCAATGTTCATTCCATCAGGTTGGAGGCTACCCAGACAGAATATAAGGTGTTGTTCCTCCAACCTGAAAGTGGCTTCATCTTTACAGTAGAGGAGGCCGTTAATAGACATACCAGAATGGGAATCGGACGTGGAATTAAAATGTGTGGCCACTGGGAGATCCTGCTTTCTCTGGCGGACAGACCGTAGGTGTTCAGTGAAACGATCTCCCAGTCTGCGTCAGGTCTCGTCAATATACAGAAGGCCACATCAGGAGCACTGGACGCAGTATATCACCCCAGCCGACTCACAGGTGAAGTGTCCCCTCACCTGGAAGGACTGTCTGGGGCCCTGAATGGTAGTGAGGGAGGAAGTGTAAGGGCAGGTGTAGCACTTATAACCATATAACAATTACAGCACGAAAACAGGCCATCTCAGCCCTTCTAGTCCATGCCGAACTCCTACTCTCACCTAGTCCCACCGACCTGCACTCAGTCCATAACCCTTCATTCCCTTCCTGTCCGTATATCTATCCAATTTAACTTTAAACGACAACATCGAACCTGCCTCAACCACTTCTGCTGGAAGCTCGTTCCACACAGCTACCACTCTCATAGTAAAGAAGTTCCCCCTCATGTTAGCCCTAAACTTTTGCCCTTTAACTCTCAACTCATGTCCTCTTGTTTGAATCTCCCCCACTCGCAATGGAAAAAGCCTATCCATGCCAACTCTATCAATCCCCCTCATAATTTTAAACACCTCTATCAAGTCCCCTCTCAACCTTCTCCAAAGAATAAAGACCTAACTTGTTCTTCTGCTTACAAGAATAAGTGCCAGGAGGGAGATCGGTGGGGAGGGATGAGGGGGATGAATGGAAGCGAGTCAAGTAGGGAGCAATCCCTGCGGAAAGCAGGGGGGGGGGTGTCAGGAGGGAGAGATGTGCATAGTGCTGGGATCCCGTTGGAGGTGGCGGAAGTTACGGAGAATTATATTTTGGATCCGGAGGCTGGTGGGGTGGTAGGTGAGGACAAGGGGAACCCTACTCCTATTGGGGTGGCGGGAGGATGGAGTGAAAGAAGATGTGCGTGAAATGGGGGAGAAGCGTTTGAGAGCAGAGTTATTGGTGGAGGAAGGGAAGCCCCTTTCTTTAAAAGAGGAAGACATCTCCTTCGTCCTGGAATGAAAAGCCTCATCCTGAGAGCATATGCAGCGGAGACGGAGCAATTGCGAGAAGGGGATGGTGTTTTTGCAAGAGACAGGGTGAAAAGAGGAATAGTCTAGATAGCTGTGAGAGTCAGTAGGCTTATAGTAGACATCAGTAGATAAGCTGTCTCCAGAGATAGAGACAGAAAGATCTAGAAAGGGGAGGGAGGTGTCGGAAATGGACCAGGTAAACTTGAGGGCAGGGTGAAAGTTGGAGGCAAAGTTAATGAAGTCAACGAGCTCAGCATGCGTGTAGGAAGCAGCGTCAATGCAGTCGTCGATGTAGTGAAGGAAAAGTGGGGGACAGATACCACAATAGGCTTGGAACATAGATTGTTCCACAAAGCCAACAAAAAGGCAGGCATAGCTGGGACCCATACAGGTGCCCATGGCTACACCTTTAGTTTGGAGGAAGTGGGAGGAGCCAAAGGAGAAGTTACGAAGAGTAAGGACTAATTCCGCTAGATGGAGCAGAGTGGTGGTAGAAGGGAACTGGTTAGGTCTGGATTCCAAAAAGAAGCGGAGAGCTTTGAGACCTTCCTGAGGGGGAATGGAAGTATATAGGTACTGGACATCCATGGTGAAAATAAAGCAGTGGGGGCCAGGGTACTTAAAATCATCGAAAAGTTTCAGAGCGTGAGAAATGTCACGAACATTCAACAGGTCCTGTGTCTTAGAGCAAGGAACTTAGATGGAGTATCTTGGTCAGCATAGACCTCTTGGGCCAGGACTGTTTCTTTGATCTAATCTTATTGACCACCCATCTGTGTGGCTCTTTATTGAAAGAGTGTTTATGTACGTAGAACATAGAATAGTACAGCACAGTACAGGCCCTTCGACCCATAATGTTGTGCCGACCCTTAAACCCTGCCTCCCATATAACCCCCCACCTTAAATTCCTCCATATACCTGTCTAGCAGTCTCTTAAATTTCACTAGTGTATCTGCCTCCACCACTGACTCAGGCAGTGCACTCCACGCACCAACCACTCTCTGAAGAGTAAAGCCCTAGCTCCCTTAATCCCTGATCATAATGCATTCTCCCTAAACCAAGCAGCATCCTGGTAAATCTCCTCTGTACCCTTTCCAATGCTTCCACATCCTTCCTATAGTGAGGCGACCAGATCTGGACACAGTACTCCAAGTGTGGCCTAACCAGGGTTTTATAGAGCTGCATCATTACCCCGCGACTCTTAAACTCTATCCCTTCTCTTATGAAAGCTGACACTCCATAAGCTTTCTTAACTACCCTATCTATCTGTGAAGCAACTTTCAGGGATCTATGGACACGTACCCCCAGATCCCTCTGCTCCTCCACCCTACCAAGTATCCTGCCATTTACTTTGTACTCTGCCTTGGAGTTTGTACCGCCTCACACTTCTCCGGGTTGAACTCCATCTGCCACTTCTCAGCCCACTTCTGCATCCTATCAATGACTCTCTGCAACCTTCGACAATTCTCTACACTATCCACAACACCACCAACCTTTGTGTTGTCTGCAAACTTGCCAACCCACCTTTCTACCCCCACATCCAGGTCGTTAATAGAAATCACGAAAAGTAGAGGTCCCAGAACCAATCCTTGTGGGACACCACTAGTCACAACCCTCCAATCCACATATACTCCCTCCACCACCACCCTCTGCCTTCTGCAGGCAAGCTAATTCTGAATCCAACTGGCCAAACTTCCCTGGATCCCATGCCTTCTGACTTTCTGAATAAGCCTACCATGTGGAACCTTGTCAAATGCCTTACTAAAATCGATATAGATCACATCCACTGCACTACCCTCATCTATATGCCTGGTCACCTCCTCAAAGAACTCTATCAGGCTTGTTAGACACGATCTGCCCTTCACAAAGCCATGCTGACTGTCCCTGATCAGACCATGATTCTCTAAATGCCCATAGATCCTATCTCTAAGAATCTTTTTCAACAGCTTTCCCACCACAGACATAAGGCTCACTCGTCTATAATTACCCAGACTATCCCGACTACCTCTTTTGAACAAGGGGACAACATTCGCCTCCCTCCAATCCTCCGGTACCATTCCCATGGAACACGAGGACATGAAGATCCTAGCCAGAGGCTCAGCAATCTCTTCCCTTGCCTCGTGGAGCAGCCTGGGGAATACTCCGTCAGGCCCCGGGGACTTAGTCTTAGTCATAGTCATACTTTATTGATCCTGGGGGAAATTGGTTTTTGTTACAGTTGCACCATAAATAATAATAGAACCATAAATAGTTAAATAGTAATATGTAAATTATGCCAGTAAATTATGAAATAAATCCAGGACCAGCCTATGGCTCAGGGTGTCTGACCCTCCAAGGGAGGAGTTGTAAAGTTTGATGGCCACAGGCAGGAATGACTTCCTATGACGCTCTGTGTTGCATCTCGGTGGAATGAGTCTCTGGCTGAATGTACTCCTGTGCCCAACCAGTACATTATGTAGTGGATGGGAGACATTGTCCAAGATGGCATGCAACTTAGACAGCATCCTCTTTTCAGACACCACTATGAGAGAGCCCAGTTCCATCCCCATAACATCACTGGCCTCACGAATGAGTTTGTTGATTCTGTTGGTGTCTGCTACCCCCAGCCTGCTGCCCCAGCACACAACAGCAAACATGACAGCACTGGCCACTACAGACTCGTACAGCATCCTCAGCATCCGTCCTAATGTATTTTAACAACTCCAACACCTCCTCTCCCTTAACATCAACATGCTCCAGAACATCAACCTCACTAATATTGTCCTCACCTTCATCAAGTTCCCTCTCATTGGTGAATACTAAGAGAAGTATTCATTGAGGACCTCGCTCACTTCCACAGCCTCCAGACACATCCTCCTAACTTCACTCCTGTCATCATTTTGTTCTTCACATAATTGAAGAATGCCTTGGTGTTTTCCTTTACCCGACTCCCCAAGGCCTTCTCATGCCCCCTTCTTGCTCTCCTCAGCCCTTTCTTAAGCTCCTTTCTTGCCACCCTATATTCCTCAATAGACCCATCTGATCCTTGCTTCCCAAACCTCATGTATGCTGCCTTCTTCCACCTGACTAGATTTTCCACCTCACTTGTCACCCATGGTTCCTTCACCCTACTATTCTTTATCCTCCTCACCGGGACAAATTTATCCCTAACATCCTGCAAGAGATCGCTAAACATCAATCACATGTCCATAGTACATTTCCCTGCAAAAACATCATCCCAATTCACATCCGCGAGTTCTAGCCTTATAGCCTCATAATTTGCCCTTCCCCAATTAAAGATTTTCCTGTCCTCTCTGATTCTACCCTTTTCCATGATAATGTTAAAGGCCAGGGAGTGGTGGTCACTGTCCCCCAGATGCTCACCCACCGACAAATCTGTGACCTGACCCGGTTCGTTACCCAATACTAGATCTAGTTTGGCATTCTCCCTAGTCGGCCTGTCAACATACTATGAGAAGAATCCGTCCTGGACGCACTTAACAAACTCTGCCCTGTCTAAACCATTGGAACTAATCAGGTGACAATCAATATTAGGGAAGTTAAAGTCACCCATGATAACAACCCTGTTATTTTTGCACCTTTCCAAAATCTGCCTCCCAATCTGCCCCTCTGTATCTCTGCTGCTACCAGGAGGCCTATAGAATACCCCCAGTAGAGTAACTGCTCCCTTCCTGCTCCTGATTTCTACCCATACTGACTCAAAAGATGATCCTGCTACATTACCCACCCTTTCTGTAGCTGTAATAGTATCCCTGACCAGTAATGCCACCCCTCCTCCCCTTTTCCCCCCTCTCTATCCCTTTTAAAGCAGTGAAATTCAGGAATATTGAGGATCCATTCCTGCCCTGGGCCAGTCAAGTCTTTGTAATGGCCACTACATCAAAATTCCATGTATGTATCCAAGCTCTCAGTTCATCAGCTTTGTTCCTGATGCTTCTTGCATTGAAGCACATGCACTTTAGCCCTTCTACCTTACTACCTTTATACCCTTTATTCTGCTTCTCTTTCCTCAAAGCCTCTTTATATGATAGATGTATTTTATGTATTTTAAATTGTTTACCCCTTGCCAATATAGAAATTGGTTAATAACTTTTTGAAAATGTCTGTAATTTTTTCTCTTTCATAACTCAGGCACTATTTTTTAAAGCAAATTGATATCGAGGGTTAATCATAAAATTAAATACGCTTACTGTCCGTGGTTTACAAAGCTTAACATTTTCATAATATATAATTGACAGCAAAACATGAAATATTTGTATTATATATTCAATCAATCTGCTTGATAAATTTACCTCTGAATTTGAGGTATACCCACTAAAACATTGCCTGGTCAATCTTTTGAAAGGTTCTCTTTAATTCTATGTCTATTGGTGATAATTCTATCTTCATTGGCAGCCTTCTGTAGAATTATCTACCCAATATGGAAGGGTCGTTTAACTAGTCAAGATATAATCAAGATAAAGTCTTTTTAAAAAATTGATTCTTTTTCCAAAGGATAGCAATACAATCCTGTTTCTTTTGAGAAGGTTATAACCTTCCTGCTTCCTTTGAATCTGCAGCCTTTAATCACCTAGATGGGCATCATATGGATGTATATATCATAGCTTTGCCATGGACTTCTTGGCATTCCTGCTATCAAGAGGCTGTCCAGTACCATCTATGGAGCAGAATCTGAGAGAAGCAATGAATACTGGACATGAGTGTAATGCCTAAATTCCAGGAATAAATTAGTGCAAACACGAGAAAATCTGCAGATGCTGGAAATTCAAGGAACGCACACAAAATGATTCTTTGAAAAAATTCTCCAAGTTTGACTTTCCCTATAAGTAAAAGCATCTATGCGTAGATTTAGTCACAATAAATCAAACTCACGAACAGAGGCTAAGTGAATTGGAAAGAGTTTTGGGAGACAAAGACAAAGTGAATTCAACAGGAGTGCAAGCCACAGAGACTAGGTGAACTTGAAAGGAAATTGGACAGCAGAGGTGCTGCAGAATTAAAAAAAGCACTTTAAAAATCTTTCACAGCATATAAAATAATCAGTCACCTAATGGTAAAGGCACTTTCGTATTTTCTCCATTAGCTGAGTTACATTAATAGAGACATAGCACAGCCTCTTAGATTCATGGAGTGCATAATTTGCACCATGTGGGAACTCCAAGATACATCAATCTGTCTTGCACAACCTTAAGGAGGGAATTCATAGTTTTTAAATTTGAACAGTAGCTGATGTCAGTGCAGTCCAATACGAACTGCACAATTAAGATGATGCTCATCCTGTAGGTCAAAAATCAGACAGAGAAGGAATTAAGAGAGGTAAGTAAGCTGATAATTCAAGAAATCCCGAGGTCATCAAATTCAGAGTACTTTGTCCAAAGTAAAGCCAGAGTCGAGACCACAGCACCAACCGTACAGAAAAGGAGCAGAAGTGTCAAAATTAAGGAAGCATTTCCACAAAGTGATTCCAAACAGCTGAAAATACATAAACACTCTTTCAATGAAGTCCCACACAGGTGGGTGGCCAACAGGATTAGAGTCATACAGTTATACTGCATGGAAACAGACTCTTTAGATAAAGTTTAAGGGAATGGGGAATTCTCAGATCCCTGTAAACAATGGATTCAGTATTGACCATGTCTGTGACTGCAGTGTGTTTGAATAATGTCTCACAGCTGCTTTCTTTGGAGCAAGATAATTAAAGTTTGCCCAGATCCACACCAGATGTCTCTGGGCTTTTCACACCTTTTTTGATAAAAAGCAGTACCTGATGGAAATTAGACAGAACATTCCTTTCTTAATTAAAGCACAAATTTGATGGATGTTCTTATCTTTGTAATTAAGTTGTATCTCCAGCAAACCAGGTAGGACATTCTTTTCTTAATTAAGGTGGCTGGAGTGTCTAACAAATTGATTGTACTTTTGTATCAATAGTCCATTGACTTGAGCGGAATGGTTATCAAACTGATTGTTCTTTTGTATCGGTGGCCTTATAACTTCTGACAATTCTGATATCGGGCAGTGAACTTGTAGAACCACCGGGGAGATGAGAAAGGTTCTTTCCCTGATGTCGGGTCCAAGCTCACTCGCCGGCTGAGCTCGAAGAAATAAACGGGTGGAAAGATAAGTAATGATCTTTTTGTGCTGTCGTTATTTGATCCAGCAAAGTTACGTTTACACTTTGGCCCAAAGGATCTACGCTAACCTGGTGCCAACAGTAAACACTGTACTACTAAAAATACTGGTGGAAGTGAATGACCAGAAATGACTCATGGTCCATGTCAGTATTAACGTCATAGACAGAATAAAGAAATAAAATGCTCAGAACTGACTCAGACTAAGGAAAGCACAAGGTCAAAAGGTATTACTCATACACTACATACCAATAGGTTTAAAAGTAGGAAGAGCACCCTGATAATTGCATGGCTCCAAAAATGGTGCAGGATGCGGACCATTGAGAAGGGGTCTGCTTCATCAAGACAGATTACACATTGGACCCAACACCAATATCCTTGCCACAAGGTTTGGTTGTGCTATAGGGCTATTTTAAACTAATTTGGTAGAAGGATTAGTTATAGGAAGACAGCGCAGAAAAAAGCAAAACTGGGCAGATACGAATGAGTGACAGAAATTGCACTATAGCAGAACTAAGTCAAGTTTATAAATACTAAGAAGTGTATCTAGTAAGGCTGATGAGTTGCAGTTGCAATTAACTATGTGGGATTATGATCCTGTGGCAGTAACAGATCCAAGGATAGGAGTAAGTTCCAAATATTCCTCGATACAAGGCAATTCAAAAAGATCAAAGGAGACCACCTGCTGTTTTCACCAAGATTATTGCTGGGTTTGAGAGACAAGATGCCTTGGAACAACCAAATGTAAAATCAATCTAATTAGAGTTATGAAAAAATGTTCTTTTGCAATCTGGGATAAGAGAACTCTTTGACTCAAGATTGCTTGATTTATAAATTTTTGTTACTACATCACTGATGTTTAACATTTGTGTTTGACTAACAGGACAACTTTTGCTACATGTCAAGTGCGCTACTTTTCATTCATTTTTGGTAATTAAACCATATGCATTCCACTTAGCAAAAATTTACTTAAGATATTTTCCAGGAATTTTGAGGAACCAATATGTAAGGAAATTGCAGAAATGTGCAATAATATATGCACTAAGATGGTGAGTTTCTCAAGAAGCTTATAGGAACTTCCTTCAAAGTTCAAAGTAAAATTTATTATCAAAGTACATATATGTTACCACAAACAATCCTGAGATTCTTTTTCTGCGGGCATACTTAGCAAACCTACAGAACAGTAACTGTAAATTGTAAACAACTGTGCAAAAGCAGATAATAAATAAATAGCAATAAATAATGAGTGTGAAATAACAAGATAAAAGGGTCCTTAAATGAGTGTAGTTATCCCCTTTTGTTCAAGACCCTGATGGTTGAGGGGTAGTAACTGTTCTAAAATCAGGTAGTGCACGTCCTGAGGTAACTGTACCTTCTAACTGATGCAGCAGTGAGAAAAGAGCACGGCCTGCGTGGTAAGGATCTTTGATGACTGATGCTGCTTTTCTACAGCAACGTTTCGTGTAGATGTGCTCAGTGGTTTGGATGTTTTTACCCATAATGTACTGGGACAAATCCACTACCTTTTGTAGGATTTTCGCTCAAAGACATTGGTGTTCCCATACCAGGCTATAACGCAGTCAACGCACTTTCCATCACACATCTATAGAAGTTTGTGAAAGTTTCTGATGACATGCCGAACATCCGCAAACTCCTGAGGAAGTAGAAGCGCTATCATGCTTTCTTTGCAATAATATTTATATGATGGGTCCATGTTCACCAGTACATTTCTGGCGAAACATTGGTCTAGATTTTCTGGAACAAGTATCAATAGAGAAACATCTAGAAAGAGTAATTATGTTTTTATTAGTATAGCTATATGTCCAGCTACAGATCACTCCAAAGTTAAAACAGTCATTTGAAGAAGGGCCAATTTCAATATGACTAGACCTGGTCTACATAATTAGAATCAGCCTGGCAGGCAAAAATGTAATTCAATAATAACACAACCATAAGTAGGGGTGTTCCAGATACAGTCTAGTTAAATTCCTATAAGGGAGAACAGAAAGGAACTTAGAAGCCAGAGCTCCATGATGACAAAATGTAAGATGAGGCAGAAAACAAGAACATATGACAGGTTGTTAACATACAACTAGATACAGTATGTAGAAAGCAGAGGAGAGGAAGTAAAAAGAAAAGGAAATAAGAGATAAAACGAGAACAGAAAAGGGCAGTCAGCTAAGTTAAAAGGAAATGTAGAAATAATCTAAGGGCATATCAACAGGAAACGGTTGCAAAGGATTTGGGGCTGATCAGACACCAAAATGGAAAATCAGTTTGAAAAAAAAAGGACGCAATAAGGTTTTAAATGCCTTGCATCAATCATCATCAAGTTTCAAAGTAAACTTAAATGGGCTAAAATCACTGTGAAAAGTTGTTCATTGGTGACACAATTTGAGGTTTAAAAAGAGCTTAGATGCTTTTGGGACCGTTCAGTAGGCTGCAATCATTAACAATCCAGGCACTCCACAAGGGCCAATAAAAAGAAGCAACGGAGAGAAGAGGAGTGCAGTAGTATTATGATTATGAAACTGCATAATTAGAGAAGCAGATAGTAGATTCTGTAGACATGAAAGAGACACCAGATAGTACGTAGCCTCCCAGGTGCCAGGGTCAGAGATATCTCAGATCAGGCCCAAAGCATTCTAAAGGGGGAGAGTGAACAGCTGGAAGTTGTGGTTAATACTGGTATCAACAACATAGGTAGGAGAAGAGAGGAGGTCCTAAAGAGAGAATGTAGGAAGTTAGGTAGAAAGCTGAAAAGAAGGACCTCCAGGCTAGTAATCTCTGGATTGCTTCCTGTGCCTTGTGCCAGTGAAGCATGAGTAGGATGGTTTTGCAGATGAATGCATGACTGAGAAATTGATGCAGGGGGCAGTGTTTCAGATTTCTAGATTATTGGGATCTCTTCTGGGCATGACCTGTACAACAAGGACACCTGAATCCAAGGGGGGGCCTCCTTGCGGGGCAGGTTTTCTAGATCTGTTTGTGTGTGGGGGGGTGGATTGAACTACTTTGGCAGGGGGATAGGAACCAGAGTGATAGGGCTTAGGATTGGATGCACTAGATGCAGTGTGTAGTAACAGTGTGAGAAAAGACAGGCAATACTAGAGTAAAATTGCAGTCAGTGGGATGAATTAATGTGTAACAGGGCCAGAATTGAAAAGGATGATGAATAGAGACTAAAGGTATATTTGAATGCATGCAGTACATGGAATAAAGCAGATAATCACGCAGTTAAGAGATTGGCAGGTACTAGTCGTGGCTGAGAAAAAGAGCATAGTTGGGAGTTTTACGAACAAGGATACACATTGTACCGAAAGGACAGGCAGGCAGAGGAGGTGCCGTGGCTCTGCCGGTTAAAATATGAAATCAAATCCTTAGAAAGAAGTGACATGGGATCAGGAGATGTAGAATCCCTGTGGGTAGAATTAAGGAACTGTAAGAAAAAAAGACCCTGAAGGGAATTATATACAGGCCTCTAAACAGTAGCTAGAACAAGGCCTAGAAATCGAGAAATAGAAAAGGCATGTAATAAGGGCAATGTTGTGATAATCATAGGGGATTTCAATATGCAGGCTGATTGGAAAAAATAAGGTTGGTACTGGATCTCAAGAAAGAGGGAGTCTACAAATTCCATGAAGTAGCTTTTTAGAACTGCTTATGGTTGAGCCCACTTGGAGAATGGCCCAGATTTGAATAGGGAACATAAGGTATTAGAACCCTTAGGAGGAAGTGATCAAAATATGACAGAATTCATCCTGCAGTCTGAGGAGAAGGTAAAATTGGATATATCAGTATACCAGAGGAGTAAAGTAAATTATAGAAGCATGAGAGAGCAGATGTGTATTGGAGGGGTCGTGACTGTCACGTGACAGCACTGCCCATTTACCTGGTCGAACGACATGCCACCTGCCAATCAAGGTTTGACCCCTCCTCGCCCATCAATGCACACCTAACCATTGGGCCCTTTAATTAACCTTGTACTTGACCTCGGGCAACTGGCCTTTGTAATCAGCTTAACCCTGCTGGCACCAAGCCATTGGCTTCCCTGTGAATCACCTGGGCTGGACTCATCAGTCCTGCTGCACTATAAAGGAAGCCACGTGTGCTCGACCCTCTCTCTTTTTTGCTACCTCCGAGGGACCACCCTGCCGTTGGTGAGTTGTGCATTGAGTAGGGTTAGGGGTGTGGGTATCATCCTTAATATCATAACAGCCGTGTCTGCACAGAGTCAAGGGTGTCAGGTATTGTATTGACTTTTCCCTTGGGGGGTGTGCACGCGCATGCGGGCACTTTGTTCCAACGCAATTTTACTTATTGTCTGTGTGTTTTATTGCTGATCCGACTACCGTAAATTGTGTGTGCGTGTTGCTTTTGTTGCCATTTTCCCACGTTTGCCTTCTGTAAATAAAATCCTTTACTACCAAGACTGTGTCCAGAGTCCTCGCCTTTGAGACCCATCGAATCTGTTTCCTCACTTATAACAAGATGGCCAAAGTTGATTGGAAGGGGACACTAGCAGGGATGATGGCAAAGCAACAATGACTGGATTTCTAGGAGCAATTCAGAAGGCACAGGCAAGACACATTGCAAAGACAAAGAAGTATTCTAAAGGGAGGGTAAGACAATCATGGCTGACAGGGGAAGTCAAAGACAGCACAAAAGCAAAAGAGGGGCCATATAAAAGAGCAAAAATTAATGGGAAGGTAGTGGATTGGGAAGCTTTTAAAAACCAACAGAAGGCAAGTAAAAAAACCTATAAAGAGAAAAGAGATGAAAAAGAAGGTAAGCTAGCCAATAAAAAAAAAGAGGGTACAAGATTTTCTTTTCCAGATATGTAAAGAGTAAAAGAGAGATGAGAGCAATATCAAACTGCCAGAAAATTATGCTGGAGAGGTACTAATGGGGGACACAGAAATGGTGGATGAACTTAATAAGTACATTGCGTACGTCTTCACTGTGGAAGACACTAATTCTAATTTCTGCAGAATGCCAGAAATTAGAATGTGTTCTGAGGCAGAAGTGAGTGTCATTGCTATTACTAAGAAGATGCTTGGGAAGCTGAAAAGTCTGAAAGCTGATGTGTCACCTGGACCAGATGGACTACACCCCAAAGTTCTGAAAGAGGTAGCTAAAGAAATTGTGGGACATTAGTAATGATCTTACAAGAATCACTAGATTCTGTAACAGTTCCAGAGGACCAGAAAATTGCAAATAATGTCGTTCCACTCTTTAAAAAAGAAGAGAGGTGGAAGAAAAGAAATTTTATGTCAGTTAGCAGGACACCAGTGAATGGAAAGATCTGGGAGTATGTTATTAAGGATGAGGTTTCAGGGCACTTGGAGTCACATGATAAAATAGGCTAAAGTCAGCATGGTCTCTTTAAGGGGAAATCTTGCCTGACAAGTTTATTGGAATTTCTTGAAGAAATTACAGGAAGGATAGACAACGACAGCCAATGGATTTTGTTTATTTGGATCTTTAAAAGACCTTTGACAAGGTGCCACACATGAGGCTGTTTAACAAGAGCCCATGGTATTACTGCAAAAAACACTCCTGGACAGATGATTAGCTGAGTGGCAAAGGCTGGGAATAAAGGGAGCCTTTTCTGGTTGGCTGCTGGTTCCACAGGTGTCATGTTGGGACCGCTTTTTATATTGTATGTCAGTGATTTGGATGAAGGAATTGATGCTTTGTGGCCAAGTTTGTGGATGGTATGAAGATAGCTGGAGGGGCAGGTAGGGTTGAGGAACCACAGAGTCTGCAGAAAGACAGATTGAGGGAAGGCAAGGAAGTGATAAATGGAAAATAGAGGAGGGAAGTGCATGGTCATGCACTATGGTAGAAGGAATAAAGGCATGGTCTGTTTTCGAAAAGGGGAGAAAATTCAATAATCAGAGGTACAAAGGGATTTGGGAGCCCTTGAGCAGGATTCACTAAGCGTTAACTTACAGGATGAGTCAATGATAAGAAAGGCAAATACAATGTTAGCATTCATTTCGAGAGAACTAGAATATAAGAGCAAGGATGTAATACTGATGCTTTATAAGGCATTGGTCAGACCACATTTGGAGTACTGTGAACAGTTTTGAGCCCTTTATCTAAAAGATGTGCTAGTGATGGAGAAGGTCCAGAGGAGATTCATGAGAATGACCCCAGGAATAAAAGAGTTAATGTATGAGGAGCCGTTGATGGCTCTGGGCCCGTACTAGCTGGAGTTTAGAACAATTGGGGGGGGGTGGGGAGGGTAAATCATTGAAGCTATTGCATATTGAAAGGCTTAGATAGAGTGGACACACATCAAAGATGCTGGCGAACACAGCAGGCCAGGCAGCATCTCTAGGAAGAGGTACAGTCGACGGTTCAGGCCGAGAACCTTTGTCAGGACACTTCGACAGCAACTTTGATGTATGTTGCTTGAATTTCCAGCATCTGCAGAATTCCTCGTGTTTAGATAGAGCGGATGTGGTGAGGATGTTTCCTGTTGTGGTTGAGTCTATGACCCGAAGGCACAGCCTCAAAATAAAGAGACATGCACTTAGAACAGAGATATGGAAAAATTTCTTTTGCTAGAGGATGATGAATTTGTGAAATTCATTGCCACAGATGACTGAGCAGACAAGATATTGGGTATATTTAAGGCAGAGTTTGATAGGTTCTTGATTAATCAGGGTGTCAAAGCTTCAGTGAGAAGGCAGGAGAATGGGGCTATGAGGGATAATAAATCCGCCATGATGGAAAGGTGGAGAAGACTTGATGAGGCAAACAGCATGATTCTGCTCCTATATCTTAGGGTCCTATTTATTATCAAAGTACATACAGTATATGTCACCATATAGAACCGTGAGATTTATTTCCTTGAGGGCATCCACAATAAATAAACAGAAGCATAAAATAATAAGCACAAGCACAGGCTCTTCTCAAACACGAAAAGAGAGCCTTTAGATCAGGAGATAGGGAGGAATTGAAACATGCAGAGGGAGCTAAAGGAGAAGATCAAGGTGTCTAAACAGGAATACAAGAGAGAGCTGGAGAACAAGTTTGGGCATAATAGCAGATGAAAGGTGTGGAGAGGCATGAACACCATAAGCCGAGCTGTACAGCCTCAGAATGCAGCCATGAATGGGCTAATGAATTCAACCAATTCTTCAATAGATTTGACAATTGCCCTTCTGTGAACACCTCCCTCAGCACACCAGCCCAGGTGCCAAGGCACCCAATGCTCCCTCAACACCAACACCTCATCTCCTCTCACCTCAACACGTGGATGAACAACACAGACTACCACTGTCTAAATCCCCTCCTTGCCCAAGCACCTACCATCCATGCCTCCATATACCAACTGCTATCGTCCTGATCTTCACCTCCCCCCGTCATCATGGACTCACCTTCACTTCTGAGCAGGTGAGAAGGGCTCTGGGGAAGCTCAGAGATGGCAAAGCATGTGGACTAGATGATGTGAAAGCCAAGACCCGAAGGAGTGTGCTGAGCAGCTGTGCGAAGTTCTTCAGCACAGTTTCAATCTGACTCTCAGCCTGGAAAGGGTCCCGACTATGTGGAAAACACCATGTGTGGTCCCAGTACCCAAGGGCCAACCAAAGTCTTGAATGACCGCAGTCCAGTAGCCCTGACCTCACACATCATGAAGATCCTGGAGAGGCTGGTCCTGGCTCTCCTCTGACCCCTGGTCAGATCAGCACCTGATCCTCTGCAGTTTGCTTACCAGAACACATTGGAGTCGACAGTACTGTCACCTCCCTGCTGAACAGAGCCATTTGGATAAGCAGGGCAGCACTGTGAGGATCATGGTTTTTGATTTCGCTGGTGCCTTCAATGCAATACAGCCCTCATTGCTGGGGGTAAAACTCCATTCAATACAAGTTGGCACTTCTATTGTATCCTGGATAATGGACTACATAAGAGTTCGTGCGGCTTCAGAACTGCATGTCAGACATGGCTATAAAGCAGCACAGGGGCCCCACGAGGGACTGTATTGGCTCCCTTCCTGTTAATCCTGTATACCTTGAACTTTAGATACAACACTGAGCCATGTCATCTGCAGAAATTCTCTGATGATTCAGCAATAGTTGGGTGTAGAAAGGAAGGATGGGAGGATGAATACAGGGCCCTGGTGGAGGACTTTGTCAAATGGTGCAAGCTAAATCATCTACAGCTCAACATCAGGAAGACAAAGGAGATGGTGATGGACTTTAGGAGGACTAAGCCTGCACTGCTCCCTGATGGTGAGGACCTGTAAGTAGCTGGGGGTGCACCTGGATGAGTGGAGCACCAACAAAGTTGTTGTGTACAAAAGGGTCAGAATTGCCTCTACTTCCTGAGGAGACTGAGGTCATTTGGAGTATGCAGGCATCTCCTTCACATGTTCTACCAGTCTGTTGTCGCCAGTACAATCTTCTATGTGGTGGTGTGCTGGGGCAATGGCATCAACACAAGTGAGGCCAACAGGCTCAATAAACTGATTAGAAAGGCTAGATCTGTTATAGGAATCAAAATGGACACACTATGGGCTATGGTAGAACAAAGGACCCTATGGAAAATCCTGACAATTCTGGAAAATAATTCTCACCTTCTGCATACCAACTTGGCTGAACAGAGGAGCACTTTTAGTAACGCAACTGCACTGCTATATGAGGTCATTCTTGCCCTCAGCCATTAGACTCTATAATAAGTCAGCCTATAGGTGGGGAAGTGATGACGTCCTCCCGTTAGAGACTGTTTGAGGTAATTTATTTTTTAGTCTCTCTATTTGTCTACTAATATTTGTATATCTGTGCACTTGTAATGCTACTGTGTCACTGTAATTTCCTTTGGGATCAATAAACCATCTATCTAAAATAATAATAATAAATAAGCAATAATAATTATCAAGAACATGAGATGAAGTGTCCTTGAAAGTGAGTCCATCGATTGTGGGAACAGTTTAGTATTGGGCTGAGTGAAGTTATCCCCACTGGTTCAAGAGCCTGATAGTTAAGGGGCAATAACTGTTCCAATATTTGGTGGTGTGGGTCCTGAGACTCATGTGTCTCCTTCCTGATGAATACTGGGAAGAGATCATGGCCTAGATGGTGAGGGTCTCTGATGATAGATACTACTTTTCTGCAACAGCGCTCAATGGTGGGGAGGGCTTTACCCGTGATAGACTCGGCCACATCCACTACTTTTTGCAGGATTTTCCATCCAAGGCCATTGGTATTTATACCAGGCTGTGATGCAACCAGTCAACATACTCTCCACTGCATATTATACAAGTTTGACAAAGTTTTAAATGACATGCCAAATCTTTACAAACTTCTAAGAAAGTAGAAGTGCTGCTGAGCTTTCTTCACATTGCATTTACGTGCTGGACCCTCTGAAATGATACACTGATGAATTTAAAATTGCTGACCTCTCTCTACTGATGAGGACTTGCTCATGGACCTCCAGTTTTTTCCTCCTGTAGTCAATAATCAGCTCCTTAGTCTTGCTGTTATTGAGTGAGAGTTTGTTGTTGTGGCAGCACTCAGCCAGATTATACACCACCTTTGATTCAGCCAGCCAATGACAGTGGTATCGTCCGCAAACTTGTGGCACTGGACTGTGCTTAGCCTCTCAGTCCTAAGTATAAAGCAAGTAGAGCAGGGGACTAAGTACACAGCTTCATGTTGCACCTGTGCTGATTGCTTTTTGGAGGCGAGGCCGTTGCCAATCCAAAATGACTGGAGTCTGCAAATGAGGAAATCAAGGATTCAGCTGCACTAGGAGATACTGAGGCCCAGGTCTTGGAGCTTATTGATTAGATTTGAGGGGATGACAGTATTAAATGCAGAGTTGTATTCAATGAAGAGCATCCTGATGTATGCATCTTCAATGTCCTGCTATTCCAGGGTTGAGTGAAGAGCCAATGAAATGGCATCTGTTGTTGACCTGTTGTGATAGTAGGTCGGCTGGTGGCGCAGTGAGATCAGCACCGGGCTCGAGAACGGAGGTTCCCGAGTTCGATCCAGTGACAGACCGCCCCTGTGCGTGCTCTCCATCCGCGCCGGGTTGATGTTGAGCTCGCAACTTGGCCTCGTAAAATAATACTACAAAATATCTGTGCGAGGAGTGGCACCCCACATGGCCTTTCGAACTGCACCTTGTAAGGCATGAAAATGCCTGACGCTGGCCTCTCAGATCTGAGTCGACACCACCATCATCATGTGATAGTAGGCAAATTGGAACAGACCAAAGTCACTCCTCAGCAGGAGCTGATATGTTTCATCCCAATCTCTCAAAGCACTTCATCACAGTGAATGTAAACTTAGGTTCTCAGCCTTAGCCTCTCTGTGTTTGTAGCCCGGATACTGAACTTTTTGCTGTTGGACTCTGCCCATATTATTTGCCAAGGGAAATCTCGCATGCAATTGTGGTTGTTGTGTACATCCCTCCCTCTGTCAACCCATCATTTACACCGTCATAGCCAGATTACAAACTCAGCACCCGAGTGCCCTCATTACCATCTTGGGTGACTTCAACCATGTTACCATGGCTAGAACACTGCCCAACTTCACGCAGTACGTCAGCTGTACAACCAGAGGGGAGAGGACTCTGGATTCGATATATGCTAATGTTAAGGATGCATACAGCTCCTCTCCGCTCCCCCCATTGGGAAGGTCAGATCACAACCTGGTGCATCCAAAACCCTGCTACGTGCCTCTGGTGAAGAGTAAACCTGCAACCTCGAGGACAGTGAGGAAATGGTCGGAGGAGGCTTATGAGGCGCTCCAGGGTTAAACACAGAAACATAGAAAATAGGTGCAGAGGTAGGCCATTCGGCCCTTCAAGCCTGCACCGCCATTCAGTATGATCATGGCTGATCATCCAACTCAGCATCCTGTACCAGCTTTCCCTTCATACCCCCGATCCCTTTAGCCACAAGGGCCATATCTAACTCTCTCTTAAATATAGCCAATGAACTAGCCTCAACTATTTCCTGTGGCAGAGAATTCCACAGATTCACCACTGTCTGTGTGAAGAAGTTTTTCCTAATCTCGGTCCTAAAAGGCTTCCCCTTTATCCTCAAACTGTGACCCCTCGTTCTGGACTTCCCCAACATCGGAAACAATCTTCCTGCATCTAGCCTGTCCAATCCCTCTAGGATTTTATACGTTTCAATAAGATCCCCCCTCAATCTTCTAAATTCCAATGAGTATAAGCCTAGTTCATCCAGTCTTTCATCATATGAAAGTCCTGCCATCCCAGGAATCAATCTGGTGAACCTTCTTTGTATTCCCTCTATGGCAAGGATGTCTTTCCTCAGATTAGGGGACCAAAACTGCACACAATACTCCAGGTGTGGTCTCACCAAGGCCTTGTACAACTGCAGTAGTATCTCCCCGCTCCTGTACTCGAATCCTCTTGCTATAAATGCCAGCATACCATTCGCCTTTTTCACTGCCTGCTGTACCTGCATGCCCACTTTCAATGACTGGTGTATAATGATACCCAGGTCTCGTTGCACCTCCCCTTTTCCTAATCGTCACCATTCAGATAATAATCTGTTTTCCTGTTTTTGCCACCAAAGTGGATAACCTCACATTTATCCACATTAAATTGCATCTGCCATGAATTTGCCCACTCACCTAACCTATCCAAGTCACCCTGCATCCTCTTAGCACCCTCCTCACAGCTAACACTGCTGCCCAGCTTCGTGTCATCCGCAAACTTGGAGATGCTGCATTTAATTCCCTCATCCAAGTCATTAATATATATTGTAAACAACTGGGGTCCCAGCACTAAGCCTTGTGGTATCCCACTAGTCACTGCCTGCCATTCTGAAAAGGTCCCAGTTATTCCATTGTTTTGAGGTGACAGACTGGCAGGCACTCTGTGAGCCACATGGAGAAGATATTGATGGGCTCACAGAGTGCATCACTGATTACAGCAACTTCTGTGTGGACTGCAATGTTCCGACAAGAACTATCCTTTGTTATTCAAATAACAAGCCATGGGTAACAAAGGACATTAAGGACCTCCTGAACGCTAAAAAGAGGGTGTTTAGAGATGGAAATAGGGAGGAGCTGAGGGCAATACAGAGGGACCTGAAAGACAGGATCAGGGAGGCTAAAGACAGGTATAGGAGGAAGCTTGAGTGGAAACTCCAACAGAACAACATGAGAGAGGTCTGGAGGGGGATGAGGACCATCACTGGGTTCCGGCAAACTAGCAACAGAGGAGCTGAAGGCAGTGTGGACAGGGCCAATGAACTTAACCTGTTCTTTAACAGATTTGACATTGTGGCCCCTGCCCATCCCCCACATGAGTCATCTGTTGTCGGCCCCCAACCAACACATATTCCACTCTCCCCTCCAACCCCTCTTCACAGTCCCCCACCCTGCTCTCATGACTATACCCCTTCCCCACATGAAACCACCACGGTGGGCTTCACAGCTGAACAGGTGAGAAGACAGCTGAAACGTCTCAACCCAAGCAAGGCTGCAGGACCGGATGGTGTCAGTACCAGGGTGCTCAAAGCCTGTGCCCCTCAGCTATGTGGAGTACTTCGCCATGTCTTCAACCTGAGCCTGAGGCTCCGGAGGGTTCCTGTGCTGTGGAAGACGTCCTGCGTCGTCCCTGTGCCGAAGATGCCGCGCCCCAGTGGCCTCAATGACTTCAGACCGGTGGCATTGACCTCCCACATCATGAAGACCCTGGAGAGACCTGTTCTGGAGCTGCTCCGGCCTATGGTCAGGCCACACTTAGATCCCCTCCAGTTCGCCTACCAGCCTTGACTAGGAGTTGAGGATGCCATCGTCTACCTGCTGAACTGTGTCTACGCCCACCTGGACAAGCCAGCGAGCACTGTGAGGGTCATGTTTTTTGACTTCTCCAGTGCGTTCAACACTATCCGCCCTGCTCTGCTGGGGGAGAAGCTGACAGCGATGCAGGTGGATGTTTCCCTGGTATCATGGATTCTTGATTACCTGACTGGCAGACCACAGTACGTGTGCTTGCAACACTGTGTGTCCGACAGAGTGATCAGCAGCACTGGGGCTCCACAGGGGACTGTCTTGTCTCCCTTTCTCTTCACCATTCACACCTCAGACTTCCACTACTGCACAGAGTCTTGTCATCTTCAGAAGTTTTCAGATGACTCTGCCATAGTTGGATGCATCAGCAAGGGAGATAAGGCTGAGAACAGGGCTACGGTAGGAAACTTTGTCACATGGTGTGAGCAGAATTATCTGCAGCTTAATGTGAAAAAGACTAAGGAGCTGGTGGTAGACCTGAGGAGAGCTAAGGTACCGGTGACCCCTGTTTCCATCCAGGGGGTCAGTGTGGACATGGTGGAGGATTACAAATACCTGGGGATACAAATTGACAATAAACTGGACTGGTCAAAGAACACTGAGGCTGTCTGCAAGAAGGGTCAGAGCCGTCTCTATTTCCTGAGGAGACTGAGGCCCTTTAACATCTGCCGGACGATGTTGAGGATGTTCTACGAGTCAGTGGTGGCCAGTGCGATCATGTTTGCTGTTGTGTGCTGGGGCAGCAGGCTGAGGGTAGCAGACACCAACAGAATCAACAAACTCATTCGTAAGGCCAGTGATGTTGTGGGGATGGAACTGGACTCTCTGGCGGTGGTGTCTGAAAAGAGGATGCTGTCCAAGTTGCATGCCATCTTGGACAATGTCTCCCATCCACTACATAATGTACTGGTTGGGCACAGGAGTACATTCAGCCAGAGACCCATTCCACCCATATGCAACACAGAGTGTCATAGGAAGTCATTCCTGCCTGTGGCCAATGACCCTTGGAGGGTCAGACACCCTGAGCCAATAGGCTGGTCCTGGACTTATTTCCTGGCATAATTTGCAAATTACTATTTAACTATTTATGGTTTTATTACTATTTAATTATTTATGGTGCAACTGTAACGAAAACCAATTTCCCCCGGGATCAATAAAGTATGACTATGATGAAGTCGATAGTCAATGAGGCAGGTGAGCACCTCAGATTGCCAAAGCGAGAGGTTAAAGATGTCAGTGAACGCTCCAGCGAGATGATCAGCACAGGTCTGGAGTACTGGGCCAGGAACCCTGTCCAGATGCTTTCTGTAGGTTCACCCTCGTGAAGGATGTTCTCACATCGACCTCAGAGACCGAAATCACAAGGTCATCAGGGACTGTGAAGTTTATGAATATTCTTCACGTTTTGACAGTCAAAGAGAGCATAAAAGGCATTGAGCTCACCTGGCACTGAAATGTTCTTGTTATCTCCGTCGATTGTTTTCACTTTGGAGGAGATGTAACATTCGTGCCCTGCCAAAGCTGTTGAGCGTTCTTCAGTGATGCAAGTTTGAATGAAATTGCTATTTCACCTATTGTATTTTACTTGGTCACTAAACCTGAATGACCCTCAGCAGATCTGACAAGTCCTTGTACATGGCCCAGTCCACTGACTTGAAGCAATCCCATAGCCAATTCTCTGCCTCCTGTGAGCACTTCTTTGTTATCTCTGGAGTCTTGCTCTTTATCCACTGCCTGTATACAGGTAGGAGGACAGATTTTCTGAGATGTGATCTAGGGAAGGGACTGCAAGCAGTCCTAATCGTAGCATAACAGTGCTCGATTGTGCTGCAGCTGATATGTTGATAATTAGGCAGCAATTTCTTCAAACAAACCTGATAGACATCCCCGAGAATGATTAGAAAGGCATTGAGGTAAGCTGTTCCTTGTTTTCTAATCACTGCACTGCTCGAGTGATTGCTTAACATCGGCATGATGATGATAATACCAGAGACTGAGTAAAAAGCTGCAGTTCAAATAGTACAAGGAGGTAGAAAAATTGATAAAAAAATTATCCTGGAAAGGCCTGATGCACTTGTGGATAAAACACCTGAATGATAGGAGGGCCAAGATCATTAAGGGTATTGAAAAAGTGAATACAGAGAAACAAGGAATGAGTAGGGAGAGAGAGGAGGGCTGTTACAGAAATTATCTTCTGGACATCTATATAGCCAAGGTACTTAATGACTGGAAAACTGTAAAAGCTAAGACACTTATTTAAAACAGGTACAGGCAAGCCCTGCATTATGCCCACTAGTGCAACAGAAATAACTTATAGAGAATTCAAAAATTTGAGGTATTGAATAAAGTTCATGCTTACTTATGTGCCATAAAAAGTAAATAAAGACAACTTTTCTTGCAACTCATTTAATGATGCATGCATAGATACCACAGTTCCACATTACTGAAAATTATATAACATGGCCTGTTTCCTAGGAACCAAACACCACCCATCCCACACTCTGCTGTAACACAAGGGCAACAGGGATCAACACGGTGGCGGGGAATTATGTTATGGAGATCCCTAGTTATTGGTGGGAAGGTCACTACCACTTCATAAGGCATAATTTTCAGTTCTCAGGAGCACAATGAACTGTGAAGAGCAGAGCAGAAGACTTCAAGGACGTGATGGTTGCATTCCTAAAAAAACTTTATGTTATAGAAAACCATGTTATTACAATGAGAAAAATTAGGTTGGGGGCTAGAGCTTGAGATTCGCAAAAAAAAGTTATTTTTTTCCTGCAAGATTTTTTAAAGGTTTTTTTTTACCTACAAGTTTATTTTGTTACCGTGAGCTAAATATGAAAGTTGTACGTCTGACTGTTTGATAAAGCATCCTCACACAAGAGTTAGCGGAAGCAAATGCTGGTCAGTTATCAATGGCCTCCCATGGTGAAACTAGTAGCCCACATAAGAGACAGCGCTGTCAGATTACTGTGGGGCGGTTACATGGAAAAAGGAACTTTTTTCCAAAACTGTTCCCACCTCTCAGACAACTTTTTCTATTTTTGTCAATTTCCAAAGTAACTCTCAATTCAATCAAAATTATGTTTTTATATTCTAGTCCCCTCAAAATGAACGCTAACAATGCATTTCCATTTTGTACCACTGGCTCAACCTGCAAGTGAACCTTTAGGGAATCTGCACGAGGACTCCCAAGTCACTTTGCACCTCTAATTTCTGAATTTTCTGTGTTTAGAAAATAACCCTTGCCTTTATTCCTTTTCCTAAAAGCATGACCATACAGTTCCCTACACTGTATTCCATCAGCTGCTTCTCTGACCATTCTGCTAATCAGTCTAAGTCCTTCTGCAGACTACCTGCTTCTTCAACGCTACCCAATCCTCAACCCTTCTTCGTATCATCCGCAATCTTGGCCACAAAGCTATCCATTCCGTCATTTAAATCATTGACATACAATGTGAAAAGAAGTGGTTCCACCACTGACCCCTGCAGGACACCACTATTAACCAGAAAAGGTCCACTTGCTTTATTCTCACTCCTTGCCTCCTGCCAATCAGCCACTGCTTTATCCATGCTAGTAGCCTCAAGTGTGGCACCCTGTCAAAGGACAAGTAAACATCCACTGACTCTCCTTTGTCTATCTTGCCTGTTATTTCCTCAAAGAATTCCAACAGATTTGTCGGACAAGATTTCCCTTCCAAAAACCTTGCTGACTTTGGCCTATTTTATCACGTGCATCCAAGTAACCCAAAACCTCACTCTTAATAATGGACTCCAATACCTCCCAACCACTGAAGACAGGCTAACTGGCCTATAGAAAAACATAGAAACATAGAAAATAGGTGCAGGAGGAGGCCATTCGGCCCTTCAAGCCTGCACCGCCATTCAGTATGATCATGGCTGATCATCCAACTCAGAACCCCGTACCAGCCTTCCCTCCATACCCCCTGACCCCTTTAGCCACAAGGGCCATATCTAACTCCCTCTTAAATATAGTCAATGAACTGGCCTCAACTGTTTCCTGTGGCAGAGAATTCCACAGATTCACCACTCTCTGTGTGAAGAAGTTTTTCCTAATCTCGGTCCTAAAAGGCTTCCCCTTTATCCTCAAACTGTGACCCCTCGTTCTGGACTTCCCCAACATCGGGAACAATCTTCCTGCATCTAGCCTGTCCAATCCCTTTAGGATTTTATACGTTTCAATCAGATCCCCCCTCAATCTTCTAAATTACAGAGGCATGAGAAGTACTGGCCAAAGTTGATTGAAAGGAGACACTAGCAGAGATGACTTACTTAAGCCCATCACCTGTACTGGAGCATAGGCCGCCGACAGCATTATCTTCTATAATTTCCATTGTTCTGCCTCCCTTCCTGTATAAAGAGTGGTGTAACATTTGCAGCTCTCCAATCCTCTGGAACCATGCCACCTCCAAACCCACACCTTCAGAATTGCTCCCAGAAACTCCAGCCGTTGCTGTTTTGCTAACTTCACCACGGATGGTCCCAAGCCCAACTACGAAAGGAGGAGGGTTTGCATGGGGCTAGCAACCCCATCCCATAAAAACTCAGTGCTACAGAAACGTCAACAGATGTTCCAAAGACCTCATCCCTGGGAGAGGAAAGATACACCACGAAGATAGGCTACACCTGGGGAGAACTTGAAAGACTGGCCCAGGACAGAGGACTCCGTCGAACTGCTGTCGGTGGCCTATGCTCCAGTACAGGTGATGGGCTTAAGTAAGTCATCTCTGCTAGTGTCTCCTTTCATTCAACTTTGGCCAGTACTTCTCATGCCTCTGTAATTCTACTTACTCCACCGTAATACTGACTGTGTTAAATAGTGTTTCCTCATTCACCATTGCTTATACATATGGTGCATATCCAATTCTTGTTATGGAAACATATTATAGCAGCACTACCTAAATCTAAAATCATTAAAAAAGTGAATATAGAGCATCTGTTCCCGGTGGTGTTTGGGTCAAAAACCAGAATAACAGTGATTGACAAATAAGCTCAAAGTGACATGAAGATTTTTTTTCTTTACAAAGCAAGACCTTAGGGTCTAGAATGTTCTGCTTGAAGTGCTGCTCCAAAAGAAGATGGAATAGTGTCCAAAAGCAGAGGCATGCAGATAGGAAATGGGAGAAATCCTCTTACATTTTCAGAGTGAATACTTAGAGAGGGTAGGAGACCATGGTCAGTTAAAAATGATAGTCACCACCACCAAAGTTATTTTCCCTTTTCAGGACTGGCACATTTAACTAATTTGCATCAACTCCCACAAAAGTGAGAAAAATTATAATTACAATATGGAATTTAATACTGTACTTGCATCATTTTAACAATGAAAATGAGCAAACTAGCCTGTCAATCTAGTAAAATCACTAGCCTATCAATTTTCAAAGCAGTATCTAGTTCTTCAACCATATCCAACTTATTTTCTTAACCTCAATATATTTACACAATTCCTTTTAAAAACTATCATGCAGGTATCCATATGAACAATCCATCCAACTTAAAAGTTCTATTGCATTGATGCTAAGTATTTTGAATTGAAGTTAGCACAAATTGACTGCCCTCAAAAAATTTAATAAAAGCCAGAAGGCTACAGCACTGTAATTTTTCAGCTACATAAGAATTTTGATTTTTCTGTGTTTTGGTGACAGATGAAGTATTAGAAGAAAGTTGGAACAGAAGTGCTGTGACAATTAGGGCAACATAACAGTTGCCCTGTTATGGTAGGATCAATGAATAGTACAGATGTTAAACTGAACTTGGAAGTTTTTTTTTGCAACATTGGATTTCTACTCATTTGGAATATTTTAACTACTTATCCACAGAAAACCTTGTAAATACTTGTACAGCTATTGAATATCTTCATTGTCCAGTATATTCAATTAGTGTATTCTTTAACCATTAATTGTTGCTCACATTATCAGAGTCCAACTTAATATTATTGAGTGGAACTTGAAATCTAAATTCTAGCAAGATCAATGAATCTAAGCCACGCAAATCCAAAATGAAAAAGCTTCAATCCAATTTGGTACATTCAAAATTTAACCAAATCTATCCATAATATCGAGGCCATTACTTAAACAGACTTAAAACAGACCATGAAATATTTATCGATAGCAATAAGGGTGAGCTGAAGTTAGATCTATGGTAAACACTGGACCAGAAAAGAATAATACCTTTCATCAAATACATACCACATTGATCACTAAAACTACAGGTACAAAAACTAATCCTTTATATAAAGTCGTATCAGAGAAATAGTGTTTCAATAATAATTGCAACACAAAAATAAGAATAAATCTCACCTCAATAGAACTAGCAATGTTTAAACATTCATCCATGCCAGGAATGTCCAATTGGATAATACGGAGATCTTTACATTTAATTGTAATGGTACCCAATGTTCCTATAAACCTAAAGATAAACGTACACATTTATTAGAAAAAAATTCTTGTGATTTTTCAGTGTTCTTGAATAATGTACTTTAGCTATTGGATCTCAAGCGCACGAGGTATCCTTTGTTCTAGAATTAAAGACTGTAAGATCTATTTTGAACACTGTTAGTGACCTGACATCATCCACCGCACTGCTCTTTGTGTACACTATCAATAATATAGGAAAAAGCGGCAGAACAATTGTGATTTTAGGTCAGGACTCTCAAGCCTGAATTAAAATTAGATTAGGCAAAGAAATTGCCTCTGAAAAAGAGGAGCAAGACATACAAGGGGTGATTGATAAGTTCGTGGCCTAAGGTAGGAGGAGTCAATTTTAGAAAACCTAGCACATTTATTTTTCAACATAGTGCCCTCCTACATTTACACACTTAGTCCAGCGGTCGTGGAACATGTCAGATCTTGGACCTTCAGAAAGTGTCCACAGCAGGGGTGATTGCTAAGTTCGTGGCCTAAGGTAGAAGATGAGTTATACAGCTCTCGTTACATGCACATGCAGTTCAACTCTGAGTGATTATGCAGAAAGTTTTAAGTTAATAACTCATCCCCATCTTCCTTAGGCCACAAACTTATCAATCACCCCTGCTGTGGACACTTTCTGGAGGTCCAAGATCTGCATGTTCCACGACCACTGGATTAAGTGTGTAAATGTAGGAGGGGACTATGTTGAAAAATAAATGCGCTAGGTTTTCTAAAATTGACTCCTTCTACCTTAGGCTACAAACTTATCAATCACCCTTCGTATGTCACTATCCATTTTTGAAATGCACCTTTCCAAAAGTGACATTCAATGAAAAATTTGTAGACTTTCAGATAGTGAAGATACACATTACACAGTCTACGTGCACTGTAGAAGCGTAAATCGAGGAACATGAATAGGCTGGAGGCAAAACTGGAAAGATTTGCCAATGGTCTACTATAGATCAAAATACTGGGCTCACATTTTTTACGTTTAAGATTCAAGATTTGTTGATAGACAAAAATAGTTGTTTTGATAAACATGTTTTGAACAGAAGAGGATCACCGCCCATCCTGACAGCCTCCAATGCACCTGAATCCAGTCAGCATTGTGTTAACCTCTCCCAGCTTCAATCTGAGGTTCCCACCTGCTTTCAACCTTGACTTGCTACAATTCACCACCTGGCACAACAGTCACCCTAAGCACCTGGGCAGTAAAAGACAGCTAAGGTAAACATGATTACTAACTATGGCTCTGCCTACAATACTATACTTCCGAGTAAACTCATCTTCAAACTCCTAGACCTGGAACTCAACCACTCCTTCTGCAACTACAAACGTTTGTACATCTTTCACTTCCTGACCAACAGAATGCAGTCAGTAAGGATAGGCAGCAACAACCCTGCATGGTTATCCTCAATATTGGTGTCCCACAAGGCTACATCCTCAACCCCCTACTTAAGTCACTTATAAAGGCGTGGCCAGATTCTGCTCGAACTTGATCTACAAATTTGCAGATATCAGCGTAATAGCTGTACCTCAAATGACAGTTAGTCAGATACAGGAAGGAGATAGAGAGCCTAGTGACATGGCATCTTTAAAACAACCTTTTTCCTCAATGTCAGCAAAACAAAAGAGCTAGTCATTGGCTGCAGGAGGGGGCGGTGCACAACTCGTATACATCAACAGGGCTGACATCAAGAGGGTTAAGAGCTTTAAGTTCCTAGGAGTGAACATCATCTGCCGCCTGTCCTGGTCCAACCTCAACGACATCACGCCTAGAAAGTTCACCAATGCCTCTACTTCCTCAAGAGGCTAAAGAAATTTGACAGGTCCCTTTTGAACCTCACTAGTTTTTAGTGATGCAAACTGCTCTACCTATGACCGCAAGAAACTGCAAAGTACTGTTGACACGGTTCAGCCCATCACAGAAACCAGCTTCCCATTCATGGCCTCTGTCTATATTTCTCGCTGCCTCAGTAAAGCAGTCAGCATAATCAAAGACCCACCACCCCGGACATTCTCTCACTTTTTAAAATATACAGTATTTCTGTTTTTGCACATTTTTTAATAATCTATTCAATATACGTAATTAATTTACTTATTTTTTTTTCTTTTTCCCTCTGCTAGATTATGAACTGCTGCTGCTAAGTTCCCTCACCCGTTGTCAGAAGATACAAAAGCCTGAAAGCACATATCACCAGACTTAGAAACAGCTTTTATCCTGCTGTACAAGACTATTGAATAGTTATCTAGTATGATAAAAAGGACTTTCAACTTCACAATCTACCTCGTTATGAACCTGCACTGCACTTCCTCAGTAACTGTAACACTTCATTCTGAACTCTTGTTCACCTTGTATTACTTTGATACACTCTTGGAATGAAGTGCCCTGATCTGTCTGAACAGTATGCAAGACAAGGTTTTCCACAGTACTTCAATACATATGACAATACAAACCAATTTGTTTACCAATTCTTACTACAAAGAGGACAGTTTAAAATTCATGCACAGGACATAGTTCAAAGTAATTTTTTATTATCAGAGTACATACATGTCACCAAGTACAATCCTGAGATTCACTTTCCTGTGAGCATACTCAGCCAATCTACAGAATGGTAACTAGAAGAGGATCAATGAAAGATCAACCAGAGTGCAGAAGACAACAAACTGCACAAATGCAAATATAAATAAATAGCAATACATAACCAGAACATGAAATAACAAGATAAAGAGTACTTAAAGTGGAATCATCTCAATAGACAGGCAAGTGAGTGTAGTTATCTCTTTTTGTTCAAGGGATCATTGTAGGGTAGTAACTGTTCTTGAACCTGGTGGTGTGAGTCCTGAGGCTCTTGTACCTTCTACCTGATGGCAGCTGTGGCCTGGGTGGTGGGGATCTCTGATGATGAATGCTGCTTTCCTACAACAGCATTTCATGTACTTGTGCTCAGTGGTTGGGAGGGCTTTACACGGTTGAATCCACTACCTTTTGTAGGATTGTCTGTTCAAAGGCATTGGTGTTTCCATACCAGGCCATGATGCAGCCAGTAATTCACTCTCCACTACACATCTATGGAAGTTTGCCAAAGTTTTTGACGTCATGCTGAATCTCCACAGACTCCTAAGGCAGTAGAAGTGCTGTCGTGCTTTCTTCGCAATTGCATTTACTTGTTGGGTCCAGAACAGATCCTCTGAAGTAGTAAAACCCAGGAATTTAAAGTTGCTGACCCTCTCCACCTATGATGAGGACTGGCACATGGACCCCTGGTTTCACTCTCCTGAAGTCTATAATCAGTTCCTTGGTCTTGCCAATATTGAGAAAGAGGTTGTTGTTATGACACCACTCAGCCAGATTTCCAATCTCCCTCCTGTATGCTGATTCATCACCCCCTTTGATATGGTCCACAACAGTGGTGTCATCAGCAAACCTGAATATGGTGTTGGAGCTGTATTTAGCCACACAGTCATGGGTGTAAAGTGAGTAGGGCAGGGCACTAAGTACACAGCCCTGTGGTGCAACTGTGCTGATGAAGACTGTAGAGAAGATGTTCTTACCAATCTGAATTTACTGGGGTCTACAAGTAAGGAAATCCAGGATCAAATTGCATAAGAAGGTATTGAGGCCAAGGCCTTGGAGTTTATTGATTAGTTTTGAGGGGATGATGGTATTAAATGCTGAGCTATAGTCGATAAAGAGCAACCTGATGGATACATCTTTGCTGTCCAGATGTTCCAGGGTTGGGTGAAGAGCCAATGAGATGGCATCTGCTGTGGACCTACGATGTTGGTAGGCAAACTGGAGCAGGTCCAAGTTGCCTCTCACGCCGGAGCTGATTTGCTTCATCACCAGCTTCTCAAAACCACTTCTTCACTGTGAATGTTTCCAGCACGGCCAGCACAGATTGAACATAACTAAATCAATTCAAAGCTGTGGCAAGCCATCTTTTAAGAACTTTGAACTTCAATGTATATAGTGAAAGTACCCAAACGATGAAATGAAGCTCATTTGAACCAAACAGCAAGGATTAAGAAATACTTCAACATCAGCATGAATAGAAAGAAACTTGCCAGGCATTTTCTTCACATGTGCATCAGTTGTATCACTCCAATTGTTAACCACAGGGGTTGATGAGGTACAAGCAAAAATGTGTTGGTGAATTGATCTTAAATATTTTATAGATGACGTACAGATAGTCAGTGGTGTAAGGATGCCAATAGACTACTTTTACCTGGCAGGTGGTAGGCATTGAATTATGTTTAAATTGCACTCATTATATTTCAGCTTTGTCCTCAAAACCTGGCCAGTAACAATGGCAACCTTAGTAGGCAAGTGAATTTTCTAAATCGCAATAATGTAGTCAAAAGTGGAATTGCTTTATTTTTATCTCGTGTTCTGAGATAGTGAAAAACCTGAGCATACTGTTCATACAGATCACATCATTATACAGTAAGGCAGTAACTACACAGTGAAGTAGAATTAGTCCAACAAAAACACTTCTTTTGCAGAAGGGATTCGTTCCTTTCGGTAGAGGTCTCTTAAAAGCAAGAAAGAAACAGAAACAGGAGTCATTCGTTCCGTCTTCGGCTATTCAGAGGATTGGGGCTGATCTGGAACCGAATTCCATGTGGTGTTTAATGTCTTACAAAAAATTATCAACCCCAGATTTAAGATTAGCCTTACGAAAGTATCCCGTGTTTGAGTCGAACTAATTCCTGTGTGTGTGTGTGTGTGTGTGTGTGTGTGTGTGTGTGTGTGTGTGTGTGTGTGTGTGTGTGTTGGGGGGGGGGGGTTGCGACAGGGAAGGGAAGCCGGCAGCGCCAAAGGTACATCGCAGATGACAGATTCCAGTTAGTATGAACCAAGCACCAACCTCTTCTCGATGACATCGATATTGCTAAGCAGCAGCCACAGCTCCTCATTGTTGTCCTGTCGGGACGAGAGTATAAGGTGGTGACCAGTCAGACAGAGTGTGCCCTCTACCCTTGGCTGGAAGGGTCGATGAAGGACGGCACCATCGACCCGCGGAGTCTTAATCAGCTCGGCGAACTCCATCTCCGGGACGCTATCAAAATCCACGCCAGGACAGGCCGGACCGGACCAAAACAAGCCGCGTACCACTCAACTCAAAGAAATGGCCACCCGTGCAACGCGCCCAATGGCTCCCCCAGCTACGAGATGTGGGGAAATTCGTTCCGCTCTGTACCAGTTCAGGCAGAGGTGCTCTGACGTTATGGCTGAATCTATTGGCAGATTGGTTGATGGTCACCGTCGACGTCCACGCACTGCTTTGACACGATTTTTTTGGTCCTGATTTTTGTTATTCTCTCCAATCAATGCAGAGAGCAAAGGGCGATAAGACTATACCAAACTGCTTCTTTGCCCGTTCCCTTCATAATTCAGCCTCTAAATTTCAGCATAACAGAGGCATAACCGCACCCATATCCCTACATCAGCAGCAGGCTGTCCGACATACTGCGAAGACTTTCCTGCTCTGGGAAGTGTGCTTGCCCATCTTCTCCAGGCTGGCCGGAGAGTTGATGTATTAGAAGAAAATGGTGCATTTTCAGTGCCACTGCTTTTGACCCAGTTACTGTGTGCACTGCTCTCATGATTTTATACATATCTACAAGATCATCTCTTAGTCTCCTACACTCCAAGAAATAAAGTCCTAACCTGTCAAAGCCTCTCTTTATGTATCTCTTGCATCCTGGCAACATCCTCACAATTTTTTTTTGCATGCTTTCTAGTTTGATAACATCTTTCCTATAGCAGCTTGGTGATAACTGAACACAACACTCTAGTGCAACCTTACCAGAGTAACTGCACCAAGACCTCCCAACTTTTACGGGAATGCATCTGCTTAAGAAGGCCGGTAGTATGCCACGGGTCTTTTTCGCCACTTTGTCTAAGACTCCACTTTCAGTGAATAATGTACAGTATCTGTGCTCCAAAGACCCTGTTCTACAACACTTCCCTGGGCCTTGTCATTCACTGTGAAAGTCATGCCTGGATATAACTTTCTAAAATGCAACACCACGCAGTTATCCGTTCCTCGGCCCACTTACTCAGCTGATCAAGATCTCACTATAATTTTTGATAACCCCCTTCATTGTCCACTATTCCAATTTTAGTGTCAGCTACCAGGCATCCCCAGACATCCCACCTCTCCCGGAAGTTCCGGGAGTCTCCCGCATCTCGGTAGTGGCTCCCTGACGCCAGGAAATTATATACAATATCCCGGAAATAGATTTTTTTGAGAGGGAGAGGGAGAGCGAGCATCCTGATTGGTCTCTCTTCGTGCTAAGAGTGCTCCCCAACCACCGGGCTGCGAGGAGACAATGTGATTTAGCGATATGAAACGATATGAGTCAGCTGCATCTTTCCTCATTCCCTGTCACGCACTGTTGAATTTTAACGCACGCGAGGTCATCAGTGACCCGAGACGTGCAAAGGAATGGGTCCGTGACCCATTTGTGAATGTCTCTGGTGAATCATCCATGTCAGCACGGGAAAAAGATCAACTCCTCGAGATTGCAAATGACGGCCGGCTGAAAGTATGTTTGACATAACATCTCTGCCGGCATTCTGGATCAAAGACAAGGCTGAATATCCTGAGATAGCCACGAAAGCACTGAAAACATTGCTTCCTTTTCCAACGTATCTCTGTGAAGCAGAGTTTTCTGCAATGGATGCAACGAAAACTAAATTGCGGAATAGACTGGACATAAGGAACCCCCTTCGAGTATCGCTATCTCCCATCACCCCTCGATAGGACCGTGTTGTTGCAGGAAAACAAGCCCAGGGCTCCCACTGATTCAGCGATATTGGTGTGTTGCAATGGTTTTATATGTTCATACGGGGAAAATATGCGCTGTGTGTTTAATATCCAAACGTTACTTAAAATGTTATGATGCGATTGACTTATCACCTATATTCCGGTTGTGATTAACACCACCGCCCCCCCCACCCCCCCCCCCCCCCCGGTCGGCCGGTCCGCAAGAATATTGTCAATATTAAACCGGTCTGCGGTGCAAAAACGATTGCGGCCCCCTGCTAAGTAGATCTATAAGTTTTCTCTCTGGGCGGGCTTTACAGTCGACCTCAAAAATAATGACAGCGTTCCTCGCTGTGCTATTTGTATAATGACCTTTCTATTGCCCATGGTGGGTTAAAATGTAAAAGACATGTTGAGGTGAGTTTAACAGGTGTCATTCGATCATTAGCATAGCTAACGTTATTTAAACTAGCTGGCTAGCTGCTAAGGAGCTATTGATGTCCTACGTGATGAGGCCAAACTCCCTGTAGGCTTGCTTAAAGTTGTAATAGAATAAACATGATAATATATTATCAGTACATATTTTAATGTCACATTTTCTGAATATACCCAACTTGGTTTACAGATTAGACAAAATCACTAAACAAAGTATTACATACACTCTTGGAGGTCGACCGTGGGGGCGGGGTGGGGATATGGGGTTGCGGGGGGCAGGTGTGCTACCTCCCTGAAATGGGTTTTTACAGGGTGGGATGTCTGCATCTCACCCTGCAAAAACTCACTTCAGGGAGATCTCAACTGGAAGTCTCAACCTCATAGCAGTCTGTGTCAATGAATTTGTTAATTTTGCAAGACATCAGATTCACAAGTGTTTTGTGAGACAGCTGACCTCTGAATTCTGTCTTAATGTGCCATGTTCACAATAGCTGCTGTCTTGGTTGATGCACAGGCATAGTTTTTTGCTATTTCTGAATCAGGAAACATTTTCCTGAATAGCTTGCCTGTGTGCTTACACACCTGGGATGGCAGGTTATGCTCAACGTTGAAAGATGTAAAGTACACCTCAGCTCTAGTGACCTCCTCTGTCAGACGTTGGTTTTCTGCTGAAAACAACTGTGAAATACTTGAGCAGCCTTCCCTGCACTTAGCCTCCCTAATATGTTGTGGTCCCTAAAAGAAATAAAAGCATAAGGTGTATCCTTATTACAGGTGTGTGTCGCTTAAAGTCCATTCGGACAACGTCCGATCGCATATACATCCATAGTCTCTCTCTCACACACACACACACACACACACACACACACACACACCCTGCAATAGTCAGGATCAGAACATACTTTCTTACATCGAAATGGGGGATTTTAAATGAATGATTTAGAAGTTCTGTATCTTCAAGTTCAAGTTTATTGTCATCTGGCTGATTGTCCACAAATGAAACAACCTCTGTCCGGACCACAGTGTAGCCACAATACATATATCACACACACCACATAAAACAATATATTACCATATTATTTAATAAAGTGTAGTTCAAAATGCATATAAAGTGCGCAGCACAGGTAAACAGTTCACTGTCCTAATGACTAGACCTCGGTGGGGGCCGGGTATCTATTAAAATCAGTTTCTCTTCTGAAAACAGCTGCACTTAAACCCAGCCCATCACGGGCTTCGATGTACATGTAAGTGGAAGTGTTTCAGGAAAAAAACCCCGAAGAATTTGCTTGCTGCAAGCGCGTTTTTAAAGATGTCTTAACAGACGATTTTGAAATTTTGTTCCAATTTAAACCCCGCTCTAATCCCCTTTAAGACGCCAACGCACCCCACCCGTATAGGACAGCCTCGCGTAGTCAGGTTGTCACTGCCAGCCTTGGGAATTTCTTCTCCAGGCTTTTGTACTTCATCACCGACAGTTGTCCGGATGAGTTCAGCATCATTACAGACGGCAGTAACTGAACTGATGGAATATGAAAGAGAGAGAGAGGTCGACTGTAAAGCCCACCCACAGAGAAAACTGATAGGTCTACTTAGTACAAAGAGAGATCAAGCAGCATTCATTAATTCTCTTTCTTTCTTTCTTTTCCCTCTCCCTCTCCCTCTCGAAAAAATCGATTTCCGGGATATTGTATATAGTTTGCGGGCATCAGGGAGCCGCTATTGATATGCGGGAGACTCCCGGAACTCCCAGGAAGGGTGGGATGTCTGAGCTACAAACACGCTAACCATCTCTAATACACGTTTATCCAAATCGTTGCTATTGATGAGAGGCATCAATGAGCCCAGCACCAGCCAGAGTCATGGGCGTCCGGTCTGAGAAAACAACCTTCTGCCATCATCCTCTGCTTTCTACCATCAATTGTGTATCCAGTTAGCCAGCTCTGCATGGATTCCATGTGATCTAACCTTTCAAAGCAGCCTACATGTGGAACCTTATCAAAAGTCTTATTAGAGTTCTATAAACCATGTCTACTGCCTTGCCCTCCTCAATTTTCTTGCTCACCTCAATAAAATACTCGATCAAGTCTGTAAGACATGATCTCCCATGCACAAAGCTATGCTAAGTACCCCTAATCAACCTGCCTTTCCAGATGTATGTATATCTTAGCCTTCAGAACCTTCTCCTGTAACCTACCACAAATATGAGGCTACCTGGCATATAGCTCTGGCATATATAAAGATAGCCACCTTTCTTAAATAAAGACACGATATTCGTTACATTCCAGATGAGTAGCACCTCTGCCATGCCTAATGATGTTGCAAATGACTCAACCAGGGCTCATGCAATTGCTTCTCTACCCTCTCAGTGTTCTTGAATAAATCTATTCAGGCCCTGGAAATATGTTTACCTTCATAGCTTTTAACCTATCCATCATTTCCTTCACAGACTGCCTTAAGATGTCTCCATTTACTTTCCCTAGTTCCAAAGTCTTCATGGTAAGAGTAGAGAAGCAATATCCATTTTGGCAGCACCGTAGCGCAGTGGTTAGCACAACGTAAGATTGAGGTGCAATTCTGCTGCTGTCTGTCAGGTGTCTGTGTGTTCTCCTCCGAGTTCTCCAGTTTCCTCCCGCGTTCTAAAGAAGTACGGTTAGGGGGAGTGAGCTTCTGCCGGAAGTGTTGCAACATTTGCGGACTGCTCAGCACAACCTTTGATGTAAACGATGCATTTCATCGTAAGTTTCAATGTACATTTGACAAATCAAGGCAATCCTTAAGGAGCTTGCCCATTTCTTGCAACTCGGTGCAAAGTTGTCCCTTTTGAACTGTGTAGAGCCTTCTTCTCTCTCTATTTACTCTTTTTTGCTTAATATACCTACAAAATCTCAGTGGATTTCTCTCAATCTTCTCAGCTAAAGTTATATCATGCCCCCTTTCTGCCCTTCTGATATGCTTTTGAATACACATTATACTCCTCCAGTTATTCACTTGCCAGTACCCACTCCTTTTTCCTGCACCAGAGTCTTCGCATTCCTCGTCATCCAGAGTTTCCTACTCCTATCAGCCTTGCCCTTCACTAACGGGAACATGCAGATCTTGATCGCTTCACTTTCTCACATTTAAGAGCCTCCCACATTCCAGATGACCCTTTGTCTGCAAACATTCAACCTTTGCCAGCTCTTCTCTCAGCAGGCCAGACAGCATCTATGGAAAAGAGTAAACAGTCGGTGTTTCGGGCCGAGACCTGACCGAAGAAAAAAAAGATAAGGAGCAGGTTTAAAAGGTAGGGGAAGGGGACGGAAAAACACAAGGAGATAGGTGAAACTGGGAGGGGGAGGGGTGAAGTAAAGAGCTGGAAAGTTGATTGCAACAGTAGAGGAGGCCATGGATTGACATATCAGACTGGGAATGGGAAGTGGAACTAAAATGAGTGGCCACCGGAAAATCCTGCTTTTTCTGGCGGATGGAGCGTAGGTGCTCAGCAAAGCAGTCTCCCAATCTACGTCGGGTCACACCGATAAACAGGAGGCCACATTGGGAGCACTGGGCACAGTATACGACTCCAACAGGCTCACAGGTTAAATGTCACCTCACCTGGAAGGACTGTTTGGGGCTCTGAATGGTAGGGAAGGAGGAGGTGTAGGAGCAGCTGTAGCACTTGTTCCGCTTGCAAGGATAAGTGCCAGGAGGGAGATCAGTGAGGAGAGGCGAATGGACAAGGGAGTTGTGTAGGGGGCAATCCCTGTGGAAAGCAGAAAGTGCAGGGGAGGGAAAGATGTGCTTGGTGGTGGGATCCCATTGGAGATGGAGGAATTTGTGGAGAATTATGTGCTCACAGAGGCTGGTGGGATGGTAGGTGAGGACAAGAGGAATCCTATCCCTGATAGGGTGGCTGGAGAATGGGGTGAGAGCAGACATGAGTGAAATGGGAGAGATGCGGTTGAGGGCAGCGTTGATGGAGGAAGGGAACACACTTTCTTTGAAAGAGGAGGACATTGCCTTCATTCTGGAATGAAAAGCGTCATCCTGAGTGCAGATGCGGTGGAGATGGAGGGATTGACAAAAGGCGATGGCATTTTTACAAGTAACTGGGTGGGAAGAGGTATCGTCCAATTAGCTGTGAGAGCCCATGGGTTTATAGTAGACATCAGTAGATAAACTGTCTCCAGGGATAGAGACAGAGAGTTCAAGAAAGGGGAGGGAGGTGTCAGAAATGGACCAGGTAAAGTTGGAGGCAAAGTTGATGAAGTTGACGAGCTCCGTATGGGTGCAGGAAACAGCACCAATACAGTTGTCGATGTAGTGTAGGAAAACTGGGGACGAACACCTGTGTAGGTTTGGAACATGGACTGACAAACAGGCAGGCATAGCTGGGACCAATGCGAATGCCCACGGCTACACCTTTCGTTTGTAGGAAGTGGGAGAAGCCAAAGGAGAAATTATTAAGAGTGAAAACCTTCACCAAGAACCTACGCTCCACCCACCAGAAGAAGCAGGATCTCCCAATGGCCAACCATTTTAATTCCACTTCCCATTCCCATTCCGATATGTCACTCCATGGCCTCCTTCCATTACCGGAAGTTTGAGAAATTGACGTTCATGCCATCAGGTTGGAGGAACAACACCTTATATTCCGTCTGGGTAGCCTCCAATCTGATGACATGGACATTTATTTCTCAAACTTCTGGTAATGCTCCCCCCCCACCTCCTTCACCATTCCCCATCCCCTTTTCCCTATTTCACCTTATCTCCTTGTCTGCCTATCGCCTCCCTCTGGTGCTCTTCTCCCTTTTTTTCTTCCAGCCTTCTGTCCTCTCCTATCAGATTTCCCTTTCTTGAGCCCTCTATCTCTTCCACCAATCAACTTCCCAGCTCTTTACTTCACCCCTCTCTCTCCCGGTTTTGCCTATGACCTTGTGTTTCTCCCTCCTGTACCCCCCCCACCCACGTTTTAACTCTACTTCTCATCTTTTTTTCTCTGGTCCTGTTGAAGGGTCTCAGACCGGAACGTTGACAGTACACATTTCCATAGATGCTGCCCGGCCCGCTGAGTTCCTCCAGCGCTTTGTGTGTGTTGCTGTCCCCTCCCATACCTATTTTAAAGCTAATAGAATGAGATCATTGGTTCCAAACTTTTTCCCAAACTGACACCTGTCACTTTACCTGACCTATTACCCACTGAGTTTTGTCCTCCCCTTTTTATATTGCCCAAGAAAATTTTCCTGTATGCACGTAAGTTCCACACCACCTTAGCCCTTTACAGTAGGAGAGTGCCTGTGGCTATTAGGAAAGTGAAAATCCCTTATTATGACAATATTATTATTCTTACAACCCTACACAATCTCTCTGTATATTTGTTCTTCTAATTCTTGTTGCCTATTCGGGGGGGCTGATAGTACAATCAAAACGATATGATCAAACCCTTATTATTTCTAGCTTTACCCATAAAGCCTCTCCGGATTATCCTTCAGTAATTTCATCTCTCACTACTGCAGTAACGTTATGCTTAATTAAACATGCATCTGTCTCTCCCCTCTTTCTTCAGTCTCTATCCTGCTTAAAGAACCTGTCCCCCGGAACATTAAGCTGTCCCTCCCTCAGCTATGTTCCCATAATGACTATAATATGACATTCCCACGTAGCCATTCAAGCCCCAGGTTCATCCGCCTTACCTATAGGACCTCTTGCAGTGAAATATAGGCACTTTAATGCGATTGACTTTTGTCATTCTTGGCCATTCTGTCTGTCATGCCTATTTAATCTGCAGTCACTGACTTCTACATCACTTTCCACCTCTCATTTGCCTACCTGATACTTGGGATCCCACTGCCAACCCCCTCCCCCAATGGCCTTGCCAATTTAGTTTAAATCCACTCCAACGGAACTAGCAAATCTGTCTGTCAGGATCTTTGTCCCCCTCTGGTTCAGATGTAACCTATTGCTCATGTACCGTTCACCTCTGTTGTTATATTTAATATTTCCAAAATATTGAGGTAATATTGTAAATATATTGTTTGATAAACATTCTTTGTTGTTTACACAATTCACTATGGGTTACATGTAGAAGTATGTGAATGGCACACAGTATGTTACTACTCCATTATTACTTAAATGTGCGCCTCACTAAAAGTAAAACAAAGCTAAGACACGCATCTCCCAGCTCTGTGTTTTTCTTTCAAATAGCTCTATGTTTTAGAGTTACAAAACATAACAGTGGCGACAAGGAACTTTTAAAACGGACCCGAGACAACTACCTACCTGTTGAAATACAGCAAGGTGTTTGCATTTTTAAAAAGCACAACATGTTTGTTTTTTTGCAAGAGTTTTTTAAAAAAGGCAGAAATGGATGAATTCATGGGTTCATAAACAGTGAATACTGGGTGATTAAAATCCCAAATAAAAGACAAAAGCAGAAATGGCTGGCTACATCAGAAAGATAGATGTGTTTGATTGCACAAATGATAACTGGATATAGTATACTGAGCAGGCTGAGCTATATTTTGAGGCAAATGAAATAGCCAATGAAAAGTGAGCACCAGTTTTGTTGAGAGAATTTGGTGGTAAGGCATACAGTTTGCTTAGAAGTTTAACTGCTCCAACCAAATCAGGTGAAATGAACTTTGCTGATATCGTGAAAGTAAGGTTGGAGCATTTAAAACCTAAACCATTGTTGATTGCCGAATGCTTTAGATTTCATAAGTGGAATCAAAAGGAAGAAGAGTCCATTTCAGCATATGTGACTGAATTGAAGAGATTATCTGAGCATTGACAGTTCAACGATGGGGTTAATGATGCACCGAGATTGTTTAATTTGTGGAATCTTACAAGAAAGCATTCAAAAATGGCTCTGAATCACAACTTACATTTTAAGAAGCAATTGAAATCAATGGAAATTGCAGTCAGAGAAATAATTACGTTGCAGTCAGTGATAAAAGTGAATGTGGACAAAATTGCCATGTCTAGATGAGGCCAGCCTGGCCAAACAAACTGTTTTACTCGTTTTGTGGCAGGGGCTCACATACACCAAACTACCACCTGTGCCACGTGACAGTGACTATAGGAATAGGATGAGGTGGAGGATAAATGCACGGCTGAGGGATTGGAGCAGGGGGCAGGGATTCAGATTTCTGGATCATTGGGACCTCTTTTGGGGCAGGTGTGACCTGTACAAAAAGGACGAGTTGCACTCGAATCCCAGGGGGACCATTATCCTGGCGGGGAGGTTTGCTAAGGCTACTGGGGAGAGTTTTAACTAGAATTGCTGGGGGGTGGGAACCGAACTGAAGAGACTGGGGAAGAGGCGGTTGGCTAACAAATAGAGAAAGCTTGGAGACAGTGTGTGAGGGAGGATAGGTAGGTGATAGAGAAGGGACACGCTCAGACCGACGGTTTGAGATGTGTCTGTTTTAATGCAAGGAGTCCTGGTCATGTCACAAGAATGAGCGATGATCATTTACCCAAAGCTGTTTTTTCTGGCGAGCTACATGAAAGAAAGATGGTGGTCAGAAGCTGCACTACAAAGATGTGCTCAAGAACCATATGAAAAACACCGACATGAATGTCAACACCTGGGAGAAAGATGCTTTGAACAGAAGAAATTGGCACTACATTGACAAGAAGTCAATTCCAGCTATCGAGGAGAAAAGGCAGAAAGTATATGAAGCAGGTCATGAACACAGACATTCGGTGCTAGACCAGTCAAATCACAAATACAACCAATGTGGGAGACAGTGCCGATCCAGTGCTGGTCTTGTGGCCCATAAACGTGCCTGCAGAGACTAAGCTCTCAGCACAGTCAACATCGAAATCAATGGAGAGCCGAAGAAGGGGAAGAGAAGATTTTAACGCAAGGAGTATTGTGAACAAAGCGGATGAGCTTAGAGCATGGATCAGTACTTGGAGATATGATGCGGTGGCCATTACAGAGACTTGGATGGCTCGGGGCCAGGAACGGTTAATTCAAGTGCCGGATTTTAGTTGTTTCAGAAAGGACAGGGAGGGAAGCAAAAGAGGTGGGGGCATGGCACTGTTGATCAGAGATAGTGTCACAGCTGCAGAAATAGTGGACGTCATGGAAGGATTGTCTATGGAGTCTCTGTGGGTGGAGGTTAGGAACAGGAAAGGGCCAATAACTCTACTGAGTGTTGCTTTTTACAGGCCGCCCAATAGTAACAGGAGCAGATAGGGAAACAGATACTGGAAAGGTGTAATAATAACAGAGTTGTCATGGTGGGAGATTTTAATTTCCCAAATATCGATTGGCATCTCCCTGGAGGTTTAGATGGGGTGGAGTTTGTTAGGTGTGTTCAGGAAGGTTTCTTGACACAATATGTAGATAAGCCTACAAGAGGAGAGGCTGTACTTGATTTGGTATTGGGAAATGAACCTGGTCAGGTGTCAGATCTCTCAGTGGGAGAGCATTTTGGAGATAGTGATCATAATTCTGTCTCCTTTACAATAGCATTGGAGAGAGATAGGAACAGACAAGTTAGAAAAGCATTTAATTGGAGTAAAGGGAATTATGAGGCCATCATGCAGGAACTTGGAGGCTTAAATTGGGAACGGATGTTCTCAGAGAAAGTACGGAAGAAATGTGGCAAATATTCAGGGGATATTTGTGTGGAGTTCTGCATAGGTACATTCCAATGAGACAGGGAAGTTATGGTAGGGTACAGGAACCATAGTGTACAAAGGCTTTAGAAAACCTAGTAAAGAAGAAAAGAAAAGCTTACGAAAGGTTGAGAGATCTAGAATGTTATAAGGCTAACAGGAAGGAACTTAAGAAGGAAATTAGGAGAGTCAGAAGGGACAATGAGAAGGCCTTGGTGGGCAGGATTAAGGAAAACCCCAAGGCATTCTACAAGTATGTGAAGAGCAAGATGATAAGACGTGAAAGAATAGGACCTATCAAGTGCAACAGTGGGAAAGTGTGTATGGAACCGGAGGAAACAGCAGAGGTACTTAATGAATACTTTACTTCATTATTCACTATGGAAAAGGATCTTGGTGATTGTAGTGATGACTTGCAGTGGACTGAAAAGCTTGAGCATGTAGATATTAAGAAAGAGGATGTGCTGGAGCTTTTGGAAAGCATCAAGTTGGATAAGTCACCAGGACCGGATGAGATGTACCCCAGGCTACTGTGGGAGGTGAGGGAGGAGGTTGCTGAGCCTCTGGCGATGATCTTTGCATCATCAATGGAGACAGGAGAGGTTCCAGAGGATTGGAGGGTTGTAGATGTTGTTCCCTTATTCAAAAAAAGGAGTAGTGATAGCCCAGGATATTACACACCAGTGAGTCTTACTTCAGTGGTTCGTAACTTGATGGAGAAGATCCTGAGAGGCAGGATTTATGAATATTTGGAGAGGTATAATATGATGAGGAATAGTCAGCATGGCTTTGTCCAGGGCAGATCATGCCTTACAAGCCTGATTGTATTTTTTGAGGATGTGATAAAACACATTGATGAAGGTAGAGCAGTAGATGTAGTATATATGGATTTCAGCAAGGCATTTGATAAGGTACCCCATGCAAGGCTTATTGAGAAAGTATGGAGGCATGGGATCCAAGAGGACATTGCTTTGTGGATCCAGAACTGGCTTGCCCACAGAAGGCAAAGAGTGGTTGTAGACGGGTCATATTCTGCATGGAGGTCAGTCACCGGTGGTGTGCCTCAGGGTTCTGTTCTGGGACCCCTACTCTTCGTGATTTTTATAAATGACCTGGATGAGGAAATGGAGGGATGGGTTAGTAAATTTGCTGATGACACAAAGGTTGGAGGTGTTGCGGATAGTGTGGAGGACTGTCAGAGGTTACAGCGGGACATTGATAGGATGCAAAACTGGGCTGAGAAATGGCAGATGGAGTTCAACCCAGGTAAGTGTGAGGTGCTTCATTTTGGTAGGTCAAATATGACGGCAGAATATAGCATTAATGGTATACTCTTGGCAGTGTGGAGGATCAGAGGGATCTTGGGGTCCGAGTCCATAGGACGCTCAAAGCACCTACTAAGGTTGACTCTGTGGTTAAGAAAGCATACGGTGTATTGGCCTTCATCGATCGTGGAATTGAATTTAGGAGCCTAGAGGTAATGTTGCAGCTATATAGGACCCTGGTCAGACCCTACTTGGAGTACTGTGCTCAGTTCTAGCCGTCTCACTGTAGAAGGATGTGGAAACCATAGAACATAGAACATAGAATAGTACAGCACAGTACAGGCCCTTCAGCCCACAATGTTGTGCCGACCCTCAAACCCTGCCTCCCATATAAGACCCCACCTTAAATTCCTCCATATACCTGTCTAGTAGTCTCTTAAACTTCACTAGTGTATCTGCCTCCACCACTGACTCAGGCAGTGCATTCCACGCACCAACCACTCTCTGAGTAAAAAACCTTCTTCTAATATCCCCCTTGAACTTCCCACCCCTTACCTTAAAGCCATGTCCTCTTGTATTGAGCAGTGGTGCCCTGGGGAAGAGGTGCTGGCTATCCACTCTATCTATTCCTCTTATTATCTTGTACACCTCTATCATGTCTCCTCTCATCCTCCTTCTCTCCAAAGAGTAAAGCCGTAGCTCCCTTAATCTCTGATCATAATGCATACTTTCTAAACCAGGCAGCATCCTGGTAAATCTCCTCTGTACCCTTTCCAATGCTTCCACATCCTTCCTATAGTGAGATGACCAGAACTGGACACAGTACTCCAAGTGTGGCCTAACCAGAGTTTTATAGAGCTGCATCATTACATCGCGACTCTTAAACTCTATCCCTCGACTTATAACACCCCATAAGTTTTCTTAACTACCCTATCCACCTGTGAGGCAACTTTCAGGGATCTGTGGACATGTACCCTGACATCCCTCTGCTCTTCCACACTACCAAGTATCCTGCCGTTTACTTTGTACTCTGCCTTGGAGTTTATCCTTCCAAAGTGTACCACCTCACACTTCTCCGGGTTGAACTCCATCTGCCGCATCTCAGCCCACTTCTGCATCCTATCAATGTCCCTCTGCAGTCTTTGACAATCCTCTACACTATCTATAACACCACCAACCTTTGTGTCGTCTGCAAACTTGCCAACCCACCCTTCTACCCCCACATCCAGGTCGTTAATAAAAATCACGAAAAGTAGAGGTCCCAGAACAGATCCTTGTGGGACACCACTAGTCACAATCCTCCAATCTGAATGTACTCCCTCCACCACCACCCTCTGCCTTCTGCAGGCAAGCTAATTCTGAATCCACCTGGTCAAACTTCCCTGGATCCCATGCCTTCTAACTTTCTGAATAAGCCTACCGTGTGGAACTTTGTCAAATGCCTTACTAAAATCCATATAGATCACATCCACTACACTACCCTCATCTATATGCCTGGTCACCTCCTCAAAGAACTCTATCAGGCTTGTTAGACACGATCTGCCCTTCACAAAGCCATGCTGACTGTCCCTGATCAGACCATGATTCTCTAAATGCCTATAGATCCTATCTCTAAAAATCTTTTCCAACAGCTTTCCCACCACAGACGTAAGGCTCACTGGTCTATAATTACCTGGACTATCCCTACTACCTTTTTTGAACAAGGGGACAACATTCGCCTCCCTCCAATCCTCCGGTATCATTCCCGTGGACAATGAAGACATAAAGATCCTAGTCAGAGGCTCAGCAATGTCTTCTCTCACCTCGTGGAACAGCCTGGGGAATATTCCGTCAGGCCCCGGGGACTTATCTGTCCTAATATATTTTAACAACTCCAACACCTCCTCTCCCTTAATTTCAACATGCTCCAGAACATCAACCTCACTCATATTGTCCTCACCATCATCAAGTTCCCTCTCATTGGTGAATACCGAAGAGAAGTATTCATTGAGGACCCACAGCCTCCAGGCACATCTTCCCACCTTTATCTCTAATCGGTCCTACCTTCACTCCTGTCATCCTTTTGTTCTTCACATAATTGAAGAATGCCTTGGGGTTTTCCTTTACCCTACTCACCAAGGCCTTCTCATGCCTCCTTCTTGCTCTTCTCAGCCCCTTCTTAAGCTCCTTTCTTGCTTCCCTATATTCCTCAATAGACCCATCTGATCCTTGCTTCCGAAACCTCATGTATGCTGCCTTCTTCCACCTGACTAGATTTTCCACCTCACTTGTCACCCATGGTTCCTTCACCCTACCATTCTTTACCTTCCTCACGGGGACAAATTTATCCCTAACATCCCGCAAGAGATCTCTAAACATCAACCACATGTCCATAGTACATTTCCCTGCAAAAACATCATCCCAATTCACACCCGCAAGCTCTAGCCTTCTTGTCTCATAATTTGCCTTTCCCCAATTAAAAATTTTCCTGTCCTCTCTGATTCTATCCTTTTCCATGATAATGCTAAAGGCCAGGGAGCAGTGGTCACTGTCCCCCAGATGCTCACCCACTGAGAGATCTGTGACCTGACCCGGTTCATTACCTTGTACCAGATCTAGTATGGCATTCCCCCTGGTCGGTCTGTCCACATACTGTGACAGGAATCCGTCCTGGACACACTTAACAAACTCTGCCCCATCTAAACCCTTGGAACTAATCAGGTGCCAATCAATATTAGGGAAGTTAAAGTCACCCATGATAACAACCCTGTTATTTTTGCACCTTTCCAAAATCTACCTCCCAATCTGTTCCTCTGTATCTCTGCTGCTACCAGGGGGCCTATAGAATACCCCCAATAGAGTAACTGCTCCCTTCCTGTTCCTGACTTCCACCCATATTGACTCAAAAGAGGATCCTGCTACATTACCCTCCCTTTCTGTAGCTGTAATGGTATCCCTGACCAGTAATGCCACCTGTCCTCCCCTTTTTCTGCCCTCTCTATCCCTTTTAAAGCACTGAAATCCAGGAATATTGAGAATCCATTCCTGCCCTGGTGCCAGCCAAGTCTCTGTAATGGCCACTACATCATAATTCCATCTATGTATCCAAGCTCTCAGTTCATTACCTTTGTTCCTGATGCTTCTTGCATTGAGGTACAAACATTTCAGCCCTTCTACCTTACTGTCTTTACACCGTTTATTCTGCTTCTCTTTCCTCAAAACCTCTCTGTATGTTAGATCTGGCTTTACTCCACGCACTTCTTTCACTGCTCTATTGCTCTGGGTCCCATCCCCCTCGCAAATTAGTTTAAACCCTCCAGAACCATGCTAGCAAACCCACCTGCAAGGATATTGCTCCCCCTCGAGTTCAGGTGCAACCCATCCAATCTGTACAGGTCCCACCTTCCCCAGAAGAGATCCCAATGATCTAAAAATCTAAAACCCTGCCCCCTGTACCAACTCCTCAGCCACGCATTCAACTGCCATCTCCTCCAATTCTTACCATCACTGTCACGAAGCACTGGCAGCAATCCTGAGAACGCCACCCTTGAGGTCCTGTTCTTCAGCGTCCTGCCTAGTTCCCGAAACTCACACTTCAGGACCTCATCCCTCTTCCTGCCTATGTCGTTGGTCCCAACATGTATCACGACTTCTGGTTGCTTTCCCGCTCGTACCAGGATGTCGTGCACCCGATCAGAGACATCCCGGACCCTGGCACCCGGGAGGCGACAAACCATGCGGGTGTCCTTCTCACGTCCACAAAATCTCCTGTCTGCTCCCCTGACTATAGAGTCTCCAATGACGACAGCTCTCCTCTTCTCCGTCCCACCCTTCTGCACCACAGGGTCAGACTCAGTGCCAGAGGCCCTGCCACCGTGGCTCACACCTGATCGGTCGTCCCCGCCAACAGTATCCAGGACGGTAAACTTATTATTCGGGGGAATGGCTACAGGGGTGCTCTGCACTACCTGTCTGCTCACCTTCGCTCTCCCCCCTCTGACTGTCACCCAATGACCTGCTTCCGACAGCCTATGTGTGACTACCTCCCTGTAGCTCTCATCTATGACTGCCTCATTCTCCATTATGAGTCGAAGATCATCCAGCTGCTGCTCCAGATTCCTTACATGGTCTTCCAGATCGCCCAGCCGTATGCACTTCTGGCAGATGTGACTCTGCGGGAGAGGGGCGTTCCCCCAAGACTGCCACATCTCACATGAGAGGCACATCACCATCTCAGGAGGCATTGTAAAGACTAACTGCGAGCAAGCTTGTCCTCTGCCTCTTCTTGTCGAAGCCTCTCAAGTCAAAGCCTCAAAGCTCCACTCCTTCACTGGCCCACTCACTCACTGGCCGCTTTCCACAGAGGAGATTTACAAGGATGTTGCCTGGATTGGGGAGCATGCCTTATGAAAACTGTCATGGTCCAGATCGGGGTCCCTTTAAATTTACTTTGTTTATGTTACGATCCCGACCGTTGACTCCTTGTTTCCCTTTGGTTCCCTGTTTTCCCATGTCCCTTGGGCTTGGTGATTAGAGGCAATTTACTCTCGGCTAAACCAGCAGTTTATAGTCTCCGGCTTTCAGCCATTCGGCGCGAGAGCGTGTGCAAAGTCACCAAAGGTACACCGAGCCAATGTCATCTGGGTGGAGCAAGCCTAGTCTCCCTCCGAAGCGAGTGCCAGTAATTCGCCTTTCCTTACCGGAGCAAGCTTGTCCAGTTACCTCACCAAAGCGAGCCTGCAAAGTGTCCTCGCCGAGGTGGGTCCATCAGTTAACCCACCAGAGGGAATCTAGAGCCACTGTCTACTGTTCCCGGGCCGAGTCTAGAGTCCAAGTACCATGTCCTGGCCCCTGGCGGCTCCAAGTACCACGTCAAGTCCTGGCCCTGGCAGCATCCAAGTACCACGTCAAGTCAATTGACAATAGACTATAGACAATAGGTGCAGGAGTAGGCCATTCAGCCCGTTAAGCCAGCACCACCATTCACTGTGATCATGGCTGATCATCCACAATCAGTACCCTTTTTCTGCCTTCTCCCCATATTCCTTCACTCCGCTATCATTAAGAGCTCTATCTAACTCTTTTTTGAAAGAATCCAGAGAATTGGCCTCCACTGCCTTCATAGACAGAGAATTCCACAGAACCACAACCCTCTGTGTGAAAAAGTTTTTTCTCAACTCCGTTCTAAATGGTCTATCCCTTATTCTTAAACTGTGGCCTCTGGTTCTGCACTCCCCCAACATCGGGAACATGTTTCCTGCCTCTAGCATGTCCAATCCCTTAATAATCTTATATGTTTCAATCAGATCCCCTCTCATCCTTCTAAATTCCAGTGTATACAACCCCAGTCGCTCCAATCTTTCAACATATGACAGTCCCGCCATTCCAGGAATTAACCTTGTGAACCTGCGCTGCACTCCCTCAATAGCTAGAATGTCCTTCCTCAAATTTGGAGACCAAAACTGCACACAATATTCTAGGTGTGGTCTCACCAGGGCCCTGTACAACTGCAGAAGGACCTCTTTGCTCCTATACTCAATTCCCCTTGTTATGAAGGCCATCATGCCGTTAGCTTTCTTCACTGCCTGCTGTACCTGCATGCTTACTATCAGTGACTGATGAACGAGGACACCTAGATCTCGTTGTACTTTCCCTTTTCCTAACTTGACTCCATTTAGATAATAATCTGCCTTCCTGTTCTTACCACCAAAGTGGATAACCTCACATTTATCCACATTAAACTGCATCTGCCATGCATCTGCCCACTCACCCAACCTGTCTAAGTCATCCTGCATTATCTCAACATCCTCTGCACATTTCACACTGCCACCCAGCTTTGTGTCATCTGCAAATTTGCTAATGTTACTTTTAATCCTGTCATGTAAATCATTAATGTATATTGTAAATATCTGCCGTCCCAGCACCGAGCCTTGCGATACCCCACTAGTCACTGCCTGCCATTCTGAAAAGGACCCATTAATCCCTACTCCTTGTTTCCTGTCTGCCAACCAATTCTCTATCCATGTCAGTACCCTATCCTCAATACCATTTGCTCTAATTTTGCACACTAACCTCCTATGTGGGACCTTATCAAAGGCTTTCTGAAAGTCCAGGTACACTACATCCACTGGCTTTCCCCTGAAAGTCCTGGCCCTGGCAGCACCCAAGTACCAAGTCAAGTACTGTCCCTGGTGGCATCCAAGTACCAAGTCATGTCATGTCCTTGCCTGGTTCTGGGGTCCAAGCCCAAGGCAAGACCCAGGTTCTGGGTCCTTGTCCAGTCTCTGGCTCGGAGTCCAAGCCTTGTCTCCTAGTCCATGGTTTCTAGTCCTGGTCTCACTTTCCCTTGCCCAGGCTCCTAGTTCATAGTTCCTTGTCCGGGTTCCCTGTCTAATCCATGTCCAAGCCCTAGTCTGCGTTCTTGTCCCTGCTCCTCGTCTGTATCCTGTCACGTCCCTACTCTAGTCAAGTTCTGTTCTTTGTACTTCAGCGTCTGTGTCTCGCATTTGGGTCTGCTACCAGGCCCCCATTATGATAGAAAACAGGTTGAGAGAACTCAGCCTTTTCTCCTTGGAGCGATGGAGGATGAGAGGTGAACTGATAGAGGTGTATAAGATGATGAGAGGCATTGATCGTGTGGATAGTCTGAGGCTTTTCCCCTGGGCTGAAATGGCTGCTACAAGAGGGCACAGGTTTAAGGTGCTTGGGAGTAGGTACAGAAGAGATGTCAGGGATAGGTTTTATATGCAGAGGGTGGTGAGTGTGTGGAATGGGCTGCCAGCAGTGGTTGTGGTGGCGGATATGACAGGGTCTTTTAAGAGACTTTTGGATAGGTACATGAAGCTTAGAAAAATAGAGGGCTATGGGTAAGCCTAGTAATTTCTAAGGTAGGGACATGTTCTGCACAACTTTATGGGCCAAAGGGCCTGTATTGTGCTGCAGGTTTTCTATGTTGCTATGTTTCCACTACTGCAGGTTTAAAGGTGAAACTTGCAGAAAATGCAACAGTTGTACATAGAATGAAAACTGACACAGGTAATTGTACATACAATGGTACATACAAAGAGCATGTCAGGCAAACAAAAGTAAATGGACTGCACAGGGAAGAATAAAGATAAAATGTCAAATTGCAGTTTCAAAAAGAGCACCAATTTATGTGCTGTTGATGAAAAATCTGATAATTATGTGAGTGACACAGGACTGGGTAGTCTTGAGGTTCACAATGTAAAGACTAACAAGAGACAAGCACTATGGATTACACCAGAACCAACGGCAAATTAATTAAAATGGAATTGGATATTGGCTCGACTGTTTCAGTCATTCCACAAAATGAGTTTCAAAGGTACTAAACTGAAGCCTGCAGATACCTAAACACCTATACTGGAGAAAAGATAACATTTGTAACAGTGAAATACAACAACCAATAACCCAAATTAGGCTTGTATGTGGTTAAAAAAACAGAGGGTCAGGATTGTGGAGGTGTGATTGGTTGAGACAACTGCATCTCGATTGGAGATCTGGTCACCCTTTGCATGCCATATCCCCTGCAACAGGGTCAAATGAAAGCGAATTAGGAAAGGTACTGGATGGTACCACGTATGTCTCCATGCTGTACACCACGAACAATTGCCAGGTCATGGTACACAGGAGGAAAACCAGGTGTTGGTGCCGCCCTCTAACCTCTGTGCCTCTGGTTGGAAAGCATCTTGGAACAAGGAGGGACCATGCTGCTCAGAGGAACCATGAAAGTGAGAAAAGCAGCGGTGCAACTACAGCAGCCTTTGTAGGTAACATACCCGAAAAAGCTTTTGATATGTTAATCATTTTGCCACACTTTCAAAATGTGGCTATGTTTTAAGCCAGAAGAGAGTTCAAGGAGCTTCAGGAAAGCTGCAAGCATTAGGCTTTTGTGAACATAAAAATCCAGGATCTACTCTGTGTTGTTACAAGGATCACCCCTTAGTAATAGTGATCACTTAGGCACAGAAAGAATCTATATATACTGACAAGTACTTCTAGTGGCTCAGTTCACAAGCACGTGAACCTCCACATGTCTGATGAGGGGTCCTCCATGTACTCGAGGGTTGGTCTCTGGGGCATTTTCACTGCCTGTGCTCCCAAATCCTTTTATTTTTATCCCTTCACTTATCAGATCAATCTCTGATGTTTCAGTTTTGTTGCTGTAGGTCATCTGACTGACCTGTGTCAGTTTTCGATGGATGTAACCCAGGGCTACAAGCCATGTTGTTTTATGGCCTTCACTTTCAACTTTGTTCCCTTGGTTACTTCTTTTGTTCTATTCAACTCTGACTGGTTCACACCAGTCAAACCAGGTCACCCAGATTACTTCTGCAAATCTGCCATTTTACACAATAAACAGTTTCTTACTTGAGAATCATCCCAGGTTTTACAGATCATTAGCAGAAACTCTTTGTGCCCATATTCAGTTGCTCTGATTAAGTTATCCCAGAACAAGAACCAGTTCATCAAGCAGTTCACAGAATGGCGACTGCAAGGGCAGTCTCACAAAATGGCCTCCATTCCTGTTCAATGACTTGAGTTCATTCTGGCCACAGTCTGTATTAAGGTTATGGCATAAACTTCAAGTGAGAGACAGAAAGATGCAAAGACAAAGGTACAGCTGGATGAATGGAAGGCCAAAGAGAAAGGAGTCAACTGAGATACGAAAACAAAAGATCCCTCAAATAATGCTGTGAATGAGGAAACCAAGAGGAGAGATCAGATTGTAATGGGAACAATAGAAGGATTAATAAGAGAGTACCCCTGTGAACTAAATGCACCTTGCCATAATCAAGATGTACAAACTAGAAGAAAATAAAGGAAGGAGAAGAAAGGTATGCAGAGCTGTCAGAACCACTTCCTGCCATCAGAGTCAAATCCTACAGCCACCACGAGGAGGCCCCTGAGATTGTTTTATAGCCACAAGTCTCACCTGCTAGGGAGAGTGACCCCCTTGTGAGGAAAGACGTTATCCCACCAAAGTGAGAAATCCTTCACGATGATTAAATTTTTAGGTCTGTATGGGACAATTTAAAAATTTACTATGCTGTCGATGTCTGTATATAGTTGCTGTATTATATAGTATAATATATAGTATAAGTAGTTGAGATGCATTCAACATCGAGCTGGAGGTTATAGCTAAGCAGGGAGGAGTAGTCTTCATTTAGTATTTCAGTAATCTTGTAAATATTGTTTAATTAAGCAATCTTGTTCGTTTAACTAATTCATTACAGGTTACATGTAAAAATAAGTGAATTGCATACGTCATGACACTACCATGTGATACCTGCATGCCTCATTTAAGGTAATCACAAACTAGGGCTCGCATCATTTTGGACTCCTGTCTTTTTATTCCAATTAGTTTTTATGTTTTGAAGTCACTAAACAGAACAACTACTGTCAACGTCCTTGGTTTGAAATTCTTCCCTAGCCCCGTATATCCACTCTGCAGCACCCCAGCCCTTTCTCTCCCCACAAAATCTCTGTCGGCTTGCTCACTGATTTGTAGCTGCTCACCCTCCCCCTTTGTGTATGTTTCTGTACACTCTGACCCTGGCTCCAGAGAGGCAACACACCAGTATAGAGTCCCTTTTTTGGGGACAGAATCTCTTGTTCATCCCCCACCCCCAGCTAATTGAATTCCCAATTGCTATAGTCAGCTCTGCCTTCACCCTTTCCTGCTGAGCCCTAGAGCTACAGTTCTGGTGCTACACACCTGACCACTGCTCTTCCCCACCCCCTTACCAACAGTATCCAAAGCAGTATTATTGTTCTTCAGGGGAATGGCTACAGGGGCTCTTGCACGATCTGTTTTCTCCCCTTTCCTTTCCTGACGATGACCCAACTACTTTCTGTCTGTGCCTCAGGTGTGATCACCTCGCTAAAACTCTCAGCATCTCACAGGATCCTGAGTGCATCTGGTTCCAAATCCAGCTCCTTCACGCCGTCAGTCAGTAGTTACGGCTGGACACACTTCCAACAGGCGATGTCCTCAGGAACACTGCAAGTCCTCATTATCTCCTACATCTTACAGGAGGAGTATATCACTGCCCTAACTGCCATCTGAATACTCTAAAATTCGAAGAACCTTCCTGAGATTCTGTTTGCCAAAGCCTTTTAACTTACCACATGAGCCTACTCGATGGACCTAACGACCTAATTCTGCTCTAATGTCTTAAGGTCTAAACACCAGCCCACTCTCAATGGCTTCACTGGGAGATCTTAAGTTCCTTTTATTGGCTGATGTATCTCACAATTAACCAATAGGAAATGCTTTTCTGAAAAGTACTATTAGCCAATCAGAAATGATTTTCCTTAAGCTTCCTGCTTCTGCTCTGCCTCTTGCCTCTCAGGACCTAAAGGGAATGATTACTAAACATAATATATATTAAGAATTTTAAGACCATACCTTCAGACTCAACGAGTACACAATATATTATTATTTCTTCTCTTTTTTTAGACTATCCCCTGGTATCAGGGATATCTTGTTCCCACTCTCATCTTGAGGGTTCTGAACTGCTAAAAGAAGCCAATGTAGGAACCTCAGACCCTTCAACAGGTCGGCCAGGAGGTGACGGATGGTGTGAGCTTGTGTGTACTTTGTGAGGTTACACTGTTTATGCAGGGCTGCCAAACATCCCAGGCACATGGCATCGAGATCCTCAATACTGTAAAATGTATAAGCAGAATATTGTCATTTAGCCCATCGAGTCTGATCCTCCATTTCTTCATGCCAGCCTGAATAAACCTTCTCCACTATTGATATATCCGGGCTATAGGTTCCCATGAGTCAGTGGGTTGGTGCACCCATCAATTGGAGGAGTTTTCTTATACCATAAAGACATAGGAGCAGAATTCGCCTATTCGATTGTGGCAGAATTATTTCCCTCTAAACTCTATTCTTCTGCTTTCTCCCCGTAACTTTTTACAGTTTGGAGATTGTTTAAGTGATCCAGTGCTTTGCTGTCTCCAAGAAGATTCTGGGAAGCGGTTACAAGTTCAAATGCCCTCGAGGTGAAGAAACTTCGAGACATTCGGCTCCATTTCGCCGATTAAAGCATTCATTAATTGCCGATTAGAGCACGAGAAAGATTGAAACTTTCAGGTGAATGTGTCGACTGCCGGCCTTTTGATCACTGGTGGGATTCCTCTTCTGTCAAAGTAGGAGACTGTGTGGCAGCTCGCTGTGCCTGGAGGGTGTTTGAGTGGAGTCTGTCTCTTTTGATGATGTTGGAGGATGTTATCGAAGTTCTGCGATTATGCATTTATGGATTAGACTATGACTTTTTCAGTCTTATGTATACTATGTTTTTGCCCGTTCTTTCTTGTTTTTTTGTGCAGGGGAGGTGGTTTGGGGTTGATGTTATTGCTGCATTTTGTTAATTTTTGTGTGGGGGAGGGGGGTTTGGAGGTCAATGTCCGTGTTGTGTTTGAGTGGGGGGGGGGGGGTGGGGTTGATAATCATGTTGCCATTCTTTTTTGTGTGGGTGGGATGGGTGGGTTTGCTGTTTCTCTTTGAATAACTTCCATGGTTTTTCTGTGTTTCATGGCTACCTGGAGAAGACAAATCTCAGAGTTGTATTCTGTATACATACTTTGATAATAAATTAATCTTTGAACCTTTGCTGCTCTTATTAATCAAGAACCTATCAACCTCCACTTAAAATATACTCAATGACTTGGCCTCCATAGCCATCTATGGCAATGGGATTAAACAGATTCAACAACCTTCTGGCTAAAGAAATTCTTACTCATCTCTGTTCTGAAGGGGCTTCTTCTACTTTAAGGCTATGTCCTCTGGACTTAGACTCTCCCACTACAGGAAACATCCTCTCCATGTTCCCTTTAGACCTTTCAAGTGAGTACAGGCCAAGAGCCATTAAACTATAATTTGCAGATACAGTGTTGGTGATATTTTCCCAGTTTGTTGAGTTGCACTGTTGTTGGTATCACAGAATCACATAAAAGACCATGAGTTGTGTGACGGGTTCTGATTTTCAATTACCTGCTCATCGAAGGATCAAAGGCAGTGCGAAGGCAGGCATTGATGTCGTAGTTCAATGTGCCCCTCATTATTTGTGTGTATCATTCACAACTTTTGAATATGACTCAGGTCATGTTATTGGAATTAACAGGCAAAAGATTAATAACTCTTAAGAGGGAATTCAGAAGGGCAAAGACAGGGTATGAGATGGATCAGGCAGGTAATGTTAAGGAAAACCTCAAGACATTCTATAATTATATTAAAAGAGAAAGGCTGGGAAGGAAGACAGTAGGTCTCCTTCATGATCAACAGAGCCACCTTTGCCTTGAGCCACATGAGATGGGTTGGAGTTTTAACAAATATTTCTCTGCACTTTTATTTCACTTTTCCTTGCTTAATAGGGGTGTTTCTTTTTCTTTTCTTTTGTCACCAACATTTTTTCAATCTTTAAAACAAAGTTTTTTTTTTCTTGAGGCATTGTAAGTGTTGCCTACTTCGATATACTCTTGTTAATTTTGGATAATAATAATAATAAGATTTGAAAGAAAATATTTCTCTGCAGTGCTTAATGAGGAGTGCTTAACGTGGTTCCTCAAGAGATAAAGAAAACCTGTGGAGATATTTTGGAGGATATTTATAAAACTAGGGAGGAGGTATTTGCAGCCTTACGGTGCATTGAAGAAGGTAAGCCTTCAGGGCCTGATTAGGTGCATCCTCAGACTTTGTGGGAGGCTAGACAGGAAATTGCAGAAGCCCTTGCTGTGACATTTGCTTTATCATCAGCTAGTGAAATTCCCAAGGGCTGGAAGTTGGCTAATGTTGTTCTGTCATTTAAAAAAGGTAGCAAGGACGAGTTAGAGAACTACATGCTGGTCAGCCTGACATCAGTTGTGGAGAAGTTACAGGAGGGAATTCTGAGGGACAAGATCTACCAATATTTGGATAATCATCATCATCATCATTATTTCATGCTGTGTTGTATAACATGGAGAATCATGGTCTTCACCATGATTGTTCTCGGCAAATTTTCCTCCAAAAGTGGTTTGCCAATCTACTTGTCAGATGGTGTATTTTTGAAAGTCAGATCAGTGTAGCATTTACTGTATACTATGAATGGTAGAGCATCAGGGAGTGTAATGGGATAAAGGGTCCTGGATGCATAAATGCACAGTTCATTGGAAGCGGAGTCATGAGGAGACATTTAGCATGCTAGTCTTCATCGGCCAGGGCACTGAGACTAGGAGATGGAACATTATTTATTTATTTATTTATTATTTAGAGGTACAGCACTTAACAGGCCCTCTTGGCCCAACGAATCTGTGCTGCCAAATTCCCCCCTGTGACCTAGTAACCTACTGACCTTTTCATCTTTGGAATGTGGGAGGAAAACAGAGTGTCATGGGGAGAACCTCCAAACTCCTTCCAGACAGTGGCAGATTGGAACCTGGGTTGCTGGTGCTGTAGAAGCATAATACTGATTGCTATTCCACATGCCACTCCTTTCTGTTGCAGTTGTATAGGTAATTAGAATTGGGTGTATCATTGTCACAAATACCCAGATACTTGCCTTGCATGTTGCTTATACAGATCAATTCATTACACAATGCATTGAGGCAGCACGAGGTAAAATAACAACAGAATGCAGAAACAGCTACAGAGCAAGTGCAGTGCAGGTAGATGATAGGTACACAAGATCATAACTAGGTAGATTATGATTATGAAGACACGTAGTCCTCTTTTATTGCCATTTAGTAATGCATGCATTAAGAAATGATACATTATTTCCTCCAGTGTGATATCACAAAACACAGGACAAACCAAGACAAAAAAACTGACAAAACCACATAATTATAACATATAGTTACAAACAGTGTAACAATACCATAACCTGATGAAGAAGTCCGTGAGCACAGTAAAGTTCAAAGTTTCTCAAATGTCCCACATCTCACGCAGACGGGAGAAGGAGAAAACACTCTCCCTGCCATGCCGACCACAATCTGACTTTGAGTCATCCGAAAACTTCGAGCTCTGATCAGCTCTCCGACACCGAGTACTGAGCGCCATCTCTGTCTGAACGATTCGACTTCCTTCTCGGTTGCCAAAAGCAGGCAAGGCCGGGGATTTTGAGGCCTACCCTCTGAAAGATTCCCGATCACACAGTAATGACAGCAGTGGACGGGCGTTTCAGAAATTTCTCCAGATGTTCCTCTGTGCTTTCACGTCCATTCTCCGTCAAATCAGAATTATCCACGGACCCTATTTAACAGATACGACATCATTTTTCACCAGAGAGCTGCACACATGCAGGCGCGCTGCCATCTTCTCCTCCGGATTAGATTAGATTAGATAAGATTATGAGGACACGCAGTCCTTTTTATTGTCATTTAGTAATGCATGCATTAAGAAATGATACAATGTTCCTCCAGAATGATATCACAGAAACACAAGACAAACCAAGACTAAAAAAACTGACGAAAACCACATAATTACAACATATAGTTATAACAGTGCAAAGCAATACCGTAATTTGATAAAGAACAGACCATGGGCACGGTAAAAAATAAAGTCTCAAAGTATCTCGAAAATCCCATCATCTCACGCAGACGGTAGAAGGGAGAAACTCTGCCTGCCATGAGCTTCCAGCGTCGCAAACTTGCCGATGTAACATCCTGGAAACACCTGACCACAGCCGACTCTAGAGCCCGTCCAAAAACTTCGAGCCTCCGACCAGCCCTCCGACACCGAGCACCATCTCTGCTGAGTGCTTCGACCCCGGCCCCGGCAACCGGCAATAGGCAAACCCGAAGATTTGGGGTCTTCGTCTCCAGAGATTCTTGATCGCACAGTAGCAGCTGCAGCAAAGCAGGCATTTCAGAAGTTTCTCCAGATGTTCCTCCGTGCTTCTCATGGCTGTCTCCATCAAATCAGGATCGTGCACGACCCCTATTTAACAAATACGATATCATTTTGGAGCGGCCGCGCACGCTGCTACATTGTGAAGTCAAGGGTCCATCATATAACAGTAGGATAGAAGCTGTCCTTGAGCCTGGTGGTACAAGTTTTTAAGCTTTTGCATCTTCTGCCTAATGGGAGAGAGGAGAAAAGAGACTGATCGGGGTGGGTGGGGTCTTTGATTATTCTGGCTGTTTTACTGAGATGGCAAGAAGTGTAGACAGAATCCATGGAGCTCTGGCTGGTTTCTGAGACTGCTGAGCCATGACTACAACTCTCTTCAGTTTCTTGCGGTCACAAACTGAGCAGTGGTAAATCCAAACAACAGGAATTCTGCAGATGCTGGAAATTCAAGCAACACACATCAAAGTTGCTGGTGAACGCAGCAGGCCAGGCAGCATCTGTAGGAAGAGGTGCAGTCGACATTTCAGGCCGAGACCCTTCGTCAGGACTAACTGAAGGAAGAGTGAGTAAGGGATTTGAAAGTTGGAGGGGGAGGGGGAGATCCAAAATGATAGGAGAAGACAGGAGGGGGAGGGATGGAGCCAAGAGCTGGACAGGTGATAGGCAAAAGGGGATATGAGAGGATCATGGGACAGGAGGCCCAGGGAGAAGGACAAGTGGGGGGGGGACCCAGAGGATGTGCAAGAGGTATATTCAGAGGGACAGAGGGAGAAAAAGGAGAGTGAGAGAAAGAATGTGTGCATAAAAATGAGTAACAGATGGGGTACGAGGGGGAGGCGGGGCCTTAGCGGAAGCTAGAGAAGTCGATGTTCATGCCATCAGGCTGGAGGCTACCCAGACGGAATATAAGGTACCGTTCCTCCAACCTGAGTGTGGCCCCATCTTTACAGTAGAGGAGGCCGCGGATGGACATGTCAGAATGGGAATGGGATGTGGAATTAAAATGTGTGGCCACTGGGAGATCCTGCTTTCTCTGGCGGACAGAGCGTAGATGTTCAGCAAAGCGGTCTCCCAGTCTGCGTCGGGTCTCGCCAATATATAAAAGGCCACATCGGGAGCACCGGATGCAGTATATCACCCCAGTCGACTCACAGGTGAAGTGTTGCCTCACCCGGAAGGACTGTTTGGGGCCCTGAATGGTGGTAAGGGAGGAAGTGTAAGGGCATGTGTAGCACTTGTTCCGCTTACATGAATAAGTGGTAAATCCAGATAGGTGAGGCCACACTTAGAATACTGTGTGCAGTTTTAGTCACCCTGTTATGAGAAAGATGTGGTTGAACAGGAAATAATGTAGAAAAGATTTATAAGCATATTGCCAAATCTAGAGGGTCTGAGTTTTAGACAGATGGGTCTTTATTCTTTGGAATATAAGAGACTGAGGGACAACCTCGTAGAAATATTTAAAATTGAGGCATAGAAAGGTGGATGGTAATAATCTTTTCACCAGGATAGGGGAGTTCAAAACCATGGGGCACAGACAGGGTGAGAGAGGCAAGAGTTAAAAGGATCTTTTTCACGCAGTGTGGGGTGATTATATGGAATAAGCTGCCAGAGGAAGGTACGATATTATCATTTACAAATCATTTGCATAGGTACATGGAAAAGTGAGACTTAGAAAATGTGGACCAGCATTGTGGGCACCGTGTTCAGCATGGATTCATTGGGTTGAAGGTCCTATTTCTGTGCTGTTTGGTTTATGAAAATAACACACACAGAAAGCACTAGTTGTGCATGTCATATCTCAAAACCTGAGATTGAAACCACCATTAAGCATGAAGGTCAGTACTGTACCTTAATGCAAAACCAACTCTTCAAACTTTCCATATGTAGAGTACATGTAAATAAATGTCAACACACCTGACTCATGAGGGTGGAGTTTAACTCCCAAGTGGGAAGGCAGAGGGAGCCAAAGATCTTCTGCAGCTAATGGTCTCTGGAAGAGGCCTTGGTGATTTTAATGGTAATGATTAATTTATAACCTACTGTCAATCAACCTGTCCAAATGAGGTGGAAAGAAACAGCTCATTAATTTCAGTACAACTGAAAATCATGCAGCTCAGTGCAATCTATTGGCACCAAGAAAAGTTAAGGCAGAACATGAGGAAGTAGAAGCAGGAATAGATCACAAGGTCTCTCAAGCCTGCCTCCCCATTCAATACAATGATGTCTGATCTACGCTGGCCTCAGCTCCTGTTCTGTGCTAATTCCTCAATCTTTCAAATATTCATCCAGCTCTATCATGAATTTAGCTTATGATCTGGCTGACACCATCTTTGGGGGCAGAGAATTACAGAATTTCACTACCCTTTGGGTTTTAAATGACTGGTCCTTTATTCTATAGATATGGCCCTTTGTTTGTGCTGCTCCCACTAATGGAAGCAATAAGAGGGAATTAAGAACAAATTGCATAGTCTTCTTTAGCAGGAAGCAAGTTTTTGAGAGATATGACTGAGGTGGATGGGCTAATGGTTGTGGTGCTGCTGTTAGGTAGAAAAGATGATAAAATAATGTCAGGGAGTTTCAGTCCTTGACAACATCATAACTTCCTTTTTATAGCATGGAGTTTACTCCCATCCCCCCGAGAATACAGCAAATGAATGGACAGGACCAGTAACCGGCATCCAGCAGACAAAAGGACACTATGAGGTGTATTGATTTTTGTGCTTATATATCTCACGTTCATAGATGTCTGGAGAATGGATTTCTTTATGTTTCACTCAGTGAGAACTGAGTAAATAATAACAAAATGGTAAATATTAGCAATAAATGTCTGAATCATTTGTGGCACTCCACATTCATGAGTCTCTGGGGCAAGACCACGAAGTTCAAAATTACAATCTATTGTTCCTGGGTTTTGAACTGCCGATCTTCAGTCTCCTAGCCTTGACTAAACCCTGCTCTGCTGGAAGCCAAAGAGGTCCTGTCCTGGTGTTGCAAGACTGTGTGTGCATGTGGGTGCATGGGTGGGAGGACCAGACCTTATTCTGCTGTTTTACTCTTGTTGCTTGTTGTGTTCTGTGCTGTCCTGCCGAGCACTGTGGGCGGACTATGTAGGCGCGACACCTGTGGGCTGCCCACAGCGCATCCACGGGTGTGTTGGTTGTTAACACAAATGGCACATTTCACTGTATGCTTGTTTCAATGTTCATGTGATAAATAAATTTGAATCTTGAATCTTAAATCTCATTCTCATTCTGCTCACCACCACTGATATCCTTGCTGCCTCCATCTCTCGTCCCCTGCAATCGACTTGCTCGAAATTTTATAGGTGGTCTTGACTACTCATTACTTCGATGGTTTTTAACGGTCCATAGTGAGCTATAGGCACTAGCTCACCCTGTTCCTTCGGCTTCACCCAGAAGAGAGTCTCTTAATAACACAAAGAACTGGGTTTCTTCTTAAACACCAGCTGCTACAAAGTCCCACCATCTATAATCCATTCTTATTCAGCAGTTACCACATTTTTCTCTGGCTTTGGAATTATTCGATCTCTTCATAACCTTCAGTCCAAGATCTGCATTTAGCTTGCTTGGATGCCAACCTTGCTTATGTAATTCAATTCAATTCTTCCTACTTGAGCTTCTGATAATGTCAGAGTGGTTTGCTCTCTGAGATTTTCCTGATGACTCCATTGACATTGATATTAACTGTCCTGATAATAAGATCTGAGGTTCGGTGTTTTGAGCACCTCAAGCCTTTATTGTCTTTCAGCATCCTTCCATTTTAGGACCTTGTATTAACCTTGCCTTATAATGAAACAATGGCATTTGGATTATATTCTGGTGATTATTTATACTTATTCATTTGCTGTGAATTTTGTATTCATTATGATAGCACTAAGGTACTCACTGGAAAGAAAGTTAATTTATTCTTAATGTCAAGTGGTAACGTCAACCATTCCCAAATCAGTAAAGCAGTGTCACTTCGTTATTTTTACTGTGCTGACATAATTTGTTTTTTTTTAGTTCACTGCAGACTGCTATTTATTTCTGGAATTTAATTCTTGGTTTCTCCATCAGGACTGCGTGTGTACTTATTTGTTAATTAAGATGCTTTTATATATGAACTGTATTCAAAGAAACATTGGTACATACAAGTGAACCACCCATGCAATTACCAGTACGTGCCTTGCAGTGAAAAGAGAGAATTAATAGTATCGCAGACATGTAATTGGGAAACAAATCTCTAATCTATTATTAAGCCTGTCAACAGATTTGCTGGAAAAGCCACCTTCTGTGCCTTCAGATGGAAACAAAAAATGGAATTCTCTACATGAATCAACTGTTTTTATTGTGGCTGGAAACTTACCCCTGGTCACCTACTGCTGTTTCTGAACTGAAGTGTCACTGCTCCTCCACATTGACTGGGATGAAGTGCCAACATTTGGGACAGAACAAAATGTAATCTGGTTGGGGCTGAGGTAGGCTAATGTTCAGTCATTAGAAAACAAGACTGAGGACCTCAGAGTAAGATTGCTTTATCAGAGGGACTATTGTGTATTATATTTCACAGAGAGATTGCTCACTCACAACTCTCCTGACACAGAACTCCAGTCTGAGGATTTTACAATCCACTGCATGGACTGGACAGCAGTGAATAAGGAGAATGGGGACAGCGTCTGCTTTACGAAAAAATCGTCATGGTGCATGGACGTGACAGCCTCGTATCATTCCTGTTCCCCTGACCAGGAACATCTGGCAGTGAAGTGCTGACCACTCTACCTTCAACAGGAATCCTCCACCATAATCCTGACTGCAGTCAACATCTCATCTCATGCAGATATCAAGCTAGCACTGAAGGAACTAAGTGCTGCGATCTACAAGAATGAAACAGCGTACCCTGATGCCTGTCACATTGCGGTGGGAGACTTTAATCAAATTAGTTTGATGAAGTCTGCCTGACCACTGACAACACATCATCTGTAATACTGGAGGATCCAACACACTTGACCACTGCTGCCCCACCACCAAGTGTGCCTCACACTCTATCCTCACCGCACGTTGGTATACCAAACAACTGGCTGCGCTTCTGCCAGTGTGCAGACAGAGACCGAAGTGTGTGGCATCAGTGAAGGGGGCTACAAAGAGCTGGATGGAAGAGCTGAAGGAGATTGTTCAGGATTGTTTCAAATTGGTGGACTGGACCCATGTTCAAGGACTTATCAGCAGATCTAAATGAATATGCCACAGTCATCACCAGTTTCATAAGGACATGTGTAACCACGTGTATACCCACCAAAACATGTTGAGCCTTCTCCAACCAGAAGCACTGGGTGAACTAGGAGATTCGTAATCTGCTAAAGGCTTTGTCTGTGACAATTAGGGCTATAAGAAGTCCAGGTGTGACCTCCAGAAGGCCATTGCTGGTGTACAGAGGCAAGTTTGGACTAAACTGGAATAACAGATGGATGCTCAATGGCGGTAGCAGGGTTTGCATAATATAACCTCCTACAAGGCAAGATCGGGCAGCATGAGTGGCAGCAAGCATTACTCACAGATGTAATGCCATTGATAGGCAGAGCTGATACACACCCACAAGTACCCCTGCATTTCTGGATGGCCCTGTAATTTCAGTCTCCAAGGCTAACATCTGGGCATCCTTCAAGAGAGTGAATCCATGAAAGGCGTCTGATCCAAACGATGAACCTAGCCGAGTTCTAAAGATCTGTGTGGACCAGCGTATTATCGGACACATTCACCTTTGTGCCTATGTGGTCTGAGATTTCCACCAGCTTCAAAAAGACCAAGAAGACTGCGGTAAGCTGTCTCTATGACTACTCCTGCAGAGGCAGTAATGAAGTGCTTTGAGAGATTGGTTATGGCACAAATCAATTTTGCCTCAGAAATGTCCTGGATCTGCTTCAATTTCTCTGCCGTCACAATAGGTCAACAGTAGATGTGATTTCTCTGGCTCTTCACTCTGCTCTGAACTATCTGGACAACAGGAGCTCATATGCCAGGCTGCTGTTGATCAATTACAGTTCAACATTCAACACAATCATTCCACCCAAACTCAGGACCTGGCCTTCAAGACCTGTATCTTCTTCTGCAACCAGATACCTGATGTTGTCATTGGGGTACCTCAGTCGGTGAGGACAAGTAAAAATATTAAGGTAACTGTCAGCACTGATAATAGAATAACTGAAGTAACCGGGCCCAGAACACATGCACTCTTACGATTTAAGCAATCCTTTTGTTTTATTTGTGCTTCAGGAGAACAGCATGGCCCATGTCACCCACGTTCTTCTGAAGACTGAATACAAAACTGTTATTTTTATATAGAATTGGCTGTATTTTACACAGTTCAGGGTACTGATTATTGCAAATTGTATATGTTTGAATTCCTTACTCGCAAGACCATATGCTGTTCACAACAGAGGTAATAAGACCTGACTGTCCGGGTAAGCCTATTGTCCCTGCCTGCTCCTGCCCCACTCCATTCTGTTTTGCTTGGTTCAGTCCCTTCCCTCCTACATCCACGGCACTTCTCAAGGTCTCAATCTCCTCAGTAACTTTCAATTCCTTAGCCCTAACCACCTCATTTTCACCATGGATGTTCAGTTCCTATACCCCTCTATTCCCCCATCAAGAAATCTTCAAAGTTCTCTGCTTCTTTCTCAATAAAAGAATCAGCGAGTTCCTCCACCACCACCCTCCTCCATCTGGCAGAACTGGTCCTCATCCTCAACAATTTTACCTTCAGCTCCTCCTATTTTTCCAGACTCTGGGCTTAGCCATCGGCACCTGCAAGGGCCCCAGTTATGCCTGCCTCTTCATTGGTTACGTCGAACTGCCCATGTTCCAAGTCTTCCTTGGTAATGCTCCCAAACTCTTCCTCTGCTACATCGACAACTGCATTGGCACTGCATCATGCACCCATGCTGAGTTCATCAATTTCATCAACATTGCCTCTAACTTACATCCTGCCCTTAAATTCATTTGGACAACTCCTGACACCTCCCTCCCCTTTCTCAATCTCTCTGTCTCCATCTCTGAAAACAAACTGTCAACTGATGTCTTTTATAAATCTTCCAATTCCCATGGTTTTCCTCACTATAGCTCTTCCCACATTGTCTCCTGTAAAAATGCCATTCCCTTTTCTCAGTTCCTTCGTCTTTGCTGCATCTGTTCCCAGGATGCAGCTTATTTCCCAGGACAGCAGCGATGCCGTCCTTCTTCACAGAATGCGGTTTCTTTTCCTCCACTACTGATGCTGTCCTCACCCACATCTCCTCCACACTTACCCTGTCTTCCTGCTGCCTTAATAGTGATGGAGTTCCTCTTGTCTGTACCTACCATCCCATGAGTCTCTGCATCTAACACGTCATCCACCGCAACTTCCACCATCTCCAAAGGGATCCTATCACTAAACATATCTTTTCCTCCCCCACCCTCTCTGTTTTCCACAGAGATTGCTCCTTCCATGATTCCCTTGTCCATTCGTCACTCCCCACTAATCTCCCTCCAGGCACTTCTCCCTGGAAGCAGCAGAAGTTCTACACCTGCCCATTCACCTGTGAATCTGCTAGGGTTGTCTACAGCTGACGCGACCTTCTCTACATTGATGATACCTGTTGTCAATTGGGGGAATGTTTCGTCAAGCACTACTGATCCATCTGCCAAAAGCGGAGCTTCCCTGTGGTTAAACACTTTAATTCCCATTCCCATTCCGACATATTGATCGATGGCCTCCTCTTGTGCCAAGATGAGGCCACCCTCAGGGTGGAGAAACACCACTTTATATTCCGTCTGGGTAGCTTCCAACCTGACAGCATGAATATCGATTTCTCTCCCCCTTCCTACTCTGGCCTCTTACCTCTTCTCAGATGCCTATCACCTTCCCCTTGAGTCCTCTCCTCCTTCCCTTTCTCCTACGGTTTAAACTCCTCTCCTATCAGATTCCTTCTTCTCCAGCCCTTTTTCATTCCAACCCACCTGGCTTCACCTATCACCTTTTAGATATCCTCCTTTTGGCTATCTTCCTTCCCCGCCCCCAGGCCTTTTATTCTGGCATCTTCTCACTTCCTTTTCAGTCCTGATGAAGGGTCTCAGGCTGTAATGTTGACTGTTTTTTTCATTTCCGTAGATGCTGCCTGACCTACTGAGTTCCTCCAGCATTTTGTGTTGCAGAGATATTAAAAGTCAATTGAAACTTTGAGCAGAGAGCAGACAATATTTTGAAGTCAGTGAGCCTTGTTGTTGGGTATGTTTCACATCCTTCCGTTGTTTTTTTTTATTTACTGAGATACCGTGCAGAATAGGCCCTTTGAGCCATGCCACAGAGCACCCAAACCAGCTCCTCTTTAAATGCCACCCATTCCTCAAATACAGTTGTACCTAGCAATTTTTTAATCTGATCCAGATCCTTTCCCATCACTTTGAAATGAGCTCCTGTCCAATCAACATGTTTTACTTTAGGTTGCTCATTGCCCTAAAAATTATGATACTGTAATCCCTGTCCCCTTAAACGTTCCACCACTAACACAGAGACTGCTTGGCCTATCCACCCCTTTGCTCAGAGCCAGTGATATTTTGTTTGTTTGTAGACAAGCTTAAGGTTCTCTTAAACACACATTTGATATCCCTTCCACTCTTTGCCCTTTACTCTGATACTGCTTCAATCAATATTTCAATTATTGGAATCCCCTAAACTCAACTCATTATAGTTCTTGTAGCTCTCTAATTTCCTCCTCAGCCTCTTTCCCTCCATTTGCTAGCTCAGGGAAAACACATTGTGGTGTAAAAGTGCCTGAATTATTTCTTAAACCTAACCAGTACCAAACTTGTTTCAAGTTAGAATGGAAGGACTCCAACTCCCTGTACTGTCGGTGTGGAATTCCTCTATGCTTCTTGACAAAGGACAAAAAGCTTTCCTGGTGTACCAAATATATTGGTGCATCAATTACTAATATTCTTCAAGACTGAAATCTCTTTCTGTATACAGTATAGGTAGCCTACAATAACCTTGGCCTTTTGAGGTAGTCAGTAATTCATCAGAGCACACTACCTTAATTCCCACTAAAGATTCCAATTAGGATGTCTGATCCTGATAAGATCCTACTGGCTCTTGACGGAGTAGCTGCGCTTTTATAGGTGATCCTACTCTTTTTAATTTACTGCTTCCAATTTGTTTTGAAAACTTACTTTTAAATGCAATATTGCTTTATGATGAGTCGTGCTAAAGCTTCTAAAAAAAGAGGACCCTCCTGTAACTTTGGAATCTATTATGGAGACACTTCGGAAGCATAAAAATGAACTTTCAGAGGAGTTCCAGCAACTCAGCACTGAATTTAAATGGATGGATGGAAAATTGGATTCTATTCAAAAAACTTTAAGTGAACATGATAAATGGATAAAAGAAAACGAAGATACTTTGACAACGTTCGACACGAAGGTTGATGACCTGGAACAGATCTGTGATAAACAGTTAAAGGTTAATGAAACATTAAGACAGAAGATTATCGACTTTGAAAATAGAAATAGAAGAAATAATCTATGTATTCTGGGTTTTAAAGAGTCATTGGAAGACAATCAGCCTTCTGAATTTTTTGCAAACCCTTTGGCTAATTTATTTCTGAATATTTTAAAATCTCCACCTATAATAGACTGAGCTCACAGATCGCCTGTACCAAGACCTCCTCCAGGAGGATGACCCCGTTCAGTGATAATTTGTCTTCATGACTTTCAAACAAAGGAACTTTTAATTCGTGAATCTTGTCGGAAAAGTATGATTGATTATGAAGACCAGAAGTTCAGAATTGTGGAAGATTTTCCACCCGAGGTGTTGAATGAACGATTCAAGTTCAAAAAAGTCATGTCTGAGCTGTTTAATAAGGGTGTTAAACCCTCTCTTCATTACCCGGCTCATCTTAGAATTATTTTGAAAAATGGCTCTCAGAGATGGTTCCGTTCGACTCAAGAGGTGCAGGATTTCTTGAGTGCCGAATCAATTTCAGAAGTTTAACTGTTCAATAGCTCCTTACACAAATTTATGTCGCATCTGCTGGATGGATCTTTTTTTTAGAATCAGCAGTCTAACTGTTCATTAATTTCTTTTATTAGCAATTGTTCTTTTTACTTTTGGTATACCTTCTTATCTAATTTTTTCATACTTTTATTTCCTTGTTTAGAAAATTAAGGATTTAATATTGGTAAGTTTTCTTTGAGTTAATACTTTCTAAGTTAATATGTTTTGAACTTTCATATTTCTTTCTAATATTTTTATACTATAATTTTTTCTGAGTTTTTTTTCATATGTTTAATTTTGCTCTGTTTTTTTTTGTTGTGTCTTGTTGGAACGCAGTTTTGCCTTGAAAATTTTTTTTGGAGCTCAGTCAGTAGATTGTTTTGGGAGGAAATGGTAGGTTTAGTTGTTGATTGCCCTTTGGTTGATTTTCTCTCTTTGGGCAGGGGGTAGAGGGTGGTTTTCTTTTTTTCTATCAGCTGTTTGGCTCCCTTAGCTTCATTTGTTGCTTGGTTACTTTTTCTTAAAGCTCATTGTTAGGATGTAATATATATTCCAGCGGTTTTTATTCAAACATCTCCTTTAAGCAATATTTAAAATTAACCATATATTTAATTTACTTAGTTTTAATGTGAAAGGATTAAACCATCCTGTGAAACATAATAAGATATTTAATTATATTAAGAAATTGAATGTCTCAATTTTTTTTACATGAAACACATGTTCGTAAATGTGATAATTTACATCTTTTCAGCCATCAGAGGGGTTTATCTTTCCATTCCACCTTTCAGGCTAAGGCAAGAGGAGTTCCAATTTTTATAGACAATTCAGTTTCTTTCGTTCAACATAATGTAGTATCTGATAGCAAAGGGCGTTTTGTTATAGTCTCAGGGAAATTAGATAATAAATTAATGGTTTTTGTTAATTTGTATCCCCTGAATATAGATGATCCAGGTTTTTTTGAATGCTTTTTTTTCGCTTCTACCAGATTTAAGTTTATATTCTTTGGTTTTAGGAGAAGACTTCAACTGTTGCTTATATCCTGTTTTAGATCGTTCTTCTTCTAAATGATAGACTTGTAGTAGATCTGCCTCCTTAATCCAATCTTTTCTAATGAAATGTGATATTGTTGATGCTTGGCGTTTTTGTATCCAATGCAAAAAGAGTATTCATTTTTTTCTCATGTTCATCATTCGTATTCCAGGATTAATTATTTTTTTGTTGATAGCCAATTGATTCCATTTGTTCGATCCTGTGAATATAAAGAAATTGTTGTTTCAGATCATGCTCCTGTGTTTTTATCTTTAAATCTTCCGGGTGTCTCCCAAATGAATAGATTCTGACGTTTTAATGCGATTTTCTTATTAGATAAAGATTTTTTACAATTTTTGGAGAGACAAATTATTCTTTTTTTTGAAGAGAATACACTAGAAGAGACTTGTAGTCTTATTTTATGGGATGCTTTTAAGGCTTATATTAGAGGTCAAGTTATTTCTTTTACTGCAAGTGTTAAGAAAAAACTAATAAGGAGAGAATTGAATTAGCTAATCAGTTGAAACAATTAGACCAAGAATATGCTTTGGCTTCAGATCCTGTTTTATATAAAAGACGTGTTGAAATTAAAACTAAATACAATCTGTTCTTAACATATCCAATTGAAATGCAACTTTTAAAAGATAAAGGTCAGTTTTATGTTCACGGAGATAAAAGGGGTAAACTATTAGCTAACCAATTAAAGACCTTTATAGTTAAATGTCAAATTAAAGAAATTTGTAAAGCTAATAGTGATAAAACATCTGATCATTTAGAAATAAACAATGCTTTTAGAGAATTCTACTCTAAACTTTATAGTTCTCATCCTCTGAAAGATAATACTCTAATGAATTTTTTTTTAGATTGATTAAACATTCCTACACTTTCTGATGATATTCGAAAATTGTTGGATCAACCTATTTCCTATGAGGAAATTGCTGAGGTTTTTCACTCTTTGCACTTGGGGAAGGCTCCAGGTCCTGATGGATTTTCTGGAGAGTTTTATAAGGCTTTTTCCTCTTCGCTTATACCTTGTTTATATTCAGTCCTTTCTGACTCTTTTAAATTAGGTAAGTCGCCACAATCTTTTTATGAAGCTTCTATTTCGCTTATTCATAAAAAGAATAAGGACCCAATTGAATGCTCTTCTTATAGACTTATTTCCTTACTTAACGTTGATACTAAAATTTTATCTAAACTTTTGGCTTATAGAATTGAAAATATTTTGCCATCTATCATCTCTGATGATCAGACTGGATTTATCAAAAATTGATACTCCCACTTTAATATTCATAGTTTATTGAATGTTATTTATTCTCCTTCTAAAGAGATTTCGGAATGTGTGATATTCTTAGATGCTGAGAAAGCCTTTGATCGGGTTGAATGGAATTATTTATTTAAAACTTTGGAAAAATGTAACTTTGGGCCCAATTTTATTCAATGGATTAAATTACTTTATTTATCTCCCTCCACTCAGGTTCTTACTAACTCTCAGTACTCTAAACCATTTAAACTTCATCGTGGAACTAGACAAGGTTGTCCTTTGAGTCATTTGCTTTTTGATTTGGTCTAAAAACCTTTAGCTATTGCTTTCGGGGTATCTAATGATATCACTGGTATTTTAAGGAGGGGTATTACCCACAAAGTTTTGCTTTATGCTGATGACCTTTTGCTCGACATTTCTAATATGGAGTCTTCTTTACCTTCTCTGCTTTCTTTACTCTCCTGCTTTAGTCAGTTTTCAGGATATAAACTTGACTTTTATAAGAGGGAAATTTTCCTTTGAATAACTTGGTATTAGCTAATACTAACCTTCCTTTTAAAATTGTAAGAAATCAATTTACTTATTTGGATGTACCAATTACTATGAATTATAAATTCCTTTTTAAAGAAAATTGTTTTACACTTCTGAATTATGTTAAGAAGGCACCTTCAAATTGGTCACCCCTCTTTTTACTGTTGATTGGCCGAATCAATTCTATTAAAATGAATATTTTGCCTAAATTTTTATATTTATTTCAGGCCATACCTGTTTTTATTCCTAAATACTTTTTTGATTCTTTAGATTCTGTTATATCTTCTTATATATGGAAAAATAAAATTTCTCAATTAAATAAAGTTCATCTTCAAAAAGCTAAAAAGAATGAAGGTTTAGCCTTACCTAATTTTAGGTTTTATTACTGGGCAGTCAATATACGGACTCTTACGTTTTGGTTATATTATATTAATCGAGTGGACTGTCTGGTTTGGGCTTCTTTAGAAGCTAACTGTGTTAATAAATTTTCTGTCATTCCTCTTCTCGGATCCTCAATTCCTTTACCTTTACGTAATTTAACTGATAACTTTGTAGTTAAACACACTTTGAGGATTTCGGTACAATTTAGAAAATATTGTGGTTTATTGAATTTTTCACTTTCCACTCCCATTTTTTCTAACTTTTTTTTAAACCTTCTATGTTTGATGTAATTTTTAAAGAGTGGAATAGATTGGGTATTAAATGTTTTCATGATTTGTTTGTTGGAGATAGTCTCTCTTCATTTGAACAACTGTCAGTTAAGTATAGCCTACCGAGAGCTCACTTTTTTCGATATTTACAAATTAGAGACTTTTTGCGTTCTCAAATACATACATTTCCTAAAAGTCCAGATAAAAATTTACTGGATATAATTTTAAATTTGAAACCCTTCCATAATGCATCTATATCTAATATTTATGGTATGTTGTTGGGAATGAGAAATATTCCTTTAGGTAAAAATAAAAAATCTTTGGGAACAAGATTTACAGATTTCAATTTCTGAGGACACTTGGAATGAATTTTTTAAATTGGTTAATACCTCATCGTTATGTGCCTGTCATTCCCTTCTACAATTTAAAGTGGCTCATAGGGCCCATATGTCTAAACACAAGCTGTCTCATTTTTATTCGGATATATCTCCCTATTGTGATAGATGTAATAATGGAGAAGCTTCACTAATCCATATGTTTTGGACTTGTCCGTGTCTTGAAAAATATTGGAAGGAAGTATTTCAAACTTTTTTGGTGCTTTTTAAAGTAAATTTTAAACCTAATCCTTTGACTGCCTTATTTGGTATTGTTGGAGGAAATGATATTATTTTGGAGACACATGATCTGCATATCTTGGCCTTTATTTCTCTCACAGCCAGGAGGGTATTGTTGCTTAAGTGGAAGGATGCTGCTCCACCGACTCCTACTCATTGGTTACATGATGTTATGTCATGATTAAATTTGGAGAAGATTCGCTGTTCAATTTCGGAACCTGGACAAGATTTTTTAACATTGTGGGGACCTTTTTTGAATTATTTTTGAAATCTTTGATTTGATATTAAGCACAGATGTTGGCTAATAATATGTTTTACTATATGTTAAGGATAGCTTCCTTTTTTTAAAACTAACAGCTGTTCTTTTTCTGGTAGTGGGTTTAGATTTTTTTGTGTAATAAAATGATCTCTTTTCAATATTATGTTTAAATTTAATTTATATGGATATGGGGTAATTACACTTTATCTGTGATTTCAATATATTGTAATCGATATATATTATATATCCTACTGTACTCTGTATTCTTTTATGTAAGAAATTAGTAAAATATTGAAAAAGAAAAGAATGCCTGATCCTCTGAGTATGCATTTCATTTTAGACTTGGTCTAGCTCGTTTGGATGAATTCTTTCTTCTCACCTTCTCCTCTCTGACCAAAAATCAAGACCCATTGCAAATGTTTCTACTGCAACTAATTCATTTCCATGAACCCGTGTAATGGGCTGCCGTAGCCCCTTCAGACTGTGTAAGCAATCGAAGCCTCTTCCAATACTTGCCGATTTATCCAGTCCTTCTTTTTCTCAGCCATGGTGCTGTTTGGTACTCTGGACTTTAGCTTATTCAATTTTCTTTCACAACGGTACCAAAAGTACTTCACAGATTAATTATTATCTATTCTGCAAATTTACATTGAAGTAGGCAGATCACTGTCTCTAAACAGATAAAGTCCAGGGATACATGGGATGCAGAGAATGTCGGCTAGTGCTGCACCAGGAATTGATAATATTAATTTCTTTGAAGAATTTACATGCTACTTTGATATTTTATGGACGTTCTGATTAGACAGCAATTTTAAGGAAAACAATATATGCACACAATAGGAATTTAAAGCGAGCACAATAAACTGCTGGTAAGTATAAAACTATTTGAACATGTAATGCAGTTAAGGATCAAATTTGCTGACACATGTAACTATCACAACACATAGCAAGTGGTCCTGCAAGGGGTCATGATGCTATAATGAGTGGAATGTGAAGAAGATGATGGGGTAATGTGATTGGTTGTGAGGATGTAATAATGTGATGAGTTTGGATTTGATACACTGATGTCCAATGAAAGTGAGTAGAATGTGGCAGGTAATAATGGGACGGTGTGTGATCATAATGATGGGCAATTGGATGGATATGCGGGAGCTAGTTTATTGACTTGGGGAGTGAGGAGTAATAATGTTATTATGGGTACGAATGATGAGTAATGACTGTGTAATAGATGCAATGCATGGCAATGACAGTGTAATGGGCGGAGTGTGCGGTAACAATGGTGTGATGGAGTGGAATACAAGAGTAATGATGGTGTAATGGAATGGAAGGTATAGTGATGACCATGGAATGGAATGGAGTGCATGGTAGTGACAGTGTAATGGGATGGTCTGTGTGGCAATGACTGTGTAATGGAATGTAATATGAGGGTGATGGTAGTGCAGTTGGAATGGAGTTCGTGGTAATGAAGGAATGTGTAAAAGAATGGGCTAGAGATATGTAATAATAGCAAAATGGGAAGAGTTACGAGAAGTAATAATGGGGCTGTGGGATGGAGAGACACACTAACGGCGCAAAGGGCTGAGATGTAATATTGGTGTAATGGGGTGAGACAATGAGGAATAATAATTTTGCAGTAGGCTGGGGTGGCAAGCGGTAATGATGTACTTGGGGGACAACATTGTATGCTGGATATTCTCTTTGTTGTTTGATCAGAGACACAGGTTGAAACCCAAGATGAAATCCAGCTCCCTTACTTCACAGCAGCTGCAGCTTATTGTGCTGAGAGTCATGCTGGTTTACCAGTTCTGTAATGCAGGTAGGTATCTACATTTCATACCACAACGTTAATCAGCATTCAGAAACACAGTGTTTCCCAAATGTGCTTACTCACCCATAGGTTTAAGTGCCCAGCACTTCCCTTTCATGACATTGGCCAAAATTAATTCTGGGAGAGGTGTGAAACAAAATGTAAACGTGCCGAAAAACCAGCCGTGCAGGTTGAGTGAGAAGCATAGTTAACATCTGACATCTATAATCTTTCAGCAAAACCAGGGGAAGTTCCAAAATCAAACATAGACTAAGCAGCAGAGAAATGAGGAGCGAGCAAAGGAAACATCAGTGATACAGTGGAGGCAAAGTGGGACTGAATGACAGGTGTACCAGCCGAGAGAGGAAGGTTAACAACAGATGATTCAGTTGCTTATTGGTTTAACAGAAACAAACCGCTGGAGGAGCACAATGGGCTGGGCAGCGTCTGTGGGGGGAAAGGAATAGTTGACATTTCAGGTCGAAATCTTGCACTTGGTGGGTTTCAAAAAGGTGTGGCCTGCTGGGTATCTGCATTATTTTAGATGTACTTTGCTAGATTTCTAGCATCCACTTCTTTTAATTTAAAATGCACAGCCGGTGCAGAGTATTCCTGTGGCCATTCCCCTCAATAATAAGTGTACCACTGGATACTGCCGGGGGGGATGGCCTCCTCGGGGCAAGCTGCAGTGACTGGGCTCCTGGCGCTGTGGCTCAGAAGAGAAGCGAGGCGGAGAGAACTGCAATGGCAATAGACAGAGGAGCAGAGATGAGATTCTGTGGACGTGGATGATATATTACCTCCCAGGCACCAGGGTCAGGGAGGTCTTGGATTGGGTCCATGATGTTCTTAACGGGAAGGGTGAGGAGCTAGAAATCTTGGTACATATTGGCACCAGTGACCTAGGTAGGAAAGGCGAGGAGGTCTTGAAGAAGATTTTAGGAAGCTAGGTAGAAAGCTGAAAAGCAGTACCTCCAGGGTAGTAATCTCTGGATTGTTGCCTGTGCTACAAGTCAGTGAGGGTGAAAATAGGATGATTTGGCAGATGAAGGTGTGGCTGAGAAATTGGTGCAGGGGGTTGGGGTTCAGATTTCTGGATTATTGGGATGTCTTCTGGGGAAGGTATGACCTGTACAAAAGGGTTGGGTTACACCTGAACCCAAGATGGATCGATATCCTTGCGGGCAGATTTGCTAGGAGCGTTCAGGAGGCTTTAAACTAACTTGGCAGGGGGAATAGTGCTGAGGATGATGTAGCTGGTTTACAAATAGAGGCAGAGTGTAGTGAGCCTGCTAGCAAGGAGAGGATGATAGGGCAAAATTGCAGACAACAGGATGAGCTGCAATGTAATGGAGGACAAAATCGATAAGGGTGAACGCAGGACTGAAGGTGTAACATTTGAATGTGTGCAGTATAGGGAATAAGGTAGATGAACTTGTAGCACAGTTACAGGTTGGCATGTATGATGTTGTGGGCATCACTGAATTGTGGCTGAAAGAAGATTAGAGCTAAGGAACTGTAAGGGTAAAAAAGACCCTGATGGGAGTTATATACAGATGCCCAAACAATGGTCTACAAATTACAATGGGAGATAGAAAATGCATGCCAAAAAGGCAATGTTACGATAGTCACGAGGGATTTCAATATGCAGGTAGATTGGGAAAATCAGGCTGACGATGGATCCCAAGAGGGGTATTCTAGAGTGCCTTTGAGGTGGCTTTTCAGAGCAGCTTGTGGTTGAGCCCACTGGGGGCCAGCTATTCCGAATTGGGTGTTGTTCAATGAACCGGAACTGATTGGAGACTTGAGGTAAAGGAACCTTAAGGGACAAGTGTTCATAATATGATAGAATTCATCCTGCAACTTCAGAAGGAGAAGCTAAAGTCAGATGTATCAGTATTGCAATGGAATAAAGGGAATTCGAGTGGCAGGATTGATTGGAAAAGAACAGTGGCATGGATGGCAGCAGAGCAGCAATGGCTGGAATTTCTAGAAGCAATTCCTAAGGCACAGGATATATACATTCCAAGTACAGTATTTTAAAGGCAGGATGATGCAACCATGGCTGACAAGAGAAGTCAAAACGAACATAAAAGCCAAAGGGAGCAAATACAATAGAGCAAAAATTAGTGGGGAGTTAGAGGATTGGCAAGCTTTTAAAAACCAACAGAAGGCAACTAAAGAAGTAATAAAGAAGGAATAGATGGAATGCGAAGGTAGGCTAACCAATAGTATTAAAGAGGACACCGAACATTTCTTCTGATACATAAAGTGTAAGAGAAAGGTGAGAATAAATATTGGACCACTGGACAATGATGCTGGAGAGGTAGTAAAGGGGAACAAAGAAATGGCAGATGACTTGAATAAGTATTTTGCATCAATCTTCACTTGGAAGACACAAGCAGTATGTCAGAAGTTTGAGAGAGTCAGGGGGCAGAAGTGTGTAGAGTTCCCATTATTAAGGAGAAGGTTCTTGAGAAACTGAAAAGTCTGAAGGTAGATAAGTCACCTGGACCAGATGGTGTATGGCCCAGGGTTCTGAAAGAAGTGGCCAAAGTGATCTTTCAACTATCAATTTATTCTAGCATGGTCCTGGACGTATGAAACCTTGCAAGTGTCACTCTACTCTTCAAGGGAGAGAAGAAAGGAAATTATAGGCTAGTTAGTCTGACCTCAGTGGTTGGGAAGATGTTGGAATTGGTAGTTAAGGATGTGGTTTCAGGGTACTTGGAAGCACATGATAAAATAAGTCATAGTCAACATGGTTTCTTCAAGGAAAATCTTGCCTGACAAATCTGTTGGAATTCTTTGAAGAAATAACAGGATAGACAAAGGAGAGTCAGTGGATGTTGTGCACTTGGACTATCAGAAGACCTTTGACAAGGCACTGCACACAAGGCTGCTTAATAAGTTAAGAGCCCCTGGCATTACAGAAAAGGTACCAGCATGGATAGAGCAGTGGCTGATTGGCAGGAGGCAAAGAGTGGGAATAAAGGGAGCCTTTCTGGTTGGCTGCTGGTGACTAGTGATGTTCCACAGGGGTTTATGTTAGCATTGCTTCTTTTTACATTATATATCAATGACTTGGATGATGGAATTGATGGCTTTGTGGCCAACTTTGCAGATGATACAAAGACAGGTGGAAAGGCATGTAGTTTTGAGGAAGTAGAGAGGTTACTGGTGGATTAGGACAGATTAGGAGAATGGGCAAAGAAGTGGTAGATGGAATACAGTGTCAGGAAGTGTATGGTCATGCACTTTGGTAGAATAATTAAAAGTGAAGGCTGTTTTCTAAATGGAGAGAAAATTCAAAACTCTGAGGTGCAAAGGGACTTGGGAGTCCTCAAGCAGGATTTCCAAAAGGTTAATTTGCTGGTTGAGTCTGTGGTGAGGAAGGCAAATCTGATGTCAGCATTCATTTCAAGATGACTAGAACATAAAAGCAAGGATGCAACTTTGAGGCTTTATAATGCAAGTGAGGCCCCAGTTGGTGTATTGTGTGCCATTTTGGGCTTCTTATCTAAGAAAGGATGTGCTGACACTGGAGAGGGTTCAAAAGAGGTTCATGAAAATTATTCCAAGATTGAATGGTTTGTCATATGAGGAGCATTTGATGACTGTAGGCCTGTATCCACTAGAATTCAGAAGAACGAGGGATGATCTCACTGAAACCTAGCAAATGTTGAAAGGTCTCGATAGAGCAGATGTTTTGTATTTTGGGGGAGTCTCAGACCAGAGGACACAGCCTCAAAATATAGGGGTGTCCTTTTAGAACTGCAATGAAGAGGAATTTCTTTAGCCAAAGAGTGGTGAATCGGTGGAATACGTTGACACAGGTGATTGTGGAGGCCAAGCAATTGGGTATAAATAAGGCAGAGCTTGATAGATTCTTGATTAGTCAGGGCATGAAGAAGGCAGGAGATTGGAGCTGAGAGGGAAAATGAATTAGCCATGATGAAATGGCAGAGCAGACTTGATGGGCCAAAATGGCCTAATTTTGCCCCTATATCATATGGTCTTATGAAAACAAACTGCTTGCACTTTTCACCCATTTTACACAACAGTACTAAATCAATATCTGCTCACATGAGAAAGGCTACGTAATACTGCAATGAGATTTGATCACAGTACCTTGCAGAATGATGTCTTGTACGTACATTACATGTAAATCATGTAAACATATTACAATTTTACTGTATGTCTCACAGAAGAAATAAACTGCAGACATAGAGTGTCTATAAAAACCATGTGGAGCACATTATTAAAACTCTGATAAGCAATATATAAAGGGAAGCTGACTGGAGAATGGCTGTGATGGTGAGAGACAGATGTACCAGTATTACTAACGATTTAGTCTCTGTCCAATTGAGTTATTAACATTTCTTCCTCTCTGTATCAGTACCCTGGTGTTAAGAAAACACTGAAGAGTGACATGTTCCCAGGATCCAGTGATGTTTGTCAGAGCATGCCAAAAATGCTGTTGTTCCCCTTTGTAGCCTTTCCAAATTCCCTTATTTTGGGAACCATCTCCTTAACTTGGAAAATTATGCTTGTTACTCCACTGCTTAGTAAATATAATGGAAAAGAACTTGAGAATGTAGATTAGTTATCCTAATAGCTGTTGTTAGGAAATCACTAAATGCTTTAAAAAACTTCATTTATTCATAAAGAGCTAGAGTAGATATGTGAAGAGTAAATGAAGCCAGATGAACCCAATTAATTTTCTGGAAGTTGTAAATTATAATGGACAGGAAAATGTCTACACATATCATTTATTAGGTGGCATCCAGTGAAGTTCCTTTGGTTAGGAAGCAGAAGGGATTATGGGTGGCAATTCAATATTTCAGGATCTTTTGGGGCCTCAACTATTCATTTTATGTATAAACAACTCAGATTATAGGACGAGTGTAACAAATCCAGTTAGGTGGAAATATAAGAAGTGTGAATGGAAATGATAAAATAAGAGGGTATTGTCACAACTGTGCTAACGAAGGTGATCACTTACTTTGTACCAGAACAATGTACTCTGTGTACATACATCTATTGATGCTTCTGGACACATCTTCAGTGATGTTCCTGGAATCATCGGGTGTTTCGGGTCTTTCAACATCATACAACCTCCTCCAGGTGACCCAGCCGGGGCTGATCAGACCCCAGCTTGTGTCCAGATGGCTAGCTACTTATGACTCCATGTCTCCCCTCTTTTGAGCCACAGCTATCTTGAGGCCCTCCATGCCGCATCGGTGGTACTGAGGATGGCTCTCCTCTTCCTCTCTCCCTCGATGCCCAAATTGCTGAAGGCTCTAACTAAAGAACGGGCTACGAATCCCCTACAACCAACCTCCACTGGGAGACAATTCACTCTCCATCCAGCCTGCTGACAGTTGCTGACCAGTCCTGTGTACTTGGAGAGCTTCCTTTCAAAGGCCTCCTCCAAGCTATCTTCCCATGGGACTGTCAGCTCCAGCAGCACCACTTGCTTAGTAGACTCAGACACTAGGACAATGTCTGGTCGCAGGGTGGTGGCTGCGATATGGTTGGGGAAATTCAGCCGCCCTTCGAGGTCCACCAACAGCTGCCAGTCCCTTGCAGAGGTCAGAATGCCTGCAGATGTTCTTTTGGCAGGTATTGGCTGCTCCCCAGCTCTGACAAAGGCAATGGTCTGCTTGGAGGGTCAGGACCACTTCGCCCACTCAACTCCTGCACTGACGGCTTCAGCGATGGTCTTCAGGACCTGATCATGCCTCCATCAGTACCGTCCCTCACCAAGTGCCCTTGTGCAGCCGCTGAGGATGTGCTCCAGGGTTCCTCGCTTGGAGCACAGTGGGTACGCAGATGACTCTGCCTTGCCCCATGTGTGCAGGTTTGATGGGCCTGGAAGCACATCGTACACTGCCTGGATGAGAAATTGGATGCGGTGTGGTTCAGCTTTCCAAAGATCAGCCCAGGTCACTTTCCTCTCAACCGCATTCTCCCATCTTATCCAAGCTCCCTGTTGCTTCATTCCCACTGCCTTGCAGGCTCTCATCTCCTCCACTACTGCTCTCACCTCCTCCTGAACTAGACGACGCCTTTCCTTCCCTCTGGTGTCCATTTGGGGAGTTGGAAAGGATTCTAGCCCAGCTCAGCCTCGTGAGACCTTTCCCACCAGCCTCCTGTGACGCAGCCTCGCCTCTGCCTCCTGAACAGCTTCCTCTGCCCTCCACTTCCTGCCAGTACTTACTTGGATCCCTGCTCTAGCCACCTTCGGGTTGCTTGAGTCCCTATACTGTAGCACTTCTCTGGCTCTTGTTACCTTGAGTTCTTCCTCCAAGGATTTGAAGGGCAGTTGCAGTTTTTTGTGGTATCCATAGAGTGTGATGCTGCTCAGGCTCTTTGGCAGCCCCAGCCATCTCCTGAGGTGGTTGCTAACCCTCCTCGCTAAGATTTCGACTGTCGAGATCGGAACTGCATAGACGAGGAGGGGCCACAGGATTCTGGGAAGAATGCCATGCTGAAACACCCAGGCTTTAATCTTCCCAGGTAGGCCAGACTTATCCACAGATTTCAGCCAGCCATCCAACTCGGTGCAGGTTGCCTGAATGGATGTTGTGTCCCTTAAAGAGCTGTCAATAACTTTGCCTAAGCTCTTGACTGGCTTTTCTGTGATGGTTGGGATGGCTGTGCCTGCGATGCTGAACCGGAACTTGTTCTCCACCTTCCCTTTCCTCAGCACCATCGATCTTGATTTGACAGGTTTGAAACGCATCCGGGCCCACTCCACCAGCTTTTTGAGCCCTTGCGGAATCCTCCAGCAGCCTGGGACTGATTCTGTGGTGACTGTGAGGTCATCCATGAATGCCCTGATAGGTGGTTGCCGTTGAGCAGAATTCATTCTGGGTCCTCTGGACTCTGGTTCAGCAGACTTAGTGAACATGTTCATGGCTAGGGAGAACAGTGTCACTGAGATAGTGCACCCTGTGATGATGCCGACCTCCACCTTGTGCCAGGTTGATATAATTGCTCCTGAAGAGATCCTCATCCTGAAGTTGCTGCAATAATCAGCGATAAGGTCTCTGATTCTGCTGGGGACGTGATATTTGGTCAGTGTGAGCTGCACCAGCTTGTGCGGAATGGAGCCATATGCATTTGCCAGGTCGAGCCACAACACTGACAGGTTGCCCTTGTTCTCTCTGGCCTCCCTGATGAGCTGTGTCACCACACCGATGTGCTCCAGACAGCCCGGCATCCCTGAAATGCCACCCTTCTGGACTGATGTATCAATATAGGTGTTCTTCGCCAGGTAGGTGCACAACCGGTTGGAAACTGCACTGAAGAAGATCTTCGCCTCGACACACAGCAGGAAGATGATGCGAAACTGATCTATCTGGGTGGCATTTTCCTCCTTCGGGATCCACACCCCTTCAGCCACACTCCACTGTTCTGGGATCTTCCCCCTTCTCCAGAAGATTCTAGGATCTTCCACAGACGCAGCCGGAGTTTGGGGCAGTTCTTGTACACTTTGTACGAGGTGTTGCTTGGTCCTGGAACCGAGCTTGCCCTTGCTTTGCGGACGACCTCTCTGACTTCCTTTAGTTGCAGCTCTGACACGTCGAACTGCACATCTGGTTCAGGTGGGTCTATTGGGATGTCGCACTCTCCCAACTCCTGCTGTCTTTCAGGATCATTATATATCTTCTTCAGATGTTGGTCTATGTCTTCCTGCGAACAGGCCAGTTTCCCACTGCGCTTCTCCCCCAGCAACACCTTGGTGAACTTGAAGGGGTTGGCGATAAAGGCAGCACATTTTCGAGCCCTTTCACGACGCCGCCTCCAATGCCACTCTGCCCGGCGGAGGACCCTGATCTTCTTTCGTAGCATGCACATCAGCTGGGCCAAGCCAATGCGCTCCTCTTCTCCTGCCTCCTTGTATTGGGACTTCAGCGCTTTCATCTCCTGCCTGATGTTGTGGATCCTCAATGAGCTTTGGCTCTTCGAGTAAGATGTTTCAGAGCCTTCCTTCTCCTCTTCTCCAAACCGTTCAGCTGCGATACTAACAATAATTGTTGTCATGGCTTGCAGCTTCCTTCGCCGTTGCCTCCAGAATTTGGTTAACATCGTCATCAAACTGCTTCTACAGTGAAGTCATGTTAGCTGCAGGCCATTTGATCTGCCTCCTGTTAGACTTCATGTTCGAGGGATTAATTTGCAACACTTGGAGGTTCCGGGCACTATGGGGTGACTCCGGGCCTGGCCCCTCCTTCGTCTCACCAGGTTGGACGCCTGCACGTTGTGCTGCTCCTGCTCCCGCCAAACACTTCATCCTCGCTTGCTGGATCTTCAAGCCGCGATCGTTCTTGCAGATTTTGCCACATGCACACTGCTTCCTCATCGTCGTTTGTTCATTGCCTGGGTCTGATGTCGTTGTGTCCATCCGACTGGGGTGCTCATCCTCCCCCCCTCTCAGACACCCCTGGGGGTATCTTTTCCTTAGATTCTTTGTAGCTTTTGTGGGGGTCCTCCTCTCAGAGGACACAGATTGGGTTGCCAGCCCGTTCTGCCCCGGTTGCCGTCTCTCCGGGCTGTCACTGGCTCTCCAGTCGTCACCACTCTTTTCGCGGTTGTCACCCAGTCTTTTCTGGTTGTCACTGATGAACTCAGGGTGTAAGCTGTGTACATACATCTATTGATGCTTCTGGACACATCTTCAGTGATGTTCCTGGAATCATCAGGTGTTTCGGGTCTTTCAACATCATACAGCCTCCTCCAGGTGACCCAGCCGGGGCTGATCAGACCCCAGCTTGTGTCCAGATGGCTAGCTACTTATGACTCCATATCTCCCCTCTTTTGAGCCACAGCCATCTTGAGGCCCTCTCTGCCGCATCGGTGGTACTGCGGGTGGCTCTCCTCTTCCTCTCTCCCTCAATGCCCAAAATCCATAAATGGTAAAATAACTGAGGGAGTGGAACTCCAAACAAAAACTTTGGAGACCACATTCAGAGGTCTCATACTCAAACGTAATTAGTAATAAAAGACAAATGGAATCCTGACCATTACACCTACAGAGTATTGCAGGGGTTTAAAAATCACGATATAAAATGCAGACTAAAATAGATTTGGAGCACCACAGTCAGATCTAGGCACCGTATCTTTGGAAAGATGTATTGGCAAAGTGTAGAGTTGATTAGATATCTGATTACCAAGGAATAAAAATAAGAGATTACATAGAGTTAGTTTCTATTTCCTGAAATTAAATGTTCAACATAGTAAGCCATATGAATAGGGCAGTTTGAGGTGTAATTGGTTTGGATATCTAGTGCTGGATATGGAACATATCTAAAGCAGCAAATGGCTTTTGATACTCAGTCAATGGTTCATGTTAAATCTGAGATTAATTTTTATGAAACAAGTATATTGAGGAATACAAAGCAAATGTGAATACATTGATCTTGGTCACAGATCGGCCCTGATCTCAAGAGCAGTTTGGCTGAAAGGAGAGGGGAAGGACTGGAAGGAAAATAATGAGAAATTTTTTCACCTCTGTTCCTGTGGGTGGAATTAAAAGATTGCAGATCTGAAAATCCCGAACAGAGACAGAAATCTGCTGGAAGTACTCAGCAAATCAGGATCTGTGGGGACAGCGAGAGCAAGAGAGCATAAATTTGTGGTTAATTACCAGCATTCTCTGCTTTTGTCTCCACAAGTTGCCTTACCTGTTATTTCCAACATCTGTTTTTCTCTTTCCTGTTCTTATATGTTTTTCTAGTGTTCCTTGGCCATAATGTGCCCATGGTGTTCTTAATGATTTTTTTAAACTGTTGCTTCTACTATATCTGTGGTGTCTTCATGAGCTCTGCTTGTTATATCAATGTAGCCTTTGTGGATTTGTTAATGACTTTTGCCTTTGGTCCCAATATGCCTGAGGAGATGTTTTTTTGCCTCTACTCCCCGCTTGTACATGCAATATTAACGCTGAGTTTTAAAGAATACATTTGGTGATGCTAATGATTGACATGTTGTCATAAGTGAATACTGAGGAACTCATCAGATTAAGGGTCTTGATCCGAATTGTTGACTTTCACTCTACAGATGCTGCCTGAACAGCTAAGTCCCTCTAGTATCTTGTTTGTTGCTTACTAATGATTAACTGGCTAAGCTAATACAATGATCCTTAATGTTTAATGTCATTTTGCAGTGATGTCACAGTGCAGGATTCTCAGATGCAACTCTCAGTTTGTTTCTGCTACGTCCCGTCTCGAAGCTTCTTTGAATGAAGACTACTGCATTGCCTTACGATCTTACTCGCGCTGTACCCAACGAACTGCTTGGTTCTGCCGCGGGGACCTGGCCTACCACTCTGCTGTGCAAGGAATTGAGGATTTAATGATCCAGCATAACTGCTCCAAGGAGGGAGAAGTCTCGTTACCACGGCGACGGGAGCCGGCGGATAATCAGGAAAATCCACACCTGCCGGACACCTGCACATACGAGAAGAGTTTCTACTTCAAGCAGCGCCAAAAGCCAACCTACCTCTACTGTGGCATCTTTGGGAACCTCCACATCCGCACATTTCACAATGATTTTCAGACATGCCGAGTTCAGGGTGCGTGGCCAGTGATTGACAACAATTACTTATCTCTGCAATTGACTAATGCACCAATCTCATCACATCATAACATCTCAGCAATCAGTAAGGTAATATCCTTTGGTGTAGCTGACAGATTTAATAAATGAATGAATTGGTTCATTGATTAAATAAATGAACTAACTTTCCAGTGTACTATAGTCATCACTACTGCTGGTATAGTGCACCAGAAAGTTGATTTAATTAATTTAAAATTTGCTTTACTTCAACGTTCACAAATTAAGTTGCATTAGCAATCTCTAAAGGAACGGTATTAATGTTCAGTAACATAATAGTGTTACTGTCAGTGATACCCACATCCTACAAATAAGTTAAAACATTGACAAATAATGATGTTAACAGTCTAAAGCAGAATGTTGCTAATACTCATTAAAAGAATGGCATTAATTATCACCACAGATGTTAATTTCCATTGATACGGTACTGAATGAAATTGTTTCCCAATAGGAAGGTGACTGTGTAATTCACTGACGTTCGGAAAGAAGGATGAAGGTGCCTGTTACAAAGTCAATTTGCTCATAAGCACCATCCTAAGTAGTGAGGTCCTGTGAGGCGTGTGGGCAGAGCAGAATAAGTTATCCCACTGCAACAACTTGAAAGACGCTTTCCCAGTTTGCAAGGCCTTTGCTGCAAGCATTACTGGCTGTTGAAACAGTCAAGGGAATTGAATGCTTCCAAATGTCCCTGCGGTTCAGAAATATATAAAAGTGATGAAAAATCAGTTAGATGATTTTTTTTTTTAAAAAGTTGCTTCAGTGCTGACATGACAAGTGTGTTTACAGCAAAGGACTGGGGAATTAATAACAGCTCTGCTTATCAGACTGCCCTTTCAGTTCAAAGATTAAGATCGCTGAAAAACTAAAAATAGCTAACAATAAATTCAATATTGTACATCACTTTTTTTTTTCCTTCCTGTATCCTTCTTAACCCTTCATTCCACAGAGCAGGCACGCAGTTTTTGCACCAATTCCATCAGCAGATGGATTTCCCAGCATTACTACAAGAGAATTCACTTGGTGTTCTGTGAAATAGTTGAGGTACAATACAGGAGAGCAGCAGGGGAAAAGTTCACCCCATCTTCCCACCTCCCTAACAGGGATAGAGTTCCGCTTGGCTTCTCCCACCATCCCACGAGACTTCGTATCCAACACAACATCTCCGCAACTTCTGCCACCTTCAACGGGATCCTACCACCAAGCACATTTTTACTTCACTACCCCCACTCTCCACTTTATTCAGGGATCGCTCCCTCCGCAATTCCCTTGACCCTTCGTTGCTCCCTTCTAATCTCCCTCTCGGCACATGTCCCTGCAAGTGGCAGGTATGCAACACTTGCCCAGTTACCTCCTTTCTTATCTCCATTCAGGACCCCAAATATTCCTTCCAGGTCAGGCAACACTTCACTGAGGGAGCCTCCAACCTGATGGCATGAACCTCGATTTCTTCTTCCAGTAAAATTTTTTCCCTTCCTCTTCTCTCTTCTTCTATTACCCATTTTGGCCTCTTATCTCTTCTCCTCACCCGCCTATCTCCTCCCTCCAGTGCACCTCCTTTTATCCTTTCTTCTATGGTCCATTTTCCTCTCTGATCAGATTCCTTCTTCTCCAGCCCTTTGCCTTTCCTGCCCACCTGGCTTCACCTTCCATCTGGTCCTCCCTCCCCATCCTCCACCTTTTTATTCTGGCATCATCCCCCTTCTTTACCAGTCACGATAAAGGGTGCCGAGCCAGAAATGTTGGCCGTTTATACCTTTCCATCGATGCTGCCTGGCCTGCTGAGTTCCTCTAGCATTTTATGTGAATTTCCTTCAAAGTTTGTCCAGCAAATTCAGTACATTTCATCCAAAATAAACTTAATTCATAATAAAGTACATTTACAAGAATAAACCATGCAATGCCTTTTCATTCTTACACTCGTAGACAATGTGCTTAGTGTTAAATTACATTGTTTATAACGTTGCCACTCATGTGGCCCCTGGGATGGTACAGTGCTACAGTAATTGAAGATCTTCCTCACCCAATCCATCAGTGAAAGAACCCAGTACTGTGGACTTCCTCCACTCGGCCTTGCAGTGGCCACACTGGGGTTCAGTGTCTCCCTCAGCACATAATCGTGCAGCCTGGAGTGTGGTGGGTGGCAGCACTCCTCTATGGGCATCTCGATGTGCTGACCAAGCAGCAAGTTTTCGGGCAGACCAAGTTACCGAATTGATGACCTTCCAGCAGCACTTGATGTCCATAGATCAAAGGGCCCTCCATCACACAGCTGCTTGGGATGAACAGTGACCCAGGCCCTTGCATCTTGCTCCACACCCTCTTTGTATATTGTACCAATGACCTGGAAAGAGGTAAGTGACCCTCGAATCCCCACTACCGCCCGCTCGGGGACAGTGGGAGCCATGTCCTGGCCAGGAAGTAAATCTTAGCAGCTTGGTCTGGAATTACAGGTGTTTCCCAGAATGTTCCAGAGCTTTGAGTATTATGAAGGGAATGGGACACTGATGAAGAGCACTCAGTATGCCAGAGGCAGCGCAAAGGCACTGAAGATGCAGAGGAACAGGGTAAAAGAGAATAATATTGGACTGTTTCAGTAAATGTGAGTGACAGAGAGCGTAAATTACAGAGAAAATTGACTTTTTCTTTCATTGGTTTACAGGTCACAGCTATTTTTAAGAACTCCAAGGAATGCATAGACCAGAAAGTGTATCAAGCTGAAATCGGCAACGTTCCTGCTGCGTTTGTTGATGGCTCTGTAAATGGTGGTGATAGAAATGGGGCCAACAGTCTGGTTATCAAGAGAAAGCTAAAGGCCAGCCACGTGGAGATCCAGGCCAGTTACATTGGCACAACTCTGATAGTGCGGCAGGTGGGACAACACCTGAGCTTTGCCATCCTCATGCCAGAGGAAGTGGCCAGTTCACACACAGAGGAACAGGACCTGCAGCTCTGCTTATCAGGATGTCCGCTAACAGAGAGGCTTCCCTGGAGCTCCCTCTTCCATAATGCACAAAGGGCCAAAGCCAAGTGCAAGGAGGGTCTTCTGGTCGAAGATGCCTACTTCGAGTGTTGTGTCTTTGATATCCTGGTGACTGGTAATCCTAATATTTCAATGGCTGCATTCAAGGCTGTGGAAGATGCAAAAGCTTTATATCCAGATAAGGAGCTGCTTCATGTTTTCAGGAATTGCGTGCCTGCCAGAACAACCCCTGGCCGCCTTCTACTGTTCACTTCTGTGCTGTGGGTGCCCTTCTGCAACAAGAACAGTTTCTTCCAAATCCTGGGTTTCTAAACACTGTGTCGGTGCATGATGTTGCACTGGAATCTGTTGTACTTACCCATAATGAAAACCAATCTGAGAAGTGGACCCAGCATTGCAGCCTGTTGAAATCAATGTAATGCTGCTATTTCAGTCATTTGGCCTCTGATGTTTAACCCATAAATACTTGATTGTAGCAGATAGTCGTGAACGTTGCCATGCTGGTGTAGTCAGGTTGGCTGCTATATCCACTTCTCAGTCTTGTCAGATATCCACTCTGTCCAGTATCCACCCATACACAGACCAATCAAATGTTTTCCAGTGCCTATTTTCTGCTCAAAGATACAGTCCTATAGAGTTCTCTCTTATACACAGCCACGCCAGGCAATCGTCACTACATAGTCACTGTACTGGCATAATTTTGCCTCAAAGACTCTTGTCTAGTACGCAGCGCTGTTTACCTTATTTAGAGATACAACATAGTACAGGTCCTCCTGGCCTAACCAGCACACACTGCCCGATTACACCCCTGTGATCAAATAACCTACCAAACTGCACGTCTTTGGAATGTGGAAGGAAACCCATGTGGGCACGGGAAGGAAACATAGAAACATAGAAAATAGGTGCAGGAGTAGGCCATTTGGCCCTTTGAGCCTGCACTGCCATTCAGGATGATCATGGCTGATCATCCAACTCAGAACCCTATACCTGCCTTCCCTCCATACCCCCTGATCCCTTTAGCCACAAGGGCCATATCTAACTCCCTCTTAAATATAGCCAATGAACTGGCCTCAACTGTTTCCTGTGGCAGAGAATTCCACAGATTCACCACTCTCTGTGTGAAGAAGTTCTTCCTAATCTCGGTCCTAAAAGGCTTCCCCTTTATCCTCAAACTGTGACCCCTCGTTCTGGACTTCCCCAAAATCAGGAACAATCTTCCTGCATCTAGCCTGTCCAATCCCTTTAGGATTTTATACATTTCAATAAGATCCCCCCTCAATCTTCTAAATTCCAATGAGTATAAGCCTAGTCGATCCAGTCTTTCATCATATGAAAGTCCTGCCATCCCAGGAATCAATCTGGTGAACCTTCTTTGTACTCCCTCTATGGCAAGATTGTCTTTCCTCAGATTAGGGGACCAAAACTGCACACAATACTCCAGGTGTGGTCTCACCAAGGCCTTGTACAACTGCAGTAGTACCTCCCTGCTCCTGTACTCAAATTCTCTTGCTATGAATGCCAGCATACCATTCGCCTTTTTCACTGCCTGCTGTACCTGCATGCCCACTTTCAATGACTGGTGTATAATGACACCCAGGTCTCGTTGCACCTCCCCTTTTCCTAATCGGCCACCATTCAGATAATAATCTGTTTTCCTATTTTTGCCACCAAAGTGGATAACCTCACATTTATCCACATTAAATTGCATCTGCCATGAATTTGCCCACTCACCCAACCTATCCAAGTCACCCTGCATCCTCTCAGCATCCTCCTCACAGCTAACACTGCCGCCCAGCTTCGTGTCATCCGCAAACTTGGAGATGCTGCATTTAATTCCCTCATCCAAGTCATTAATATATATTGTAAACAACTGGGGTCCCAGCACTGAGCCTTGCGGTACCCCACTAGTCACAGCCTGCCATTCTGAAAAGGTCCCGTTTATTCCCACTATATAATATAAACAACTTTCATACAGTGGTGGAATTGAGGCCGGGTCATTTTTGCCGTAATAGCATTATGCCAACCGTTAGGTTACTGTATAATTAAATATCTATTTATACTCAATGTAAAACAGGTGTTCACTTGTAATGTCAGATATTTAACCAGTCCATGAAATCACTCTCTCTCAGATTTACAAATCTGTAAAATCAGCCTTGCATCAAAGCAATGAAGACTCCTCATTGATGGGATGGAAGGAGCGGGCTGGCATCAGACAAATACGGCATACCAAAGTCACAGAGGTAAGAGGGGAGCAAACAAAATATCATAAAAGGTGCAAACCCAAAATAAAGTTAAAAAATGCTAGAAATGCTCATCAGGTCGGGTGGCATCTGCGGAGGGAGGAAAATGAACAACTGTGCTGAGCAGTGTGGAAGTCCTGGGCCATTCAGAACCAATTACATTAACCAGCAAGATCTATTGCAATAAAACTGCTGCAATTTCATAAGTTAACGGTTTAATGAATGAGAATCCAAGCCACGTTGGGATATACGGACACATTGGTATGTGGCCATGAGACATTCTTAAAACTTTTGTAGGTAGCCCTTCAAATACAGGGGTATCCTGATTTTCTCTTTCTATTTGTTATTGATGGTTGAACATGTCCAAACATGACTAAGAGGATAATTTCAAGAGCATACGATCAGAACTGTTGTTTTAAATGAATGCCAACGTGAAAGTTAAAGCAATAAATAACACTGAAGATGCCTTGACTCAGCCAACTGCAGCTGATAGATTTCAGCCAGGCAAAAGAAACCTTTGTGCAAAAGCCACAAGAAAGGACGGTGTACCATTCTACACTAACATATGGAAGCAACTGTCGGACAATATCAAAGCAAAATGAGGGAAGGCTCAAAGCTGCAGAGATGTGTTTTTTGAGAAAGGTGATGAAAATATTATGGAAGGACAGAGGAACAAATGAGGAAATGTTGCGAAAAGCCTGAATAAGAAGAGAGCTGATATCATCAATCAGGAAATGGCAGATGGAATTTCTGGGACGTGGACTAAGGAAAGAGAAGCTCAAATATCTTGCAGTGACAGGAAAAATTGATGGAAGAAAGTCGCAGTCAAGAGCGTATGACATTCATGAGTGACATCAAGGAATGGGCAGACAAAAGTTTTGAAAAATTTATTAGAACTTCTCAGACGAAAGACAGATGGAAGACCGTGGTCGCCTACATCATCCGTAGCAAAATGATGATGATGTACAAATAGTGTGGCTAAGGTGACTTCAACAGAGGTGTATGAAACCCTTGCTTTCACCTGAGTGACTTTTTGACATGGTGGAAATCAACTGTGATTAAATTGTTTCACAAAGTAGGCATGATTCTGGGGACTCCATTAGCACAATTGGACAGCAACATTCACCAAATTAGCATGCTAGCAGAAGGAAAAACTGGCCTGATTACTGACTGTGGAAAATTGTTGTTAATATAACATGTTGTGCTTCCCATTTTAACTAAGTCCCCTTCCATACAGATCGTTTGTGATGATGCCGGGGGGGGGGGGGGGGGGGGTGACTTTCATGGCATATATACATCAGTTCTGTTACCAAATTTTCTGCTTTATTTTAAATACATCTGCTACTTTTAACAAGATCTTTCATACAACGAACACACAGTTTGCAGAATGTTTGTGTTTGTTCATCCATTAATTTCTCCTCAGCAATTTAACATCAGCATTTAACATTCTAACATGCATCCCCACAAACTCAACAGCCTGCAATGCCAGGGGTTACTCTGACAAATCCAGAATGCACAATGGAATATTAGATATAGGGATGCAGAGAGAAAAGAAGATTTTACACGAGTGCAATCTTTTCAAAGGATACTCTCCGTCATTTATTCGTAATAAAAATTGCACCAACTTCTGTAGCTCTGCCAATAGTTCAGAATGTATGTATTCTCCATCAGTTTGGTATCCCCTGCAAAAGAACTCTACAACACCATGTGCTTTGCATTGTATTTAATGAGTAACCACAAAAAAAAGCCTTCAATGACCGTGGCCATCTTTTTAAGATGATTAGTTAAATGGAAGGTTTTTATAGCCTTCCATCGCCCCTACCTAGCCACAAACACAAATATCCTATAATTCAAAGCTAGAACTTCCATTTCCACTTGATAGAACTGCTCAAGGCATGGTTCAACCCTTTACCTTCTAATTCAGTGGTGAAGTTGTGATAATAGAGCCAAAATCTTTGTCATGATCGTTGAAAATGCAATTAAAAGTTTCACCAACTGTGGGTCATTTCTACAGATGCAATTCTCTTCACATTATCTAATCATATATCTTGGCCAATATTTTTCCAGGTAAGTGATGGTAAATTGTGCCACACATTACCAATAGAAAATAAGGTAGAATTCAGAAGACTTGAGTAACATGGGCAACTGATGCAAGTTACAAATCACCATGAATTGCTTGGTAATCTGTGTCATTGCATCATTAGCCTCGTTAATTGACTGATGACGGGTTTCAACTCTTTTCTCCCCACGGATGCTGCTCAGTCTGCTGAGTTCCTCCAGCATCTGTACGTTATACCGCACATTTATCGTTAGCTAATGATCCTTAGAGAACCACTAGGTATCCTCCACTGGCTCCCCAGCTTATTCCTCTTGCATCTGACTTTCCACTCTGATGATTTCACCAGAGTCCAGTGATACAGCACAACTGTAGCAAGCAAAGGAGCTGAATAGTTGTATAAGAATTACATCCCATTCATCTGTATAGGCTTGCTGACCTTATTAAAAAGCTAGGAGCAGGTGCATCATTTATTCACTTTACATAATCTTTTTTTTAATTACTTGTACTTTAAACTCAAATCAATCTTTGTCATTTTGATTTTAAAATTATATTTTGCAATTATTTAAACCTACTTGAACACCTTTATCAGAGTTTGTTATCTAGTTTAAGTTCAGAATTTTCGATCACTTTCAAATTTCCTTCTCCAGCTTTTCATTTTAATTAAAATTAGTCTGTTTGGGCTGATGGCCTTGAGAAAGCAATTTATTAAAATGCAGTCCTATCTGAAATCTGGATTTGCTTGCCAGTGCTCATCAAAGGGTCCGACCATCAACAAATTTCCTCTCTTCTCATCACTCACCTTACCTGTTAGCAGCAGACATTACTTTCCCTTAGCCTATACCTTTGGAATTCACTATAATGCACAACAGCATGGTACAATCAGACCACATTAACGGAGAGGGTGTAAATTAGATATTATTCACCAAGGGATGTAACAATGGTGCCATTATAAACCTTACTAAGGAAATGCAGATACGCAGATTCTCCTTTTCACTTGGACCAACGAGGCAACCCGGCTGTTTCCTGCAGGAGAACATTGGCCAGTGTTGGCTGCCCCCCTCATCTTCACTGATGTAAATTGAGGTTTTGGCAGATTTGCTGCCAGAAGCCCAGCAATCTGTGTCTGCTATTAACTACCTTCAAGAAGACATATAGCCCCAAGCGCGTGAAAAAAAAAACTCGTCCTTTTCTGTCTCTGCTTCCTTTGACTGGGTTTCCCAATTGAATCTATCACCATTCAAAGTGCAAAGTTGAAAGTAAATTTATTATCAAAGTACATTTACTGTATGTCACCATGTACAACCCTGAGGTTCATTTTCTTGAAGGCACTCACAGTAAATTCAATGAACACAATAGAACCAATGACAGACCACAGGACAGACAAATAACCAATGTGCAAATTCAGCAAACTGTGCAAAGACGAAAGGAGAAAAAACAATAAGTATCGAGAAAATGAGATGAAGGGCCCTTGAAAGCGATCCTATAGATTGTGGGAAGAATTCAATGATGGGGCAAGTGAAGTCTAGTCTACTGGTTCAACAGCCTGATGGTTGAGGGGCAAGAACTGTTCCAGAACCTGGTGGTGTGGGTCTTGAGGCACCTGTAGCTTCCTCCTGATGGCAGCAGTGAGGAAAGAGCATGGTCTGGGCAGTGGGGGTTCTTGATAATGGATGCTGCTTTCCAGTGTCAGCACTCCATGTAGATGTGCTCAAAGGTGGGAAGGGCTTTATCTGTGATGTACTGGGCCATATCCACTACTTTTTTTGTAAGATTTTCCGTTCAATGGTATTGGTGTTTCCATAACCAGGTCAATGTTCCCTCTAAGGGGGTGTGTGGGTGTGTGTGTGTGTGTGTGTGTGTGTGTGTGTGTGTGTGTGTGTGTGTGTGTGTGTGTGTGTGTGTGTGTGTGTGTGTGTGTGTGTGTGTGTGTGTATTCCTCTTCTGGTTCCTGATGTATAGCACAAGATTCTTATGTAGACTGGTCATTGCAAATTAGAGGGAACATTGTACCAGGTCATACACAGTAAATCCAAGAAACTCCCCAGCATAGATCTATAGAACTTTGTCAGATTTTTAGATGTCATGCAGAATCTGTAGTTGATAAAGAGCATCCTGATGTTTGCATCTTTGCTGTCCAGGTGTCCCAGGTTTGGGTGAAGAGCCAATGAAATGGCATCTGCTGCGGATCTGTTGGAGCAGATCCAAGTCACTTCTCAGCGGGAGTTGATATGTTTCATTACCAACCTCTCAAAGCACTTCATCACAGTGCATGTTAGTGCTACTGGACGATAGTCATTGAGACAGATTACCACGTTCTCTTAGTATAATTGAAGCATGTTTAAAGTAGGTGGGTACCTCAGACTACTGAAGTGCGAGGTTAAAGATGTTGGTGAACACTCCAGCCCATTGATCAACAGGTTTTTAGCACTCGGCTAGGAATCCCACCTGGGCTGAATGCTTTTCCTGGCTTCACCTTCCTGTGAAGAATGCTGTCATGTTGGTCTCACTGACTGAAATTACAGGGTCATTAGAAGCTGTGGGAGTACATAAATGTTCCTTGTTTTTGATTTGAAAAAATGAATAATAATCCAGCTACTGATTCAGTAAATGCTCCTTCATCTTCTAGTCGTCTCCCAACCTATTGCAGCAGTATTATCCTTTTAACAGCTGCCTCCACATTTCTATTCACAGCAGCGGATTACACCCGTTTTCCAGGGATTAATGCTAACTTCTTATGTAAATATGCTCACTTGTAAATGATCCCCAGACCACAGGCAGGAATTGATCTCCTCTCATTATATAAAAGCATTGCAATTCACCCTAATTCACTCTCACAATCTCATACTTCTGTAGTTGGAATTGCACCACCATAACTTTGAAAAGTACGTTTTAATTACTACGCTGCATATCAGTATCCAATTTATTATCACTGACCTAGATGACGTGAGATGTGTTGTTTCGCACCAGCTGGATTATTTGCGATCTAATCTAATATTTCTAGTTATCAGTCCTTAATTTCATACTTTCCAATATGTGGGAAGGCTGACACTGGAATTCATCACAATCAGGATGCCAGCACAATCTTTGACCTTTTCAGAAATGGAGCATTTAATCATCAAGGCTCTCATGGAACAGCAAGCAAAATTCTCATGGTTCTGCCCTCCTATGTGTTTCTGCAACGTAAACCTACTTTAAGCAGACAATTCAAAGCTCTGGAGCAGTAACACCACCACCATATCTACAAATTTCCCAAATCCGTTGGAAGACTATGCAAGACCATGTAGGCAGGAGGAGAGGATGGCAGCGTGACGCAGGGCGCACAGCTCTCTAGTGAAATATATCGTATCTGTTAAATAGGGGAAGTGGACAATTCTGATTTGATGGAGACAGCCGTGAGAAGCACAGAAGAACATCCGGAGAAATTCTGAAAAGCCCGGTTCGCTGCGGCTGCTACTGTGCAATCGAGAATCTCCGGAGGGAGGGCCCCAAAATCCCCGGCTCTGCCTGCTGCTGGCGACTGAGGCTGGGGTCGAAGCGTTTGGCAGAGATGGTGCTTGGTACTTGATGTCGGAGGGCTGATCAGAGCTCGAAGCTTTCGGACGACTCAGAGTCAGACTGTGGTCGGGCATGGCAGGGAGAGTTTTCTTCCTTCTCCCGTCTGTGTGAGATGTGGGACTTTCGAGAGACTTTGAACTTTTTTACTGTGTCATGGCCTGTTCTTCATCAAGTTATGGTATTGTTGCACTGTTGTAACTATATGTTATAATTATGTGGTTTCTGTCAGTTTTTCAGTCTTGGTCTGTACTGTGTTTCTGTGATATCACACCGGAGGAATATTGTATCATTTCTTTCATGCATGCATTACTAAATGACAATAAAAGAGGACTGTGCATCCCCATAATCTAAAAAAATCAACAGCATTCTTCCCGAAAAATAAGCAATGATGTCTTTACACCAAATAGTTTCCATTGGGCTGGCTCCATTGATTGCATACCTGATATCAGAATCCCAAAGCAGACATTCTATTCCGAGCTTGACAAGGGAATGAGATTACTGGTTATTCAAAGGAAAAGATTCCACAATGTTCTTAATTTCCTTGAAAACAGTGCAACATTCCCACCATCTCCTGGAAATCCATGGCCCATAATCACTCAAAGTGGAAACAAAGAATTCAGCATAACACTGAGGACCTTGGATTCATGGACTGGGAGCACACAGAAGCCTATTATTAACAGCATGGGCAGGAAGTCTGCATTTATAATAGAGTGTGGTTCCATCAATCAGCTCAGACTCACAGAGAGCAAATATTAATCCTGAAGAACAGCCCAAGAAGAAATGGACAATTGCATAATTCAGTTTGGAAACAAATTAATTATATCATAATAATTATTTTCCTCTTTTCAGTTTTATTCATCTGAAGAACATAGGAAGTGACTCTTTCATTACAATAATGATTCAGGAGATTAGACTGGAGTTAGCTAAAATTCAGAATAGTTTAGATACATTTTAAATATCAATACACAGCAGTAAACTAAAATAGAATCTCTTAAAATGGGGATATTGAACCTCTTATGATCTGTTGCTTGGTGAATTACCAAACTATTTGGGCATGCATACAGTTCCACATTCCAAGGGAGCATGGGCTAGGGCGTGCTCTGTTGGCGTTGGAAGTATGGCAACACTTGTGGGCCGCCCCCAGCACATATTTGGATTGTGTTGGTTATTGATGCAAAACAACACATTTCACTGTATGTTTTGATGCACCTGTGACAAAGCTAATCAATTTAAGTCTTTTAAAAGTGTTTTTTCTAACTACTGCCCTAACACATTGTTCCTTGGCACTGTTAAGATATGGCTAACATTACTTTTGAAATAAGTCCTGGTAAATGGGGAGTAAGTTAACAAAAAAAACTCTTATCCATCAGATGTTCTTTCTAGTTTCAGCAGAAATGTCTGAACTCATGGAGCATAGGTGTTGGAAAGGAATGGCTATGCTAAATCACCGGTTCCTGAGCTGTACACCCAGTGCCCACTTTATTAGGTACCTGAGATAAGAACATGGCCACTGAGTGTACGTTCGTGATCTTCTGCTGCGGTAGCCCAACCACTTCAAGGTTCAACATGTTGTGCATTGAAAGTCGGTCAAAAAGTGAAAGTATGTTTATTATCATATACAACCCTGAGATCATTTTCTTGTGGGCACACTCAGCTAATCTATCAAAGAATAACTCTATCAGGATCAATGAAAGATCAACCAGAGTGCAGACGACAACAAAACGTGCAAATGCAAATATAAATATGCAGCAATAGGTAACAAGAACATGAGATAATGAGATTGAGAGTCCTTAAATTGAGATCATTGGTTGTGGGAATATCTCAATGGATGGGCAAGTGAGTGTAGTTATCCCCTTTTGTTCAAGAGCCTGATGGTGCAGGTCCTGAGGCTCTTGTACCTTTTACCTGATGGCAGCAGTGAGAAAAGAGCATTGCCTGTTTGGTGAGGATCTCTGATGATGGATGGTGATTTTCTAAGGCATCTTTTCATGTAGATGTGCTCAGTGGTTGGGAGTGTTTTTACCTGTGATGTACAGGGCTGAATCCACTACTTTTTGTAGGATTTTCCACTGAAAGGCATTGGTCCCCTGAGATAGTAACACCTGGGAATTTAAAGTTACTGACCTTCTCCACCTCTGATGTGGACAGGCTCACAGACCTCTGGTTTTCCTCTCCTGAAGTCTATGATTAGTTCCTTGGTCTTAGAGATGCTCTTCTACACACCATTGTTGTAATGCATGGCTATTTGAGTTACTATCACCTTCCTGTCAGCATGAACCAGTCTAGCCATTCTCCTTGAAACTCTCTCAAAAACAAGGCATCTTTACCCACAGAACTGCCACTCACTGGATGTTTTTCATTTTCCACACCAATCTCTATAAACTCTAGAAACTTTTGTACATGAAAATTCCAGGAGATCTGCAGTTTCTAAGATACTCAAACCATGCCATCTGGCACCAACAATTATTCCATGGTCAGAGTTACTTAGATCACATTTCTTTCCCATTCTGATGTTTGGTCTGAACAACAACTGAACCTCTTGACCATGTCTGCGTGCTTTATGCTTTGAGTTGCTGCCATGATTGGCGAATTGGATATTTGCATTAACAAGCAGGTGTTCCAGTGTACCTAATAAAGCAGCCACTGAGTGTGTAACCAATGTAATCTTGTGCAAGTTCCAGTCAGTAAATCTTCAGTTGTCTGGCTGTTCCTTCATAAAGTCTTGCATTACAATCACAATCCATGGTGACAAATTGCAGACTTCTCAGCTAGTTATACAAATATTGTATATTGAAAAGACAAATGTTTGATCTGCACAGCAGGTCAATATTAAAGTAACTAAAAGGAACAGGTACATTAATGTATGAATATATCAAGCACATGCAAGATGCTCTTTTAGCAAAAAGCAACATTTCACTTAAATCAGTGATCGTTTCTTTTTATAGTACACTGATTGAGAACAAATGCAGTAGCATATATTAAAAGTTTACAATAACTTTTATTTTGAAACAAAGCTGGCCTCACCTAATACTTAAAAAAAAATTAATGTAATGTGGGATACAAAAAGATTTGTATAGTAGGTTTAATACACGTTCCTGTAAGATGACAGCACACTCGGGCACAGAGATCACTTCGGGTCCCACAAATGGCGGATTTTTTCATGACTTTTTATGATGGCAAGTCACTGCTGGATACCACTAACATCAGTACTCCCGGACTATCCCACAGCCAGTTGCTCGACAGTGATGGAGATGGATTATTGCGAACTGTTGTTGTGATGTCGCCCGGACTTGTTGCTTACCGCTGTGCCGAGAAACTGCACGGCCCATCAATCAGCGTGAGTGATTGTCTTGGACATTTTTATTAGGATCACAAGAACCTGTCGGATATTGGTAACGTAGAACAGTAGGAGCCCAGTTCACTGGATCATTGGCAAGGCTGACAGCAGGAGGCTGTATTGCTTCCATTATGGCAAGGTCAATGCCTAGGCCATGCAGTCACCTGTCGCAGTTGCCCAGGAGATGAGACGCCAAGGCAGTGTGGGGAGGGCCTCTGTGGGACATGCCAGAATCCATAATAGGTTGGGCTGGCCCCTCCTCCTTCAGTGCTGCCCTCCAGTGTTCACTCGACACTGCCCTGGGGGTGTTCGCTTGGTGTTGATGTGCATTCAGTCAGTTCTGCCCTCCAGGATGCATTGAAGCTGGAGCGGGTTCAAAGGAGGTTTACAAAAGTGATTCCAGGATTGAAAGGCTTGTCATATGAGGAGTGTTTGATGACTCTGAGCCCGTACACTGGAATTCAGATGAATGAGGGAGATCTCATTGAAACCCATTAAGTATTGAAAGGCCTCGATAGGGTGGACATGGAGGATAGGGGGAGTCTAGGACCAGCGAGCACAGCCTCCGTATAGAAGGCTGACAATTTAGAACCATTGAGAAGGAATTCCTTCAGCCAAAGAGTGGTGAATCTGTGGAATTCATTGCCATAGACAGCTGTGGAGGATGTCACTGGGTATATTTAAGTTAGAGTTGATTAGATTAGATTAGATTATGAGGACACGCAGTCCTCTTTTATTGTCATTTAGTAATGCATGCATTAAGAAATGATACAATATTCCTCCAGTGTGATATCACAGAAACACAGGACAGACCAAACCACATAATTATAACATATAGTTACAACAGTGCAACAATACCAGAACTTGATGAAGAACAGGCCATGGTACAGTAAAAAAAGTTCAAAGTCTCTCAAATGCCCCACATCTCACACAGACGGGAGAAGGAAGAAAACTCTCCCTGCCATGCCCGACCACAGTCCGACTCTGAGTCGTCCGAAAACTTCGAGCTCCGATCAGCCCTCTGACACCGAGTACCGAGCATCATCTCTGCCGAACGCTTCGACCTCAGCCTTGGTCGCCAGCAGCAGGCATAGCTGGGGATTTTGGGGCCCTCCCTCCGGAGATTCTCTATTGCACAGTAGCAGCCGCAGCAGCAGCGAACCAGGCATTTCAGAAATTTCTTCAGATGTTCCTCTGTGCCTTCTCACGTCTGTCTCCACCAAATCAGAGTTGTGCACGGCGTCCTACTTACAAATACGATATCATTTCACCGGAGAGCTGCGCGCGCTGCATCGAGCCGCCATCTTCTCCCGCCTCATAGATTCCTGATTAGTCAGGGCATGCTTGATTACGGGGAGAAGGTAATGGAAACAGATCAGCCATGTTGCAGACTCGATGGGCGAACTGGCCTAATTCTTCTCCTCTATTGAAAGGTCGTACGTTCTTATTTGTACTGTGTGCTTTGTTCTGTTGGTAATTTCTTTTGCACCTTGACACAGAGAAACAATGTTCTGATTGACTATATTCATGTATGGTTGGATGAACATTAAACTTGAACTTGAGAGATAAACAGTAAAGATTCTGCAGATGTTGGAAATCCAGAATAACACACACACAGAATGCTGGAGGAACTCGACAGGTCAGGCAACATCTCTGGATAGAAATAAACAGTCACCATTTCAAGTGGGCTTGCTGCAGTGCGAATAATTGTTGGTTTAAAATTGAAATATGTTAATCATTTTTGCTTTTAACAAGGCAAAGTACAGAGTAGAAGCAAAGTGCAAACTGGTTTGTATGGTTTTTAGGGTTTGAAGGGACAGTTTTGGGGACAGAGAGAGGAGTTAAGGGTCAGGTTGGAGTTTAGGGACAGGGATGTGGTGAAGTTAGAGGTCAGCCCACAGTCTGGGCTTCTGCTCTGCATTTGTGGGATGAAGGACATCCTTGGCTGGGTGTCAGGCCAGTAGACCCGTGAGGACAACGGCAGTTTGGCCCCATGGGTCAATTCATCATAAGCGGGCTCCAGGATCAGTTTTCTGTGCAGGCACGAGTCACAAGGGCTCGTGATTCCTCCCCAAGGTATGTGAATCAGCGAAACTGGAGTTTCAGGCCTAGTGTTTGGGCTGCTGGTTATGTTAGAGCCTAGAGTTCCAGTCCTGGAGTTTGAGGTCGTCATCCATCATCATTGGCAAATACAGGGGTTTATACCGAAGATCGTAGCCCAAAAGTTGATCAGAAGGCCAGAAGTCGAGGCCCAATGGCCAAAGCCCCGAAGCTGTGAGTCTGCAACCCAACTGTTGAAGGTAAAAGCCATTTGCATCAAAACATGAACACTGAAACATACAGTGAAGTGCATCATTTGTGCTAGGGGCTGTGCTGGGAGCATCCTGCAAGTGTCGCCACACATCCTGGCGCCCACATAGCATGCCCACTGTGCTCTGCAAGTCCACTGGAGGCTGGAGGCCTGGAGATGGCCTGCCCTGAGGTTAGAGAACCATCTGTTGGAGGTTGCGTGGGAGGGAGGGACAGCACTTCTTGCTGTGGTTGTTTTGTTGCTTGTGTTGTTTTGCAAACATTGTGGGCACATTACGTTGGCGTCAGAATGTGTGGCGACACATTTCACTCTGTGTTTTAATGTGCGTGATAAATAAGTGAACAAATTAATCTGAACATGTAATAGCATTGTGCTTCAAATTAATTTACATTTACTCTGCAGTACATATGATGTCTTGCTAAAGTGAGTAATAGTTTATTACCCAGTTTAATTGAAACCTCAGAAATTTAAAGGAAGTGTTATATATTTAAAGTACAATTTTTCAATGTATTATTTTGCTTTCAGTGACAAAGTATTCTGAAGGGCAACAGTATTCATTATTGCCCTATGCACCACTGGCTTGTTAGTCAGGAGTGAAAATGAAATGATTTCACAACTTCAACAAGCTAGAAATTACGAAGAATTTGAATTCATCAACAATCATTCTGAATTTACCTTTCGTCCCCACACGACACTCAGCTCTCACCTGTGGCTCCAAGTAGCTGTTTGCATGCAACAGTGGCCACGCTGCCGTACCCCACTTCGACAGGCGGGATAAACCAGATGAGGGTAGCTAGCGGGCTCCATACCCCGGTGAGATAGGGACATGCCCGTCTTAGCACGCAAAGTCAGCTCCGGCAGGCTGGGTAGATGAGATCTACAGTGAGAGTAAAGTGTGTGGTGAGGCACAGTAGAAGCCATGGTCATCCACTGTAACCAGGGAAGACACCAGTTGTGAAGTTCACTTATACCACTGGACCTTAACTTTCGAGGTCGAGAGAGTGGAACTACCCCAGTGCAACGTCTTTTCCACTTTAAGAACTCTCCCACGCAAGTTTCTGTCTTCATTGGATATGATGGACTACCACCAGTAGTATTGGTGGTGTTTTAATTTGTTCTGTATTTCATTTAAATGCAAAATTTCTTAGTCAGTTAAATGGCTGTTTGTCTTTTTTATACCTTTTAACTATTTCCATGAAACTTTGGCTAATTGCAGCAGCCAGCTAGTTGGGCCCAAAACATACTGGTCCCAACGTGTCCCAATTAACTGGAATCCACTGTGTATGCCTTCCAAACAAATGTCAAGATGTAAGCACAAGTGATTCTGCAGATGATGGAAATCAAGGCACAAAATGCTGGAGAAGTGGATAAAAACGGGAAAGAAGACAGAACAAGGTGGCAGGGGAGGGGAAGAACTCTGCCATGGACGGTCCCAGGCCTGGCTGCGAAGGGAGGAAGGTTGGGCATAGGGCTAGCAACCCTATCCTGTACACAAGGTCTAAAGAGCTCATCCCTGGGAGAGGAAGTACCTTTGAAAGTCGGCTACACCTGGGGACAACTTAGAAGCCTGGCCAGGACAGAGGACTCTGCGAACTGCTGTTGGCGGCTTAAACCCCAGTAGGGAGATGAGTTTAAGTAAAATAGGAGGGGAGGGGAGGGAGTAAACTGGCACCCTCGCTGACAATCAACCCTGGCACACCTCAAGGTCGCATGCTTAGCCCACTGTTCAACTCACTCTCTACACCCACATTTATGTGATTGGACACAGCTCAAATGCCATCTATAAGGTTGCAAGGAACACAGCTATTGTTGGCAAAATTTGAATGGTGATGAGTTGGTGTTCAGGAATGAGTTAAGTCAGCTTGCGGTCAATGTCAGTAAGATTTGTTGTGGAATTGATTGTGAACTTCAGGAAGAGGAATTCAAGAGAACACACACCAGTCCTCACTGAGGGATCAGAAGTGGAAAAGGTGGACAGTTTTGAGTTCCTGGGAGTCAACATCTTTGAGGATCTATCCTGGGCCCAACATATTGATGCAATTACAAAGAACGCATGTTAGTGCCTGTATTTAATCAGGAGTTTGAGAATTGGTATGTCACCAAAGATGCTCACAATTTAAAAAAATGTATTCATTTACAGGATGTGGGAATCACCAGCTAAGCCAGCATTTATTGCCCAACCCTAGTTACCCTTGAGAAGGTGGTGATATGCTGCCTTGAACCGCTGCAGTCCCTGAGGTGTAGGTACACCCACAGTGCTGTTAGGGAGGGAATTCCATGATTTTGATCCAGCAACAATGAAAGAACAGCGATATGTTTTCAAGTCAGGATGGTAAGTGACTTGGAGGGGGATTTCCAAGTGGTGGTGTTCCCAGGTATCTGCTGTTCTCGTCTTTCTAGATGGTAGTGGTCATGGGTCTGGAAGGTGCAGCCTTAAGAACTTTGGTGTGTTGTTGCAGTGCATCTTGTAGACAGTACACACTGCTGCAACTGTTCGTCAATGGTGGAGGGTTTGGATGCTTGTGGAAGGGGTACCAATCAAGTGGGCTGCCTTGTACTGGTGTCAAGCTTCTTAGGTGTTGATGGAGCTGCACTCATTCAGGTGAGTGGCGAGTATTCCATTACACTTCTGACCTGAGCCTTGTAGATGGTGGACAGGCTTTGGGGAGTCAGGAGGTGAGTTACACACTGCAGGATTCCTAGCCTTTGACCTGCTCTGATAGCCACAGTGTTTATATGGCTAGACCAGTTCAGTTTCCTGTCAATAACCCCCAGGACGTTGATAGTAGGGGATTCAGTGATGGTGATGCCACTGAATGTCAAGGGACGATGGTTAGAAGCTCTCTTGTTGGAGATGTTTATTGCCTGGCACTTACGTGGCTCGAATGTTACTTGGCACTTGTCACCCAGGCCTGGATATTGTCCAGGTCCTGCTGTATTTGGGTTTGAACTGCTTCACTATCTGAGGAGTCACGAATGGTGCAGAACATTGTGCAGTCATCAGCAAACATCCCCACTTTTGACCTTACGGCGGAAGGAAGGTCATTGATGAAGCAGATGAAGATGTCTGGCCCTAGGACACTTCCCTGAGGAACCCCTGCAATGATGTCCTGAGGATGGGATGATTGACCTCCAACCACAACCATCTTCCTTTGTGTCAGGTATGATTCCAACCAGCGGAGGGCTTTCCCCTTAATTCCTTCCCATTGACTATTTTAGCTAGGGCACTTTGATGCCATACTCGGTCAAATGTTACCTTGATGTTGAGGGCTATCACTCTCACCTCACCTCTGATATTTAGCACTTTGGTCCATGTTTGGTTATTGCCGAGAAGGTGCTGTAGGATAGCACTGTTGATGACCCCTTCTATTACTTTGCTGATAGGGTGGTAATTAGCTAGGTTGGACTTGTCCTGTTTCCTGTGTACAGGACACACCTGGGCAATGTTCCACATTGCTGGGTAGATGCCAGTGTTGTAGCTGTACTGGTACAGCTTGGCTAGTGGTGTGGCAAGTTCTGGAGCACAAGTCTTCAGGACTATTGCCAGGATTTTGTCTCGCCCATAGCCTTCACAGTATCCAGTGCTTTCAGCCATTTTTTGATATCACACAGAGTGAATCGGATTTTTTATATAAAAGAACCCCACTATTCTCTATGAACAAAAACAAAAGGTTAAAAAAAAAAGGGACTGGGCAGCCCATACTGAGAGTAAAAGCAAGAAGAAAGGAACTTTCTGATCAAATCCAAAGTTTTGAGAAAGTAACTGGAAGAGCAATAAGTCAAACCATATGAAAATTTTGAATCAAAGGTCGCCAGGTTTCTTCAAATTTAAAGGACGTATCAAATGTCCAACTTCTTATTTTCTCTAAACTGCGGGGAGGAGAGAGAGCAGCATGCCGCGCGTGCACAGCCCTCCAGTGAAAAATGATATCGCATCCGTTAAATAGGGGCCATGGACAATTCTGATTTGATGGAGACAGAAGTGAAAGCACAGAGGAACATCTGGAGAAATTTCTGAAACGCCAGTTCGCTGCTGTTGTTACTGCACGATTGGGAATCTTTCTGAGGGAAGGCCTCAAAATCCCCAGCTTTGCCTGCTGTTGGCGACCGAGATTGAGGTCGAATCGTTCGGACAGAGATGGCGCTCCGTACTCGGTGTCGGAGAGCTGATTCGGAGGCTTGAAGTTTTTGGATGACTCAGAGTCGGACTGTGGTTCAGGCATGGCAGGGAGAGTGTTTCTTCCTTCTCCCGTCTGCATGAGATGTGGGACATTTGAGAGACTTTGAACTTTTTACTGTGCTCATGGACTTCTTCATCAAGTTATGGTATTGTTGCACTGTTGTAACTATATGTTATAATTATGTGGTTTTGTTAGTTTTTTCAGTCTTGGTCTGTCCCGTGTTTTGTGATATTACACCGGAGGAAATATTGTATCATTTCTTAATGCATGCATTACTAAATGACAATAAAAGAGGACTGCGTGTCTTCTTCATAATCTGAATGTCCAACTTCTTATTTTCTCTAAACTTAGACAGGACAAAATGGAGGAAAGCCAATAAAAAAAACAGTAGGTGGATTAGAATCCTTCCATTTGAGCAAAATGGCTCTCCTAGCCAATAAAGTTGTAAAAGCTATCATCTGCTGAGCTGAAACAGGAATATATCCTGCTTCCGGTGGAATGATCCCAAAAATTGCTGCAAATAAATTCCGTTGTAGGTCCAAATTCAAGACTTTTGATAAAGTTTTAAAGACATCTTTCCAAAAATTATCAATCTTGATATAAGACCAAAACATACGAGTTAAAGTAGCCACCTCAATATTACATCTGTCACAAGTAGGATTGATATTGGGAAAAATACAGGCTAATTTATCCTTTGACCTATGTGCCCGGTGTACTACTTTGAACTGTATCAAGGAATGATGGGTACAAATAGATGAAGTATTTACCAAATGAAAAATTTTATCCCATTGATTATCTGAAAGTGACTCTCGAAATTCCAGTTCCCACGCACCTTTAATTTTATCATTAGATACCTTTCACAAATTCAATAACCATTTATAAATTATAGCTATCAGTCCTTTTTGAAATGTTTTAACCTGAAAAAGTGTATTTATCATATTGGGTGGATAAGTAGAGGGAAAATTTGGAAGTAAACTAATTCCTAATTTGTAAATATCTAAAAAAGTGTGCATTGGATAACACAAACACGAGGAAATCTGCAGATGCTGGAATTTCAAGCAACACACATAAAAATTGTTGATGAATGCAGCAGGCCAGGCAGCATCTATAGGAAGAGGTACAGTCGACATTTCGGGCCGAGACCCTTCGTCAGGACTAACTGAAAAAAGAGATAGTAAGAGATTCTATCACTTCACCTGTGAGTTGGCTGGGGTGGTTTACTGCGTCCGGTGCTCCCGATGCAGCCTTCTATATATTGGCGAGACCTGACGCAGGCTGGGAGACCGTTTCGCTGAACACCTACGCTCTGTCCGCCAGAGAAAGCAGGATCTCCCAGTGGCCGCGCATTTTAATTCCACATCCCATTCCCATTCTGCTATGTCTATCCACGGCCTCCTCTACTGTCAAGATGAAGCCACACTCAGGTTGGAGGAACACCACCTTATATTCTGTCTGGGTAGCCTCCAACCTGATGGCATGAACATTGACTTCTCTAACTTCCGTTAATGCCCCACCTCCCCTTCGTACCCCATCCGTTATTTATCTTTTATTATTATATATTTTTTTCTCTCTCTCCTTTTTCTCCCTCTGTCCTTCTCACTGTACTCCTTGTCCATCCTCTGGGCTTCCCCCCCTCCCCCTTTCTTTCTCCCTGGGCCTCCCGTCCGTCCCATGATCCTCTCTTATCCCTTTTGCCAATCAACTTTCCAGCTCTTAGCTCCATCCCTTTCTCCTCCTGTCTTCTCCTATCATTTCAGATCTCTTACTATCTCTTCTTTCAGTTAGTTCTGACGAAAGGTCTCGGTCCAAAATGTCAACTGTACCTCTTCCTATAGATGCTGCCTGGTCTGCTGCGTTCACCAGCAATTTTTGTGTGTGTTGCATTGGATAAGTCATATTCACCCACTAACTGAGTGAAAGACATTAAACAATCCCCCATAAGCAAATCTAAAAAAGTTATTATTCCTTTGGCTTTCCAAATTCAAAAGGTCTGATTGGAAATTGATGGTTTAAAAAAATAAAGATGGATTTTACTAGAAAGAACAAAGTTATTAAACTCAAAAAAATCTACGAAACTAAAACCAAATTCTTAATGTATGTTTAATTATAGAATAGTACAGCACAGTATGGGATTGAGACCTCGACTACCAATATTAGAAAGCAAAAAAGGAAGAACAGCTCGCAGTAAAGAGACTAGAGAATACCCCTTCACCGAGTTTTTCTCCAAATCCACCCATAAAGGACAGTCATGTATGTCTGAATAATGAATACAAAACAAAATATATCGAATATTAATTGCCCAGTAATACATTCTAAAATTTGGCAAAGCCATACCACCATGCCTTTTTAATTTCTGCAATAGAGTTTTAGTCAATCTAGGATCTTTATCATTCCAAGTACGAAGTATAAGATAAAATTTTAGAGTCTATTCTATCAAAAAACAATTTAGGAACAACGGAAGGGATTGCTTGAAATACATACAAGAACTTCGGTAGCACTATCATTTTAATAGCATTAATCTGACGAATTAATGATAATGTCATAGGAGACCATTTAGAAAGTATTTGTTGCGTGTATTCAATTAATGGGGGAAAGTTATATTTATATAAGTCCTTAAAATTTTTGGTAATTTTAATACCAAGATAAGTAAAGTTATTTTTAGCAGTGCTAAAAGGAATTTGATCATATTGATCCAAGTAGTTATTAATAGGAAATAACTCACTTTTGTGCAAATTTAATTTATATCCAGAAAAACTACTAAATTTAGAAAATATAAATAACATAGAAGGAATAGATTTCTCACAATCTGAAATATAGACTAACAAATCTTCTGCATACAATGAAACCTTATGCACTTTATCTACTCTCTTAATACCTTGAACATTGTTGGAGTCCCGAACAGCAATAGCAAGAGGTTCTAAAGCCAGGTTAAACAACAGCGGACTAAGAGGACAACCCGGCCGGGTACATCTGTATAGTCTAAAATAAGGAGATTTTTGATTGTTAGTTATAACTGCCGCCATAGGAGCTTGATAGATCAGCTTAATCCAGGAAATAAACCCTGGACCAAAATTAAATCTTTCTAAAACCTCAAATAAATAAGACCACTCTACCCTACCAAAGGCTTTCTCTGCATCAAGGGAAACAACACATTCGGATTCTTTAGATGGAGAGGAGTGAATAATGTTCAATAATCTCCAAATATTAAAATATGAATATCTATTCTTAATAAATCCAGTTTGATCCTTAGAAATAACCTTAGGTAAAATATTCTCGAGCCTGTTAGCCAAAATCTTAGAAAGAATTTTAGAATCCACATTTAATAAGGAAATTGGTCTGTAAGAGGCACATTCAGATAAATCTTTTTCTTTTTTGGGAATTAATGAAATTGATGCCTCATAAAAAGTTTTCGGAAGGGTCCCAGAGGATATAGAATCAGTGAAGATTTGGCATAAGATGAGGTGCAAGTATTTCAGTAAGAGTCTTAAAAAATTCTACTGTAAATCCATCCGGTCCCAGGGCTTTACCTGATTGAGAAGACGATATAGCCCTCGCTATTTCCTCTTGTTTAATAGATGCATCTAACGTATTCATATCTTGAATAGAAATTTTGGGTATATTCAATCTTTGCAAGAATCTATTCATAAAAGTAGTATTGTCTGGAAAATCAGATTCATAAAGCTTAGAGTAAAAATCCAGAAATACCTTATTAATTTCCTGACAATCTGACTTTCAGTTCTATCAGTTCTTTGTATCTTCAAAATCTGCCTTCTAGCCATAGTTGCTTTAAGTTGACTGGCCAGCAGTTTACCTGACTTATCCCCATGTATATAAAATTGACTTTTAGATTTCAAAAGTTGCTGCTCAATGGGAAAAGTCAAAAGCAGATCATGCTGTGATTGAAGTTCCACCCTTTCCTTATATAGATCTTCACTAGGTGTTACTGAATAAACTTTATCTAGTTCTTTAATCCTGTTAGTAATCACTAAAAGTTCTGCTTTAGTTTTCCTTCTTAAAGCTACTGAATATGAGATTATCTGTCCCCTAAGAAAAGATTTCATTGCATCCCAAATAACCAAATTTGATATACCGTCGGTTCTATTTAATTCATAAAATAGAGAAATTTGCTCTTTAATAAAACTTACAAATACTGAATCATGCAGCAGCGTAGCATTAAATCTCCACTAAGATGCATTCCGTATATTGTCAGGGAACTTCAGTATTAGTTTCGTGGGTGCATGATCCGACAACGCAATAGCGTCATATGCATAGTCAGCAACAAAAGGCACCAATCACATATCCAACAGAAAATAATCAATTCTTGAATATTTATGATGTACATGTGGGGAAAAAAAAAGAAAAACCCTTATCTTTAGGATGCAGAAATCTCCAAATATCAACCAAACCGTATTCTAGTGAAAAAGAATTAATACAGGTCACAGCCTTTCAGTAGTGGAAAAAAAAATCATTCCCTTCACAATTTCTTGTTCTGCACTCTGTACCCATCAATCACTTCCATCAAATGGCACTTCCGTGTACACTAACAAGAGGTACAACACCTATACATGTACCTTTTCCCTTCCTATTTTCCTGGAATCATCTTTCTAGATGAGGCAATGAGGTATTTGCACTACTTCTACAGTGTAGAAACCAAAGATTGGGTGATATCTTTATAGACCATCTATATAGGTGTTTGATCTACAATCTGCACTTTTACAGATTGGCAGATAGGATGTTCTGGCCATCACTGTATCATGGTTGAAGCATGGTTGTAGTTGGGAGCTAAATGTCCAAGGCTACATGTTGCATTGAAAGGATAGGAAGGCCAGCAGAGGGGGTGGTATAGCTGGTTAAAAAAAAAAGGCATCAAATCAGTAGAAAGATGTGACATAGGATTGGAAGATATTGATTCCTCGTGGGTTCAGTTAAGAAATTTCAAGGGTAAAAGGACCCTGTTGGCAGTTACAAACAGGACTCCCAACAGTTGCTGGGATGCGGACTATAGATTACGATGGGAAGTAGAATAGGTGTGTCAAAAGGGCAGTGTTATGGTAGCCAAATGGGAGATTTCAACATCTACTTGGGAAAATCAGGTTGGTAATGGATCTCAAGAGAGTGAGTTGTTGAAACCCTACAAGATGGCTTTTTAGAGTAGTTTGTCATTGAGCCTACTAGGTAATTAGCTATACTGGATTGGGTGTAATGTAATGAACTGGAGGTGATTAGAGAGCTTATGGTAAAAGAACCCTTAGGAGGCAGTGATCACAATATGATTGAGTTCAACTTGAAATTTGATAAGGAGGAAGTCTGACGTTAACAGTATGTCGGTGGAGTAAAGGAAATTACATTGGTATGAGAGAGGAGTTGGCCAAAGTAAAATGGAAGGAGATGCTGGCAGGGATGTCAGCAGAGCAGCAATGACAAGAGTTTCTGAAGAAAAATGTGGAAGGTGCAGGATAAATGTATTCCAAAAACAAAGAAATACTCAAATGGCAAAATAGTACAACCGTGGCTGACAAGGGAAGTCAAAGCTAATGTAAAAGAAAAAGAGAGGGCATACAACAAAGCAAAAATTACTGGGAAGAGAGAGGATTGTAGGCTTTTAAAACCCTACAGAGAGCAACTAAAGAATCATCAGGAGTGAAAAGATGAAATATGAAAGCAAGCTAACAAACAATATCAAAGTGGAGAGTAAACACTTCTTCAAGTATGTAAAAAAATAAAAGAGAGATGAGAGTGGCTATGGACTGCTAGGAAATGAGGCTGGAGAAGTAATGGGGATCAAGAAGATGGCAGATGAACTAAATGAGTATTTTGCATCAGTATTCACTGTAGAAGACACTAGCAGTGTGCCAGGTGTTGAAGAGTGTGAGGGAAGAGAAGTGAGTGCAGTTACAATTACAAGGGAAAAGGTGATCAAAAAGCTGAAAGGCCTAATCGTACATAAGTCATCCAGACCAGATGAACTGCAACCTAGGGTTCTGAAAGAGTTAGTGGTAGAGATTGTGGAGGCATTTGTAATGATCTTGCAAAAATCATTGGACTCTGGCATGGTCCCAGAGGACTGGAAAATTGCAAATGTCACTCCACTCTTTAAGAAAGGAGGAAGGCAGCAGAAAGGAAATCATAGACCAGTCAGCATGACCTCAGTGGTTGGGAAGATTTTAGAGTCAATTGTTAAGGACCAAGTTATGGAGTACTTGGTGATACAGGACAAGATAGTACAGAGTCAGCATGGTTTCTTTAAGGGAGAATCTTGTCTGACAAACCTGTTGGAATTCTTTGAGGAGATTACAAGTAGGATAGATAAAGGGGATGTAGTGGATGTGTATATTTGGACTTCCAGAAGGCCTTTGACAAGGTGCCATGCATGAGGCTGCTTACCAAGTTAAGAGCCCTTGGCATTACAGGAAAATTACTGGCATGGTTAGAGAATTGGCTGATAGGTAGGAGGTAGCGAGTGGGAATAAAAGGTTCCTTTTATGGTTGGCTGCCAGTGACTCGTGGTGTTCTGCAGTGGTTGGTGATGGGACCGCTTCTTTTTATGCTGTATATCAATGATTTAGATGATGGAATAGATGGCTTTGTTGTCAAGTTTGCAGATGATACGAAGATCGGTGGAGGAGCAGGTAGTGTTGAGGAAACAGGTAGGATGCAGAAGGCCTTAGACAGATTAGGGGAATGGGCAAGAAAGTGGCAAATGAAATACAATATTGGATAACGCATGGTCATGCGCTTTGGTAGTAGAAATTAATGTGCAGACTATTTTTTAAATGAAGAGAAAATTCAAAAATCTGAGATGCATAGGGACTTGGGAGTCCTTGTGCAGAACATCGTAAAGGTTAATCAGCAGGTAGAGTTGCTGGTGAGGAAGGCAAATGCAATGTTAGTATTTATTTCAAGAGGTTTAGAATACAACAGCAGGAATGTGATGCTGAGGCTTTATAAGGCAATGGTGAGGCCTTACCTTGAGTATCATGAACAGTTTTGGGCTCCTCATCCAAGAAAAGTTGAGTTGGCATTGGAGACTGTTCAGAGGAGGTTCACAAGGATGATTCCGGGAATGAAGGGTTTATCATATGAGGAACATTTGATGGCTCTGAGTCTGTACTCACAGGAATTGAGAAGCATAGTGGGGGGCCGGGGGGGGGCAGAAATCTCATGAAACCTTTCAAATGTTGAAAGGCTTGGACAGAGTAGATGTGGAAAGGATGTTTCCCATGGTGGGGGAGTCTAGGACAAGAGGGCACAACCTCAGGATAGAGCGGTATCCATTTAAAACAGAGATGCAGAGGAATTGCTTTAGCCAAAGGGTGGTGAACTTGTGGAATATATTACCACAGGCAGCTGTGGAGGCCAGATCACTGGATGTACTTAAGGCACTGCTTGATCGGTTCTTGATTGGACATGGCATCAAAGGTTACAGGGACAAGGCTGGGATTTGGGGCTGAGGAAGGGGAAATAGAAACCGCCAGGATTGAATGGTGGAGCAGACTTGATGGGCCAAATTCTGCTTCTACGTCTTATAGTCTATATTCAGTCTGCAGGAGTGATCACAAGTCCTGATCTGACAAGTTAATTCACTATCTCACTCTGACCAATCCATTCATGGCCTCCTGCACAGTCGTTATGCTAAGACTCCCTATAACCTTGAGGAGCAGCTTACTAGATTCAATATCTAATTTCCTAACTTAAAGTTTAAAAATAAAATCACTTTCATTGCCCTTTTGGCACAATTTGCTCCCGCTTTTCAATTTGCATATTTGGTCTGCCACATGTCCCACAGGTGTAGTTAGCAACACAATATACAAAGAAACATAATTTGATCCTAACTGCCCCGTTAATAGGTCTCACCATACCAGAGATGCTTTCTTTGCTCTACCCGTCCTTCTTCCATCTTCACTGCTACTGAAAACAAACATTGCCTCTTGTTCCCATTTCTGATAAAAGCTTACACTGAAATATTAACTGCTTCACTTTCTGCATATACCCTCCAACTTGCTGAATGTTTTCAGGTTTTTCTGTTTGTAAATTGCAATTTTTTAATACTTGGCTCAGGATGTCTATTAAGACCATAAGACATCAGAACAGAATTAGGCCATTCCACCCATCAAGTCTGCTCCACCATTCCATCATGGTTCATTTATTATACCTCTGAATTCTATTCTCCTGCCCAAATCCAGCTGCAGACTCCCTTCTTCCTCAACCCTTAACACTATGTGCCCCTCCATCTACCTTCACATCATCTGAAAATGTGGTCACAAGCATCATTTTTGTCATCCAAATCACAGACATATAATGGGAAAAGAAACAGTCCTAACACCAAACCCTGCGGAACACCACTAGTTACCAGAAGCTAGCCAGAAAAGGCTCCCTTTATTCCCGCTCTTTGCCTCTTGCCGGTCACCCAGTCTTCCATCCATGCTGGTATTTTTCCTGTAATACCAAGAGCTTGTCTTGTTAAGCAGCCTCATGTGCCGCACCTTGTCAAAGACCTTCCGAAAATCCCAGTAAACAAAGATTCAAAGTATATTTATTATCAAAGTATGTATACAGAATCCAACTCTGAGATCCATCCTCCCACAGGCAGCCACGAAACAAAGAAACACCATGGAACCCATTCAAGAAAACATCACTCAATGTGCGAAAAAAAGAACAAATTGTGCAAACAGCAAAAAGCTGGCAAACAACACAGAGAATATCAAACCAGGAGTCCAGTAGTATTCAGTTTAGTTCAGTTCAGGACTGCGCCACTAACCCACTGTAGCCCGCAAGGCCATTCTTCACTGAAGCGCCCAGTCTGCATTGATTGCCCAGATCAAACCAATCAAAACAGCAAAAGAGTAAACAGAATCCAGAAGCACATGCAACATGAACCTCAAAGTCCCCAAAAATGAGTCCACAGCTTCCCAGATCAAACCTTGCAATGTGAATCCCAAGACTCCTGGATTTTCCTCTTAATGCAGCTCGCAAGAAGGAAAGGAAGACCGATGATACGCAGGCAGCTGGCGCCAAACACCCGCCCATCCTCTGCTCTCAGCCTTGGCGATTTTGCTCAACACATCAATTGGAGAGAAGCAATGGAGTCGATCATGAACTCACGACCCGACTCTAGGTTTCCAGGTCTCCAGGCTATCCACTCCGCTCCAAACCTCACTGAGCTCCCTCAGAGATAGCAAAGTGCCAGGTCACTCAATCAGCCCAAAAACTCGTCATCAAAATGTAAATCACTGGTTCTAATTGCATACAGATTAATAGTAGAATCATATTTGGAAGAAGTAAAGTAGTTTTGTGAACCGTCTGCAGAACATCACCATTGGTCGTGTTGTTCCTGGCACTACTGACTCTCCTTTGTCTATCCTGCCTGTTACTTCCTCAAAGAATTCCTACAGATTTGCCAGGCAAGATTTCCCCTTAAGGAAACCATGCTGACTTTTGTCTATTTTATCATGTGTGCCAAGTATCCCAAAACCTCATCCTTAATAATGGACTCCAACATCTTCCCAGGCTAGCTGGCCTATCATTTCCTTTCTTCTGCCTCTCTCTCTTCTTAAAGAGTGGAGTGACCTTTCCAACTTTCCAGTCCTCCAGAACTAATCCAGAATCTAGTGGTTCTTGAAAGATCATACCACTGTCCCACAATCTCTTCAGCCACCTCTTTTGGCACCTTGGATTGTAGCCCATATGGTCCAGGTGACTTATTCACCTTCAGACCTTTCAGATTCCCAAGCACTACTTAGTAATAACAACTTGAAACACTTCTACCCTGACACTCTCAAATTTCTGGCATACTGCTTGTGTCTTCCAAAGTGAAGACTGACGCAAAGTACTCGTTAAATTCAACCGCCATTTCTTTGTCCCCCATTACTAAGTATTGAGTGTAATTTTCCCAAGGTCCAATATCCACCATCGCCTCTCTTTAAATATGTGAAATTTTTTGGCACCTCTTTTATATTATCAACTTGCTTCCCTTCCTTTCTCTCCTTATGGCTTTTTTAGTTGCCATCTGCTGCTTTTTAAAAGTTTCCCAATCCTCTAACTTCCCATTAATTCTTGCTGGGTTACATGCCCTCTCTTTTGGTTTTATGCTGTCCCTGACTTCCCTTGTCAGCCATAATTGCCTCATCCATCCTTAGAATACTTTTTCACCTTTAGGATGTAGCTATCCTGCATCTTCCAATTTACCCTCAGAAACTCCAGCCATTGCTCCATTGCTGTCATCCCTGCCAGTGTCCCCTTCCAATCAATTTTGTCCAGCTCCTCTCTTATGACTCTGTAATTCCCTTTACTCCACTGTAATACTGATACAGCTGCATCTTCTCTCTCTCTTACTACAGGGTGAATTCTATCATATTATGCTCGCTGTATCCTAAGAGTTCCTTTACCTTAATTCACTACACAAAACCCAATCCAGAAAAGCTGATCCCCTAGTGGGCTCAACCACAAGTTGCTCTAAAAAGCCATTTTGTAGGCATTCTACAAATTCCCGCTCTTAGCATCCAGCACCAACCTGATTTTCCCAATCTACTGCGTATTGTAATCCCCCATGACTATTGTAACATTGCCCCTTTTGTCTCGAACCATGTAGGTCATGGAGCTACATGCCTTTTCTAGCTTCTGTTGTAATTTGTATCCCACATCCTAACTACTGTTTGGAGGCCTGTATATAACTCCCATAAGGTCCTTTAACCTTTGCCGTTTCCTAACTCTACACACAAGGATCTGACATCTTCTAATCCAAGGTTACCTCTTCCTAAGGATTTGCTTTCAGTCTTTTTTTTTACAAACAGAGCCACCCCACCCCCTCGGCCTATCTGTCTGTCTGTCCTTTCAATACAAGGTGTATCCTTGGATGTTAAGCTCCCAACGGTGATCTTCTTTCAGCTATGACTCAGTGATGCCTGCAACATCATACCTACCAATCTCTAACTGTGGTACAAAATCATCGACCTTATTCCGTATACTGTGTGCATTCAAATATAACACTTTTAGTCCTGTATTCATCACCCTTTTCAACTTTAAGCTCATGTTACACTTCAGCTCATCCTACAGACTGCAATTTTACTCTATTATCTGCCTGTCCTTCCTCACAGTCTCACTACGCACTGCATCTGTTTGTATCCCAACTGCCTCAACCCCAGGTCCATCACTCCTGTTCATATCCCCGTCAAATTAGTTTAAACCCTCCTCAACAGCTCCAGCAAAGCAGCCTGCAAGTATACCGGTCCCCCTCGGAATCAGGTGTAACCTGTCCCTTTAGTGCAGGTCAAACCCTCCTCAGAAGAGAGCCCAAAGATCCAGAAACTGAAACTTTGCCTCCTGCACCAATTCCTCAGCCATATCATCATATTCTTACCCACACTGGCACATGGCACAGGCAGCAATCGAAAGATTACTACCCTGGACGTCTTACTTTTCAGCTTTCTACCCAACTCCCTATATTCTCTCTTCAAGACCACCTTCAATTTCCTACCTATGTCATTGGTCCCACGACTTCCGGCTGGTCACCCTCCCCCTTCAACCAAGCCATCTCTGACTCTGGTACCTGGGAGGCAAATTACCATCTGGGTGTCTCCTTCACATCTACAGAATCTCCCATCTGCTCCTATAACTATGGAATACCCTATCTACTGCACTGTTCTTCCCCCTTCCCTTCTGGGTCGCAGAGCCAGACTCATTGCTAGAAACCGAGTCGCTGCAGCTTCCCCTGTTAAGTTGTTCCCCCCAACTGTATCTAAAGCAGTATACTTATAATTGAGAGAAACGGCCACAGGGGTAGTCTGCACCAATGCCTACTCCCATTCACTCTCCTGACAGTTACCCAGGTACCTACCTCCTGGAACTTAGGGGTGACTACCTCCCTGTAGCTCGTATCACTTCCTCATTTTCCCCTATGATGCAAAGGTCATCCAGCTGCAGCTCCAGTTCCTCAACACATTCTCTCAAGAGCTGCAGCTCGATGTCCTTCATGCAGATGACATTATTAAGGAGACCGGAGGTCTTCCAGAATTCCCACATCTCACACAAAGAACAAACCTCTAACTCTGACTCATTATTAGCACTCTAGCTATGCACTAATAGATAAAGAAAGAGAAAAATGCATTACTAGAAACTTACTTCGAACCTCCACCTGTGTTTGTTCAAGCCTGTTGAGCGAAAGCTTTCTACTCTAACACTGGTCCGTTCCAACAATGACCACTCTGCTTACATCTCCCTTTTTATTGGCTCAAATAAAACTCACCCCCCCACAAGACTTTCAAATGGCTCCCGCCTCTCACTCACTATTTCAAATGATGATTCATTCCTGACGAGACTTTTTAAATTATTTCCAAATTGAGCCCACTAGATTACTCAACAATCACACAAAACACAGCAGATTCACGTTAAATTTGAACAAGGGCCCTGCCTTAATCCATTAAAAATAATCCAACCGTTATCGATTAGGTATTAGCTCTCCGGTAGAGGCATCATTGGAACCACTCCAAGGGGTACCCATGCAGATTTCCAACTATCCCAAGAAAGACAGGAATTGAAAAATCGCTATTTGCACACGTTGACAGACATTAGGCCACTACTTGTAACAACTCTCACTCAGGCATCAACCCTGTAACTGTCCGTCCACTGAAACTAAGTTTCGAACAAGCTTGGCATCAGATTTTACTGAGTGAGGTACGGTATACGCATTCATTGCTGGAATCAATCCAGCGGCTGCTCACAGCTCACTTCAAGAGACAATCTGTGCGAATGCCGCGCACCACGCAGGTCTCCGTGTAACATCATGTGGGCGAAATGGGCGGCACACGGCAAACCCCGCCTCTACGAAGCTGCAGCTGTCAAAATTTCTGAAATTTGTATTTTTAAAATAATTTTAATAATTTTTAAAGGATAAAATGAAACGTATAAATATTTTGAAAAATATAAAGCACATTTGCAAACCAAATATATTTAAAATACAGTATAGCAATTAACTCGGATAAAATCTCCATTTAACTGAATTGATTTAGCGGATCCCGCGATGGGTCTAATCTCGAACGAAAGGTATAAGCGAATTTCTGGAAACTCCTGGTATACAGGCAGCCAGCAAATCACAAGCAGAACTTATTCGGTAGGTTCGAGACATCCGCGATAGTGGGAGAATTCCTGAATTTACTTGTATTTGACAGGAAAAAAATGTTAGCAGTTCTACATGGAGCTATTAGCAAACTTGAGAAAAATCGGGCTCTTTAATGTTGCACCGAGCACTGCCACAAGAGGGAAGACTTCTTTGTAATCAATTATGCGACCAGGTAAAGATTGAACAAAATTTGTACTGTTACGCATCAGCGTAGGATTATTTAAGGGAATGCTGTTCATTCGTATGTGTCTGTCTTCCAAAATTCCTTATGTTTTGAATTACTTAGGACAAATAATATTTCATTCTCATTAGCTTCATAAATTTTGTGGACTGCACACAATCGGTATACTCGCTCTTCGATTAAGTTTTTTCCCCAAATGTTGTACGTACGGGATAAACGTTGTTAGTACAAAGTACGTACTCGCTGTAATTCCTTTGCCAGTTGACCCAATATTGATTTAACGCAGTAAGAAGTACAATGTAAAATTCTGAGGACACTGGGAAATTAATCAAGCGAAATGACTTTGTGATCCAACTCAAATCATTTGGTGAAGTAGAAGCTTTGTGAAATCCGTTCAAGTAAAGTCAAAAGTGTTTAATATAAAGAGTAATTATGCGTTGTCATCATAGGGCTGTTGGTCGTTGATACTCGGTGCCCAGTTTGATGGGTACACGAGTGGAACCTGGTGTAGTCTTCTGCTGCCCTAGTACATCCACTTCAACTTTCGAAGTGCCGTGCGTTCAGAGACGCGCTTCTACTCACCACTGCGTGGTTATTTGAGTTAATATTGCCTTCCTGTAAGCTCGAAACAGGCTGGCCAAGTTTACAAGTTTCTCCATAGAACCATAGAAACTACAGCACAGAAACAGGCCCTTTGGCCCTTCTTGGCCGTGCCGAACCATTTTCTGCCTAGTCCCACTGACCTGCACACGGACCATATCCCTCCATACACCTCCCATCCATGTATCTGTCCAATTTATTCTTAAATGTTAAAAAAGAACCCGCATTTACCACCTCGTCTGGCAGCTCATTCCATACTCCCACCACTCTCTGTGTGAAGAAGCCCCCCCTAATGTTCCCTTTAAACTTTTCCCATGCCCTCTGGTTTTTTTCTCCCCTTGCCTCAGTGGAAAAAGCCTGCTTGCATTCACTCTATCTATACCCATCATAATTTTATATACCTCTATCAAATCTCCCCTCATTCTTCTACGCTCCAGGGAATAAAGTCCTAACCTATTCAACCTTTCTCTGTAACTGAGTTTCTCAAGTCCTGGCAACATCCTTGTAAACCTTCTCTGCACTCTTTCAACCTGATTTATATCCTTCCTGTAATTTGGTGACCAAAACTGAACACAATACTCCAGATTCGGCCTCACCAATGCCTTATACAACCTCATCATAACATTCCAGCTCTTATACTCAATACTTCGATTAATAAAGGCCAATGTACCAAAAGCTCTCTTTACAACCCTATCTACCTGTGATGACATTTTTAGGGAATTTTGTATCTGTATTCCCAGATCCCTCTGTTCCACTGCACTCTTCAGTGCCTTACCATTAACCCTATATGTTCTACGTTGGTTTGTCCTTCCAACGTGCAATACCTCACACTTGTCAGTATTAAACTCCATCTGCCATTTTTCAGCCCATTCTTCCAGCTGGTCCAAGTCCCTCTGCAGGCTCTGAAAACCTTCCTCACTGTCTACTACACCTCCAATCTTTGTATCATCAGCAAACTTGCTGATCCAATTTACCACATTATCATCCAGATCATTGATATAGATGACAAATAACAATGGACCCAGCACTGATCCCTGTGGCACACCACTAGTCACAGGCCTCCACTCAGAGAAGCAATTCTCTACCACCATTCTCTGGCTTCTTCCATCGAGCCAATGTCCAATCCGATTTACCACCTCTCCATGTATACCTAGCGACTGAATTTTCCCAACTAACCTCCCATGTGGGACCTTGTCAAAGGCCTTACTGAAGTCCATGTAGACAATATCCACTGCCTTCCCTTCATCCACTTTCCTGGTAACCTTCCAGCTCTTATACTCAATACTTCAATTAATAAAGGCCAATGTACCAAAAGCTCTCTTTACGACCCTATCTACCTGTGACGCCACTTTTAGGGAATTTTGTATCTGTATTCCCAGATCCCGCTGTTCCACTGACCTCTGACCTCTCTCTTTACAGAAGCGTTTTCACCCTCTGGACTGCCGCTGACCGGATTTTTTTTTTGTTTTTCGGAACAGCCTTTGTAAACTCTAGGGACTACTGTGCGTGAAAATCCTGGGAGAATTTCTGAGCTACCCAAACCACCCCGTCTTTCACTCAGTGTCAGCAAGACCAAGGGGCCGATAATTGACTCCAGGAGGAGGAAGCTGGAGGTTCACGAGGCAGTCCTCGTCGGGGGATCAGAGGTGGGGAAGGTCCGCCGCTTTAATGTCCCCCATGCTATCATCTCAGAGGACCGGTCCTAGGCACGGCACGCAAACGCAGTTACGAAGAGAGCACGAGAGCGACTCTACTTCCTTAAGAGTTGGCGAAAGTCCGGCATGAATCTAAAACTTTGGCAAACTTATAAGAAGAGTGGTGGAAAGGATATTGACTGGATTCATGACAACCTGGTATGCAAACACCAAAGCTCTTGAACGCAAAAGCCCCCTGCAGAAAATGGTGGATATAGCCCGGTCCATCACAGTGAGACCCTCCCCACCGTTGAGCACATCCACAGTGAACACAATCCCAAGAAAGCAGCGTCCGTCATCAACGACCCCTCCCCCCACCCCGCACCAAGCTCGCTTCTCACTGCTACCATCAGGAAGAAGGTGCTGCAGCCTCAGGACCCACACCACCAGCTTCAGGAACATTTATTACCGTCAACCATCAGGCTCTTGAACCAAAGGGGATAACTTCACTCAGCATCATCTGCCCAATCATTGAAATGTTCCCATAACCTATGCATTCATTTTTAGGGACTCTTCATGTTCTCTATATTTATTGCTTATTATTATTTTCTTTCTGTATTTGCACAGTTTGTACCTTTTCCAAATTGATTGTTTGTCTTTCCTATTGGCTTTTCATCGATTCTGTTGTGTATCTTAAATTCACCGTGTATGCCCGCAAGGAAACAGATCTCGGGGTTGCACTGTATATGGTGACATATTTGTACTTTAAAAATAAATTTATTTTGAATTTTGAACATTGAACAATCGTTTTATGGTTAAAGTCACTTAGAACACACCTCTTCCGCATTCTGATGTTTGGTCTGAATGACAGCTGAACTGCTTGACCATGTCTGCAGGTTTTTATGCATTAAGTTGCTGCCACACGATTGGCAGAGTAGATATTTGCATTAATGAGCAGGTGTACAGGTATACCTAATAAAGTGGCCACTGGGTGTATTTGCCTGACATGGAGAAACAGGGATTAGATAGGATGCAGATATCTAATGTTTGACACAATTTCAATTACAGTTGATAAAATTGCCAACTGTGAAATTGTTTTGGTAATGTCATCATTAACAAAAACCTACCACTGCAGCCACGGCAGTCAAACAAATGATTTGCTTTAACTAAAAGGTAATGAATTATACGGTTCAACAAGATTTGTTTTAAATTTAAATATTATTTGCCTTGGAAAATATAATGCAGAATCTAGGAATGCTACATGCAATAACCAAAGTTCGGAAGCAGTCTTAATAACACAATCATCAAGTCTGTCAATTTAGCTCTCAATAATCCATTTTATGCAGAAAAATCTTGCATGAACAAGAGTTAAGTGACATTGCATTTTTGGTAAGTATTTCTAATGTTACATTGGTACGTTCCAGTTCATTGCTGTAGAAAATATTGGGATAAATCCCTTAATGTTGGTACAGCCATATCTGCTGCCAGTCACAATGCCAACACTTTAAATAGAGAATTCCAGCTTGGGGTCTGCTCTTTTAACAAACAAAATGAGCAAATATGTGTTTTATTCTAGTATTTATTTTACTTCCACTTATGCAAGAAGTCAATCAGTTGAAGAACAGACTTCATACCAGCTTTGGTATCATTGGGATTATTCCTTTTGTTACCTCAAATGTTAGAAGTTAAACATGTATACCAAAATGTCCTTGAATACTGAATATTCAAGATTAATGTATTAGTCATAAGCATTACAATAACTCTGAGGATCTTCTAAATTATGGAAAGAATCTTTGTTGTAGGTACTGATGCTGTGACAATGCATGCTGTCTGATTACAAAAGATTGTTGCATTTTTGGAATTTATTATAGTAGTTGCTCATATGGGCTACACGTACTAGTAAAGTCTCAGTTGTCTCCAATCCAAAAGGCATTATTCAAAAATATTTCTTAATGAAAACATATTAATATTTAAAAGATATACAATGTTGTTAGCCCACTTTAAAGCTCTTATCAGCATTAAGATCATAAGACTTGATGGTACTTGACATCATTACTGCATATTATAATGTTATTTAGGTCTCAGTACATACTGCTTTAGGGAACTTTCATACAGTTCCTTCAATTGGGCAGCCATTGGAAATGCTATTCCCATAAGGAAATTCCTGGGAAATTTGTGAAGAGCAAATACATGTTTAACAATGCATGTTATTTTTTAAATATTTCAAGTCATACATCAGTTTACTTGGTAAGGCATGACACTGATTCACATTCTGTCAGCTTCAGTTTGCCGATTCAAAATTAATTGCTGGAGATACTACTTACAGCACAATAGTTTATGCTTTGTCCTATTGATATTGTATTAAACATAGGGTTGGTTTAAAAGAATTATCCAGGGAAATAAACACACAGGGTCAGAAAAGCCAGTTAACAAATGGAAATTTCTGAAGAATTTTAATACCCCAAAATCTATACCATTTCATTTATTTGCTATCGCATGAATTTGATTCTACGCTTGATACTGAGTCTGGTACTGAAGTATTAATCCCATTGATAAAAGCAGCATTGTCATTCATTTGGTAAGAGTTTATTGATTCAACAAGTGGTAAACTGGTTTTGTGGCCAATCAAATCCAGAATTGTCACTACTTGCTCGGCCAATGAATTGGAAGCGAGGGTTTCCTTTCCATAGTGAAGCATATTTATTTACTTAGCAAACCGAGTCTATCTGATCAGCCAGTATAGGAACAAACTTTAATGAAGCCTATTCAGTTGAGAGCATTGACCAATAAAGCACCAGCTACGATGCTGATGGAAAGAAAGACAATCACAAGAGCAGTAAATGGAGGAGAATCAAATAATACAAAGTGATTAATAATTTATGTGCTTAAAACTAATCCCAGTCACCTAGGTGATTGCATTTCCGAGGCAAGTTTAGAACATGACAAACAGAAATAACAGCAGACTATTAGCCCCTTGTTCCCCAGCACTCAAGATCATGGCTGACCTTTCACCTGATCTTTACCAGCACTAACCCAGATATCTATTAATATCTAAAAACTGTTCTCTATGCCAACTGCATTCAGTGACTGAGCCTCCACTGCTCTTTGGGTAAAGAATTCCAAAGATTCACTGAAAAAAAATCTCAATGTTTCTCAGTCAAAATACGTAACTTCATATTTTTCCACATTGTATTTAATTGGCTATTTTCCATCACTTAGCCCCCTCCTCACACTGGAACTTGGATATATCATGTGTGGTTCCATTCATCATCATCATCATCAGGATATGCCATGTTGTATGACATGGGCAATCATGGTCTTCCATCTGTCCACCGTGCGAGAGATGGTTGCCGGCGAGGAAGACACCTTTCACGCTGTTGCTCTATCCATGACCTTAACGGTTCTAGACAAATTTTCCTACAGAATTTGTTTGCCATTGCCTTCTTCTGGGCAGTGACTTTACAAGATGGGTGACCCCCATCTCTTCAGAGGTTGTCTGCCTGGCATCAGTGGTTGCACAACCAGGACTTGTGATCTGCATCAGCTGCTCCTACGACCATCCATTACCTGCTCCCATGGCTCAAGTGACCCTGATTGTTGGGGGTTAGGGGGGTGGTGGTGTGGGGAGGACTAGGCAGGTGCTACACCTGGCCTAAGGGTGATCTATAGGCTAGTGGAGAGAAGGGGTGCCTTCCACCTCCTTTGGTAGAGACTTATCTCCACCCCTCCACCCTATGGTTTCTTTATCTAAATCATTAATACAATTTGTGAAAAGTTGGAGTCTCAGCACCAATGCCTGTGGTAGTCACTGTTCATTACCTTTAAATTTCCTTTTTATTCCCACTGTGTTGTTCAGCCCATTAACTATTAAATTGAATAGTTAATGTAAGAAGAGAGCAAAAATAAAGTGAGGTAATGTACATGGGTTCATTTTCCATTTAGAAACCTGATGGTGGAGGGGAAGGAAATGTTCCTGAAACATTGAGTGTGTGTCTTCAGGCTCCTGTACCTCCTTCTTAATGGTAGCAATGAGAAGAATGATTTGCCAAACTTGATTTCCTTCTTATAAATCTATATTGATATCGCCCAGTCCTGTTATTATAACACTCTGTTATTTCCACTTTCTTAACAGATTCCAACATTTTTCCCAATGCTGAAATCAGATAGGAAATATATGTCCAAGGGAAATAAACTGCAGAGAGTTGTAAACTTAGTCGGCTCCATCATGGGCACTAGCCTCTGTAGTATCCAGGACGTCTTCAAGGAGTGATGCATCAAAAAGGCAGCATCCATCATTAAGGACCCCCCACACCCCAGTCATGCCTCTTCCTATTGCTACCGTCAGGAAGGAGGTATAGAAGCCTGAAGGCACACGCTCAACTCCTTCCGCTTTGCCATCTGATTTCCAAATGGGCATTGAACCCATGAACCCTACCTCACTACTTCTTTCGTTCTATTTTTGCATTAGTTATTTCATTTAGCTATTATATACATTTACAGTAATTCACTTTTTTCTCTATTATGTTCTTGTGTTCTTTTGCTGGAGATTGCCAATGCCTAGTACTTCTTTGGGATGAATAATACTTGTTGCTTATCAGTACATGTATTCTTTAAAATAAGTTGTTTCAGTGTCATTCCCAGCAATGAAAGAGTAAGAGTATTTCTGTTCAGTAGCTGGTGTCTCCAGTATTTTGAAATGGAAGACATAGCTATTAAATTAGAATTGTCACTGTCAAGTGACAATTTGTGAATATATTCAATAATTATATTCACGAAAAAAATGTCAGTGCCAAATTATTCTCAAAAGTCAGCCTCCAGATTAGTAAGCTTCCATGGTGATCCATCTGCTCCTGTTTCTCACTTATATGCCTTTTCCTTGGAACAGTTTTGTGTTTGTATTCTCAGCTTTTGCCTCACTCTTTGATTTGTTTATCTGTCTGTGGCTAAGCTTCATTTTCCCTTTTCTCAGCCACTTTCTATCTATGTTAAACAAAAGCAGTGTTTTCTGATCAAATTCTGTAGATACAATGTCTCACAGTCTCAGTTCCTATTCCCCCTTAGAACTAAGGGGATTACAAGTTTTTCCCTGATGTTTTTAATTAAAAGAAGTATTGCTAGTCTATTTATTGATTCTTTACAGGCACAGTTTATTGTTTTGTGAACAGTTTCACAACCAATTGTGGACAGAGGTACCTGTGAATTCAGCGGTAAATGAGTACAGTGTGCGTTGAGAGAGCAGTGATAATACATTTCTTATGATCTTAGTGATGGAACTAAGATCATGATGTCAGATTTAACAACAAATTGCATTTATACTGCAAATGTAACATAGGAAAATAGTTGGATATTAAATCATGAAAGGTACCCAAATGCAAGGAGCAAGTTTAGGCAAGAAATTCAGAGCATGGGCAAACATAGATCAAAAGATAACGGAGCTGCACAAATCGATGTAGAGAAATCATAAAGTGCAGGGCTGGAAGAGATAATTGTGACATGGAAGACCAAGATCATGAACAAATCTAAATACATGGCTAAGGCTTTGAAGCTTTGACTTCGGGAATGCGGGGAAGACAAGTAACTGTTGTGTAAAATCTAGACAACAGAGTTTGGAATGAGCTGTGGAGGGACAAGATAGGGATAGGGAAGCTGACCTGCATACTTTAGGCAAAGTCAAACCACATTATCAAAGACAAGCTAATAGTTTCACTGGGTTGGAAAATGGCCGGTGATCTCACAGATGTGGAATCAAATGATCTTTGTGTTCTTTCAGTTATGATTGTATCATCTAGTCTCAAACCAGCTGAAATTTATTCTGTTTATCTAAATGATGAAGAGCCATTTGGAAGATAACAGTAAATGTTGGAAATACTTAACAGATCAGATACCCTCTGAAATGAAAAAAAAAGAGATGTCAATATCCACTTTCATTGATCGAAGAATTATTTAGTGTTAATAAAGCGATTCTGTAAGCAGATATTTATTTTCTCAATACAGAAGGCATGGTATCTGGCATTATCTGGTTTTATTTTGGATTTCCAGCACTTGCAGTATTTTGCAATATTTCTTGCAAAATATTTTCATGTAATTGGTAAAATAACAATTTGGGTGGCAATTGCGTTGTTGGATATTTCAAGTATAACGTCTGGAGACCACTGTGAAAGTGCAGAAAATTCTGAAATGTTTCAATGTAAAGCACTACAACAGTGGGAACAATCACAGAGATGTTTTATTTCATATCCTTGTTCTTTACTCTTCACTGTTCCCATCAAAGCTGCCAAGAAATCAATGGCCTCTCATAGTTATCATCTAACCAATTGCGAGATATGGAAGCTGAGATCAGAAAAAAATGCGTGAAAATCCCCGAGCGTTCGTCGGCACTTATTTTTCTCAGCTGAACCCGATGGCACTTGACTTCTGCGCCACTTCCCGCTTTTCTAGTGTGATTCTATCACTAACTATATGTGGTACGGTTAACAGGGGTTAATTATTACTTCAAATTAAGAATTTGAACTGTCACTACTTGGGAATTTGTGACTGCAACATAATGGTCACGACTATACCAGTCAAGTCTTGTTGTTTTATTTAGGTGTAAAATGAGCACTACTTGCAATTTTTAGCAGAGCACCTTCCACTAAAGGGGTTCGGAGTTGTCTTTGCGTTAAAAGTCCGCATTTTCCCGGGTGTCGTGACGGAAATGCTTTAAGTTAAGTTGCCCTGGCACTCTTTGAACAGCAGCAAACGATCTGCTGCGGCAGGCGATCTGTCAGCGTTCAGACTTGCCAGGGCAATTGGCAATTTGACTTGGACTGGATTGCTTTGAACGGTGCCGGGGCAGGCAGCCGGGCACGGCCGTGCTCTCTGCAGGTGTGCCCGCTGACCAAGGGGCTGTGCCCCCGGCTCTCACCCCGATGTTGCGCCCCATCCGAGCGGGTGCACATGCCGGGGCAGAGTCACCAGGGCGGGTGGGTGGAGGGGCGTGGCGTTGTGGGGGGGGCGGGGCGTCACTGGCCACACCCCTCTGTGCCCTGCCCCGCCTCCTCCCTGCGGCATCCAGGAAGTGAGGTCATCGTCTCCCGCTCTCCGCGTCGTCCCCCCTCCGCTCCGCTCCATACCCCCCCATCTCTTCTCCAACCACCCCCGCCCCGCCCCCCTCAACAGTTCCGCGCGGCCGCCGTAACCCCGGAAGCTGAGCGTGCCAGGCACCCGCCAAGATGGCCGCGAAATCTGACGGCGTTGGGGTTACCGGTTTCGCCCAGCTCCACAATCTGGACGAGTCGGTGACCGAAGGGGGCGACGAGCAGCAGCAGCTGGACGGGGGACCGGAGGCAAGCAGCTCTTTCCACATCTGCCACTGCTGCAACACCTCCTCATGTTACTGGGGCTGCCGGAGTGCCTGCCTGAGGAGATCGCTGTGCAGCCTGAAGGGGGGCGACCATCCGGTGCTCGATTGCCTCTGGATCGTGATCGCGCTGCTCATCTTCTTCTCGGACGTGGGTACCGACCTCTGGCTGGCGGCCGACTACTATCTGAAGCAGGACTACTGGTGGTTCGGCTTAACGCTCTTCTTCGTGCTAGTGCCGTCCGTGCTGGTGCAGATTCTCAGCTTCAGGTGGTTCATGCAGGATTACGCCGGCGGGGGGCTCGGGGGTGTGGAGGGTCTCAGCAGCAGGCGGCCCGGCGTCACCGGCTACAACCGCTGCTGCAGGATCTCGGTATGGATCTGGCAGTCGGTCATTCACATCTTGCAGCTGGGACAAGTGTGGAGGTATTTAGTGTGTGTGTGTGTGTGTGTGTGTATATGTGTGTGTGTGTGTGTGTGTGTGAGAGAGAGAGAGAGAGAGAGCGTGTGTGCGCACCGGCGGGCGAGGGCGATGCTAAGTGTCCCCCTTCCCTCTCCCTGGCTAATCCTTAGGGTTAAAATTTTCGTTGGAGGGTCATCTCCATCGAAATCGGAGTCAAGAAAATGTAAGGTTGTCTGGCAGGATCTTTAGGCATTCGTGTCCTGCAGTTGGAGCAAGTGTAAGGTCCAGTGAAAAATGACAGATTTTAAGATATCTCCCCCCCCCCCATTCAAAGATGTGTTTTAGGGAGTCGGTCTGCGAATTCCTTGGGCATCAGAATTGGTATTCGAGTTTGTAGTTGATCAGTTATCACTACAGGTGTTGTACGGTCTGCGGATAGCGGAAAAATGGCGCAGCGGTGAGAATGAATCACAGAAGATGATTTCGTGGCTCCCGTATCAGCTTTTGGAGTAGTGTGGGGGTGACCTCCATTGAGAAATGCTCATTGATCCATGCAATATTAATTGACTTTACTGTAGGTGGATTTTAATTAATTCTGCAGGTGTGATAAACATGGAAAATTGCAAATGTGTAATACAGTCTGTCTTTTAGAAAATGGAGCGTCTATATTTCAAATGGCCCTTTTGGATACATTCATTTGAAACACGAGTTGGACAGGTAGACTAAAAAAAGTCAGTGATTATGTTAACGTATTTACTGTCATAATTGCAGTGGTGGTTGACAGCATACTAATAGAGCAAGAATAACTTTGAAGAATAGAATTGCTTGCTGCATATTTGGAGAAGCATAACGCATAATATTGAAATTTGCATCAAAGGTAATCACTGTGCACAGAAATTATATCAGAGTTATTACGCTTTTATGAAAGTGTGCGAATGTATTAATTCTGGTTGATCTTCTTGAAAGTGTGGGTAGCACAGCCATTTAGACTAAACGAAAGAGCACTGTTGTTATGTCCTTTGAAAAATTCATCATATTTGCAGAATAAGTGTGTGGGAAGATTTCGGTAAATCTGACAAAATGTAGTAGCACATAATATTTGAAAAAAATCAAGGTCACCTCTTTGAAGGAGAGTTGTGATATCCACTTGTCAAGTTACGTTTATGTTGTATAGTGAATAGGAAGACTCTGGTATAAATGCTTAAGTTGTCAAACTTCTTCTAGAAGTAATGGTCATTTTTATCAAACGAATGGTGTAAGGCAATCTTACTTGGTGTAATTGATGGTGTAAAACAGCTATATCATTTACATAGTATCTAGGCAGGACATCTAACTTCCTAATTGAAAGTGTATTGAACATTAATGGCCGAATGTCCTGTATATTGCTAAGTTTAGTGAAAATGTTGCATTTCTCACGTATATTTCAGAAATGAAGCTGCTTTCATTGAGTGATATTGTCAGTCAATTTGTGCTAAAATCAAAAGTTGCATTGTGCTCCATGTCTGGAGAAAGAATAATCATGATTTTTTTTGAGAATCTGCATATTTTCTCAGCATTTTAACAACTGCACATTAATAAAACAATGCTGTTGGTAAGGCAATTTCTTTTGGCTGGGTGGGCAGCATATTTGCTCCTTTTCTCCATTAGGGTGGACCAATCATTGTTCCTTTGGCCACTTGCAGAAGAGTTTTCTTTGATTGTCTTAAAATACAAATTAAAGTATACAATTTTGTGAAATATTCTGTAATTTCCATTGGCATTGGAGATAGACATGGAGGACGCTATTCTCTAATGTCCGACAAACACTGCTAAGAGCTGCTTGAGTCTGATAATGTGCATCATAATTTTTGTCATTTCTCTTTGATTGTAGGCCTACTGGATGTGGGTTTAATGATTGTTTATACATTCACTCATGTTATTGTTTGTAGATTTTCTAGTACAGTTGAGATTACATAAAATATATCACTTTCCAGTAAAGTATTTTCAATCTAGTATCTTTTTCATAATTTAACCTCTTGTAGCAGCATATTGTTTTCAAGTTGATAGATAATAATATCATCTTGAATGATATTGAAAGTTGGGTTGCTAGAATGATCTTTGTTATCTCTTGTGTGATCAAGACCCTTGTTCTTCAAGGGAATTCCTCTTAGGCTTTTCTCCTTCTTCTCCTTTCATTGTTGATGAGTTTTAGTGAATGTATTGTGTTCTGATTTAATGTGACAATCAGGTTCCCTTTGCTTGGTGTTATTAGCAATCTCTGCCCCATGCTGATAGTTCTGCAAAACTTTTAACAAAGCTGCCGATATACAGTGGATTCCAGTTAATTGGGACACACCACAACCAGTACATTTTCGCCCAATTAGACAAGGTTTCATGGAAATTGCTGAAAAGGTATAAAGAAGACAAACTACCGTTTAACTGAGTAACAAATTATGTATTTAAATGAAATACAGAACGAATTAGAATACTACTACAGTGCTAAAAAACTGTATTAGTTATTGACGGGGGAGTTCATCCAGTGGACACTGCTGTGTCCTTTTGATTGACTGTAAGTGAACAAAATCAACACAGACACTTAGTGCAGATTATGGACTGCCTTCATACAATGACTGCATCCTCCAAACCTTAATTTTCTTTGTAATATTCAAGATGATTGTCAATATCTTCAAATTCTTCGTAGTGCCTAACTTGTTGAAGTAGTGAAATAGTTTCATTTTTGTTGGTTTTGACATTTCCAAGCCTGGATGCTTGAAACCACAGTGAGTAAAACAGTTCTGAATTGTCTTACTGCTTATTTCTTGGCAACTATCAGTAACAAAAATCACTGCTTTTTGAACACAAACACACATAACTGATAGTATTTAAAAACTGTTTACTCTAAGCATGGCGTAGTGTCCAACGACCTCACAAGTGCATTCAACTGTCAGTAGTTAGAAACCATGTGGCAACACTCTGCTGGCCTAATTAAGCGGCAGAGTGTCCCAAATAAACAGAGGGAATTGCGGCTATTTCCTGAATTAGTTTTTGTTCTTTAGAAGTTGTTCCAAGTAAGAAGCTGCCTCAAGCTGTCAACTTTCCACTCCTTCAGAGATTAAAACTTTGCTTAGTCATTTTAGGTCTTTCCTACTTCCCAACCCTTTTAATTCCTTTGAGTAGTTTCAGTTTCTTTTAAATTGGTAGTTTGTTTGTCACATATACTGAGTTACAGTGACACATCAGTTTTGCATGGTGTTATACAGATCTATTCACGACAGCGATGCTTTGAGGAAGTGCAAGGTAAAGTAATAAGAGTGCGGAATAAAGTACAGAGTGCAGTGCGGGCAGATGGTAAGGTGCAAGGTAGCAACAGCATAGATTATGTAGTCACAAGTCCATTTTATCATACTAAGGAACCATTCAGTAGTCTCATAACAGGATAGACACTTTTCTTGAGCCTGGTGGTATGTGCTTTCAGGCTTTTATATCTTCTGTCTGATGGGGTGGGGGAGAAAAAATGTCTAGGGTTCGTGGGATCACCCCTCCATAGATTCTGACTACACTGTTTGTTGCCTGAGTGAAGCAACCAGTTGGTTTCCATGATGTGCTGAGCTGTGTCCATAACTCTGTAGTTTCCTGTGCTCATGTACAGAGCAACTGCTGTAACAAGGTGTGATGCATTGGATAGGATGCTTTCTATGAGGCATCAATAAAAATTGGTGAGGGTCAAAGGGGACATGCCAATTTTTTTTAGCCTACTGCGGAACAGAGGTGCGGGTGAGCCTCATTGGCTGCAGCGGCTACGTGACTGGACCGGGACAGGCTACGAATGGTGTTTATTCCTTGGAACTTGAAACTCTTAACCCTCTTGATCTCAGTACCTTTGACATAAACAGAAGCACATATACTGTCCCCACTTTGAAGTCAATGACCAGGTCTTCTGTTTTGCTGACATTGAGGAAAGGTTATTGTCATGACACTAGATAGAGAACTATCGATAATCATCATAAGTTTCAGTGTAACATTTTATTTTTGGAGTGCCTTATGAAGGGGAAAATCCCTATGATAGTGCTCTAATTCAAAGGATGAATTGACATTTTTCTCATCAGGCAACCATCCCCATGTCCCCCCAAAATTTGCAATTTACTGACTTGACTTGCAAATTTACTCGCTGTCTTCACTTAGAGTTATTGAAAATTAGGAAGTAGAACCCATCTTCTCTGTACAGAACGATTATGTAATATCTTAATGGTTTTATATTACAATCTGCTAAAATATTTTTAAAGTACCATCTTGGTGAGAAAATGCAGAGAAATGGTTGTGTATATAATGTTCTTCATGCCACATTTTGGTTTCTGTACAAATCTGATATTCATTTTGTTTGTCCACACTAGTCTTAACTACAAACTCGTTTTGGCTTGGTATCTCTACGTCTACAAAGTAAAGTTGTATATGCATTTTCTTCAAACTTAAATCAGTTCTAGTGTTACTTTCAGTATTTTAAATGTGATTGAATAACTTTTTAATGACTCAATCACATGAAAATTGACTCTAGGCTGAAGGATATACATTCTGTGCAAAAGTTTTAGGCACATGTGAAAAAATTCTATGAAGCAAAAATGCTTAAATAATGAAATGAAGTGTCTAAATATCAAAATATTTACTGTAAAGAGAAGTAAACAGTAAAAATCTATATCAAATCAATATTTGGTGTAACCACCCTTTGCCTTTAAAACTGCATCAATTCTGTTAGGTACAGTGTCAGGCTGTTTTATAAGAAAATCGGCTGATCGGTTGTTCCAAATATCTTGGAGAACTTGCCACAGTTCTTCTGTAAACTTTGGCTGCCTTGCTTTCATCTGTCTCTCCAGGTAATCCCAGACAGCTTTAATGATGTTGAGATCAGGGCTCTGTGGAGGCCATACCATCTGTTGCAGAATCCTTGTTTTTCTTTTTGTTGAAGGTAGTTCTTTATAACCTTGACCGTATGTTTGGGGTGATTGTCCTGTTGCAGAATGAAGTTGGGACTGATCAGTTACCTCCCTGATGGTATTATGTGATGGATGAGAATCTGCTTGTACTTCTCAGCATTGAGGATTCCATTAATTCTGAGTAGATCACCAACTCCATTTGCAGAAATGTAGCCACAAACCTGCAGGGAATGTCCGCTGTGTTTCACTGTTGGCTGCAGACACTCAACTACATTGCACTCTCCAGCTGTTCTGCAGACAAACTGCTTCCTGTTTGAGGCAAAAATTTCAAATTTTTGCTCATCAATTCAGAGCACTTGCTGCCACTAGTTCAGCACCACAGTCCTTGTGTTTTTTTCTATGTCGGCGAGTCTCTTGGCTTTGTTTCCACTTTGGAGGAATGGCTTTTTGGCAGTAATTCTTCCATGAAGATCACTTCTGACAAGACTTCTCTGGACAGTAGAGGGGTGTGTACTTGGGTTCCAGTGGTTTCTGTGAGTTCAGAGCTGAGAGTGGTGCTGGACGACTTCCGATTTAGATGGAAGTCAGTTTGATGTATCTCTCATCTGCTGCACTCAGTTTCCATGTCCAACTTCTGCGTTTCTCGTCCTTAACTTTGCCCATATCTTTGTGCTTCTTCAGGAGAGCTTGGACAGCACATCTTGAAACTCCTGTCTGCCACAAAATTTCTGCTTGGGAGAGACCTTGCTGATGCAGGTCCTTGTGCCTTGTTGCTATGCTCACTCTTGCCATGGTGTAAGAACTGATGATTTGAAGGTTAAACTGTCACATCTGCAACACACACTCACCTTTTAGTTTGGTTGTCCTTCGCCCAGTTTTATTCCTTCTACACCTGTTTCTTTTTCACTTAATCAGCTTAGTTTATTCAACTCGTTATGTCATTGGCCATTAGCATCCTGTTTGTTATCTTTGTTTAATCATGTACCTACAAAGTAATCAAATTTTTATTTGAAAAGTGGTCTGTTACTTAATATGTACTTTCTTTAATGAAATACAAAAATTTCTCTAACACTTAATTTGGAAATCTAAAATGTGCTATTTTCTACTGACGTACCAATGTAGAAGACAAAAAATAAACATCTAAAACAAAATTTATATAAAAAATCCAGGGTGCCTAAGAGTTTTGCACAGTACTGTATTTGGGTGACTAAAACATGGCTAATAAGATGTTCTGAAGATGAAGGGGTTGAGGGCTGGAAAGTTCAGCTGAGGTTATCTGGAGGTTAGTTGTAGAAGTAAAGGCATTGATGGGGGAAATTACTGATAGTCAATGTTGATGAAATGTATAGCTGTAGAATTTGGAGGAAGATTTTGCAGTAAGATGGACTATAAACAAGGATATATGTTTTGGCTAAAGAGGAAGAAAATTTTAAATTCAAACCTTTTTGGTTTTCTCAGTATGTAATTGAAGGAACTCTCATCAGTTCGGAGAAATAAGAACGGAACCTAGTGAGGATCATCGAACTCAATGGGGACCTCAATGAATGAGGATGATGTAGACTTGGAGAGTCAACGATGAAGATTACATCAGCAAGAATAACTTTGATCAGGATGCTTGACTACTGTGGCAGGAGTGAAGCTTTGTTGGAGAGTTTTAAACATTGAATAAAAGATGGGCACTAATTTGGGAGGCAACAATTACATCCAAGATATTTTGGACTGGTGTTTTATGGTGAGTCAGAGACTGTTGATGCCCTCCTCTGTAGTTTTGTGGCTTAATGTACAGATTTTTGATACAGTTGATGCAGCAATTAGAATTCTTTGCTTATGGAAGTTCACTTTCCTATGCCATTCTAGGGAGTATGTTTGTCCTTACTATTATTTATAGCTAAGGACATGGTCACAGTTGTGCTATGTTGAAGAAAGTAGATATCAAGTGAAGTTAATTTTTCATATTAAGGGACAAAAATAGAAGGTGCACCCTTTTGAATATGTTGTAAATTTTCCATTTTGAGGTGCTTGTGTCATAACTTACATGTAGTAATGTTTTTGCCATCAGTGATCTCAAGCACATCTCCTGTGCTCGCTGATTTACCTTATGCAGTTGCGTCTTGAATTGGCATGACTCTAAACGCTGGAATTTTCTCTCTGTCGGTCTTTTTTTCCCCCCTTTTATACTGTTTCTTAAAACCTACCAATTTTACTAAGCTAGTGGTTTTTCTTGTAATAGCTTATTTTGTGGCTTGGTTTGATTCGCACAAAAACGTTCCTTTAAATCATTGGATATCTCATTTAAGGAATGCCAGTGGCTGTATTGTTCTTCTTTTATTAGCATATAACATTGAAATGATGAGGCTTCTATGTCATTGTAACTTTTTTTTGTCACAAGTATTCTGCTTGTAACAGCCTTCTGCAGTCTATTCTTGCCTTGGGCTTAAAATTGTACATGTTCCATTACAGGATCTTATGAATCACTATCACCTTTCTGTAGTTGTTAACTTTTCTCCAAGCTTAACTTTGAAGACTATAGAGCATGTCTTGGGGTTTTGCTGTCAACGCACTGACAAATAGTGTGTATTGAAACTCTTATGCAGTCACATATTATGTTGACATTGAAGCCAAATAGTAGTGCTGAAGATGTTACTTTGGAAAATATGTTTAAAGGACATTCTGTTAAATTTTGAAACTAAATCTGTCTAAGGTCATGTATGTGGTGACAGGCTGTGCTGCAATGTTCAGTTACAATGGTAGCATTTTTCTGTACAGAACACAATGTTTCTCAAAGGTACCTCCTGTACCTAATAAAGTGTATGTTCATGGTCTTCTGCTGCTGTAGCCATGGTTCAACATGTTGTGCTTCTGCACACCACTGTTGTAATGTGTGGTTATTCGAGTTACTGTTGCCTTTTGTTTCAGCTCAAACTAGTCTGGCCATTCTCCTCTGAACTCTCTCTTATTAGCAAGGCATTTTCGCCCACAGACCTGCCACTCACCGAATATTTTTTGTTTCTCGCACCATTCTCTGTAAACTCTAGAGACTGTTGTGCATGAGAATCCCAGGAGATCAGCAGTTTTGGAGATACTCAAACCACCCCATTTGGCACCAACCATCATTCCGTGGTCAAAGTCACTTAGATCACATTTCTTCTCCCATTCTGATGCTTGGTCTGGACAACAGCTGAACTTCTTGACCATGTTTGGATATTTTTATGCATTGAGTTGCAGCCACATGATTGGCTGGTTAGATAGTTCCTTAAAACGAGCAGGTGTACCTAATAAAGTGGCCACTGGGTGTATCAGTGCACTGGGCCATTTCTAGGGCTATAATTGTTTTTTGTTGAAAAGTCTCTTGCATCAACATAATCTTGAGTGATTCTGTTTTACTGATTAGGTACTTGGATTCTTCTCCTGTGCCCATGATTTGACTGTTCCTTGAAGTTGTTATCATTAATTGATACTGAAGTGCCATTAATGTTGATTAGAAACACGAGATTCTGCAGATGCTGGAAATCTTGAGTAACGCATACAAAATGCTGGAGGAACTCAGCAAGTCAGGCACTATCTATGGTTGGGAATAAACAGTCAATGTTTCCGACAGATCCTTCATCAGGACTGGAAAAGAAGTGGGCAGAAGCCAGAATAACAAAGTGAGACCATACTCAGATTGGAGGACCCATTCCAACACGTCTGTTCATGGACTCCTCTACTGCCATGATGAGCCCATACTGAAGTTGGAGGAGCAACACCTTATATTCTGTCTGAGTAAATTCCAACCTGATGGCATAAGCAATAGTTTCTCTAACTTCTAGTAAATTCTTCCCCCTTCTCTCTTTTTTCATTCCCCATTCTGGTTCCCCCTCTCACCTCTTCTTTTCACCTCACCTGCCCACCTTCTCCCTTTTGGTGCCTCTTCTCCTTCTCATTCTTCCATGGTCCACAATCTTTTCCAGTTAGACTCCTTCCATCTATCACCTCCCAGCTTCTTACTTCATCTCTTCTCCTCTACCCACCCACCTTCCTCCTTATCTACTTACACCTATCACCTACTAGCTTGTGCACCTTCCTCTCCTCCCCACCACCTTTTTCTGGCTTCTGCCCCCTTCCTTTCTAGTCTTGATGAAGGGTCTTGGCCCAAAAGGTCAAATGTTTATTCCCTTGCAGAGGGAATTCTAACAATTAATTTTGACTGATTTGTTACTGATCATGGAATTTTACAGATTATGACATTTTTTGGATAATCTCAAAATAATCCATTATTCTGTGGAAAAATTGCATAGCATTTATGGTTTCGGACTCTGCTTACCAGAAATGTTTAAAGTCAGCCTGAATCTCCATGTGCACCTTTAATGTTCATTTCATTGGTGCTACTGGACATAATTAGGGAAAGCAGAAAGATCAAAGATTAGCATGAATTAGGGTTTTGCACTTCTGAATTGGGAACTGATCACAATTAGATATATTATATTTTAAGTAAATGCAAGGCATTTTTATATTCCAAGGTAAGCAATTACTTCCACAGTATGTTTTGTAACAATCCAGTGTCATGTTATATGGGGGTCATGTCAACAAAGGTTATTCTTGTATGTAAATGCTGAAAGAGTTTGTTAGTGTTACTGCAATTAGTTTTAATTACAGTAATTATGTGAATTAGGTTGCTCATGATATTCCACTGTGACAAACATTGTTACTGTGGTAAATAACATATACAGCATTGTTTTTTATGACATAAATGATTCTTTTTGTTTTTTCCATGCATAGAATTGTGATTGTTTTCTGTACATATTGCAAGCCACCATCCCGAGGAGACACCAGATTGCTTGGAGGGAGAGAGAATTTAAAAGAAGTGAGCAGGGACATTTGGCACATTTTGGATTTCAGAATCCCCAGAAGACATCGGATTGTGCATAATTAGGCACGTGGCAAGGTCCAATAAAAGAAGTTATGTTTAAGTGGAGCAACCATTGTGAGTGGGGAATTGAGGCTTTAGTGAGGAGAGACTAAGCTGCAGGTAGATTTTTTTTTTTCGTTTATTTATTCTTTCTTTACTTCGTATTTCTTATTGCACATCTAGAGCAGTGGGGATGCCAGGCAGGATGGTGGAATGTTCTTCTTTCGGGCTGTGGGAAGGCAAGGAGACCTCCACTGTCCATGACAACTACACCTGCAAGAACTACATCCAGTTTCTTACAGACTATGATAAGGAGTTGGAGCTGGAACTGGATGAACACCAGATCATTCAGGAGGCTGAGGGGTTGATAGACAGGATATACAGTGAGGTAGATACACCCAAGGTGCAGGATGCAAGATGACCGTCAGGAGGGGAGAAGGGGATAGGCAGCCAATACACAGTACCTGTGGCTGTTCCTCTCAACAGCAGGTGCTCTGCTTTGAATACTTTGAATACTTTTTGGGGGAATGACCGAGCAGAGGAAAGCCATAGCGATCAGGTGTCTGGCTCTGTGACTCAAAAGGGAAAGGGGAGAGAAGAAGCGAGCTATAGTAGTAGGGGATTTGTTTGTTAGGGGAATAGAAAGGAGGTTCTGTGGATGAGAACATGATTCCTGGATGGTTTGTTGCATCCCAGGTGCCAGGGTCCGGGACATCTGGGATCGAGTCCTCAGCATTCTTAAGTGGGAGGGTGAGCAGCCAGAGGTTGTGGTCTATGTCTGTACTAAGTTAAAGGACAGGACCTTCAGGGTTGTGATCACAGGATTGCTACCCATGCCTCATGCTAGTGAGGTCAGAAATAGGAAGATCACAGGGTTTAATACATGGCTAAGAAGTTGGTGCAGGAAGGAGGATTTCAGATTTTTGGATCATTGGGCTCTCTACTATGGAAGGTGGGACCTGGACAGAAGGGATGGTTTGCACTTAAACTGGAAGGGGAGTGATATCCTAGTAGGAAGGTTTGCTAGTGCTGTGCTGCACGGGTGTGGGGTTGGAAGTGGGTTTAAGCTAGAGATGAAGGGGGATAGAACTAGAGCACCCGAACAGATAATGGAATGTTGTAGAGAAAGTTGTTGTTAAGCTTACATACGTATCAGGACTCGAAAGATCGAGCGTGGTGGGACCAATGTTCTGGGCTGCGTGGATTATTGCAATGGTTATTGTAGGAAAGGCGGATGAGCTTAGGGCATGGATCAGCATGTAGAATTATGACATTTTAGCCATCTGTGTGATTTTGTTGCAGGACTGGCAGCTCAGTATTCTGGGGTTTTGTTTTAGATGTGATAGAGTGGGAGGGATTAAAGGGGCAGGGGTGGCATTACTAGTCAGGGAAAATACCCCTTGCCCATCCTCTGGTTTTTTACCCCCCTCCCCCTTTTTCTCCCTGGGCCTCCTCTCATATCCCTTTTGCCAATCACCTGTCCAGCTCTTGGCTCCATCCCTCCCCCTCCTGTCTTCTCCTATCATTTTGGATCTCCCCCTCCCCCTCCCCCTCCCACTTTCAAATCTCTTACTAGCTCTTCATTCAGTTAGTCCTGACGAAGGGTCTGGGCCCGAAACGTCAACTGTACCTCTTCCTAGAGATGCTGCCTGGCCTGCTGCATTTACCAGCAACTTTTGTGTGTCGCTTGAATTTACAGCATCTGCAGAATTCCTTGTGTTTGCGAGGCAATACTCAGGACAGTCTGGAGAACTCGACTGAGGCTTTATGGGTAGAACTGAAGATATGATCAGATTTATCTGATTATGTTATAGACCACCCAGCAATTCGCGGGACTTAGAGAAGCAAATTTGTGAGAGATCGTAGACTGTTGCAAGAGACATGAGGCTGTAATAGTAGGTGATTTTAACTTTCCATGTATTAACTGGGGCTCCCATACTGTAAAAGGGCAGGATGGGAAAGAGTTTGTTACATGTGTTCAGGAAAATCTCTTTAATCATAGAAGTTCCAAAGAGAGAGTGCGATACTAGATCTGCTATTAAGGAATGAGAAAGGGTAGATGACAGAAGTTTGTGTAAGGGAACACTTTACATCTAGTGATCATAATGCCATTAGTTTCCAGGAAACTAAGGAAAAGGATAGGTTTGGTCCTCGGTTTGAGATTGTGTGTTGGAGAAAGGCCAATTTTGATGGTTTCAGGATCTGTCAAGTGTGGATTGACAGGTTGTTTTCTGGCAAAGGGGTGCATAGCAGGTTTAGGTAGGTAGGAACAAGTGAGGTGTTTGAAGAGTATAAGAAATGCATGAGAACACAAGGAAATCAGGAGAGCTAAAAGAAGACATGAGGTTGCTCTAGCAGACAAGGTGAAGGAGAATCCTAAGGGCTTCTACAGATATATTAAGAGCAAAATTGGCCCTGGAAATTCAGAGTGGTAATCTAGGCATGGAGCTGAAAGAGATAGGGCAGAATAGATTTTTGGCATCGGTATTAACTCATGAGACGAACTATTAACTCGTAGATGTGGGGCGATACACCAGCGAGGTCGTGGACCCTACACTAGTTACAGAGGAGGAGGTGTTTAGTGTCTTTAGGCAAATTAGGGTGGATAAATTCCCTTGGCTTGTCAGTGTGTTCCCTTGAACCCTGTGGGAGGCTAGTGCAGAGATATTTAAAACATCCTTTGCCACAGGTGAGGTACTGGAGGATTAGAGGATAGCTAAAGTTCCATCTTTTAAGAAAGGCTTTAAGGATGTCAGGAAATTATAGGCCAGTGAGCCTGATATCAGTCATGGGAACGTTATTGGAAGGCATTCTAAGGCACCGGTCCCCAACCACTGGGTCGTAGACCGGTACCGGGCCGCAAAGCATGTGCTACCAGGCCACGAGGAAATGATATGATTTGGCGATAGGAGTCAGCTGCACCTTTTCTCATTCCCTGTCACACTCACTGTTGAGCTTGAACGCACGCGAGGTCATTGTGCACGTGAGGTCAAAACGCACGTGTCATCCGTGTCAGCGCGGGAAGAAGATCAACTCTTCGAGCTTGCAAATGACAGTGGGCTGAAAGTATGTTTGACATAACATCTCTGCCGGCATTCTGGATCAAAGTCAAGGCTAAATATCCTGAGATAGCCACGAAAGCACTGAAAACGTTGCTTCCATTTCTAACGTATTTCTGTAATGAATGCAGCGAAAACTAATTTGCGGAATAGACTGGACATATGGAACCCCCTTCGAGTATCGCTGTCTCCCATCACTCCTCGATGGCACCACCTCGTTGCAGAGAAACAAGCCCAGGGCTCCCACTGATTCAGCAATATTAGTGTATTGCAATGATCCAAACGCTACTTAAAATGTTATGATGCAATTGAGTTATAAGTGACTTATATAACCATATAACAATTACAGCATAGAAACAGGCCACCTCTGCCCTTCTAGTCCGTGCCGAACACTTACTGTCACCTAGTCCCACCAACCTGCACTCAGCCCATAACCCTCCATTCCTTTCCTGTTCATATATCTTTCCAATTTTTCTTTAAATGATAATATCGAACCTGCCTCAACCACTTCTACTGGAAGTTCGGTCAACACTTACTTCAAGCTCCCCTATCCTCCCCTGATAATTGACTTATCACTATATTCATGCTAGGAAAATATGCGCTGTGTGTTTAATATTAAATTCGATAGATAAACCCTTTTAGAAACGAAATCGAGTGTATTAGCCACTTATCACCTATATTCCTGTCGTGATTAACATTCCCCCTCTGGAACAGAATCGCCAAAAATGATTTGTAGAAAAAAATCGGCAGGCACACGCGTGCGCACACAGGTGCCCGCACAAGGCTTCATAGTCATGGTAGTCTTTCTCGGGTAAACAACATATTTGACTGCTACTCTTGTCCGTTGGCAAGCCTACCACCGTGCCCCCCCCTCCCACCGGTCGGCCGGTCCACAAGAGTATTGTCAATATTAAACCAGTCCGCAGTGCAAAAAATGTTGGGAACCCCTGTTCTAAGGCACCAGATATATTAGTATTTGGATAGACAGGGACTGATAGGGATAGTCAATATGGCTTTGCGCGTGGTAAGTCTTGTCTAACCAATTTTATCGAGTTTTTTGAGGAACTTACCAGGAAAGTTGATGAAGGCAAGGCAGTGGATGTTGTCTCTGCATGGACTTTAGCAAGGCCATCCATTGACAAGGTCCTGCATGGGAGATTTGTCAAAAAGGTTCAATTGCTTGGCATACAAGATGAGGTAACAAATTGGATTAAACATTGTCTTTGTAGAAGAACTCAGATGGTGGTAGTGTTTTGTTAAATCTCTTACTGGAGGCCTGTGACAAGTCATGCGCCACAGGGATCGGTGCTGGGTCTGTTGGTGTTAGTTATCTATATCAATGAACTGGATGATAATGTGGTAAATTTTTGGATGATACCAGGATTCGGGATTTCATGGACAGCAAGGACCACTATCAAAGCTTATAGTGGGATTTGGACCAGCTTGTGGCATGAGCTGAAAATTGCCAGATAGAATTTAATGTAGACAAGTGTGAGGTATTGCTCTTTGGGAAGACCAACAAGGATAGGTCCTATACGGTGAGGAGCAGGGCACTGAGGAGTTTGGTAGAACAGTGGGATCTGAGAATACAGGTCTATAATTCATTGAATAGTGGTGGGCCAGGTAGATAGGGTCATAAAAAAAGCTTTTGGCACGTTAGCCTTCATCAATCAAAGTACTGAGTACAGGAGATGGAATGTTATGGTGAAATTGTATAAGACATTATTGATGTCTAAGTTGGAGTATTGTGTGCAGTTTTGGTCACTTTCCTACAGAAAAGGTATAAATAAGATTGAAAGAGTGCAGAGAAAGTTTTCAAGTATGTTTTCTGGGACTGGAGGACCTTAGTTGTAGAGAGAAGTTGAATAGGTTAGGACTTTATTCTCTGGAGTATAGAAAGTTGACAGGAGATTGGATAGAGGAATACAAAACTATGGGGGGTATAGATAGAGAAAATGCATGCAGGCTGTTTCCACTGAGGTTGGTTGAGACTAGAGGTCATCGGTTAGCAGTGAAAGGTGAAATGTTTAAGGGGAACATGTGGGGGAACTTCTTCACTCAGAGGATGGTGAAAGTGTGGGTTCGATTCCAGCACTTAAGAGAAATTTGGGTAAGTACATGGATGGGAGATGTATGGAGGGCTATGGTCCGGGTGTAGATCAATGGGACAAGGCAGAATAATGGTTTGGCATGGACTAGATGAGCTGAAGGGCCTGTTTCTGTGCTGTAGTGCTCTATGACTCTATGTACATTACAAACTTTCGAACGGTCTCCCCCCGAAGTGTAAACCATGCTCTTTTCCATAGATGCTGCCTGGGCCTGCTGAGTTCATCCAGTATTGTGTGTGTTGCAAATAATCAAGATACTTATCAATAAAATTAGCAAATTATTTTATTCCAGTTTGTTGTGTTTATGACGTATATTTTTCTTTTTCTGCTAACATTTTAATTTTCAGGGAAATGGTATTAGTGATGAATTATTTGGACCAGCAGTAAGATAGTGAATTGGAATTAGTTTATAGTTGTCGACTGTACTGGGCGGCACAGAGGCATAGTGGCCTTTAAGTGCCAGCAATTCCTGCAAAGAACCGTAGTCAGCTTGTAACTCCAGGTCAGGGTCTTCTAAAGAACCCTGAAAGGGAAAAATAGAGATTTTAAAGATGGAAATAGAGCTGTTTCCAAAGATGCAAGCAAATGAATCACCGTTAGTGCCAGTAACCCTCCTAAGCTCCGCCTTTTTATTATTTAAATGGTAATAAATTGCAACATGCTGCTATACAGATGGACTTGGGAACGAATCACAAAAGGTTGGTTTGTAGGTGCAGCAGGCTATCAAGAAGGCAAATGAGATGTTGGCCTTCATTGCTAGAGGAATTGAATTAAAGAGCAGGGAGGTTAGGCTGCAACTATGCAGGGTACTGGTGAGGCCACATCCGGAGTATTGCATGCAGTTCTGGTCTCCTTACTTGAGGAAGGATATACTGGCTTTGGAGACAGTGCAGGGGAGGTTCACCAGGTTGATTCCAGAGATGAGGGGGTTAGGCTATGAGGAGAGATTGAGTTGCCTGGGACTGTACTCGCTGGAATTCAGAAGAATGAGAGGAGATCTTATAGAAACATATAAAATTATCAACCATGATCTTATTGAATGGTGGAGCAGCCTCGACGGGCCAGATGGCCTACTCCTCCTATTTTTAATGTTCTAATGTTCTATTCCACACTATTTCAATAAATTAGATAAATAAATACACACATAGATACAGTGAAAAGCTTGGCTTGTATACTCTTCATACAGATTAGATCATGATATAGTGCATTGAGGTAGAACAAGGTAGAACAATAACAGTGTAGAGTAAAGTGTAACGGCTACTAAGAAAGTGCCATGGAGGTAACAATAAGGTGTAAGATCATAATAAGGTAGATTGTGAGGTCAAGAGTCCAACTTACTGTACTGGGGAACTCTATAATAGTACGTATTAGCTTTGTTTTGCTTTGTTGCCTTTAAACTTGTTCTGTTCAATATTTTCTTCAGAGGGAAAATAAACTCACTGCTGATAAAAGGTGTTCATATTAGTTACTTTAATTGCTCTAGGACTTATGCATTTAACAACCCTTCATGAGATGAGTAGTAGTCAAATAGGACTGCCAGTTTTCAAACACAGTGCAAAACAAACATACTGATAGTTCTAATTGCATTGATCCATATATGAAATACTTTTTGTATTAGAGGTGTTTCTAATTTTAGCATACTGAGTATGCATTTTGCATCAGTAAAAGTCTTTTGCAGTCAACCCCAGTAATAGTCTATTACAAACTTACCGAGCTACTGTTATTAAGACCGAGGGGTTGGCACTTGAAATAATATTACGTTGCCTCAGCTACTTGTCCTTCATATGGTTTCAGTGCAGTGGCATATGCAAAGAGAATGCCTGGCTGCATTTCCCAGTAGGTTCCATTTAAAGGATGGTTAAGAATCTTCTTGTGTAGTGGAAGCTGCAAAAGCCCGGTCAAATGCATATTGGGTTTTCCTGGGGTTGTAATTACAAAGGAGTAATTAGCTAGTTGCTTCCTGGTAACTATCATGCCAGTTCTTGCCTATGATTATGTTTCTTTTGAGTGTCTAATTGAAGTGCTAAAGATGATTAGGGGATTTGATAGAGAAGATGTAGTGAAGTTGGTTCTTATGTGGGAGTTCCGAGCCAGGGAATGGATATGGTGGTTTAGGAGATAAATTACTGGACTAACAGCCAGACCCAGATCATTAATCAATTGGCATGTTTGAATCCCACTATGGTAGCTCAGGAATTTAAATTGAAATAATTAAATTTTAAAAATTGTGGAATTGAAAGCTGGCGCTTGTGTGGTAACCATGAGACTACCAGATTATTTTAAAATGCAATCTGCTTTACTAATGTCCTCCAGAGAAGGAAATCTCCTAACCTTATTTGGTCTGACATAAATATGATTCTGATCCACCAGTGTAGTAGGGTTTTAACTATTTAGTGCTTTTCATACACAATTTGATTGTCTTTTCTGTATCTCTCAATTTGTGTGCAATTAAGGATCGGTAACAAAATATACAATCTGTGAACTAATAAATTTGGAAGAATGTGCTGGGAGTTGAAGCTGATCATCTTCTAGAATTATCCTTGTAGCCCAATTGCATTGATCCATTTATTAAAGACTTCTACAGCACAGAAACAGCCCCTTTGACCCAACTGGTCCACGCTGATCAAGATGTCCATCCCAGCTAATCCCATGTGCCTGCATTTGGTGTCACACCTTCTAAGCCTTTCCTACCCATGTACATGTCCAACTGCCTTTTAAAAGTTGGTATAGTACCTGCCTTGTCCACTCTCTCTGGCAGCTCAATCTATATACGTACCACCCTCTGCATTTCTTTTTAAGTTTGTTCCTCAAGTTCCTAATAAATCTTTCCTCTCACCTTAAACCTATGCCCCTTAGTTCTTGAATTCTAATCGAAGGAAAAAGACTACGTGCATTTGCCCTATCCATGCCTCATATGATTTTATACACCTTAGTAAGATCATTTCTCCGTCTTCTACATTCCAAGGAAAAAGTCCTAGCCTGACCATCTTCCCCCTGTATCGCAGTACCTTGAACCTTGACGACATTGTTGTATATCTTTTCTGCACTTTTCCCAGTTTATAGAACATAGAATAGTATAGCACATGAACTGGTTCTTTGGCCCATGATGCCAAATTGAAGTAACCCTTATGCCTGTGTGTGATTCATATTCCCCCCCCCACTCCATTTCATGTATTTTCATGTGCCTGTCTAAAAGCTTTTTGAACGCCAGTATTCTGTCTGCTCCCACAACCACCCCTAGGAGTGTGTTCCAGGCCCCAGCTCCTACCACTTTGTTTAAAAAAAACACAAAAGAAAAAGCACCAATATCTCCCCTTTCAACTTCCCCCTCACCTTAAAGCAACTGCATTCCCTATAGTATTTGGCATTCTAACACCGGAAAAAAGATTTTGGCTGACTACCTGATCTATGCCTCTCATAATTTTATAAACTTCCAGTTCAGCCACCGGTCCAGAGAAGACTGTTCATGTTTGTCCATTGTGTTTAATAACATCTTTTCTGTGGCAGAATTACCAAAACTGAGCACAATACTCCAAGTGTCATCTCACCACCATTTTCTACAACTCCATTGTAGCCTGTGAACAATGCACTGATTAACAAATGCCAGTGTGCAGGAAGCCTTTTTCACCACCCTGTCTACTTTTGACTTCACATTCAGGGAACCATATGCCCAATTTCCAAGGTCTCTCTGTTCTACAACATTCACCAGGGGCCTATTGTTTACTGTGAAATTTCAATCTTGATTTGACTTCCCAAAATGCTACACTTTGAATAAACTACATTTTCCATTCCTCAGCCCATTTATCTAGCTGATCAAGAACCCAGTATAATAATTGGTAACCTTCTTCACTGTCATGGGCCTCCAGTCTGAGAAACATCCTTCTACTTATCACTATCCATTCAGCCAGCTTTCCTTGGATTCTCTGAGATCCAGCCTTCTAGAGTAGCCTAACAAGCATTTTAATCAAAAATGTTGCTGGTTCATATAGATCATGCCCTGTCCTCAGCGATCTTTTTGGTCATTTCATCAAAAAATGCAATCAAATTCATAAGATGTGATCTCTTCTGCTCAAAGCCATGCTAACTACTCCCAATCAACCTGTCTTTCCAGAACTAAATATTTCTTATCTCTCAAGATCCTCTTCAGTACCTTGCCTATCACAGATGTCAGGCTTATTAGTCTGTCATTGCCAGGATTTTCTTTGCAGTGCTTCTCAATTAAATGCTCAATATTTGCTAACTTCCAGATTTCTGGCACCTCACACTCTAATGCAGATGTTTCACTAGGCTTCCATGGTGTTCTTGGATGTGCTTGGTCAGGTCATAGTGATTTCTCTACCTTCATACATCTTAAGACATCCAGCACCTACCCTACTGTAATGTGGACTATCTCCAAGAAATTAACTCCCATTAACTCCCCTGGTTTCCAAGTGCTCATATCTTCCTCCATGATAAAAACGTTGAGGACCTTGCTAGTTTCCTGTCCAGTTTGGCCCTTGAGAGGCCTCTTTCTCAATGTGCTTTCCCCCTTAATGCACTTTTAAAAAAATCTGTGGATTCTCCTTAATCTTGCTCTTGCTACTTTTTTAGCCGGTGCTTTCTGGCTTTGGTCTTTGGATATGTGTATTGCTTTTCCTCTGGCATTAGCTGCTGGGTTAGAATTGCTGATGTGCTCTGTACTGCACAAAGCAATGTAGTCTCAGTACTTGAATTTGCATTCTGTAAGTTGCCTCTGGAGTGATGTAGATCAGAATGTTATTTTGCGGAAGATCACTATTGTTCTAGATTGCTATAGTCCAACATGTTGAACTACTGTAGTCCATGCACTGAAGGCCCTTTTGATGCCAAGTCAAGTCACTTTTTATTGTCATTTCGACCATAACTGCTGGTACAGTACACAGTAAAAATGAGACATTGTTTTTCAGGACCATGGTGCTACATGAAACGATACAATAACTACACTGAACTATGTAAAACAACACAAAAACTACACTAGACTACAGATCTACCCAGGACTGCATAAAGTGCACAAAACAGTGCAGGCATTATAATAAATAATAATAATGGCGAGGATGAGAGAATAATGTACCTTTATGTTAAAATGTTGTGTTGCTTTGTGGGGAAGTTGGAGATCATCATTTTCCTATGCACCAATCTCTTTTGTCCATTTGGGTTGTAAACATTGAGCTTTTGGAGATGATATTGTAGAAGCTTTGGTGATCTGCTACCTTGTACTTGTGATCTGTATTAACATACACCTGGACAGAAGCTTCACTGTGCACCACTAGAAATTAACCGTTTGATCAGGTCAATATCCTTTTATATTGTCTGATATTCGAGAATTCCTTTTGTCATATTGTTGTAGGCCTTTTAGAAACTAAATGATATATATTGCAGTTTTGGTTTGCACAGGATTCAACAGCAGCAAAACAATTGACTGTTAGCACTTCTAATGTACAATATATTGCACAATAAATTGCACTGCAGCCAGTGTACCTTATTGCTTTGTCAATGCATTCAGACTTGATTGGCAATGGCTTCAAATCACACCTTCTGCTTCCCCATACACAATGGAAATTTAACTGTCAGCGTGTTAACCTGATGTTATATTGTCAAAATGTAGGAACAAGCTAGATTTCAAAGAATCAAAGATCTTTGTGCTTTAATGAGATTTCTGCAGTTCAAGAGGGTATATACAGTGAGGCAGATTAACATTTAATTCTTTTTGTGACGTCAAGTCATCCCAAAGCACTTGTTAACTTTTGAAGTGTAATCATTGTTGTAATGTAACCATCTCATCAACTCAGTCACCATCTGCAGACCACATTATTTCACGACAGCAAAGTGCTTAATGAACAGTTTTAGCTGTTTATTGAGGAGAATATTGGCAATTTTATCCATAAGTTGGTAAAACTATCTTAAAGAAGGTGATTATGAACCATGACATCCAACCATTGTAGTCTATGCAGATGTAGGACAGGATGTTGTAGGATTATTTACTTTCACTGGCATTAGATATATTTCCAGAAGTGATAAAATGCACTGCATAACATCACCACGGATTCATTTATAATATCTTGACCATTATAAACATGTCACTTTATATAGCACAGATATTAGTTCTGAAGAATAATGTTCTGTAGACAGACAAAGAGGTGTTGACCTGTTAAGGCCAAAAGTGAATGTGCACATATTGCTGAGGGATCCTGAAAGATAGTAAATGAATACATTGTATTTGTTTTCATCAAGAAGAGGGTACTTCTCAGGGAATATTGAAAGCGGAAATAATTAAGGCAATGGATACTTTAAGTACTAAGGTATTAAGAAAAACATTAAAAATAAATCATAAAACCTTAAAATGGCTAACAAAGAATTTTAGTAAATGGCTACTGTTTTGGACTGGAGTAAGGTTTTCTCCAGTGGTTGATGATAGGGCCATTGTTTTATTTGGTACTATATTAATCTGAATTTGGGAATACAAGTCAGAATTTCTAAATTTGTAATCTCTAATTTGAATGAAACAAAAATTGGCAGTATTGGAATTTCAAAGAAGATAGTGATTGCAGCAGAATATAAATGGGCCATTGGAATGACTGGTACGTGGTACAACACAGAGAAATGTGAGGCAATTCATTCTGTAAGAAAAAAGGAAAAAAATATGGTACCCCCTATCCTCGTTATATGCGTCTTCAGACAATGCGGATTCACAGTTACGCGAGGAACCTATTTCTACCAACGTCTCATTATATGTGTCCAAAACTCTCAGTTATGCGAGGAGCACCGCTTTCCCGCCAATATAAGTCACGTGTGCATACCTCACAGTCTTACTGTTGGGATGAGAAGAACCGTTTTCCCGCCAATACAAGTCAGGTGCACGCACCTCACAATCTCTCTCCCGCCACTCTCGCATTGGTTTTGGCAAGGTGTGGATGTGCGATCTTAAACTTCTGTTGGTTTTACCTACGGTGTAGTGATTTTGTGCTTGAAATATTTAACTATGCCTCCTAAGCGTCCGATGTCATGTCCTGGGCCGTCAGCCGAGCGGCAGAGAACCACTTTAACACTTGAAAAAAAGTTGGAGGTTATAAACAGCGCGGTATCAGCTGAAGGTAACACAGCTCTGGGACGCTACTGCCGGGAACAGGGTCTTTAAAATTCTTTTGTTGCCTGACAATGTGCCAGCCCATCCTGAACATTTGGACAGCATTCATCCTAACATAACAGTGCGTTTCCTGCCGCCTAACACACCATTGCTAATTCAACCACTCGATCAAAGTGTAATCCACATTCAAGGCGTGCGTATTTTTTTACCGCTGACTATCTCTCAGATGCCGCAAGCAACAGACAGTTTTGAAAATCCCGGGAGTTTACCAACGGTGAGGGAATGATGGAAGTCGGAACACAAATGGTGATGGACATGGACCCACATTTAGAATGGAGACAGCATTTCAGTTGTTCCCTGCCATCAACCCTTTTTCCCTACAAGCAAATTTAAAACAAAATGATGCCAAGCAAACAACCCTCACCACTTTATTCAAATTGGTAACACCTTCTGCCAGCAGTTCTAAGAGTTCTGTGAGTCTTCCTTCACCCCTTGCTGTGCTTGATATGATCCTGACAACCACAACCATCCACCTTATCTATGTAAAGCTGCTCGACACCACAACAACCATTTATTTCCTGGAGCGAACACACCTGCCACTGTTGGTGAGTACTGTACACCCTTGGATGTTAACTTTTTATGATTTATTATATTGAATATTACCTTAAATTGATGAAATATAATACAAATGTTGTCTTATAGTACTGCTTTTGTGTCGTATTGGTATGAAATTGTGAATAAATTACAGATAAAACATATTTAGGAAGCCCTCTGGAACGCATCCCTGTTTTCTCCATTTAAATAATTATTCACATTATGCAATTTACATTTTGCGTCAACTTCGAGGAACATATCCCCCGTATATAACGAGGATAGGGTATATAAAGTTATCATGAACCTTTATAAATTAGGGTTCTGGCATTAGCTGGAATATTATGTTCAATTTATAGTTGCCACATTTTTGGAGGAATGTGAACTCATTAGTGAGATCAAAAAAGATTTATAAGAAAGGCTTCTGGAATGAGGGTCTGCAGTTAAAAGTATAGAGATTTTGAGGCTGTTTTCTTTGGAGAGAGAGGGCTGAAAGGAGATTTGATAGAAATAGAGGGGTCTGAATAGAATGGATAGTAGCAATCTAGTCCCTTTGGTTGAGCTGGCCATAATTATTACCTAGGAAAAGAATTAAGAATGACATGAAGATGTAACACCCTGGGGAAAGGTTTCACTATTAATGTAATGGTTTTTCTGCAGCAGCAGCCTGTTTGGGTTATAACTAGAGATAATGGGGACTTTGGAATGTGCGGCGTCCTATGAGGGGAGTGGTTTTCTTTCTTGTGTGCCTGAGAGCGAGGAATTTGCGGGCTTTTGTTGCAGAGAAAAGATGCCAGAACGGGGAAGTGGTAGACTACAGGACTGAGCGGACTCGGAGTGGGGTCGGCAGTTAATGATGCTTAGGGGAAATCGGTGGAGAATGAACAGACGGGAAAACAGTGAGCTCCGACGTTGAGCATTAGACTGTTTCATGAGAATGGGCCTTTTTCTTTTTGTTTCCTTTACTAACCCTATAGTCAAATTAAGAATTATAAAGCTCAATTGTTTAATTGCATATCATGTACTGTTTGTGTGGTTGTGGCGGAGCACATATCAGGCAGTATCCACCCAAACAAGATTTCTCAAGTTTGGCCAGGCCAGAGGCTGTCTTCCCCTAGGCTGAACCTGAAGGTTATATAGATAACTTTTATTATCCACCAAGAGGTTGGGGTCCGGAATACTACTCTGCTTGCAGATATGTTGGGGCTTATATTTGACTCCCAAGTATAACATATCCAAATACTATCTCCTTCCAGAACAGGAGTGCAGGTACAAGTGTTTTAGGGTTTAGGTTCAAAGTATTTTAGAGTGTTGTGTCAATTAGTGTCATGGTGTTGGATAGAGTGGAGAAGTATAGTCTGGTAATGTTGTGTGGTAAGGGGGTTATTTGAGGTTTGAATGTTGCAAGGTTGTATGGTGACCTTAAAAATAAAATACTTCAAGCTGGATGATTAAAAGCAAAGGTCTCACTCACTAGGGTGTTTCGAAGCATTTTATGACCAGTGAATTTTGCTCTGCACTTACTGTTGCAACCAGTTTTCCAAAGAATGTCTTTAAAAAATAAACAATGAAAATGAAAAACATTTATTCCTGTTTGGGGAAGGTTGAATGAGAAAAAATTTGGCTGACAGACTGAAGGAATTCCCAGCCTATGGTGGGATCCTCTGTAATCAGTCAAATCAATTTTATACCTGTATATATCTGTTCATTACTTCATTGGAAAGATAATGCTGGTAATGTAGCTGCACTGAAATAGCTATGAAAGTGCTTGTGTGCAGACTTGGACCATGTATTTTTTTGTGGTAGTGGAGGAGGATGCAGAAGATGTGTGGAATTTCGGTAGCAGAAGTTCTAAGTGAAGATCATATTTGAAGGCAGGAACTGCTGATAAGGATTGGTCAGATCTGGATGGATAAGCCATGGATATGGTAGAAATTAAGTTTGGGAAAAGTGAAGATGTAGCAAATATGCTGCTGTGAATCACGGGGCTAAATTACTTGTAGATACACTCATTTGCTTAAGTGCAATGGAAGTGTACAGGTAGCAAGCGTAATATTTGCAGGTAAACTTGCATTACAAGGGAATGATATATGTGTTGCTGAGACTTCACTGGCTGCATATTGCTTCAGGATATCATGAAGTTAGGGATTCTACATTATATAGGTGTTAGTTTATGCAATAGGCAATTTTCAGGAACACTGATATATGACAACTTGTCTAATTTTCTTTAAATTACTTGAGTTTTGCAATGAAAGTGCTTAATGAAGTGTGATTCAAGATAATGTGCAGTATGTATATGAATATTGTATAATATGGTATTGCTCATCATTAAGTTTGAAGTGATTTTCTTAGTTGCCATCTTCCTGTCGCAGATTTTTTTTGGTTCTACTCTTTCTTCCTTGGTGTTGCTTTGAAGTTCATTGTGCTTGTTTATTTTTTGCCTGATAAAAAGGGATGTTATTGCCTGGACATCGTCTTTTATTCCTATTATTCTCCAGTGCTTTTAGTTTTACATGATACCTTTTGTATTTGGATCACTTTCTTACAGCTAGGAGCACCTGAAGTATGTTCTGAACTGTTTTATTTACTACTGTGCCTTGTTTTTTTGCTGTTGTGTACAGTTTAACATCCTCTTTGACCATCTGCACGTAATGAAGGAAGGAGGATTGAAGTTGCTTTCTTCTAACTTCCTACTAAATTCAGACCATATTCAGAACCAGAATCAGGTTTAATATCACTGGTGTATGATGTGAACTTTCTTGTGCGGCAGTGGTACATTGCAATACATAATAACAACTGTGAATTACAATAACACACACACATATATAGGTTTCCCCTGCCATTCGAAGGTAGAGCGTTCCTCTGAAACGGTTTGTAAGCCGGAATGTTGTAAAGTGAAGAAGCAATTACCATTTATTTATATGGGAAAAATTTGTGAGCATTCGCAAACCCAAAAATAACCTACCAAATCATGTCAAATAACACATAAAACCTAAAATAACAGTAACATATAGTAAAAGCAGGAATGATATGATGCATACACAGCCTATATAAAGTAGAAATACTTTTCCACAATAATTGCCTGCACTGTTCTCCGTAGCAAAAATCTCGCAAGCGCTCTCTGCAAAAACTCGGCGCAAGCGCTCTCCAGTAACCTTTAAGTTATGAAGCTGCCAAATCATACCAAATAACATGTAAAAATACACAGCTGATATAAAGTAGAAATAATGTATGTACAGTGTAGTATCACTTACCAGAATTGGGACAGTGCTGAGCACACTGATGATGGTGTGTTAGGCTGAGTTGTCGGAGGTTGGGGTGGTGCAGTGGCCCCCACCCTCGGGCTGCTGACCGATACCAATCCGCGAAACATGCAGCAGTCCAGTGGTGCCCGGGACGCACCCAACACATCTTTAAGAGAAAAGCCGAAATAAACAAGCTAATTAATTAGGTGCTGCCCGGCATGTAAATGTCGGCCCAGATCAGAGGCGATGCAATTGGCATTCGTCTCTGATCTGAGCCGACATTTACGTGCCGGGCGGCACCTAATTAATTAGCTTGTTTATTTCGGCTTTTTTTTCTTAAAGATGTGCTGGGTACCTCCCGGCGACCGCTGCATTCTCCGCGAATTGGGGGGTGGTGGGACACTAGGGTGTCATCTCGTCGTCTGTTTCCATCAGGGCAGGCAGCTCATCTGCTCCTATGACTGCCTGCCTTGATGTCGAAGGTCGAGGTTCGTCACCTGCTGTGGCTGATGTGGAAGGCTTGCTTGACTGCTGAGCCTCGCGCATTTTTCTATCATACAGTTCTTTGTAAGCACTCAAACCATCCTGCAAATATGCCCTAAACCGACGTACCTTTTCAAAATTAAAGTCGTACTTTATCATTGCAGCGAAAATCTCACGCAGGTGCTTCACGTTCAGTTCCTGGACGACTTCACTTTCCGTCCGTTCGCTACTGCATTCGGTTTCGATTGTTATTCTTTCCTCTTCCAATTGCATCAGCTCTTCATCTATCAGTTCTTGGTCATGAGATGCCAAAACCTCTTCAACATCATCTTCGTCAGCTTCCACAAGCCAAACTCACTGTGTCCTTGCTTCGTTCACCATGATCGAAACGCTTAATTCTGTCTAGTTTTACGCTAAGTGTAACCCCCTTACGAGCTCTTTCAGGCTTTTCCAATACCTTAGAACTCATCTTGCAAACGGCTGCTCACAGGCACGTGTTTAAACAACGCTGGCGAGAATGCCGTTCCGAATCTGGGGGAGAGCGGCTGCTTGGGGTGCGCGCTGCCTTTTTCTTCCGTGCGCTGCTTTTTTTCGTAACAGTGAAAACAGGTAACTAATGTAGGTCTTTTGTAACAGTGAGGTTTCGTAAAGCGAACGTTCGAAAAGTGGGGGACACCTGTACAAAATAGTTAAATAGTGTAGATAAACCCCTTCATCAACCATGTTAGTTATCTGGCAGCATCATATCTACACTTGGGAAAATCTGTTGTTAAAATTGGAGCCTATTCATCTTTTTACCGTTGGCATGGTAGGCGGGTCAATTTACACTTTAATTCCATGATTGAATATTACATTTCTTACCATATACCCTTTCGGTAAACAAAGTTTATGCTTTCAGTACATTTTCATAGTTGTCATACATCTGGGAAATTCTGAAAGTAATGGTAAATATAAATAGAGAAAAGAAAGCTATGATAGTGATGTTGCAAGTACATTATAGAATAATGTTTTCTCAGTGTAATTGCTTCTTAATACAAAATGCACATAATGTAGATTTTTCAACTTGGAAGGAAGTATCGATAAGTTACAGAGTTGTGACTTATTTCTTATGACTGATTATAAACTGAGTTTAATTCCATCTGTGCTGCTGACTTTCTACTGAAGTATTGTAAGATGAGAAATGGTCAGTAATGCAAGGCAATAATTTCCCACTTTCCAAGGAATTTTAATCACATGCTTGCTTTGGTCTGCTCATGTAATGATGCTTAATAAATTTATTATACCTGAATACTGTTTATGAGTTTAGTGAATGATTGTGTCAAATTGGAGTAACATTGAAGTGATTCTTTTTCTGTAATCATTATTATCTGTGGATGACCATTCTAATCTTAAGTAGGTATCTTTTGTAAGATAGTGTCATCTCTACCTACCCTCCTTATTGGAAAGGTCACTTTGAGCTGAGGTTTAGAGTGACATATGACTGAAAGAATATATGATTCAGATCACTTATGCAAACATTGTTGTAAAGTGCCCGGATGGAGAAAGTAATTCTATTTCAATGGATTAAAGATGTGTTAGTAGATCTGGACATCCTTGTATGATCTTTATCTGATTCTCAGCTCTTTAGGCAATGTCACAGAAACCAGCATGTCTGTGTAATCCTATTGAGTTGTGACTGTTTCTTAGCAGTTACTCTCAGCAGGTACTTCCCTGAACATCTTTGCTTGTGACACAAGACCCCTGTGAAGATTTTTCTGTTGCTTGGTGAGTTTCTGTGATATGTTTTTCTGCTAACACTGATTCTGGTAATGATGAAGCTTAGCTGCTCATTTTGTATGGGTTGAGTTCACTGTAGCCTCCAATCATTCAAGTGTTCACTTTTCTAAATTTCTCCAAGAACATCCTCATCATCAGTGGAATGTTTGCACTACATTCAAGGCTGAAACATTGGCAACTGTGTTCAGGCACCAGTATGAAGTAGATAATCTATCTTGAATTCCTTTTGAAATTCCCACCATCACAAAAACAGTTCTAAGCAAATTCTATTTCTTATGTTCTTATGTCATGCAATATCTTGAAGAAAGGACACAGTTAATCCTTTAGTTCAATGTTCTGCAAGAGCTGTGACCAGCAGAGTAGCCAAATGCTGGACGTTGGGATTTGGTTGGGCAGCTGTTTTTTGACTGGCTCAGTCATGATGGCTGCCTCCTGTGTCATAAATTTTCTGAGGAGAGACAATCAATTAAAAAGTTATCCCTGTGTCTCCCTCTCCATGATGCTGCCTTGACCTGTTGAGGATTTTCAACTTTTTCATGCATTAATCATGCTGTCTAATTGTAATCCAGCACTATGCAATTTAACATATAAAGATGAATCCTTCTGAGACACAGCTACTGCTGTACAAGAGGCCTGGCATTATCTTCTTCTGCAATTATAGCAGTCAGATCTCTTTTCAAAGAATAAGTAGACAACATTATTCCAATGCTATTTGTGATCCAAGTTTCTCATTTGTTTTGGGCCATGTTATTGGTTTTTGTAGAATACTATTTGATGTTGATGCAATATAGAAGGTATTTTGATATGCTTCATGTTGTTAAATTATAGTTGCAGTATCAAGTAACCAAACATGATGTTTATAAGGAAGTTACACTTGTAGGTGAAAGTAATTTATCTCTCATTGGCAATTTATTAAAAACAGCTGGGTATCGCTGATTTGAAATGTTTCTACATCTTCCAAAAGTACTTAAGTGCTTCTTCAAGAGTTGAAAACCACTATATAATTACATTTAAGAGAAAGTCTGCAGATGCTGGAAATCCAAGTAACACACACACAATGCTGGAGGAACTCAGCAGGCCAGGCAGCATCTATGCGTCCTGCCTAAGGGTCTTGGCCTGATATGTCGACTGTACTTTTTCCGTAGATGCTGCCTGGCCTGCTGAGTTCCTCCAGCATTTTGTGTGTGTTACTAATATAATTACATTTATTTAGTGATTGGTACCTTTGGGTAACATTGCAGGGGAAAGTATGTGCAAAGCCTGGGGGGTATAGATCAGCGGTCCCCAACCACTGGGCCGCAAGGCATGCGCTACCGGGCTGCGAGGAAACGATATGATTTGGCGATATGAGTCAGCGGCACCTTTCCTCATTCCCTGTCATGCCCATTGTTGAGCTCGAACGCACGCGAGCTCATTACGCATGCGTCATCCATGTCAGAGTGGGAAGCAGATCAACTCCTCGAGCTTGCAAATGACGGCGGGCTGAAAAGTATGTTTGACATAACATCTCTGCCGGCATTCCCGATCAAAGTCAAGGCTAAATATCCTGAGATAGACAAGGAAGCACTGAAAACATTGCTTCCATTTCCAACACATCTCTGCAGAGAATGCAACGAAAACTAAATTGCGGAATAGACCGGACATAAGGAACCCATTTGAATATCGCTGTCTCCCATCACCCCTCGATAGGACCGTCTTGTTGCAGGAAAGCAAGTATTCAGCCCAGGGCTCCCACTGATTCAGCGATGTTGGTGTGTTGCAATGATTTTATATGTTCATATGAGGAAAATATGCGCTGTGTGTTTAATATCCAAACATTACTTAAAATGTTATGATGCTATTGACTTATAAGCGACTTGTATAACCATATAACAATTACAGCACGGAAACAGGCCATCTCAGCCCTTTTAGTCCGTGCCGAACGCTACTCTCACCTAGTCCCACTGACCTGCACTCAGCCCGTAACCCTCCATTCCTTTCCTGTCCATATAGCTGTCCAGTTTAACTTTAAATGATAATATTGAACCTGCCTCTATCACTTCTACTGGAAGTTCGTTCAACACTTACTTCAGGCTCCCCTGTCTTCCCCTGATAATTGACTTATCGTTGTATTCATGCGAGGAAAATATGCGCTGTGTGTTTAATATTAAATTCGTTAGATAAACCCTCTTAGAAACTAAATTGAGTGTATTAGCCACTTATCACCTATATTGCGGTCGTGATTAACACCCCCCCCCGAACAGAATCGCCAAAAACAATTTGCAGAAAGAAAATCGGCACGTGCACTCATGCGCACTGGTGCCTGCGCAAGGCTTCATGGTCAGCCGCTCCGCAAGAATATTGTCAATATGAAACTGGTCCGCAGTGCAAAAAAGGTAGGGGACCCCTGGTACAGAAGGATTTTTTTTGCTACTGTAGGCAATTCAAGCTCTGTGACCTCTTGTTCTTTTAAGGTGTAATCCAAGCTTTATACTACTTTTGAAATGTTACTAATGAATTCTCTTGTTCAAAAGAATAAGATCTTTTTGACCAGCATGTATGGTGGGATACAGGCAGTCCCCGAGTTACAAACATTGGACTTACGAACAACTCGTACTTATGAACGGAGGAAGGAGAATGCCGTCTGCCATGTTAAGTCGTTGCTGTTAACACTGCGTTGAGTGTGTCACTTTGTATTTGGCTTAAATTTTTCTTAGCAAGATTCACCCTGACCCCCCCCTCCCCTTTTCCAGTCAGCACCACTCCCACTTGTCCCATTTAACCTGTCTCAGTGTGGGTGGACTTTAGGACCTGGGGGAGCTCAGGTCAGGACCCACCGCTTGACGCAAAATAATCACGATTGAAAATAAAGTGGAAATAATAAAGCAATTGGAAAGAGGTGAAACGCCATCAGGTATTGGAAAAGCGTTAAGCTACAGTCGGTCAACGATTAGAACAATTTTAAAGGATAAACGATAAAGTGAGAATAATGGAGCATGTGAAAGGCCCTGCCCTGATGAAAGCTACAATTATTACTAAGCAACGCACTGATTTAATTATTGAAATACATACGTTTCTTAAGTGTTTTATATGCATAGAAAGGTAAAATATGTACTATATACTAAGACAAACGTTTGACTAACTGACGCTAAATAATACCGGATGTACCTGTTCCGACTTGCGTACAAATCCGACTTAAAGACGGACTCAGGAACGGAACTCGTTTGTAACCTGGGGACTGCCTGTATATGTTTTCCTCCAGTGCTATGTATTTTTTGTGAGTATGATTTTTGTGTATTGCGAAATATGGATTATGCTGTGGCAGTATTGTTTTATATATACAAAGAGGAAATCTTTCAAGTCTTATTTCTGGCCCTTATTTGAATGGGCAGATTGCTGTGTGTATTGGGTGCATTTGACTAGATTGTTTGTGGTGGTTCCAAACAATCATTAAAGTGGCTGTTGATATGGGGCCAATCATGCTAAGGTGATATTACTTTATTTATTCTTTTAAAGTATAGGTTGTGAATCAAATATGTCTAACCTCCACATTTGGAAGATCAGAAGCATGTGATATTGTGGACTTTGGATGTCAGAGATAAAAATTGCCACTGAAATTTACTTCATGCACTGTATCAAATTGTTGCAAAATGATATCTGTTGGTTTTGCAGTCTTCAAGGAAGCTAAACCAACTGTTTTGTTGTATAGGGTGCATTTTATTCCTGCAAGTGGATATGTAACTGTAATATTTGAAGCAAGGTGAATTGAGCACCAGAGAACCAAAGGCCAATGGAAATAAGATGCTGGTACTTTGAAGTTACAGCTGCCTAATGATATACTGCAAACCGGTATGAGCTCGGAAGTCCTCAACAGAATGTTTTATACTGGCACTTCAGGGGAAACATATGACACATTTGGGGCAGTGGGTCAGTAGGTTCTATGTGAACAAGGCATAAAATAAAAAAAAAGTTAACGTAGGTCATAGCCACTGTGCTCACTAGCAGGCTTGATCTGAGTTGTAATGTTAAGTCTACTGGTGAGATTCTCTTCAGTGATTATCAGAATTTTGGATTACAGTAACTTTTCATCATTTGTACTTAAGTTATCAGTCTTGTGAAATGTTTGGGATAAACTATTGTGACAAGTTTCTTTGAGAGCAAGGATATTTGATAAATATTTGCTCTAGTTCACTGCTCTGTGCTATTTCTGTTTTGTTGTATATCTTTATAATCATCTTTCCTTGTAAGATGATCATCTTTTGTTTACTATATTGTGATGTCAGATGTGTAATTTATAGTATCTATACTAATGTGTCTTTGCATTTATTTTAATAGTTTATTCCACAAGAACAGATATAATGAAATCTCCTAATAAATTGACAAAACTTCTAATTTCTCTCATTTCACACTCAGTATTTATATTTCACCTTGTTTTGCAGGGAGAATGTAGCTTTGGTAGGGATTCTAAATAATACAACCAAAAGCAAAGCTCTGAGATACTGGAAATTTGAAATAAAAATCAGACAAAAGTCATCATCTCAAAGGATAAATTCTGTTTCTTTCTCCATGGTGACCACCAAACCAGCTGAATATTGCAACAGGAAAACCTCAATTTTGATTTTTATAGATAGGGATGACAAGGGAATAGAGATGCTCAAGTAGAATAACTTATGATCAGGAATTTAGTGGAAAGCAAAAATTGGTTGCATGGATTCAGGAATAAAAGATGTTTGAAAGGAGATGACAGGAGCTCTGATGTTTTAAGTGTCCTTGGATATCAAGTGATGTCAGTAGTCTGATATTTGCTAATGCAGTATAATTCTGTTCAAGAACTAAGCGAGCACAAATAATGTAACTTTAGTCAACAAAGCTTTGGAATAGTAAGTTTCTCAATACTTAACTATCTGTCTTTCTAACACGTAATTTAATAATAGTCTGGGGTTTTCAGTGTTGATATAAACTACTGAGCAATTACATCTTTTGTGGGACTGGTTAATGGTGATGCAATAAGGAAAAATAATTGCAAACAAAAGTATTCATGATTAGGTGAAAGAAAAAGATGTTATCTAGAAACTAATTAAGGTAAAGCTTGAACTAGTCTGTAATTGTTATTATTACAGATTTCAATTAATTTGTGCTGTATGAATTTTAATGATCTATTTTAATAATGACAAATATCTGATTTCACCAAACACTAATAAAAAAGAAAGAAAATTCTCACACTGTAAATAAAAAAAAAAGCCCTAATTATGTCTGAGTGTTCTCTTTCTTTTAATTGACAGATTGATGTCCATTTCCTTGCCATACACCTATCAGCTTGGAGCAGCTTATTGCCAAACAAATGGCAATAAACTCGGTTAACTGTGTGGAACCAGTTTTAAAAGGAAAAGAAAAACATGTATCAGAGGTATATATGACACACTTTGGTAGATGACTTAAGCAAAGTTACCAACCTGTTGGGAAAGGAGCATCTACTGAAAGGCATTTTGGATAAAATACAGATTTTTAGTAATGAGAGTAAGGCTTATTGAATCCATTATGTTGTTTCACTCAATATTTTGAATACTCTTGGGTGGGAGCTGTAGTGGAGCATATTAATCCCAATGTAAATTTTCAGTTTGGGTTATGATTATTTATAATTAGGGAAATAATTTGAGGGTTTGTTTTTTAAGTATTAAATTCACTTGAAAGAGTGAAAGGTTTTGTTTCCCATATTCATTCTGAGACTTTTGCATGTAAGTGTGTGCTGTGATTTCCAAAAATCAGTTGATCAAACAAATTTGAATATATTGTGTTGCCTGTGGGAGTTTCCTTGGTGTAAACCAAGCAAGCAAGTAAGTTCTGGGGGAAGCATGATAGCATAAAATTTCTGTATAGTGACTAGTCTACCACCTTAATTGAAAAAAATATATTGATTTCTGTATATATTCCAGGCTACCTTCCTGTCAGACAAGGACTTCTTCCAGAGTTGATTTTCTTTTAGATATATAATTATTTAATAATTTACCTACTGATGTCATATGTATGATGTTTCTTGCCATCTTTCTCAAATAAACGTGTAAATTGAATTATAGCTAATCCTTTAAAAGTTTCAAGAATTTTTGCCATAATGAGGTCTTGGTAGGTTAGATACTAGGAGAATGTTTTTCCTGATTTATCCTGAAATAAAGGGGTCAATAATCTAGGATTGAAATGAGTAATTCCTTCACTTAAGTCTGAAATACTTTTGGTGTTTTCAGTTCTGGAAGTGCAGTGAGTGACTGTGCTGAGGACAGAAATTGATACATTTTTGTTAGTGGTGAATCTGTGGAATCTGTTGCTGCAGGTGACCATAAGACAAAGGAGCAGAAGTAGGCCATTCGGCCCATCGAGTCTGTTCCGCCATTTTATCAAGAGCTGATCCATTTTATCCTATTTAGTCCCACTGCCCCGCCTTCTCACCATAACCTTTGATGCCCTGGCTACTTAGATACCTATCAATCTCTGCCTTAAAGACACCCAATGACTTGGCCTCCACTGCCGCCCGTGACAACAAATTCCATAGATTCACCACCCTCTGACTAAAAAAATTTCTTCGCATTTCTGTTCTGAATGGGCGCCCTTCAATCCTTAAGTCATGCCCTCTCGTACTAGACTCCCCCATCATGGGAAACAACTTTGCCACATCCACTCTGTCCATGCCTTTTAACATTCAAAATGTTTCTATGAGGTCTCCCCTCATTCTTCTAAACTCCAAGGAATACAGTCCAAGAGCGGACAAACATTCCTCATATGTTAACCCTCTCATTCCCGGAATCATTCTAGTGAATCCTCTCTGTACCCTCTCCAACGTCAGCACATCCTTTCTTAAATAAGGAGACCAAAACTGCCCACAGTACTCCAAGTGAGGTTTCACCAGCGTCTTATAGAGCCTCAACATCACATCCCTGCTCCTATACTCTATTCCTCTAGAAATGAATGCCAACATTGCATTCGCCTTCTTCACTACCGACTCAAGCATGGAGGCCAAGTCTTTACATATATTTAAGGCAGAGGTTGATAGGTTCTTGATTGGTCAAGGCATGAAGGGATACAGGGAGAAGGCAGAAGATTGGGCTGAGAGGGAAAATGGATCAGCCAGATTGAAATGGCAGAACAGACTTGATGGGCCAAATGGCCTAATTCTGCTCCTAAATCTAATGGTCTTGAATTTCTGGATATCAGAGGAAGTGCATAGGGCAGGAAAATTGTGAAGAAGTAGAAGATCAGCCATGATTGATTGAATGTTGGAGCAGGACTGAGAGCCAAATGTCAAGTCATGCATTGTAAATCTGCATTTGTGCAGCAAAGTATTCAGTCTCTCAGAAGAAGGCCTTGTAGAATGACTCCAAATATAGCAAATACAAGCATAGCACTATGCTTCATGGCTGACGGTTAAATTCTTTATATATTCGATGTTGGCTTGGCAGCCTAGATCTAATTTGCTTTACTCTCAGGCACGTTTAACAATAATTGTTAATTAAATTTTGATCTGTTACTACTAACAGGTTCCCATGCAGGTGTAAATGTACTTGGAGATTTATGATTTTAAATGCACAATACTACACTTGTTAACATGAGTTGTCATCTTATACCCTGGGTCTATTGACCCAATCTATCTAAGTTGGTCAGCAGTTTACAGTTTAGAAGTATTCATAGCATGCATGTATGTATTGTGCATGTTTATTTCACATAGATCTGTTTAAATCTTTCATGCAAACAATGATCAGTACCCAGAACAGAGCCGAATGGAATTCGACTTGTAACCAGACTCCAGTCTCTTGCATTCCCATTAGTAACGGGTTTCTGCTTATGTGCTTTCATCCAGCTAATTATTAACCACAACAGCTGCTCTGTAATCTGCATATGGTCTAATTGCTTCTAATGAATGTTTATGCAGCATTTTGTGGAAGAATTCTAAGATGTCAGTGTACCAGATCAACCATCGTCATCCATGATTTGCTTGAAAAATCCAGTGAAGTAGAACTTGTGTATCTTTAGGAATACTGGATGATCTTCATTAACACCAGAAGCACAAAGTGATCAATAACATCAGAATCAGGATCACATTTATTATCACAGACATGAAATTTGTTGTTTTGGGGCAGTAGTACCTTGTAATATATTAAAAAAATACTATAAATTACAATTAGAAATATTTAAAAAAATGCCAGAAGAGATCAAAATAGTGAGGTAGTGTTCATGATGGTGGAATAGAAGAAGCTGTTTCTAAAGCATTGAGTGTGCATCATCAGGCTCCTGTACCTCCTCCCTGATGGTAGTAATGAGAAGAGAGCATGTCCTGGATGGTGAGGGTCCTTGATATTGGATGCTGCTGCCTTGACGCAATGTATCTCCTTTTGAAGATGTCCTTGATATTGGAGAGTCCAGTGTCCATAATGAAACTGGCTGAGTCTACAACCCTGTGGAGCTATTTTTTTTGACCACATGATTAAGGACTCCATACCAGGTGGACAGGAAGAAATTGGAAGGTGATAGGTGGAAAATGCAAAGGGCTGGAGAAGAAGGAATCCGATAGGAGAGGAGAGAAGGAGGAGGGCCACCAGGGGAAGGTGTTAGGCAGGTTAGAAGAAGTGGTAAGAGGCCAGAGTAGGGAATTGAAGACAAGGGCAGGGGGAGATGGGGGAAGAACTACCAGAAGTTGGAGAAATCAATGTTCATGCCATTAGGTTGGAGGCTAACTAGACAGAATATGAGGTGTTGCTCCGCCAACTTGAGGGTGGCCTCACTGTGACAAAGGAGGAAGCTGTGGACCAAGATGTTGGAATGGGAATGGGGATAGAAATTAAAGTGGCTGGCCACCGGGCAATTTTTTTTTTTGCAGATGGAGTGGAGGGTCTTGGCAGAGCAGTCCCACAGTCTACGCCGGGTCTCATCAGTGTGGAGGAGGCCACATCTAGATGACTTCAACAGATTTGCAGGTGAGGGAGGAGGTGAATGGGCAGGTGTAGCACTTCTGCTGCTTGCAGGGAGAAGTGCAAGGAGGGAGATTAGTGGGGAGTGATGAATGGATAATGGGATCATGGGGGGAGGATCCCTGTGGAAGGCAGAGAGTAGGGGGAAGAGGTAAAGATGTGCTTAATGTTAGAGGCCCATTGAAGTTGGTGGAAATTGTGGAGAATGATGTGTTGGATGCGTAAGCTCATGGTGTGTTAGGTGAGGACAAGAAGCCTACAGAGAAGAAGTCATCATGCTGATACAGTGGTGTCAAGTAAACAACCTCTCCCTCAGTGTTGCAAAAACAAAGGGGCTGGTTGTGAACTACACCTCTGTTGAGATCAATGGATCTGGGGTTGAGAGGATGAACAGCTTTAAGTTCTTCACTGAGAATCTCACATGGTCTGTACATACTGGCTGTGTGGTGAAAAAGACACAACAGCGACTCTTTCACTTCAGACGGTTGAAGAAGTTTGGTGTGGGGCCCCCAGATCCCAAGAACTTTCTACAGGGGTACAATTGAGAGCATCCTGACTGGCTGCATCACTGCCTGGTACAGGCACTGTACTTCCCTCAATTGCAGGACTCTGCAGAGAGTGGTGCAGACAGCCCAGCGAATCTGTAGATGTGAACTTCCCACTATTCTGGACATTTACAAATATAGGTGTGTAAAAAGGGCCCGAAGGATCATTGGGGACCCGAGTCACCCCAACCTCCAACTGTTCCAACTGCTACCATTCGGGAAACGGTACCACAGCTTAAAAGCCAGGACCAACAGGCTCTGGGATAGCTTCTTCCACCAGGCCATACTGCTTAATTCATGCTGACACAACTGTATTTCTATGTTATAATGACTATCCTGTTGTACATACTATTTATTATAAATTACTATAAATTGCACATTTAGATGGAGACGTAACGTCAAAATTTATACTCCTCATGTATATGAAAGATGGAAGTAATAAAGTCAATTCAACTCTATCCCTGTGGAAGCAATGGGAAGCAGGTGGTCATTTATGATGTTAGGTTTTGCCTTTTGAGAAGCAATGGCATGCAAACCCTGATACAGCTGCCATGAATCCAATTGTGTCTGGAGCTTCATTCGTAATTGCTTTTTGCTGTTACAATAGCCCTCTGTAGGTCATAGCTGGACTTGCAGAGCTCTGGATCACTAATCTTGTATGCCACAGATCTAGCCCTCAACAAACTGCGAATCTCCAATTCATCCACGCTTCAGGTTTTGGTAAGTCCGGTATGTTCTCAAAGGCACACAGATCTTGATGAAGCCAGTGACGATTGTGGCATATTCATTCACATCAGAAGATAAATCCTTGAATATGGTCCAGTAAGCAATCCTCCTGCTCCCTTGGCCTTTCCTTTGTGGTTCCTCACCAGTGGTGCTGCAGCCCTCAGTCTCTGCCTACTTTTACACTGGGGGTAGAGGTACAGCTATGTGGTCACACTTGCTGAAGTGCAGGTGTGGAATAGCACGGTTTGCGTTCTTATGGTGGTGCTGATGCCTCCTGTTCCACAGATGACATGTTGGTGGTACTTTGGCAGAGACTTCTTCAAGCTGGCCTGGTTGAAGTACCCCTCAATGACCAGGATGGCATTAGGATGTGCTGTCTTGTGACTGCTCAGCTCCACCAGTGCCAGCGTGATATTGATCAGGGTGGAATGTACACTGCAACCAGGATGACAGTGGAAAACTCTCACTGCAGATAGAACAGAGACACTTAACCACCAGATGTTCCAGTACAGGGGAGTAGGACTGAGACGGAACTGCCACGTCTGTGCACCTCACTAAGTTAATCATGAAGTAAACACCACTGCCTTTGTCTTTACCCGACATCGCTGTCTGGACCATGTGGTGGAAGATGAAGCCCTTAGGCTGGAGTGCATGTCCAGAATGCTGGGAGTGGGCCCTGTCTGTGTGAAGCAAAATATGCAACAGTCCTTGATGTCCCTCTGGAGCTGCAATCTTGCTCTGAGGTCTTCAGTTTTATTTTCCAGAGACTGTACATTAGCCAGGAGGATGATAAGGAGTGAAGGCTCTGTGTTTCAGTTTTATCCACAGCTCAGCCTGGTGGCTATGCTTCCTTAAGCATCATCAGTATGTTGCTTGCCAGCTACCTATCTATGTCTAAAATTAAACGCGGGTTAAATTTCCAGCCACTGATTTCAAACTTTCCTGAAATAATAGGGTACCTTGAACCTACTATTCTCCTCATGAGAACAAATCCAGAAACAAGGAAGTGTAAAAATATTGATGTTATTGAAGTAATTTCCTGTACTTGTCCAGGACTATAAAGTTTCATCCAGCATGCTTCCAGTTTCTAAGCATCCTTCATCATCAGATGGTCCATCTCTGACTCTTCCAATCCCTTCTATTTTTTATTTTTATTTTTATTTCCATTTTTGGGAACAGACAAATGACTAATATTTTGTGGAAGCATGCTGCCATTGCTACCTCTGTTGTACTTGCTCTTTTCCTGCTTTCAGCAGGAGCATTTATTGCCCTCTTTCGGAATATCCTCAGTGTTCAAATAGCTTACAACAGTGGCATATTTTTCAGTGTTAGCATATCCACACGAGTGGATTTGATTTATCTCCCCTTTTTTTTGTTCAACTGAAGATTCTTTTCCACTGTGGTTAGAGGGCCTTCTTTGTGTTTGAACTAACTTCTTTATTCATGCTTTCTCTCCTCTTGCCCTCAACAATGACAGGATTTGCCTCAGCAGCAAATCAATTTCCACATTCAACTGGTAGTGCTGTGCTGTGCTGTTTCTCACATTTGTATGAATCCGTTACCAAACATACCTCAGACCTCATGTCCACAAATCTCACATGCCCCCACCCCCACCTGCATGACAGGACCATTCCTGCTGTGAAATTTTGGGGATTCTTTGGTATCCTTTTCCTTTTTCACTCCATTATCACATGCCAGTTCATTAGAACAATATGTTTTATTCCTCTTGTTCCTCTGAAGGGGACAAAGACTCCTGTTAATTTATTTAATTGTGTTCATTTCTCACAATGTTATTGTATTTTCATTGCGGAGAACAAGTACAAACTGGGTGGTTGCTTTACAGAACATTTCATTTCAGATGGCATATGATTAAGGTTTCCAATAATTCTCTGCTTCAGTCTCATTTTAACCCTCTGTCCTCATTTTACTCGGCTGTGCTGATAAATGATACTTCATACAAGGTGTTACTTGATTCTACTGAATTCTATATTGAGTTTAATAATTCCAGATAATGATTCTGCTTTTTCAATTTTTCTTCCTCCTATGCAAGTTTTAATTATTGCTCCAGTATTTCCTCCTTTGGTCTTCTGTCATTATCCCCTTTGCTGTATAATCACCATGTCTTCTGTTTTGTCACATCGTGTGACTATTGCTAGAAATCCATTAAATTCCTCATTTATAAAGAAATGTCATTTTAAAAAATGTGTTTCTTGCTCCTTGCAGGTGTTGCCCGATTAGCAGAATATTTCTAAATTTTTAGATATTTTTTCAAAATTTCACTGTTCATTTATTTTCTTTTTTAAAAGAGGATCCTTGATGAGCAATCCTCTCTATCAGAAAACTCTTAGTATGGACAAATGAATTCACCAAACCCTTGAGGTCTTGAGAATGTAAATCTTTTTGATGGTGGATTTAGAATTTAATTCTGATACAGATGTCAAGGAACAATTTTCAAGTTTCTAGATTTATGACTTTAGAGTTTTCACCGAAAAATGTAGATTACAACATATCCTGTTTCAATAAATAGACAAACCATAGTGAGTAGAGTGAAGAAAGTATAAGGAAGGGGTGGAGAGGAACAAATGGAAAAGTTTGGACTTTGATTTTATCGTAATCATGAAAATAAAGGATTCTGTTTGATCTGTGTAGAAGGAACGTGTGAATTTACTTTGGATATTGTTGATATTTTGTAGAACAAAATTTTACTTTGAGCAGTGAAGGCAGATTCACTGGATATTCAAATGCCAACATTTCCAAAACAGTATAATCATATTTGGTGACAACCTGCGTATTAGTGGAACTCTTGTACTACATTCAAAAAAAAATTGCCAAAATATTTTTTCCCCTTGTATTTCAAGACATTGTTTTCTGTCTAGTGGAGGGGAAATAATGTAAATATAGACAAAGTTATGGAAATGTCATGCCATACCAGTTTGGCAGTGGCTATTGGAGCATGGTCTATTTTCCTTTGTTGCATGTTTATTTGCAGGTCAGATAAACTGTTAGAAAGATTAAAGTGCTAAAGCAAACCCCCATGTATGCAGAAAATCAGAAATGCCAGATACTGGAAATATTCATCAGATCTGGTAGTATTCTGGAGATTCATCAGATCATTGACTTGGGATTGGGAGAGTCAGAAGTGGGCCATCTGAAGATGAGGGAAGGGTAAAAATTGGTAACATGACCAACGGAACTTTCCAGTCTTGGACAAGCACATTGTTATATGTCAGCGTTGTTTTGATTAACCATAAGCGTCATTTAGGTGCACCTGGAGGGGTCGTTGGGGGGGGGGTCATTTAGGTGCACCTGGACAAGGCGTGTGGAGGGCGTCGTATAACAAGCAAGTAAAGGCTTTTTTTTCCTATTCAGTTGGGGAGGTTTCTGGAAATTTTGGCAGCTAAGCGATACAACAGACTGTGAGCTACCAGCGAAAGAGTGAGTTGAGTTGAGTTAGTTGAAGAGTTCACTACAGCAGTGGGCATTCCCAATATTCTTCCGTGTCCAGAAGATTGTGATAATTTGCGGCACGCAGTGCATATTGGATACGTGACTTTGTATGATCCATACTTGGAGTTCTGGAGTATTCTGTGGCGACCACTTCTTGTTAATCCATACATGGATCCGGGTGTGTTATGTGGCGACCACTTGTGTTAAGGAATATTCCGTGACCATCACCTTGTGATATCCCTACGTGGATTTTGGAACTTCGGTGTCACTTTCTTATCCCTGCATGGACACTAGTATTTAAGTGACGACCACTCGACTTCTGGAATCTTCTGTGACTGTCACCTCATTATCCTTGCATGGATCCAGTGTGTTACGTGATGATCACTTGTCCTCTGGAATTTTCCGTGATCGTCACCTTGTGTCATCTTAATGTGGATTTATCAACCCTTCCTCACAGACACCTGTGCTGGTTCCCGTGGATTCCGGAATCTTCTGGATTGCCACCCTAGGACTCTGTTTGAGTAAGACTTGGGAAGAACTGTTTCCAGAGCGCCACAGTTTGTGAGCTAAGATGCATTGCACGGTTAATTTTTGGTTAGGGGAGTAATTGTTTTAATTGTCTACATTATGAGTAGATATTGAAAATATATTTGTTTAACATTAAAATCTGTGTCTGTGGTCTATTGCTGGCATGTAACAACATGAAATGACACCAATAAACAGCAATGTTTTTTATACTTTTTTTCTTTCTGTATTTGTTCCCATGGTTGAAATGGTGGATTGAAGTTGATTTATTATTTCAAAAGGGATGAAATTGGTGGCTTAATTTCAGTAGTAGACACGATGTTGGGAATTAATGCTGATAATGTTAATGTTTAACATCTTTCCTTGAGATGCTGCCTGTACTGCTGACTCATTTCCCACATTTTTTTTGTGTCAGGAAGGCAATAATTTATTGTCTTCATCCAGTTTGGGAATAAGAGGTCATATTCCAACATCTTCTCTTTGATCTGTAATGGTCTTTGTGCAAACTATTGTCAACAGGTAATTTCAAAGGTTACTTCCAAAATAATGGGATCTTATAAAATTTAAGCTTGATAGTTTGCTCAACAAGACAGAGTGATTATGCATCAGATAGCCTATTGTTGCAATATTAAGGATTCAAAGTACTTTTATTATCAAATAATGTATAGATTTTACAACATTGAGATTCATCTACTTACAGGGTGCCATAAAGCAAGAAACCCAAAAGAACCCCAATTTAAAAAAGCCAACTCCCAATGTGCAGAGAAAGAGGGAAAAACACATAATGCAAACAACAGAAGCAGGCAACAGTATTCAAAACCAAATTGAGTCCATAGACCCGGAGCCTGGAGCAGCCCAAGTAGGCCCATAGCCTCAGTTCATCACACAGCGGAGCAAATCACCTCAAAGCTGACAGATACGAAGTGAGTACCAGCTGGAGCAGTCTCACAGCCTTAGTGTAATGGACAGAGGAGTAAATGTCGTGGAAGAGCGAGTGGTATTAATCCAAACCTCGCCTCCTGTACTGACATCCTGCCTTTTCAGCCTATCTGGGCCAGCATTAAAGTTGTCCAAGCACTAGGATTTGGGTCCCGCTGCATCGATATACTCTGGGCCTGTACTCCTCTGTACCAACTCCTCCCCGATTCTCTTGCTGCAGCTCCAACACTGCCTCGACCATGCTTCTCCCTGGAACATGCCACATTCCAACTTTGCACCCATATGGCTCAACCCTCGCGTCAACCTCACCTTCGTTCGCCTCTTTGTTTGCGGTGATAACTTACCACAGAAAATGTGTTATTAATAAAGTATTTAGTCATATTTCAAATTAATATCAAGCTCTTAGTATTTGTAGTTTCTAAGTATTCAATTAGCCTGCACCCTGTCATTCACCATTTACTGATGAAGGGAGAAATTCAGCAAATGTTTTTTTTCTCCTTGAAGTATAATCTAAAATTCAGTGTTTTGATGACAGTCTGTTTTCAGCTATTTTGTTAGTTGCACCTGATTTGTGGACATATTACACAAGTGTGGTCAATTTCCGTGTAGATTTGCATCACTTGAAATTTAGACCTGATTTGGGTTAGATTGCTGTTGCATAAGAAGAGGTGGTATCACTCCAGATTCTGCTCCACCTTTGAGGTTTGTTGCACAGAGTGACATAGCTGCTGAATTTTGGGGACATTCAACTAATGCGTTGGTATGAAAATGTATGATCTAGTCTTCTGTACATCAGTTATCATAATAGTTGTAGTAGTATTGGACTTGTGGAAGGCTTCACTCTTCCCCCTCTGAGAGGTGCAGTATAGGTAGATTGAAAATTAAGTCATTTTTATTATTTCTGAATAAAAGCAAATTCTTCTGTTCTATGTTGCCAGTCTCGTTGCAGTGTGTTTCACTTCTCTCTGGTTGATAATTCCAGATGGCTCAAAATTGTGGAAGACACAATTAAATGAGCTTAATCCCTAAGTCATCTGAAAGACACCTGATGTGCATCGATACTCTGCTGGTAGTTATATTTGTGTTCTTAAATGTTACTTTGCACACATGCACAAATGTTTGCTATAATTCTGCCAGTCTAATTCAGTAAACAATATTCTGGAATCCAAGCTATGATTTCTTCTTACTCATTAGTGAAGCTTGGACATGTTTTGGGTCACTGAGATATCTTTAACTTTTTGATGAGACATTATGTTAGGATCTAATTTTCAGTAACAGTTTAGTTCATCAGTTTGACAATTGTGCTGGGATGAATAGCAAGAGCCTATAATGATTTAAGTCTTTAGGACTGAAGTGCAAAACCTACGTTCACAACCATCTGTCAGCATGGTTGAGTGTACATTAACATATTCAAAAGATTTCTGTCTTCCATTTTATGAAGGCTTCAAGCCATTTTAAAAACAATGAGGTCTGTAGTGCCTGGCATTTTGCTGAACACTCAAAGCAAAAAGGCTATGGATACTGAAAACCTAAAATAACAAAGTGCTGGACATACTGATGAAAGGTAATTAACCTGAAGCATTTACTTTCTCCAGAGATGCTGCCTAACCTTGAGTGCTTGCAGCGTTTAGTGTTTTCAATTCTTGATCAGTTATTTTTGTTGATCAAGAAGAGATGAGTTTGGCTGTTGGGTTGTAAAGATGCTTGAAGGTGCCAAGATTTTGAAATTCTTGTATGTTAAAGCTTTGAACCAGGATAAGAAATGCACTTTTGCTAATACATACACATTTTTTGTTTACCCATTGACACTAACATTTAATTCTGGTGCAAATTGACTTTGCAGGATGTCATTTTCAGATTCTGGTGTGCGGCAATTTTATTAACAACATTTCAGATCTTGGTGTACTAATTCCTAACAGCTCATTGAATAGATAACAAATATTTGGGAAGAAAATGAAAATATCTGTTCGCCTTGGGGCTGCCCCTTTTCTGTGGTTTGCTTGAGGGACAGAATGATAAACATTACTACAAATTTGAAGAATATTGCTTCCTTCCCGTCTGGATATTTACCACCACTGTTGAAAATAAGTCTTTCATAACCCAGTTTGGTTTGTGAGTTTTTAATAATTATTAACAGACTCTTAAGTTATGTTAAAGCATGATGAGCATTTTTTCAGTATCATCAGAAATTACTGGTATTTGCTGTGTCATGTGTGAAGCCAAGCAGAGCTGCAGAATGGATGATGCTAATGAGAGAGATAACGAGAGACAACGGAGAACCATTCAAAATGCTAATAAGAGAGAAGAGAGAGATTAACGAGAGAGAGAGACACATAATTCAGTATGTGGCGTCTGCCACAGACAGTTTGCTTTGAACCTGAACTGTTCACTAACAAATCCTGCTGAGACAATAGGAAGTGTGAAGTTTGATGGACAGGTGATACCCCATCAGGGGGATAAAAATAGTGGGTTTGCTAAGGCATGGGACACACACCACGAGACCCTGGAAAGAGCATTGTGCCCCACGAGTTGGTGGGAGTTTGGAGGACTGATTCGTGGGAATCGGTCAAAGGCTCACAGGGTGTAAAGGTACGATGGGTGGGAACCTGGTGTGTGTCCGCCCTTGCCTGGGTACCGGGTTCACCACAGGAGAACGATCGCATCCGGAATGGAGGGGTCACAGTCGGTGACCACAGCGGGATCGGAACGCATTGAAAGGTTTGCCTGAAGCCAACTGTATCTCTCACTCACTCTCTCCAATGGTACAACAACAGCGATTACTTTGAACTACACTAGACTGAACTGAACTCTGCTTCACCTTAAGACTGATCATTTTAGCCCTAGACTGCGATAGAGCTTGGTTGATTCCTATTACCCTATTTCTGTGTATATGTGAATACTATCATTACTAACCTGTTACATTTATATCCTTGCGGTTAGTGTACTGTATTACTTATTTCTTTAGTAAAACTTTATTAGTTCCTAGTAATCACAGACTCCAACGAGTGTTCCATTTCTGCTGGTTTGACAACCCAGTTACGGGGTACGTAACAGCTGTTTGATCAACACAGATCCAACCACCTCTTGTTTTCAACTCACTTCAACTCAAATACTCTTTCCCACCTCAATTCTCAAGATGAATAATAGAAAACCTCAAAAATGTAATCAGGAAGTAGAGTCTAAGACACTTTCTTACTGGCAACATACTTTAATTACTTAGGACCGATGGAACTTAAGAAATATTGAGGAAATGTTATTCTTAATTCATAAAGTAACGCATGATTTGAACCGTGATTTTGATTGTCTATCATTGCAGTTGAATTTGACTTTTCGTGGAATTTCGTGGCTGCAGGAATATTAGTCGTCTTGTCTGTAGGGAGTAAAGCGATCTGTCAGTTTGTCCCTTTTAACTTTTCCGTAGAGAAGCTGGATGAGCCTCACACACACCATTTTAAGCTTTGGTCTAATGGTATCAATTTCCACTTGATGACCTGGGGTAGTGAGAGATAATTTATAGCTGGCTGAGATCTTAAATGAAGAACAAAATCAAGAGCTACATTTTCTATGTATTCCAGGTCATCAAATGTATTTTGTGCTTTTGACTTATTTCGCCATGCAGCTGGCTAACAGCTATTTATAATGGTTTCAAACAATCTCCTGGAGGAATTCAGGGGGTTGAGCAGTGTTATGTGAGGAAAACAATTGTCGATGTTTTGGGTTGACGCCCTGCATTCGGTCTAAGGGTGGAGAAGGAAGATTGCTAGTATTGTGTTTGATGGATGGCTGTAGCTGTCTGTTATTTTTGTTAATCTTGCTGGTTAGTTATCACTTGTAGTTTATGCTGGGTGTTCTACAATTGTGCTGTTTTCAATACCCCAACTGCACTATTCCTATTCTCGCTCAGACTTTCCAATAAGACTTTATATATAAAGGAATGAATCTTACAGTTTTTCCCATCCCTGAAAAAAATGTAGCATTTGTCAGCTAATGGATTTGATTTTGGCTAGTAGGTTGAACATATAATATGTTTTCAAGTTAAAAAAAAAGTAAGGAAAGCTCAGTGGGTTGTGCAGCATCTATGGAGAGGGAAATGGGTTGTTGACTATTAACAGTTTCTCTCTCCACCATTACTGCTTGACCTACTCAGTATTTCTGCATTTTTGTTTTAATTTCAGCCTTTGCAAGCTTCTTTGCTTTTAGAATACTTTTTCCTAAGGGGGAGTGCTCCAAGTTCTGTTTAAACTTCTACTGAAATATTGCTGCTTGAAATTCTCCTTGTCCTATCTCACATTTTTGCCATATTTTAATTTTAATGAAATTTTTATCTGTTACCGCATCTATATTTCTTCAGATCTCCATGGAGTCGTTTTAATGTCGTAGGTGCAAGTTGTTAATGTGGCAAAGATGTTTTTGATATGATTACCTTTTGTTATTTCAGATATTTCATATATTTATCCAATATTCTGGTGAATTTATAATAATAAACCTCTCCTGAGATATAATTGATTAAAGACTAAAACTCTTATAAAATCTGTTTTCCCATTGAATATAATGTTTACTCACAAGATGCTGTAAGGTTTTTCAGATTGTATCCATTCAAAGCTACAGAATATATAGATAGTAAGCTCTGCATTGTTAGCTTTTGAGAATATAGTATGGCAGACCTTTTAAGGCATGTGTGTTATAAAGAAGCTATATAATGTTGAATGTTATAGCGAGAGGCTTGTGTTATTTGGAGGTGTTATTAAGTGGTGTCATAATTCATCCATTTGTTTTTCTACAGTAGCTCATCAGAGGAGTGATGGCAGCGATATAATGGTCAGTGTCTGTAGTCTAAAAGAAGCTGAAGTCTAGCAGTCTCTGAGATGCCCAGAAGTGGGAGATGAAGTCTACAATATGAATGGTAATGGAGAAAATACTAAAGAGTCCAGATCAACTTGTGGCATTTTTCTCATCCCCTGACTACCTCACACCAGTGTGCCTGGTTTTTCCAGTTTCTCATGTCAATACTATCTTGAGATTTAACCCCCACTATAGTTCATTAAATTAAAATACAGAATTCACCCCTCTGGTGGAAAGTTCAGTTTTTTTTTTACATAAACTGGATTTTGGATTCTGTTCTTGTTGGGTGCCATGCTTTGTTGGTAGCAGAGTGTCACATCCTGCATTGATTGGGTGTGAGAAGTGGGTTTGGGGAGTGAGAGTGGGATGGAGAGAGAGGACTTAAAAGTAAACAGATTTGTTTCAGAGGTAGCATGCCTTAACTTGGCTGATTGTAATGTGACTTATGTGTAAAACTTCAGAACTTGCATGTTTTGCTCAGCTAGATTACTTAGAATGTGGTATAGAGGGGATGGGTATATTTGGTGGATTAAAAAATTGATTGAGAGTTTTATAACTAGATAGTCTTAGCGTCCTAAGTATTTATTTGGGATATTTGTGTAAATAATTGACTTAATAACAATATAAAGCTTTTTTTTGTTATCCATTTTAAGTTGGTCATTAAGCCATTTATGATGGGGTCCTTGGATCCAGAGGAACAGACCAAGGAGTCAAAGCTGAAGGCACTGGTCTTGCTTGCTTCTTTCAAGACAAAATATTGTAGGTTTGATTTGGCACCAAAGATAAAAATTCTAATTTAAGAGTTCATAAATTGTTTCATTTTTAAGAAATGGCAACTGATTCCATTAGAAACATTTTATGACTTAAGTATATACATCCGTAAATCTTAATTTTAACATTAATTTGATTAATTTTATTAAATTCATCTTTGTTTTGTTTTTCTGTACTGAATTCATTTTAATTAATGTTTTTGTTTTTCCTTTTATCTCCTTGTAGGTTTTGCAGAATTTCAGTGATGTCCACTCATAAGAACATGATGGCTATATTTATTTTAAAAGTACAAGTATTATTGACTCTGATTAAAAATTATAGTAATGTTTCTCTGTAACATGAACATTTAGTGCTTGTGTGATCTGTAACAAAAGCAACATAAATACTGAACAATCAGAAATTGTATTCTTTTACATTCCACCAACAAAATAATGTAACAATCCCTAATGAGTTTCAGTCTATTAGTTCAGAGGTATAAATAACTTCATGATTCAGCTACTTATTTCAGTTTGTCAACATTATTAATTTAATTTCGCTTTTTCACCGTACCCAAGCATTTTAAGAGTGTTGGCACCAATCATTTTTTTTTACTATCAGCTGGAAATATGATGTATGTACAAAACTATCCTAGCTTTCAACATCGTTAAGAATGATAGCACCAGCATGGCATTACCAATTAAGTGTTCAAAATATAAATTCAAAACCCTACCAGTTTGTTATTTCAATACGGATTATGATTGCTGTCCCCTGTCTTCCCCACAATCCCCCACCACATGCTCTGAATTTTGATTCTTCCTCTTCCATTTAAAAAAATTAAATGTATGAACAGAGTAGATTGGGAGAAATTGTTCCTAGTTGTGGAGACAAGAAGAATGAGGGTGTTTAGAATGAAGACAATAGCTAAAGAACCATAAATGATGTAGGAAAAATAACTTACAGGCTGGTGCATATTATGTTAATGGTGGAGAAATTAAGGGATAGAATTTACGTACATTTAGAAAGGCAGGGACTGAGCGGGGATAGTCACCAGGCTTTATGTGGTGAAAGTCTTGTCTCACTAATTTGATAGAGATTTTTGAGCAGGTAACTAAGAATATTGATGAAGGTAGGATAGAAGACATTGTCGATAGGAACTTTAGAAAGATGCTTGATGTGGTCCCAGCTGGTGTGCTTGTCTAGAAAGTTAAGTCACAATGAATCCAAGGCAAACTGGTTAATTTGATCAAAAAATGGCGTGGTGACAGGAGGTAGAGGATAGTGGTGGAGGGATACTTTTCTGGTTAGAAATCTGTAACCAGTGGTGCATTGTAGGGATCCATGCATCTCTTGTTGCTTGTGATATACAGTATGTTAAAGACTTTGATTGATCATAGGAGGAATAAATAATATGCTTGTAAATGACTCAAAAATTGATGGTTTTGTGGATAGCATGATAGGTTGTCTAAGATGACACAGCAGATGTCAAGCAGATAGAAAGTTGGACAGATTGTTGCCAGTTGGAATATATTCCTGATTGGTGCAAGTTGATGTATTTTGAGAAGTCAAGTGCATTAAAGGTGAGGGTTCTAAGGAATGTTGATTAGAAGAGGTATTTTGGGGTTCAATCTATAGTTCCTTGATAGTGGTGATGTGAGTAGGTAGATAGATGGTAAAGGCATGCTTGTCTTCATGGGTTGGAGGAGAGAATATAAAAGTTGGCACGTGTCGCAACTTTACAAAACACTGGTTGGAGTATATTTAACGAATTGTGTTTAGTTTTGGTTACATTCAAGGAAGGTTGCTGCTTGGATTGGAAGACTTTCGTTATGGGGAGAGATTGCATAGGCTGGGCTTATTTTCCCTGGAGCGAAGATGTGATCCGATTGAGGTATATAAAATTATAAGAGGCATAGATATGGGAATAGTGAGAATCTTTTATGTATTTACGCATAGTCTGAGGGTAGGATGGTCTTTAAAACAAGCGGGCAGATTTTAAAGTAGGTGTTTTTAATTGAGATTTGAGGGGACAGTTTTTTATATATAGCGAATGCTCACAGCCGGAAGGGGCAATGGAAATGGATGCAAGCTTAGAAGTTTAGGCATAAAGGATATGGACCTAATGTGAGCATTACTGGGATTAGTATAGTATAGATGGGCAGAACAGTAAGGTGAAGAGCCTGTTTCCATGGTGTATAATTCCAAGACCTTGTGAATCAGTTCTTTGGGTTGGAGTGCACTGATTTTGCATGTTACTAAAACAACAAAATAGGGACATGTGGCGACCAATGAATAGATTCTATGATTGAACATTGAAGGTCAATTGATTCATAATTTTCTTTCCTCTTTGGAAATTATTTGGGTGGCATCTTTTAACTTGAAATGAGATGATTATGTGGATTTTTTTCCCATTGCTCAGAATCTCCATATTGAAAATTCAGACAGTTTTGTACAGGTTTTCAGTCTGCGGTAAAGAAAATTTGATTGGTTAAAGTGTGCAAGGACTGGTTTGAAAGAAATTGCCTTGGGTTCATTCTCATTGCTAATTTTCACAAGGCAGTCTTATAAAGAGTGAGCATAAAATGCAGGTTAAAATACTGGATGGCCAAAAAGTAAGAGAGTAGAATAGAACAGTCTAAAGCATGTGACAGAGGACAAGTTGTTAATGCAAAGTAGAATCAGGTTTATAACAAAAGGTTCAGAGGCAAAGTTTAAAAAAGATTTGAAAGCAAAAGTAGAGTACTGTACTAGAATAGTGGTGTGGCGGCCCGCACACGTGGGACTCGAGCTGCCATCGGGAGCCGTGGGCAGACACGCGGTAGCGCGTTTGGAACTACCCGCTTGGGGCAGACCTTCCGGGGACAGTCTGACGTCACGTCCGCCCCCCGGGTCGCAGGGGCCCGTGGAGGGGAGATTTAAGCACGCAATTTTGAATCAGTAAAGGCATTCTGAGTTCAGCTCTCTCTGCCTCCGTGTGTTTCTTTAGTAGCGCATTTGCGCGCGACTACGTTGGTGACCCCGACATTCAAGATGGCATCTGGAGCCGGCGACTCAGTGACCAGCCATGAGTTTGAGCAACTTGCACAGCGCTGTCTCTCTGAAGCTCCCGACTTTCTGGGCCACTCAGCCCCATGTTTGGTTTGAGCAGGCTGAGGCCCAGTTCAATATCAGAAATATTACAGTGGACGCCACGCGGTACTACTACGTGGTCAGCACGCTCAACCAGGAGACGGCAGGCCAGATCATCGACTTCCTACGCCAGCCACCAACGGAGGACAGGTACACTAAGCTTAAAGGCGCTCCTGATCCGTACCTTCGGACTCTCCCGCCGCGAACAGGCCGCGTGGCTCCTACACATGGACGGCCTGGACGACCGCGCGCCATCCGAGCTCATGAATGATATGCTGGCGCTCACAGACGGCCATAAGCCGTGCCTTTTATTTGAACAGTTGTTCCTCGAGCAAATGCCAGAGGACATTCGCCGCCTCCTCGCGAGTGAGGATTTCAGCTACCCACGCAGGGTCATGGCTAAAGCAGACGTCCTTTGGCAGAGCAAGCAACGTGGAGCAGCCTCCATTGGCCTAGCCACGATCGCGCGCCCCAAAGCCCAGGTCCCACAACCGAAGCCGTCGAGACTCATGGGGGAGAAAGACGAAAGTTCGGAACAATGGTGTTTCTATCACCAAAGATGGGGCTCAGGTGCGCGCCACTGCCGTCCACCATGTGCTTTTCCGGGAGACGCCAGGGCCAGCTGTCGCTAATGGCTATGATGGCTGGCCACCGAGACATCCTCCTGTACCTCTGGGACCAACACTGCCTCCTGTACCTCTGGGACTGACACTCCGGGCGGCACTTCCTGGTAGACACTGGGCCTGAAGTCAGCGTACTCCCCTCCCCTCGAACATGGACACTTGTAACACGGTCCCAGGCCCCGAACTCATCGCTGCAAATGGCACCAGTATTCGGACGTACGGCCCGTGAACTATCTCACTGCAATTCGGGTCCAGCTGTTTCACTTGGACTTTCACGTTGGCAGTGGTGTCACAGCCACTACTAGGGGCAGATTTCCTACGAGCCAACTGCCTCCTGGTCGACCTAAAAGGCCGACGTTTGGTCCATGCCGAGATATTCCAGATTTTCCAGCTGGGAGAATCCAAGCATCCGGCCCTCCACCTGGATTCCATGACCCTCTCGGGTAATGAATTCGCCAGGGTGTTGGTGGAATTCTCCTCCATAGTCATCCCGCAGTTCTCCACGGCTGACCTCAAGCATGGTGTGCAGCATCACATCCCCACGCAAGGACCGCTGCTGCACGCCCGAGCTCGCAGGCTCCCACTCGACAAGTTCCACCTCGCCAAGGAGGAGTTCTATAAGATGGAAGAGATGGGAATCGTACGCCGCTCAGACAGCCCGTGGGCATCCCCGCTGCACATGGTGCCCAAGTCCACAGGAAGATGGAGGCCCTGTGGAGACTACAGAAGGCTCAACGATGCCACAACCGCCGACAGATACCTGGTACCCCACATCCAGGACTTCATGGTGAACTTGCACGGAGCGACCATCTTCTTGAAAATCAACCTGGTCGGGAGGTACCATCAGATCCCAGTGCACCCCGACGACGTGCCCAAGACAGCCCTCATCACCCCGTTCGGCTTGTTCGAATTCCTGAGGATGCCTTTCAGTCTCAAGAATGCAGCCCAAACTTTCCAAAGGCTCATGGACTCGGTGGGACGTGGCCTGGATTTCGTTTTCATTTACTTGGATGATACCCTGGTGGCCAGCAGTTCACACCAAGAGCACGTGGCACATTTGTGCCAGCTCTGCCAATGCCTGAGCGACCACGGACTGGTAATCAATCCGGCGAAGTGCCAGTTTGGGCTGACGGAGGTCGACTTCTTGGGCCACAGAGTCAACCGACATGGCGCAGTTCCCCTACCGGACAAGGTCCAGGCCATCCGCCAATTCCCCAAGCCCAGCACGGTCACGGGCCTGCAGGAGTTCGTAGGGATGGTCAACTTTTATCATCAGTTCGTGCCGGCGGCAGCAAGCATCATGAGACCCTTGTTCAGCTTAATGGCCGGCAAGGCCAAAGAAGTGGCACGGGACGCGGAGTCCACGGAGGCGTTCGAGCAGGCCAAGGAGGCGCTGGCAAAGGTGGCCCTCCTAGTGCACCCGAGAATTGATGTACCCACAGCACTCACAGTCGACGCTTCCGACACGGCAGTCGGTGGAGTCCTGGAGCAGCTTGTCGAGGACCAGTGGCGACCACTCGCTTTCTTCAGCCGGCACCAGAGGTGAAGTACAGTGCTTTCAACAGAGAGTTGCTAGCGCTCTACCTGGCTGACCGGCATTTCCGGTACTTCCTCGAGGGAAGGGAGTTCACCGTGTATACAGACCACAAGCCCCTCACCTTCGCACTGGCCAAGGTATCGGACCCATGGTCAGCTCAGCAGCAGAGGCACCTGTCCTTTATTTCAGAATTCACGGACGTCTGCCACATCGCAGGGAACGTCATCGCTGACACACTGTCTCGCCCCTGCCTCTACTCAGTAGGCATATCGTCCTCAGGAATAGACTACGCAGCACTGGCGGATGCACAACGGTCGGACACCAAGATCCCGGCTTACTGCACCGCTGTTTCAGGGCTCCAGTTGGAGGACATCTCCATCGGCCTGGCAGCGGATCGACTCCTGTGCGATGTGTCTACCGGCAAACCCCGACCTGTGGTACCAGCAGCATGGAGGTGCCGGGTGTTCGACATGCTGCACGACCTGGCCTACCCGTCCATCCGGGCATCCATCAAACTGGTAGCGGACAGATTCATCTGGCACGGTTTGCGCAAACAGTTCAGACACTGGGCCAGGACCTGCGTACACTGCCAGACTGCTGAAGTCCAGCGGCACATGAAGGCTCCCCTCCAGCAGTTCCAGCCGACGCACAGGAGGTTCCATCACATCCACGTGGACATCGTCGGCCCCCTGCCAGTCTCCCGGGGCGCCAGGTATATCCTTACCATGGTAGGCAGGTTCTCCAAATGGCCGGAAGCCGTACCACTCGCAGATACGTCCATTGAGTCCTGCGCCAGGACGCTCATTGCAAACTGGATCGCCAGGTTCGGCCTCCCAACTGACATCACCTCCGACAGAAGGGCGCAGTTCAAGTCTGGTTTGTGGACAGCACTGGCGCAGCTCCTGGGCACCCAGCTGCATCACACCACAGCGTACCATCCCCAGTCCAACGGTTTGGTAGAGCGATTCCACCGGCATCTTAGGTTGGCCCTGATGGCACATCTCAGGGGCCCCAGCTGGACAGATGAGCTTCCCTGGGTCCTACTGGACATCCGCACAGCCCCCAAGGAGGACCTGGACAACTCCTCGGTGGAACTGGTCTACGGCGCCCCCCTGACAGTCCCAGGCGAGTTTGTACCAGAGGCCCGAGGTTCGGGAGAAACTCCAGCAGCGGTGCTAACAAGGCTGCGGGACAAGGTAGGGACCCTGGCACCGGTCCCAACCTCCAGGCATGGTCCCATGCCATCCTTCACCCCTAAGGACCTCCGAGACAGTGAGTATGTTTTTATTCGCGGGGCATGCACAGGTCACCTTTACAGCGGCCGTACGAGGGACCTTTCAAGGTGATGCGGCACAATGGAACCACATGTGTCGTGGAGGTGGGTGGCCGGGAAGAAACTTCTACAGTGGACCGCCTCAAACCGGCACACTTGGACATTGAGCAAGCAGTGAGGGTACCCACACCGTGCCGGCGAGGCCGGCCACCCAGGCACGTCACACAGACTGGGGGCTCCACTCCCCCGACGGACGTTTCTGGGAGAGGGGTGGTGTGGCGGCCCGCACACGCGGGACTCGAACCGCCATCGGGAGCCGCGGGCAGACACGCAGTAGCGCGTTTGGAAATACCCGCTCAGGGCGGACCTTCCGGGGATAGTCTGACGTCACGTCTGCCCTGTGGGTCGCAGGGGCCCATGGGACGGGAGATTTAAGCATGCGATTTTGAATCAGTAAAGGAATTCTGAGTTCAGCTGTCTCTGCCTCCGTGTGTTTCTTTAGTAGCGTGTTTGCGCGCGACTACAGTAGCAAACATAAAAGGGAATCCGACAATTCTCTATAGATATTTAAAAATAAAAGGGTTGTAGGTGGAGAGGTGAGATTGATCAAAGATCAAAAAAGAATTTTGTTAATGGAGGCATATTGCATGGGTGACGTGGTAAATAAGTGTTTTGCATGTCTTCATTGAAGAAGATGGTGTTGCTCATTATAACTGAGATTATGAATAGACTAACTGCACTTGATGGGTCTGTATCCTTGTTTATAGGGAAACATATAATGAAAATTAGAGAAGAAATTGCAGAGATCCTGGTCATAATCTTCTAAATGTTGATAGATTCAGGCTGTCTGAGGATTGAAAATTGCAAATGTTCCTCACACCTTGTTCAAAAAGTGTGTAAAGATATACCCAATACATAGAGACCAGTCAGAATAAACCAGTGGTGAGGAAAGTTCCAGAAACAATAACTGGAGACTGTATAAACAGTTACTTGGACAACTAGATTGATTTGAGAAAATAAGCATGGATTTTTTTAAAAAGGCAAATGCGTCTAACTAATGTGATTGTGCTTTGACAGAGAAGGTCAATGATGGAATTTGGTGTGGTATATATTGACTGCTGAAAGGCTTCAATAAGGTGCAACATAGTGGACTTGTCACCAAGATTGAAGGCAATGGAATAAGAGGGTCTGTAGAACATTTGTTAAGTAACAGGTAGTTGTGAAAGATCAAAGTTGAATGCAGTATATGGACCACAGTTTCCAAATATGCAGATAACACGAAATTAGCTATACTGAAAAAGACTTTAAGTAGATATGGGTAGTATGGCAGTTAAATGATAAATCAAATTTAATGCTTTAATTAAGGTTTTATATTTTGATAGAAAGAATGAACAGAAACAATTTTAAAAGGAGATCATAACTCCAAAAAGGTTTAAGATTGGAGAGATTATTGTTCACTTAAAGTGGCAGGGCAGGTTGAGAAAGTGGTTGAAAAGATCCTGGGCTTTATAGACAAGGGCATAGGGTATACCAGGTGATTTTGAAGTGACTTCATACATTAAAAAAATGCCCTTCAATTGAATCACTAGTTCTGAAAGACATTGTAATATGCAGAATTAGTCCTAAACATGATCAAAATTGCCATGTTCAATGAGAAATATGAAGTACTGCAGGCATTTAACTTTAATAACAGCCAGTTAATCACATCTGAAGAGATGTTTTCTGTCCAGTGGAGAAATGTAAAACTTGGCTTTCGTTAATAAGTTGTTGGCAATCACAAGAAAAATGACGAAAGGAATTAAAGTGAATCAGATAAGATGCTTGCTGATATCGACTATATTTTTGTCAGTGATAGCAGAGACAGATGTCCATAAATGAAGAAACTTAACTGGATGCTGTTTTTCTATATGACTTGCATTTTAAAGTAATTTAATTTACTTTCTTCCTGAAAAACCACCTGCTGTCCTCCTCTTGGACAGTTTTGTTAATTTAAAAATAAGTGGAATGCTTCTGGGTATATCCTTTCCATTGCTTCTCAACTGGTCCATCAGAATGCTTATAGTGAATCTTGAATGTACAGGTCTCTATTTTGGTTAGTTGATTATACATTTGGTTTTTGTCATCTATTACAATGGTTAATTGGGAGATGTATTTCTTCAGCTAAATTTTAACTTGTACGTATGTTTCTCTGATTTTTGGTTAAAAATATTTTATGAACATTTGCACTGTTTTAGAGGCATTTCACATTTGTTGCATCTACACAATTGTTTTGTGTATATTAAAAATACATCAATAAAGATTATAATTCTCTTTAAACTATTAGGGTGCTGACCTGATGGCAAAAATATTAGAATTGCAATTTCACACATCTAATATCAAGAGTTCAAGTTTTCAAGGTTAATTTTCACATTATCTGATGCATTATGTAGTTGACAATATGAATGCAATGTTGTTTTAGCTTTGTACACAATTGCACTTCACGATAGTGTTAATCTACCTTTTAACACCCTCAATTATTTTGCTTGAATCTTTTGATAGGTTCATGCAGCTCTGGCTTTCCCCTATGTTCTTCCTTTTAGTGGCTCTGTATAACCATACTGATTGAGGGTAGGGAAGATCGAGGGGAGATTTGATACAGGTACATAAAATTATGAGGGGTATGGATAGGGTAAATGCAAGCAGGCTTTTTCTACTGAGGTTGGGTGGGACCACAACTAGAGGTCATGGATTAATGCTGAAAGATGAAAAGTTTAAGGGGAACATGAGGGGGAACTTCTTCATTCAAAGGGTCATGAGAGTGTGGAACGTACTGCCAGTGCATGTAAGCTTGATTTCAATGTTTAAGAAAAGTTTGGATAGGTACATGGATTGTATGGAGGGCTTTGGTCCAGGTGCAGGTTGATGGAGTAGACAGTTTAAATGGTTCGGCTTAGACTAGAAGGGCCAAAGGGCCTGTTTCTGTGCTTATTTTTCAGTGACTCTGACTCCAGTATTTCTAATTTCTTCATTTTTGTAGTTTACTCAAACTCAAAGTTCAAAGTAAATTTTATTATCAGAGTACATAAAATGTCACCACATACAAACCTGAGATTCATTTTCCTGTGAGCATACATAGCTAATCTATAGAATAGTAACTATAACAGGGAGAGTGAGAGATCAAGATCAAAAAGAGTGCAGAAGACAACAAACTGTGCAAATGCAAATCTAAATAAATAGCAGTAAAAAATGAGAACATGAAATAACAAAATAAAGGGTCCTTAAAGTGAGACCATTGGTCGTGGGACCATTTCTGAGTGTAGTTGTAGTTATCCCCTTTTATTCAATAGCCTAATGGAGGGGCAGTAATTGTTCTTGAACCTGATGGTGCAACTCCTGAAGCTCTTATACCTTCTACCTGATGGCAGCAGCAAGAATAGAGTATGGTCTGGGTGTTGGGGATCTCTGATGATGGATGCTGCTTTCCTACAACATTGTTTAATGTAGATATGCTCAATGGATGGGAAGGCTTTACCTGTGATGTACTGGGCTGAATCCATTACCTTTTGTAGGGTTTTCCCATTCAAAGGCACTGGTGTGATGCAGGCAGTCACTACACATCAATAGTAGTTTGTTAAAGTTTTTGATGTCATGTTGAATCTCCACAGACTCCTAAGGACGTAGAGGCGCTGATGTGCTTTCTTTGCAATTGCATTTATATAATGGGCCCAAGACAGTTCCTCTGGGATAATAACACCCAGGAATTTAAAGTTACTGACCCTCTCCACCTCTGATCCTCTTGTTTCCCTCTCCTGAAGTCTACAATAACTTTCTTGGTCTTGCTGAAATTGAGTGAGAGATTGTTATGACACCACTTAGCCAAATTTTCTATGTTCCTCCTGTATGCTGATTCATCAACACCTTTGTTATACCCATAACATCAGCAAACTTGTAAATGGTGTTTGAGCTGTATTTAGCCACACAGTCATAACTGTAAAGTGAGTAGAGCAGGGAGCGAAGCACACAACCCTGTGGTGCACCTGTGCTGATGGAAATGGTGGAGGAGATGTTTTTGCCAATCCTGGCTGACGGGGTTCTGCAAGTGAGGAAATCCAGGATCCAGTTGCACAAGGGGTATTGAGGCATAAACTTATTGATTAGTTTTGAGGGGATGATGATATTAAATGCCGAGCTATTATCAATAAAGAGCATCCTGATGTTTGCATCTTTGCGGTCCAGATATTTCAGTGTTGTGTGACGAGCCAATGCCATGGCATCTGCTGCGTGTACCTCTTGCTCCGGTAGGCAAACATATCAGACAGGAGCTGATGTACTTCATCACTGTGGATGTAAGTGCGACTGGGCAGTAGTCATTGAGGCAAGTCGACAAACTCTTCTTGGGCACCGGTATAAATGAAGCCTGTTTGAAGCAGCTGGGTACCATACACTGCCCAAGTGAAAGGGTAAAGACATCAGTGAACACACCAGCCAGTTGGTCAGCACAGGTGTCCAGTACATGGCCAGGTGCCTTGTCTAGTCTGGATGCTTTCCTTGGATTCACTCTTTCGAAGACAGCCCTCATGTCAGCTTCAGAAGTGAAGTGAAGGCCTGCTGTACCCCATTCACTTGATTTAAGCTCGTTAGAGGTTAGAAAAAGAATTTGGAGCTTTCCGATGTATATGATGAATAAACTCTTCTCAGGCTTCAAGCCAGGTACAGATATCGATTATAACTGACATTTCAATGACAAACTCTGCCATCATCTTCAGGGATGATGCCTGGGGCCTCCCTAGTCAGTTTATTTGTAGGAGGTGATGGCATTCAAACCCTGCCACAGCTTTCAAGCATCCTTCGTTGATTCCAATTTGGTCTGGAATCTCAACTTTGCCTGTGAGATGGAGATAATACCTGCAAATCATGTAGCATTCTTGGTCTCCAGACTTGAATGCCTCTGATCCGGCCCTCAACAAATTTTGGAACTCATGGTTCATCCTGGGCTTCTGATTGGGGAAGACTCAGTGATTTAATGGGGACACACTCAGCTACAGCTGTAAATAAAGTCTGTTATAAACCTGGTGTATTCATTCAGATCCACAGATGAGTGCTTGAACACAGCCCAGTCCCACTAAATCAGTGCGATCCTGTAATCGTTCCTGTGCCTCCGTGACCACCTCTTAGTTGTTGTAATCTCTGGAGCCTTGCTCTTTAGGTTTTCCCAATATTCGAGGAGGAAGACCGCTAACTAATCAGATTTATCAAAATGCGGCCTTGGCAAGCAATGGTAGGCACTCCTTCTTGTGTCTGTACCATTTTTCACTTTCACCAAATAAACTTCTTTTCAATCTTCGTTCCTTTGTTATTCTTTAGATGCTTCCTGCTTTGGGCCCATTCAAATTCATCATGATAAATGTGCAGATTGCTTTTGTTCCTTCCTCAGCCTTCTCTATGATGTAGAATAATCAGAACCAGCAGACACTTCAGCCTGACTGGTCAACGTCTGTATTTAAACATACTCTCTTCCCTCTTCATAGTGAGACATTAGCATATCTCTTATTTTTATGCCATTATCTACCATCTACTAAAATATATTCAGTTAATTTGCCTCAATAAAAGGAGTTCTGAATTTTCTCATCCTGAATTTATTTGTACACTTTGACATCTAGTATTGCTCTGTTTGACAACATACAGGAATATTTTCTGTCTTCCCTGTCGAGCGATTTGCATTTTCAAAATCTTTATTAATTCAGCCTCTGCCTTGCATTCTGGGAAGGAGCCAGTCTGTTTAGTTATTCCTGGTAGTTCAATGTAACTGATTTTCTCTTCGGTTCTCTCCCTTAAGGACTACCATGCTTTGCATTCGTGGCTTATGTTAACTTTTATCACTATTTTGCAGGTCCCTATATCCTTGCATTTTCTATTTCATCTATTTGCTTATTTTTCCACCACTAATCTATATTCAGTGACCATTTTATTAGGTACATCCTCTACCTAATAAGGTGGTAATTGAGTGTACATGGACTCTTGTTGGCTTAGCCCATTCGCTTCAAGGTTTGATGTGTTGTGTGTTCAGAGATGCTTTCCTGCATGGCACTTGTAACGTGGTTATCGGAGTTTCTGTTACCTTGCTGTCAGCTTGAATCAGTCTGGCTATTCTCTGACCTCTCTCATTAACAAGACATTTTTGGCAACAGAACTGCTGCTCACTGGATTTTTTTTGTTTGCTTTTCACAGCATTCTTTGGAAAAAAACTGCATGAAAATCCCAGGAGATCAGCCGTTTCTGGGATACACAAACCATCCTGTCTGGCACCAGCATTCATTCCGCAATCAAAGTCACTTGGTTCACATTTCTTCCCCATTCTGATGTTCAATATGATCAATAAATGAACCTCTTGGTCATGTCTGCATGCTTTTATACATTGAGTTGCTACCACATGATTGTCTGATTAGATATTTGCATTAACAAGCAGGTAAATAAAGTGGCTGCTGAGTGTAAATTGCCAACAACACTCCCAGTTCTATAAACTTGAAAATATTCTTTCTTTGGTTTTTAACTAGACTTCTCTCCACCAACCCAATTTGGATGATTATAAAATTGCATTTCTGAATTTGTTGTATATTTAAATTGTAAATATAAAATCCCAGCATCAATCAGGGTGGCATCACCATTTCTGGCTTTTTCATTCTCAGCATCCACGTACTCTTAAGACCTTCATTCTAATTCTGTTTTACTTGTTCCCTGACTGCACGTGCATCTACTGTGTGGCATTTATTCAGGATTATTTGAAAATCCGGATGTCTTGTATTTCCTGCAATTTGCTGTCTTGGCCGGGAATTACTAGGAATTACCTAATCCCGGGAATTAGAAACATAGAAAATAGGTGCAGGAGTAGGTCATTCGGCCTTTCGAGCCTGCACCGCCATTCAGTACGATCATGGCTGATCATCCAACTCAGAACCCTATACCTGCCTTCTCTCCATACCCCCTGATCCCTTTAGCCACAATTAACTAGGAATGGTCAAATTGGACCTTTTCAAGTCTGTTGAAATTTCTTTATTAGATTTCTGTTTTTTCTGATAACTTTCTAAATTAGGATTTAATTAATTTCTTTCCTTTTTTATTCCATTTATTTCATTTTTTATCTTTTGCTTTATCTCTATTTTTAAATAACCTATAATGTGTACCACATCTATGACACCAAATCCTTTACTGGACTCTCCATTGTTTTTTCTGGATCTGGACTATACCAGCATTTATTGTCCTTATTAAGGAAATGAATTGCTGCAGTCCTTTGTTGAAAATGCCTTGGAGCTCTGTTGGGTGGGTACTTCTGCGATATTGACTGTGTTATCATTTCTCCAGTTTACTTTTATGTATGCAGTTAGAAAGGTTTTGTCTTTTTAAATTTTGTGTAGTTTATCTATTAACTCTGCTCTTCTACTTTCTGGCTCTTTTTGAGCAACATTGTTGCAACTCAATTACTAATTAACATTAATTATTTCTCACATGAGTAAGAGCACTGAAGCACAAGATTATGGTGATGCATAAGAGTGTTTAGTATGACGTTATTACAGCTTGGGGTGTTCTGCGTGTTGCAGTTCAATTCCGGCACCTTCTGCAAGGAGCTTGTACATTCTCCCCATGACTGCATGGGTTTCCTCCCACAGTCCAATGATGTACTCGTTAGCAGGTTAAGTGGTCATTGTAAATTGTCATGTGATTAGGCTAGTGTTAAATAGGTATGTTGTTGGAGTGTGTTGCTTGTTTGGCCAGAATGCCCTATTCTGCACTGTATCTCTGAATAAAAAAAGAAATAATAACCATAGTATATTGTTATATAATTTGGTCAGTTTGTACAATGATATTGGCACTGATCCAAAGCCAATATTTTTTTCAAAAAGAAGTCTTGAGTTTGATGACACTTTTTGCTGCAAAATTGCACCAGAAAAAATGTGGTCCTCATTTCCAAGTTGCACTTTGAGTATCATGCTCTATCCAAGTCCTTGCCTCAGTTTAAATTCCTCAGCTCTGATAACTTCCTTTGAGCTGCCTTTTTCCCTCCTTAATCACAGCTCTGATACTGTCTCATCCTTAAAATTTCAGTGAAAAATCACAGTTACATAACAAAATGTTGACTTTGGCACCCCTCAGGGTAGATTTGAGCAGCTGACTTTTGGGCTCTGTATCTAACAAAAGATGGTCCAGTCCTGGTGAGAGTCTGCAGGAGGTTCACAGGAATGAAATTCTTAATAGATGAAGAGTGTTTGATTTTTCTTGGCCTGTACTCCGTAGAGTGTAGAAAGATGAGTGGGGGATCTCATTGAAACCTATCAAATACTGAAGGGTTTGGATAGAGTGGAGATGGAGAGGGTATTTCCATTTGTGGGAGAATCCAGGTTGTGAGAATACAGCTTCATAAAAAAAGGACTTCTCTTTAAAACCAAGATGAGGAAGAATTGCTTCAGCCAGAAAGTCGTGAATTTGTTGCCAGTTTGGAGGCCACATCATTGGATGTATCTAAGAGAGAAATTAATAGGTTCTTGATTTGTGAACTTGTTAAGGGTTATGGGGAGAGGGCAGGATAATAGGATTGAAAAATTAATCAGCCGCAGTTGCATAGCGGAGCAGATTCATTGGGCTGAATGGCGGAATTCTGCTTATATTATCAAGGTTTCATTGTGGCAGGTGCTCAACAGACAACCCATTTAACTGCCTCCACAAAGAAGAGAAAATCTGCAGATGCTGGAAATCCAAAGCAACACACACAGAATGCGAGAGGAATTCAGCAGGCCGGGCAACATCTATGGAAAAGATCTATGGAACAGTTGATGTTTTGGGTCAAGACCTTTCATCAGGACCGGGAGGATGTTATACTCCTTTTCTCTAAGTTTTGGTCATGCTTACAATAGGGTCCACTCTTTCCTTGTCACTGGAGCAAACTACATTGTCTGGTGTTCAAATGAGTGTTGGATCTGATTGGGTTTGAATACACCTCACATTTGGAAGCATTAAAAAAGTAACTGCTGTATTTCCTCTTGTTACCACTAATTCTTGTACTAATCACTTCGAGCATTTACTCTGCACTGCTGTGCGAATGGGAACATTCTTTCTATTTATCAGATTTTTTGTACCTCTTAAATCCATTCTCAATATTCTCTGCTCCAATGCCAAATGCCCCAGTTTTGTTTTAATTTATCATGGCAAGTGAAACTACTCATCTCTAGAACCGTTCTAGTATATCATTTTTTTACCCTCTCTACAGCCACTATGACTTTCCCAAAGTCTAGTCAAGAGAATAGTATTTAGCACTGAAGCTGTAACATCAACTAATATTTCAAATGGTCAACTAATATTTCAAACTAAAATTACAAATGATTCAACCTAACCTTTTTGGTTCTGCACTCTGCCCAGGATAAAATATACTTTGCTACCTCTAAAGATTTATCCACATCAGTGTCTGTTCCTTTACCTCTTTAAAATTCAATGGACATCGTTTCATCTTCTTTAAATATAGTGCTCACTCTGACTTACTTTTTCCTGGGTTTGCTGTATGTTTCCAGCCATCAATTTGTGAAGATTGTTTAAGCTCAGTATACTTTATCTAAATTATTGTAAGATACTTTATCTTGTGTATCGTGAGCAGTTTTGGGCCCTTTATCTAAGAAAGGATGTGTTGGCGTTGGAGAAGGTCCAGAGGATGTTCACAAGAATGAACCCAGGAAAGAAGGGGTTAAATTATGAGGAATGTTTGATGGCTCTGGGCTTGCACTCCCTGGAGTTTAGAAGAATGAGAGGGGATCTCATTGAAACCTCTTGGATATTGAAAGGCTTAGATAGAGTGGACGTGGAGAGGATGTTTCTTGTAGTGGGGGAGTCTAGGACCAGAGGGCATATCCTCAGAGTATAAAAAACATCCCTTTAGAACAGTGATGAGGAGTTTCTTTAACCAGAGGGTGGTGAATCTGTGGAATTCATTGCACAGACAGCTGTGGAGGCCAAGTCACTTGGTATCCTTAAGGTGAAGGTTGATGGCATGAAAGGTTATGGCGAGAAGGCAGGAGAATGAGGTTGAGAGGGTAAAAAATCAGCCATGATGGAATGGGGAGCAGACTCGATAGGCTGAATAGCTTAATTCTGCTTCTACACTATGTCTTATCGTCTTAGGGCCTTAACTGTTTTGTATAAGCCATCGACTGTTGATTTTACCTTACTGCTCTTATTTCTCTCACCAGTGGTGCTCAGTTAAAACAAAATTGGGGAATTTCAGATGGATCTTGCCAGTAGATTAGATGAGAGTAAGTAGGAGCAAATAAAATTGTAAACTTAGAGATAATCTAATAGATGAGAAATGCTCAATTATTAATTCTAGTGTTATTTTTGAGAAGTTTTGGAATCAAGATATGAAATGGGAACAAGGGAGATTAAAATTGGATTATTCTAAATCCTTTGTCTAAACATATTTGGTTTTCGAGGATGAAGCTTCGCTCAACAAATGCAAAACAAGGAGGTAGGTCTATGTAGATGGAGCTATGTGGAAAATATAAAGCTACTTGACCAAAATTCCAGATGTATAAGTAACTTGCATAAAAAATTGTTATTTTCAGATCAGAATTGTTTATCAAGAATTCAATAAATTCTCATTCATAGAACATAGAGATCTACCACACACACCTCTCAGCCCACAATGTTGTGCTGACCAAGTATAACCTACTCTATAAACTGCCTAGAGTTACCCAGCCGCATAGCCCTCTACATTTCTAAACTCCATGTACCTATCTAAGGGTCTCTTAAAAAACCACCTGCACCACTGTCGCTGGCAGTGCATTCCATGGACCCATCACTCTGTGTGAAGGACTCACCCCTGTCATCGCCTCTGTACCTACTTCCAAGTATCTTAAAACTATGCCCCCTCATGTTAGCCATTTCAGCCCCAGGAAAAAGCCTTTGGCTATCCACACAACCAATGCCTCTCATTATCTTATACACCTTGTACACCATCATCTTATTCAGGGAAAGATATTAGAGGGAAAAAACAGAAATTTTTCATTATTAGGCTGTTTAAATAAATTTTGAGATGGATTATTATGCTGAATACTTTAGAAATAAAATGTTCCCGACACATTGTTTGTTTGTTTTGTTTTATTGCCTTTGAAAACTCTTGGTTTTATGTTTAAAAATAAACCAAGAACTAAACCGAAAGTCAGTGAAAAGCAAAATAGAAATGAAAGATTAAGTAGTTAAAATGCAAAATTTAAAATAAAAAATAGTTGACAACACAACTGAACTTACTTCGTTCGTCCCAGACCTTGTATCTAAATAGGCTTCTGAATGATAGCATGTCCAAAGACTCTATTGTCTAAAATAATGGAGAAGAAAACTTGCTGACCATAATCCATGTGAAACAAAAAACTTTCGGGTAATCCCATTCATTATGCCATATTTATGCATGGACCTTTTAAGACCTTGGTCTTCAGTAGGAATGTTTTGCATTGTCCCCTGAGCTAAAACGAACCTAATAGGAACAAGCATTTGGAAGGTTAGCATGTTGGATAGGAAGGAATTGTGTGGCTACAAGTATCCCTGTCATGTGGGATTGGGACATTAACACATCTCTTCTCTCTTTCTCTCCCTTTCTCAATACTATCTATTGAGAAGAGGAGTGTATTATGGTTCTCAAGAAATATGAACACCTTTGCCTTACAGGAGTCCTCAATTTATTCATTGCCAGGCATTAGATCCTTGATTTCCTAACCGGAAGACCACAGTCTATGCCGATTGGTGATAATATCTCTTCCTCGCTGACGATCAACACTAGTGCACCTCAGGGGTGTGTGCTTAGCCCACTGCTCTACTCTCTCTATACTCATGGCTGTGTGGCCAGCCATAGCTCAAATACCATCTATAAATTTGCTGATGGCACAACCATTGTTAGTAGAATCTCAGATAGAGATGAGAGGGGTACAGGAGCAGGATATGCCAACTAGTGGAGTGGAGTCGCAGCAACAACCTGGCACTCAACGTCAGTAAGACCAAAGGGCTGATTGTGGACTTCAGGAAGGGTTAGACGAAGGAACACATACCAATCCTCATAGAGGGATCAGAAGTGGAGAGAGTGAGCAGTTTCAAGTTCCTGGGTGTCAAGATCTCTGAGGGTCTAACCTGTTCTCAACATATCGATGCAACTATAAAGAAGGCAAGACAGCGCCTACACTTCATTAGAAGTTTGAAGAGATTTGGTATGTCAACAAAAACACTTAAAAACTTCTACAGATGTACAGTGGAGAGCATTCTGACAGGCTGCATCACTGTTTGGCATAGAAACACAGAAAACCTACAGCACAATACAGGCCCTTCAGCCCACAAAGTTGTGCCAAACATGTGCCTACCTTAGAAATTACTAGACTTATCCATAGTCCTTTATTTTTCTAAGCTCCATGTACCTATCCAAAAGTCTCTTAAAAGACCCTCCACCACCGTCGCCAGCAGCCCATTCCACGCACTCACCACTCTCTGCATAAAAGAACCTACCCCTGATATCTCCTCTGTACCTACTTCCAAGCACCTTAAAACTATGCCCTCTTGTGGCAACCACTTCAGCCCTGGAAAAAAGCTTCAGACTATCCACACGATCAATGCCTCTCATTATCTTGTACACCTCTATCAGGTCACCTCTCATCCTTCGTCACTCCAAGGAGAAAAGGCCGAGTTCACTCAACCTATTCTCATAAGGCATGCTCCCCAATCTAGGCAACATCCTTGTAAATCTCCTTTTCACCCTTTCTATGGCTTCCACGTCCTTCCTGTAATGAGGCGACCAAAACTGAGCACATTACTCCAAGTGGGGTCTGATCAGGGTGCTATATAGCTGCAACATTACCTCTGGGCTCCTAAATTCAATTCCACGGTTGATGAAGGCCAATACACCGTACGTCTTCTTAACCACAGAGTCAACCCGCTCAGCTGCTTTGAGCGTCCTATGGACTTGGACTCCAAGATCCCTCTGATCCTCCACACTGCTAAGAGTCTTACCATTAATACTATATTCTGCCAGCATATTTGAATGGGGAGGGGGGGCTACTACATAGGACTGAAAGAAGCTGCAGAGGGTTGTAAGTCTAGTCGGCTCCATCTTGGGTACTATCCTACAAAGTACCCAGGATATCTTCAGTGAGTGGTGTCTCAGAAAGGCAGTGTCCATTATTAAGGACCCCCAGCATCCAGGGCATGCCATTTTCTCATTATCAGCATCAGGTAGGAGGTACAGTAGTCTGAAGGCACACACGCAGGGATTCAGGAACAGCTTCTTTCCCTCTGACATCTGATTCCTAAATGGACATTAAACCCATGAACACTACCTCACTTTTTTTAATATACAGTATTTGTTTTTGCACGATTTTTAATCTATTCAATATACATATACTGTAATTTCCTTCGCAAACACAAGGAAATCTGCAGATACTGGAATTTCAAGCAACACACATAAAAGTTGCTGGTGAATGCAGCAGGCCGGGCAGCATCTCTAGGAAGAGGTATGGTTAAAGTTTTGGGCCGAGACCCTTCGTCAGGATGAAGGGTCTCGGCTGGAAACGTCGACTGTACCTCTTCCTAGAGATGCTGTCTGGCCTGCTGAGTTCACCAGCAACTTTTATGTGTGTTGCCTGTAATTTACTTATTTATTTTTTCTTCTATATTATGCATTGCATTGAACTGTTGCTGCTAAGGTAACAAATTTCACATCACATGCCAGTGATAATAAACCTTATTCTGATTCCTACTAACTCCTCTATTAAGAAATTCATTGAGTTTCTTCCTTAACTTTATCTGTGTTTGATTCTGTTTTTCTTCAATGTTTACTTCCTTCTAGTGGTCTCTTCTGTTTTGTATTTTTAAAAATTTTATAGACAATAGACAATAGGTGCAGGAGTAGGTCATTCGGCCCTTCGAGCCAGCACCGCCATTCACTGTGATCGTGGCTGATCATCCACAATCAGTATCCAGTTCCTGCCTTATCCCCATAACCTTTAATTCCGCTATCCTTAAGAGCTCTATCCATCTCTTTCTTGAAAGCATCCAGAGACTTGGACTCCACAGCCTTCTGGGGCAGAGCATTCCATATATCCACCACTCTCTGGGTGAAAAAGTTTTTCCTCAACTCCGTTCTAAATGGTCTACCCCTTATTCTTAAACTGTGGCCTCTGGTTCTGGACTCACCCATCAGCGGGAACATGCTTCCTGCCTGCAGCGTGTCCAATCCCTTAATAATCTTATATGTTTCAATAAGATCCCCTCTCAGCCTTCTAAATTCCAGAGTATACACGCACGGGCGCTCCAATCTTTCGACATACGACAGTCCCACCATCCCGGGAATTAACCTTGTGAACCTACGCTGCACTACCTCAATAGCAAGAATGTCCTTCCTCAAATTTGGAGACCAAAACTGCACACAGTACTCCAGGTGTGGTCTCACCAGGGCCCTGTACAGCTGCAGAAGGACCTCTTTGCTCTTATACTCAATTCCCCTTATTATGAAGGCCAATTTTGTTCCCAAATTGATATTTCTGTATAATATGTCTTCATAATTTCTTGTATATGTTTTGTACACTACAGTGTATGTTTTTGTACACAGTTGTCTGGGGCGTACTTCATAAAATTCTCATTGTATTATTTCATAACATCATATACATTTCTGGTTGTCACAAAAAACTGTGGGTCAATTGTTTAAGAAAAATAACCAGACGGCTTGAGTCACAAAAATAAATCGAGGTGCTTTTATTTACCTCAAAACAAGACAAAAACTGGGGAAAAAATATAGCCACCCTCAGACTAAACACAAAAGAAAACTAACCCCAAAGCCTTGGTAACCTGAGGCTTATAACTGCCAAGCCCCTCCCCCTAGACCAACCAAAAGCTAATTAACTCAATTATCCAATTCAAGATGGTATCCTCCACCATCGGCACAGCTGTGCAGGTTGCTGCTGCCTCTATATGAGACAGCTCCATGCAGCAGCTCTGGTTCAGACGCAGTCACTATTACTGCTGAGGATGAGTGTTTTACCGAGTGCACCATGTGCTGTCCGTAGTCAGTGACGGGCCTTCGTCACACGGGTAATGCTTATAACTTTGAAGGAAATAATGCCATTAATTTCTTGCCTTTGTATGAAGTTTAACTTCATAATATAGCTTGCAGGATGTTCAGTGTTTTGAGATTCCTCCACATTTTGAAAGATAATTGTTGAACTTCTAGAACCTGCTGCAGTAGATACAGTGTCTGCCATGTTACCATAACCTCCAAAGCAGCAGCTTATCATTCACATCTAGCTGTCTTTGGTGTGCTGGCATTGTGGAATACTTTAATGAGTTTCCTTTTACAAAAGTCTTGGCTCACTTCATGTCAGCAGATTTTGTTTCTGCCACAAACTCAAAGCTGCAGTGCAATGATTTTCTACTCGTGTTGCAGTCTTTGTACCCTTCAGGACTTGCGTCATCTCAGCCTGCTCACATCCACTGTCGTCTGCATCTGTACAAGACACTTCTGAAGCGATTTTTGCACAAAGCACTTCAGCTGGGTTCAAATTCCAAATGAACTAACTGGGTTTATTTGCTATAATTGAGTAATTGGTTACAGAATAGCACGCCGTGGTGCAATAAGTGGAATACAAGCCTTGCAAACCTGTGATCTGTCCTGTATGGCAGTGAGGGCGAGGAACTCCCAAGCATTCAGCCTTTGTTCTATTCTCTCATCGTTATGTTATCCTTTTGTAATTTGTTTTCCTACCCAAGTTTAAGTAGTCACTTAAACTTGATTGTATATTTAATGGCGTAATATTTTCTTTTGACAATCCCATTTGTAGCTTAAATAAATCACAAGCCTGCATTCACCTCCAAACTGTTTTCTCCATGAATATCTGTTTGGAAGTTGAAGTTGAAGATTCAGGGTCACCAATCTTATCAGTGCTGCATCATGCTTGTCTTTGAGATGGGTCTTCCTTCAGCATTTCACCTTAATGTCAAGCCCAAAGTGTATGAAATTTCAAGACATTCATGAAAACAAAGGCAGGGCAACCCACCGATTACTACCTGTGGCAATCAGGTGAATCAGTCCACACCAATTGAATAACATTTTGGAAAAGTAGAATGTAGAAAGGGAACAATATATTTCGTCCTCATTACTAAAAGCTGTCACATCTGTATTGCAATTGCTAAGGCAGCTGAGTTCTAAAGGGTATGGTTTCCACAAGGAATCTGTGACAAGTGGCACAATAATCAATATGATAGCTAGGCCAACTTGACCTGATCCTCACCAATCTACCTGTTGCAGCTATTTCTGTAGGACTTCGCAGGCAGGATGGCCTCTTCTACTGCCATGATGAGGCTAAACTCAGGTTGGAGGAGCAACACCTCATACACCGTCTAAGTAGTCTCCAGCCCCTTGGTATGAACATAGAATTCTCCAACTTTCGGTAATTCCCTTCCCCTATCCCTATGTCACTCTGCCTCCTCCCCCAGCTGCCTACCTCCTCCCTCTTGGTTCTGCCTCCTTCTACTACCGTTGTGTTTTCTCCTATTCTTTCTTCACCTTTCCTGCCTATCACCTCCCTGCCTCCCTTCCCCAACCCCTTTATCTTTCCCCTTACTGGTTTTTCACCTGGAACCTACCGGCCTTCTCCTTCCCACCCTCCCCCCACCTTCTTTATAGGGCCTCTGCCCCTTCCCCCTACAGTCCTGATGAAGGGTTCCGGCCCGAAACGTCGACCGATCTTTTCCACGGATGCTGCCCGACCTGCTGAGTTCCTTCAGCGTGTTGTGAGGATGGGATTTTATCTTCATAGAGTGCTATCTCCATCAAGTGTAGCAGTGCCCTTGTGTTAATTGAGGTTGGTTCAGGACACATTCAGCGGTTCAAATCTGGTTACTCTGCCATCAGCAGCATCAGAATTTTATTGCACCGCATTCTATTGTCCAGAATACCCCTAATTCTATCAATTACCCTGAGCGCAGGGAACCAACCCTAATTCAACAGGGTGTTTGCAAGCATATGCTGGGAGCAGCACGAAGTCTACCTTAAAATGAGGTACCAATCATGCATATGTGGTTACAAAATAGAGTTACTTGTATTAACTTTCAAAAGGAGCATACAATAGATTGCGCTGCCATTGAGTGTAGCTGTTTCCCTCTCAGTTCATCTTCTACACACTCGGTCCAAGTGCGAGGTCTTAACTGAAAATGTCAACCATCCATTTGTCTCCACAGATATTGCTTCAACAGCTGAATTCTCCCAGTAGTTTGTTTTGTGCATGCAAAAATAGTGCTAGGCGATCCCATGGCCAATGTATCAAAGATCCTCTTGGAGATTCACAGTTAAGGACTGAAGGGTGAGGAGGATTCTGTGATGGAGCATGTTGAAGTTGGGGATGGAGCGTGCCTAATGTAAAGTCCTGATACAAATATCCAAAACATTCTAAAGTAATAGGTCTTTTGGCCACTTCCTGAATGTCTCCATCACAGAAGTCCATCTTCAACCAATTTCATTCACATTCTACAGTCAAAGAAGGCCAAGTAGAGTGAAGACTACAGAAGCTAATGACAATCCAGTATGAAGCTGAAAGCACGTACCTCAGATCTATTTGTGGCTTAAAACTAGATGTTTCAGTATAACTAAAATACTGGCATCTATTGGAGAATGTGGAAAATGGCCCAGATTTGCCCTCCCACAAAAAGCAAAATGTAGTAAATTCCCTTGATATGGTGTTGATGTGGGCTGTTATGAGTGATGTACTGCCCCCAACCAACACATATTCCACTCTCCCCTCCTACCCCTCCTCACAGTCCCCCACCCTGCTCTCATGACTATACCCCTTCCCAACACGAAACCACCACGGTTCTACAGGTGAGAAGACAGCTGAAACACCTCAACCCAAGCAAGGCTGCAGGACCGGATGGTGTCAGTACCAGGGTGCTCAAAGCCTGTGCCTCTCTGCTATGTGGAGTACTTCGCCATGTATTCAACCTGAGCCTGAGGCCCTGGAGGGTTCCTGTATTGTGGAAGAAGTCCTGCCTCGTCCCTGTGCCGAAGACGCCACGCCCCAGCGGCCTCAATGACTACAGACCGGAGGCATTGACCTCCCACATCATGAAGACCCTGGAGAGACTTGTTCTGGAGCTGGTCAGGCCACACTTAGATCCCCTCCAGTTTGCCTACCAGTCCCAACTAGGAGTTGAGGATGTCATCGTCTTCCTGCTGAACCATGTCTACGCCCACCTGGACAAGCCAACGAGCACTGTGAGGGTCATGTTTTTTGACTTCTCCAGTGCGTTCAACACCATCCGCCCTGCTCTGCTGGGGGAGAAGCAGACAGCGATGCAGGTGGATGCTTTCCTGGTGTCATGGATTCTTGATTACCTGACTGGCAGACCACAGTATGTGTTCTTGCAACACTGTGTGTCCGACAGAGTGATCAGCAGCACTGGGGCTCCACGGGGGACTGTCTTGTCTCCCTTTCTCTTCACCATTTACACCTCGGATCAACTACTGCACAGAGTCGTCATCTTCAGAAGTTTTCTGATGACTCTGCCATAGTTGGATGCATCAGCAAGGGAGATGAGGCTGAGTACAGGGCTACGGTCGGAAACTTTGTCACATGGTGTGAGCAGAATTATCTACAGCTTAATGTGAAAAAGAGTAAGGAGCTGGTGGTAGACCTGAGGAGAGCTAAGGTACCGGTGACCCCTGTTTCCGTCCGGGGGGTCAGTGTGGACGTGGTGGAGGATTACAAATACCTGGGGATATGAATTGACAATAAACTGGACTGGTCAAAGAACACTGAGGCTGTCTACAAGAAGGGTCAGAGCCGTCTCTATTTCCTGAGGAGACTGAGGTCCTTTAACATCTGCCGGATGATGCTGAGGATGTTCTATGAGTCTGTGTTGGCCAGTGCTATCATGTTTGCTGTTGTGTGCTGGGGCAGCAGGCTGAGGGTGGCAGACACCAACAGAATCAACAAACTCATTCGTAAGGCTAGTGATGTTGTGGGGATGGAACTGGACTCACTGACGGTGGTGTCTGAAAAGAGGATGCTGTCCAAGTTGCATGCCGTCTTGGTCAATGTTCCCCATCCACTACATAATGTACTGGTTGGACACATGAGTACATTCAGCCAGAGACTCATTCCACCGAGATGCAGCACAGAGCGTCATAGGAAGTCATTCCTGCCTGTGGCCATCAAACTTTACAACTCCTCCCTTGGAGGGTCAGACACCCTGAGCCAATAGGCTGGTCTTGGACTTATTTCATAATTTACTGGCATAATTTACATATTACTATTTAACTATTTATGGTTCTATGACTATTTATTATTTATGGAGCAACTGTAACGAAAATCAATTTCCCCCGGGATTAATAAAGTCTGACTATGACTATGACGATGACTACTATATCCTATATGCTTTCTTTTACAATTTATTTGGATAATCTTCATATTGATATCCATACTTCTTTCATCATCTACAAGTTAGAAACTATGAGTGAAATCACATGTGCTAGGTTATCAACAGTATTTCCTGGTGCAATTCATGAATTATATTAATATTTACTGATGTAAGATTTTTACATCTCTATTTACAGTTTTGAATATGAAATAAGGCAGCATCACTATAATTACATCTATGCACAAACAAAATATGAACATTTTATTGCCTTCTCTTTGAAACAGACTACTAAACCAAATGATCTTAAATCTCAATTGGAGTTCATCTTTTAAATCAGAAATGACTTTTTAAAAATGGCATTTTATTAATTTCAAGCTGAATGTTATGCCTTTAAGCTCTGTCATTGGACCTGAACCTGTTACTCAACATGATGTTGTTGACTTGCTTTTGAATTTCAAAGTTATTCCATTTTGAAAATGTCATATTTCTGGGATGGAGTCGACCAAACAAGTTCATATACAGGATGATGTTGGTTTGAAATCACTGTAGACCAGCGTTCCTAAAAGGGAATGATTTGTCTTTCGAGAAAGGCTCCAGGCAGCAAAGTGAAGTGGAATTGGACAATGTCCAGCAATCATTCCCCTCACTTGACTCGATCTTTAGAGCAGTTTGTGAACCTAAAATGAAATATTGGTTATACTTTCAATCTTGTTTTGTGCTTTTTGTCATACAGCACTAATGTTTATATTATCCAATGAATGTGCAGCTTAGAAACACATGATCTAGCTTGTCCATTTAGAGTCATAGAGCAACACATCACATAAAAGCCATTCAGTCTAACAAGTCCATGCCTGTTCAGCTAGTCCCAAATATCCTGCATTCCACTCATATCTCTCCAGGCCCCTGCCCTTCCATCTGCCCATCCAAGTGCTTCTTAAATAATACCTCTGTAGCTGTGCAACAGCTTGCACTGCGGCTTATTTCACATACTCACCACCATTTACATGAAATAGTTGTCCCTTTTAAATCTTTCCTCTTTCCTAGGTCTATGCTCCTCTAGTTTTGGACTCCCCTACTGTGTAGAGAATACTGTTGCCATCCACCTTATCAATGCCTCTCATAATTACAAACATTTCCATAAGGTCTCCCTTCATTCTATTATGTTTCAAGGAATAAAGACCCAGGTTGCCCAACCTCTCCTTATTACTCCAGCCCTCCAGTCCCGGCAACATCCTTGTAAACCTTTTCTGCACCCTTTCCAGTTTAATCACTTCTTCACAATAACAGGGTGACCAAAACTGTATGGTTATCCAAGTGAGGCCTAATGAATGACTTATACAACTGCAACATAATGTCTCATCTCCCATACTCAGTGCCCTGACACTGTTTTCACTGCCCTACCAGTGATGTCTTCAACTTTATTGTCGTCTGATGTACATGTATACAACCAAATGAAACAACGTTCCTTTGGACCACAGTGCACGCACAATACATATATCACACACTGCACATAAAGCAAACTTGTGCTCCTTGGGCCCTTTGTTTCTTTCCACTCCCTATTCACGGTACAAATCCTACCCGATTTTGTTTTCCAAAATGTATCACCTTGCACTTTTCTTTATTGAAATTGATTTTCCAATCCATGGTCTACTTCCCTAACTGTTCAAGAATCCCCTGAATCCAGCTTGACAGAGAGCATCTTGATTTCTTCACTCCTCACCTCCTCTAACTGAATAGCAGCCTGCTCACTGCAAGCCAATGCTGATTTCATTGTTAAACCCACTGATAGGGGGAGATACTATTGTTTTTCTGATGAAACGATCTCTGCCTCGCAGAAACCAAATATTATCTATTTATTTAGCGATACAACGCAGAGTAGGGCCTTCCTGCCCTTCGATCTGCACCACCCCAGCCAAGCCCACAACCCCGATTAATCTGAACCTAATCATGGGGCAATTTACAATGACCAATTGACCTACCTGCTACGTCTTTGGACTGTGGGAGGAAAGCAGGGCCCCTAGGGAAAGCCCCCGCATTCCACAGAGAGGACATACAGGGACTCCTTACAGAATGGTGCTGGAATTAAACTCCGACCTCAACAAGGCAAGGCCTGGGCTGTGATAATGTTGCGTTAACTGCTATGCTCATGTGGTGTAACAGGCACATCCTCGTAGCTCCCTCTGAACCACTGATATTAGCCTATTGTCTCCCAGATTGTCACAGATCTCATTTCATCAGGGGATTTTCCTTTCATAGCCTCCAAGCTGGTTATGCCCCAACTTTGTACTGCCTGCTTCTGCCTCCTATCAAAGATCTACACACAGAACCCACTGATAAGGGGAGATACTGTTGTTCTAGTGAATTAATTTCTCCCGATTTTAACTCAATCCAGTTGCGTTCTACTTGCTGCTGTGACAATTCTGATGCTGTCTGCCATTGTGACGATTTCCATTTCCTTGGCTCATCTTCACAATGGATGGTCATTCCCTTTACACCTCCATCCACATCAGGAAGGTCTGAATGCCCTCTTTTCTTTTTCCTCGAACGGAGTCCCAACTAGTTCCCCTCTGCCAATATGTTTATTCAACTGGTGGAACAACTTCTACTTTGATTTCATTCTCTTTCTCCAGAAAGTAGCTATGAGAATTTGATTGGATCCCAATTATACTGGTCTTTTTGCTGGATATGTGGAACAGGTCTTGTTCCAGGCTAATGTGGACCAACTCCTTCTCCAATACATTGTCAACTGTGTTACTGCCATATCCCAAATTTCATCACGTTTACTGACAATTTCTGCCCTGCTCTTACATTTATCTGGTCTGTCTCTGACGGTTCTCTTCCGTTTCTGCATCTCTCCATCTCTGCCTCAAGATGAACATCTTTAACAATCTCATAGAGTTCTACAGCAACCTTGACTATACACCATTCCTTTTCCTATTTTCTTTGACACCACTGCATTTGTTTTCATGATGAGTCTTTCCATTCAGGTTGTTGTGTTGCATTCTCCTCCTTCCTTGACTGTGGCTTCTCTGTAATAGTAGATGGAGTTCTCATCCAAATTATATCTATTTCCTGCACATCTGCTTTCAAACCTCTGCCCCAGGGCAGAAGAAAAATAGAGTAACGTTATGTTCTGCATTCTGTTATTAGTTGCCCCTTGTATTACCTTGATGTAATGTTGTGATGAAATGACAAACAATAATAATAAACTGATAAATAAATCAATTTCCAATACCACAATCCAAAACGTCGTTGGTCCATTTCTCTCCAGAGATGTTGCCTGACCACCTCTAGCACTTGATATGTTAAACCAATTATTTGCCTTCCATCCTACAGGCTTTTGCATTCAACCTATTAGCCTTTGCACTTTTCATCAGCTTCAACATGGTCCCATTACCAGACACACTTGCCCTTGCCTTCCCTTTCTGCATTTGTGCAGGGACTTCTCACCTTGTGAATCTCTCGTCCTTTCTTCTGTCCCTATCCCATGCTGTGGCATTATCCCACGCAACCAGATCTGTCAAGTCACCTCGTCCCTACTCATCAGCCCAATCATCTCAGGTCAGGCAGCAACTGACTGGCACGTCATCCAGACTAGTGTACTGCATTTCGTGTTCACAGTATGACTTGGAGAAACCAAACCCAGATTGAATGATTGCTTCATGGAACAACTGTGCTTCATGGAGCAACTTCTGAATTACCAGTTCAATGGCACCTTAATTCTCATCCTTGTTCTCTTTCCAAGTGGAGGCAAAATAAGCAGGCAATTGTTTAATAATGGGAACACATGAAAAGTAGGATTAGAGGGGAGGATTTCCTGCACTGAAATTATCCATATCATCTCAACTAATTTAAGATTTAATTATCCCTTGGTGCAAATGCTTAATTACTGCATGTTCAAACAACGCAGTGACTGGGTAACAACATGGTACTTTCACTTCATACAAGTGAAAATTTATGAAAAGATGTTGAGTTTAGTAAATAACCTCTCAGTGAGTGCAAAGATTGGTAAAATTCAATTAAATATGAATATTAAGAATGCAGGTTTTACCACACTTCTAATATATTTCATTTCAAATTATATGGCTTCAGTAAATATAACAGAGGATCAAAAATTAGTTCATTCCCATGGTTAAAATCACTTGCCCAGTGCTTCATTGAACATTACAGTTTTCAAATGCATAATTATAGTGATATACGAATTAATTTTGCAGTTTTCAATTTTGAGAAGTAAATGTTATACTGGAGGTGAAGAGAACACTAAAACCTATTAAAGTCTTCTTGTTTTAAGACTCACTTATTCAAGCTTTATTTCTCAGTCACCAACTGACTCCTTAATTGTCTTTCTCCCTCTCATTTCCTTCAACAAATGTGAAGGGCTTGTATGTTTCCTTGTCACTGAGACCATCTACTGAGATACCACTGTTGTTTCCCCATTTTTCTTACTCGTTTGGTCAAAGCCCTTCCATGTGCTGCTTCCAAATTCATTGCTTGGATCCCATGTTTGAATCCTGCTGTAGCAAAGAAACTGGCTTAATCAAGGTAACAGAGTATGTTTCAGAGTGTGCCATGACTTTCCCTTATCATTCTCCGTAGCTAGAGAATTGTCAGTCATTCATCACTTCTGCTCCTGTTGCCTTAATTTGGATCCAATTTCTATAATGCCTGTAGACAGTTCTTAAAACTTGTTTCGATATGATTTTTTTTTGTTTCTTATTCTTAGCCACAGAGACAAAACCATTATCATTCAATGGTTTACTGCCCAGTGGCAAAGCTTTTCCTTGATTCCACTCTAACATATCCATTTCTCTACAGCATCACCAGAAATGGATGTTCCCCTTTCTGCACATTGCTTTATATATTTCAGAATAGCTTGTTTTTGGCCCTGTATTCCTTATTTTCTACCTGTTGCCCCTCATAATATTAGCAGTAAGCTTGGGAACCAGGCTCCACTTTTTCACTAGCCTCTCAACATCTGACTTTACTTATGCGTAACTTTCCTTAACACATCCACTGTCTCTGTATTCTTCTGCCGTGTGAGTATTCAGATTGGTACAAGAAGCAGTTCATTGAATTAATGTATGCATTAGTTTTGGCCTCCAATATAAATAATTGTTTCCATGTTTACTGAGCCAGGTTCATTCCAATTGAACCAGGCCAAATCTGTTCCCATCACACCGAAACTGGCCCTTCTTTGATTGAATAATTTTACATAGAGTGTTCCGTATTCTCTCACATAGCGACTCTAAAACCCACTCCTTTCTCTCCAGTTCCCCACTTAACCTCCAGCAAATCCTCCTTCCTCACTGGACGGAAACCTATGGATCAGAAAAGTTGTTACATGAAAGAAGCTTTTCTCCCTGTCTGTCTCCCATTCCTATCCCTTCATTCCAGTTTATATTTGAATAATAGAAGGCATGATTATCAATGTTCAATTGCTTTTGCACACATTTCCTGCAATATATTCCTTTTCACACATTGGCAGCCAAGAGAATAGTCAGTGATGTAATTGATCTCTGGTTTCTTAACTTAAAATGTATAGATTCTGTCCTTAATTCTTCCAGAAGATCCTGTCTCTCCAGCACTGCAGTATTTTCCTGAATCAATATTGCCACTTTTGCTCCTACTTGGAGCATTTAGAAACCATTTCTGCCTTTTTTTTAGCCTTAGAAACCATAGAAACCATAGAAAAACTACAGCACAGAAACAGGCCTTTTGGCCCTGCCGAACCATTTTCTGCCCAGTCCCACTGACCTGCACACAGACCATATCCCTCCATACACCTCCCATCCATGTATCTATCCAATTTATTCTTAAATGTTAAAAAAGAACCCCCATTTACCACCTCGTCTGGCAGCTCATTCCATACTCCCACCACTCTCTGTGTGAAGAAGCCCCCCCAATGTTCCCTTTAAACTTTCCCCCCCTCACCCTCAACTCACGTCCTCTGGTTTTTTTCTCCCCTTGCCTCAGTGGAAAAAGCCTGCTTGCATTCACTCTATCTATACCCATCATAATTTTATATACCTCTATCAAATCTCCCCTCATTCTTCTACGCTCCAGGGAATAAAGTCCGAACCTATTCAACCTTTCTCTGTAACTGAGTTTCTCAAGTCCCGGCAACATCCTTGTAAACCTTCTCTGCACTCTTTCAACCTTATTTATATCCTTCCTGTAATTTGGTGACCAAAACTGAACACAATACTCCAGATTCGGCCTCACCAATGCCTTATACAACCTCATCATAACATTCCAGCTCTAATACTCAATACTTTGATTAATAAAGGCCAATGTACCAAAAGCTCTCTTTACGACCCTATCTACCTGTGACGCCACTTTTAGGGAATTTTGTATCTGTATTCCCAGATCCCTCTGTTCTACTGCACTCCTCAGTGCCTTACCATTAACCCTGTATGTTCTACCTTGGTTTGTCCTTCCAACGTGCAATACCTCACACTTGTCAGTATTAAACTCCATCTGCCATTTTTCAGCCCATTTTTCCAGCTGGTCCAAGTCCCTCTGCAGGCTTTGAAAACCTTCCTCACTGTCTACTACACCTCCAATCTTTGTATCATCAGCAAATTTTGCTGATCCAATTTACCACATTATCATCCAGATCATTGATATAGATGACAAATAACAATGGACCCAGCACTGATCCCTGTGGCACACCACTAGTCACAGGCCTCCACTCGGAGAAGCAATTCTCTACTACCACTCTTTGGCTTCTTCCATTGAGCCAATGTCTAATCCAATTTACCACCTCTCCATGTATACCTAGCGACTGAAATTTCCTAACTAACCTCCCCTGTGGGACCTTGTCAAAGGCCTTACTGTAGTCCATGTAGACAATATCCACTGCCTTCCCTTCATCCACTTTTCTGGTAACCTCCTCGAAAAACTCCAATAGATTGGTCAAACATGACCTACCACGCACAAAGCCATGTTGACTCTCCCTAATAAGTCCCTGTCTATCCAAATGCTTGTAGATTCTGTCTCTTAGTACTCCCTCCAATAACTTACCTACTACCGATGTTAAATTTACCAGCCTATAATTTCCCAGATTACTTTTCGATCCTTTTTTAAACAATGGAACAACATGAGCCACTCTCCAATCCTCCAGCACCTCACCTGTAGACAGCGACATTTTAAATATTTCTGCCAGGGCCCCTGCAATTTCAACACTAGTCTCCTTCGAGGTCCGAGGGAACACCCTGTCAGGTCCCAGGGATTTATCCACTTTAATTTTCTTCAAGGCAGCAAGGACCTCCTCCTTTTCAATCTGTACAGTTTCCATGATCTCACTACTTGTTTCCCTTAATTCCATAGACTTCATGCCAGTTTCCTTAGTAAATACAGATGCAAAAAACCTATTTAGGCTCTCCTCCATTTCCTTTGGTTCCGCACATAGCCTTGTGTCTATTATTAGCATAAAATCATAATTCCCTGTTCATAATTGCACCCGGTAGTCTTCTGTAATGCACTTCTCAAATTTCTTTGAACATACATTGTAAGCTCATTCTAGACTTTATTCCTTTGCTTATTCTGGTCTGTCTGATTTTTTTTTCTCTTATCAGAATTATCTCTGACATGAAATTTGTTGTTTTGCAGCTGTAGTTCAATGTAAAAACATCACTATACATTATTCTTTTTTTTGCACTTTTTTTTGTACAATGAGGTATTATTCAGGGTTCTATGGACTTCAGAAAGCTGATGGCAGAGGGGAAGAAGCTGCTTCTGAATCATTGACTTGTGGGTCTTTGGGCTACTTCCTGAATTATATCCTGGCTGGTGAGCATCCTTAGTGATGGATGTTTCACTTAAGGCACCACCTTTTGAAGATGTTTTCAATGGTGGAGAGGGTTGTTCTTAGTTTCCTAATTTTTGTGCCTTTTTCATTACAATTTTCCTCTGCTTATCCTCTTACCAGCACAGTAATTGTGAACTTACCCATGAGGACATTGGTCTCAGCTGTATCGAAATGCAAATGGAATGTGCAGGTCCTACCACCCATAGTAGCAATGTTTCAGGAATCTGGGCCCTCCCTCCTGCATCGTATCAGCCACTGTATCTGCCTATCCTCCTATTTTCTTCGCACAGGTAATATTTTGGAGATCAACATTTTGAGATCCTGCTTGTAAGTTATCTTCATTAATCCCTTAAAGTGTTCCTGCAGGACAATTATTTTTTCCATCTATTATATTAAATATATGCAATAATGCAGCTCTATAAAACTCTGATTAGACCACACTGGGAGTATCGTGTTGTAGTTGCCTCATTGTGGAAACTTTCGAGAGGGTGTAGAGGAGCGTTACCAGGATTATGGGGAAAGATTAAATGAGCTGGAGCTTTGCTCTTTGGAGTGAAGGAGGATAAGAGGCGACTTGATGGAGGTGTACAAGATGATAAAAATCATAGATAGAGTGGACAGCCAGTGCTTGTTTCCCAGGGCTACAATGACAGGGTATAATTTTAAGGTGATTAAGTATTGGGCAGATATCAGAGGTAATTTTTTTTACACTCAAGGAGTGATATGTATCTGCAATATACTGCTAGGGGTGTGTAATGGTATTGGGGCACTTAAGAGACTCTGGGAACATTGATGAAAGAAAAATGGAAGGCTGTGCCGGAGGGAAGCATTAGATTGACATTGGAGTATGTTAAAAGGTTGACACAACATTGTGGGCTGAAGGGACTGTACTGTGCTGTTATGTTCTATGTCATTGATGCCAATATTGACCGGGTAGACAATCTATCAATCTGGAATAACATCTAACCACGTAGACATTGGTATGTTTTCTCAACTATAAAATCATCTCTATGCATTGCTATTTTCACCTTCTTTCCCCGAAGTTGCCACTGAGTCTGTCATGTTACTCTGACTGTACTCTTCAGTAGATATCTCTGCTTCATCAGTGCTCAGAACGGACCTTCAGAGGCCTGTTGAATCACTTGCCTGTTTCATTTGGTCTGTCTTACAGCCACCCACTCCCTTCGTGCCTGCTTCCTTTGGAGCTGCTGGTGGGCTTTTTCCTTAAACTTCCTTTTGTGAATCCCTCAGCGCTGAATGGACCACAGTAGAGTCAGTTGCCAATCAAACTCCAAAAAAAAAATGCAAATCGGTATAAACACCTCCTGCACATGCTGCTGTGTAGGACAGGGAATGTACTCCTTGTGTCACACCATGGCATGCCCATAGATTAACTGAACTCATTGATCAGTGCTTCCAATAATACCACAATTAAATTACTTACTTGTACATACATTGAAGGAGTTTTTTTAAGCTTTCTGGCTTGTTACATCACTAGAGCTCTTTTAGTGCACATCTCTTTGCCTTGCTGGGCCCTGGTTTCTGCACACTTCGATTCTTGTGCTATTCTTACTCACTCAGGTTGCTTCATTGTTCTTTAACTTATCAGGCCCTTGATTTCCTTGCTCTCTGGTCTCTGTTTCCCTTGCTCTCCGGTCTCTGTTTCCCTTGCTCTCCACGTCTCTGCCTCCTGTATTCCTTTTACTTGAAAGCTTAATCCTAAATTAAGGCATCAAAGGTTACTGGTCGGAGGCAGGAGACAGGGTTGAAAGGGAAAATAAATCAGCCATATCAGCAGACTCGATGGGCCAAGCGGCTTTGTTCTGCTCCGATGTTTTATGATCTTATGGTTTAAGTAGATGAATATCTCATTTTTTATTACTTCTGGAGGTGCCTTTAAGATTTCAGCAATGGCTTTGACACTTAAGATAACTCTAAAATTTCAACTAAAATGATTGCTCTTGACTTTAAGAGACTCTCAGGAGAAACAGCAAATCTAAGTTCAGAATAAAAGGCATATACTGTACGTATGTGGCATTGATGCCTAGATTTTGTTCTATAAATCTTTCTCTTGTAACACTTAACACTTATTCATCAGTGATATTCAATGAATTCAGTTGTGAGCTTTTGAATGTTAGTGTACACTCGGCTTCTCATGACAAGCAGACTCTATATGAAATCTTCCTAGAAATGATGGTCTGAGAAGGGAAAGAAAACATGATTTTGAATAATAATGTACTTTCTTGTTGTGGCTCTTCTGTAGCACAAACTGAACAATCCACTGCAAGACAGCATGCATTTAATAATTTCGTAACAAATTTAAAATGATCAAAATGTTTATTATAAATCTGTGTATATTTATACAAAACACAACTGAAAAGCTTGCTGGATCTTGCAATATGCATTGCATTAAAATAAGTAAACGTGAATTAGCATTTTCCTCAACAACTGTCATATTTTAAAGTTTCAGCAGGTACTATTGGTTCATCTTTTGAGACTACTTAAATTCCAACTTCTGAATACTTCTTGGTGTTGAAGAAGATATTGTTTCATCTGGCCAACACTTTGCCAAACTTCAGTCATTTCCATCAAATGTAGGGTATCCCAGAATCCCAGAGTCCCGAGGACTCCCTTAAGGCAAACCATTTTTGGAAAGAATTCTTAGGGACATTGAGCATCTTACTTGCTTGTTAAAGGGTCTAAAGGATGCGTGCTTAGCCCACTGCTCCACTCTCTCTTCTACACTCATGACCATGTGGCTAGGAACAGCTCAAACACCATCTATACATTTGCTGATGACACAACTGTTGGCAGAATCTCAGATGGCGACACGGAGGTGTGGAGGAGTGAGATAGATCAGCTGGTTGAGTGGTGTCTCATCATTAGTAAGACCAAGGAATTGATTGTGGTCTGCAGGTCAGGGAAGTTGAAGGAACACATGCCAGTCCTCATCGAGAGGCCAGCAGTAGAAAGGGTGAGCAGTTTCAAGTTTGTGGGTGTCAACATCTCAGAGGATCAGTCCTGGCCAAATACATTGCAAAGAAGGTTTGTCAGTGGCTATACTTCATTAGGAATGTGAGGAGACTTGGAATGTCACCAAAGACTCCAGCAAATTTCTACAGATGTACCATGGAGCCAATTCTGACTGGGTGCATCACCGTCTGGTGTGGAGGCTCCAATACAACCAGTTCCACCATGGGTCCAACCCTCCCCATCATCGAGGGCATCTTCAAAAGGCAGTGCCTCAAGAAGGAGACATCCATGATTAAGAACCCTCACTACCCAGAACATCTCTCTTCTCATTACCATCATCAAGGAAGACATACAGGGGGTAGAGTGCACCCTCAACATTTTAGGAACAGCTTCTTCCCCTCCACCACATCTCTGAGTTGTCCACGAACCCATGAACACTACCTCACTATTCCTCTTTTGCAACATTTATTTTATTCTTAATTGTAACTTTTTTTTTATGTCTTGCAATATACTGCTGTCACAAAACCACTAAATTTCAGAACATATGTCAATGATAATAAACCGGATTCTAATCCCTGTTTCAGGCATTGATTTTCTTCATCCTCTGCCAAAGTGCCCGATAGCGCATTCCAGCTGGTAATTTAGTATACACCCACTTTGTTCTTGCTAAAGTATATCGTGCTGCATTTCTTTCAATAAAGTTTAATCTACTATCTGCTAATCTAGTAACTTGTTTCTTTTCTGAATTTGATTGCGGTTTTCTCAAAGTTGACAATTTTTAGTCCGTCTGCCTACATGACTAATGTGCTGCTTTTATCTGAGTTCTGGCCGTTCCTGTATTTTATAAGCAATGACCCTAATGGTGACACATGAGGGACATTACTGTTGAAACTTTACAGCATAAGAGGAATGCATCAACAGGGTTCCCTTTCTGCGAATCTATTCAAAATAGTTTAATAATTACTGTATTTCTAATCACACTGGACAACAAGTTTTTTCGAAAGTCTTGCTTCCTCAATCTTTATTTCTTTATGATAAAACATAGAACATAGAACATAGAAATCTACAGCACATTACAGGCTCTTCGGCCCACAATGTTGTGCTGACCATGTAACCTACTCTAGAAACTGCTTAGAATTTCCCTACTGCATGGCCCTCTATTTTTCTAAGCTCTATGTACCTACCTAAGAGTCTCTTAAAAGACACTATCGTATCCTCCTCTACCACTGTCGCTGGCAGTGCATACCTTAAAACTATGCCCCCTCATGTTAGCCATTTGAGCCATGGGAAAAAGCCTCTGGCTATCCACACGATCAATGCCTCTCATCATAATTATACACCTCTGTCAGGTCACCTCTCATCCTCTGTCGCTCCAAGGAGAAAAGACCAAGAACACTCAACCTATTTTCGTAAGGCATGCTCTCCAATCAAGGCAACATCCTTGTAAATCTCCTTTGCACTCTCTCTATAGTATCCACTTCTTTCCTGTAGTGAAGTGACCAGAACTGAACACAGTACTCCAAGTGGAATCTAACTAAGGTCTTATATAGCTTTAACATTTCCTCTTGGCTCTTGAACTCAATTTCATGGTTGATGAAGGCCAATATCACTTGAAACTGAACAACAATATAATTTCAGACCACTTGTATCACATAGGAATTTGGAGAAACAAGAAATTATCTTTTATTTAATATAATGTGTGTAATTGCATGATGGTGTGATATTTCAACTAAGCTAAAAAGGTTTTGTTGATGATTTTCATTTGTGCTCAGTGTCTGAGGCTTCTCACTTAAGTGTCCAACAATAATCAGTCAGCATTGATGGATTCCAGTTGCGCTGATACCGATTCTCCATGACCACAATGTCCTGGTGAGACCTTCCACCATGCTCATTACTGACAGCGCTAAGATTTGTAGGGAAGAAGTCTAAATGAGAATGCAGAAAATGAATATTCAGTGACATGTTGTACTTCATGGTTTTGAATGCTTGAAGCATGTTGTCAACCAGCTGCATGTAATCTGGTGCCCTAGTTGCCAAGAACATTTACAACAGCTTCCTTGAATGACTTCCGTGTGATTTTCTCTGGTCTCACTAGAGGCTTTTTGAATTGCCTGTCATTGATGACCTGTTTGATTTGTGAACCAACAAAAGTGTCTTCCTTAATCTTGGCTTCAGTTATTCTGGAAACATCAGAATCAAATATTGAAGTCCTTTACAGAAATTTATAGTTTTCTAAAACCTGTCCTGCCATGCAGCTTCCACCTTGCCTAAGCATACCCAGGTATGCCTGGACAAGATAGAAAACTTTTCAGCTTACATTTGAGCAACATTTTAATTGACTTGAATTGAAATAAAAAACATAGGTGATTTCTAAAATAATGGTGCATGATAGGGAAATTTCATGGTGATTTTCATGATCAGCAGCTGAAAGTCTATAAGATACACCCAAAAGTATTCAGGAACCAAAATCTTTGTTATCCAATGTCATCATATTCCCATGCTCTGTTAACTGGGTCTCTGCCACCTGTCTTCCTCTTACTTGAAGAGCCAGTCCTAACATACTTAGGTTTTTTACTGTTGGTGACAATATCTGTAAGATTTCAATGATAGTTTTGGCTATGAACGACTATATTTCCTAAATCAACCAGGTCCTCCCTTCCCTAAAATAATGACTGACCTAAAGCCACAGTTTTAAGGAAGTGTTTTTATTTGTATAATGTACTGATACTAGGTGACTGGTTCATGGTTACTTGTATTTTTCCCTTTTTTCTGAACTGTAGTGTTGAAATAGTACAAGTCCCACAGCAAAATCAATTTGAAAGGTTGTGGTTAACTTCTGCTCTTTTCTTTGTTCTTTCTCAGTACTGTAAATACACTAGAGTTGAGAGCATTTTCTTCTTTGGATGCACTAGTATTTTTGTAATTCTACATTAGACGTGACTATCCTAATTCTCCAGCTACTTCTCTATCTTTATACCATTATCACTTTACTAAACTCTAAGATAAAAGACTGACTTCTATGTTTTAATGAGAACATTTCATTTTCTATCCTTAACTTATTTTTTCCATCAAATATTCTTCTCCTTACAGGTTTATAAAAATATTCAAGACTTTATTAAAGTCTTTTTCTAATATTCTTCCTTATTATACCTCAATAAATTAAATTTATTTTTGTCACAAGTGGAAAAATGAAGGGAACATTAAATATAATATTGATCTATCTTGGGATCACTTTATGCACATGCATTATACAGATGTCAAAACCAACCCAGATTGATATCTCTCATCATAGTTCTTCGAAGAAGTAATGGGAAGAGTTAATGAGTTTGTTGTGGTAATTTTGATGTTTTGGATTTTCAGAAGATGTTTAACGAAGTATCACATATCAGCTAAATCAAGTGATTAAAGGGAGTAGTGTTAGTAAAACCATAAGATATAGGGGCAGAATTAGACCATTTTACCCAAGGAGTCTGCTCTGCCACTTCATCATGTCTGATCCATTTACCTCTCAGCCCCAGTCTCCTGCCTTCCCCCTGTAATATTTCATACCCTGACTAATCAAGAATCTATCAACCTCTGCTTTATCAACCCAATGACTTGGCCCCCATAGCTGCCTGAAGCAACAAATTCCATTGATTCACCACTCTCTGGCTTAAGAAATTCCTCCTCATCTCCATTCTAAGTGGACGCCCCTCTATTTTGAGGCTGTTCCCTCTGGTCCTAGACTCCCCCACCATCGGAAACATCCTCTCCACATCCACTCCGTGGAAGCCTTACAACATTCATAGGTTCAAAGTTCCAAGGTTCATTTATTATCGGTGTATACAGATCTGAAATTCTTCCTCTCCACATAACCATGACACCAAGAAAGTAAAGAAAGGCAGCACAATCATTAACCCCCAAATCCCACTTCCCCAGACACAAAAAAAGCGAACAATAATGGAACAGGCACATCGGCCCTCAAATCCCTCCTCCCCACACGCAGTGGAAACACAATGAACACAATGAGATTCCCCCTCATTCTTCTGAATTCCGGTGAGTACAGGCTGGAGCCATATTTCTGATATAATTTCGATGACTGGCCCTGGAGAAACAGAATGCTGGAATGCTGTTTCTGGATTTCATTTCAGCATTCTACACTCTTATCCCACAGACCTCAGTGAACAAACCCTGCTCCTTGGTCTAAAGATACCACAGTGCAACTAGGTGTTGGACTTCCTAACCAACAAACCTCATATAGTGAGGATGCACAACTGCTCCTCCCAGGGTGTCCCAGGGCTGTGTGCTGTACCTCCGCTGTACACTCTGCTCACAGACGACTGCACAACCAAAGACCCAAGCAACACATTGTCAAATTTGCCAGTGATATAACAGTGGTGGGGCTCATCACCAACAGTAATGAAACTGCCCGCAGAGAGGAGCTGGGAGAGTGCCAGGCAAATGACCTCTTCCTTCATGTCAACAAGACAAAGGAGATGGTTATCGACTTCAGGAGAACTTCCACCACCTACAACTCCCCCCTTTACACTGCCAGATGAGCAGTGGAAACTGCAAGCAGTTTCACGACTCCTGAGAGTGCACATCTCACACACAGCCTCTCATGGACCTAGAACACATCCTGCACAGTCAGAAAAGCTCGACAATGCCTCTACATTCTGAGCAGGTTGAAGAGAGCTGGACTTTGTTTCCATACTCACATCATTCTGCAGATGCACAGTAGTTAGCATCCTAACAAGATGCATCACTGCTTGTTGCAGAAATGCCACTGCACAGGGTAGGAACGCTCTACAAGGGGTAGTTAAAACTCCCCGGCACATCACCAGCAGCAGCCTACCCACCAGCAAGGACATATATACAGAAAAGTGCCGATAAAGGGCTAGTGACGTGATGAAGAATCCCACCCACCCTGCTCATGGAATGTATGTCCCACTCCCATCAGGAAGGAGGCTACGCAGCATTCACAGCAGGACCACCAGACTCCGAAACAGTTACTTTCCCCAAGCAGTAAGGCTGATCAACACCTCCACCCACTCATTCTACCAACTCTTTATTATTTCCTGTCAGTCACCTTATGTACAGCCCAGTGTAATGATGGTAAGATGATAAGAGATGACAGTGATGGTAAGAATTGGAGGAGATGATGGTTGAATGCGTGGCTGAGGAGTTGGTGCAGGGAGCAGGATTTTAGATTTTTGGATCATTGGGATCTCTTCTGGGGAAGGTGGGACCTGTACAGATTGGATGGGTTGCACCTGAACTCGAGAGGGAGCAATATCCTTGCAGGTAGGTTTGCTAGCATGGTTCGGGAGGGTTTAAACTAATTTGCAAGGGGGATGGGACCCAGAGCGATAGAGCAGTGAAAGAAGTGCATGGAGTAAAGCCAGATCTAACATACAGAGAGGCTTTGAGGAAAAGAAGCAGAATAAACGGTGTAAGGGTAGTAAGGCAGAAGGGCTGAAATGTGTGTACCTCAATGCAAGAAGCATCAGGAACAAAGGTGATGAACTGAGAGCTTGGATACATACATGGAATTTTGATGTAGTGGCCATTACAGAGACTTGGCTGGCACCAGGGCAGGAATGGATTCTCAATATTCCTGGATTTCAGTGCTTTAAAAGGGATAGAGAGGGCGGAAAAAGGGGAGGAGGGGTGGCATTACTGGTCAAGGATACTATTACAGCTACAGAAAGGGTGGGTAAAGTAGCAGGATCCTCTTTTGAGTCAGTATGGGTGGAAGTTAGGAACAGGAAGGGAGCAGTTACTCTACTGGGGGTATTCTATAGGCCTCCTGGTAGCAGCAGAGATACAGAGGAGCAGATTGGGAGGCAGATTTTGGAAAGGTGCAAAAATAACAAGGCTGTTATCATGGGTGACTTTAACTTCCCTAATATTGATTGGCACCTGATTAGTTCCAAGGGTTTAGATGGGGCAGAGTTTGTTAAGTGTGTCCAGGATGGATTCCTATCACAGTATGTGGACAGGCCGACCAGGGGGAACGCCATACTAGATCTAGTACTAGGTAATGAACCGAGTCAGGTCACAGATCTCTCAGTGGGTGAGCATCTGGGGGACAGTGACCACCGCTCCCTGGCCTTTATAATTATCATGGAAAAGGATAGAATCAAAGAGGACAGGAAAATTTTTAATTGAGGAAAGGCAAATTATGAGGCTATAAGGCTAGAACTTGCGGGTGTGAATTGGGATGATGTTTTTGCAGGGAAATGTACTATGGACATGTGGTAGATGTTTAGAGATCTCTTGCGGGATGTAAGGGATAAATTTGTCCCCGTGAGGTAGATAAAGAATGGTAGGGTGAAGGAACCATGGGTGACAAGTGAGGTGGAAGATCTAGTCAGGTGGGAGAAGGCAGCATACATGAGGTTTAGGAAGCAAGGATCAGATGGGTCTATTGAGGAATATAGGGAAGCGAGAAAGGAGCTTAAGAAGGGGCTGAGAAGAGCAAGAAGGGGGCATGAGAAGGCCTTGGCGAGTAGGGTAAAGGAAAACCCCAAGGCATTCTTCAATTATGTGAAGAAAAAAAGGATGACAGGAGTGAAGATAGGACTGGTTAGAGATAAAGGTGGGAAGATGTGTCTGGAGGCTGTGGAAGTGAACGAGGTCCTCAACGAATACTTCTCTTCGGTATTCACCAATGAGAGGGAACTTGATGATGGTGAGGACAATATGAGTGAGTTTGATGTTCTGGAGCATGTTGATATTAAGGGAGAGGAGGTGTTGGAGTTGTTAAAATACATTAGGACAGATAAGTCCCTGGGCCCTGATGGAATATTCCCCAGGCTGCTCCACAAGGCGAGAGAAGAGATTGCTGAGCCTCTGGCTAGGATCTTTATGTCCTCGTTGTCCATGGGAATGGTACCAGAGGATTAGAGGGAGGCAAATGTTGTTCCCTTGTTCAAAAAAGGTAGTAGGGATAGTCTGGGTAATTATAGACCAGTGAGCCTTATGTCTGTGGTGGGAAAGCTGTTGGAAAAGATTCTTGGAGATAGGATCTATAGACATTTAGAGAATCATGGTCTGATCAGGGACAGTCAGCATGGCTTTGTGAAGGGCAGATCATGTCTAACAAGCCTGATAGAGTTCTTTGAGGAGGTGACCAGGCATATAGATGAGGGTAGTGCAGTGGATGTGATCTATATGGATTTTAGTAAGGCATTTGACAAGGTTCCACACGGTAGGCTTATTCAGAAAGTTAGAAGGCATGGGATCCAGGGAAGTTTGGCCAGGTAGATTCAGAATTAGCTTGCCTGCAGAAGGCAGAGGGTGGTGGTGGAGGGAGTACATTCAGATTGGAGGATTGTGACTAGTGGTGTCCCACAAGGATCTGTTCTGGGACCTCTACTTTTCATGATTTTTATTAACGACCTGGATGTGGGGGTAGAAGGGTGGGTTGGCAAGTTTGCTGACGACACAAAGGTTAGTAGTGTTGTAGATAGTGTAGAGGATTGTCGAAGATTGCAGAGAGACATTGATAGGATGCAGAAGTGGGCTGAGAAGTGGCAGATGGAGTTCAACCCGGAGAAGTGTGAGGTGGTACACTTTGGAAGGACAAACTCCAAGGCAGAGTACAAAGTAAATGGCAGGATACTTAGTAGTGTGGAGGAGCAGAGGGATCTCGGGGTACAGATCCCTCTGCTCCTCCACAGATCCCTGAAAGTTGCCTCACAGGTGGATAGGGTAGTTAAGAAAGCTTATGGGGTGTTAGCTTTCATAAGTTGAGGGATAGAGTTTAAGAGTCGCGATGTAATGATGCAGCTCTATAAAACTCTGGTTAGGCCACACTTGGAGTACTGTGTCCAGTTCTGGTCACCTCACTATAGGAAGGATGTGGAAGCATTGGAAAGGGTACAGAGGAGATTTACCAGGATGCTGCCTGGTTTAGAAAGTATGCATTATGATCAGAGATTAAGGGAGCTAGGGCTTTACTCTTTGGAGAGAAGGAGGATGAGAGGAGACATGATAGAGGTGTACAAGATAATAAGAGGAATAGATAGAGTGGATAGCCAGCGCCTCTTCCCCAGGACACCACTGCTCAATACAAGAGGACACGGCTTTAAGGTAAGGGGTGGGAAGTTCAAGGGGGATATTAGAGGAAGGTTTTTTACTCAGAGAGTGGTTGGTGCATGGAATGCACTGCCTGAGTCAGTGGTGGAGGCAGATACACCAGTGAAATTTAAGAGACTACTAGACAGGTATATGGAGGAATCTAAGGTGGGGGCTTATATGGGAGGCAGGGTTTGAAGGTCGGCACAACATTGTGGGCCGAAGGGCCTGTACTGTGCTGTACTATTCTATGTTCTATGTTCTATGTAATTTATAGGCATGCAATCAATCTATGCACAGTACATAAGCTATCTTTTGTATTTATATTAATTGTATTTATTATTATTATTATTCTTTATCTTTTGAGCTTTTTTGTGCTTCATCAGATCTGGAGTAAAAATTATTTTGTTCTCCTTTACACTTGTGTCCAGGAGATGACATTAAACAATCCTGAATCTTAAAGCTTATGAAATTGTAGGCAGAGGTGGATAACAGCAGTCTATGGGAGGATTTTGACAGGCTAATGCAATAGGCAGACACTAGGGAGATGTCATTTGGCACACAGCTAGCAATTAATTTTGATGGAGGTAATGGAATCTATAAAAAGTAAATAGTCAAACTTTAATGAGAGCGAATGCACACAAATCATTGAAAGTGATAGGGCAAGTGGAAAAGAGAAACTGTTGTCTTTATTGATATATGTGGAGTCCAAAACTGAGGAGATTATGCCACTATTTTAAAAACATGTATTAGGGGAACTGTGTCAATTTTGGGTACCAGATTTCGGGAAAGATATCAGGTCTTCTACAGGATGAGAAAGAAATTTACTGCAATTAAACCAGACATGGATTACTTCATTTATTGAGAAGAGACTGGAGAAGTTGTGCTTGTTCTCCTTGGAGCAAGGAAGTTTTGAAGGCATGAGGGGCTTGCTGGAATTACTCAGAAGAAACTGCATTCTAGTGACAGGAAGGTTGTTGACTATTGGACATCTTTTTACCATCCAATATACATGACCTTTATCTTTGAGTACAGGAGTGTTCATTCTCATTGTTGCTCTCCTCTTCCTGCTTTACTTTGTTGCAAAGCACATTCACTGCTCCACTAACCTGAGCTGTATTTTTGCTGTAGATCAAACTTTTCCACGAGTAGTTGTTCCACCTGCCCTTTAATTTTATACATTATGTTTTACTAATATACATACTGCTCAGACATAGCCTACTGCCCTGAAGAGAACCAAACATTTCAGGAATTTCTTTCCTACCACATATTCAACCGTGCAGACACCGTTTCAAAAGTTCAAAGTTCACAGTAAATTTATTATCAAAGTACATATACGTCACCATATTAAACCCTGAGATTAATTTTCTTGCAGGCATACTCAATAAATCCAATAACCATAATAGAATCAATGAAAGACCAAAATACAAAAGAAAAAATTAAATAATAATAATAAATAAATAAACAATAAGTATTGAGAGCATGGGATGAAGAGTCATTGAAAGTGAGTCCATAGGTTATGGGAGGAGTTCTGAAGTGCAGCAGGTGAAGTTGAGTAAAGTTATAACCTCTGGTTCAAGAGCCTGATTGTTGGAGAGTAATAACTGATCCTGAATCTGGTGGTGTGAGCCCCGAGACTCCTGTACCTTCTTCATGATGGCAGCATTGAGAAGAGGGCATGAGCTGGGTAGTGAGGGTCCCTGATAATGGATGCTGTCTTCCTGCAACAACGCTCCGTGTGGATGTGCTCAATGTGTTTATCTGTGATAGACTGGGCTGCATCCACTTCCTTTTGTAGGATTTTCCATTCAAGGGCATTGGTGTTTCCATACCAGGCTGTGATGCAGCCAGTCAATGTTCTCTCCACCTCACATCTACACGAGTTCGTCAGAGTTTTAGGTGTCATGCTGAATCTTTGCAAACTTCGAAAGAAGTGGAGGCGCCAACATGCTTTGTTAAATGCACAAGTTGCTAACCCTCTCCACCTCTGATCCCCGATAAAGGACTGCCTCATGAGCCTCCAGTTTCTTCCTCCTGAAGTCATAGAATCATTGCGAAGTACAACACAGAAACAGTCTCTTCAGCACATCTAGTCCAGCGGTCCCCAACCACCGGGCCGTGAGGAAACAATGAGTCAGCTGCATCTTTCCTCATTCCCTGTCACGCACTGTTGAACTTGAACATAGGGTTGCCAACTGTCCCGAATTTGCCAGGACATCCTGTATATTGGGCTAAATTAGTTTGTCCTGTATTTCCCCTGCTAAGGTAGAGCATTCCTATGAAACCTTTCGTACCAAAATGGCGTGAAGAGAAGAAGCAATTACCAATAATTTATATGGGAAAAATTTTTGAGCATTCCCAGACCCAAAAAATAACCGAACAAATCATACCAAATAACACATGAAACCAAAAATAAATAACACTAACGTATAGTAAAAGCAGGAATGATATGATAAATACACAGCCTATATAAAGTAGGAATAATTTATGTACAGTATAGTCGGGAAGATGAAGGCAAAACCGATTTGTGGAGGAAAAATCGGCACGTATGCGCATGCGCACACAGGTGCCCACACAGGGATTCATGGTCATGGTAGTCTTTCCTGGGGTAAAGTGTCCCGGGATTTGACTGCTACTTTTGTCCCTTATTTGGGAGTGAGAAAGTTGGCAACCCTAACTGTAAGAGGCATGTTGAGGTAAGTTTAACCCTACTTGAACACCCCCAACCACCGCCCTCCCCGGTCGGCCGGTCCGCAAGTATATTGTCAATATTAAACTGGTCCACGGTGCAAAAAAGTTGGGGACCCCTGATCTACTCCATGCCGAAACTATTTAAAACTGCCTACTCCCATTGACCTGCACCAGGACCATAGCCCCCCCATATCCCTACTATCCACGTACCTATCCAAACTTCTCTTAAAGTTTGAAGTTGAGCTGTTATGCACCACTTGTGCTGGCAGCTCATTCCACACTCTCACAACCCTCTGAGTGAAGAAGTTTCCCCTCATGTTCCCCTTAAACTTCTCACCTTTCACCCTTAACTGATATTCTCTGACAGTCCCACCTAACCTCAGTGGAAAAAGCCTGCCTGCATTTACCCTATCTATACCCCTCATAATTTTGTATACCTCTATCAAATCTCCTCTCAATCTTCTATGTTCTAAACAATACAGTCCTAACCCATTCAATCTTTGCTTATAACTCAGATCCTCCAGACCCAGCAACATCCTTGTAATTTTTCTCTGTACTTTTTCAACCTTGTTTGCATCTCTCCTATAGGTTGGTGACCAAAACTGCACACAATACTCCAGATTAGATCTGACCAACATCATATACAACTTCAACATAACATCTTATCTTCTAAACTCAATACATTGATTTATGAAGCCAATGTGCTAAAAGCTTTCTTTACAACCCTATGAACCTGTAAACACAGGAATTCTGCAGATGCTGGAAATTCAAGCAACACACATAAAAGTTGCTATCTACCTGTAATGCCACTTTCAATGAATTATGGACCTGTATTCCCAGATCCCTTTGTTCTACCACACTCCTCAATGCCCTACCATTCTCTGTGTAAGACCTACCCTGGTTGGTCCTACTGAAGTGCAAAGTCAAAACCTTGCACTTGTCTGCATTAAATTCCATCTGGCATTTCTCAACCCATTTTTCCAGCTGATGCAGATCCCACTGCAAGCCTTCCTCACCATCCATTACACCCCCAATCTTGGTGTCATCCATAAATTTGCCGATCCAGTTAATCATCCAGATCACTGATATACATAGGTGATAAACAACAAAGAACCCAGCACCAATCCTGTGGCACTCCTCTATTACCACTCTCTGACTTCTCCCATAAAGCTAATACCTAATCCAATTTACTACCTCATCCTGAATGTTGGGTGACTGAACCTTCTTGACCAGCCTCCAATCGGGACCTTGTCAAATGTCTCACTAAGGTTCATGTAGATAGCATCAATTGCCTTGTCTTCATCCACTTTCCTGGTAACTTCCTCAAAAAACTGATGAAAATTGATTAGACATAACCTACCATGCACAAAGCCATGCTGATTATCTTTAATCCGTCCATTTCTATTCAAATACTTATACATCTGGTCCCCTAGAATATCTTCCAATAACTTTTTCATAATTGGTGTCAGATTTACCAGCCCATAATTTCCTGGTTTAGGTTTAGAGCCTTTTTTAAACAGCAGAGCAACATTGGCTATCCTCCAATCCTCTGGTATCCCTCCTGTTGCTAAGGATGTTTTAAATATCTTTGCTAGGGCCCCAGCAATTTCTGCACTTGCCTCCCGTGGGGTCTGAGGGAAGTCCTTGTCAGGCCCTGTGGATTTATCCACCCTGATTTGCCTCAGGGGAACAAACACCTTCTCTAGTGTAATCCATGATGATGCCACTTTGCCTTTACTCTTTATCTGTGTCCCGAGTAAATACAGACACAAAGAATTAATTTAAGATCTCCTCCATCTGTTTTAGCTCTACACATTCTGGTCTTCCAGAGGACCAATTTTGTCCCTTGGTCTTAATATATCTGTAGTATCCCTTAGGATTTCCTTCATCTTATCTGCTAGAGCAACTTCATGCCTTCTTTAAGCCCTCCTGTTTTCTTTCTTAAATGTTCTCTTACATTTCTTGTACTCTATAAGCACCTCATTTGTTCCTAGTTGCCTATACCTGCTATGCACCTCTTTTTTTCTCTTAACCAGGGCCTCAACATCTCTTGAAAACTAAGGTTCTCTGCATTTGTTATCTTTACCTTTTATTCTGATAGGCACATACAAGCTTTGTACTCTCAAAAATTCACCTTTGAAGGCCTCCCACTTTCCAAGTACACCTTTGCCAAAAAACAGCCTGTCCCAATCCACGCGCCAGATCATTTCTGATACCATCAAGAGTGGCCTTTCTCCAATTTAGAATCTCAACCCATGGACCAGGCCTATCTCTTAACATATTTACTTTGAAACTAATGGCATTGTGCTGTCTTGTTGTAAAGTGTTGCCCTACAAAAGCTTCTGTCACCTGCCCTGTCTCATTCCCTAATAGCAGATCCATTATCACATGCTCTTTTGTTGGGACTTCTACGTACTGATGAGGGAAACTTTCCTGACCACATTTAACAAACTCTATCCCATCTAGTCCTTTTCCTGTATGGGATTCCCAGTGAATATATGGAAAGTTAAAATCACCTACCATAACAACCTTATGTTTCTTTCAATAGTTTGCAGACTCTCTACAAATTTGTTCCCCTAAATCCCTTGGACTGTTGGGTGGTTCTGAAATATAGTTCCATTAACATGGTCATACCTTTCTTATTTCTCAAATCCACCCATAACACCTCACGAATCAAGTTCTCCAGTCTGCCCTGCTGTGACATATTTCCCGAGTGGTAATCCCATCCTTTCTTTTTTAATCCCTCCTGCCAGTCCGGCCCCTCTTGCAACCAAGTCTCACTAGTGGCCACAACATTGTAATTCCAGGTGTTGATCCAGGCCTGAGCTCATCCACCTTTCCTGCGATACTTCTTGCATTGAAGTATATGCATCTCAGGATACTAGTCGCTTCATGGTCAACCTTTTGATTCCGAACTTTGTCTGAGGTCTTTCCAACATCTGCCCCCACAACCCCTCCACTAACTGTTCTGGCAATTAGGTTCCTATCCCCCTGCATCTCTAGTTTAAACTCCATTGTGCAGCATTAACAAACTTTAGCGCTAGTTATTAATCTACTCCTTGGTTTTGCTGACACTGAGTAAGAGGTTGTTGCTGTGGCACTACTCAGCTAGATTTTCAATCTCCCTCCTTCATGCTGATTTGTCACCACCTTTGAGTTGGCCAGTGGCAGTGGTATCATCAGAAAACTTAAATATGGCATTGGAGCTGTGCTTAGCCACTCAGTCATAAGTATAAAGTGAGTAGAGCAGGAGTCTAAGCACACAGCTTTGTGATGCACCTGTGCTGATGGAGATTGTGGAGTTGCCAATCTGAACCGACTGGGGACTGCAAGTGAGGAAATCAAGGATTCAATTGCACAAGGAGGTGTTGAGGCCAAGGTCTTGAAGCTTTATTGATTAGTTTTGAGGGGATGTTGGTATTGAATGCTGAGCTGTAGCCATTAAAGAGCATCCTCGTGTGTACATCTTTGCTGTCCAGATGTTCCAGGGTTGAGTGAAGAGCCAATGATTCTAGTTGATAGCTGATTCCTAAATTACTGCCCTGCCCTTCAATCTATCTCTTCCAAACTAAAAAAAAAATTTTGTAAGATTTCAATTCAATACCTTATAATGTTATCAGTTTCAACCTTAATCGTAGTTTCTGCTGTTCCCCTTCCCTCCCGATCTTTAAGATTGACACATTTAAATTTTTCCCCAGTAAGTGGGAGACGGCATACAATCCGGGATTCTTACTAGTAGCTTGAAAAACAATTTCCTTTTGCATTGAGGCCCTTTTAAATGTTTTTCTCATTCATATATTGCCAAAACAAAGCTGCCAAAGAAGCAATTATTTTGGTGTCCTGATCAAGTATTTGGCCAGCTGAAATGTTCATTGAGGTAAAGAATGTAGAGTATAACAAGTTACCCTACCCTTTGCCCTTTACCCATTTTTCTTCTAGTCTTCAAAGTTGCCAATGTAATTTCTGAGTAAGACAATGAAATTAGAATCATTTTGATAGCACTGTGACCCAAGAACGAATTTTGCATGGATTGATTCCAGCCTGATGTGAATGCTGATTGCAGGTTGAGGGTCAGTGAATTTCTCCTCAGTGCCACCACTTTTGCTGGTTTCTTGCAGGAGACGGTGCGTGGCGATTGAGAGCTGATGTAAACAGAAAAATAAACAAAGAAAGAAAACAGAATTTAAAGAATAAAATTGAGCTGTGTCATCACAAGAAGGCAAAGAAGTGAGTGACTGGTTGAAATTAGCACAAGGGGGAGGAGGTGACCAGTGTATCTAGTAACTTGAGGGAGTGACCCATAACTCTGCTCAATTAAGCATTGTGGTGGAAAATGTGAAATATAGGTGTTAAAACTCAGAATTGTGGGTAGGACAACTTTAGACTGAGATGTGATTTAGTGAAGGTGGATTGCTGATTAATCAGTGTCAGTGCAATGGGAGTTCAAAGACTTCAGAGTAAATACATTTCCACAACGGAAAAGAGTAGGGCAGCCGCATCAATTTAGCAACCACAGAAATGATTATTTGCTCCCCTGACTTGATAGTCTCTACTCTTTTTGATTTCATCTCCTGGATCCATGACTGGATGTGGGCATAGCATTTCCATCGTTCTGTTCTGAGCCATGGCATCCACGCTTCCAATTCACTGCCATTTCCTCATTATAACAGGCTGAAGTACTTCCGGCTCATCCCTGGGTGTACCAAACCCATTGCTCAATATGAACAGCTGGCGATGGACAGTAGATAATAGCTCTTTCTACAGCATCTACATTTTGAAAATAAGTAAGAAAACATCGCAATGTAAAAATTAAAGTAAAACAAATTGATAAGGTTAAAGAGAAATCAAAATACATAATCAGACTGAGAGAGAAAAGTCACAAAATGATTAGTTTAAGCAAATGAATATTTTTTGTAGAAACCTTTTTATCTTTGATATTTTACTCATTGGTTACCTTAGAAAAAAGTTAGTAACAGCTGTATTGTAAAGGAAGTACATTATGTTTAATTGCAATGTGCTGTTTCAAAATGTGCTTTGGCCTGTGATAGACACAGAGAAAAATAACCAGCATTCAGAAGCATCTGGTACAATTAGGAAGATAGGCTAAGAACGCAAATAGATTTTAATGTTTGCTACATATAGGAAACTGCACTTTGGAACAGGAAGTGTGCACATGATAAAGCAGAGTGCATTAGCAGAAATGAGAAAGGACTTGAATATAATTATGGATCCATGTACGATATGTACATACGATACGGTCCTGAAAGGAGAATATAGGGAGTTAGGAAGAGAGTTGAGAAAAAGGACCGCAAAGGTAGTAATCTTGGGATTACTGCCTGTGCCATGTGACAGTGAGAATAGGAATGCAATGAGGTGGAGGATAAATGTGTGGCTGAGGGATTGGAGCAGGGGGCAGGGATTCAAGATTTTGGATCATTGGGACCTCTTTTGGCGCAGGTATGACCTGTTCAAAAAGGACGGGTTACACTTGAATCCTAGGGGGACCAATATCCTGGCGGGGAGATTTGCGAGGGCTACTGAGGTGACTTTAAACTAGAATGGTTGGGGGGTGGGAATCAAATTAAAGAGACTAGGAGAGAGGAGGTTAGTTCACAACAGGGGGATGGGAACAAGTGCAGAGAGACAGAGGGGTGTAAAATGAGGGTAGAAGCAAAAAGTAGTAAGGTGAAAAGTAAAAGTGGCAGGCCGGCAAATCCAGGGCAAAAATCAAAAAGGGCCACTTTTCAACATAATTGTATAAGGGCTAAGAGTGTTGTAAAAGCAAGCCTGAAGGCTTTGTGTGTCAATGCAAGGAGCATTCATAACAAGGTGGATGAATTAAAAGTGCAGATTGTTATTAATGAATATGATATAGTTGGGATCACAGAGACATGGCTCCAGGGTGACCAGCGATGGGAGCTCAACGTTCAGGGATATTCAATATTCAGGAGGGATAGACATGAAAGAAAAGGAGGTGGGGTAGCATTGCTGGTTAGAGAGGAGATTAACGCAATAGAAAGGAAGGACATTAGCCGGGAGGATGTGGAATCGATATGGGTAGAGCTGCATAACACTAAGGGGCAGAAAACGCTGGTGGGAGTTGTGTATAGGCCATCTAACAGTAGTAGTGAGGTTGGGGATGGTATTAAACAGGAAATTAGAAATGTGTGCAATAAAGGAACAGCAGTTATAATGGGTGACTTCAATCTACATATAGATTGGGTAAACCAAATTGGTAAGGGTGCTGAGGAAGAGGATTTCTTGGAATGTATGCAGGATGGTTTTTTGAACCAACATGTCGAGGAACCAACTAGACAGCAGGCTATTCTAGACTGGGTATTGAGCAATGAGGAAGGGTTAATTAGCAATCTTGTGAGATTGTGAGGTTGTGAGAGGCCCCTTGGGTAAGAGTGACCATAATATGGTGAAATTCTTTATTAAGATGGAGAGTGACATAGTTAATTCAGAAACAAAGGTTCTGAACTTAAAAGAAGGATAACTTTGAAGGTATGAGGTGTGAATTATCTAAGATATACTGGCAAATGACACTTAAAGGGTTGATGGTGGATATGCAATGGCAAGCATTTAAAGATCGCATGGATGAACTACAACAATTGTTCATCCCAGTTTGGCAAAAGAATAAATCAAGGAAGGTAGTGCACCCATGGCTGACAAGGGAAATTAGGGATAGTATCAATTCCAAAGAAGATGCATACAAATTAGCCAGAAAAAGTGGCTCACCTGAGGACTGGGAGAAATTCAGAGTCCAGCAGAGGAGGACAAAGGGCTTAATTAGGAAGGGGAAAAAGGATTATGAGAGAAAACTTGGCAGGGAACATAAAAAACTGACTGTAAAAGCTTTTATAGATATGTAAAAAGAAAGAGATTGGTTAAGACAAATGTAGGTCCCCTACAGACAGAAACGGTGAATTGATTATGGGGAGCAAGGACATGGCAGACCAATTTAATAACCACTTTGGTTCTGTCTTCACTAAGGAGGACATAAATAATCTTCCGGAAATAGTAGGGGACAGAGAGTCCAGTGAGATGGAGGAACTGAGGGACATACATGTTAGTAGGGAAGTGGTGTTAGGTAAATCGAAGGGATTAAAGGCAGATAAATCCCCAGGGCCAGATGGTCTGCATCCCAGAGCGCTTAAGGAAGTAGCCCAAGAAATAATGGATGCGTTAGTGATAATTTTTCAAAACTCTTTAGATTCTGGACTAGTTCCTGAGGATTGGAGGGTGGCTAATGTAACCCCACTTTTTAAAAAAGGAGGGAGAGAGAAACCGGGGAATTATAGACCGGTTAGCCTAACGTCGGTGGTGGAGAAAATGCCAGAGTCAGTTATCAAAGATGTGATAACAGCACATTTGGAAAGCGGTGAAATCATTGGACAAAGTCAGCATGGATTTGTGAAAGGAAAATCATGTCTGATGAATCTCATAGAATTTTTTTAAGGATGTAACTAGTAGAGTGGATAGGGGAGAACCAGTGGATGTGGTATATTTGGATTTTCAAAAGGCTTTTGACAAGGTCCCACACAGGAGATTAGTGTGCAAACTTAAAGCACACGGTATTGGGGGTATGGTATTGATGTGGATAGAGAATTGGTTGGCAGACAGGAAGCAAAGAGTGGGAATAAACGGGACCTTTTTAGAATGGCAGGCAGTGACTAGTGGGGTACCGCAAGGCTCAGTGCTGGGAACCCAGTTGTTTACAATATATATTAATGACTTAGATGAGGGAATTAAATGCAGCATCTCCAAGTTTGCGGATGACACGAAGCTGGGTGGCAGTGTTAGCTGTGAGGAGGATGCTAAGAGGATGCAGGGTGACTTGGATAGGTTAGGTGAGTGGGCAAATTCATGGCAGATGCAATTTAATGTGGATAAATGTGAGGTTATCCACTTTGGTGGCAAAAACAGGAAAACAGATTATTATCTGAATGGTGGCCGATTAGGAAAAGGGGAGGTGCAACAAGACCTGGGTGTCATTATACACCAGTCATTGAAAGTGGGCATGCAGGTACAGCAGGCAGTGAAAAAGGCGAATGGTATGCTGGCATTCATAGCAAGAGGATTTGAGTACAGGAGCAGGGAGGTACTACTGCAGTTGTACAAGGCCTTGGTGAGACCACACCTGGAGTATTGTGTGCAGTTTTGGTCCCCTAATCTGAGGAAAGACATCCTTGCCATAGAGGGGGTACAAAGAAGGTTCACCAGATTGATTCCTGGGATGGCAGGACTTTCATATTGACTAGGACTAGGATCGACTAGGCTTATACTCGTTGGAATTTAGAAGATTGAGGGGGGATCTTATTGAAACATATAAAACCCTAAAGGGATTGGACAGGCTAGATGCAGGAAGATTGTTCCCAATGTTGGGGAAGTCCAGAACAAGGGGTCACAGTTTGAGGATAAAGGGGAATCCTTTTCGGACCGAGATTAGGAAAAACTTCTTCACACAGAGAGTGGTGAATCTGTGGAATTCTCTGCCACAGGAAACAGCTGAGGCCAGTTCATTGGCTATATTTAAGAGGGAATTAGATATGGCCCTTGTGGCTAAAGGGATCAGGGGGTTTGGGGGGAAGGCTGGTACAGGGATCTGAGTTGGATGATCGGCCATGATCATACTGAATGGCGGTGCAGGCTTGAAGGGCCGAATGGCCTACTCCTGCACCTATTTTCTATATTTCTATGTTTCTATGTTTAAGGTCAATGTACAGCTTTTATCAAAGAATTAGTTAAATGCTGACATGTACTTGGCTGTAAATTGAGTATTGTATTCTTGCGAGAGTAATTGGTTCTGTCAGCTTTTAAAAAAGTGAGGTAAATATTTGAATGATAGATTTAGTCTAAAATGATCAGATATGATGCACTAAGTCTAGGGATAGATTAGGAAGATGTACCATATATATAGAGAGAAAAGTTTGAATAACAGTGAGGTATAATGTATCATTCCATTTGGTTTAGGAATATATTGCGGGACGGGGAGGAACTAAGTGTAGTCACTATTATCAAGGAGGTGATGCTTGGGGAGTTGAAAGATCCGAAGGTGGATAAGTCACATGGACCAGATGGACTACATCAGAGGATTCTGAAAGAGGAAGCTGAAAAGATTGTGAAGGCACCTTTCAAGATCACTAGAGTCAGGAATAGTTCCATAGGATTTGAAAATTGCAAATGCCACTCGATTCTTTAAGAATGGAAGGAGGAAAAGGCAGAAAATTTCAGGCTGACTAGTCCGACCTCAACGGTTGGTAGGGTTTTTGAGTTCATAATTAAGAATGAAGTTTTGAGGTACTTGAAAGCACACGTTAACATAGGACAAAGTTAGCATAGTTTCCTTGGGGGGCGGAATCTTGCTTGGCAAAAATGTTGGAATTCTTTGAAGAAGTTAAAGTGTCCATTAATCGCCGATTAAAGCATCGAGGGAGATTGAGAACATTGAGGCGAATGTGGATGGCGAGCGTGAGTTCAGTACTGCTGCTGGAGAATGAATCTGAGAGTGGCCTATCGCTGGGTGGCTCCCTGTGGCTGGCGGGTAGGCCCCTCTGCCTTGTGTGGAGTCCCCCTCTTTCGATGAATGTTGGTGATATCAGAGGATGGTAGCGAGGTTCTGTGTTTATGGATTGGACTATTGCGTTTCTGGACTGTAGACTTTTTTCAAATTATCGCTTTTATATTCTGTGTTTTTATCACCCGTTCCTTTTCCATTTTATTGTGCAAGAGGAGAGGTCTTTGGGATTTGATGTTCTGTTACTTTTTTTGTGCGGAGGAGTGGTTGTTTTTAGGGAGTCAATGTTCTTGTTCCGTTTTTGTGTGGGTTTGATGATCGGGATGCCATTCTTTTTTGTATGGGGGGTGGGGTTGATGGATTTCTCTGAATGACTTTCATGCTCTTTCTTTGTTTCGTGGCTATCTGGAGAAATACAGATTTCAGAACTGTATATGGATACATGCTTTGATAATAAATGAACTTTTGAAATAATGAGCAGATAGACAAAGGGGAGGCAATGGATGTTGCTCACTTGGACTTTCAGAAGGCCTGTAGCAAGTTGCTGCACATGAGGATGCTAACTAAGATAGGAGCCCATATTATTAGAGGAACATAGTAGTATTGATAAAAGATTGGTTGACTGGCAGAAGGCAAAGAACGCAAGTAAAGGGGGCATTATCTGGTTGACTACCAGTGACTATTAGTTTTCCATAGGAGTTGGTGTTTGGTCAACAATCTTTCATGTAACAGTATAGTTAATAATCTGGATGGTGTAGTTGATGGCTTTGTGGCCGTATTTGCAGATGATCCAAAGATAGGTGGAGGGGCAAGTGGTGTTGGAAGAAGGGAGTCTACAGATGGACTAGTTGGGAAACTGAGCAAAGAACTGGCAGATGGAATTACAGCATAGGGAAGAGTGTGGAATGAATAAAGGCATAGACTACTTTCTAAATGGAAAGAAGATTCAGAAGTCAGAGGTGCAAGGGGTCTTGGGAATCCTAATGCAGGATTCTCTAAAGGTTAACTTGCACGCTGAGTCAGAAATAAGGAAGGCAAATACAATGTTAGCATTCATTTTGAGAGGACTAGAATATACATGAACGGATGTGGAGAGGGTTCAGAGGAGGTTCACAAGAATGATTTTAGGGGTGCAATGCTTGAGGAGCATGTTGATGGTTCTGAGTACGTACTTGCTGGAGATTTAGAAGAATGAAGCTGGGAATCTCTTTGAAGAGGATTTTCTTTAACCAGAAGGTGGTGAATCTGTGGAATTCATTTCCACAGTCAGCTGTGGAAGCCAGGTTATTGGGTATGTGTTGGAGGGATTCAGTAGGTCAGGCAACATCTATGGAGAAGATGCAGGTATTTTGAGAGCAGAAGTTGATGGGTTCTTGGTAGTAAGAGTGTCAAAGGTTACGGGAGGGGAGGGGAGGCAGTACAATGGGGTTGAGAGGGAAAAGTAGATCACTCATGATTGACTATTGGTGTGAATTTGATGGGCCAGGTAGCCTAATTCTGTTCCTATGTGACATGGTCTTATTGTCTTATATGAATAACTTTCTTTTCACGCTTTGAATTAGCTGTGGTAGCCTTTATTGGGTGTATTTTCTTAAAATTATTCTAAAAATAATCTGAAGTGATTTCATTTTTTTTGGTTCCTTGAATAATCAACATGTTGTATTGATGTGTAATTATAATAGAAGAATCCTTCTTTCCAATTGAAGAAATGACAAATTGATTTCCTCTTTCATGCCCACACGCTACATGACTTTATTGTCATAGTTGTAAATAGTTAGTGTGTTAAACAGATTGCATATCTTTATATATGCTCTCTTAAATTAGCACATTTATTTTAAAAATGTTGCACATTAGCACTAAATTCCTCTTTGTTTTGAGATCCTGCTAAGGGAATACAGTGCCACAGCATGTGGTACTCCACTTCTGAAATTCATGCCATTTATTTAAGTAGAACGAAACCAAGAAAGTAGAGTATGCTGTACAGACACTGCTGTCTATATATACGTATTTAGTCCAAACAACAAAGTTACATTTCAACGCCTCTGTATTCCTGAGTGTGTACTCATTCAACTTTTGTGATACTCATTGGAAAAGCTATCCTGACCAATTGGACAAAATTGCCCCCTGAAACAATTATGCCATAACTATCCCAGAGGGAAAAAAATCCATGAGATTAACACAGAACTACTAATGGAACAATTCTTTATGGCATTCTACTCTCACTCCCAAGTGATGTTAAGCAGGACATTCCACAATAACACATTTTTCCTTCTTTATTTCCTTCATCTACCTCTTTGCTCCTTCTCCCCAATTACTGTCACATTAACCTACACATTGTGATTTCCTTGAAAGAAGCATTTTACGGCACAGTGTTAGGTAATCTTTCTGCAAGTACTTTCAAGTTCAGAGAACACACACACGAGTCCCCACTAAGGGGTCAGCATTGGAAAGGATAAGCAGCTTCAGTTTTCTGGACATCAACACCTCAGAGGATCTATCCTGGGCCCAGTACGTTGATGCAATATTGAAGAAGGCCTGCCACAATAGCTATATTTCATTAAGAGTCTGAGATTTAGTACGTCAACAAAGACTCCAGCAAGTTTCAACAGGTGTACTGTGGAGAGTATTCTGACTGGCTGCGTTACCGTCTGGCGTGGAGGCTCCGATGTGCAAGATTGAATAGGGCTGCAGGGAGGTGTAGTCTCGACCAGCTCCACCATGGGTACAAGCCTCCCCTTCATCACGGACATTTTCAAAGAGCAGTGCCTCACACAGGCAGAATCCATCATTAAGGACCTTACTGTCTGGGACATGTCCTCTTTTCATTCCTACCGTGGGGGAGCAGGTCAGGAGCCTGATGACCCACACTCAGCATTTTAGGAACAGCTTCTTCTTCTTCTCCATTCAGATTTCTGAACAGTCCTGGAAAACTGCATCACTGTTCGTCTTTTACACTATTTATTTATTTGTAACTTATAGTAATTTTTATGTCACGCACTGTACTGCTGCATCAAAACAACAAATATCACGACATATGTCAGTGGTAGCAAACCTTATTCTGATTCTGATTCTGACAGCTGTTGCCTCTGCTAGTGCAAATGAGAACTAGGATTCAAAACCTTACAGTTATTGGAAAGGTTCTAGGAGCTGACATTCTCAACCTGAAGAGAACTGGAGAGAGGCGACTGTAATAACACGCACTAAGTGTTCATACAGCAGATGATGAGAACACAGGGTGGAGTGTTTCATGATCTGCGTGTCTCAGAAAAGGATCAAAGGATTGTGAGCAGAAGAGGAATGAGAGGCAAATGGCTCAAGGAAAAGCCCTGAATGTATTGGAGTTCTGAGTATTGCAGAGGGACCCTTTTCCACAGAGCCAAAATGCTAACGTTATGGAATTGGTTTATTATTGTCACATGTACAGTGAAAAAATTGTCATGCATACTGTTCATACAGATCAAATCATATACAGTGCATTGAGGCAGGAGAAATGAAAACAGTAACACAATGCGAATAGTTATTGAGGATTATAAATTTAGATTCCAAAGGGGGGCAAATGGTCATTTTTGCAATTGCAGAGGTGATTACAGAATTGAATATTGACTCCCTGGTGCTAGAGTGAAGAATATTGCTGAACAGCTGCTGCAGACTCTATGGGACAGGTCATGGCTGAGAAAGGAACAGAGAAGAAATTGTTCGAGCAGATTTTAAGGAGTTAAAGAAATTTAAAAATCAGAACCTCCGTTGTATAATCTCCAGATTACTCAATGTTACATGTGCCAGTGAATATAGAAACAGCAAGGAAGCTCAGACAACTGACTGACCGAAGAGACAGTGAAGCAGGGAGGGTCTAAGATTCTTGGGCTGCTGTAATCAGTTCCTCAGGAAGTGAGATCTGTACAGGTCCAATAGGTTGCTATATGGACTGGAAGCGCATCACCTGATGGGAAGGTTTAAAAGCTGCTGATGACGTTAGTGGGATTGTGCAAAGTCACGGCTATCAGTGAAAATAAAAAAAGATGAAGAAAGGATTCAGAGAGATAAATAGCATCAACCCTAGTGTTAGAAAGTTTTGAGACAGAACCAGCTGAAGTGAGAGGACAAGAATATCTAAGGAGAGTTTCTAAAAGTGCATGTTACAAGCTTGTTGAGCTGCTGGAACACACTCCTGGAATTGTGATGCTGTGGCTGAAAAAACAACAAGGAAGTGTTTTATTTGACTGTACAGTGGGGGAAATAGAGAAAGGCAAAAAGGAGGTGGAGGGGCAATTTTGATTTCAAAGAATATCGCACTGCTGAAGAGACAAGATGCCTTGAAAAGTCAAGGACAAATTTATCTGTTTCAAGTCAAGAAACAACAGGGATGCAGTTACAGTGCTGGGGCAGCTGTCTTGGCTGCCAACCAAGGGAAGATACAGAGGACTAAAGTGGCATGGAAATTGCAGAGATGTGCAGAAACATAAGACCATAAGACATAGAAACAGAATTAGGCCATTCAGCCCATCGAGTCTGCTCCGCCATTCCATCATGGCTGATCCTGGAGCCCACTCAACCCCATGCACCTGTCTTCTCGCCATATGCTTTGATGCCCTGACCAATCAGGAAATGATCAATTTCTGCCTTAAATATACCCACGGACTTGGCCTCCACTGCAGTCTGTGGCAGAGCATTCCACAGATTCACTACTCTCTGGCTAAAAAAATTCCTCCTTACCTCGGCTGTAAAGGTCGCCCCCTCAAAGCAGGAGGTAAGAGGGCAAAGACTGCATGCATTAGAGGTGGGGGGAGAGAGAGAGAGATACAGTATATATTCAGTTAACCAAATATAGACAGGAAATGAAGGATAGCAGTAATGTTAGATGCAAAGAAAGAGAACAGTTTCTTTTGGTTGCCTAGAAGAACCTTTCCTGATCAGTTTGTTTCTGCCCCATTGTGGAAGGAGACATTGCTGGACTTGTTTTCAGGAAATGAGCCAGGTCAAGTGGAGTGGTATCAGTGGGGCAACATCAAACAGAAGGCAAAGAAAGATCATGAACATACGTGGCAGCAAACTGAAAAGAAAATACAAAAATACTCCATAAGCATGTGAATTAGAGAAGTTTGAAATGGGAGGCAAATGATGGAGCCTGACAAAGACCAAAAAAGAAATCTATTTATGGAGGCAGAGGGCATGGTTGAGGTTCAAAATGAATATTTCACATCAGTCTTCATCAAAAGGAAATGCTTTTGGATGCCTGGCAAAGGAAAATGTGATTAAGATTCTTGATGGCCTGATGAAGAAGTGTTGGCAGGTTACTCACACTTAAGGTGATAAATCATCTGGATCCTAGTTTGCTAAAGGAAGTAAAGTTAATCTGAAACATTTACTGCTTCTCTTTCCATAGATACAGCCTGATCTGCTGAGTGTTTCCAGCATTTTCTTTTTTTTAAAATTTCAGATTTCCAGCATCTGCATTTGTTTTGATTTCCATTAGTGTTATCTACCTGAAGAATATGGCCAAATTATCAGATAACACACAAAATATGTGGTTGAAACATACATAAAAGCACCCTTTGTCTTGGAAACTAATTTCAAAATAGTTTGGAAATTAATTTTAGACTTTAAGACCATAAGATATAGGTATAGAAGTAGGCTATTCGGCCCATCAAGTCTGCTCTGCCATTCAATCATGGGCTGATCCAATTCTTCCAGTCATCCCCACTCCCCTACCTGCTCCCCATACCCTTTGATGCCCTGGCTAATCAAGAACCTATCTATCTCTGCCTTAAATACACCCAATGACTTGTCCTCCTCAGCCACTCGTGGCAACAAATTCCACAGATTTACCACCCTCTGACTAAAGTAATTTCTCTGCATCTCAGTTCTAAAAGGACGTCCTTCAATCCTGAAGTCATGCCCTCTTGTCCTAGAATCCCCTATCATGGGAAATAACTTTGCCATATCTAATCTGTTCAAGCCTTTTAACATTCTGAATGTTTCTATGAGATCCCTCCCATTCTCCTGAACTCCAGGGAATACAGCCCAAGAGTTGCCAGACATTCCTCATTGGTAACCCTTTCATTCCTGGAATCATTCTCGTGAATCTTCTCTGAACCTTCTCCAATGAGATTTAGCATTCATTTGAAAACTAGAATATAAAATATAAATATAAACTAGAATATAAAAGCAACGGTGTAATGTTGAAACTTTATAAGGCACTGGTGAGGCCTCACTTGGAGTATTTTGAACAGGTCTGGGCCCCTTATCATAGAAAGTATGTGCTGAAATTGGAGAGGATTCAAAGGAGGTTCATGAAAATGATTCCTGGTTTGAATGGCTTGTCATATGAAGAGTGTTGTTTTTTGGCTCTGGGCCTGTATTCTCCAGAATTCAGAAGAATGAGGGTGACTTCAATGAAACCTATTGAATGGTGAAAGGAACGCAAACAACAAGAATTCTGCAGATGCTGGAAATTCAAGCAACACACATCAAAGTTGCTGGTGAACACAGCAAGCCAGGCAGCATCTGTAGGAAGAGGTGCAGTCGACGTTGCAGGCCGAGACCCTTCGTTAGTCCTGACGAAGGGTCTCGGCCTGAAACGTCGACTGCACCTCTTCCTACAGATGCTGCCTGGCCTGCTGCATTCACCAGCAACTTTGATGTGTGTTGAATGGTGAAGGGTCTTGACAGAGTGGATGTGGAGAGGATGGTTCCAGTGCTGAGAGAGCCTAGGACCAGAGGACAGTGCCTCAAAATAGAGGGGTGTCATTTTAGAATGGGGGTATTTCTTTAGCCAGAGGGTGGTGAATCTGTGGAATTCTTTGCCACAGGCAGCTGTGGAGGCCACCTCTGTATGTATATTTAAGGCCGAGATTGATAGATTCTTGACTGGTCAGGGCAAGAAGGGATGTGGGGAGAAGGCAGGAGATTGGGGTTGAGAGGCAAAATGGATCAGTCATGATGAAATGGCACAGCAGACTTGATGGGACAGATGGCCTAAATCTGGTACTATGTCTTATGGAAACAGAATTAGCAAATTATTCGCTTGGGCATAATTATAAATGTTAACAAGCCCATAAACTTGCTCATGCTCATCTGTCAGATGCACGTATATGTCTTTATCCATGCAATTTATAAACCAAGGGAAAAAATTCTTACAAATTATGTGCATATGTAGTCATATTCTATTTTGCCAGCATTTTCCGATGTCAGATGCAGCCAGCAGATTCAATAACTATTTTTTGTTGGCACAAATTGGTGTTTTTGGCAGTTAAGTGTTCTTGGCTCTGAAATCTCGAGCCCACTTCAAACCTTGCAGCATTATGGGGAACAACACACATCAAAGTTGCTGGTGAATGCAGCAGGCCAGGCAGCATCTGTAGGAAGAGGTGCAGTCGACGTTTCAGGCCGAGACCCTTCGTCAGGACTAACTGAAGGAAGAGTGAGTAAGGGATTTGAAAGTTGGAGGGGGAGGGGGAGATCCAAAATGATAGGAGAAGACAGGAGGGGGAGGGATAGAGCCAAGAGCTGGACGGGTGATTGGCAAACGGGATATCAGAGGATCATGGGACAGGAGGTCTGGGAAGAAAGACAAGGGGGGGGACCCAGAGGATGGGCAAGAGGTATATTCAGAGGGACAGAGGGAGAAAAAGGAGAGTGAGAGAAAGAATGTGTGCATAAAAATAAGTAACAGATGGGGTACGAGGGGGAGGTGGGGCCTTAGCGAAGTCGATGTTCATGCCATCAGGTTGGAGGCTACCCAGACGGAATATAAGGTGTTGTTCCTTCAACCTGAGTGTGGCTTCATCTTTACAGTAGAGGAGGCCGTGGATAGACATGTCAGAATGGGAATGGGATATGGAATTAAAATGTGTGGCCACTGGGAGATCCTGCTTTCTCTGGCGGACAGAGCGTAGATGTTCTGCAAAGCGGTCTCCCAGTCTGCGTCGGGTCTCGCCAATATATAAAAGGCCACATCGGGAGCACCGGATGCAGTATATCACCCCAGTCGACTCACAGGTGAAGTGTTGCCTCACCTGGAAGGACTGCTTGGGGCCCTGAATGGTGGTAAGGGAGGAAGTGTAAGGGCACGTGTAGCACTTGTTCCGCTTACAAGGATAAGTGCCAGGAGGGAGATCAGTGGGGAGGGATGGGGGGGATGAATGGACAAGGGAGTTGTGTAGGGAGCGATCCCTGTGGAATGCAGAGAGGAGGGGAAGGGAAAGATGTGCTTAGTGGTGGGATCCCGTTGGAGGTGGCGGAAGTTACGGAGAACAATATGTTGGACCCGGAGGCTGGTGGGGTGGTAGGTGAGGACCAGGGGAACCCTATTCCTAGTGGGGTGGCGGGAGGATGGAGTGAGAGCAGATGTTCGTGAAATGGGGGACTGTGATCTAAGTGACTTTGAGCGTGGAATGATCACTGGTGCCAGATGGAGTGGTTTAAGCACCTCAGAAACAGCTGATCTCCTGCAATTTTCACACACAATAGACTCTAGAGCTTGCAGAGACCGGTGCAAAGAAAAAGATCCAGTCAGAGGCAGTTCTGTAGGTGAAAATGCCTCATTAATGAGAGAGGTTAGGGGAGAATGGCCAGACTCGTGCAAACTGACAAGAAGGTGACAGTAACTCAGATAACCTAACAGCAGTGGTGTGCAGAAGAGCATCTCTGTATGTACATCACATTGGACCTTGAAGTGGATGGGCTACGGCTGCAGAAGGTCACACCGCATTCCACTCCTGCCACTGAGGGTATATTCACCACCGTCTGCACTCTATCAATACGTCTATCAAAGTGCTAACTGAAGATACAAATATACTGGGTAGTCAGGTCAAAATCTGGGACCTCCTTGAAGATTTGATCTTTGGGTGATTTTCTACGGGCTGTTATTCCCGTGGATAAATGAATCATCTGCTTTATACTAGGAGGATTAAAATGAAAGGCTGGAGGATAAGAAATACAAATATTGAACAGAAATGTTATGTACAAAGTACAATAGAGTAGTTCGCTGGTGTTGTGCTCAATAAAAAGTGTCATGTGGCATGGCAGACTCGACTGTTCTCATATTATTTTCCATTCAGCCGTTGGGAGAATGCAGTGATGGAGAGTGTACATTACCTTTTTGGGATGTCTGCTTTTCTTTCATTAGGTGTGTTTGTGCGTTGTTTCACCTCTGCAACAGCCGTGTAGGATCTATGGGTATTGACAGTTCAATGTGCTCAGGGGCAATCATAGCAAGGAAGTTGCCATGGTTACAGCTGGCACTCGTTGTGCAACGTGGTGAGAATGGGCGCACAGCTGTTTCACTTTCAAAGTGCTGGTGACTGAGAAATATTTCTGATCATTGCAGATATAGAATAAATTCCGCACTATTTATACAAAAGCAGCAAATGTTGGAAATGTTCAGCAGGCAACTTCTGTGGAGAGAGAAGTAAAGTTAACATTTCAGGTTGATGACCTTTCATTTATTGTGTATGTCTAGAAAATATTCTAACTCAAGTGGTCTTGTTATAGTAGGCTCTCAGAATGAAAATCAGGGTTATTATCACAGAGCTGTTGTGAAATTTGTTGTTTTGAGGCAGCAGTACAGTGCAAGATATAAAAAAAATAGAATATGTTATAATTAATAGATACATAGTGCAAAAAGGAAATAGTGAGTTTGTATTAATGGGTGCATGGTCCATTCAGAAATATGATGGCAGAGGTGAAGAAGCTGCTCTTAAATCACCTTGTGTTGGCCTTTCAGGCTCCTGCGCCATTTGATCCTGAAATGCAAAAGGAATAACTTTTGGAATCTGGACCTGTTCACCAAGCACATCCAACTTAAGAGCTTTTAGCCTTTGACTAGTATTTGTATTCCAAAAATATAACGAGAAAATGGTTCAATGGTTTCATTTAATATCACAGCATGTATGCAATACACAACCTGAAATTCTTACTCTTCACAGACAGGCACAAAAACAGATGAGAACCCCAAAGAATGAACATGAGAACCCTGCAGCCCCCTCTCCCCCCTCCCATGCACGAGGAGCAGCAAAGCATCAACATTCCTCCCTCCCCCTCTCTCACCCATTTCAGCAGGAAGCTTCAGCGCCCACCACCACCAAGCAAAAGAAAACCCCCCAAAGAAAGACCATGATCTGTAGTCCAGCAAAAAGCATTGTTTACCCAATAATTCGACCTGCTGCAGGTTCTCGTTCTCTGTCTCTCTCTCTCTGTCTCTCTCCTCTCTCCTTTCTCCTCTCTCCTCTCTCTCCTCTCTTTCTCACTAACAAGGAACAGAGAAGTGTCATCCATTCCACAGCAAGAGGGAGGCCAACAAACAGTCGCTGTTATGATGTTACAGCCTGCTGCGTCGCCTCTTATTTCGAGATCCTCCAACTCATGAATCGGCAGCAAGTACTCCCATACCATCAAGAGAACGGGAGGGGGAGTGAATGATTGCCAGAGTACAGAGGCCTTCGACGGCCACATCAGCCATTGCGATGTTCCGATTCTCCCGCGATGCCTCAGTCGGTGACGCTGGCATGGAGTTGGTCGTCCCACAGCGCTGCACAAGGTTGCACTCCAAAGGTGTGCGTCTTCCAGGCTGCTCCTGGATATGTTGAAAACGGCTGATCGCTGAGCTCCTGGGGCGGGAACGCATTCACTGTGAAAAACTGCAGTTTGAGTGCAGCTGCAGATCACAGCCACCCTGAAAAGGTAAAAAGAGACATTAAAGAGAAGAATTTAAGCAGTTTTCGCAGATGAGCTTGAAGAATCCACCATCTGGTGACATCTTAACTCTAAAAGTAAAGTAAAGGCATCAGTTAGTCTTGTGAGACCATGGATCTGTGCCTGGAAAGTCTTCACTCTCCAGGGCGCAGGCCTGGGCGAGGTTGTATGGAAGACCAGCAGTTTCCCATGTTGCAAGTCTCTCCTCTCCACGACACCAATGTTGTCCAAGGGAAAGGCATTAGGACCCATACGGTCTGGCACCAGTGTTGCCGCAGAGCAATGTCTGATTAAGTGCCTTGCTCAAGGTCACAACACGTTGCCTCAGCTGGGGCTCGAACTCATGACCTTCAGGTCGCTAGTTCAACGCCTTAACCACTTGGCCACGTGCCCACACACCTTAACTCTGCTCCCCTGCTAACTGAATAAATAAATATGATTTTAGCCTTTTTTTAAATTATACTTTTTACCTCATAAGTGACTGAAAGTTTTGTGATAAGCAAAATTGAACTCGCCTTGATTTAAATGAAGTGATCCCTTTTATCTCAAAATCATCCCATTAATTGCAGGGTGCAAGGTTATGTTCATAACTAAACAACTGCTGCCTAGTTTTAAATGTTCTGCTGCACCAAATATGCTATTACGTGCATCCTCAGTCATCATGGCTCCACCTTGAGCAGCCGTGCATTCGGTAGCCAAAACCCTGCGATGTGGAATTCCCTCGCTTCACCTCTTTCTTGCTTTTTCTTCCTTAAGACATTCCTTAAAACCAAACGATTTGAACAAGTTTTCTGTCATCTGCCTGAAAATCTTTAAGTGGTCTGGGGTCACATTTCATTTAATAAATCTCTGAACAGCCTTTTCTACATTTATGTTTAAATCAAATTATTAATTTAATAGTTTCAATATACCAAAGCTGCATCAGAGAACTTACAGAAAACAGAATCTTGGCATTTTGTTAAAACCTTGTCTACTGCATTTGGTGGCTCCTGACAGGGTCACCTCTATCTTGGTGAGACAAAGCGGAGACAAAGTGACCAATCGGCAGACCACCTGTGCTCTGTCCGTAACTATCACCCTGAATTCCCAACTGCATGCCACTTCAATTCCCTTTACTGTTTCCATTCCCATTATTCCTCCTCAGAGTTCTCCACTGCCAGGGTGAGGCCCAGTGCAGGCTAGAGGAACAACACCTCATATTCTGCCTACAACCCAATGGTATGAATGCTGAATTTTCCATTTGCAGGTCACCCTCACCCCCAGTTGTTTCTCTCTCTCTCTGTCTCTCGTCTGTGGCTGGTGGTATGTGCATTCCAGCTCGGTAGTCCAAGATAAAACAATAACACTGTGCAGAGTAAAAGTGTTATAGTTGTGGAGAAAGTGCAGTGCAGGTAGAAAGTAAGGTGCAATATCACAGTGAAGTAAATTGTGAGGTCAAGGGTCCATCTTATCGTACTTGGGAACCATTCATTAGTCTTATAACAGCAGGGTAGAAGCTGTCCTTGACCCCAGTGCCCAGTGTTTTCTGGAGGGGAGAGGCAGACATCCCACCCTGCAAAAACTCATTTCAGGGAGGTAACACCATCAATTTGCGGGAGACTCCCGGAACTTCTGGGAGAGGTGGGATGTCAGCAATAGAGTAGCTTCTTAGCAGCTAGCCAGCTAGTTTAAATAATGTTAGCTATGCTAATGAATGAATGACACCTGTTAAACTCACCTCAACACGTCTTTTACAGTCTTAACCCACCATGGGCAATAGAAAAGTCACTGTTGCAAACAGTGCAGCGAGCAACACTGTCATTATTTTTGACCCCTATTAGGCAGGGGTACACTTTAGGGTAGTCTGGGGTGATATACGTTTTATATTTTCTTTTTTTGGAACACTTTGCCATGGTGCTCTCTCATGCTCTCTCTTGTGGTTGCTCTCGTGTTCTCTCTTGCTTTCTCTCTCTCTCTCACTCGCTCTCAAAAAAATTGATTTCCGTGACATTGTATATAATTTGCGGGCATCAGGGAGTCACTATTAATATGCGGGAGAATCCCGGAACTTCCGGGAGAGGTGGGATGTCTGGAGAGGAGAAGAGAGAATGTCCGGGGTGGGTGGGGTCTTTGATTATACTGTCTGCTTTACTGAGGCACTGAGAAGTACAGACAGAACTTGTGGAGGGCTAGCTACTTTCTGTGATGTGCTGAGCTGTGTAGTCGAAAAGAAAGCATGACAGCGCTTCTGCTTACTTAGGAGACTGAGGAGATTCGACATGTCATCAAGAATCTTGACAAGCTTCTGTAGATGTGTGGTTGAAAGGGTATCGACTGGCTGCGTTATGGCCTGGTATGGGAACGCCAATGCCTTTGAGTAGAAAGTTCTACAAAAGGTAGTGAATTTGTCCCAGTACAACACGGGTAAATCCCTCACAACCATTGAGAACATCTACATGAAACATTGTCATAGAAAAGCAGCATCCATCATCAAAGATCCTCACCATACTTTTTTCTCACTACTGCCATCAGGTAGAAGCTACAAGAGCCTCCAGACTTGCACCACCAGGTACTACCCCTCAACCATCAGGCTCGTGAACAAAAGGGGATAACTACACTCATTCTACTTCTGGTGTTCCCACAACCAATGGTCTTACTTTAAGGACTCTTTATCCTGTTATTTCACGCACTCGTTATTTATCTTTATTTGCATTTGCACAGTTTGTTGTTTATAGATCCTGCTTACAGTTTACAGTTATGGTTCTATAGATTTGCTAAGCAGGAAAGAGAATTTCAGGGTTGTAGGTGGTGACATGTACTCAGATAATTAATTTTACTTTCAACTTCTTGTGCACAAGGTTCTTGCAGACCAGTTGCCATGCCGAGCGGTGATGCAGCTAGATAGGACTATTTCTGAGGTGCATTAATAAAAATTGGTTATGGTCAAAGGAAATATGCCAATTTTATTTATCCTGCTGAGGAAGTAGAGGTGTTGCTGAACTTTCTTGGTCATGAAGGCAAGTTGTTTGGACCACAATAGACTATTGATGATGTTTCCTCCTGGGAAGCTGAATCTCCCAACCCTCATGACCTCAGCACCATTGACATGCAGGAGCATGTCTGCTGTTTCTCTTTCTGAAGCCAATAAACAGCTCTTTTAGTTTCCTGACAAGGGACCAACATGTGAGTGCCATCATAAATCACAGCGCCTCTACTCTCTTAGAAATTTGCGTAGAATGTTATCTCAAACTTTGACAGACTTGGTGGATGCAGCTCAGTCCATCACAGGGAAAGCCCTCCCCATCATCAAGGATCACCATCACACTGATTATGCTCTCTTCTTGCTACTACCATCAGTCAGGAGGTACTGGAGCCTTACATCCCACACCACCAGGTTCAGGAGCAGTTATTACCTTACAGCCATCAGGTTCCTGAACCAGTGTTGATAACATCACTCACCACAACTCTGAACTAACTCTACAACCTACAGGCTCTACTTCAATTACTCTACAGCTCAGTGTTATTTACATATTTTAATTATTTGCATGATTTGCCTTTTTTTGTATATTGGTTGTTTGTCAGTCTCGGTTATTTATGTTTTTTTCCATAAATTCTTTTGTATTTCTTTGTACTCCTGTGAATGCCTGCAAGGAAACAGATGTCAAGATAACATATGGTTACATATACTGCAGGGTGGCCAAGTGGTTAGGGCGTTGGGCTCATGATCTGAAGGTCATGGGTTCGAGTCTCGGCCAGGGCAGCGTGTTGTGTCTTTGAGCAAGGCACTGCTCCCGTCCACCCAGCTGAAAATGGGTACTGGCAAATGCTGGGGGTTAACCTCGAGATTGACTGGCGACCCATCTGGATGTGACTTCACGCCACAGAAACCGGCATAAGCACTGGCCCAATGGGCCACAAGGGTCGGGACAGACTTTAACATATACTGCAGGAGGCAGATAACTGGGTGACTGCCTGAAAGGGAACAGGCACCCAGTGCAGAGTACCCCTGTGGCTGTTCCCTCAATAGTAAGTATTACCACTTTGTTGAGGGCAGGGGGATGACCTACCAGGTAGCTGCAGTGACTGGGTCTCTGGTGCTGTGGCTTAGAAGAGAAGAGAGGTGAAGGGAGCTGCAGTAGTGATAGTGGATTCCATAGTTTGAGGAATAGAGGCGAGATTCTGTGGACGCGATAGAGACACCTGGATGGTATGTTGCCTCCCAGGTGCTAGGGGCAGGGATGTCTCAGATGGGATCCACGGCACTCTCAAGGTGAGCAGCCAGAAATCTTGGTGCAAATTGGCACCAATGGTAGGAAAGGTGAGGAAGCCCTGAAGAGAGATTTTAGGGAGCTAGGTAGAAAGCTGAAAATAAGGACCTCCAGGGTAGTAATCTCCAGATTGCTGCCTGTGCCACGCACTGGTGAGGATAAGAATAGGATGATTCGGCAGATGAATGCGTGGCTGAGGAACCATTGCAGGGGGCAGGGTTTCAGACTTCTGGATCATTGGGATTTCTTCTGGGGAAGGTATGACCTGTACAAAAGGGACAGATTACATCTGAACCCAAAGAGAACAATATCCTTGTGGCCAGGCTGCTAGGGGTTTTTTGGGGGGGGGTTTAAGCTAAATTGGCAGGGGATAGGGATGGGAATGATAGGACCAAGGGTGAGGTAGTTGATGTACAGAGGCAGTGTGTAGTGAGACTGCGAGCAAGGAGAGGCTGATGCTAGGGCAGAATTGCAGTGAATGAGATGAGTTGTAATGCAAAAAAGGGACAAAATTGAAAAGGGTGATGAATACAGGACTGAAGGTGATATATTTGAATGCATGCTGTGTACAGAATAAGGTAGATGAACTTGTAGCACAGTTAGAGACTGGCATGTATGGGCATCGCAGAATTGTGGCTGAAAGAATATTATAGTTGGGAGCTTAACGTCCAAGGATTGAAAGGACAGGCAGGTAGACCGAGAGGGTAGGGTGGCTCAGCTGGTAAAAAATGAAATCAAAACCTTAGAAAGAGGTGACGTAGGATTGGAAGGTGTAGAATTGTTGTGGGTAGAGCTAGGAAACTGCAGGCATAAAAAGACCCTGATGGGAGTTATATATGGACCTCCAAACAGTAGTAAAGATGTGGTCTACAAATTACAACAGGAGAGAGAAAATACATCTCAAAAGGGCAATGTTACGATTGTCATGGGGGCTTTCAATATGCACGCGGATTGGGAAAGTCAAGTTGGTGTTGGATCCAACGAGGAGGAGTTTGTAGGATACTTGCGAGATGGCTTTTTAGAACATCTTGTGGTTGAGCCCACGAGGGGATCAACTATTCAGGACTGGGTGTTGTGCAATGATCTGGAACTGAGGGCTTAAGGTACAGGAACCTTTAGGGGATATTGATCATAATATGATAGAATTCACCCTGCAACTTGAGAAGGAGAAGCTAAAGTCAGTTGTATGAGTGTTACAGTCCAGTAAAGGGAATTACAGAAGCTGGCCAAAATTGATTGGAAGGGAACATGGATATTAGCAGAGTACCATATTTGCTACCCTTTTTGATTTTGCATGCCTAATGTACTGATACTCACCCTGTTGGCTGTGACCATGTCCCATCACCTGCCTGTCCTTCCTGACAGTCAGACTGCACGCTATCTTTACATTTTTACCATCCATCCTATCCTGAGTCCCTTCACTCCGGTTCCCACCCCCCTGCCAAATTAATTTAAACCCTCTCCAACAGCTCTAACAGACCTGCCCATGAGATTATTGGTTCCCCTCGGGTTCAGGTGCAACCTATCTCTTTTCAACAGGTCATACCTCCCCCAGAAGAGATCCCAATGATCCAAGAACCTGAAGCCCTGCCCCCTGTGCCAGCTTCTCAGCCACGCATTTACCTGCCAAGTGATCCTGTTTCTACCCTCACTGGCATGTAGCACAGGCAGCAATCCGGAAATTACTACCCGAGAGGTCCTGCTTCTCAGCTTTCTACCGAGCTCTCTAAATTCTCTTTTCAGGACCTGTTTGTTTTTCCTTCCTATGTGGTTAGTACCAATATGTACTGAGATATCTGACTGCTCCCTCTCCCTCTCCAAAATGTTGTGGACGTGATCTGAGACGTCCCTGACCCTGGCATCTGGGAGGCAACATACCATCCGCTGTCCCGTTCATGTCCACAGAATCTCCTGTCTGTTCCCCTCACTATTGAGTCCCCTATCACTACAGCCCCTTTCTTTTCTCTTTTTGTCTTCTGCCCCATGGACATATGCTCAGTGCCTGTAACCTGGTCACCATGGCATTCGCCCGGGAGGTCATTCCCCCACACAATTATCCAAAGCAGTATACTTATGTTTGAGGAGAATGGCCTCAAGTGTGCTCTGCTGTAACTGCCTTTTTATATTTCCATTCCTCTTGGCAGCCACCCAGCTAGATGTCTCCTGCAACTTTGGGGTGATTACTTCCCTGTAACTCTGATTGATCATCTCCTCACTCTCGTGTACAAGCCAAAGGTCATCCAGCTGCTGCTCCAGATCCCTAACACGGTCTTCAAGGAGCTGCAGCCGGATGCACTTCACACAGATGTGGTTCCCTGGGTGACTCTGGGAATTACAGAGTCCAGCAATATCCGGCATGAAGAATACACAACTGCCATTTATTATTCCAGGAATACGAAGATAAGCTAGCCAATAATATTAAAGAGATACCAAAAGTTTCTTCAGATATATAAAGAGAGGTGAGAGTAGATATCAGGCCACTGGAAAATGATGCTGGAGAGGTAGAAATGGGGGACAAGGAAATGATGGATGAGCTGAATAAGTATTTTGTATCACTGTTGAAGACATGAGCAGTATGTTGGAAGTTTGGGAGTGTCAAGGGTCACAAGTATATGATGTTGCTATTACTAGGGAGAAGGGGCTTGGGAAACTGAAAGATCTCAAAGTAGATAATTCACCTGGACAAGATGGTCTACACCTCAGGGTTCTGAAAGATGTGGCTGAAGAGATTGTGGTGGCCTTAGTAATTACCTTTCAAGAATTAATGGTTTTTGCATGGTTCTGGAGGACTAGTGCAAATGTCACTCCACTCTTCAAGAAGGAAGAGAGGCAGAAGAAAGACCATAAGACAAAGGAGCAGAAGTTGGCCATTCGGCCCATTAAGTATGCTCCACCATTTTATCATGAGCTGATCCATTCTCCCATTTAGTCCCACTCCCTCGCCTTCTCACTATAACCTTTGATGCCCTGGCTACTCAGATACCTATCAATCTCTGCCTTAAATACACCCAATGACTTGGCCTCCACCGCCGCCTGTGGCAACAAATTCCATAGATTCACCACCCCCTGGCTAAGAAAGGAAATTATAGGCCAGTTAGCCTGACCTCAGTGGTTGGGAAGATGTTGGAGTTGATTTTTAAGGATGTGGTTTTGGGTTACTTGGAGGCACATGATAAAATAGGCGATAGCCAGCATGGTTTCCTTAAGGGAAAATCTTGCCTGACAAACCTGTTGGAATTCTTTGAAGAAATAACAAGCAGGATAGAGAAAGGAGAATCGGTGGATGTTGTGTACTTGGATTTTTAGAAGGTCTTTGACAAAGTGCCACACGTGAGGCTGCGTAACTAGTTAAGACCTACGGTATTACCAGAAAGATACTAGAAAGGACAGAACATTGGCTGATTTGTAGGAAGCAAAGGATGGGAGTAAAGGGAGACTTTTCTGGTTGGCTATAAGTGACTAGTGTGTTCCACAGGGTTCTATGTTGGGACCATTTCTTTTTACGTTTTGAGGAAGCAGTGAGGATACAGAAGAACTTACACAGATCAGAAGATGGAATACAATGTTGGGAAGTGTTTGGTCATGCACTTTGAAGAAATAAAAGTGTAGACTATTTTGTAAAGGGAAAGGAAATTCAAAAATCTGAGGTGCAAAGGGACTTGGGAGTCCTCATGCAGGATTTTCTAAAGGTTAATTTGCAGGTTGAGTTGGTGGTGAGGAAGGCAAATGCAACGTTAGCATTCATTTCGAGAGGACTAGAATTTAAATGCAAGGATATAATGCTGAGGCTTTATAAGGCACTGGTGAAGCCTCACTTGTATTGTCAGCAGTTTTGAAGCCCTTATCAAAGCAATGATGTGCTGACACTGGAGAGGGTTTAAATGAGGTTCACGAATATGATTCCAGGATTGAAAGGCTTATCATACGAGGGGTGCTTGATAGCGCTGGTTCTGTACTCACTGGAATTTCGAAGAATCAGTGGGGATCTCATTGTAATCTATTGAATATTGAAAGGCCTTGATTGAGTGGATGTGGAGAGGATGTTTCCTCTGGTGCTGATGCTGCCTGCATTGCAGTCTGTTGGTTAGGAATTCATGTATCTAGCTGCAAAGGGAGATGTTGAGTCCCAGGTCTTGGAGTTTGAAGTTGAGTTCACTTGGAATTATTTATTGTTTTTAGTTATTGAGATGTAGTGTCAAATAGGCCCAGCCCTCCGAGCCCCACAGCCCAGCAATCACCTGATTTGATCATAGCCTAATCATGAGACAATTTATAATGACCAATTAACCTACCAATGATACACCTTTGGACTGTGGGAGGAAATCGGTGCACCCGGAGGAAACCCACGCGGTCATGGAAGAACGCAGTGGCGGGACTTGAAACCTGATCGGCTGTACTGTAAACCACTACATGACCGTGCCACCCATAGTATGGGAGATGGAGCCATAGTCAATAAACCATATTCTAGTATAAGTGTCTTCACTTTCAGATGCTTCAGTGAGGAGTGTAGATTTAGGAAGATGGTATGGGCTGTAGATTTGTTTGGGTGGTAAGCAAATTGCAGTGGTTTAAAGTAGCCTGGGAGGCTGCAGTTAATGTATGCCATGACCAGCCTCTCGAAGCACTTAATAATGGCGGACGTCAGAGCTATCAGGCTGAGTAAACTTCCATTTACATCAATAAATATAATTTATCTCCTTTGCATTGGGAATAAATTCATATCTAGTTCTGAATGAAGTAGAAGGTTGTATATAAATGTCTATCAAGAATATTGCCAGTCTGCATTTGCATAATAGATAGTAGGAATAAAATATTAGATCTGCACTTCTATCGGGAATTTAATTTCATGCATGTTGACTGCCCTTTGTACTTTGTTTAACCAAATGCTCTTTATATGTGTGGAGGGAAAAATGAATGTAACTTCGACAGTGATCAGTCTTGACCTTACCCTTGTGAGGCCTTTACAATGGCAGGGTTAATTAAATATAATTAAATATGAATATGGATAGTAAATGCGGTAAATGTGGTGTTTTCTTGGCTGTTATTTTCAAGTGGACATTACTGCACAACATTTGGGATCAGCAACTGCAACAAAAGATCTTCACTCCCATCCAGCTGATAATGTCAAAACCAATTGTGATGCCTCTATCAGACTCAAAATAACTCAGCACAGATGATGATCTGATCTATACAGTTCAGTTACAAATAACATATAGCTGTTTAAGCATTAAAAACATTTAAGTTTATTTTAGTTCAAAATGGATTTGGATATTCAACACTCAATATATTGCAAATAAATATTCCATTGAAATAGCACTGTTTTAGAAATGTTGAATAAGAAGCTCTGATAATCTACTCAAGTTAAACCAAGAAAAATAAAGCTATTTATTTGAGGTATTTATACATGACTTGGTTATATTTAAACAATTATGTACTGTAGTTTTATGCCTTTGGGTGATTTAGATATAATATACCAGACAAAAAATGGATATACACAAATCAAAGTGATACATCCCCTGACAATTTTAATAGCTTAACATATTGCTGCTGTCTTTTCTGTGACATTCCATTCTATTTTACCAAACGTCTATGAAGAATGTTATTTTGAAGAATGTGGTTTACTTTACAGTAAACAGATTTAGAGTAAGATTGATCCTCTACAATCCAATTATGTATCTTTTTGTAATTTTCTCTGTTAAGCAGCCAATACCAGTTTCTCATTGATTTGACCAGTGCAACAACAATTGCGCTCTTTTAAGGCAAAGGAAGAACAAAAGTCAATTTAAAGTTGAGGTCAAAATTATTGATTACAAAGGTTTGTGATGCAAAATTGCTGATGTTCCTGTTCTTTATTCCCAGATCAAATACGCTCTGTAGCCACTTTGTAAGTACCTAATAAAGTGGCCACTGAGTGTACAGTATTCCTGTTTGTTCCTGGCCTTCTGCGGCTGTAGCCCATCCATCTCAAGGTTTAAATGATGTGCGTTTACAGATGCTCTTCTGTGCACCCCTGTCGTGACACGTGGTTACTTGAGTTGCTGTTGCCTTCTGGTCAGCTTGAACCAGTATGACCATTAAACTCTGACATCTCTTGTTAACAGGTTGTTTTCTCCCACAGAAATGCTGCTTACTGGATGTTTTGTTTTTGCTTTTCTATAAATCATTTTCTATAATCTCTAGATAACTGCTGTGTTTGAAAATCCCGGGAGATCAGCAGATTCTGAGATAGTCAAACCACCCTGTCTGGCACCAACAATCATTCTCAACATCATTTAGCTCACATTTGTGATGGGGCCCTAATTCGTTCTAGTATATCTATTTGCTAATTAGTTCAACCAGTGAGGACAGGTTTGGATATTAGAAATGCATTCCAAGTTCAAGGTTGATTAATATTCAACTGTACATGACTACCCATGAATATAGCCAAATGAAACAGTGTTCCTTTGGAGCCAAGGTACCAATAGTCATACACAGCACAAGACACATATAGCACATATATATAAATGTACAGTCACACACAAAAACAATATACATAGCTCAAGCCCCTGAGCTCAAGAATCAATTAATGAATAAAGCTTCACTGTCTGAGTCAGACTTCTCTGGGCACTTGCCCAGCCCCTTTCAAACCAAATTAAACTTTCCCAATGGGTCTTCTAAAATGTGAACCATGATTTGCTTTTGGTTCAACTTGTTGATTTTCTCCTGCCTGTTTCCCTACATGCTCTCTCTGTGTTAACACACCCGACCTTTATGATTGTTTTCCATGTGCCTGCCATGGGCTACCCACAGTGGCTTTCTTGATATGCCCGATAAGTAAGTGCACATTATGCGCCTTGCCGTGAAGTGAAACCATGCATTCACGCTGAACTTCTGTCATTTTGTACACAAGTGCACATGGTTGGGAAAATTAGGATTAATAAGTTCAGTGTAAAGAAGGAATGTGTATGCAGTGCTAAAGAAGGGCAGCAGCAACGTTTAAGGAAACCACATAAAAATCATCATCACGTGTGGTTGTCTGGAATCCAATAGATTGCCGTATGTCTGTGAGTCTTTAACTTGCTGAAGGTGGGGAAAAAAGCAAATATGCCTATGAAAGTGAAACCAAGTCAGTCATACATTGCCATATGTTGTGGAGCAAAATTTCAATATGTATAAAAAAAAGAACCATTTGTCTTTGAGATGGGAACAAAATGAAAAAGAGCATTATATTTTGCTCAAGGCTGCAGATGAATTCTTCGGCAAAAATAAATTTGAAGATCTTTATCTTTCCGTGGAGTGCTTTTATTCACAGAAGCAACATTGCATTTATTAGATTAATTTTAAATTTGGTTCCTCTCAAAGTAACCTAAGGGGATTTGGGGGCCTTGCAGTGCAGGTTCTCTTTTCTGCTCCGTTACAGCCTGGAGTAGGGGTGGCAAAAGCTCAGCCAGTGAGATAGAAGCTTGGCTTGAGAGCTTCTAGTAGGCGTCCATTGAAGTTAGAGTGAATAGCCGATGGAATTCAGATGGAACACTGCCCCTTTTTTCTTTATGGAGAAAATGACAAACCCTTGAGAAGCCAAGGGCCAGGCGACTGATTCCTAATGGCAGCAGAAATTGCAAACAAGGAAGTGGGCAAGTATATATTTGTATACTTCTGAGATATCCTTGCTTATTTTATTCATCTGCTTTTCTCTTTCTCTCTGCTGTTATATCTTAGTGCTTCCTGCCTCATGATTCCTTCTGTGCTGGTTGGTCTTTGGTACTTTGCCAGAACGCCCACTGCTTATGTGTTAGTCTGGGCAGTGAATGTGGACATGCTCATCGCCTACCAGAGATGTTACAAAACATGTCTTGGGCTGCAGTTAGCAAGAAGGGAGATGAAAATCCAACAGCATAGGTGCATGCAGAAGAAATCTGAAAGGGAGTTTGAGAGAGATCTGCCAGTGTCAGAATGCTTTGGCAAGTTTATCATTGACACATGTACCAAGGCACAGTGGAAAACATGTATACTGTTCATACAAGTCATTTCACTGAGGTGGTACAAGGTTAAGCCACAATAGACTGCATAATAAAGTGTTACAGTTGTTGAGAAAGTGCAGTTCAGTTAGACAATAAGGTGCAATGTTATAACCAGGTAAGTCAGCCTTTGGCCCCGCCAAACTGAGTAATCACATTTGTGTGGATGCTGTGTAATGTACCCCCAGTTACAAACCCACAACGCAAAATATCAGACAGTACACCATAAGCAATTAGATGATAGACTTAATTAATCTTAATCTGAATATAGGGTTAGTAATGAAAATAAACAAAACAAAAAGAAGGGCCCAAGTCAAAGCCAAAGTCAAGTTGAAGCTCACTCAGTAGTCATTCTTCCACCATTGGTCTCCTTCGAACGTCTCCGACCTTCGGGCCCTCAGATCCCAGTCCACTCCGTCCGGTGATCTACCAGCTCTCTCCACACGCGTCTTCCCTCTTCATCTCTCCTCGACAAAAGACCACAAGAAACCCAGCTCCCAGACACACAAGAAAGAACACATTTCTCCTGTTGCATAGTCACTGAATTCCAAAGTCCCATTATCTCTAATCATAACCCAAACATTGCTGCTACAGAGAAACCATTACCTTAACTCAGTGGTCCCCAACCTCCTGGCTGCGGACCGATACATTGCTGCGAAGTATGCAGTGTGCAGTGGTGGCCGGGACGCACCCAGCACATCTTTAAGAAAAAAGCCGAAATAAACAAGCTAATTAATTAGGTGCCGCCCGGCACGTAAATGTTGGCCCAGATTGCCGATTGCGTCACCTCTGTCTTAGGCACATTCAGTATTTATAGCTAGGGTGCCTAAGACTTTTGCACTGTATTTGTCAATGTAGAGTAGCGAGCAAGTTTGTAAATCTGGTGGGAGCAAAGGATGTTGGGAATGGCAAGGGTGTACGACAGTTGTCAGAGAAAGGGTGCCAGGGGCAGGGATGGCGTGGGTGCAGACACACCCAGCCCTGAGACACCAGGCAGGGTCATTTGACTCCAAACAATTGGTTTATTGATCATTACAGAATGTCTCTCTGGTGCTTCCTGCTCCCTCCCCTCTCTCTTCCCCTTTTCCCAACCATGATTCCCCTCTCCCTGCCCCCTTCCCACTCTCAGTCCACAATAGTAACTCATACCAGAATCAAGTTTATCATCTTTCATATGTCATGAAATGTGTTTATTTTGTGGCAACAGTACAGCGCAATTCAGAAAATTACTACAGTACTGTGCAAGTGTCTGAGGCACCCTAGCTATCTATCTATATATGTGCTGAAGACTTTTGCACAATACTGTAGATGCTGCCTGACCTGCTGAGATCCTCCATCATTTTGTGAGTGAAGATGGCTTTGCAGACCAGATCCTCCAGAGATGAGTGGGATCACGTCTGTTTCTGGATATGTGACCATATGTGCACCATAACACAGAGAGACGAAAGGCACATTATAATATTTGATCTAGTGAATACTTGCTGTCATTAACTAGTGCAAAATCTCAACCATCATTACCTGTGCATATATATGTGAATGTCTATGAGAAATGAAGATGTCTGCCACTTACTATTCATTTAATTATACTTGGTTTAATCTTAAGACAGAATGATACATCATGAATTGCATAAGAAGTTACTACTTTACATATAAATGGGAAGGCATCTCATAAGCATGAGCTGAAATATCTGGCCACGCTTGCAAATGAATGGGAAAAGGATCTTTGCCAAATACTTGTTAAAAAATCCTCCCTAATGGCACTATAGACTTATGTTGCTTTTAAAATAGTTGGATTCTCTGACAGGAACATATGACTTTACCGGATATCTTTCACACCACTGTCTGAGCAGCTGCCTGTCTGCTTTCTGCTAAGTGTAATATCGAATGTTCATAAATTATTCATGAAGATTGTTTCTATGAATGAAATCCATCCGTGCAGGAGAGAGTATTCGTCAAGTCTAAATTCAGATCTTAAAAACTAGGACGAAACCTCGCTTCTATTTGTTAGCTAAGTATTACAAGTGGCTGACTTTAAACCTGTTTGATGAAGTTTTATTTAGTTTTGCAGTTTGTAGACACGGAATAAAATATTACTGTCATTGCATATGCATGATAAAATGACAATTTTTTTATAGCTTTCCAAAAGCTCTAAGTTTCACAATATCAGAGCTTCTGTAGACCAAAGTCACAATGGAATCCCTCATTTTAATGATGCAGACTTTGACGATCACCATATGTTCAGTGAAGCTTAGGCTGTATTATCCTTGGAATATTTTATATTGAATACGTGTATGTTTTTATACACAATTTATCTTCTTTTGCACATAAGTCTCTCTTTATGTACAGTTTTTCTTGAAGTTTTTGTATTTCTTTATTTTCCTGTAAATGCTTACAAGACAATGAATCCCAAGGGAATACATGGTGACAAATTGATACTTTGATAATAAATTTACTCTGACTTTGCCTTTGGCAGATCTCCTAAAGCAATGAGTGGGGTTTGCAGGAAATAACAGGGCAGGTGGATAGAGAAACCTAGTGAGGGACTAATTCAGGTTGGCAACATTCCATCAGGAACCTTGTGACATTAAATAAGGAGAACTTCCATGATTAACAAAACATCAGTCTCTTGCAGAATGCTTCCAGTCAGTAGTTCTGTAGTGTACAATAGATGACTAGGGATAAACCAAGGGCCACTGATAGGCCGACCACATTTTTCCTTCATAGCACGGGATAATATATTGGCATCACTGGAATTATACTTCTAGTTTGTTCCTGGCAGATTGGGTTGTCACTACGGAAGTTCTCTTCAATTTTGCTTACTTTCTCCCCGTGACCACGTTTCCTTCGGATGATCCGGTTTCCTCCTACATTCCAAAAATGTCCAGGTTAGCAGGTTAATTGACTACAATTGGGCAGTGCAGGCTCGTTGGACTGGAAGGGCCTATGGTCATGCTGTATCGCAAAATAAATAATAAATAAATGTAAGACGTTCTGATCTTACATGCATTAAACTCTAAATAATTGCATAGTTCATCCTCACTACTCTTGCCTTTCTCCTACCATTACCCTTTCCCTCACTTCCCCTCAGCATGTCTCCTCACATGAACAGGCTGCTGGGCGGTATGAGCTTATTGTGGATGATTGCGAACTCGAGGCTGGAGGTGCGTCTTTGACCATCGGTAAAGCCTCTCTGCTTGCCCATGCCTTTCTGCAGCTGTCCCGCCCAAGATGGCAGAGTGGCCCTTCTCACAATATCACCGGTCTACACAGTTGATGCAACTCAGTCACAGATGTGGGCATTCACACCAGCCTCACTTTAGGAATTCATCTCCTCAGTCATTGTTTGGGCCAAGTCTCAAATGAGATTTCCAGCTATATAATCCTGGTGAAACCAAAACTGGATATTAATGCTGCTAGACTCAACTGTTGATCACTTTGCTAATTACTGAGAGCAGACTGATTGGATGATAATTAGTTGGAATGAATTAGTGCTGCATTTTGTGAACAGGCAGTTTTCCACATTGTTGGGGAATTCATAACCATCCTAGACCATCTTAATCTTTACTCCTTTATAAAGTCTCCAATCCATAATTATGCATCCCTGACCTCACTATCTCAATTGGCCCTACTGTCCTTATCACCTCAATCAATAAAAGGCCAACTCCGATCAGTTCTTTTGTATCCCTCTTCCTCCATATCCCCTTCCAACTTTATTCTTCCTTCTCAAATTATCGCTGGAAAAAAGCTCTCTTGCAACACATTCCAGCCGCACTTTCAAAATCCCTGTTTTCAGCCATTTGCCATAACATTTCCATAGCAACTGTTTGGAATCAGAAACACACCTCTATTTTTGAAGGTCCAGTCTCCATTAATATCAGTAGTCTCTGTCACACTGGTCTTTCCTCCGCTCATCTCTGAGTCAAACAACCCAATGACCTGGCAACAGCAACTTTGCCTAGGTGGCTCACCCGAGGAAGTGGCAGATGTAGGCGGTGTGAGAGGAAGCAGTAATGTGGCAAGAGAGCCAGGGCACGAGCGAGGATGGGAGCTAACCTAACCAGACCAGTGGTACCGTCAGTTTTTCTGGCCAACGTCCGCTCGCTGGAACATAAAATGGACTCACTGAGAGTGAGAATGAACACACGGAAAGATGTGAGAAACTGCTGGCTTCTGGTTTTCACTGAAACGTGGCTAAACAACAACATGCCAAACTCGGCATTTCAACTCAATGGAATGACTCGGTTCCGTGCAGATGGAAACTCCCTGTTGGGGAAATCTAAAGGAGGAGGATTCTGCGTGTACATTAACAAAGGCTGGTGCACAAACTCATCTGTTAGTAGTAATGACTGTTCTGGGGCAATTGAACATCTTCCACTTACGTTTGTAAATCCATTACCTGCTCAAGGAGGTTACTGTTGTGTTCATCATCACTGTCTACATCCCCCCTAGTGCAAACGAATGGTCGCTTCATAATTGCAAGGAACTTCGGTCATGTTAACATACAGGGCATTTTACCCAAATTCCACCAACACATCACTGTGGCTACTGGGGAACAAATAGACTCAACTATGTTTATACAAACAGATGCAGTACTTACAAAGCCTTCCCATGCCCTCATCTTGGCCTCTATGACCATATCTCCATAATATTAATCTCAGCATATTGATCACTGCTAAAAACGGAGAAACCAGTCAAGAGGACCATCACTGTGTGGCCTAATGAGGCAATCTCTATGCTTCAGGACTGCTTTGCATGGACTAACTGGCAGATATTCAAGGTAGCTGCCACAAACAGAGAAGACACAGACCTCGAGGAATACGCCTCCTTTGTCATGGCCTACATCGGTTAGTGTTCACGTGACGTTGGTATCTCAGGAATGGTCACATCACAGTCCAACCAGAAGCCCTGGCTGAACGCTGAGCTTCCCTCCCTGCTAAATGCCCAGGATGCTGCCTTCAAGCCTGTAGTGACAGAACAGCTCTCAGAAGCTCGGAGAAAACTCACCTTAGACATCAAGAGGGCTAAGACCACTTACGTTCAAGATATTCAGGAATACCTGCCTGATAATTTTCTCTGGCATATGTGGCTGGGCATCAAGGGTAATATTGCAAGAAAAAACTGCATCGATTGTACCAGTGACACCTCCCTCCCTGATACTCTCAACAACTTCTATGCACGCTTTGAGGATTGCAATGCAACACCTTCCCTTTCCCAGGTGAGCAGCCACCGTATGTAACAGCAGCAGAGATGAGAAGGGCTCGGCAGGGGTTCAGCCTCCATAAGGCAGCCAGGCCAGACAATGTCCCAGGCCAAATACGCAGGGAGCGTGCACGCCAGTTCACTGACATCTCGATGGACATCTTCAACACATCACTTATCCCGGCTGCTGTCCACACATCCTTCTAATCAGCCACCATCATCGCTGTACTGAAGACCTCTACACCTTCAGAACGAAACAACTGCTGTCTGATGGCACTAACACCAATTATCATGAAGTGCTTTGAAGGGCTGGTAATGGCACATAGCAAAAATTCCATTCTTGCCACATCGGACGTTCACCAATAAGCTTACGGACAGAAATGCTTTATGACAGATCATCTGTCATGCACTTGGCCATGACACATCTAGAAAGCAAGAAAACATGCCATCTTATGTATTTATATTTATCATGTTTTTAAAAATTTAACTGTGTTCTTTATTTGTTGTATCTTTGTGCTGCATCAGATCCAGAGCAACAATTATTTCACTCCCCTTTACTCTTTGTACTTGAAAGGACATTAAACAATCTTGAAGTGACAACTAACAATTTTTTCTTCGGCTGTTTGATCGAGCCACGACTATGCAGGTGCATGGATGTCAGCAAGTTAGACCGGTGGGAAGAGTTTAAAAGGAGGACAGCTTTATAAAGCGGGTGTCAGAGTAGGAGGGCTTTGGCTCAACAGGGCTTCGGCGATAACGGGTTGAGGTGAGGTAAGTTACTTGAGAAGAATAGGAATAGGAAGTACGTCTGTGAGGCTGGTGTTCTGTACTAGCTGTCGGATGTGGGATGTCCGGGAGAATCCCAGCCTCTCGGACAGCCAAATCTGCACAAGGTGCATTGAGCTGCAGCTCCTCAGGGATCGGGTTAGGGAACTGGAGCTGCAGGTTGATGGCCTTCGTCTGGTCAGGGAAAGTGAGGAGATGATAGAGAGGAGCTATAGGTAAGTAGTCAAACCGGGGCCTCAGGAGACAGATAAATGAGTAGCAGTCAGGAAAGGGAAGGGCAAAAGTCAGATACTAGAGAGTACCCCTGTGGCTGTCCCACTTAACAGTACTGTTGGGCGGGGGACAACCTACCTGGGGAAAGTAACGGTGGTCATGCCTCTGGCACAGAGTCTGGCCTTGTGGCTCAGAAGGGTAGAGAAAGGAAGAGGATGGCAGCAGTGATAGGGGACTCTATAGTTAGGGGGTCAGACAGGCGATTCTGTGGATGCAGGAAAGAAGCATGGATGGTAGTTTGCCTCCCAGGTGCCAGGGTCCGGGATGCTTCTGATCGCGTCCATGATATCCTGAAGTGGGAAGGTGAACAGCCAGAGGTTGTGGTACATATTGATACCAACAACATAGGTAGGAAAAGGGAGGAGGTCTAAAAACAGACTACAGGGAGTTAAGAAGGAAGTTGAGAAGCAGGACCACAAAGGTAGTATTCTCGGGATTGCCTGTGCCACGCGACAGTGGGTATAGGAATAGAGTGAGGTGGAGGATAAATGTGTAGTTGAGGGATTGGAGCAGGGGTCAGGGATTCAGATTTCTGAATCATTGGGACCTCTTTTGGGGCAGGAGTGACCTGTACAAAAAGGATGGGTTGCACTTGAATCTAAGTGGGACCAATATCCTGGCAGGGAGGTTTGCTAAGGCTATTGCGGAGAGTTTAAACTGGAATTGCTGGGGCTGGGAACCAAACTGAAGAGACGGAGGAAGGGGCGGTTGGCTCACAAATCAAGAAAGGTTGTAGACAGTGTGAGAGGGAGGATAGGCAGGTGATAGAGAAGGGATGCGCTAAGACTGATGGTTTGAGATGTGTCTATTTTAATGCAAGGAGTATCATGAACAAAGCGGACGAGCTTAGATCATGGATCAGTACTTGGAGCTGTGATGTTGTGGCCATTACAGAGACTTGGATGGCTCAGGGGCAGGAATGGCTACTTAGAGTGCCAGGCCTTAGATGTTTCAGAAAGGACAGGGAGGGAGGCAAACGAGGTGGGGGCATGGCACTGCTGATCAGAGATAGTGTCACGGCTGCAGAAAAGGAGGAAGTCATGGAGGAATTGTCTACGGAGTCTCTGTGGGTGGAAGTTAGGAACAGAAAGGGGTCAATAACTCTATCGAGTGTTTTTTATAGACCACCCAATAGTAACAGGGACATTGAAAGGCAGAGGGGGAGACAGATTCTGGAAAGGTGCAATAATAACAGGGTTGCAATGGTGGGAGATTATAATTCCCCAAATATCGATTAGCATCTCCCTAGAGTGAGGGGTTTAGACGGGGTAGAGTTTGTTAAGTGTTTTCAGAAAAGTTTCCTGACACATTATGTAGATAAGCCTACAAGAGGAGAGGCTGTACTTGATCTGGTATTGAGAAAAGAACCTGGTCATGTGTCAGGTCTCTCAGTGGGAGAGCATTTTGGAGATAGTGATCACAATTCTATCTCCTTTACCATAGCATTGGAGAGGGGTAGGAACAGACAAGTTAGGAAAGTGTTTAATTGGAGTAGGGGAAATGTGAAGCTATCAGGCAGGAACTTGGAAGCATAAATTGGGAACAGATGTACTCAGGGAAATATACGGCAGAAATGTGGCAAATGTTCAGGGGATATTTGTGTGGAGTTCTGCATAGGTACGTTCCATGAGACAGGGAAAGGATGGTAGGGTACAGGAACTGTGGTGTATAAAGGCTTTTGTAAATCTAGTCAAGAAGAAGAGAAAAGCTTACAAAAGGTTCAAAAATCTAGGTAATGACAGATCTAGGAAATTATAAGGCTAATAGGAAAGAGCTTAAGAAAGAAATTAGGAAATCCAGAAGGGGCCATGAGAAGGCCTTGATGAGCAGGATTAAGGAAAACCCCAAGGCACTCTACAAGTATGTGAAGAGCAAGAGGATAAGACGTGAAAGAATAGGACCAAGCAAGTGTGACGGTGGAAAAGTGTGTATGGAACAGGAGGAGATAGCAGAGGTACTTAATGAATACTGTGCTTCAGTATTCACAACTGAAAAGGACCTTGGCAATTGTAGGGATGACTTTGTTGTGGCTATCCCTCGAGGTCGAGGATGATGGTCTTCGTTCTGAAGAAGTGGCCCACAGAGTGAAGATGCCTGTGTGTGTATTTGTTTAACGTGTACTTGATGTTGCACTCCAAGAAGCAAACGATACTTCACAAATAAACCAACTGATTCCAATGGCATGGAAACCACGACGATTGGAGCTGATAGATTTGTTGCAGCCTTCATCCGCCTTCACAGCCTTTGAGCTCGAAGTAACTTCATCCGCCTGTTCCACTGTTGAGGTCTTGGTTGAATTGTTCTTTGTCAGGGAACCTACCCTTGACCTTACCGCCATTGGTGACCCTACCAGGAGCTTAGCTCCAGATGGCATCTCTCTCGGGATCACAGGACCACACAAGATTCTCCACCACAACAAGGTGACAATCCACGGAGAAGAGGGATGACTTACAGTGGATTGAGCATATAGACATTAAGAAAGAGATTGGGCTGGAGCTTTTGGAATGCATCAAGTTGGATAAGTCACCGGAACTAGACGAGATATACGCCAGGCTACTGTGGGAGGTGAGGGAGGAGATTGCTCAGCCTCTGGCGATGATCTTTGCATCCTCAGTGGGGATGAGAGAGGTTCCAGAGCATTGGAAGGTTGTAGATGTTATTCCCTTATTCAGGAAAGGGAGTAGAGATAGCCCAGGAAATTATAGACCAATGAGTCTTCCCTCAGTGTTTGGTAAATTGATGGAGAAGATCCTGAGAGGCAGGATTTATGAACATTTGGAGAGGCACAATACGATTAGGAATAGTCAGCGTGGCTTTGTCAAAGGTAGGTCATTCCTTATGAGCCTGACTGAATTTTTTGAGGATGTGACTGAACACATTGATGAAGGTAGAGCAGTAGATGTAGTGTATGTGGATTTCAGCAAGGCATTTGATAAGGTACCCCATGCAAGGCTTATTGAGAAAGTAAGGAGGCATGGGATCCAAGGGGACCTTGCTTTGTGGATCAAGAAATAGCTTGCCCACAGAAGGCAAAGAGTGGTTATAGACAGGTCATATTGTGCATGGAGGTTGGTGACCAGTGGTGTGCCTCAGGGATCTGTTCTGGGACCCCTTCTCTTTGTGATTTTTATAAATGACCTGGATGAGGAAGTGGAGGGATGGGTTAGTAAATTTGCTGATGACACAAAGGTTGGGGGTTTTGTGGATAGTGTGGAGGACTGTCAGAGGTTACAGCGGGACAGTGATAGGATGCAAAACTGGGCTGAGAAGTGGCAGATGGAGTTCAACCCAGGTAAGTGTGAGGTGGTTCATTTTGGTAGGTCAAATATGATGGCAGAATATAGCATTAATGGTAAGACTCTTGGCAGTGCGGAGGATCAGAGGGATCTTGGAGTCCGTGTCCGTAGGACAATCAAAGCTGCTGCACAGGTTAACTCTGTGGTTAAGAAGGCATACAGTGCATTGGCCATCATGAACCGTGGGATTGAGTTCAAGAGCTGAGAGGTAATGTTACTGCTATATAGGACCCTGGTCAGACCCCACTTGGAGTACTGTGCTCAATTCTGGTCGCCTCACTACAGGAAGGATGTGGAAACCATAGAAAGGGTGCAGAGGAGATTTACAAGGATGTTGCCTGGATTGGGGAGCATGCCTTATGAGAATAGGTTGAGTGAACTCGGCCTTTTCTCCTTGGATGAGTGGGGGATGAGAAGTGACCTGATAGATGTGTATAAAGTGATCCACACATTGATCGTGTGGATAGTCAGAGGCTTTTTCCCAGGGCTGAAGTGGCTGACATGAAAGGGCACAGTTTTAATGTGCTTGGAAGCAGGTACAGAGGAGATGCCAGGGGCAAGTTTTTTACACAGAGAGTGGTGAGTGTGTGGAATGGGCTGCTGGCAACTGTGATGGAGGCGGATGCAATAGGGTCTTTTAAGAGACTCCTGGACAGGTACATGGAGCTGAGAGAAATAGAGGGCTATGTGTAACCCTAGGTAATTTCTCAAGTAAGTACATGTTTGGCACAGCACTGTGGGCTGAAGGGACTGTATTGTGCTGTAGGTTTTCTATGTTTCTATGTTCTATGAATCTTAAAACATAAGCAGTCTTGAATACAATTGGGTTTATCCATTACTGTTAGATCTGGACCACATCAAGCATGATTGTTCTCCTCTGGTAAGTGTTTCTTCATCATTCTGCAAAAATGTCTTAACTCTCAAACTGTCTTCTTAACACCTGATCCTCCAACTCCATCACCACTCCTGCTTTGACCTTGAAGATACAATCCTTCCCCTCCTTCCCACTAAGTTTCTGACCACTTTTCCTTCCTGTTTGAGTCCAATGCTTCTGGTAAATTGCCTTTCACAAACGTTTGATTGTTGTCGTCAAGGTTACAAATGGCATTGTTTATGAATGCAACAAATTTATCAATCTATCTTCTCTCATTTGCTTTGACCTTTTCAGCCGCCTTCAACTTGACTGACCAAACCATCCACTTCCTCTTCTTCATGCCAGTGTACTCACCTGGTTCCATTCTTGTGAATAATTTGAGTGAAAGGTTATTGATCTGAAGAACTAGCTGTTTTCTCTGTCCAATAATGCTGCCTGAGCTGTTGCCTATATTTCAGAATTCAAACATCTGATGTCTTTTGCTGTTCCACTCTTACTGATTGACATGTAGTCAGAGAATCGCATGGACTAGTTTTGGTTCCTACTCTCATATTGTTAACTTTGTTGCCCTTTCTTACTTCTCGTCTACCACTCTTTCCATGTCCTAGATTACCCACAGTCTTGTTCTCCCATTAATCCAATACCTAATGATTTCCAGGATCCTGCTACACAAGGCAGGGTCAAGGCCGGGGTCTCTGAGCTTCTTGTCGAGCTTGGATGGAATTATGGTGTTGAATGCTGAACTGTAGTTCAAGAACAGCATTCTCACATAAGCATCCTTCTTCTCCAGATGTGTAAGGACAGTGTGTAGAGCAGTGGCTCTTGCGTCGTCTGTTGATTGGTTGTGTCGGTAGGCAAATTGTAGGGGGTCCAGTTTGGGTGGTAGCAAGCTGCAGTTGTCATCCTTGGCCAGTCTCTCAAAGCATTCCTTAATGCTCATTTTTCTAATCTGTCTATGGCCACATTTCACTCGGTTTCTGTAATCTTCTCCAAGTGATGCCCTGCCACTTATAACCTCACAATTATCCAGATTGTAACAGCTGCAGCATTAGACACTGTGTTTCTCAGTTGCCAAGGCTGTAGTTTCTGGAATGTCTTCTCCAAACTTAAGTTCCCTATTCCCTCATTGTAGACACATCAATACCTATCTCTTTGATCTAACGTTTGGTCATTTGCCCTGATACATCCTTGTGTGACCCAGTGACCAATTACATTTGCTGAAACTTGTGAAACACCATGGGATGTTTTATTATGTTAAGTTTAGAGCATAAATCCATTACATCAAAAGAAATTAAATTTTCAATGAACTTAGCTCATTTTAATATTCCTTTCCTAAATTAATTGGGATTAGATTTCCATAAGTTGTTTATGTGCAACTGAATATCTTAAACTTAGTTTCTTGATTGTTATCTGGATGATTGTGAAAACGATATATTCTGAGTGGATACCAGGATTTGGCTAGGCGCCTACTGTATCCCTGTTTTCTCAATGGAATGAAACGATTGGCTGTTTGCCAGATACTATGGTGTCTCTGAGCTTTTATCAATTGGCCCAGTTGTTTTTAAGTTGATTGTTTGATGCAGTTGCTGAAAGATCAGATTGCTTTTGGTTAATGTAATTTATCAAAGAAATCATCCTGGAATTCATCAATGCTCTCAACTCTTCAACCCGAGCCAGTGTCGTTTGACACTGTGAAATTCTCCTTCCTAAGTGCCTCTGGGACCTTCTTAGGAGAGTACTGTATTTCTACTGAAATCTCTGAGAACATTCATTCTTGATTTCCTTTACAGAAAGCAAGTGCGTGCTTGTGCTTTTGTATTTGAGAAATATTAGTCAGCATTGCAGTGCATAGGGGGGTTTCATGTGGAGTGACTGATTGAACTCGATATGCCTTCGCTGGAGTTCAGAAGAAGAATGACAGGCAAGCTTAATGAAAATCCTTGCAAATGTCAAGCAATTGAATGCAAGGAAAATGTCTTCCCTGGACGTGGAGGCTAGAATCGTGGGTCACAGCTCAGAAAGGAGAAGAGGCTGTTTTTGGACTGAGATGTGGTGTTATTGATACTCATTGTCCAAAGCCGGGCCCTTTTTTACCTTCCAAGCTCAGTCTTCCAACACAGCAGCTGAAACTTCTAGCAATCAAAGAGTTGCTTTTGAAAAAGTTAAACTTCTAGCTAATATCTTGCCTTCTAAAGATAGTGCTGTTTGTTCACAAAGTTTTTAACTTTGCATGCCATTTACATTAAGAACTGAAGACCGGCTCCCATTCACACCAAGAAGCTAAACAAACAGCACTGTCTTTAGAACACAGGATGCTGGCTCACAGCCACCTGGAATGACTGCTCAAGAGATGCTGTGTAAGACAATGGGTTATTTTAATTGGCTTGTTTAAAACCTGACAACACTGCATAAGTTATTTAGTTCAAGGAAGCTTGCATACCAGATAGATACTATTATTTAGCACAGCAAATAGACCATAAGACCATAAGATATAGGAGCAGAAGTAGGCCATTCGGCCCATTGAGTCTGCTCCACCATTCAATCATGGGCTGATCCAATTCTTCCAGTCATCCCCACTCCTCTGCCTGCACCCCATACCCTTTGATACCCTGGCTAATCAAGAACATATCTATCTCTGCCTTCAATCCTGAAGTTGTGCCCTCTTGTGCTAGAATCCCCTACCATGGGAAATAAGTTTGCCATATCTAATCTGTTCAGGCCTTCTAACATTCAGGATGTTTCTATGCGATCTCCCCTCATTCTCCTGAACTCCAGGGAATACAGCCCAAGAGTTGCCAGATGTCCCTCATATGGTAACCCTTTCATTCCTGGAATCATTCTCATGAATCTTCTCTGAACTCTCTCCAAAGTCAGTATATCCTTTCTAAAATAAGGAGCCCAAAACTGCACACAATACTCCAAGTGTGCTCTCACGAGTGCCTTATAGAGCCTCAACATCATATCCCTGCTCTTATATTCTATACCTCTGCAAATGAATGCCAACATTGCATTCACCTTCCTCACCACCAACTCAACTTGGAGGTTAACCTTCAGGGTATCCTGCACAAGGACTCCCAAATCACTTTGCATCTCTGCATTTTGAATTCTCTCCCCATCTAAATAATAGTATGTCTGTTCATTTCTTCCACCAAAGTGCATGACCTTACACTTTCCAACATTGTATTTCATTTGCCACTTCTTTGCCCATTTCCCTAAACTATCTGTCTCTCTGCAAGTTCTGTTTCCTCAACACTACCTGCTCCTCGACCTATCTTCAGATCATCGACAAATTTAGTCACAAATCCATTAATCCCATAGTCCAAATCATTGATATACTGTACATCGTAAAAAGCAGCGGTCCCAGCACCGACCCCTGTGGAGCTCCATTGATAACCAGCAGCCGACCAGAATAGGATCCCTTTATTCCCACTCTCTGCTTTCTGCCGATCAGCCAATGCTCAACCCAGGCTAGTAACTTCCCTGTAATTCCATGGGCTCTTATCTTGCTAAGCAGCCTCATGTGTGGCACCTTATCAAAGACCTTCTGAAAATCCAAGTACACCACATCTACTGCATCTCCTTTGTCTACCCTGTTTGTAATTTCCTCAAAAAATTGCAGTAGGTTAGTCAGGCAGGGTTTTCCTTTCAGGAAACCATGCTGGCTTTGGCCTATTTTGTCATGTGTCTCTAGGTACTCCGTAATCTCATCTCTAACAATCAATTCCAACAACTTCCCAACCACTGATGTCAGGCTAATAGATCTATAATTTCTTTTCTGCTGCCTCCCACTGTTCTTAAATAGTGGAGTAACATTTGCAATTTTTCAGTCATCCAGTACAATGCCAGAATCTATCGATTCTTGAAAGATCATTGTTAATGCCATTCCATCATGAGGGTACATTCCATCAGGTTCAAGAGATTTATCCACTCTCAGACCATTAAGCTTCCTGAGTACCTTCTCAGTCGTAATTTTCACTGCACATACTTCACTTCCATGACACTCATGAATGTCCAGTATACTGCAGATGTCTTCCACTGTGAAGACTGATGCAAAATACGCATTCAGTTCCTCTGCCATCTCTGTGTCTCTCATTACAATATCTCCAGCATCATTTTCTATTGGTCCTATACCTACCCTCGACTCTCTTTTACCCTTTATATACTTAAAAAAACTTTTAGTATCTTCTTTGATATTAGTCGCCAGCTTCCTTTCATAATTAATCTTTTCCTTCCTACTGACCTTCTTAGTTTCCTTCTGCAAGTTAAAAGTTAAAAGCTCCCCAATCCTCACTAGCTCTGGCTTCCTTGCATGCCCTCTCTTTCCTTTTACTTTGGGCCTGACTTCACTTGTCAGCTACGATAGTGTTCTTCTTCCCTTTGAAAGTTTCTTCTTATTTGGAATATATCTACCTTGCACTTCCCTGATCTGTTAATAGTTGGAAGGTTTGTGTACTCTGGGTGCTCTGACTCCAGAAGATTTTAGGCCATTTGTGTAAAAAGGTATCTGAAAAATATCATGCGTGTGGAATCATCCAAGTGGAGAGAGCAATCAGGCTTGTTAGAAATGGTAAAGAACAGCAAGAAGAATGACAGAAAGATGGGGTGACTAGAACCAATTCCTCTACCTTTGATTTCTACGATGGATGATTTGTTCATTTGCAACTTGTTGGTATGTCTTTTTTGCTGATGGGAATTGTATCTGTGGTTTGGAATTCCTTTGTGTTTTAGAAATCAGTTGTAATTTGGAGATATTTTACAAGATAGAAATCCTCTGTGAGTTTTAGATGTGTTTTAAGAATTTTGTCTGGATTTAAATGTTTATCACTAAAATAGATGAACTATGTTTAAACTACTTTGTTAACTGGAGGTGTCTCCTCCTTGGCAGTTTTGTCACTGATAATAAAATAAAATAACTACAAACGTAAAATAACTGAGTAACTGGGCCCAGAAGACACACACACTCTTACGCCTCAAATATTCTTATTTTTTACTTGTGCATGAGCAGAACAGCATTGGCCCCTGTCACCCACACCGTTCTGAAGCCAGGACAGAAAACTATTATTTTTACACAGAATGGGCTGATCAGTTACGGGCATTTGTTTGAATTCCTTACTTGCAAGATTAATCGTCATTCACAGTAGGGTGTTAAAAGTCAATCAAAACTTCAATCTGACAACCAATGATATCTTTCAGTGTCGCTTAATCCTTGGGTGTGCTTCACATCCTTCTGTTATTCCTATCTTGTCTGTCTCCGGCACCCCCTATTGTGTAAAGGGATGCTATGTTTTCAGAAGACCTCCTTGGAAAAGTCTCACTACAGAGGTCTCACTCAGCTGGTTGAGTACACACCGCTTGCCTCATCTGTAGTAAGCACAGGTATCTCCAGTGGTTAAACTTCAAAGGTCTTAATTGACTACAAATGCCTCAGGCTATACTTGTCCAGATGCTGACTTTAACCCTTGCATTACTGCAACTTCCACAGTGGGGGCATACCCACCACTCAAATAAAAGGTATTGGTAGCTAATCCCACTGTGGAGGGTAACCAGGAAAGTGAGCTTTGCAGGTTTAGTAGTTACAATATAGAAACATAGAAAATAGGTGCAGGAGTAGGCCATTTGGCCCTTCGAGCCTGCACCGCCATTCAGTATGATCATGGCTGATCATCCAACTCAGAACCCTGTAGCTGCCTTCTCTCCATACCTCCTGATCCCTTTAGCCACAAGGGCCATATCTAACTCTCTCTTAAATATAGCCAATGAACTGGCCTCAACTGTATAACCTCTCTTTTGTCAGATAGGGCTTAAGATTTGAGTTTAGAACTTCACAGTCAGCAAACTCAATACCATCGCAGTGGAGAAAGCACTTCACCCAGAGAGCAGTGAATGCTTAGAGTTCTGTAACCCTGAGTATTGTGGAGGATCAGCCATTGAATTCATTTGGAACAGAGATTTACGGATTTCTGGATATTTTGGGTAACAAAGGAGCTTGGCTTAGTGAACTAAAGTGGAAATGAGGCAGGAGATCTTGACAAACAATGGAGAAGTTTCATAGGGCCCCTAATTCTTATATTCTTAAGTTTTAATGCTACTGACTGAAGTGAATGCAAGGCACAACCAAGTTTCTGTTTCTGCAAATTACCATCCAGTTTTGTATTCTCAGTGGGGAGCATTTTTTGCTGAGCTTGCAATGGAGTTTACATTGACTTACTTGTATATATTTTTTTCAAACATTAATGGTCAACAAGTTATACTGTGAGTGCTGGAATTTTGGCAATGGATCACTTTTGGTTGTATTTGTTAAATTGGAAAGGAAAATATTGCAGGTGTTGGAAATTTTCACATCATCTTGTAATTTTGCATTTCATTGACCATGTTCTCCTGTTTATATGATCCTTGCGTGTCTCATTCAATCTCTCCTGGTCTCACCACAATTTTTTGATCTTTGTGCCTCTTCCTCTTCCTCTGCAATTTAAAATTTACTTCACTTCCAACCTTTCCTGGCCCTGATGAAAGGTCAAAAGGCTATCGCTTCTCCTCTCTTCACAGATGCTGCTTGATTTGTTGAGTATTTCCAGTTGTAACCTTTCTGTTTTTAATTTTTTAAATTTATTTATCCTTTCACAATTGATATCACATTATCTTATATTTTTTGCTTATAGCAAGAATAGATTCAGAAGTCATCAGATTCTTAAACAACAATGTATGTGGATACTCAAAAATGTTATTTTTCTTATGCTACTGAGAATTCTCTTTTAGAGACTCATGGATCAAGTAAGGTGATGTTTCACTAACATGTCTAAACATACTGTACCTCTTAACCCACTGCCTTGCTGTGAATATCAGTCCTTGTAACGTGGACAGTGGCTGCAGTGCTCTGTTAATTCACTTGGGAGCTCTTATCCAACTAATATTAATTTACTGAAGTTTTATGATGAAAAGCCTCTTTACCCATTAGTCCAGAGTAATTAATGGTTATTTATCACTGAGTAATCCTGTATTGACTCATAAGAAAATCATCCTTTAATGTATTTATTTCTACAGGCAAAATTTCCTCTTCGATCTTGGTGAAGGATCCTAGAAGTAGAAAAGAAAATTGGGCACAAGGCATTTTGCTTCTGCTCTTTGCACACTGAGACAATCCTTTGGTTTTTCTCACTACATCGCCACAGCCAGGTGCCATTACAGGTTGGGAGCAGAGTCAACTTTTTCTTGTCTCTGTCAAGTTCACTACATTTGTCATAGCTTCCATAGCTCCATAACTAGAAAGTGTTCATTGAACCTAGGACGAGTATTGTTCCAGTGGAGACAGCTGCTTGCTATCTGATCAAGTTAGGCCCAGCACTTATCTGACAATGGTGCAGGCTCAGTTGATTGTACTGTACCTCTGAGGAGGGAGGTTGCAGGTTCAAGTCCAGTTCAGCAATGAAAATAAGACTGACTCCATTGTGTAGTACTGTCAGAGATATGTCATCTGAGATGGAGTCTTGCACTTATGGATTTTTCTGCTCTTTCAGGATATTGCAAAGGTAATTCTTTACTTAAGACACATTGATATCTCTGTCCTGCAACCATTCCCAAACTACTTTTATTGTAACCTTTGCTTTTTTTCTTATATTCCGCATTAATTTTCTTATATTACACGCGAACCCGAGGGGGTCCAATATCCTTGGGGGCAGGTTTGCTAGATTTGTTCGGGAGAGTTTAAACTAATTTGGCAAAGGGATGGAAACCAGAATGATAGGGCTGAAGATGAGGTACTTGGTTTACAAACAGATGCATTGTGTAGTGAGATTTCTACAAGGAGAGGCCGATGATTGGGCAAAATTACAGTCGACAGGATGAGTTGCAATGTGAAAGGTGGACAAAATCGACAAGGGTGAATACAGGACTGAAGGTGTTGTATCTGAATGCACGCAGTATACGGAATAAGGCAGATGAACTTGCAGCACAGTTGCAGACTGGCATGCGTGATGTTGTTGTCATCACGGAATCATGGCTGAAAGAAGATTGCAGCTAGGAGCTGAACATCCAAGGATACACATTGTATTGAAAGGACATGCAGGTCGGCAAAGGGGGTGGCATATGCTGCCTGATGCACTGAGTAACCCCACCATTTCCTGTTTTACTTCAGATTTCCAGCATCTATACTCATTTGCTTTTCAATTACTTTGGAAAGACTCAGACTTCCTGAAACTATAATCCCTTATTGCATGCAATTGTATTATGGTTTTATGGAATTAGGTTTACTTTTTGGCTATCTTACCACGTTGAGCTCATCCAAATTTGCTGCACGGATCCAAGTAACAATAAAGAAATGTGGTTAATGAATGCTTGTGCGATTGAAACTGACAGAATCTGAATAATAACTTTGTGTCCCACTGCTCATATCTTATACAGTAGAAGGAAGTGAGCCACTTCTCAATCAGGCAAACTCTGGAATACTGTACACACCTTGCAGGAAACCGTGTTTTTATGTTGCGTCCTTCATGACTTTGGCACTCCAAAACATTTTACTGCCACATAGAATCTCTGAAGTCACTGTATCGTGGAACAGTCTATCTTAAGAGCTTCAACTATTTTAGTGGCAACTTCTGCTCACACTTTCTGCAATATTAATGACTACATTGGTCTTGAGCAGGAGCCTACATGCTCAACACTTTCTGTCCAGCTTCCTTTCTTTTTGCACTACTTAATTTATATATATTTTATTGTAATTTATAGTATGTTATGTATTGCACTGTACTGCTGCCACAAAACAACACATTTCATGTCATATGTCAGTGATAATAAACTTGATTTTGATTCTGATTTTGAACAGTCAGCTGTTCCTGTGTTACAAATTCACATTTAATAAGTTCATATAAAAAATTTAAAGGATGGTTTTTTGGCATGCAATCAACTGATCATTGTTATTGTACAAAATTTAGATTCTGTACAAGTTATTGTACAAAATTTAGATTTTATGAATTGCCAATAAAATGGATACAAAAAACATTGTTTGTTTTTGAAATAAATTTCATAGTGATTCAAAATGAATTAAATGCAAATTCAAGATAACCATAATATCCGAGGAGTGATTTTTATCATGTAGTTCTGGGAGTCTTGCCGAAAACGCACCAAAAATCCCAAAGCTCTTCAACACGATTATGGAAAGTTATGGGCAGTATAATATGCAGTCCAGGTTTTTACACATTGTAGTCAAGACTTACTTCCAGGGTGTGGTGGGATTTGTGGGGTTGATTTTTTCTGACCTCAGCTCGAACAAATAGTGTTCGGCTTCTCCAGTCCTCATTACGCAGTCTGGAGTTTTCTGTGAAGTACAGCACAAAGACAGGCCTTTCAGCCCTTCTAGCCCATGCCAAACCATTTAAGCTGCCTACACCCATCGATCTGCACCATAGCCCTCCATATCCCTACCATCCATGTACCTATCCAAACTTCTTTTAAACGTTGAAATCGAGCTCGCATGCACCAGTTGTGCTGGTAGCTCTTTCCACACTCTCACGAACCACTGAGTGAAGTGAAGAAGTTTCTCCTCATGTTCCCCTTAAACTTTTCACTTTTCTCCCTTAACCCATTACCTCTAGTTGTGGTCCCACTCAACCTCAGTGGAAAAAGCCTGCTTGCATTTACCCTATGTATACCCCTTATAATTTTGTACACCTCTATCAAATCTCTTATCAATCTATGTTTCAAGGAATAAAGTACTAACCTAATCAATCTTTCCTTATAATTCAGGTCCTCCAGACCCGGCAACATCCTTGTAAATTTTCCCTGTACTCTTTCAACCTTATTTACTTCTTTTTTGTAGGTAGGTGACCAAAACCACACACCAAATCCAAATCCAAATTAGGCCTCACCAATGTCTTATATAACGTCAACATAACGTCACATCTCCTGTACTCAGTAAATTGATTTATGAAGGCCAATTTCTTTATGACCCTATCTAGCTGTGATGCCACTTTCAGTAAACGATGAATGCATATTCCCAGATCCCTTTGTTTTACCGCACTCCTCAGTGCCCTACCGTTCTCTGCATAATTTCTCTAACATAATAGGTCTGACCGAAGTGCATAACCTCACACTTGCCGCATTAAATTCCATCTGCCATTTTTCAGCCCATTTTTCTAGCTTGGTCCAGATCCTGCTGCAACCCTCAGTCATGGTGTCATCCACAGATTTGCTAATCCCGTTTACCACATTATCATCCAGATTGTTGATATAGATGACAAACAAGTTACTTCACTAGTCACAGGCCTCCAGTCAGAGGGGCAACCATCTACAACCACTCTTTGGCTTCTCGCACAAAGCCAATGTCTAATCCAATTTATTACCTCAACTTGAATGCTGAGAGACTAAACCTTCTTGGCCAACCTGCCATGCAGGACTTTGTCAAATGCCTTGCTAAAATCCATGTAGACAACGTCTACTGCCTTGCCTTCATCCACTTTACTAGTAACTTCCCACAAAAAACTCTAGGATAGGTTAGACATGACCTACCATTCACAAAGCCATGCTGACTATGCTTAAAAAGTTCATGTCTCAGTCCCTTAGAATACCTTCCAATAACTTTCCTACTATTGATGAAAGGCTCACTGGCCTATAATTTCCTGGTTTATTTTTAGAGCCTTTTCTAAACAGCTGAGCAACATTGGTGCTATCATCCAATCCTTTGGTACCCTACCTGTCGCTAAGGATTTTTTTTCCCATAAGACATAGCAGCAGAATTAGGCCATTTGGCCCATCGGGTCTGCTTCTGCTCCACCATTCAAACATGGCTGATCCATTTTCTCCTCCTCAACCCTATTCCCGGCCTTCTCCCCATAACCTTTAATGCCATGTCCAATCAAGAAACTATCTATCTCCGCCTTAAATACACCCAACGACCTGGCCTCCACAGCTGTCTGTATTAACAAATTCCACAAATTCACCACCCTCTGGCTAAAGAAATTTCTCCGCATCTCAGTTTTACACGGACTAGACTCCCCCAACATGGGAAGCATCCTTTCCACATTTGCTCTGTCTCGGCCTTTTAACATTTGAAAGGTTTCAATGAGATTCCTCCTTATCCTTCTAAATTCCATCGAGTACAGACCCAGAGCCATCAAATGTTCCTCGTATGATAACTCTTTCATTCCTGGAATCGTCCTTGTGGTAATCCTATCAGGGATATCGTTCCTTGAAGATGTCTTGGGTACTATGGAGGCTGGAGACCATGATGGAGTTGACTAATTTTACAAGTTTCTGCAGTTTACTTCAATCCCGTGCAGTAGCTCCCCACCCCCCATACCAGCGGTGATATAGCCAGTTAGAATGCTCGCTGTAGTACATCTGTAGAAATCTGTAAGTGTTTTAGGTGACATACTGAGTCTCCTCAAACTACTAATGAAATCTATCTTCTGTCGTCCCTTTTTTATAGCTGCATCATTATGTTGGGACAAAGTTAGGTCCTCAGAGATATTAACACCATATTCGGGAACTTTAAATTGCTCACTCTCTCCATTTCTGGTCCCTCTATGAGGACTGGTGTGTGTTCCCTGATCTTACCCTTCCTGAAATCCGTAATCAGCTCCTTGGTCTTACTGACATTGAGTGCAAGGTTGTTACTGTGACATCACTCAACTAGCTGGTATATCTTGCTCCTGAACGCCTTCTCGTCACCATCTGAGAATCTGTCAACAATGATCTTTTCATCGGCAAACGTATAGATAGCATTTGAGCTGCACCTAGCCACACAGTTATGGGTGTAATGAGAGTAGAGCAGTGTGCTAAGCACACACCCTGAAGTGTGCTAGTGTTGGTCGTCAGTGAGGTGGAGATGTTATTACCAATCCCCTCAGATTGTGGTTTACTGGTTAGGAAGTCGAGGATCCAGTTGAAGAGGGAGGTACAGGGGCCTAGGCTCTGTAGCTTTTCAATCAGGACTGTAGGACTGATGGTGTTAAATGCTGAGCATAGTCAATAAACAGCATCCTGACAGAGGTATTTGTATTGATTCAGGAATCAGAGTTTCAAATCTGCTGGGAAGTTTAAATTCTAGCAATTAAAAAATGTGGGTTGTATGGGTAATTATAACCTTGAACATACTGGTTAGAAGTAAGAGCACTCTAGATCACCAGTGCCTTTTGGGAAGAAAATCTGCCATCTTCAGAGCTTGACCTATCTGTGACTCCAGACCCACCTACTTTCCTGAAAATTGGCCCAGCAATTTGAAGGCAATCAGTGAAGGACTGTACATACTGGCCACATGTGATGTTCACCTCTTGTGAACAAATAAACAACAAAATAACTTTATTTAACTTCTCAATACACAAGTTTACATTTCATGTTTGGCTTGCTAAAGTGATACAGATGTACTCTTACTCCAGGTCTAGATCTGACTTGGGAGTTCTCATGCAGGATTCCCTGAAGGTTAACTTGCAGACTGAGTCGGTGGTAAGGAAGGCAGATGCATTGTTAACATCCGTTTCAAGAGCACTAGAGTATAAAAGCAATCATGTTGAAACTTGGTCAGACCACACTTGGAGCATTATGAGCAGTTATGGGCCCCTTATCTGGCAAAGGATGTGCTGGCATTGTAGAGGGTCTAGGGAGATTCATGAGAATGAGTTCCCAGGAAATAAAGGGTTAATGTATGAGGAGCACGTCTTGGCTCTGGGCCTGTACTTATTGGAGTTTAGAAGAATGGTGGGGGGGGGGGTGATCTCATTGAAACTGAGCGAATATTGAAAGGCCTAGATAGAGTGGAGTAGAAAGGATGTTTCCTACAGTAGGGGATTCTAGGACAAGAGGACACAGCCTCAGAATAGAGAGATGTCCACTTAGACCAGATATGAGGAGGAATTTCTTTAAGAGGGTGGTGAATCTATGAAATTCATTGCTACAGATAGCTGTGGAGGCCAATTCATTGGGTATACCTAAAGCAGAGGTTGATAGGCCTTGATTAGTCAAAGGTTACAGGGAGAAGGCAGGAGAATAGGTTGAGAGGGATAACTTAGCCAGGATGGGATGGTGGAGCAGGCTCACTGGGTTGGATGGCCTAGTTCTGCTCTTATGTCATATGGTCTTATGGACCTGTGCCGAACAATATGGAAGTTGTCATTGACTGCAAAGAGCAAAGCACTTCTCATTCTGCACTAATATTATTTCCAACCTCAATAAATTTAATTAGCACATAAACCTTACGGAAATCTCCGGATCATTCACTTTATTGCTTTTCATTTCAGAATTTGCTCCCCAAATTAACTTGTGTGTCTGGTGTCAGCAGTTCGGTGAAGAGTATTGACGTAACTTTGTCAGCAGTGAGAGCAATTGATCTGTTTTGAAGTTTGAGAAGTGATCGTGATAGTGATAGTTTCTGAATGGTCTAATGGTATTTTCTCTTTTTGTTGAATATGTGCATGTATGTCTTTAATATGTTAATATTTATGCAATCAATTTACCACTCCTATTTTCATATTGAGGTCTGGTATCTGTATTCAAATCTACCAAGGCAGGACAGAGATCCAGGCAAATCACAGAGTCAGTGTCTGGGTCTGGTTTGAGTGTAACTCAGCGCTCAGTATAACACTGACTTCAAAATGAAGCCTGAAATTTGGCAGTGACAGTTATTTATGGAAGCAATGCTAATGGTTTCTGTTTCAAGGACGTGTTTTTAGTATTGATTAAGTTATTGTTACAGTAAATCCACTTCCAGATATGCATATGGTATAGTTTTATTCAGAAACTGGGGGTATTGTTGGTAAAGTCATACTTACTACCCATCTTTAGTTGCCTAGACTATGGTGTCCTCACGTTGATGGTGATTCCACAATGATGCTGAGAAAGGTTTCCCAGAACTTCTGCCTATAAAGAATGGAAGAACTATGATACATCAAAGTTCAAAATAAATTTATCATCAAAGCACCTACGTGTATGTCATCATATGCCGTACTACCTTAAGATTCATTTTCTTGCAGGCATTTACAGGAAAATAAAGAAATACATTAGAATTTATGAAAAACCATGAATAACAAAGGCGGACAAAAAAAAGCAGTGTGCAAAAGAAGACTGACTGTGCAAATAAAAAAACGTAAATCAGTAATGTAGAGGTCCTGATAGTGAGTCTGCAGGTTGTGGAATCCGTTCGGAGTGGAGTTAGGTGCGGTTGCCCACGCTGGTTTAGAAGCCTGATGGTTGTTGGGTAATAACTGTTCCTGAACTGGTGGTGTGGGACCTAAGGCTCCCGTACTTCCTTTCTGATGGCAGCAGTGAGGAGAAGGCATGACCTGGATGGTGGGGGTCCTTGTTGAAGGATGCTGCTTTCTTGTGGCAGTGCTTCTTGTAAATGTTCACAATGATGTGGAAGGCTTTGCCTGTGATGGACTGGTGTGTCTCCACCACTTTTTCTAGACTTTTCCACTCCTTGGCATTGCTGTTTCCATACCGGTCCATGGAACAATCAGTCAGGATGCTCTCCACTGTGTCTGTCAAAGTTTTAGGTGTTATGCTGAAGAAAGTAGAGACGCTGTCAAGCCTTCTGTGTGATGGCACTTTGTGCTGGGCCCAGGATAGATAACCTGAGAGAGCAATACCAAGCAATTTAAACTTACTGACCATCTCCATCTCCGATCTCTGAATGAGGACTAGCTCAGACTTCTTCCTTCTGTAGTCAATAATCAGCTCTTTGATTTTGCTGATGTTGAGTGAGAGAGTATCATTATGGCACCATTCAACCAGATTTTTGACCTCCCTCCTATATGTTGATTTGTCATCAACTTTGATTCGGCCAGTGGCGTGACATTGGGTTGTACTCACAGTAGCCACACAATCATAGGTATAAAGTGAATAGAGCCGGGGGGTGGGGGGGGGGCGGTGTTGGTCGGGGAAGCACGCAGTCTTGTGGTGTAACTGTACCGATGCTTATTGTGGAGCTCGGGTTTCTGCCAGTCGGTACTACCTGGGGTCTGCAAGTGAGGAAGTCAAGGATCCAGCTGCACAGGGTGGTACCAAGCACTAGGTCTATAAGCTTAGTGATTAGTTTCCTATAAGCTTAGTGATTAGTTTCCTATAAGCTTAGTGGTTAGTTTTGAGGGGATGATAGTGTTGAATGCTGAGCTGTATTCGTTGAAGACCATCCTGATATATGCAACTTCATTGCCCTGATGTTCCCGAGCTGAGTGAAGACCCAACAAAATGGCACCTGCTGTGGAGTGGTGGCTTAGGAAGGTGGCGTCCATCATTAAGGACCCCCACCACCCAGGAAGGAGGTACAGAAGCCTGAAGGCACACACTCAGCAAATTAGGAACGGCTTCTTCCTCTCTGCCATCCAATTTCTAAACGGATATTGAACCCATGAACACTAACTCACAAACAAGAGAAAATCTGCAGATGCTGGAAGTCCAACCAGAACGCACAAAATGATGGAGGAACTCAGCAGGCCAGGCAGCATTTATAGAAAAAAAGTACAGTTGACGTTTCGGGCCGAAATTCTTTGGAAGGACCTCACTAGAAACCATAGAAACCATAGAAAAACTACGGCACAGAAACAAGCCTTTTGGCCCTTCTTGGTTGTGCCGAACTACTTTTTTTTATTTCTGTTTTTTTTGTACTAATTATTTTTTAACTTAACTATTTAATAGACATATTTTTTCTATATTTTTTATCATGTATTTCATTGTACTGCTGCTGCAAAGTTAACAAATTTCACAGCATATGCCGGTGAAATTAAACCTGCTTCTGAGTCTGGCCTGTTGTGATGGTAATAAATTGGAGGGATCCAAGTCACTTCTCAGGCAGGAGTTGATATGCTTGATAACCAACCTCTCAAAGTACCTCATCACAGTGAACGTAAGTGGTACTGGACGATAGTTGTTGAGGCAGGTTACCTCGTTCTTCTTTGGCACTGTTATGCTTGAAGCCTCCTTGAAGCAAGGAGTTACCTCAGGTTGCCAAAGTGAGAGGTTGAAGATGTGAGTGAACACTCCAGCCGGTTGATTAGCACAGAAATTCAGTACCCACCCAAATGCACAGTGTGGGCCAGGTGCTTTTCTTGGGCTCTCACATCGGCCTCAGAGACTGAACTGAAATCAGGGGGTCATCTGGGGCTTCTCCAGGTGCCTCCATGTTCTGCTGGTCAAAGTGAGCATAAAAGGCATTGAGCTCATCTGGGAGAGAAAGCTTATTGTCAATTATGATCCTTGGCTTTGCTTTGCAGGTTGTGATGGCATTCAAGCCCTGTCTCAGTTGTCAAGCATCCCTCTGTGATTCACGTTTGGTCCAGAATTGCCACTTTGCACGTGAGATGGCTTTCCGGTGGTTGTACCTGGATCTCTTGTACTATCCTGGATTGCCGGTCCTGAATGCCACCGATGTAGCCCTCATCAGACGGTGGATCTCTTAGTTCAACCAGGGACTATGATTGGGTAACACTTTGAATGACTTTGTCCTACACACTCATCAATGAGCGTCTTTATAAAGTCAGTCCATCAAAGCACATCTATCTTATGATTCTATGATTTGAACAGGAAGTTGTGAGTGATTGGCTTCATCATTTGCTGATCTTATCCTATTCTTTCATCAAGGTTGCAAGCTGGGATACTGTTAATGCACCTTACCAACTACAGTAAATGGTTAATTTACAGTTATATTTCACACTTGAACCTCATTGATGATAGAATGACTTTGGGGATGATGAGGTGAACAGCTCCTCGCAGAGCACCAGGACTTGCTCCTGCTCTTGCCCCCATGTTATGGATGGGATTGATAAAGTTAAGTTTTCAATTAATGGAAGAGTCAAAAGTGAGGATAAAAAGGGGTGATGAGGTGGTGGGTATGCTTGATCATATAATTGAAACCCCGTTTTCCTTGGGCTGCTTAAGTCTAGGAAATACATACTCGGGTTCTGCTAAATTCGTGAGATTCGGACAGCCCTCCCACCCCGCACCCCGGTTTGTGTGGATGCTGTGTAATTTGCTACCCTGTTACGACTCAAGGCCAAGAAATAACAGACAGCACACTGCAGACAATTAACGGAATTATATTTATGAATTTTAACTAATGGGCTAGTAAAGAAAAGAAAGAAAAAAACAAAAAGGGCCCGTTATAGTTAAACAGTCAAATGTGCACAAGTTGGAGCTCAACTCTTCCAAAAGTCACACAGATTTGCCGATCCTCAGTAGGCCCTGGCACCTTGCTCCATTGAATCACAGTCCCCCACCGAGTCGAATCCTACAACTGGTTCTCTCCAGTGTCTTCTCTCTTCATCTCCCGCTGAACAAAGACTCCAATCACACCGGTGTCAGGCACACAACAGAAAAAGCCACCCCCTGATTGGATGGCTCACATTCCAAAGCACCCGCTATTTCTAACCATAACCCAAACAGTACTTCTACAAAAAGACCATTATGTTAGCAGTGAAACCCTTACCAGGGCATTACAGGTTTCCCCCGTCATCCGAAGGTAGAGCGGTCCTATGAAACGGTTCATAAACTGAAATGTCGTAAAGTGAAGAAGCAATTACCATTTATTTATATGGGAAAATTTTGTGAGCATTCGCAGACCCAAAAAATAACCTACAAAATCATGCCAAATAACACATAAAACCTAAAATAACAGTAACATATAGTAAAATCAGGAATGATATGATAAATACACAGCCTATATAAAGTAAAAATACTTTTCCACAATCATTGCCTGAACTGTTCTCCCTAGTGAAAATCTCACGCAAGCGCCGTCGGCAGAAAATCTCACGCAAGCGCCGTCGGCAAAAACACGGTGCAAGCGCTCTCCAGTAACCTTTAAGCTATGAAGCTGCCAAATCATACCAAATAACACGTAAAATTCACAGCCGATATAAAGTAGAAATAATGTATGTACAGTGTAGTATCACTTATGGGAATTGGGAAGACATCGAGCACACTGATGATGGTGCGTTAAGCTCATTCGTCAGAGTTTGGGGTGGTGCAGTGGCCCCCGCCCTCCAGGCAGCGAACCGACACCGATCCTCGAAGCATGCAGTGGTACAGCGGTAGCCGGGACGCACACAGCACATCTTTAAGAAAAAAGCCGAAATAAACAAGCTAATTAATTAGGTGCCGGGCGGCACCTAATTAATTAGCTTGTTTATTTCGGCTTTTTTCTTAAAGATGTGCTGTGTGCCTCCCGGCTACCGCTGCATTCTCCGTGAATCGGTATCTGTCCATGGCCTGGGGGTTGGGGTGGTTGGACACTGGGGTGTCGTCTGTTTCCATCAGGGCAAGCAAGTCATCTTCTTCTATGTCTGCCTGCCTTGACGTCGAAGGTTGAGGTACATCGTCTGCTGTGGCTGATGTGGAAGGCTTGAAAAACAACAGTATGCTTGACTGCTGAGTCTCGCACATTTTTCTATCATACAGTTATTTGTAAGGACTCAAACCATCTTGCAAATATGCTCTAAACCAACGTACCCTTTCAAAATTAAAGTTGTACTTTATCATTACTCATTTGGTTTCGATTGTTATTCTTTCCTCTTCCAATTGCATTAGCTCTTCCATCTATCAGTTCTTGGTCATGGGATGCCAAAACCTCTTCAACATCATCTTCGTTAACTTCCATAAGCCAAACTCACTTTGTCCTTACTTCTTTCCCCACGATCAAAATGCTTAATTATGTCTAGTTTTACACTAAGTGTAACAGCCTTATGAGCTCTTTTAGGCTTTTCCGATACCTTAGAACTCATCTTGCTAACGGCTGCTCACAGGCACGTGTTTAAGCAATGCCGGCGAGAATGCCGTTCCCGGGGAGAGCGGCTGCTCGGGGTGCACGCTTTTTTTTCGTGCACTGCCTTTTTTCATAACAGTGAAAACATCTTCACTTAGCGAAAACAGGGAACTAATGTAGGTCTTTCGTAACAGTGAGGTTTCGTAAAGTGAACGTTCGAAAAGCGGGGGACACCTGTACATAATCATAGAATTTTTGGTACACTGATGGAAGCCAAAGATTCAAAGATTCAGAGATTCGAATACATTTATTAGCAGTATACAACCTTGAGATATGTTTTCCTACAGATGGCCATGAAACAAAGAAACACCATGGAACCCATTCAAAGAAAATATGAAATACCCAACGTGCAAAAAAAGAACAAATCAAAGGTTCAAAGGTTCATTTATTATCGAAGTGTACAACTCAGAAATTCTTCTTCTCCAGATAGCCATGAAACCAAGAAAGAAGAGAAAGGCAGTATGGTCATCATCCCCCAAATCCCTCCTGCTTACACAAAAAACAAACAAAACTGGAACAGGCACATTGACCCCCAAATCCTCCAATCCTCCACACACACAAAAAAATGAGAAAGATTGGGCGATAAACACAGGATGCAAATAAAAACCATCAGCTTAATTCAGTTCAGTTGTTCGTTTTTCGTTGAGTGCAGGCTGCAGAGGCTGTCTAATCCGATCAAAATCGCAGAAAATAGCAATAACAAAGGAGTAACCTGAAACCAGAAACACATCACAACGTGAACTGCAAAGTCCTCTAAAAACAAGTCCAATCCACAAACTTCACCGCACAAACCTTGTCCAAGTCCCAAGACTCCTGCACCTTCCTCCCGCCGCAGTGACCAAGAGGGAGAAGGAAACTGGTCAAATGCAGGTAGTTGGCACTGAATGTCTGCTCACCTTTTGTTCCTGTCCTCGTTGATTTCAATCTTGCTCAACACATTAATTGGCGAGGTGGTGGAGAATTGGAACCGATTAAGGGTTCTTGCTCCACCATTAGGGCCACACATTCCATTCTCAACCTTGCTCTCAACCACACCGAATTCCCTCAGAGACAGCAAAGGATCGCTTATTTGACCCAAAAACACATTATCAAAATGTAAATTACAAGCTCTAATCGCACGCAGATTAGTAGTAGAAATATATTTAAAATAAGTGCTCTTGTGAACCACCCGCAGGACGTCGCCGTTAGTGTCGTTGGTTGGTGTGATTGTTCAATTGGTTCACTGAAGGAAACCACTAGATGGGCCAATGTGAAGTGCCTTTTTCTGTACTGTAGTTATCTATGACTCCCTGACTCAAGATGGCTCTTGAAATCTATGCCAGCTCCTTATCGAGCAAATTAATCAGTCCGTTCCCTCACTCTTTACAAATAGTCATCTCCTTTCCAATACTTATCCATTTCTCTGTGAAGCTACTGATTGTTTCTGTATCTATCATCCCTAAATGCTGAGAATTCAAAATCAAAACCATTCCCTGCAATGAGAAGAACTTTGCTTCACACTCCCAGCTTTATTTTATCTGAGACTTAATCAAATGCTTTCTGAAAATCCACATCTTTTTCCTTTATCAAACTTTTCTGTTACCTCATTAAAAAAAAGGTGGGAGTTTTCTACCCATTTACACTATGAAGATGTTTTATTTCAGGCAGGTTTGCAGAGGAATGAAAACAGAAAATGGTACCAATATACAACAGGTCAGGCAGCTCTGGAGAGAGATAGAGATAGAGATAGAGAGAGAGAGAGAGAAAGAGTCATTGTTTCAAACTGATGACTTTATTCAGGCATGTCTGTAGAAATGCTAAAGAAATATAAATGTGTTTTCTTCCACTGGATAATATTAGGACTTGTAGTGAGACAAAGGCAGACAATGAGCAATCTTTAAAAAGCAATCTGTTAGCAGGATGGCCAAAGTTAGAGAAACATACAAGTCCATGATGGAGATGTTTTGTTTCAGGCAGATTTGCAGAGGACAAAAACCAGAAAATGCTACCAAATGCATAATACTTTATCTTACCGAAGAGGCACCAACATTGAAAATTGTGCTTAGAACACAGAACAGCACACCACAGACATAGAACAGCACACCACTCCGTCGATATTTTGCCGAAGTATGTAAAAGTATACAGACTTATGAAAGAAATGCAAATCCTTATAAACTCAGACTAATGGACTTTGATAAGTCAGTAATTCATGGAGTTTAATGTAAGCCTATAAATCAGAGATTAAAGCAGCTTACAAGTTCAGCGTACCCATATAAAGCTGCATCAATGACATCTAAACATGGATCTCCACTGCTGTGTTCCATTAAGTAAACAATTAGCTACGTAATTCCAAACTTCTAACTGTGCAAAATAGTCAGATTAAGACTGTTACCAATAGTGTGATCAAAATCATAGTTTGACAGTAATGATATTAGTTGCATAAAGACGTTGTACATGGGCCACGGGAGGTTATGTCCTTGCTTTTAATTGAAAGCTTGCGATGGTTATTAGAACCTGATGGTGAAGATTGTTTGCTCCTCTTTCGGCCCCGCAAGACACACAGTCTTTTTGAATCTGTGTGGGTGGTAAGATAGGAGGAAGAAGAAGCCTTTCTACACAGGTATCAGAGGAGTGTACAGCAAACAGCTTGCCCAGTGGTTCTGGAGAACCCTTTGAGGACTATTAAAATACTCAGATTATGCCTACCTAAAAACTGGTGAATAAGGAACAGAGGCTAGGTATCCTCTTGACTGTCCTCTGCCATTCAAAAAGATTTCTCTTGTGAATACAATGAATGACCAAGCCTTCACAAATCTAAAGAATATAGACTTTTAAAGATTTGTTTGCCTTCTGAATGAAGATACTTCTCCTCATTTAGACCCATTTGGTCCATTGAGTCTGCTCCACCACTTCATTATGGCTGATGCGTTTCCCTCTCATCCTTACTATCCTGCCTTCTCTGTGTAACCTTTCAAGCCCTGACAAATCAAGAACCTATCATCCTCCACCTTAAATGCACCCAGTGACCTTGTCTCCACAGCCACCTGTGGCAATGAATTCCACAGATTCTCCACTCTCTTGCTAAAGAATTTCCTCCTCATCTCCATTGTAAAAGCACTCTCCTCTGTTCTGAGGCTGTGCCCTCTGGTCCTGGACTCCCCCACCAAAGGAATCATCCTCTTCGCATCCACTCTATCTAGTCCTTTCAGCATTCGATATGCTTCAATGTGATTCCCCCTCATTCTTCTAAATTCAAGCCAGTGCAGGCCCCCTTCAATCGCTGTTCATATGATAACCCTTTCATTCCCGGAATGATTCTCATAAACCTCCTCTGAACTCTCTCCATTGTTAGGACATATTTTCTTAAATAAGGGGCTCAAAGGTGCTCACAAGTGAGGACTCACCAGTGCCTTCTACAGCTTTGGCAGGGAGTGTGTACTAATTAGGTTCTGAATGGCACATACTCCTTGCCAAGGGAAAGACCTTTCCCTGAATCTACACAGTTAAGCTGTCGAAGAATCCTGTACATTTCAGTGAGGTCATCTCTCATTCTTCTAAATTCGAGGGATAGAGGCGTAGCCGACTCAATCTATTCCTTAATGCCAGAGCCATTGGTCTGCTGAATCATTGCTGTGCTCCTTACTTGACAAGTATATTCTATTTCACCTGAAGTAAATAAAATTCAGCACTCCAAATGTGGTCTCAGTAAGGTCCAAAGAATTCTATTCAGGGATCTTTACTTTGGTACTCATAATCTCGTGCAGTCTAGGCCAACCTATCTTTTGTGTCTGCATATTAGCTTTCAGTGACATACAGTCTCTTTGGACATAAGACTTTGGAGCATAATTAGGCCATTTGGTCCATCAAGTCTGCTCTTCCATGGGTGTTTTTTTAATCCCTCTCAACCCCATTCTTCTGTCTTTTCCCCATACCCCTTGACACCCTTACTAATCCAGGACCTATCAACTTCCACTTTGAGTATACCCAGTGCCTTGTCCTCCACAGCTGTCTGTGGCAATGAATTCCACAGATTCACCACCCCCTTGCTAAAGAAATTCTTCTTCATCTTTGTTCTAAAGGGATGTCCTTGTATTCTGAGACTGAGCCTACTGGTCATAGACTGCCCCTCTATAGGAAACATCCTCTCCAGACCCACTGTATCTAAGCCTTTCAATATTCAGTCGATTTCAATCAGATCCCACTCATTCTTTGAAACATTGCTTTCCTCTTATCTACCCTACTAATTACATTCTGAAGCCTCAATACATAAGTAAAATATGATTTCCCTGTCATAATGAATCTACTGGCCAAACATTACTTGTTTTACAAAATCTGTCCAACAATGACACTGTTTTTGAGGGGGTGGAAAAAAACTTCTATACTTCCACTGGTTATAATGGAATGGGAAACTTTCGAAGTGTTAGTCACAAAAGCTTTCAAGGATTTTCACAAAGACCTCTTGATAAAACAGAAATAATGGACAACTTGGTGCTCCAGGGAATGAACATACACTAATGAGCCTCCCACACACTGAGCTTCACAATTCAAATATGTCATTCTGAGTGGGGCCTCACCGAAAACCTTCTGTAAATGCAAGCACACCACATTTACTGGCTCTCTCTCACCTACTTAACAAGGTACATACTCAAAAAAAAAGCCAATAGATTAGTCAAACATGATTTATCTTTCAGAAATCCATGTTGAATCTGCTCTTGTGTTTTGATATTATATCCTTAATTACAGGTTCCAGCTCTTTCTTAACCAGCCATGACCTTAAAGAATACCAATAGATTATTAAAATCTGATTTCCTGTACATGAATCTATGCTGATTCAGCTCAAACCTATTATTCTTTTCTAAATTACCTGTTATTATATCCATCTTTGCTCCCAACTCCATCATGAAGGATCTCTGCCACCCAGGCCATGCTCTCTTCTCACTGCTACCACCAGGAAGGAGGCACATGACCCTCGGAACCCACACCAACTAGTTCAGGAACAGTTACTACTCCTCAACCATCAGGCTCCCGAACCAGAGTGGATAACTTCACTCACCACAACACAGAACTGAATTCCACAATCTATGAACTCACATTCAAGGACTCTACAACTCATGTTCTCAACATTATTTATTTATTTAATCTTATTTTCTCTCTTTTTTTCTTTTTTTGTATTTGCACAATTTGTAGTCTTTTGCACTTTAGTTGTTTGTGTTCTTCATTGATTTTATTGTGCTTATTTGTATTTACTGTGAATGCGTTCAAGAAAAGGAAAATAAATATATATGCACTTTGATATTAAATTTATTTTGAACTTTGATCTGTATAAATTCCTATAGTTTACTAATTACTGATTTAGGAATAACTCATTCAGTATCCTTGCAGGAACCTTTGCCAAGTTTATACGTTTGTAGAATCCTAGAAGCTGATAACATGAGTCCCCATAGTCACAACTTTTTAGAATTCTGGGATTACATCATCAGACATTGGGAATTCTCTGATTTCAGATAATAATTCCCTTGAGGTATCTTTCCTTCATTTGCTTGGAGCACTTGGTTCTCCAGTATCTGTGGGAGGTATTGGTTTTGTGAAGACAGACACAAAATATTTATTTTCTGTATTCCCCAGCCATTTCCCTATCACCCATTAGAAATTCACTTTTATCTATGTTTCCCAGAATTGATTGTTAAGTGTTTTTTTTTTTGCTTTCTTTAGCTCATTAATAAATAAGCTCACATCATGTCACTAAACAGCAAATGCAGGGGAATCAGTGTGGCTCCCATCTTATGGCAATCTTGCCAGGACCCTGCCATGTGCCTCTTTGGGCTGACCTTCACATCCACACTCGTTCATGATCTTTTGTTATTTCTTAAATTATGGAAAAAGGGCACAGCACCAGATTCTTTTCATAGACGTGACAATGTGCTGAGTTAGGAAAACCAGCAATCAACTGTCCTCCACAAATGCTCAAGTCCCTGAAGAGTTAATGTGTCTTTTCCCCAAAAGCTGTTCCTGTATTGTGCAAACAAGAAGAATTCTGCAGATGCTGGAAATTCAAGCAACACACATCAAAGTTGCTGGTGAATGCAGCAGGCCAGGCAGCATCCCTAGGAAGAGGTACAGGTGACGTTTCAGGCCGAGACCCTTCGTCAGGACCTGTATTGTGTACAGTTCTGGTCACCGAATTATAGGAAAGATGTCAACAAAATTGAGAGAGTACAGAGAAGATTTACAAGAATGTTGCCTGGGTTTCATCTCCTAAGTTACAGAGAAGGGATGAACAAGTTGGGTCTTTATTCTTTGGAACGTAGAAGGTTGAGTGGGGACTTGATAGAGGTATTTAAAATTATGAGGGGGATAGATAGAGTTGACATGGATAGGCTTTTTAAGTTGAGAGTAGGGGAGATTCAAACAAGAGGACATGAGTTGAGAGTTAAAGGACAAAAGTTTAGGGGTAATATGAGGGGGAACTTCTTTACTCAGAGAGTGATAGCTGTGTGGAATGAGCTTCCAGCAGAAGTGGTTGAGGCAGGTTCGATGTTGTCATTTAAAGTTAAATTGGATAGCTATATGGACAGGAAGGGAATGGAGGGTTATGGGCTGAGTGCAGGTCAGTGGGACTGGGTAAGAGTAAGAGTTCGGCACGGACCAGAAGGGCCGAGATGGCCTGTTTCCGTGCTGTAATGGTTATATAGTTATATGGTAAGCTCCATCAGTAGAGACACCTGCACGAATGAAAAGGTATCTTTTCAAGAGTCCAGAATGAAATGTTGCAAATGTAGATATGAATATTCAATATTTGTAGTCACAAAACTATACTGCAGAGTAACAGATCCTATGGCTGTGTCAACCAGGTTGTCTAACTGAGCTGGTCCTGCTTGCCTATGCTTGACTATATGCTTCTAAAAATTTCCCTTCTAAGTAACAGTCCAAATATCTTCTTTTGCTGTAATTGTATCCGTCTCTACCTCTTCCTCTGGCAGCTCATTCCATACACCCACCACCTCTGTGTGAAAAAATTACCCCTCATGTTCCTTTTAAAAAGTTTCCCTCTCACTTTAAACCTCTGTCCTTTGGTTTTTCCTCTACCCTGGGGAAGGAGTTTGCGTATTCACAGTTGTATGCCTCTCAGGATCTTGTAACTTTCTATAAGATTACCTTTCAGCTTCCTAAGCTCCAGGGCAAAAAAGGTCTAGCTTCTGTAGCTTTCCTGATAACCCAATTCCTCTTGTCCTACTAACATGTGAATCATTTTTGTACCTCTTTAGTCTAATAATATTCTTGCTATAGCAGGGTGACTAGAATTGTCCAGAGCACTCCAAATGTGGCCTTACCAACATCTTCTGCAGCTGTAACATGATGTCCCATCACCTACACTCAATATTCTGACCAAAGGTGACAAGCGTGCCAAATGCCTTCTTCCTGCCTCTTCCTGGTTCGCCTCTTTCTCTCTGTTCCACAAGACTCCATAGGGCCCCACTATTTACTCAGAGAAACAGCCTGTATTTTCAAATGAATTATGACCCTGAGTAACATGAAAAATTAGGACAGGTAACCCCAAATTTGGTCACAGAGAGTGTTTAAAAGTCCATTCTGAAATGGAAAGGCCTGGGACTGTGGTGGCAAGGGTTAAGACAGGCATTCCAGAGTTCAAGTTCTTTCTAGCTAGAGGCAAGGATGCCATTAGTGGAATGATTAAATTAAGGGATGGGCTAAAGGACGGGGTTGGAGCAACACAGAGGTTGTGCATGGAAGGATAACGCCCATTGACAGAGTTTTTAATATGAGGGATATTTGCTTGTATTGGCTTATAACTTCCTGGGAGTAGCCAGTTGCCCGTGTGCAGTATTCTCCTGCCCAGTAGGACTGTCCTTAACCTTGTGTGTAATTTTAGGTCATAACATCATGCACAAAACCAGCTTTGACACCACATATTGGCATCTAAACAAACTCCCCATCTGTATGATTTGATAGCTTACTAAGTTGTGCCACCAGCATGAACCAACTCTTAAAACTAAAGCATTTCTAATATTTGAGAGTATGTCTTAGATTCAAATGTATTCAGCACAAGTGAATCAATATTCAAATTATTTGTAACACATAAACATATATGTAAATTTAGTTACTTAAAAGAAATGTAACTTACCTAAATGCTTCTCCCACTTGCAGCTCTTCCCCTCTATTCAGATAATAGGCTCACTAGTTGTGGGCCAAGTCTAATCTGAATCGGAATCAGAATCAGGTTTATTATCACCGGCATGTGTCGGGAAGTTTACTAACTTAGCAGTTCAATGCAATGCATAATGAGGAAGAAGAAGAAGAAGAAGAAGAAGAAGAAGAAGAAGAAGAAGAAGAGGAAGAAGAAGAGGAAGAAGAAGAGGAAGAAGAAGAAGAAGATCGATTTAGAGTATACATATATTGAATAGATTAAAATCGTGCAAAAAACAGAAATACTTGTATATTAAAACAGTGAGGTAGTGTTCACGGGTTCAATGTCCAGTTTGAAAACTGATGGCACAGGGGAAGAAGCTGTTCCTGAATCACTGTGTGTGTGCCTTCAGGCTTCTGTACCTACTAACTGATGGTAACAGTGAGAAAAGGGCATGCCCTGGGTGCTGGGGGTTCTTAATAATGGATGCTGCCTTTCCGAGACACTGCTCCTTGCTGCAATTTTACCAATAATACTTTTGTCTTAAATGCTGGATACAGAAGGACATTGTTCAAATTTCAAAGTAAATTTATTATCGAAGTACATATATATGTTGCCATACGTATATTATCCTGGAATTCGCAAACACGAGGAATTCTGCAGATGCTGGAGTTTCAAGCAACACACATCAAAGTTGCTGGTGAACGCAGCAGGCCAGGCAGCATCTCTAGGAAGAGGTACAGTCGACGTTTCAGGCCGAGACCCTTCGTCAGGACTAACTGAAGGAAGAGCTAGTAAGAGATTTGAAAGTGGGAGGGGGAGGGGGAGATCCAAAATGATAGGAGAAGACAGAAGGGGGAGGGGTGGAGCCAAGAGCTGGACAGGTGATTGGCAAAAGGGATACGAGAGGATCATGGGACAGGAGGTCTGGGAAGAAAGCCAAAGGGGGAGGGAGAGGAGGGAACCCAGAGGATGGGCAAGGGGTATAGTCAGAGGGACAGAGGGAGAAGAAGGAGAGAGAGAGAAAGAATGTGTGTATATAAATAAATAACGGATGGGGTACGAGGGTAATAGTTAACTTCCACTAATGCCCCACCTCCCCCTCGTACCCCATCCGTTATTTATTTATATACACACATTCTTTCTCTCTCTCTCCTTTTTCTCCCTCTGTCCCTCTGACTATACCCCTTGCCCATCCTCTGGGTTCCCCCCCGCCCCCCCGTCTTTCTTCCCGGACCTCCTGTCCCATAATCCTCTCATATCCCTTTTGCCAATCAACTGTCCAGCTCTTGGCTCCATCCCTCCCCCTCCTGTCTTCTCCTATCATTTTGGATCTCCCCTCCCCCTCCCACTTTCAAATCTCTTACTAGCTCTTCTTTCAGTTAGTCCTGATGAAGGGTCTCGGCCTGAAACGTCGACTGTACCTCTTCCTAGAGATGCTGCCTGGCCTGCTGTGTTCACCAGCAACTTTGATGTGTGTTATCCTGGAATTCACTTTCTCGCAGACATTCATAGTAGATCAAAAAATACAATTAAATCAATGAAAAACTACAAACAACCAATGTGCAAAAGAAGACAAACTATGTGAGTACACAAACAACTAATAAAAATAATAAAATCAGTAAATAAATAGCACTGAGAGCGTGAGTTGTGGAGTTCTTGAAAGTGAGTCTGTGGGTTGTAGAACTAGTTGATGTGAGTGAAATTTTCCATGCTGGTTCAGAAGCTTTCCCATTGGATGTTGTATTGGATTCCAATGTTGTTATACCATTGAATTACACAGGAGTACAACTGAGAATTTTCTAGCCAACACCTTCCTGGAAATTTGAGATTTGTGTGTGTGCACAATTGTGTGGGTGTTTTGAATTTTTTGATGATTACTGCGATAAGATGTAATAATTTCACATGGAACTGCCAAAACTTCTTAGGATAACTCGGGATAATATTTATCTTGTGTTGATTTTTCAATGTTACAAATATTTGTTTTGCACAAGGTAAGCTAGCAAATTGTGAGCACTCTTTATTCCCTGAAAGACAGAAGTCATAATGTCTTGTAACTGCTGGCTTCCTAATGCATAATGGCTTTCCTGTTTTGATACCTAACAGTAATTGAACAATACATTCTGCCTGTTCTGGTTAGTTATTCATGTATCTTTCTTGCAATTGATTTTTGAATGAAACACAAGTCTTACTTGTTGACTGAGTGTCTTCTGTCTTCCATTTTGAAAAGAGAACAGTGTCCATTTTGTATCCCAATTGTTTAAAAGAAATTCACTGGAATTATTTTTCACTATGCCTGCCTTCCAATCCCTAATCTTGTTTCCAATGGGAGCTGAACGTCCCCCTCCTCATACAGTACATTATCAATGGTTGCATTTATTTGTGTAACCTGTTTTACGCATCTGTGCTAAAGTTATCACACAAAACCATGTTGTTCAAGTCTTTTATCTCCTTTGTACTGCAGACGAGTATTGATTACTCACTCAATCTGGCAGAATATCTTTCCCTTTTGCTTCCACATTGACATGTACTGAAAATAAGCTTCAATTTTACAATCACAAACTTGAGAAAATCTGCAGATGCTGGAAATTTAAGTAACACACACAAAATGCCAGAGGAACTCAGCAGGCCAGGCAGCATCTGTGGATAAGGTCCTGTTGAAGGGTCTCAGCCCGAAATGTCAACTGTATCCTTTCCATAGATGCTGACTGGCCTGCTGAGTTCCTCCAGTATTTTGTGTGTGTTACTTCAATTTTACAATGTCCTTTTCCTTTACTTGGCTTCAGAGTTTAAAGATAAGGAAAGGTCTGTTGATAAGACCTGATTCTTTTTCATTGTATTAAATTCAGAAAATGTCAGTGAAAATGAAACTTGATGAGATTATCTTCAGGGCAAAATTTTCCATTGTGTTTCCTTTGGTCAACAAGTTTCACAGATAAAATTCTCCAGGCACCTGGAAAATGAAGCTATATACCAACTTTAATATATCAATTTCATACGTGCCTCTTCATGCAAAGTCTTATTGTGGGCTTGATTTTATTTACTAGCTACTGAGATTTGCTTAGAAAAACATTGATACTCAAAAGCTTAGCATTTTGATTCACTTATTATTGGAAAAGTAAGAGATTTCTGGGGACTAGGATCTAAAGTAACATAATCATATTTTCAAAATACAACGTTCAATGTAAGTTTATTATTAAAGAACATATATGTCACCATATACAACCCTAGATTCATTTTCTTGCAGGCAAGCACAGTAAATACAAGAAGTACAATAGAATCAATGAAAAATTGTACCCAACAGGGTGGGCAAAACCAATGTGAAAAAAACAACAAAATGTGCATAGACAGAAAGAAAGAGAAAAAAGAAATGGTAATAATAATAAATTAATAAGCAATAAATATTGAGAACATGAGATGAAGAGTCCTTGAAAGTGAGTCCATAGGTTGTGGGAACAGTTCAGTGATGGGGTGAGTGAAGTTTCAGTAAGAAATAACGTAAGATGCTGGACGCCCCTTCAGAAGCACACAATGCAGTACACTGAATTGGAAAAAACTGAAAATAAACTGGTTCACACAAGAGTGCTTGGGGCTTTGGATGGAGTGAAAGAAAGTGCAGGTGTGCACCCTACAATGGAGAAGCTACAGACCACTGGCTGCCTTGTGGAATATCTCCGTACAGTCCAAAAGAAGACCGTGAACTTCATTTTAATTCTTCATCTCATTCTTACTCTAACCCTTCTGCCTTTGGCCTCTTGCGGGGATCAAATGAAGCTTTAGCGAGGGTGCAGAGGAGACTTACCAGGATGCTGCCTGGATTTTAGGGCATGTCTTACGAGGAGAGGTTTTGTGAGCTCTTTGGTGAGAAGGAGGATGAGAGGTGACCTGATAGAGATGCACAAGCTGTTAAGAGGCATAGACAGTGGATAGCCAGAAGCTTCTTCCCAGGGTGGAAATGGCTAATATGAGGGGGTTGTAATTTTAAGAGGACTGGAGGAAAGTATGGGGAGGGGGAATGTCAGATGTATGTTTTTCACACGTAAGGAGCAGTGAGTGCATGGAACACCCTGCCAGGGGTGGTGAAGAGGCAGATACATAGGAGCATTTTAAGAAACTGTTAGGTAGGCACACGGATGATAGAAAATTGGAGGGGTTTGTATAAGGGAAGGGTTAGATTAATCTTAGAATAGGTTAAAAGGTTGGCACATCATCATGGGCCAAAGAGCCTGCGGTATGCCGTAACCTTCAGTATTCTATGTTCAAAGTCTCATCAGCCATTGCCGCTCACTTCCCCCTTGGGGCGCATCATCAAAGTCAACAATCTTATTTAACTATCCTTCCAAGTTTATGTCAGATCCAAACACACCTGGTATTAGAGCTGGGAATACTGGGGATACTCCATGGGTTGAGCTGTGTCTCTGCGGAAAGGGATGGGAGTGGCGTTTTGGGTTAATAATGTCTCACGATGCCCGCCTCAGAGAACCTTTTTATCTTTTTATAGAGGATGTCTGACCTGTTAAATATTTCTAGCATTTGGTTCTGTTTTAGGTTTGAACTGTCCCTTCCCCAACCACTTCCTCGACCCCAACTTTGTCATTTTGGATGTAACTTAGTTTTTCTCTCCAGAGATGCTGCCTGACTACTGAGGTTTCCCATTTCCTTTATTTCAGGTTGCTGTATCTCCCAGCTTCAGCAGATGTGCTCTTGCCCTTCTCTGCCATCCCTTTCCATCTTCTGACGGGCTTGTACTCTGCTGTACAGTTCTACCTTCCATGCTCTCCAGCCAGGTCAGCTGCCGTTACATCCTCTTAATGCAGACAACAATCTGTGCCCTTTCTTGGTCTCCACCTTATCATTGGTATTCAATTCGTTCTTTCCACCTCCCTGCTTCTCTCTTAATGTTTCCAGATGAAAATTTTTGACATTTTTCTAGCTCCGAAGAAGTTGGCAACCTGAAACATTTACATTGTTTCATTCTTCACAGATGCTGCCTGACCACAGATTTCCAGGATCTTCTATCTTTAAAACAAAAAATTCTCTTGCTTCCTACAGTTTTAAAGTTGGACTAGGAATGCCACAGAAATTATGAATTGAAAATGATGAATTCATAAGGTTATATAGTAAAGTTCAAAGTAAATTTATTATCAAAGTACATTTATTATCAAAGTATGTATACTTTATACAACCTTGAGATTCGTCTCTTTAGAGGCAGCCACAAAACTAAGAAACCCAATAGAACCCATTGAAACAAAAGAAGACCGTCAAACACTCAATGTGCAGAGAAAAAAAACGTGCAAACAATACAAGTAAGCAAATAGCGCAGTTTTTTATTTGTCACCATATAGGAATCTAAGATTTATTTTCCTGTGGGTATTCTCAGCCAATCTATAGAGCAGTAACTATAACAGGATCAATGAAACAGAAACCAGTGTGCAGAAGACAACAAACTGTGAAAATGTGACTATAAATAAATAGCAATATATAACGACAACATGAGATAATGAGTAAAGAGTCCTGAAAGTGAGATCATTGGTCATGGGAGCATTTCAAGGGTGGTGCAAGTGAGTGTAATTATCCCCCTTTTATTCCAGAGCCTGCTAGCTGAGGGGTAGAAGACTTTCTTGAACCTGGTGGTGTAAGTCCTGAGGCTCTTGTCCCTTCAACCTGATGGCAGCAGCAAGAAGAGAGCATAACCTGGGTGGTGGAGGTCCCTGATGATGCTTTCCTGTGACAGCGTCCCCTGTAGATGTGCTCAATGGTTGGGAGGGCTTTACCCATGAAGTACTGGGCCGAATCCACTGACTTCGGTAGGATTTGCTGTTCAAAGGCATTGGTGTTTCCATACCAGGCTGTGATGCAGTCAGGCAGTACACTCTCCACTACACATCTAGAGAAGTGTGTTGAAGTTTTAAATGTCATTCTGAATCTCTGCAGACTCCTGAGGAAGTAGAGGAAACTGCTGAGCTTTCTTCACAAAAAAAAACCCAATAGTCTCTGAAAGGAAGTGTCAAATAAAGAGATTGTAAGGTTGGAGTGGTCCTGATTCTCTCACCCATCTCCTTAGGCTTCAGGTTTAAGCATTGAAACGCCAGGAGGAAAAGCATTGCTTTTATTGTAAGAGTTTATTAAAAATAGAGGCTTCTCATTTTAAAAAATGAAAGTGGTGCTTAGTACTTATATTTGCCAAAGGTTAGATAATGACCTTGTTTCACGTGGGACTGCGAATAATTCCTTGTTCAGCTCTTTGTTCTTATAAATGGACTCCACAACCCTAACTCATCAGAGCCAGTACAAACTGCCCAATTAATATTGAAGCAGTCTGTTTCATGGATGAAAGAGTTTCCCCTGATAATCTATCTGTACACATATCTTTTGGTCCAATGGGCCCTCCTAATCCTTAATCACAGCCTTTCTAAAACACTGCAGGGCAGCTGTAATGATCCAATATGCTAACACATTATCATGCTAGGTTGCATCACCACCTGGTATGGAGGGGTCACTGCACAGGAACAGAAAAAGCTGCAGTAGGTTGCAAACTTTGCCAGCTCCATCATGGGCACGAACATCCCCAGCATCGAGAACATCTTCAAAAGCTGATGTCTCAAATAGACTGCACCCGTCATCACCCAGGACATGCTCTCTTCTTATGACTGCTGTCAGAGAGAAGGCACTGGAGCCCGAAGACACACACTCAAAGTTTGAGGAACAGCTTCTTCCCCTCTGCCACCAGATTTCTAAGCCAACAAAGAACCAACCTATAAACAATACATCACTACTTTCATTCTCGTTTTGCACTAATGATTTAATTTAATTTTGTTTCTGTATACATCTCAGTGTGATTTATAGTTTTTAAATGTATTACACTGTACTGTCACATGACATACAGCGTGTCAGTGATATTCAATCTGATTCTGATTCTATACAATAGTGTAACAATCTCTTAAAAAACATCAAGTCAAGAGAAGTCAAGTCAAATTTATTTATAAAGCACATTTAAAAACAACCCATGTTGACCAAAGTGCTGTACAAACGTAACATGCCATGCTTTCCACATTTAGTGTCTCACATTGCTTAAATTAAACAACTTAAATCCTCTCAACTATTCTGCATTCTGCTCCTGTGCTCGGTGAAAATGTGCCCTACAGCATTCGGCTTTTAAAATAAACCAACTCGCTTTTTCTCCCCTCCTTGTGTTCACTGTACGATATCATCAAACACGTGCCACATGATCTGTTCCAGTTGTCATAACATGATACTCTGTGGGATCAGAGTCACTTGTAAGGAAGCGTCTTCAGCACCACCTTACGAACCCGTAGATAGCATCGGATGACTTCAGAGGCTGTGGGAAATTTTATTCACAAAATAATCTGCAGAGGCTGGGGTCAAAGCAACACTCACAACATGCTGGAGGAACTCAGCAGGCCGGGCAGCATCCGTGGAAAAGATCAGTCGACGTTTCGGGCCGGAACCCTTCGTCAGTCCCGAAGGGTTCCGGCCCGAAACGTCGACCGATCTTTTCCACGGATGCTGCCCGGCCTGCTGAGTTCCTCCGGCGTGTTGTGAGGGAAATTTTATTGGCATTTTAATTTTTGTTCACATATCCCACACAGATAGGTTGAAAGCTATTCACTTAGTTGGAATCACCTATATAAAGATATTGTCATGGCATACTTGGTGCTATATAGAAATGCGGCTTCAGTGGGTGGGTTAATGAACTGCCATCTATACTTTAGACTATTAAAATGCTGAGTTTTAAAATGCTGTGTGTTGTCCCCATGGAAGCCATGAGAGAGTCCAAGTCCTCAGCACCAGCTGCGTGACTTTTTGCTCAGCAGAGCAGCATTTTTCAACTTCGCTGACTCCAGATCTCTTAGTTGTTCAGCTGTCTTGGCTGAGCTGTGATGCATTGATCACATTATTCAACTATTCTAAACGTCTGGAGTTTAGATTCCACCAGACGGAGAATTTGAATTGTTTTTAAGAAAGGCTGTGAATTGCTGGAATCCGAGGAAGAAAAAAGATATTCTTTGTCCTTTAGGGAAATTAACCTTTCTGCTGTTTCCCAGTTTGGCCTCTGTGTGAACATTAAATTCCGCTTATCAGCGAATCATTCACTTGTACCACAGCATTCGCGAGGCAATTAGGGCAGGACAATAAACGGTGGCTTTTAAACCATCAGCATTGTTTTTTTAAAAAAAATTAAAACTATTCCCTTTCCTCTGAAGGAATTGATTGCAGATGTACATCATGTTACTCTCATTATCAATTTGTTTTGTTCAGTGGCCCAAAATCTTTAGGAACATCATGGGGGAAGATGGCACCTTTATCTCCAATAAACTCACATGTAAATAATTTATTCAGATACTTTTACATGTAAAGGTTCCCAGTCATTAATGGTGTTCTAATCCCTTCTTTAGCTTGCTTACACTTCTCAACCTTGGCAAAATATCTAGGGACCCATGTTTCTAATTGGACATCCTTTGTTTCAAAATTTTAGTTGTTATAGGACCTGTTCTGACAATTACTGGGGTTTGGTAGAATTTTTCTGTCATGTTTGCAAAATGCTTACTGAGATCTACACTGTTTCTTTAAACGTTCTTTTTTTTGTGATGCCAGAGCCCATCAGATTAAAGAACAAACTTCCACAATTGTCATTTCTTAAACATTCCAGCTAAATATGTAGAAATGCTGCTTTGAATGCTTCAAATTTAATTTCTATTCATCAGTAAATTGAAATGTGACTTTGGGAATTGGCCTGATTTCCATTCATTCACAATGGCAAGTCTCACCCAGGAGACGAGCAGAGAAATCTAGGCTGGCACTGCAGTGCAGCACTGGGGGAGTCTGGCACAGGGACATCAGTCCGAGGCTCCATTGCCTCCATCAGTGAAGGAGAGTTAACTCTGGCATTTCAGCTGGCAGTTCTCCCATCATGAACATTTCTAAAACAGGTTGCATGGCCATTATCATGTAGCTGTTTGTGGATGTTTGCTGTGCACCAAGTTAGATGTTATGTTTTCTACCTTAAAGGAATGAATGCATTTCAGATGAAGGTCATGGGATGTAGTGTGCTGGGAGATCCATACAGTGATGTGAATGCCACTGTAAAATATTATATCTTGCTTTCTTGCTAGTCAATCACACTTGACTCAGAACGTCAGTTCTGCGTAAGGATATGGTGGGTTATATTTTACTGTTGTTGCAGTGTGCACATTACAGCAGACTGAAATAATCCATTAATAAACTTGTGATAGCTTCCCCGTTTTCTGTTTTATTTCTTCAAATAAATCTAAACACATTTTCCATAAGGAAGTCCAGGATCAAAGCAATGAAATTTGACATACCCACACTGAATTGATTGCTGAAATCAGGGCAGTGCTTTGAGTGAATTTAATTCTCCCACCCTCTTCTACTCTTTTACTTCATCCTGACTCTGTCTACCGAGGTCCAAGTAGGACTTCCCAACTGATAGTAAAATCATTTTGGTTTCAGCAACTTAATCCTTCATATTAGCCAGAAGTAGATTTTTAAACAGTTTCTTAAGGGCTAAACAATATATATATAGTTCTGCTAAGCTATTAGAGTAGCAGTCACTATTCTTAGCATTGTTGTCTTTCCCTTTATGATCCCAGTGGCCTTTAACTTACAATCTCTGATGTTGAAAATGTTATGTCACACCTTTCATTCCAAGGATATACAGTGATTAGTTGCCAGTGTTGAAACTTTGCAGTGGATGGAGAACCATTCATGTTTTCATTTCTCAGGCTACAAATTCTGTTAAACTGAATTTTATAGAGTCTAAAGCTATTGTCAAAGGTCTTTGTTGCTGTTGAATATCACTGTCAACATAAATAGAAAGATAAATACAAAATTGGGGATAACTTAGAGAAATTATGTCACTGGAAATTTGCTACTGAAAACAATTGCCCTTCCTTTCTAGCAGGTGTGTGTGTGTGTGTGTGTGTGTGTGTGTGTGTGTGTGTGTGTGTGTATGTATCCCAAATAAAAACAGTAAATTCTCTGATCAGACAACATCTGTACAGAGATGACTTTTCATCAGAATGTGAATCATGAGAAAAGTGTATATGTATGCTCTTGTTTGAAATGATTAAATACTTTAAATACTTGTTCTATAGTAGACTGCCATCTGTTCTAATAGAATAATCCAAAAATGAAAATACCTCTGAGCTGCTCTGAAAACTGGTTCTGGTTATCATTTAGGGAAGATTTGCTATTGCAGCAATTTGCCAAGACTAATTTGCTGTCAGTTCCTCTTACTCTAAAGGACAAGAGTATCATGGAACCATTACCAGTTCAAAGCTCTCCTTTAACCAACACACCATCCTCACTCTAATATCCTTGTTGTATTCTCAATGAATTCTCAGGTTGTATTAACACGCTGAGCTAACGCCAATGTGGGAGCACCGTCACATCAGAGAGTCTTGCAATTCAGAGAGAACATCCTCCATTATAGAGGTCTGTGTGGGTATAAAGCTAAAACTCCCTCTGAACCTCACGCACAGCTGAGTACTTGCAATTCTGACATGAGCTGGAGATGACTCGCAAAATAAAGCAAAACAAGAAGATTTTCTTTGCTGTCGATATATTGTTGTTGATCAATAACAGAGGACACACACAGCGATGACCCAATTTGAGCGCTTATCAGAAAATAAAACTGGCATGATCTGCACCTGACACATACGGTGAGGTTCCAAAAAGTTAAAGGCAAGTAACCATGGTCTTCTGCTTCTTTGAGGAATGAGACCTCACACTCAGTGTCAACAAGACCAAGGAGCTGATTATTGACTACAGGAGGAAGAAACCGGTGGTCCATGTGCCAGGCTTGATCAGGGACGAAGAGGGTCAGCAACTTTATATTCTTTGGTGTTATCATTTCATAGAATCTATCCTCGTTCAGCTCAAAAGTGCTATTACAAAGAAGGCATGGCAGTACTACTACTTTCCTAGAACGCATACACTCTTCTCAGGCTTCCAGCCGCCATGTCCAGGTGTCGATTTTAACTGCTGTATATAGGCGGTATATATTCTCAGAACTACTGTGCCGCGCCAATGGCTTTTGGGATCACCTAGTGAGGGAAGCCATTGAAGTAAGACTAGAGAATAAGAATTTCAACAATGATGAAGGTCTTGCTCTGAGTAAGAACTGTTATATGACTTTAAACAAGGCCGCAAATGGAAACTTGATTGGTTGAGGACTAACCAGTCAGAAGGGATGGACGATGGGAAATGAGTACATATACCACTGGACTAGACATGCCTAGGCATCATCCCTGATGAAGATGGTGGAGTTTGTCGTTGAAACTTTGGTTAAAATCGATACCTAGACCCGGCTGAAAGCCTGAGAAGAGTTTATGTGTCATGTACGTTGGAAAGCAGTTTTAGACACTTTCTTACTTTAAGTTTGAGGAGATTTGGCATGTCATCTAAAACTTTGACAAATTTTTATAGATGTGTGGTGGAGAGTATATTAACTAGTATGGAAACACCAATGCACTAGATTGGAAAAGCAGTACATTGCAAAAACTATAAGTATATGTGAAAAAAGAAAAAAAATATTAAATAAGTAGTTCAAAAAGAGAGGGAAAAATGCTGAGGTAGTCTTCTTGAGTTCATTGTCCATCCTGAAATTTGATGGCAGAAGGGAAGAAGCTGTTCCTCAAATGTCTTCAGGCTCCTGTACTCAGCCTTGACGGTGGCAATGAGAAAAGGGTATGAGCACATCTACATGGAGTGCTATCACAGGAAAGCAGCATCCATCACCAGAGACCCTCACTATTCTGGGTACGCTCTCTTCTTGCTGCTACCATTAGGTAGGAGGTACAGGAGCCTCAGGACCCACACCACCAGCTTCAGGAACAGTTTTTACCCCTCAATTATCAGGTTCTTGAACCAAAAGGGATGACTTTGCTCAGCTTTATGCACCCCAATACTGAACTGTTCCCACAGCTACTCAATTTCAAGGACTCCTCATTACATGTCCTTAATATTTATTTCTTATTTTACTTACTATTATTATTATTTTGCTTTTTTTTGTTTCTTCATATTTACTGTGATTGCCCACAGGAGACTGAATCTCAGGTTTTACATGAGTCTTACACAGTTCCAACTTGTTTGCTGTTAACCGTATTCAAGGACTCGGCAGCTAACCTTGATGAGTATGCTTCAGCTGTCACGGACTTTATTTGGAAATGTACAGAAGATTGTGTGTTTCGCAAGACGATCCGGGTATTCCCTAACCGGAAACTTTGGATGAATTATGAGCTCAAGTCCTTTTTAAAGGCTAGAGCTGCGGCTTTTAGGTCTGGGGATACCAGTCGCTACACGGAATCCAGGCGTGAACTCCGGAAAGCCATTAAGGGTGCCAAGAGGCAATATCGAGCCGAGTTGGAAGCCCAGGCTAACCAAAGGGATGCCAGTAGACTATGGCAGGGTCTAAATGAGATCACTGGGTGCAAAGAAAAGGCTGGGAATATCAATAACTGTGACGCTTCTCTTCCTGATGAACTTAACGTATTCTACGCAAGATTCGAACAGAAGAGGAGCGTCCTGCTCCCTCCGGATGAACCGGACCTGGTGGCATCGAGGTTCATTGTCACCGAGGAGGACGTTAGAAGAGCCTTCCTGAAGATAAATCCAAGGAAGGCGACGGGCCCAGATGGCGTCGTGGGATGGGTTCTCCGGGCCCGGCCAAGCGAGCTAGCTGGAGTGTTTGCTGACATCTTCAACTGCTCTTTGCTTCAGTCTAAGATCCCCTTGTGTTTTAAGAAGGCAACGATAATCCCAGTGCCGAAGAAGAGCAAGGTGGCATGCCTGAATGACTATTGACCTATGGCTCTAACATCAATTGCTATGAAGTGCCTCGAGCGATTGGTTATGGCACACATCAACCACAGCCTACTGGTCAACCTCGATGCTTTGCAATTCGCCTACCGGAGCAACAGGTCAATGGCAGATGCCATCTCTCCGGCCCTACGTTCCTCCTTAGAACACCTGGAGAATAAAGACGCATACGTAAGAGCTCCTTTTCATTGACTACAGCTCTGCCTTTAATACCATCATTCCAAATAAACTGATTCCTAAGCTCCAGAACCTGGGCCTTGGCACTCAGATCTGCAACTGGATCTTCAACTTCTTCACAGACAGGACCCAGGCTGTAAAGATAGGGGACAAGCTCTCCTCTACAATCACTCTGAGCACCGATGCCCCGCAAGGCTGTGCACTCAGCCCCCTGCTGTACTCACTGTACACCCATGATTGTGTAGCCAAGTTTCCATCAAACTCAATATATAAGTTTGCTGATGACACAACAATTATAGGCCTTATCTCGGGTAATGATGAGTTTGAGTACAGAGAGGAATTTAAGAACCTGGTGGCATGGTGCGAAGACAATAACCTATCCCTCAACGTCAGCAAGATGAAGGAATTGGTTGTTGACTTCAGAAGGAGCAGCGGACCACACGACCCAATTTACATCGGTGGTGCGCAAGTGGAACAGGTCAAACGCTTTAAGTTCCTTGGGGTCAATATCACAAATGACCTGACTTGATCCAGCCAAGCAGAGTTCACTGCCAAGAAGGCCCACCAGCGCCTTTACTTCCTGAGAAAACTAAAGAAATTTGGCCTGTCCCCTAAAACCCTCACTAATTTTTATAGATGCACCGTAGAAAGCATTCTTCTAGGGTGCATCACAACCTGGTATGGAAGCTGTCCCGTCCAAGACCAAAAGAAGCTGCAGAAGATCGTGAACACGGCACAGTACATCACACAAACCGATCTTCCATCCTTAGACTCATTTTACACTGCACGCTGTCGGAGCAGTGCTGCCAGGATAATCAAGGACACGACCCACCCAACCAACACACTTTTCGTCCCTCTTCCCTCTGGGAGAAGGCTCAGGAGCTTGAAGACTCGTACGGCCAGATTTGGGACCAGCTTCTTTCCAACTGTGATAAGACTGCTGAACTGATCCTGACCCAGATCTGGGCCATACCCTTCAAATATCCGGACCTGCTTCTCGGTTTTTTTTGCACTACCTTACTTTCCATTTTTCTATTTTCTATTTATGATTTATAATTTAAATTCTTAATATTTACTAATTTTGACTATTTTTAATATTTAATATTTGTAATCCAGGGAGTGGGAAGCGCAGAATCAAATATCGCTGTGATGATTGTATGTTCTAGTATCAATTGTTTGGTGACAATAAAGTATAAAGTATAAAGTATGAATTGGCTAATGAAGAATTTATATGCCTTTTCAACTACCATCTTTCCAACTCAGGGTAACCATAAGGAAGAGGTACAGGAGCCTCAGGACACACACCACTAGGTTCAGGAACAGTTATTATCCCTCAATCATCAGGCTCTTGTAGCAGAGGGGATAACTTCACTCGCCCCATCACTGAACTTCTCCACAACCTATGGAATCACTTTCAAGGACTCCTCATCTATTATTATTTATTTTCTTTTTCTTTTTGTATTTGCACAGTTTGTTGCCTTTTGCATGTTGATTGCTTGTCCATCCTGTTGCATGCAGTCTTTCATTAATTCTTTGTGTTTCTTTATTTACTGTAAATGCCTGCAAGGAAATGACATACACTGTTAGTACTTTTCCTCTCTGACTTCCTCTTGGCACTTTCTTCCCAATAGAATTAATCCATTGACATCTTCACTAGTTGCAACATTTTTCCAGTGCCAATCACCGAGTCCATTTTTGAGTATCAGTGATCTTTTTAATCATAGATCCAACCAATGTTCAATTCGATGACTTTTCAACCACTCCTTTCTGTGAATAAGCTTTCAAGCACTATTAGTCATCTTCAGCATGTAGTCTGAGTCTCCTGGAGGCACTCCATGGTCTTACTTCCCCGAGTTTTAAAGATTGTACTAAAGATAGTTGATATCTTCTGCCTTTGGCTGAAAGGTATTGAAGGTTACTATGTCTTCCTCACTTTCTTTGCTCTCATTTTCATTGATACTGACTGCAGTGATGATACTATAGCCTCGCTGAGATCAGTACACTGTCAGTGAATTTCTCCTCATAATGGGGCTGTCTGGCCTAGTAACCTAGTTAAAGCCCAGTGATGTTATCCATCTCACATTTGCTACATAGGTAAGGACATCTGATATAGGTTGTAAAACAATACCGTCCTTCCATTGGAGCTGTGTCATATAATCTCAGTGGAACTGTATATTAATCTTTCCACTAATACCCATTTATTAAAACTGCTGTCTATAAGGTGCATTCCCTAGAACATATCCCATGCTATTTCTGTTATCCTATTTTTATCTTCCTTGCTTGTAAGGTTTAAAAATGTAACCTTCTGCTGTATATGCTGTATACTTATCTCAGATTGAGCCTTCTCAGCTCCCAATTTAAGATTGCAAATCAGGTAATTATGCACTCTGCAGCAGTATTATCTTCAAGTGAGTAAACATCAAAAGAATCGCCCTATGGTGCTTCCCACTATCTCCTCTGACATTGTGTCGTGTGGAGGTTGAGTACGTGCCAATAAATGGTTCACGTCCCCAAGGTCGTTCCACTACATCGCAGACTTGACCCAGGAAGATAATGGAAAACTCACCACTCACTTACAGCAATGTTTAAGATATAAGACATCATCCAGATGAAGAATAACTCGCCACTACTGCATCCAGGTTGCGATAATTCTCCAGTAGTTAGCCTGGTGCAGAAACAGCATTACCTTTTATTTGAATTCAAATGGAGAGGAGAGGCTGTTTAAGTTCACATTTATTTTTTTAATAAATTGACTTTAGATAGCTTTTAAATTTTTATGGTTCTTAAGTGGTAATTACTTTATAGATTTTGTTTTTAATAATTTGGCAGTTTTCAAAAATTGATGAAATTTTTAATAACTTTTGAATGCTTTTGTAATTTATAGAGTGTCAGAGACATTCAGGATCATTAAAAATAATCATCAGTTTGACAGTCTCCTTAGCTGGAGGCCATGGCTCAGCCAGCTTTCAAAGCTGCTTTAAGCCTTTTCCTGGGAATATATCTGTGCAAAGTCCTGCTGTCAGAGAGGTCCTTGCCAGTGAAGAGCTGGCTGACACTGAAGGAAGTTAACGCAGAGGAATCTGTTAAAGACCACTGTGGGTTTGGCACACCAGCCAGCTGCAATCGCAGGTGGCTCACCATTGGCGTGAAATTCCGAATCTTCGTATCTGCACCAAGAAAAATGCAGATCCTTCAAAATAACCTCATGGAACAGCTGAAGTAAATATGATCACAGGAGACAAAACTTCGTACTGATGAAAGATGGTTTGTATCAATTGCTGTTAACATAAGTCAAAATTGAATACTCTTGGGAGTCAAAATTGTAGGTGGGGAATACTAGTTCAGAATAAAGAAGTAGGTCGGAAGACTAGCAAAGGCAAACCTTAATATGGGAATCTCCAGGGAAGTAACAACACCTGAGGCTTTCAAAACTATTTTACAGTCCAAATGGACCACCTTTTAACATGAACTCAATCTGTCATGCCATCGCATAATTAATTGGATTCTGGTGCAACATTGATAAAACAAATATTATTAATTTAGACTGTTTCAGGGAGAATTTATTCATGTTCATGAATGCAGTGATATTCCAACGCAATGCAAAAATGTGAAAACAGTGCAACAGTAGTAATTAGCACGCAATGCTGCTGTATTCTGTTAATTTGTCAGGCTATTTCAGAGCAGCACTTTTGAAATGGGTATTTTTTTTTCTTGCTATGCAGCACCGGCTGGCATTCTGTTTAAAAATATATCCTGGCAAGAAGTTAGCATGCCAGCATGTATTACTCAGTTGTTCAGTACATGACTCAGAGAGATAGTGAACTTAGACTTGGAGGTTCTTGGCTATCATGTAACTCATCACAGCTAGGAGTGTAGAAAAGGACTCTCTACCTTCTGGGTTATAATGAGGAGAACTACCTGGAGCTCCGCCATTCCTGAAAACTCGTTATTACCTGGATGAGGAAGTGGAGGGATGGGTTAGTAAATTTGCTGATGACACAAAGGTTGGGGGTGTTGTGGATAGTGTGGAGGGCTGTGAGAGGTTACAGCGGGACATTGATAGAATACAAAATTGGGCTGAGAAGTGGCAGATGGAGTTCAACCCAGATAAGTGTGAGGTGCTTCATTCTGGTAGGTCAAGTATGATGGCAGAATATAGGATTAATGGTAAGACTCTTGGCAGTGTGGAGGATCAGAGGGATCTTGGGGTCCGAGTCCATAGGACACTCAAAGCTGCTGTGCAGGTTGACTCTGTGGTTAAGAAAGCATACACAGCATTGGCCTTCGTCAACCATGGGATTGAGTTTAAGAGCAGAGAGGTAATGTTGCAGCTATGTAGGACTCTGGTCAGACCCCACTTGGAGTACTGTGCTCAGTTCTGGTCACCTCATACAGGAAGGACGTGGAAACCATAGAAAGGGTGCAGAGGAGATTTACAAGGATGTTGCCTGGATCAGGGAGCATGCCTTATGAGAATAGGTTGAGTGAACTCCGCCTTTTTTCCTTGGAGTGACGGAGGATGAGAGGTGACCTGATAGAGGTGTATAAGATGATGAGAGGCATTGTTTGTGTGGACAGTCAGAGGCTTTTTCCCAGGGCTGAAATGGCTAGCACGAGAGGGCATAGTTTTAAGGTGCTTGGAAGCAGGTGGAAGGAGATGTCAGGGGTAAGTTTTTTACTCAGAGAGTGGTGAGTACGTGGAATGGGCTGCTGGCAGCGGTGGTGGAGGCGGAAACGATAGGGTCTTTTAAGAGACTCCTGGATAGTTACATGGAGCTTAGAAAAATAGAGGGCTATGGGTAAAGCCTAGGTAGTTCTAAGGTAAGGACATGTTCGGTACAGATTTGTGGGCCAAAGGGCCTGTACTGTGCTGTAGGTTTTCTACGTTTCTATGTTTCCATCTTTTCGTAAGGGTGCTAAGTGATAATAGGACTGAGCTCTAATATGGTGCCTGTCAATGAAATAACCTTATGCTACCATTGTGCAACTTCAAAACTCTCACAGAATGATCGTTTAAGCAACGAACCATGAGGCATTTATATAGCCTCAGCTCTTCCAAATAAAAAGCTGGACTATCTGACAGGTACATTAAGATAATTAGAAGGAAATATTGAGGACATTGCTACCATTTTATAAGAACATAAATAATTTAAACCATAAGACCGTAAGATATTGGAGCCATTCAACCATGGGCTGATCCAATTCTTCCAGTCATCCACACTCCCCTGCCTCCTCCCCATACCCTTTGATGCCCTGGCTAATCAAGAACCTGTCTATCTCTGCCTTAAATGCACCCAGTGACTTGGCCTCCACAGCCACTCACGGCAACAAATTCACAGATTAACCACCCTCTGACTCACGGTATCTCTGTTCTTAATGGACGTCCTTCAATCCTGAAGTCGTGCCCTCTTGTTCTAGGTTTAATATTGTTTAAAATCACCTATTATTGCATTAACCAAGCCAATCTGATTAATTTTTACAGCGCGTCTCTGACATTCTAAGGTTGAGGAAGATCTGGTCACATAACAAAATCTGAGTGCTACTATATGAGAGGCAAAGAGCAATTAATTATATTATGATATTGTTCACTATAGGAATGTCAGTACCACTTTAAAATGCTGAATCATGTTAGAAATTTTACTATGGTGTTTGTTGATGTTTTCAACAATTCAGTGTTGCTCAGTCCCCAAAATGGGTATTCAGCTTTAGGACTGTGATCACAGAGATGACAAGGAAATCGCATTTTGCTGTAAAACGATGGACTTGAGGGACCAGCTAATTTCAGAATTATAATTCTCCTTGTTTTGCTCTGATAGATTTGTACCCCTGCAAGGTGTTTCGAGCTAATGATTTTTTTTGCCGTATGAAGATCAAATATTTTACAATACACCCAAGCAATAAAATAAACTGCTCTTTTATTTGGCTCAGTGTGGGGTTGTGGGAGGCGGGGTGAGGAATGATTGAACTGTGAATATATTGAAAGTGATTACTCATCAATGTTTCAAAGATTTGGATGAAATGTGAAAAAGCGGATGGTATTAGCTGTGCGAATGGCTCCTTCAGGCGGATACAGCTTTCGATAAAGTGTGCCAAAGTGAGAAATTATGCACCACGGTGTGTGCGACCACAGCATCTTCATTGGCTGAACAATATAAGCCCACTGAAGCTGCTGGACCTGCTGTGATTATATTAAAGATGCCCTTATCTGCTGCTATTTATTAATTTCTGTACTTGTTTTAAGCAACGCTTCCTACAACGTACTGTTTTGTCAATACGATGGTACGTTCTGCCTCTGATGGATATATTGGCAAGGAGTGTGAGCCGTGACCGGAATAGAGAACATCAGCAATTTGTATGCCGACGTGGGCATGAAGCCAGAGAAAAAAGCATTTTGTTCTACAACACAGCAGTCTTTGGTTGTTCAAGCAACACACACAAAATGCTGGGGGGAGCTCAGCCAGCCAGGCAGCATCTATGGAAAAGAGTATAGTCGACGTCTTGGGCTGAGACCCTTCATCAGGTCGTCTCAGACCAAAAGGTCGACTGTTACTCTTTTCCATAGGTGCTGCCTGGTCTGCTGAGTTCCTCCAGCATTTTGTGTCTGTTGCTTGGATTGCCAGCATCTGCAGATTTTCTCTTGTTTGGAAGTCTTTGTTATCTTGTACCAAGAATATGCAATTTTTCAAAATATCTTGAAGGATCTACTATAGAAACTTACAAATAATCAGTGCCATCCATTCAAAGATATAACTTGCATTTGTATAGTGTAAAGGTGTAAATTTAAAGAGTTCACATTTTGGAGAGTGTTAGATTGCTAAGAAATTTATCATGCAGAAATATTTTGCACTGTTATATTCAGTCACAGTATCTGGTTATACTCTCAGTGGCCACCTTATTAGGTACTTCCTGTACTTAATAAACTGGCCACTAGGTGTACGTTCATGATCTTCTGCTGCTGTAGCCCATCCACTTCAAGTTTTGACATGTTGTGCTCTCCTGCACACCACTTTTGTAATGCGTGGTTACAGCTACTATTGCCTTTCTGTCAGCTGGAATCAGTCTGGGCGTTCTCCTCTGACCTCTGTCATTAACAAGGCATTTTTGCCCACAGAACTGCCACTCACTGGATGTTTTTGTTTTTCGTACCATTCTCTGTAAACTCGAGAGACTGTTGTGCGTGAAAATCCCAGGAAATCAGCAGTTTCTGAGATACTCAAACCAGCCTGTCTGGCACCAAGTCATTCCACGGTCAAAGTCACTTCGATCACGTTTCTCCCCCTATTCTGATGTTTGTTTTGAACAATAACAGAACCTGTTGACCATCATTTACATTCTTTCATACATTGAGTTGCTACCACATGATTGGCTGATTAGATATTTGCATGGATGAGTAGGTGTTCAGGTGCATCTGATAAAGTGACCATTGAGAGTACTTAAACATGAAGAAATTGGCAGATGCTGGAAATTCAAGCAGCACACACAAAATGCTGGTGGAATGCAACAGGTCAGGCACCATCTATAGGAAGAGGTACAGTCAATGTTTTGGGCTGAGACCCTTTATCAGTTCAGAGTACTTAATTGTTTGATAAACTTCTGTGTGGCAAACTTCTTAAGCATCTTTAATAATAACAAACTCTTCTCCAAAACTGTGAATTATTTAATGTGGTTACTCTAACTTAAGAAAGTTTTCTGAACTTTCCTACTGGATTAAGGAAGTAGAACAGAAGCAGAACTGAATTTATGAACACTTTAAACTGTGTTGAGAACAAATAAATGCTAAAAACTGAAAGCTATTGGGATTAATGCTAATTCTACTATAGGCATTGTATAGAGTGAGGAATCTGTCAGTCAGGATCAAATGTGTATGCTGCATCCTAGCTGTCTAGATATTCAAGCCTAATCAGTACAATATGGAGAACAAACTATTGCCCATATAGGAAGCTCCCCCTTTCCATGCAATGGAGCAGCAGAGGCCAATACTGTTTGACACCAGTGGCATTGTGGGAGTTGCTGGTCAGCATTGAACTCAATGTAGGACTACCTGAAGGATTCCAGCTCTGGATTTTTCCCTTGGACTTTACTTCCAAAGAACTTATCCATGAGTGGGTATAGCCACAAGGCAGTGGACGGTTGAGATTAGAGTTTTCCTTCTCCTAGATGAGCTGCCAACCACTACTGACAAACCTCACTTGCCTGAAGTGACTGGTTTTAAGGTGGTGGTAACTCACCTTTGCCCCTTCTCCTGTCAGTAGAAATGGTTCTGCTGGGCTTAGTAGCGAAGCCATGTGTGAAGGCCAGGAACTCGATTTGGTTGTCAGAGGCTATTTGAGGTGCATGCCATTGGGAGCATTTAATAGGTAGAGGGAACTTGTCTCTATTACCATCCCTGGCTGTAACAATGCTAAGGAACCAAGTATAGTATTACTTGCACAATTTTAAATCTGGGGTAACCAAAGAAATAAAATTGACACAGGGCTTGCACGTGGGCCAAAGCTCATCTCTCTTACCCTCACTGCTGTATTTGTGTTTGCCTGGTGCAGATAATCTTACTAGTCTGGGTGTCCTGAACTCTAGAGATAGGAGAATCTAAAAGTCCCACTGAAGAAGACTTGTTTCCAAACTCTCGAGCAGCACTGAAAACTGCAAAGCCTCACTTACAGCATTTTTGACTTTCAAAGTTGACATGATCTTTTAATTTTTTTGTCAAAACTTCAGAAACATTTAAATGTTATTTAACAGCAAAATGAAAATATATATTTAGCCTTTTTTTAAAGAATTACATTTATATGAACCTTGGTTAGGCTGCATTTAACATAGAACATAGAATAGTACAGCACAGTATAGGCCCTTCGGCCCACAATGTTGTGCCGACCCTCAAACCCTGCCTCCCATATAAGCCCCCACCTTAAATTCCTCTGGTAGTCTACCTGTCTGGTAGTCTCTTAAACTTCACTAGTGTATCTGCCTCTACCACTGATTTAGGCAGTGCATTCCATGCACCAACCACTCTCTGAGTAAAAAACCTTCCTCTAATATTCCCCTTGAACTTCCCACCCCTTACCTTAAAGCCATGTCCTCTTGTATTGAGCAGTGGTGCCCTGGGGAAAAGGTGCTGGCTATCCACTCTATCCCTTCCTCTTATTATCTTGTACACCTCTATCATGTCTCCTCTCATCCTCCTCCTCTCCAAAGAGTAAAGCCCTAGCTCCCTTAATCTCTAATCATAATGCATACCCTCTAAACCAGGCAGCATCCTGGTAAATCTCCTCTGTACCCTTTCCAATGCTTCCACAGCAGCCTACTCGCAATCAAGGACATAAAAGAGAGCCAGTAATGTCATGAAGGATCCTGCCCAACCTGCTCATGGACTGTTTGTCCCGCTCCCATTAGGAAAGAGCCTACGTAACATCCACGCCAGGACCACTAGACTCAAACAAGGTTACTTTCCCCAAGCTATAAGTCTGACCAATACCTCCACCACTACTTAATTACATCCCATTAGTCACTTTATGTACAGCCCAGTGTCATTTCATGGACATACAACCAGTCTGTGTTTTTCTAAACTGTCTTATGTATTTATTGAGTGTTTGTTTAGTATTATTATTAGTAGTAGTATTGTACTGTCTCAGTATTTTTATATTTGTGTGCTGTAGCACTTTTTATTCACAGTTATTTTGTAAATAACACTATTCTTTGCATTTCTGGTCAGATGCTAAATGCATTTCATTGGCTTTGTATTTGTACTCAGCACAATGACAATAAAGTTGAATTTAATCTAATTACGTTCTTTATATTTTGTGTCCTTTTTTTTTGTTCTGCACCGTATCCAGAGTAACGATTATTCTGTTCTCCTCACACTTGTCTACAGGAAATGACATTAAACAATCTTGAACCTTGAATGTTGGATTTAGAATGTTGTGTGCCATTCTGGTCACTCCATTTTAGGAAGGAGAGGGTTCAGTAGAGACTTAGTAGGATGCTGCCTGGGTCAGAGGGAACCAGCTACAAGGAAAGATTGGATTGTTCTGCCTGGAGTGTAGGAGGTGGAGGGAAAGACTTGATAGAAGTTTAGGTAGGGTAGATGGTCAGAGTCTTTCTCTCAGGGTATGAATTTCAAATAGTATAGGGTTTGGCTTTCTGGTGAGAAGGAGAAAATTTAAAAAAGGATTTTTGTGGAACAAGTTTTTTGCGCAGGTAGCTTTGACTTGGAGATTGCTGCCAGAGGCGGTGGTGAAAGGAGGCACGAAAGTGACAGTTGAGGCATTTAGGCAGGCAGGTGAACAGTCGTGGAGGGGTATGTTCCATTCACAGCATGGTCATCATGGGCTGAATGGGCTGCTGCTGTGCTGTGCTGTGCTGTAGCTTCTATTTTTAAATGGATTGAAATCAACCGAAGCTCTCAAGGTTTTCAAATAATTAAAAAAATTAAACGAAACACAAATAATTTTCACAAAGGAACTTGCCTTCTCAATACTTGTCTTCCCAGCAGACCAACAATCCCCAAGCGAAACCAAGTCACAGATGCTGGGCAGGTCTAACGTAGTACAAGATGTGAGAGTCAGCTCCCCAGTGTAATTATGGGTAATCTCGCTAAGACAGAGCTCTGTCTCTGAATTCCACAGGGAGTGTGACTACAAAGGACGCGAAGCATATGCCGCCAGCATACAGCTGGGATTTTCCTTTTTGACAGTGTCCGCATGGACATACTGGAGATGCCGACATTTAAACAGGTAGAAGTCGGTGGCTCGGAAAAGAATCAACAGTATTTTTGATGGAAATCCAAGCTCTTGTTCAACTAAATTGAAGTCTGAATGGTGAATGTTGGAAATCTGAATAGAAATCCCGAAAATGCACAAATCAGGCAGCATCCGTGGTGGGAGATAGTGCTGATATTTCTGGCCAATGATTTTTTTTTTTAACATAAACTTGCACAATTTATGAAAGCAGAGAAGGGAAATCGGTTACCACATTGCTAGTCACCTGATTTTCTTTGTTGCACTCTAGGGTGTGAAAAGAGCATAGCCCCAAGTGACTGACAGGGCCCCATGCGATAATGAGGTCCTGTCCCCCAAGCTCACTGGTTGTCAAAGATGTCACAGGAATCAAATGTCTGATATTCATAAACATTTATAAGGAGTTAAGAAGTTTTAGAAAATAAAACTATTTTTAGAGTCATAGAGTCATGGAACACTACAGCACACAAACAGGCCATTTGGCCCATCTAGTCCATGCCAAACTATTATCCTGCCAAGTCCCATCAACCTGCAGTGGGACGATAGTCCTCCATACCCCTCCCATCAACGTACCTATCCAAATTTCTCTGGAATGCTGAAATCAAGCCGACATCCACCACTCGCTCGTTATACAGAGAGATATAGTGAGGTTAAGTGAGTGGGCAAGGATCTGGCAGATGGAGTACAATGTGAGGTCATCCACTTTGGAAGGAACAATGAAAGAGCCGTACTAATTAAATGGTAAAAAATTGCAGCATGCTGCTGTGCGGAGGGACTTGGGAGTGCTTGTGCATGAATCACAAAAGGTTGGCTTGCAGGTGCAGCAGCCTATCAAGAAGGCCAATGCCTTCATTGCTAGAGGGATTGAATTTAAGAGCAGGGAGGTTATGCTGCAACAGTACAGGTTACTGGTGAGGCCGCACCTGGAGTACTACGTGCAGTTCTGGTCTCCTTACTTGAGGAAGGATATACTGGCTTTTAGAGGTGATGCAGAGGAGGTTCACCAGGTTGATTCCAGAGATGAGGGGGTTAGACTATGAGGAGAGATTGAGTCACCTGGGACTGTACTCACTGGAATTCAGAAGAATGAGAGGAGATCTTATAGAAACATATAAAATTATGAAAGGGATAGATAAGACAGACAGGGAAATTGTTTTCACTGGTAGGTGAGAAACTAGGGGACATATCCTCAAGATTTGAGGGAATAGGTTTAGGACAGAGATGGAGAGGAACTGCTATTCTCAGAGTGGTGAATCTGTGGAATTCTCTGCCCAATGAAGCAGTGGAGGCTACTCAGTAATATATTTAAGACAAGGTCGGATAGATTTTTGCATAGCAGGTTAGGGGATAAGGCAGGTAGGTGGAGATGAGTCCATGGTCAGATCAGCCATGAATTTATCAAATGGTGGAGCAGGCTCAATGGGCCAGATGGCCTACTCCTGCTCCTATTTCTTATGTTGTCATGTTCACACTCTCATGACCCTCTGAGTGAAGACCTTCCTCCTCATGTCCTCCTTAAACATTTCATTTATCACCCTGAACCAATATCCAACCAATAAGTATCTAATATTGTATCAAATTATTTACATAATATAAAAATATAACTGAGCTTCCAGCCCTTGAACGCTTAAACTGGCAAAGTTAAGTTGATCAGGGTTGTAGTTTTAATTTAATTTTTATCTCTATAATAACAGAATTAATTATTTGTATATAACAATGACTTCCAATTGTTGATGCAAATATGTCATCCTTTTCTGATTCTAAACTCCTGTGTAAACTTGTCACAGTGTAATTGCATTTTACTGTCACACATGATGTCGTGACATCTCACTTGTGCACCTCATAGGCTGCACTTGTAACCAACTCAAATGCCCTGACTTGCTTTCTTTCTCCACTTCCCAAGCTGCTCTACATTTTGACAAAATGTTATATATAAGTCCAAGTGTTAAATGAAAATGAGATTGAATGACTCAGGAGCTAGTCTTCTGCATTAAACACATACACACGGGTCTAACTATTTCATATGCTGCTTGCGGCAATTTAATACTCAAGAAATAACATCCAGAAATTAGGCCCATTTGTGCTCATATTTTATGTAAAAAAAATTATTTCATTTGTCCTTAATGCAATTGCAACTATTTCCTGTTGAAATCTTGCGCACTGTGAATCTGGGCACAATTAATGACATCAACAATTAGTGCAATGCTCCATTTCGCCTTAACAACAGAAATTGGAGCAATAGCCTGCAATTTATGACCTTTGTTTTTCTTTCATTCCTAATAAACAAGAGGCAAGCCCTGCAGTGAGGAGACAAGAGTTAAAATGTACCCCCCAGGGCACCAAATGTTTGGCTGCCTGCATCTATCCGCTGGAGATTTTATTGTTCCACATATTTCTCATAGCAGCGCTGGGTCTGACATCAGTTACTGCAGCTGTGCCCAGAAGCAACACCTGCCATATCCCTGCAGGATGATCAGGCCGTGAGTAAAGCTGGCATAGGCCACCCATGGCATTAGAGGAGATCTGTCCGGACTGTATGGAGAGGTGGGTGATGGGGGAGAGGTTGAGGTTACAGGAGAGTGGACACACATATCTTCACCCTCCCTTCGCTTTCATGGTAGCTTTTCATGCTGTTACAATGGGACTGCCACGAAGAGAAGTCTTTAAGTTTGAGACATTTCCCATGATCCCTGGCAGCAATTGCATTTGAATACCATCCTCTGACTTTTCTTTCAATGCTTGATTTTCCCAATTTCTATATTTTTTTGGGTCCCTCAACTGAATGTTAATGATAAATACAGCAATTCTTTAGCATGCCAATTAGGGTGAAATCCATCATCTAGGCTCACATATGTCAAAATATTAGTCATTGCAGAACTGCCTGTGAGTTCATACAATGCCTATATTGGATGTTGCATGAACGATTCTGCTCCGCTGCTACCAAGGGTTTTGTTAATGACCATGGAGACATCGCGTACATTTCCTGGGTCCACACACTTAAATCATTATCAATAGATGGAGACACAAGCAATTTCCCTGGAGCATGCCTTTGATGGGCCAAGGATATTTTTGAGTAGAAATTGCTCTTCCATCTGTTGTTGGCACTAAGACGTAGTAACCTTGCACAAAAACAACGATCTTCACTGTTGTTATTCAACTGAAACTGGCAACAGTGGTCTTGCAAATTTCTGCAGATGTACCATGGAGATCATTCTAACTGACTGCATCACCATCTGGGATGATGGGTGGGGGTTGAGGTGGGTGGGTGGGGGTATTGTACAGTAATGAAATAAGCTGCAGAGAGTTGTAGATTTAATCAGCTCCACCATGGACACTAGCCTTGCTCGGATCTTTAAGGAGCGATGCTTCAAAAAGGCGGCATTCATCATTAAGGACCCCCATCACCTAGGTCTTGCCTTGTCTCATTGCTACCATCAAAGAGGAGCTGCAGAAGCCTGGAGGCACACGCTCCGCAATTCAGGAACAGTTTCTTTCCCTCTCCCATCTGATTACCGAATGGAAATTGAACCCGTGAACACTACTTCACTACTTTCCTAATTTCCATTTTTGAACTACTTATTTAATTTAGCTACTTGATATATGTATACTTCCTGGGGCGGCACTGTAGTGTAGTGGTTAGCACATACGCTTTACAGTACCAGTGACCAGGGTTCAATTCCCGCCTCTGCCTGTGAGGAGTGTGAACGTTCTCCCTGCGACCGCGTGGGTTTCCTCCGGGTGCTCTGGTTTCCTCCCACAGTCCAAAAGATGTACCAGTTGGTAAGGTTAATTGGACATTGTAAATTGTTCTTGTGATTAGGCTAAGGCTAAATTGGGGGATTGCTGGGCAGGGATCCAAAGGGCTGAAAGGCCTACTCCATGCTGTGTCTCAGTAAATAATAAATACATACTGTAATTCATATTTTTTTCTATTACTAGGTATTGCATTGTACCGCTGCTGCATAGACAGCAAATTTCATGATGTATTAAACCTGATTCTGCTCATTGCAGGTTCTCTCTGCCATCTGTTTGAAAGGTTCGTCCCACAGTGCGGGCAGACTCCTTCAGCAATGTCAGGAGAGTTTGTGAGAATGCTTCCACGCGGGCAGAGAAAGCTCCATAAGGCAGGGAAACTTAGTGTGTGCAGGACGCAATCGCTTGGTGCTGGAGTGTTTGTGAGACATAGGTATAGATAGTTGTTTCTATCAGGACATTAACAGCGAGGTCTCTGTAATGGTATCAGTGCAGACACATGTGCCTCCTCTGAATGTTCATGTTGGCAGAAGGAAATATCGATAAAGTCACCTGTTCTTGAGATATGGAGTTAGGGAGAGTTCACTTATGAAACAAAAAGTGAGCAGCAAACTGTAGAATATGGCAGAGATCGACAGCAATGAACCTAGAAAGATTAGAGGGACCAGCATCCTGATAGCCAAGTCAAAGCAGACCAGGCACGAATGCGAGGCTGTGTTTGAGATTGCGGGAACTCACTGAAAACAAAGAGCATGGTTGAATATGGTGTCACATAGCACACTTTCAATGGAAGTAGGTTAATATAATCCAGTTGTTCTGCCAGAACCTGCAAACTGTCATTTCTTGGACTGTGAAGTTGAAATTTTCACTGGAAACATATTTTACGCATTGCATTATTTTTGACATCATTTGGGAGAGATTTACCCTGGAGAAGAAAAGAAACCGAGAACAAAAATCCCATTGAAAAAGCAGAAATCAGATTTTCCCGATGAATGCTGAGACATCAAGAAACACCAAGAGGCACTATCTGTACTTGCAAGAAAAGGTAAACATCACACCCTGAATGATATTTCTTTCTTATTCCTTTTATAATTACAGGAAAAGATTCCTGACATGTCCAACTGCTGCGACAGTAACATTTAAAAAACCTAATAGATGCTCTTGGGTGGTGGGGTGGAGATGGGTCTCTACCAAAGGAGGTGTAAGGCTCTCCTTCCCTCCACAAGCCTGCAGGTCACCTTGGGCAAAGTGTGGTACCTGCTTAGACTTCCGATCAGGGTCATGTGAAGCCAAGGGAGTAGATGGTGGATAGTTGTGTGAGCATGTGGTGCATTTCACAAGTCCTGGTTGTGCGACCACTGACGTCAGGTAGACAATGTCTTGAAGAGTATTGGTAGTGGCTGGGGTCACCTATCCCAGAAGACACCTGCCCAGAAGAAGCCAATGGCAAACCACTTCTGCAGAAAGATTTGCCAAGAACAATCATGGTCATGGAGACCACATTATATGACACAGTACGTAATGATAATGATGAGTAGACACTCGGTGGCTACTTTATTGGGTACACTTTACACCTGCTCATTAATACAAAAATCTAATCAGCCAATCACATGGCAGTAACTGAATGCATAAAAGCATGCAGACATAGTCAAGTGGTTCAGTTGTTGTTCGACCAAACATCAGAATGGGGAAGAAATGTGACCTTAGTGACTTTGATTGTGGAATGATCATTGGTTTCAGACAGGGTGGTTTCAGTACCTCAGAAACTGCTGATCTCCAGGGATTTTCAAGCACAACAGTCTCTGGAGTTTGCAGGGAATGGCGCACAAAAATAACATTCTGTAAGCAGCAGTTCTGTGGGCAAAAATGTCTTGTTAATGAGAGAGGTCACAGGGGAATGGCCAGGTTGGTTCAAACTGATAGGAAGGTGACAGTAACTCAAATAAGTGGTGTGCAAAAGAGCATCTGTGAATGCACAACATGTTGAACTTTGAAGTGGATGGACTACAGCCGCAGAAGATCACGAACATACACTGAGTGGCCACTTTATAAGGTACAGGAGCTACATAAGTAATGGCACTGAGTGTAGAGCATGCTTCATATGGGGATGTGACTTTACCAAGTGTGCTGACCTGCGTGCAGTGGAACTTAATGCTAATGCACCAAAAATTGGCATGCGGAAGGCTTTGCGATCAGAAAGATAATCATCTGTGTCTACAGCATATATTCATTCCTCATTCTGTCCCTTGATGCTTTAAACAGTATTTGGCAAACTGACTTCGAAGATCCCTTTCAACTTTTGTAAAAACTTTATCTGCTTTTGATCGTTTTATTGTACAGAGTCTCAAGTTCTGTGAAGTACTGATAATATAAAAGGAATGGAATTTACAATGCCCATTTTTTATATCTACGGTTACCTCATAAGTGTTGAATAAAGCCACTCATATATCATTTCAGGAAGATTATGTACTATTGAGAAACCAGCTAAAATAACAAGCTATTTCTAAGGTTTCAAATGATAACAGCATTCTAAATAAAGACATGTCAATAAATAAAAAACAGAATAGTGAGCAGATAAAAAAATCAAGTATACTTTGCTCTGGAATTCAGTTGCTTTGGTAAAAGCTGTACAGTTCCAAGGTTGCTTTATAGTTATAAAAATGTTTCGCACTTAGAGAGGAGGAGTGGTAAAGCAGTATATTATGTAAATAGTGAGACCTATTTGCAGAGTTTTCTATTTTCTCATATGAAAAAAGCTGAAGATAAAGGTTCAGAAGGCAATAATAGGTTTTTTCAAAAAGACCCTTCTTTGGGTTTTTCTGAAGTTGGGGATGCCAGTCTGGTGTTGGCTTGTTGTGTGGGTGAGGGAGATGGTGGAGAGGGTTAGAGCTGGCTTCAGGGGAAGGGTTGGCAGCACAGGACACAATGACATTGTGAGGTGGGAAATTAAAGGAAGAGATACTGGATACAGGGGTGTCTTGATGAATGTTTGGCTTCTGGGAATGGTTTGGGACAAGATTAGAGACAACACAATCAGTGAACTGGTAGTGCGGGTTGGGGAGAGAGTAGAAGTTCAGAAAAATTGTGATGCAAAATTCTTAAAGTGGTCTAAACTGCTGGATAATCAATGGCTTGGTTGACATGATAGTGAAATTGGTGATGCTACACCCTTTCAGGGGTGCAGCAAGAAGTCCCATCTCTCCATCTCAGGTGTGTTTTGTGGGAGGACCAGTTTCTTATGACCTTGAAATCTCTTAAGTAGTTTGCACAAGTATGCAAATCCCACTTTGTTGATTTGGTGTTAGCTCATATGTCCTCCTTGTCCATCAGTGATCATGTATGTACAGGGTAGGTGCTTGATAGAAAACTAGGAACAAATCTCCGAAACTGCACAGCCTGCACACCAAGAACTCAGCCATGTTCAATGACTGTTCTTCGCTAAGTTCCTTTGTGCACTGCACAAAATGTGGAAGAATTTCTAATCCACAATTTTATGTTGTTCTATTTATTACATGAGAAAACAGAATCGTGGAAATATTTTGTCATTTTAAGATGTTATGTTTTCTCATGCTTTGCATCAGGTTTGTCACGATACTTTGTCCATTTTAATAACTCTGGGGCTCCTTCTCACACATCTTTTAAAAATATCACTTGATCTCTTGGATTACTCTGGCTCTGAAGTATTGTGAGAAGTCGTCCTCTGTCCCGCTGTTACTTCATTGGGAGAACAGTGACAGCAGAGGAACTTCTCAATTTCATGTGGGAAACCCGGTGATCCAATGTGGAACTTCATTAGGAATAGAACATAGAGCATAGAAATTTACAGCATATTACAGGCCCTTCCGCCCACAATGTTGGGCCAACCACGTGACCTACTCTATGGACTGCCTAGAATTTCCCTAGTGCATTGCCCTCTACTTTTCTAAGCTTCATGTACCTATCTAAGAGGCTCTTAAGAGACCCTATTGTATCCGCTTCCACTACCACCAGCAGTGCAGTCCGTGCACCCACCACACTCTATGTGGAAAAACTTACATCCCTTCAGTACCTATTTCCTATTTCCTTAAAATTTTGCCCCCTCATGTTAGCCATTTCAGCCCTGGGAATCAGTCATTTTCTTCATCACCAGAGTGGTAATATGCACTCATTGGCCAATTTATTAGGTACACCCGTACGCTGCCTGTTAATGCAATATCTAAATAGCCAATCATGTTGCAGCAACTCAATACATAAAAGCATGCAGACATGGTCAAGAGGTTCAGTTGTTGTTCAGACTAAACATGAAAATGAGGAAGAAAAGTAAGCTAAGTGCTTTTGACTGTGAAATAATTGTTGGTGCCAGACGAGGTGGTTTGAGTATCTCAGAAACTGCTGACTGCCTGGAACTTTCACACACAACAGCCTCTAGAGTTTACAGAGAATGGTGCGAAAAACAAAAAAAGGACATCCAGTGAGTGGCAGTTTGTGAGCGAAAGTGCCTTGTTAATGACGGAAGTCAGAGGACAATGGTCAGACTGGAAAAGTTGACAGGAGGGAAACAGTAACTTGGATAGCCAGGTTACAACAGTGGTCTGCTGAAGAGCGTCTCTGAACGCACAACATGTTGAAATGTGAAGTGGATGGGTTGCGTCATTAGTAGCCCACACTTTACTAGGGTCCTCCTGTGCTCAATAAAGTAACGGCTTTAAATATTGCTTATATTTTCTACCCTCTCATCGGCATTGTGATAGAAAAAAACTTGACCTTTCTATTCTAAATATTTGGCTTTTGGACTGTGATTGGATGGCTCTGTTCTGGCTCACTTGCTCAGTTTGATTTAGCTTGCTGGGCCAATATTTTGTTTACCTCAGTCACCTTCTCTTGTTTTGGTTCCAGCTTTTTGTACATTTGATGAGATTTGTTCTGTACTGCCTTGATGGAAGATTACCTGCTCTCATGACATAGGCACTCGGCTCATCTCTTATGCAGAAACAGTCACTGATTTGCATTTATTTTCTGTAATTGCGTGGATTCTCACTGAATTTTTCAGTGACGGTGATTGAAAGGATGCAATCTTTGGCCAAGCAGCATCTGCTTGTTCTTGCGTAGGTCAGTGTGTAAATCCTTCGATTATTTATAGTTTCAGCAGTCATTGAGGAACGAAGTGCCCACAGCCTATCAGTAATTGGATTGGTACTGCTCTAGCAGCTTCCAGCAGCGTATGGTAATCAAGCTGGTTTGACCTTTTACTGCCGACAACTACTTATTGCTGTGCAATTTAAAGAGTCTTCTCACTGTACTGTGAATATTTTGAAAATGAGACATTGTTTGATTTCAAGGCTTTGCTAAATTTCTGAACTCCATGATCAAAAAATGAAGATCTTCCTCTGAAGTAACTTTATGTGTGATTCCCATTCTAGGAAACTGACAAATATTAGTTTATATTCTATTCTGGTAGGTTTTATTCTTAAATGCATGGAGCTGAAATAAATAGCGGTGCATGATGTAATTTTCAGGCCTGTCAGTGGGACGAAATTTGCTTTTTTAAAAAAAAACTTAAAGAAACTGAAAATCCATAAGGGTGGCCATATTGTTCCAATGTGTCAGCGCAAATTGCCAAAATGGTTGGCCAGTATTGTAAATCAGCAAGGCAGGAAAGAGTGCAACAGTTCTGTAGTGCCCAAGGCCTAAAGCATTGGGATGGCACACAACAAGCACATTATGCGTTTCCACCAGAACACTACAAAGTTTAGTCTGGGAATATTTGCAGCATTTGGTCTTAAACCCACTACAATAATCAGAAATACTAGTACAAATGGCTCTCAGAATCAGCTTCCAGAAATCTCCCTAAGGACAGTAATTTAAATTTTACTCGGTTTCTGTTGTCTCACATGATAGGTGAGAGGATGGATTTGTTTCATGCAGTTACTTGGTCACCTATGCCATCTCTCCTGTTAGTTTGAGTTAGATACTTATTTTGGTACAACATCCAATTCAGCTCCGCGCCATTCATTTAATTTCTGTCAAATCATAGATGCAATGTGCTCTTAATGTGATTTCATGCAGTGCCTTGCTGTAGCTTCAAATCATAGTATTTCAGAATTTGGGTTCTGTTGCTTTTTATGGTATTTTTCCATAAAAATCATCAGTCCAAATAGCTTTCTTATCAGTTTTGCGCAAGTTTAAATGCCACGATACTGCATTTCTCTTCTGATGCCACTATTTCTGTTTTTAATTGAGTCACCCATATTCTGTTAGATTTTTGTTCTGCAGCCATAAAGTGTGAAACCAACATCTTGCACTCTGACCTCTTGACCTTGCACACGTTCATATTCAGTTTCACATTACTTTTACTGACTGTTTAATATTCTCTCAGGATGTCATCTATCACATCTGAGCCATCAGTGTCATGTAACATATTTGTCTTCCTAAATTAGAAATTTCTTAAATTTAGATAGGATTATTTAAAAGATCCATTAAATGTGTTCAGTTTCATCCATTTGTACCTTTCACAAGCCACAGTTTACATCATGTGCTAAAGTTTAAGCTCTTCTTTCCTAGTGCACATTTACTCAGGTTGCCTCTGTACTCTGTATTTATACAATCATTCTTGCTAGTTTACTGACTTCGCTACATTCCCTACTTGCTGGCCTGGTTTGCTTTTAAACTTCATTACACCACTTATTAACCCTACACGACATGCATGGAGCCACTCTGCAACAAGGAAAGCAACACTGCACGCCATTAACGTGTTGCATCCACTGCCAAGACATCCCTGGAGAAGTCTGGTAATACACAGTGAGCAGGGCTGAAAATTTATACAACACACATAAAAAATGCTGGTGGAATGCAGCAGGCCAGGCAGCATCTATAGGATGAAATACAGTCGATGTTTCGGGCCGAGATCCTTCATCAGGACACAGGGTCCACTGACTCTTCTAAGACTAGTTTACTTCCCTCACTAGCCTCTGTGGTGAATTCTAACTACCAATAACCACTGCTTGAGTAGTGGAGATGCTTCCAGATAACAAAGTAGTTTAAACGCAGCTATTTTATTTTTAATGATACTCGTTTAAATTTAGACAAATATTTCTTGACACACAGTTAATGCTCACAGATGAATTCTGATTTATAGAATGATTTCCAAATTACAAGAGATTTACAAACTACAAAGGGTTTTCAAACACGGGTACAATTTTTACCAACTAAAAGAACGTACCAATGATTTGCAGCTGAACAAGTTGTCCATCACAGAAACTGAAGGAATTTCAGTTTTGCTTTCTGTCACCCCGTCTTTCTGTCATTCTCCTTGTCATTCCTAATGATCCTCAATACATTCTAATATTTATAGAGTTTTTGCTACTAGATGACATTATCTGCATGTGGTATTTTCCAGATACTTCTACTGGGACAAAGTAACTCACACAGGTAATCTTAAAAGCTCCTGATGACCGAGATCTCAAGTATCCACAATTACTGTTGGGGCTAACCCTCTGAGTACAGAAACATTCTAACTTGTAATGATGTTTGATGTGCTAAGTGACAGTATTCCATTTTCTTGTGTTTCGTTAATGTAGACAAGAAGTCTCCTGGTCACTCCACATTGCAAACCACATCTCTTAGAAGCCAGTTGTGCCTCCAATTTCAAACTGATTGCTACTTGTAATTTACATTGAAGGCTGGTTCTTGTTCTTGTTTATCATAAAAAGCTGAGCAAAGAGTACTTGTTAAAACTTTATCACCAACAATATCTGACCCTTTGGAAAGGAGGCCATGCCACTGTGTTAGACAGCTGAGGTTAGCAGTAAGCCTTTTGGGCCCTGGTAAGTGAATATCCATCACAAAGCCCTCTGCAATAATCTTTCCCTCAGAAAGACTGTCATGAGTGGGCCTCAGCATCAGCTCTGGAGATCTTTCAAAGTTCAATAAGTTTTTAAGTTTTTAGGAGGTTATACTTAACCTTCTAACTTCTGTATGTCAATGCTCCCAAGGGTCCTGCTATTTAATGTACATGTTCATCGTACTAAGTGAAACATCTCCAGCCAACTCCACCGGCCACTTGTCTGCCCATATTTCCAACTGATCCACACTCTGCTGTGTCCTTTGACAACCGTTCTCGCTCTACACTACTCTGCCAATGTTTATAACCTTAGTTAACAAGGGAAATTGAGTCTTTGAACAGGAAAAGGAATGAAGCACATGCCAGGAGTAGGGAATTATTATTAAGTAAGTGCTTTGAAGTTTATAAAGGATGAAGGAGAGATTTTAAGAAAACTGTTATGAAGGCATAAAAAAAGGACATGAAAGAGCCCCGGTCAACAGAACTACAGAGAATTCCAAAACTATATTAGAAGCAAAAGGGTAGCAAAGGAAAGATTTTCCCACAGGGACCAAAAGATATGTCTTTGCAGGGAGCCAGGAAAAATGTGTGTCCTGAATGAATAATGAAGACTTGATTTTTCTTTGCATAGATAAATCTTTGCATAGCATAGTGGTTACATAGAAAACCTACAGCACAATACAGGCCCTTCGGCCCACAAAGCTGTGCCAAATGTGTCCTTACCTCAGAAATTACCTAAGTTTACCCATTGCCCTCTATTCTTAGCTCCACGTACCTCTCCAAGAGTCTCTTAAAAGACCCTAGCGTTTCCGCCTCCACCACCATTGCTGGCAGCCTATTCCACACACTCACCACTCTCTGCGTAAAAAAATTACCTCTGACATCTCCTCTCTACCTACTTCCAAGCACCTTAAGACTGTGTCCTCTCGTGCTAGCCATTTCAGCCCTGGGAAAAAGCCTCTGACTATCCACATGATTAATGCCTCTCATTATCTTATACACCTCTATCAGATCACCTCTCATCCTCTGTCGCTCCAAGGAAAAAGGCTGAGTTCACTCAGCCTATTCTCATAAATCATGCTCCCCAATCCAGGCAACATCCTTGTAAATCTCCTTTGCACCTTTTCTATGGTTTCCACATCCTTCCTATAGTGAGACGACCAGAACTGAGCACTATACTCCAAGTGGGGTCTGACCAGGGTCCTATATAGCTGCAACATTACCTCTCAGCTACTAAACTCAATCCCACGATTGATGAGAGCCAATTCACCGTATGCTTTCTTAACCACAGAGTCAACCTGAGTAGTGAGCGTCCTGTGGACTCGGACCCAAGATCCCTCTGATCCGCCACACTGCCAAGAGTCTTACCATTAGTACTATATTCTGCCATCATACTTGAACTACCAAAATGAACCATCTCACACTTATCGGGGTTGAACTCCATCTGCCACTTCTCAGCCCAGTTTTGCATCCTATCAATGTCCTGCTGTAACCTCTGACAGCCCTCCACACTATCCACAACACCTCCCACCTTTGTGTCATTAGCAAATTTACTAACCCATCCCTCCACTTCCTCACCCAGGTCAATTATAAAAATCACAAAGAGAAGGGGGTCCCAGAACAGATCCCTGAGGCACACCACTGGTCACTGACCTCCATGCAGAATATGACCCGTCTACAACCACTCTTTGCCTTCTGTGGGCAAGCCAGCTCTGCATCCACAAAGCAATGTCCCCTTGCATCCCATGCCTCCTACTTTCTCAATAAGCCTTGCATGGGGTACCTTGTCAAATGCCTTAATGAAATCTATATACACTACATCTACTGCTCTTCCTTCATCGATGTGTTCAGTCACATCCTCAAAAAATTCAAACAGGCTCATAAGGCACAACCTGCCTTTGACAAAGCCATGCTGACTATTCCTAATCATATTCTGCCTCTCCAAATGTTCATAAATCCGACCTCTCAGGATCTTCTCCATCAACTTACCAATGATTGAAGTAAGACTCACTGGTCTATAATTTCCTGGGCTATCTCTACTCCCTTTCTTGAATAATAGAACAGCATCTGCAACTGTCCAATCCTCCAGAACCTCTCCCGTCCCCATTGATGATGCAAAGATCATCACCAGTGGCTCAGCAATCTCCTCCCTCGCCTTCCACAGTAGCTTGGAGTACATCCCTAGGAAGAGGTACAGTCGACGTTTTGGGCTGGGACCCTTCGTCAGGACTAACTGAAGGAAGAGCTAGTAAGAGATATGATATTTTCATATCTCTTACTAGCTCTTCCTTCAGTTAGTCCTGACGAAGGGTCCCGGCCCGAAATGTTGACTGTACCTCTTCCTAGAGATGCTGCCTGGCCTGCTGCGTTCACCAGCAACTTTGATGTGTGTTGCTTGAATTTCCAGCATCTGCAGAATTCCTCGTGGAGTACATCCCGTCCAGTCCCAGTGACTTATCCAACTTGATGCTTTCCAAAAGCTCCAGCACATCCAAGATCTAATATCTACATGCTCAAGCTTTTCAGTCAGCTGTAAGTCATCCCTACAATCACCAAGATCCTTTTCCGTAGTGAATACTGAAACAAAGTACTCATTAAGTACCTCTGCTATCTCCTCCGGTTCCATACACACTTTTCCACTGTCACACTTGATTGGTCCTATTCTCTCATGTCTTATCCTCTTGCTCTTCACATAGTTTTAGAATTCCTTGGGGTTTTCCTTAATCCTGTCCACCAAGACCTTCTCATGGCCCCTTCTGGCTCTCCTAATTTCATTCTTAAACTCCTTCCTGCTAGCTGAAGCTCTTCTTTTCTTCTTGACTAGATTTACAACAGCCTTTGTACACCATGGTTCCTGTACTCCAGCATCCTTTCTCATTGGAACGTACCTATGCAGAACTCTAGGCAAATATCCCCTGAACATTTCTGCCATACATTTCCCCGAGAACGTCTGTTCCAAATTTATACTTCCAAGTTCCTGCCTGATAGCCTCATATTTCCTCTAACTTCAATTAAACACTTTCCTAACTTGTCTGTTCCTATCCCTCTCCAATGCTATGGTAAAGGAGATAGAATTGTGATCACTATCTCCATAATGCTCTCCCACTGAGAGATCTGACACCTGACCAGGTTCATTTCTCAATACCAGATCAAGTACAGCCTCACTTCTTGTAGGCTTATCTACATATTGTGTCAAGAAACCTTCCTGAACACACCTAACAAACTCCACCCCATCTAAACCCCTCACTCTAGGGAGATGCCAATCGATATTTGGGAAATTAAAATCTCCCACCATGACAAACCCGTCATTTCCAGAATCTGTCTCCCTATCTGCTTCTCGATGTCCCTGTTACTAATGGGTTGACTATAAAAAACACCCAGTAGAGTTATTGACCCCTTCCTGTTCCTAACTTCCACTCACAGAGACTCCGTAGACAATCCCTCCATGTCTTCCTCCTTTTCTGCAGCCTTGACACTATCTCTGATCAACAGTGCCACGCCCCCACCTCTTTTGCCTCCCTCCCTATCCTTTCCGAAACATCTGAAGTCTGGTACTCTAAGTAACCATTCCTGCCCCTGAGCCATCCAAGTCTCTGTAATGGCCACAACATCATAGCTCCAAGTACTGATCCACGATCTAAGCTCATCCACTTTGTTTATAATACTCCTTGCATTAAAGTAGACACATCTCAAACTATCAGTCTGAGCGCGTCCCTTTTCTATCACCTGCCTATCCTCCCTCTCGCACTGTCTCCAAGCTTTCTCTATTTGTGAGACAAGCGCCTTTTCCTCCATCTCTTCAGTTTGGTTCCTACCCCCCCAGCAATTCTAGTTTAAACTCTCCCCAATAGCCTTAGCAAACCTCCCCGCCAGGTTATTGGTCCCACTGGGATTGAGGTGGAACCTGTTCTTTTTGAACAGATCACCCCTGCCCCAAAAGAGGTCCCAATGATCCAGAAATCTGAATCCCTGACCCCTGCTCCGATCCATCAGCCACGCATTTATCCTCCACCTCATTCTATTCCTATTCTCACTGTCATGTGTCATAGGCAGTAATCCTGAGATGACTACCTTTGTGGTCCTGCTTCTCAACTTCCTTCCTCACTACCTGTAGTGAGGTAGTATTCATGGATTCAGTGTCCGTTCAGAAATCTGATGGCAGAGGGGAGGAAGCTGTTCCTGAAAAGTTGAGTGTGTGCCTTCAGGCTCCTGTACCTCCTCCCTGATGGCAGCAATGAGAAGAGGGAATGTTCTGAGTGATTGGGGTCCTTAATGATGGATGCTGCCTTTTGAGGCATCACACTTTGAGGATGTGCTGGATGCTGGGGAGGCCAGTGCCCATGACGGAGCTGATTGAATTCACAATTTTCTGTAGCTTATTTTAACCCCGCCCCCCCCCCCGCCCCAATGCCAAACAGTGATGCAGCCAGTTAGATTGCTTTCCACGGTACATCTATAGAAATTTGTGAGTGTCTTTGGTGACATATCAAATCTCCTGAAACTCCTGAAGAGATATAGCTGCTGTCATGCCTTCTTTGTAACTGCATTGATATGTTGGGCCAAGTATAAATCCTTAGAGACTTTAACACCCAGGAACTTGAAATTGCTCGCTCTCTCCACTTCTGATCTCCCAATGAGGAGAGGTGTGTTTTCCCTCACCTTGTCCTTTCTGAAGTTCACAGTCAATTCTTTGGGTCCCATCTGACTTTGAGTGCAAGGTGGTTGCTGTGACACCACTCAACCAGCTGATCTGTCTCACTCCTGTACGTCGTCTTGTTGCCATCTGAAATTCTGCCGATAACTGTTGTATATTCAGCGAATTTATAGGTGCATTTGAGCTGTGTCTCGGCACACAGTCCCAAGTGCAGGGAGAGGAGAGCAGTGGGCTAAGCACACATCCCTGAGGTGCGCCAGTGTTGATTATCACGGAGGTGGAGACGTCATTTCTGATCCTCACGGACTGCAGTGAGGAAGCCGAGGATCCTGTTGCTGAGAGCCAGGTTTTGAAGCTTTTTGATCAGAACTGTAGAAGTGATTGTGTTAAGCACTGAGCTGTAGTCAGTAAGCAGCAGCCTGGCGTAAGTGTTAGTATTGTCTAGGTGATCCAAGTCTATGTGAAAATCCAGTTCAGTCATATCCACTGTAGACCCTATAGTGGTGATAGGCAAATTGCAGTGTGTCCAGGTTCTTGCCTCGGCAGGAGTTGATTCTAACCATAACCAGCCTCTCAGGGCACTTCACCATAGATGTGAGTGCTACTGGGTTATAGTCATTTAGGCAGCTCACCCTGGTCCTTGTGGGAATTGGTATGATTGTCATCGATCTGAAGCAGGTGGGAGCTTCCTACAGTAGCAATGAGAGATTGAAAATGTCTATGAACACAGTTGGTTGGCACAGGTTTTCAGAACCCTGCCAGGTATGCTACTGGGGCAACTCAGCAGGCCAGGCAGCATCTATTGAAGAGGACAGTCAGCATTTCAGGCTGAGGCCTTTCAGCAGGACTGGAGGGAAAAAAAAGATGAGGGTTAAAGATTAGAGTTAAAAGGTTGGGGGAGGCAGGGGAGGGAGAAATAAAAGGTGATAGGTGAGACCAGGAGGGCAAGGGGTGAAGTAAAAAGCTGGGAAGTTGATTGATGAAAGAGATACAGGGTTGGAAAAGGGGGAATCTAATAGGAGACGACAGAAGGCCTTGGAAGAAAGAAAACGGGGAAGGAGCACCAGAGGGAGGCGATGGGCCGGCAAGGAGATAAAGTGAGAGAGAGAAAAGGGGATGGAGAACGGTGAAGGGGGTGCATTACTGGAAGTTAGAGAAATCGATGTTCATGCCATCAGGTTGGAGCTATCCATATGGAATATAAGGTGTTGTTCCTCTAACCTGAGAGTGGCCTCATCGTGACAGTGGAGGAGGCCATGGATGGACATATCGCAATGGGAATGGGAAGTGGAATTAAACTGGGTGGCCACTGGAAGATCCCACTTTTTCTGGTGGATGGAGAGTAGGTGCTTGGTGAAGCGGTCTCCCAATCTTCGTTGGGTCTCACTGGTATACAGGAGGCCACACCGGGAGCACTGGACACAGTATCTGACCCCATAGACTCACAGGTGAAGTGTTGCCTCATCTGAAAGGAGTGTTTGGGGCCCTGAATGGTAGTGAGGGATAGGGTGGAAGTTAGGGCAGGTGTGGCACTTATTCCGTTTTCCAGGAGGGAGATCAGTGGGGATGGATGAAAGGACAGGGGAGTCATGTAGGGAGCGATCACTGTGAAAAGCAGAAAGTGGGGGTAGGGAAAGTTGTACTTGGTGGTGGGATCCCACTGGAGATGGCAAAAGTTATGGAGAATTACGTGCTGGATGCAGAGACTGTTGGGGTGGTAGGTGAGGACAAGAGGAACCCTATCCCTGGTAGGGTGGAGGGAGGATGGGGTGAGAACAGATGTGTGTGAAATGGAAGAGATGTGATTGAGGGCAGTGTTGGTGGTGGAGGAAAGGAAGTCCTTTTCTTTGAAAATAGAGGATATCTCCTTTGTTCTGGAATGAAAAGCCTCATCCTGAGAGCAGATGCGATGGAGACAGAGGAATTGAGAGAAGGGGATGGATTTTTACAAGTAACAGGGTGGTAGGAGGTGTAGTCCAGGCAGCTGTGAGAGTCCGTGGGTTTATAATAAACATCAGTACATAAGGTGTCTCCAAAGATAGAGATAGAGAGATCTAGAAAGGGGAGGGAGATGTTGGAAATGGTCCAGGTAAATCTGAGGGCAGGGTGGAAGTTGGAGGCAAAGTTGATGAAGTTGACGAGTTCCATATGGGTGCAGGAAGCAGCACCAATGCAGATATTGATGTAGTGTAGGAGAAGTTGGGGAATGATACCAGTATAGGCTTGGGACATAGTCTGTTCCACATAGCCAACAAAAAGACAGGCATAGCTGGGATCCATGAGAGTGCCCATAGCTAACCTTTTGTTTGAAGGAGGTGGGAGGAGCTAAAGGAGAAATTATTAAGAGTGAGGACAAAGTGAAGAGTAAATTAATAAGAGTGATGGAAGAGAGTGGTGGAGGGGAATTGGTTGGGTCCAGTGTCCAGAAGGAAACGGAGAGCTTTGAGGCCTTCCTGATTGGGGATAGAGGCCTATAGGGACTGGACATCCACAGTGAAAATATGATGATGGGGCAGGGAACTTGAAATCATTGAAAAGATCCAGAGCATGAGAAGTGTCACAGATGTAGGTAGGAAGGGACTGAACCAGGGGGGATAAAACAAAGTTGAGGTCTGCAGATATGTGTTCAGTGGGGCAGGAAGAAGTTGCAACAATGGGTCTACCTAGACAAGCAGGTTTGTGGATCTTGGGTAGGAGGTAGAAATGGGAGGTGCAGGGTGTGGGAACTATGAGGTTATCTTGTGGCCTATGAAGTTATCAGGTCACTATCGGGGTCTGTCTTTCAAGGGTTCACCCTCTTGAAAGGCATTCTGAGACAGAGATCACAGGGTCACTGGATGCTGAACGGATCTTCATAGCCTTAGTATTATTCTTCCTTTCAAACAGTACATAAAAGACTTTGAGTTCATCTGGGAGTGAAGCATCACAGCTATTCATGATGTTAGGTTTCACCTTGTAGGATGTAACGGTCTGCAAACCCTGCCAGAGTTGACATGCATCCAATTCCACCTCCAACCTCAATTGGAATTGTTCCTTTGCTCATGAGGTAGCCCTCCATAGGTCATACCTGGCTTTCTTGTACAGATCTGGATCATCGGACCTGAATGCTATAGATCTGGCCTTCAGCAGAGTATGAGTCTCCTGGGTCATCCACAGCTTTTGATTTGGGTATGTATGGTACGTTCTCTTAGGCACACACTCATCCACACACACATCCACACAGGTTTTAATGAAGTTAGTGACAACTGTGGTGTATTCATTCAGACCTGAAGATGTCCAGTCCACCAACTCAAGCAGTCCTGTAAGCACTCCTCTGCCTCCCTTGGCCCTACCCTCTTGGTTTTCTCTACTGGTGCTGCAGTCCTCAGTTTCTGCCAATACTCAGGGAGTAGAAGTACAGCCAAGTGATCAGACCTTCCAAAGTGTGGGCGTTGGATGGCACAGTAAGCGTTCTTGATGAGCAGTATTCCACTGTGTTGGCTGCTCTGGTTCTACAAGTGATATGTTGGTGTTAATTATTTAGGGACTTTTTCAATCTGGCCTGGTTAAAACCCTCCAAAATTATGGGAGAGGCATCAGGTGTGCTGTTTTATGTCTGTTGATTATATTGCTCAGTTTGTCCAGAGCCCGTTTGACACTGGGCTGAGGTGGAACGTACACTGCTACCATGGCTGAAAACTCCCACAGCAGATAAAATGAACCAGACATAATCACTAGATGTTCCAGGTCGTGTTCACACTGAAAGGGTTGTCATTGTCCCAGCTGGTGAAACACAACTACCATAAGGGCTCGGGAGTACATTTATTTAGGAACCATTCTGTTTCTCAAGCGTGGTCCAATATTCTGAAAGAACATCTGTACCTCAAGCTGTTTCTTGTTCCTTAACCATTGATACTCCAAACTGATCAGTCTGGATCTTGAAAGTCTTATTTGAGCCAACAGCCACAGTGTTCTCGAGAATAAGTTGCAAAATTGGATTTCTCTTTGTATGTAAAAGTCCTTCCTGACCTTACTCTAATACAGGTGTCTTTAAAATTGACATTGTGCCTCTTTATTCTGAATGCCCTCAGCAGAGGAAGTAGTTTCTATGGATTTATGTTGTTCATTCCATTAATCTGTATCAATATCTTGCATCTGCCTTCTTCCCTCTCCCAACTTGTTAAACTTTATGGAATGTAAAACTAGGCCTAAATAATCTTGTTACCAGAACTGTTTAAGGCCAGTTTACTTGGTGAAGATTAGATTATTGCCATGCACACCAGAGTGCAATGAAATCTCCTGTATGCATGAAGTTCAGAGAGTAAACAGTATATATGGTAATAACAAGCATATCAATGAATACAGAGCTGAGCACAAAAACAATGGATTAGAGCAACGTTCAGCAGAGGACCTGAAGTAGTGAAAGAAGTAGTGACAATAATGGAAGAGATAGGATTAACAGTTCAAGACCATGGCAGCACCATTGAAAAGGGAATGTGAAAGAAGTGACTGGATTTCTGATAATAGTGGGGAAGAGACTGTGCTTGAGTCTGGTCCTGTGACTTTTTCCTCTATCTTCTCCTAGAGATAGAAGAGTAAAAAGGGGATGGTCAGGATGACAGGCATCCTTCGCAATGCTATAAGCCTTCCAGAAGCAGCAGGAGGTCACTAAACAAACTGTTGTCCATTATGGACAATCAGGCACATCCCCTTCATGATCTAGGGAATAAGCAATGGAGCACCCTTACAAACAGACTCGTTCAGCTCCTCCAGCACACGGATCGTTACAGAAAATCTTTCCTACCAAATGCAATAAGCATATACAACAGTTCATCTCTGTGTGACAGGAGAACATGCATCATAGAACAATAGTCTCAGTTTTATTATTTCATATGTTACTATTGTGCATTATTGTACATTATTGCACATTGGTACATTATTGCGTATATTATTAATCTGTATTTTATTATTAGTTAAGTCTGCACACTGCTCAGTGTGTTTTTAAATTTTGCTGCTGTGTTGAAAAAATTTTCAACTCAGGATCAATGAAGTATTTATTATTAATATTATTATTATTTTGCTAAAGTCGATATGACTTCAACGAGAGAATGCAAATCAAGCAGATGCTGAAAACCTGAAGTTCACAAGAGCTTGGCAGTTCAGTCAGCACAGAGTTGGCACCGCTCTGAATGAAATGCCGCAGGTGGAGTCTGTTCTACTGAAGCACTACTTTCCCATGTTTTACTTCCATCTCCCGAGAAAAAGCCAACATTTTGTACCTGTGGGCTGACTGCTATAGTACAGACTCAGCTAACGGAACACACCCAGAGGCCTACACTACCGATCTAGAATTTGAATCCCATTTGAGTAGCTGAGGAGTTTAAACTCAAGTGATCAAGTACATCAGGAATAAAAAGCTTCAATCAGTAATGGTGACCACAAAATTATTGGCAGATGTATCACCACCATTGCCTATCTATGTCATGGTCCGGATTGGGGTCCCTTTAAATTTACCTTGTTTATGTTATGATCCAGACCATTGATTCCCTGTTTTCCCGTGTCCCTCGACTTTGGTGATTGGAGGCAATTAATGCTCGGCTGAACCGGTAGTTTATAGTCTCCGGCTTTCAGCCATTCAGCGTGGGAGCGTCTGTAAAGTCACGGCGTGCCAATGTCATCTGGCCGGAGCAAGCATTGTCTCTGCCGAAGTGAGTGCCAGTAATTTGCCTCTCCTCACCGGAGTAACCCTGTCCAGTTACCTCGCCGAAGCGAGCCTGCAAAGTTTCCTCATCAAGGTGGGTCCGTCAGTTAACCTGCCAGAGGGAATCAAGAGCCGCTGTCTGCTGTACCCGGGCTGAGTCGAGAGCTCAGCACTACCCAGAGGTTCCAAGCACCATGTCCTGGCTCTGGCGGCATCCAAGTACCACGTCCACATCCCGGCTCCGGTGGTATCCAAGTACCACATCCACATCCACATCCTGGCCCTGGCGGTGTTCAAGTACCTTGTCAAGTCCTGGTCCCGGCGGCTTCCAGTTCTGAGTCTAGTCCTGGCCCTGGTGGTCTGTGATTCCTGTCCTACCCCCTTGTCTGAATCCCTTCTCTGCCCCTCTCGCCTCTAGCCCTCGTCTGCAGCCCCCGCCTGCCCTTCGGTCTAGTTGTATCGCCGGAGCTAGATAGGTACTGTCTGGTGTTCATTCGTGTTGGTCTTGTCTCGTCCTTGCCTCTGTGGGGCAAGTCAGGCCATCTTGCCATTGCCCCGCGGAGGGTCACGAGTCCCGGCCCTATGTCCTGTCCCCAAGGAGGGGTCCCGACTCTGTGTTCTGTGTATGTGTCCATGGTTTTATGTACCTGCTCCCCTAGACCGAGGCTCTGTGTTTCCATGTTCCTCCTCTCCCTAGCCCATGTCATGTCCATGCCTGGTTCTGGGGTCCGAGCCCAAGGCAAGACCCAGATACTGGGTCCTTGCCCAGTCTCGGGCTCGGAGTACATACCCTAGCCTCTTCATGTCTCCTCTAGTTCTGGGAGCCGATTCTGAGTCCAAGCCCAGACCCTTGGTCCCAGACTAGACGTAGTCCTGAGTCCTTATCCTGTTAGCTATTCCTGCTTCTCTCTTGCTCTCCTGGATTGTACAATAAACTAAACCTAAGTAATCTCACACGATGTATCTTGCATTTGGGTCCACCCTTGCTCCCAATGCCCCCGCCATTGTGACAATCTAATTCACTAATATCCATAAAAAGTGTCATCCTTCTCTGAATTAGTCCTGCATGTAATCCAGTCCTACAAAAATATTGTTCAGTCTAAACTGCCTTCTGAAAATAACTAGCAAGATGGAGGCAAAATGGAATGAACCTCACCAGAAACACATCTCATGAATGAGTACCAAAGCTGTATACTCAGAATCTAAATCCTTCACAGCTCCTTCATTAGGTAAATAATTTGAATTATTTTAGTCAGGTTGAAAGTTACATTGGCCTCATTGAACTCTGTTTGCCATAGTTTTGAGCAGTACCTGGTCTACTGTAACTACTATGAGTTGAATAAGATCCCACAAACAACAATGACATAATGCAAGATAATCTGATTTACCAATATTGCTTGGGAGATAAATATTGATGATCTCAGGGAAAGCTTCCAGAGTTTCTCAAATAACGTCCTGCCATAAGCAACACAGGTGGATAAAAGAGCACACTTAAGGATCAGCATTAATTTAGATGAGTGGGGGGAGAACCTTGAGGTGAATAACTTGGACCTGATCCAGAGAGAGCTTTGGTGCAACAACTTACTTGAAAGGTTGCAGCTGAAGTTTCTCAGCTAGCTTCAAGAGCTCATATCTCTAAGATGGAAGTTGCACCTTCCTAGCCATGGAGTTCAATGTTCAAAGTAAATTTATCATCAAAGTATATATGTCACCATATACTACCCTGAGATTCATTTCCTTGTAGATACACAAACAAAGAAATAGAACAGAGTCAATGAAAAACTAGAGTTAGTTTTGGAGCCACGGTTGACACATTTTCTGAGAGTTTTCAGTTTGGTAAACTCCTGTTGGGAAGTTTCATTTCCTTGGGTACGTACACAATCACCTTTTACCAAATTGGATATTTGTAATGCAAAATAAGCTAAAAAGAATTAGCCGGTGAGCTTCCTCTTGCTTTTTCCCCACTCTGCCATCAGCACTTTGGTGGAGTTATATCTCTAAATATTCCCTGTCCTGATGCATAGTCCTTTTCACATAATGTTGACAATGCTCTTTGCCCACAGATGCTGCCTGACTTGCTGTGTTTCTCCAGCAGTTTTTTTTTTGCTTCAGTTTATGACAAAGGCTTTCAAACTGATTTCAAACGTCTTTCAGTCATAGACTATTAAAAGCTATTTACAGATATCTAAAAAAATTAGAAAATATTATTTAAAAATATTTATTGAAATATCTTAAAATATTAATAAATAATTAATATTAAACAAAATAATTAAAAACTTACTGTACTCTACAATATCAGCAACCAAGTTCCCATTTGCTTTCCCACCAGTCCTGGGGTTAGGCTGAACTTTGTGTCTAACCTCTTTCCTTTGTGCTCCAACACTGGGCTCAGTGGACAGTTCAGAGTAGGGCAAGTAGTCAGATTCACCAGGACAACTTGTCCCAGATACCAGCAATTGTCCAAGCATATACAGAATCAAAAGTTGTTGAGGCCCAAGTGATTAGTGCTTTGCTGCTGTTTAGGTCATGGACAATGGGAACTGGGAGCTGGGATTTCTAAACCACAAGTTCAAATGAAAGGAGATTGTGCTGAAGAAAATACATATGAACAAATGTTCAAAGTAACTGATTAATCAAACCGATCCCAGTCATTCAAATTGCAAGCTGAATCATCACAGTCCTGGTACAAAGTAAAGAGGTAGAACTTTTTAAACCAATATAGGAAAGAGCTGTACAAAGTTCCCTTGTAATAACCAGAGGTAACTAAGCAAGGTGAAGAAGATCATAATGATTTTAAAAACAGCTGCTCCAGGCTAATCATTTGGTTGTATTGGTGCAAGCAGAGCTATTTGAGTCAACACGATACACTATTGAAAGATGCTACCTGTGTGTTTGTGTCATTTCTTCATTCCATCCATCCAGTCAATCCTGTCCTCTTTCCCCACAGCCCTGATAACAATTTCCATCAATCACTTATCTAATTCCCATTTGAATGTTACAGCTACATTATCTGTTTCATTCTCCTTTTCGACCATGATTTCAGGATGGTAGCATGGTAGAGTCATGATAGTGTAGCAGTTAGTGTAATTCTTTATGTTGCTGGTGATCAGGGTTCTATTCCCGTCACTGGCTGTAAAGTGTTCTCCCCATAACCGTATGGGTTTCTCCGGGTGCTCTGGTTTCCTCCCATTTTCGAAAGACTTATGGGTTAGTAAGTTGTAGAGATGCTATATTGGCACTGGGACCATGGCAACACTTGCAGGCTGCCCCCAGAGCACCTTCGACTATGTTGGTCATTGACATAAATATCACATTTCACTTATAGGTTTCAATGTTTTGATGTACAGGTGACAAGTAAATCCAATCTATAGTCTTTAATCCATTTCCTGGTGTAACCTGATTGTCAATTATCTTAAATTGGTATTTCTGGTCACTAACTCTTGGCATGGATGGAAGGAGTGGAAGCTAATTCTTCTTTCAACTGACTGATGCCCATTTATGGTTTTGAATACAAATAACAAGTTTTCTCTCAACTTCCTCTGCTCCAAGGAGAAGAAGTTTGTCAAATCCATTCACTCCGCTTAACCGAAATTCTGCCTCTGAGCCACTGCAGTCTTTGAACCATCACTGTGTCTATAACACTCTTGCCAATATGCGATGTCCACAATTGATCTTGATGCATCTCAGACCCAGGTAGTATTTAATAAGAGTTATAGGCACCACCTTGTGAGCACTGCAGAGGTGGCCTCAAGCTCCATACAGTCTGGGCAAGGTTGCAATAAAGATTAAGTTGCAGATGTGAAATCTCTCAAGGTTGCTCTCATTGCTTCCAGATCATGATTGCATTTCCTGTAGACTAGAATTTCCTTTTCTATATTTTGTATTTATTTTTGTTTCATTCATTTGTGATCAGTAAAGTTGACCAAAGCTGTATCTCCAGGGAAGAACTGAGAGAATACGAGCATAACACTAACTTCAGTGGTGATGATTAATTCTCTTGGCCTCTAATGTTCTGGGATTTCTCTCCCCTCCTGTGTTGTGTCATATATTTCCTTTTCCTGGGGTGCTTCTTATTTTTTCTCTTCTCTCCTTGTTCCTGTCTTTGACACTGTTGCTATTTTTTTTGCCATGATTTCTTCAGATTGCCTCCTGTAATTGTAATGCTCTCACTGGCTGCTGCTCAACTGCTTCAACAGCGGTCACAGCCACGGAAACCCTGGAGTAATCGAAGCTCCAGTTTGAAAAAGGCACAGCCAACAATAATACAAAATCATGACATTGACCGCCTTTTCATGGCGGTCTCTGCATTTGCATCGGGAACCTTTAGCAAATCTGAAACATTGCACGTGACCATGGCCATTCTGTGAGTTGTGGCTCTTAGAGATAATTTCATAATGCTGGAACAAGCTAATTGCCTGCAGTGAAACTGGGAAGGCAAGCCTGTGTGGCAATTATGCTTAATGAAAAATCACGTTGAAGAACATCAGTTAAATGTCATGCCATGGTGTGTTACAGTATGTAGTGATATCATTTTACTCCAGCTAAAAACCTTTGGCTAAATTTTAATTTTTATGTTTCAATTAAGCACAATTTTTAGCTGTGTTTTGCTGAAAGATATTTACAGAAGACAGTGTCATCAAAATAATATTTCCTCAATGTAAATTTATTTGCTGTGTTTTTCTTTTGCCTATGAATAGGAGGGAGCAAAACCACAAAATCATCTAAATCTCCCACTTTGCTATAGCAAATGCTGGAGATAATGAATTGTATTTTCTTAGCATGTCATTATTGACAACAATGTTCTGTTTTTGATATAGTAATTTCAAAAAATTATTTTAAGAATCCATCTGACCTTCGTTCATGACTGTTCCTAAACTCTCTATAGCATAGTCTCCTTTCCCAACTGTCATCTTATAGTAACAGTGTTGATTGGCTTTTAAAGGGGGTATTTAAAGTCTAAGTGTAGCACACCATGAAATTACATTAATGTTGCTATGGCAACTGGACACTGCATAGTGGTACAATAATTCAGCACAGGCATTTGGCTAGCAGCAAGTCAGTGCCTGTTTGTCAAATCAGGCTTTCTCTGCCCGCAGAACTGGTTTTGTTTCCAATCCTCCAGTTCTTCACCTCAGCACCCATCTCTCCCCCTCCTGCCACTGCTCCAAGGATTAAATACCACAGAGCACACACTGGGTAGGAATTCAAATGCAGTGAAGAATTACAATCCATAGTTTGAGGCACTACTCCCTGTCCTGGACACCAGGAGACAGAAACTGAAAATGGCACTCAGGGCTGACAGAGCAGAGGGTGAAGAACAGGGCTGGAGGCCAGAAATGGGGGAGATAGGTGGATGGTGTCTATATTTTAAATTGTTGTCAACAAGTCTATCCTTTTCAAGCTGTAGGTTGTTGTGTATTTAATAGTTCAGTAATACTTGAGTAATATTGTAAATATATTGCTTGATTAAGCATTCTTTGTCGTGTACATAATTCATTATGGGTTATATGAAAGAAGTAAGTGAATGGCACACGTTATTACGCCACCATGTCATATGTGTACACCTCACTAAAGTAAGAATGAAGTAGACACGTCATCCCTGGCTCCGTGTTTTTCTTTTGATTATTTTCATGTTTTGGAGTTACAAATCATAAAAGTGGTGATTAGGTAGTTTTAAAATGAATCCAAAATGATTACCTACCTGTTGAAATGCAGCAAGTTTTTTCTATGGAAGGGGGAGCGAAATACTTCTCAGTTAACAAGAAAAATGCAAGATATTTTTGGATGCGCAGCAAGATGTTTGAGCTAGAAAAAGGTAGAAAATGGGTGAAATTCATGGTTCCATAAACAGTGAGTATCCGGTGATACTAATAAATTTAACAAAACAGAAATGGCTGGCTGCATCAAGAAGATAGATGCATTTGATTGCACTACAGGTAACTGGTTATTGTATACTGAACGAATTGAGCAGAATTTTAAAGCAAATGAAACAGCCAATGCAAAGACAGTGCCAACTTTGCTGAGTGTAATAGGTGGAAAAGAGTACAGCTTGCTTAGAAGTTTGACTGCTCCAACCAAACCAGTCAAAATAAGCTTTACTATGAAAGTAATGCAGAAAGATTTAGAACCAAAACCATTGTTAATTGCAGGTTTCATAGGTGGAATCAAATGGAAAGGGAGTCTATTTCAGCATATGTGACTGAATTGAAGAGGTTGTTTGAGCATTCACTGATGGGCTTAATGATGCACTGAGAGGTAATATAGTTTGTGGAATCTTACAAGAAAACATACAAAAATGGCTCCTAACTGAGGCACAACTCACATTTAGAAAAGCAGTTGAAATCAGCATATGAATGGAAAGCGTAGCCAGAGATACAATTAAGTTGCAGTCAGGAATGAAAGTGAGTGTGAACACAATTGCAACCCCTAAAAAGAAACCTCTTTGGCCAGGCAAATTGCGTTACCATTATGGCGGGGGCTCATATACACCAGACTAATGCAGGTTTAAGGGTAAAACTTGCAGAAAATGCAACAAAGTAGGACAAAGTAGAGTAGGTTGGACAGACAAAAATAAATGGTCTGCACAGAGAAGGGAGAAAGATAAAAAGACAAGCTGCAGATTCAAGAAGAGCACTAATCTGCACACTTTGGTGAAAAATCTGATGAAGATGGGAGTGACACTGAGTGGCCTTGAGACTTATAATGTGAAAACTAACCGGGGACAAGTAAACAACAGGAATTCTGCAGATGCTGGAAATTCAAGCAACACACATCAAAGTTGCTAGTGAACGCAGCAGGCCAGGCAGCATCTCTAGGAAGAGGTGCAGTCGACGTTTCAGGCCGAGACCCTTCGTCAGGACTAACTGAAGGAAGAGTGAGTAAGAGATTTGAAAGTTGGAGGGGGAGGGGGGAGATCCAAAATGATAGGAGAAGACAGGAGGGGGAGGGATGGAGCCAAGAGCTGGACAGGTGATTGGCAAAAGGGATACGAGAGGATCATGGGACACTCAGGTTGGAGGAACAACACCTTATATTCTGTCTGGGTAGCCTCCAACCTGATGGCATGAACATCGACTTCTCTAACTTCCGCTAATGCCCCACCTCCCCCTCGTACCCCATCTGTTGCTTATTTTTATACACATATTCTTTCTCTCACTCTCCTTTTTCTCCCTCTGTCCCTCTGAATATACCCCTTGCCCATCCTCTGGGTTCCCCCCCTTGTCTTTCTTCCTGGACCTCCTGTCCCATGATCCTCTCGTATCCCTTCTGCCTATCACCTGTCCAGCTCTTGGCTCCATCCCTCCCCCTCCTGTCTTCTCCTATCATTTTGTATCTCCCCCTCCCTCTCCAACTTTCAAATCCCTTACTCACTCTTCCTTCAGTTAGTCCTGACGAAGGGTCTCGGCCTGAAACGTCGACTGCACCTCTTCCTAGAGATGCTGCCTGGCCTGCTGTGTTCACCAGCAACTTTGATGTGTGTTGTGGGGACAAGTAATATGGCTTAAACTGGAAGTGAATGTCAAATTAATTAAAATGGAATTGGACTCTGGCTTGGCTGTTTCAGTCATTCCACAAAATGAGTTTGAATGGTATTTTAAAGATAATGAACTGAAGCCTGCTGGTTTCCAGCTAAGAACTTATACTGGAAAGGAAAAAACTTCTGTGAGAATGGCATTCAAAAAAGTGGGATACAACAGCCAACAAGCCACATTAAGATTTTATGTGGTAAAGACATGAGGCCCAATGTGGGGCCATGACTGGCCAAGACAACTACAACTTGACTGGAGATAGATTTGACATTTGCATGCCACATCCCCTGCAATAGAGTCAACTGAAAGGAGATTAAGAAAGGTACTGGATGATGCCACACCAGTGTTCGAAGATGGCATTAGAAAACTCAAACATATCAAGGGTAAAATAGTGTTATATGAAAATGCCTCACCCAAGCTTTACAAAGCCTGACTAGTTCCTTATATTATCCATGATAAAGTAGTCAGTGAACTAAGTTGCATGGAAGCTCAAGAATTTTTTCCAAGGTTGAGTGGAACCCATGGGCAATGCCATTGGTCCCAGTGGCCAAGAAGGATGGGTCCTCGGGATTTGTGGTGATTTTAAGGACTTCATCGACTCATTACTGAAAGTAGATCAATACCCACTGCCTAGGAAAGAGGATATCTTTGCAAACCTTTTTTGGAGGAAAACACTTCAGCAAAGTGAGAAGAGACCAGAGTGTTTCTCACCATAAACACTCACAAAGGGCTTTATCACTTAAATAGGCTTATTTTTGGAGCAGCATCTACACCTGCACTCTTGCAGAAAGCTATAGATGAGGTACTGCAAGACTGTCCAGCTACTCAGTGTTACCCGGATGACATCATTGTTACTGGTTAGGATCACAACGAACATCTCCAAAATCTCAAGACAGTGTTAAAAACATGAGAAGATTATGGGTTCAGAGCATGACATAAGTGTGAATTCTTTAAATCAAGCATCACTTACTGTGGTCACACCATTGACGCACAAGATTTACATAAGTGTGCTGAGAAAACTCAGGCAGTGCTGGATGCCCCAAGGCCAAAGGATGTGTCACAGTTGTGGTTCTTTTTAGGATTTGTCAATTACAAATGTGGCTACCATGTTCCCCTCCTTGAACTCATTACTACAGAACTGGCAATGGACAAAGCAGTGTGAAGTGGTGACGTCAGACCCTGTACTTGTACATTATGATCCACTTTGTCCAGTAAAGCTTACCTGTGATGCCTGGCTGTATGGTATAGGTGAATTTCACATGTTATGAGCGATGGAGGTGAGTGCCCCATGGCCTTTGCATCACGTTCCCTTACTGCTGTAGAGAAACATTACACACTGATTGACAGAGAGGTCTTGATTCTGGGTTGAGGTGTAAAATGATTCAACTAGAACTTGTAAGGGAGAGAGTTTACTCTCATCACTGATCATCAACCATGAGTGTTCATTTTCAATCACAGAAGGTTGTTCCACTAACAGCAGCAGCATGAGTACAGATATGGGCTCTGTTTCTTGGGGGACACGATTACATGATCGAACTCGAGTATGATGAATCATGGAAATTTTGATGGATTGTCTTGTTTACCCTTGGGAAAGGAAATACCTGAAAAATTTACAAAAGACACTCCTCTTGTCATATTCTTCTTAATGCAAAATTGAAAATCTCCCTGTTACAGCTGAGGTGATCCAGAGAGAAATCAGAAAGGACCCCACACTGCCTCAGGTCTACATGGCCACCCAAAATGGCTGGAATGTGCAGCAGAACTCCCAATTCCCCATTTTTACCAGCACTGGGATGAACCTGCCCTTGATGGGGGTTGCCTTATGTGGGGATTGAGAGTTGTTGTACTATCCGAGTTGAGGACGAAAGTGTTACAGGAACTACATGTTGTTGATGTTGGTGTGGTCAAAATGAAAGCATTGGCTTGAAGCTTTGTCTGGTGGCTTGGGATAGATCAGCGGATTGAGCAGCTTGCTGTGCAATGTTTGGAATGCCAACATCTTCTGAAATTGCCAAGAACAGCACCGCTCTATCCCTGGGAAGGCCCACTTTTGTATTGCAAATGATTCATGTGGATTTTTTCAGGCCATTCATGGTTCAAATTTATTGGTAGTAGTGGATGCAGTTACAAGATGGTTAGAAGTGTTCCCAACAGCCTCCACTACAGCCTTGCACAGCGCTGATGAATTGAGAAACCTCTTCTCAGGGACTGGTGTTCCAGGACACTTCGTCAGTAACAATGGACCACAATTTGTTGGGAAACAGTTTCCATAATTCCTGAAAGCTGAATAGAAAAAATGGAGAAGATAACAGCATCTGTTAATCATAAGTTGGAACAATTTTATTCATACTGGAAAAAATGGATTAAATACATAACACCTCATACGTCTGATTTTATTCTCACAAGTCAATGAATATGTTGTAAAAAAAAAGATCACTCCCTACTCTGTACATAGTTTTCTTCTTTCGATTGTTCTTTCTTTCCTCTCCTTTCTGTAAGTGTATACCTCAGATAAATATTATGTGGAGATTTGTGACAAATATGATTATATGATATTTATGTACAGTATCTGAAATACATCTTATGGAAATGTTTGTCTGATGATGAAATTCAATAAAAAATAAATTACATAAAAAAAGAAAAAGATATTTTACATCTGCACCGTGCCATCCTGCTGCAAACGGTTTGGCGGAAAGTTTTGTCCAAAGTCTAAAGTACACAATGTCAGCAGAATACACTACACTGGCAATGAATCAGAAGGTCACCAATTTCCTCCTTTCATATCCCAATGCAGCACACTCCACAGCTAAAAAGTCACTAGATGTGCTGTTCCTGAGTCATCCCTTGCATTCCCGCTTGAATCTCCTCAGACCCAACCACAGAAGGAGTGTGCAGGAGAAACAGCTGCGACAGATTGAGGGCTCCTCAAACAAGCAGTTTTGATGTTCCACTCTTGGACAAGCAGTCCTAGAGGGGGACTTCAGAGTTGGTCACAAGTGGGTACTTGGCAAGATTGAGGTCAGAACTGGACCACTCTCCTGCACAGTGGAGATTGTGTCTCTGATGTCACCTGGAGATAACACATCAACCAGTTGAGTAGAACGTAGACAATTGTTGGAGAAGAAAGGTGTGCAGAGCTGTCAGAACCTCTTCCTGCACTCCCAGAGTCAACTCCTACCACCGCTCCAGAGGAGGCCCAAGAACTTGAGATTGTTTCACAGCCATGATTGTCACCTGCCAAGCAGAGTGATCTCCCGACCCCCACTTTGTCAGGAATGACATCATCCCACAAGAGTAAGAAATCCTCCACAGTGATTAAATATTTAAGCCTGAATGGGACAACTTTAAATTTACTATGATATGGATGTGGTAGCTGTATTGTACAGTATACAGTGTATATAGTTGAGATGCATTCTATATTGAGTTGGAGTTTATAGCTAATGGGAGGAGTGTTGCGTATTTAATATTACAATAATATTTTAGTAATATTGTAAATATACTGTATTGTTTGATTAAGCATACTTTGATTACATAATTCATAACGAGTTATATGTATGAAGTACGTGAATGGCTCATGTCCTTACATCACGTCACATGCGGTCGCCTCACTAAATTAAGAACAAAGTAGACAGGCTATCCCTAGCTCTGTGCTTTTTGATTTGTTTTATGTTTCAGAGTTACAAAACATTACCTAGAGCTGACAGAAACTCAGTGAATGAATGGATTGTGATTCTATGGAAGTATCAACTGGAAGGGACAGAGGTAGACATGTGATCCATAATGGATTGAGAGGGGAGAAGGAGAGGGGACATGGGCTGGTGGAAAGAGGGGATGACCCAGTGCTAACCAGGGTTTATGGGGAAAAAGAGCATCTTCGAACTTGCTGTGATATAAGAGCAAAGAAGGCAGGCATGAATGGTCAACTAGAGGTGGGAAGAACATACTTAGCACTGCACTTTGACTGCCTTCTGTTGACTAAAATGAAAATCTTCAGGTTGGCCATTTTTTAAAATACTTTATTTTCAAAATAAAACCCAATGAAATCAACAAAAACATACTGGCTCAGACATGCATAAAAATGAAATAAGCAAAAAAAAAAAAGAGACATAACATTAGAGGGATGCCTATTGTACAAAGTGCTCAAAAATACTAAACATTAAATCTCAAATGAAGGCCGTGAGAAATCATCTGGGAGGAAGTTGCTCATCTGTCCCCGGCCTCATCCAGGTGGGCAAGAAATGGATCCCAGATAGCTGAAAAATTTTAATTGAATTGGTTCTCAAGAACCTAAGTTTCTCCATCTGTATGACTGAGATCTTATCAACCATCCATCTCCGAAAGGAAGGGGGAGAAGGTGATTTCCATTCCCTCAAGATGTCATTTTTACTACAAAAAGATAACCTCTCACTAAAGATTAAGCAAGGTTGGGAGAGAGAACTTAATATGACTTTTGTTAACGAAGATTGGTTGCGAGTTCTGAAAATGGTTAATTCTTCTTCGATATGTGCCAATCATTGTTTAATTCAATTTACAATTGTTCACTGTTATTATTTAACAAAGGAAAGGCTATCCAAAATATTTCCTAATATAGACAATTATTGTGATAGGTGTAAAAATGAAGTAGCTACTTTGTAACATAGGTCCTGGTCATGTTCCTCATTGAAATCTTTTTGGAAATCTTTATTCTCTACAATTTCTAAAGCTTTGAAAATTAATTTACAACCTAATACAAACGTTTGTACATTGACAGTTCTATTTGGAATAGTTCCACATCATATTCAGGGTATTTCATTTTCAAACCAACATGTCATTGCATTTGTTACATTGTTGGCAAGAAGGGCTATTTTATTGAAGTGGAAAGATACCTCTGCTCTGACACTCATTCAATGGTTTTCCCAAGTAATGTTATGTCTTAGTTTGGAAAAAATTAGAAGTAGTACTTTTGATCCCCAATTCGATTTTGAGAGAAGGTGGGGCTCTTTTGCCAAATATTATCATTTAATTTGAATTAATTTATATAGTTTCCTTCCAATTTTAGTTATATAATGTGATTTGGTTGTTGTTGTTTTTTTTCTCTTTTATATAGATAATTGTAAGACGTATTGCTCCGGGAGTTGGTTCCTAATGTTTCTTTTTGTAGTTAGTGGGTTTTTTTTTCAGTTAGTTGGGGTTCTCTTTTTTCCTTCTTTTTCTTATATAAAAAAAGGTTTTTTTATTAGCATAGACAAGTTTTTTTTCTTCAGCTATATTAATTATATGTATACTAACTTGTTGAACTTTCGTATTTTATAGCTGTAGAAGATTATATATCAATGAAAAGAATTTAAAAATGAAAATAAAACAAGATAAATCTTTTGGCAACAATCATCCCCAGCGTCAGAGACTGTTGTATGGCTGCAGGGAAACAAATAGTAGATTGCGAGTAGCCAAGTATAGTGAGACCAGCTTCCAAGGGGAAGGATCTTTTATAGGCCTTTGAGTACCAGTCGAATATTTTGGACCAAAATCCAGTCAGTAATGGGCAAAACCAAAAGGTGTGTGACAATGTGGCTTCCGTCCCTTGGCATCTATCACACACTGGTGAGACAGAAGGGTAAATCCTGTGCAATCTAAGTTTAGAGTAATGGAGACGGTGGTCAACTTTAAACTGGATCAGTTGGTGCCTGCTGTTAACAGAGCAAGCCTGTATCATAGACAAATGCTTATCCCAGGCAGCTTCAGATAATTCAATGCCCAACTCCTCTCTCCAGGCATCTCTAATCTTCACAGTAAACGTTACAGTGCAATTATCAAACAAACCGGGTTGGCTATTTTATACAGGATTTTTTTTTTGCTCTTGTTTTGCCCAATTCATTCAAGAGTGCCAGTCTGTCACTGCAGTGAGTGGTCAAAATTAAAGCATTCTTTCTCCAGAACTCCCTGGTGCTGGCCTGGTATCTCTGCTGAAAATGATCTCGGCTATGGGCTATTAGAGTCATGCACTCAAATGTTCCCCAGTGTTTCAGGCCAAGTGTTCTGCTCCTTTCCATGAGGTGGCATCTCCAGGTTCTTGTGAAAGAACGTAACATGGTGTGGCAACTGTGGTGCAGAGGCACTTTAACCCTAGATTAATATTTGTCTGCTATAGACCAAGCCCAACACAGGAAGCTCCATTCGTTAAGCCTTTGTCTTCTCTCATAACTCAAGAGAGGATAAGCTACCCATTACATGCAGCCTGTGACTGGGTTGTGAGCAGGAACTGAACACCTGCTGACAAGTTTCCAACCTCTAAACCTGTGTGTCCAGTGCTGTTCCAAAACCTTTGGCCTGTCTGCAGATAGCAAGATTATCCATGTCTCTAGATATGCCAGTTTCCTCCCGAGTATTACGGAGGACCTCCACCATGCTTTACGACATGGCGTCTTGGTAGAACAAGAAAGGGAGGTTTATTTGCAAAGCAGAACATCTTACCAATGTACAAGTTGTTTCCAAGCTCCTGCTGAAACCAGTGTTTCACTCAGTGTTTCATCGTTACAAAGGTCTGCTGTTCAACAGGATCATGGTATGTCCAAATACAGATATATATATAGAGAGAGAGTTACGTAAGTCCATATATATAGGTACACTATATTGCTCATCCCTTCTTATGAAACTAAAGATATTTTTATGACAATTATTTTTCTACTTTCTATAGTATGTTGAGGTTACCCGTGATATCAATAATATCAGTATACCTCCTTCACATAATTACAAATTGTGTTCCATTTTAAATAAACAAACCTGGCCTAGTATCTTGTTTCTGGAGTCATCCTGTTATCCTGGAAGTTGATTTAACTTTTGGACTGTTTGATTCTGGATTTGAACTTAAAAAAGGTTTTGCTTGGATTTAGGACTTCACTTCCAGAAGTCTGCAATGGGATCCAACTTGGATATAACTGCAAGATCAAGGGGTTTAACATCCAGACTTGGCTCAGCTTTGATGAGGTCACTTGAGCAAAAGGATCACCTTGTATTTTGTCACCAATTTCATCTTAATTGGTTCCCTCCTCCAATTTGTGTGAGGTCAAAATGCTAGTTGCGCTAAGAACAAGACTGCACTTGTTTAGCTTGAAAATGCATTCCTTTTAATGAGAGTGGTAGTGACTTTTACTTCTGCTCTAACAGGTAGAATGAAGCTTAACTTCTCAATCTTCTCTTTTGTTTTCTTAAACCCGACATAGCATCCAGACATTCTGCAATTTCACTTACTTCATGAAGATCTTTGTAACTATTCTGACTGACCTCTTGGCTGTTCTGTTTGAAGCTAGGTGATGTGAAGGAATAAAAGTATGCTTGATGCCATTTCCAGTGTTTGTGAAAAGAGTCTATCAAATCAGTGGCCGTTATCATAAACCTTTCAGGTAAGCCATGAGATGGAGATATTGAGCTCAGCTCATCTAAAGATGAGCCCACAAGTGTCACTTCACTCCACTTTGAGGGACTATCATTCAATACCAGGAAACTATCAATTCCTTTTTCACATCTACAGTATTCACTAAGAAAAGTCTCATATGCCATCACCCACTTAGTATACTTCAGGGCAAATGAACTCTCATTGTAACAAGTGTGGAGCAGGTTTAATTCCTCACTTATACATTGGTCTAATTTTGTCCATTCTTTCAGTGGAGTCTTTTTTGACACTTTTAATCTGTCTGGAATTTCAGATGCAATCACTATAAAGTCCTCATTGACTGCTTTTAAACATGTATATCATATTTTTACTTCCAACATCAGATTTCACAAGCAGTGGCAGTGATGGAGCAATGACATTATACTTGAAATTTCTGTACTTGGCTTTTTAGTTGTTCTGTAGTAGAAGGCCCATTAACTAGTTTATGCCTTAACTAGCTTATATCCTGCTATACTTAATTATGGTTAATGATCTGTTATAGTAGAGGACTGGCAAAGTAAAAACTGATGGATTTTTTTTTTGATCGATACTACTCCAGGAAATTTATTCTCAATTTGCACATTGAAGTGAATCCTTTGTACATCCTTTGAAGTGAAAGCGATTTGGTTCTTTTCACCATCACTGAATTATTACAATACCTACCCCATTACTTAACTCATCTCACACTAACTTCAACTCACATGAAAAAGGAGAGCTTTGCTAGCCAGCCTGTGTATATTTTGTTGTTCCTTGGTCTGCACTGATTTCACATCCTCTTTCCCCAAGTGAAGCAATGACAGAGGGAGGATTGCCAGATCTAGAAGGAGTCACACACAAGACCGCACCATCCTTCACAAAGACCCCAAATGTGCCACTTTTTCAGCCTTTGGTTCATAGGAAGTGGCCAGTATATTTTATCTTCACAGGTTCCAGGCCTGGCTTCAATCTTCAGATCAAGCTCCACTACTTCTTGTGATATAAGTGCTTATTTGCTTTGCTTCAACTTCAGAATAGTCCCATGTAATTACATGAACTTATCCTTCAAATGACATTTTCTTTGTTTTTAATGAAGGCATTCAACAGACCATCTTGGTTATATACACAACAATCCAGGTCTTGCAATGTGGGTCAAGATTTGACTCCAAAGGTTATCCTTGTTTACGAATTGAACTTCTTTGTCCATCTGAACACTCAGGTACAGCAGATTATCTCTGTTAACATTAAATTGTGCTTAGCCATGTGAGAGGTCCAGTTCTGTGAATACATTTCATCTTGTAACTGTAAGATATAGGAGCAGAATTAGGCCATTTGGGCCATTGAGCCTTCTCCACAGCTGATCCATTTTTTCTCTCAGTCCCAATCTCTTTTCCTTCCCCTTGTATCTCTTCATGCCCTGACTAATCAAGAATCTATGAACCTCTGCCTTAAATATACTTAAAGACTTGGCCTCCACAGCTGCCTGTGGCAATGAATCTCACAGATTCACCACTCTCTAGCTAAAGGAATTCCTCATTGTCTCTGCTCTAAATGGACACCCTTCTATTCTGAGGCTATGCCCTCTAGTCTTAGACTCTTCCAGCGTAGGAAGCATCCTCTCCACATTCTCTCTAACATTATATGAGAGTCTTGTGAACTGGGTGGTAGATATTATTCACACTGTCCTACTGTTTTGATTACTGTAGACACAACAATTCCAGTGGCCAATCTGCTGGTCAGTCTAAGACTTTTGCACAGCGCTGTAGTAATTTTATGCATTGCACTGTACTGCTGCTGCAAAAAAATCCAAAATTCATGACGTATGTGCTTGAAGATAAACTTGATTCTGCTATGGGTCCCTAATGTGGACTGGGAATGGGAAGGGGGCAGAGAGAAGGGAATCATGATTGGGAAAAGCAGAAGGGAGAGGGAAGGGAGCGGGAAGCACCAGAGGGACATTTTGTAATGATCAATAAACCAATTGTTTGGAATGAAATGACCTTGCCTGGTGTCTCATCTTACATGTAAGATAGCTTATAGATTTAAAGTACATTTATTATCAAAGTGTGTGTACAGAATACAACTCTGAGATTCATTCTTCCGCAGGCAGCTACAAAACAAAGAAACACCATGGAACCCGTTCAAGAAAACATCAGACACTCAATACGCAAAAAATGAACAGATTGAGCAAACGGGAAAACGTGAGCGGTCGACATAGAGAATATCAAACTAGGAGTAGTACTCGGTTTAGTCCAGTTCGGAACTATGCCTTTCACCCATTGCCGGCCGCAGGACCGTGCTTCGTGGAAGCGCCCCAGTTGGCATCGATCGCCCTGATCAAACTGCTCAAAAGCAGCAAAAAAGCTGAGTCCCCAGAATCTAGGAACACATGCAGCATGACCCTCAAAGTCTGCCAAAATGAGTCCACAACCTTGCCAATTTATCCTTGCAACATGAATCCCAAGACTCGTGCACTTCCCTCCAACAGACATTAGTGAGAGGGAGAGGAAGACCGATCAAACGCAGGCAGACGGCGCTGAACAAGCACCCATCCTCTGCTCTCATTCTTGTCGACTTCAACCTTACTTGAAACCTCAGTTGCAGAGAAGCAACGAAGTCGATCACGGGCTTGTGCCCTGTCTCCAGGCCGTGCACCGAGCTCCAAACCTCACTGAGTAAGGAATAAGGTAGATAAACTCGCAGCAGAGTTGTAGTTTGGCAGGTATGATGTTTTAGACATCACTGAATCATGGCTGAAAGAAGATTATAACTGGGAGCTTAATATCCAAGGGTACACACAGAATCGAAAGGGTAGGCAGGAAGGCAGAGAGATCGGCATTGCTGTGTTGGATAGAGCCAAGGAATTGCAGGGGTAAAAAGACCCTGATGGGAGTTGTATACAGACCCCTAACAGTAGTAAGGATATGGCCTACAAATTACAATGGGAGATAGAAGGTACATTTCAAAAGGGCAATGTTACAATAGGCACGGGGGACTTCAATATGCAGGTAGATTGGGAAAATCTGAGTGGTGCAGGATTCCAGGCAGGGGAGTTCCCAGAGGGCCTATGAGATGAGTTTTTTTAGAGCATCTTGTGGTTGAGCTCACTAGGAGATCAGCTATTCTGGATTGGGTGTTGTGCAATGAACTATGGAGCCTAAGGTAAAAGAACCCTTAAAGGTAAGTGATCATAATATAATTGAATTCACCTTGAAATCTGAGGAGAAGCTAAAGTCAGATGTGTGAGTAAAGGGAATTATAGAGGCATGAGAGAGGAGCTGACCAGAATTGATTGGAAAAGAACACTGGCAGGGATGACGGCAGAGCAGCAATGGCTGGAATTTCTGGAAGCAATTCAAAAGGCACAGGTTATATACATCCCAAAGGGGAAGAAGGATTCTAAAGGAAAGATGACACAATTGTGGCTAACAAGAGAATTCAAAGCCAAAATAAAAGCCAAAGAGAGGGTATATAATTGAGAAAAATTAGTGGGAAGGTAAAGGATAAGGGGAAGCTTTCAAATACCAATTGAAGGCAACTGAAAAAGTCATTAAGAAGGAATACAAAAGTAAGCTAGCCAAAAATATTAAAGAGGATGCCTAAAGTTTTTTCAGATACGTAAATTGTAAAAGACAGTGGATATCAGACTGCTGGAAAACGATGCTGGAGAGGTAGTAATGGGGGACAATGAAATTGTGGAGGAACTGAATAAATATTTTGCATCAGTTTTCACTGTGGATGACACCAGCTGTATGATAGACTTTCCAGGTGTCAGGGGACATGAAGTGTGTTAAATTAATATAGCCAGAGAGGTGCATGAGTAGGCATTCGGCCCTTCGAGCCTGCACCGCCATTCAGTATGATCGTGGCTGATCATCCAACTCAGAACCCTGTACCTGTCTTCTCTCCATACCTCCTGATCCCTTCAGCCACAAGGGCCATATCTAACTCCCTCTTAAATATAGCCAATGAACTGGCCTCAACTGTTTCCTGTAGCAGAGAATTCCACAGATTCACCACTCTCTGTGTGAAGAAGTTTTTCCTAATCTCGGTCCTAAAAGGCTTCCCCTTTATCCTTAAACTATGACCCCTCGTTCTGGACATCCCCAACATCGGGAACAATCTTCCTGCATCTAGCCTGTCCAATCCCTTTAGAATTTTATACGTTTCAATAAGATCCCCCCTCAATCTTCTAAATTCCAGTGAGTATAAGCCTAGTCGATCCAGTCTTTCATCATATGAAAGTCCTGCCATCCCAGGAATCAATCTGGTGAACCTTCTTTGTACTCCCTCTATGGCAAGAATGTCTTTCCTCAGATTAGGGTATCAAAACTGCACACAATACTCCAGGTGTGGTCTCACCAAGGCCTTGTACAACTGCAGTAGTACCCCCCCTGCTCCTGTACTCGAATCCTCTTGCTATGAATGCCAGCATACCATTCGCCTTTTTCACCGTCTGCTGTACCTGCATGCCCACTTTCAATGACTGGTGTACAATGATACCCAGGTCTCGTTGCACCTCCTCTTTTCCTAATCGGCCACTATTCAGGTAATAATCTGTTTTCCTGCTCTTGCCACCAAAGTGGATAACCTCACATTTATCCACATTAAATTGCATCTTCCATGAATTTTCCCACTCACCTAATCTATCCAAGTCACCTTGCATCCTCTTAGCATCTTCCTCACAGGTAACACTGCCGCCCAGCTTCGTGTCATCCGCAATCTTGGAGATGTTGCATTTAATTCCCTCGTCTAAGTCATTAATATATATTGTAAACAACTGGGGTCCCAGCACTGAGCCTTGCGGTACCCCACTAGTCACTGCCTGCCATTCTGAAAAGGTCCCATTTGTTCCCACTCTTTGCTTCCTGTCTGCCAACTGTCTTCTCTATCCACATCAATACTATACGCCCAATACCGTGTGCTTTAAGTTTGCACACTAATCTCCTGTGTGGGACCTTGTCAAAAGCCTTTTGAAAATCCAAATATACCACACATCACTGTAGGTAGATAAGTTGCTTGGACCAGATTGTGTACACCCAGAGTTCTGAAAGAGGTGGCTGAAGAGATTGTGGAGGCATTAGTAATGATTTTTCAAGAATCACTAGATTCTGGAATAGTTCTGGAAGACTGGAAAATTGGAAATGTCACTCCACTATTCAAGAAGGGAGAAAGGCAAACAAAAGGAAACTTTAGGTCAGTTAGTCTGAACTCAGTGGTTGGGAAGATGTTGGAGTCGATTAGTAAGGATGAGGTCTCAGGGTACTTGGAGGTACATGATAAAATAGACAATAGTCAGCATGGTTTCCTCAAGAGAAAATCTTGCCTGATAAATCTGTTGGAATTCTTTGAAGAAATACCAAGCAGGATAGACAAAGGAAAATCGTTGATGTTGTGTACTTGGAATTTCAGAAGGCCTTTGACAAGGTGACACACATGAGGCTGCTTAACAACCTACGAGCCCATGGTATTACAGGAAAGATTCTAGCATGGATAAAGCGGTGGCTAATTGGCAGGAGGCAAATTGTAGGAATAAAGGGAGTTTTTTTCTGATTGGCAGCCAGAGTCTAGTGTTGGGGGCTGTGTTGGGACCGCTTCTTTTTAGGTTATATGTCAATGATTTGAATGACGAAATTGATGGTTTTGCTGCAAAGTTTGCAGATGGTATGAAAATAGGTGGAGAGGCATGTAGTTTTGAGGAAGTAGAGAGGCTACTGAAGGACGTAGACAGATTTGGAGAATGGGGAGAGAAATAGCAGATGGAATACCCTGTTGGGAAATGTATGGTCCTGCACTTTGGTAGTAGAAATGAAAGGATTGACTATTTTCTAAGTGGAGAGAAAACACAAAAAAAATGAGGTCCAAAGGGACTTTGGATTCCTTGTGTAGGATTCCCTAAAAGTTGATCTGTGGTGAGGAAGGCAAATAGAATGTTAGCATTCATTTCAAGAGGACTAGAATATAAAAGCAAGAATGTAACGTTGAGACTTTAAAAAGCACTGGTGAGGCCTCACTTGGAGTAATGTTAGAAATTTTGGGCATTATCGTAGAAAGGATGTGCTGAAACTGGAGAGCGTTCAAAGGAGGTTGACAAAAATGATTCCAGGATTGAATGGCTTGTCATATGAAGAGCGTTTGATGGCTCTGGGCCTGTATTCACTAGAACTCAGAAGAATGAGTGGTAAAACCTATCAAATGGTGAAAGACCTTGATAGAGTGGATGTGGAGAGGATTTCTCCTGTGTTGAGAGAGTCTAAATCAGAGGATATGACCTCAAAATAGAAGGTGTCCTTTTAGAATGGAGATGAGGAGGAATTTCTTTAGCCAGAGGGTGGTGAATCTGTGGAATTCTTTGCCATAGGCAGCTGTGGAGGCCGAGTCTTTATGTACATTTAAGGCAGAGGTTGATAGATTCTTAATTGGTCAGGGCATGAAGGGATACGGGGAGAAGGCAGGGGATTGGTGCTGAAAGGAAAATTGGATCAGCCATGATGAAATGGTGGAGCAGACTCGATAGGCCACATGGCCTAATTCTGCTCCTATATCTATGGTCTTTTAGAACTTCCTTGGAGATAGCAAAGTGCCAGTTTGCTCAATTGTCCTAAAACACACCATCAAAATGTAAATCACAGGATCCAATCACACACAGCTTAGTAGTAGAATTTTATTTGAAATAAGAATAGAAGTAGCTTCATAAACCATCTGCAGGATGTCGCCCTTGGTTGCATGGTTCGCTGGTGCCTTCCTGACAATGCTTCTATATATAGATTGATTGTGTGTCCATAAAGTAACGCTAGGCAGGGCTATCTGACAGGAAATGATAAAGTAATGGTGGCTGGGGTTGTGGAGGGCTGGGTTAGTGGGTGGAGGTGTCGATCAGCCTTACTGCTTGAGAAAAGTAACTGTTTTTGAATCTGGTGGTCCCTGGCATAGATGCTATGTAGCTTCCTCCCTGATGGGAACGGGACAAATAGTCCATGAGCAGGATGAGTAGGATCCTTCTTGATTTTACTGGTCTCTTTCTGGCTCCTTTCTGTATCTAGGTCTTTGACTGCGGGTAGGGTGGCACTGGTAATGCGTTGGGCAGTTTTGACAACTCCTTGTTGACCCTTCCCACCTGTCGCAGTGCAGTTTCTGTACCATGTAGTGATACAGCATGTTGGGACACTTTCTACTGGGCACCTGTAGCATGACATGAGTACTGATGTGCATAGTCTCTTCAGAAAGTAGAGGCATTCATGACCTTTCCTGATTGCGTAGAATGTGTTCTGGGGCCATGAGAGGTTGTGCGAGATGTGCAGTCCCAGGAATTTGACACTGCTCACAGTTTCCACCGCTGTGCCGCCGATGTAAAGAAAGGTGTGAGTGGTGCGAGTTCTCCTGAAGTCTACTCTGTTACTGCTCCCTAATTGTGAACTGCAACTGTACCCGTTCCCTGTTATAGATTGAAATCTCTAGCATTCCTGGATGCCAGTTCCAACAGTGCAAGATTCTTACATCTTCAAAATGCTGGAGGAATTCAGCAGGCCAGGCAGCGTTTTAGACCATAAGACAATAAGATATAAGAGCGTAATTAGGCCATTTGGCCCATCGAGTCTACTCCGCCATTCAATCATGGCCGGTCCTTTTATCCCCTACTCAACCCCATACCCAGGCCTTCTCCCCATTACCTTTGATGTCGTGTCCAATCAAGAACTTATCAATCTCTGCTTTAAATACACCCAACAACCTGGCCTCCACAGCTGCATGTGGAAACAAATCCCACACATTCACCACCTTCTGGCTAAAGAAATTTCTCAGTATCAGTTTTAAATACACACCCCTCTATCCTGTGGCTGTGCCCTCTTGTCCTAGACTCCACCACCATGGGAAACATCCTTTCCACATCTACTCTGTCTAGGTCTTCCAGCATTTGAAATGTTTCAATGAGATCTCCCCCCACCCTCTAATCCTTCTAAATTCCAGCGAGTAACGTCCCAGAGCTGTCAAATGTTTCTCATATGATTACCCTTTTTTTCCCCGAATCATCCTTGTGAACCACCTCTGGACCCTCTCCAGTGCCAGCACATCTTTTCTTAGATGAGGAGCCCAAAACTGTTCACACTACTCAAGGTGAGATGTCACCAGTGCATTATAAAGCCACTTGAAATGAATGGTAACATTGCGTCTGCCTTCATCACCACCGACTCAACCTGCAAGTTAACCTTTAGGGTGCTCTGCAGAAGCACTCCCAAGTACCGTTGCACTTCAGATTTTTGGATTTTCTCCCTGTTTAGAAAATAGTCCAAACATTTATTTCTACTACCAAAGTGCATGACCATGCATGTTCCAACATTGTATTTCATTTGTCACTTTCTTGCCCATTCTCCTAATCTGTCTAAGTCCTTCTGCAGCCTACCTGTTTCCTCAACAATACCTGTCCCTCCACCAATATTCAGCTGCAAACTCGGCCATCAAAAAGATGTATTCCATCATCTAAATCATTGATCTACGGCATAAAAAGAAGTAGTCCCAACACCAACCCCTGTGGAACACTAGTCACTGGCAGCCAACCAGACAAGGACCCTTTTATTCCCTCTCACTGTCTCCTACCAATCAGCCGATGCTGTAACCATATTAGCAACTTTCCTGTCTCATAGACAGTATCAACATGAGGCACTGCCTCAAAAAAGGCAACATCTATCATTAAAGATCCCCACCATCCGGGCCATGTCACCCTCCCACACCTACCAGCGGCCACGAGGTAGAGAAGCCTTAAGGTCCAACACCAGCAGGTTCAGGAACAGCTACTTCCTGTGTTGCATCTGCAGAATTCCTTGTGTATATCTTACACCTAGTTGGATTGTTTGGATTTGCATGTTCAACAACTTTGAGCTTGTTACCAAACTAGATCATAGAATGGTTACTACACAGGAGGCCATTCCATCTTTCTACCATTGCAACTCTCTAGTTGCACCCATCAGCTCTTTGTAGCCTATCAAATTTTCCTTCATCGTGTCCTTACCAATTTCCCCTACGAAGCCACCAAGTGACCACCTTCTACACTAGGTGTTCCCAACCTTTGACTTGGTGACCCCTGCTCTGCACGTACCTGAAGAAAAGTATTTCCTTATAATAAGTACACGATGGTCAGCGGGGGCATGGTGGGTCAAAGGGCCTCTTTCTTTTCTATCTGACTCTGTGAATACTTCTCAGTTAATTCACTTCCCCAGTAGTTTGTATGTATGGCTTGTACTCCTCAACAGCTGCATCAAAGGCAACAGCTTTCCATTCACCACTTTGTCCTGACATCTGATCATTTTATATACCTCTATAAAATCTCCCCTTGGCCTCCTCTTCTCCAAAGAAAACAGTCCTAGTCTTTCTAATATATCCTTCTAACTATAGTCCATCAACTTTGGAACTCATTTCAATAATCTTTTCTGGTACCCCTGTAATGCTTTCCATCTCCTGTGTAATATCACAACCAGAATTGAACACAATATTCCAGCCGAGGCCAAGGCATTGTTTTATGAAGGTTCAGCTGTGGTATGTACTTTAACAGGAAAGCAGAAAGACCATAGACAAACTGAGATCCTGTGCAAATGGATGCAGGAAAACATGCCAGTTTTGGTGCTATAAGCTCATTAAAAACTGTTTCGTGCGCGTCATCCAATGTTGTTCAATAATCCCAAATGGAAAAATACATGAGAATCCTCAGCTGTTCCCATCCTCGGCATTCTCATCGTCACTCCAAACATCTTCGTAAGTTCATCATCATATCATATATAAAAGAGGTCGAGGTTTACCAGTAAAAAAGAACATGACCTATATGCTAGTGAAGTCTTGGAACTCCTGTAACAGAATGTGTCCCAATCTGTCACAAAGCAGGAACACCATATGACGTTCCTGTAAACATGGTCACAATATGTCCATGCACTCAAAGATAAACACTAGAAAATATGTTTATGGATTTAAATGTGTTTGAAAACACTGGATCAAAATGAGGTCATGGTGAAGGTAAGTCTATGAGAAAGCAATTCACTTCCCTCACAAACAGCTTCCCTAATACTCACATCTACTTTATTCCACTCAGACTCACCATTTTTAAAACTTCAGGCAATTTTCATGTTCCATTAGTTTTGTAAGCAACATATCCATGTTAAATTCATTCCAGTGATGTCCTGGTTCAGCTAGATTCATGATAACTCTAAAGTGCAACTTGATTCAGTCACTTGATATAGAACTACATAGAGGCTACAGCACATATTCATATCATTTAGCACAACTGGCCTATGTCAGTGCACACTCCTTGTCTTTCTCAGCATATAAATCTCTTCCTTTCTTCTTCTGCTTTATTTAGCTTTCTCGCACATGCATCTGCACTGTTTTCAGCTATTCTCAGTGGAAGCAGCTTTCACATTCCAGCCATTCTTTGAGAAGAGAGGCTGTTCTGAATTCCCTTTTGGGTTTCTTGGTGACGGTTATTTTTATGAAACTATGGTTTGGTCTCTCCCGAGCAGGTGTGTTGTCTGGTCTACCTTAATAACTCCTGTTATAATTTTAGATATCTCTGCACAGCTTTCCTTGGCTTGGAACAAATATCCCAGCGCTTCTTGATCCCTACCACTCCTGTTGAGCTTTTTTGTTCTCTGCTGTTCTGTTTCTGGCTTTTTCAGCAATCATTCCCGAATGTAATTGCTCCACTTCTGATGACTATGTCAACAGCTGCCAAGGTCCTATGTCAAGGTGGGCATGGTATAAGATGGTGAGATGAGCAAGGAGACAGGGTAACGGATCTAAGGACCCAATCTGGTTGGGAATGTGTTGTTTGCTCCTGTTGCATGATGTATGTGTGTTTTTTTTCCTTTCTCAGTGCAGTGGTTAATGTCTTCCTTTTTTTAAATTGGGTTCTTCGAGTTTCTTGCTTAGTGGCTGCCTGCAACCAAGCAAATCTCTAGGTGTATAACTTACACATTATTTGATAATAAATATACTTTGAATCTTTAAATAAACTAATCAAGTTCAAAGAAGATAGATCTTCCAGCTTGGATGCAATTACACATTTCGAAAAGTTGCTTAGTTAAAAAAGAGACTGTGTCAAAGTTAAGAAGGTAGATAAAACACTTATAGACAATTCAGTTAACTTCATTGTCAGGAAAATAAAGGCATCCCTAAAAAAATGAGAATAAAAATAAATACTCAGAAGCAAAATAAAATGTATTACTAAATCATAAAAACATAATAGAGTTAAACGGAGAAATATTGCCCGATCAGCCTTTCATTGATATTTCTGGAAAAGATAACAACAGTAATAGATATTGGTAATGCAGTAGATATAATTTATCAAATATTCAAAAGGCCTCTGAAGAGACAATCCAAAATTAACTAAAGAGTTAGTTCAGAGGATGCAGGGTCGGAGGACAAGAAGTAGAATGGACTCAGTACTGAAAGGAGAGAATGGCAGTAGAGGGTTGCTCTTTACAATGGAAAAAGGCAGGTACTGGTGCTTATTAACAAGCATCAATGCAGGTATATTGCTGTTCAAAACTTTTATTAACTAATTTGACTCTAGAACCCAGAATCCAGTTTCTAATTTCGTAAATGATACAAAATTATTAGGGATGCTGCAGGGTCTGGGATCGTAGTCGCAAGGTTTCAATAAGTTGAAGAACATGTTGTTTTGAAGTCAAGTTTGAGCTTATTGTCATATGTATAAGTACATGTGTAATGTCCTGGTTAAGATTTTTACTGCTATGCTGTAGGTATTTGATTTTAGCAGTTCTGTAAGGGCAGTCTGTTCTGCTTTCAGCCTGTTTGGGTTTGAGCTGAGGTAAGGGGCTTTGTTGTTCAATTTAGGAATGTGGTGTCAGTCAATTAGGACGGTGGAATTGGGAGAGATTTTTGTGATGGGCACTGCTGTGGGTTGCGGTCTTTTTGGCGGGAGCTGGGAGAAGACCGGAGGGAAGATGTCTGAGGATGCTGGTGCTTTGATCAGATGAATGGCTTCAAGAAGGAAGGACCTCCAGTGGGGGAGCCCGTTTGTTGAGGTGAATTGCGAGCGACTTTCAGAATGTGGTGTGTGCTTTCACGCAGACCAAGGGTCCAGCATGTGAGTTATAGACAACTTCACAATGAACTCCAGCTTATGTGTGCGTTTGACTGTTTATTTATAATGCACCCTTCTTGTTTTTTCTTCCTTTATTTAACAATAATTTGGTTAAGTTAATGTTCACAAATATACTTTCTTTATAATTGAATGCAGCCTACGATCTGTTATTTCTTGCCAATGGGCGAATGCATAGCATTCACACAAACCAGGGTTTGGGTGGGTGAGACAACCCAACCTCACAGGTTTGGCGGGACCGAAGTAGTATACACCCTAGACGTACAGAGCCTGAAGCTACGTCCACACTAGACAGGATAATTTTGAAAATGCTGGTTTCGAGTAAAAACGACAGGCGTCCACACTAGGCGTTTTTCAGAATATCTCTGTCCACACTAAAATGGATATTTGAACGATTCTACTCCTACTGGGCATGTGCAGACACATCTACAGAAAACAAGTGAAGAGGAAACAGTATTATATTTACGTTTCCACAGCGGCGTTATGCTATTTCCATTGGTCAAAAACTAGAGTACCACCAACAACAGCGAAAGAAAGTTTTCAACAATGTCTTCAAGGAATACAAAGGAAACCTCCGCTGGAAAAAGCAGACCAGACTTCTTCATTTAGACAGACAATGAAGTCGAGCTGTTTCTGCGAGTTACAAACGACTACAAAGTCAGCAAAGCAGTGGAGAACGTGGAGATGTTTAATTCCAAACAAGCTATTAACGTAGACAATAAAGTAAACAACACACGCATGAAGCCGTCCTCTACCCAAGATCAACAAGTGAGTGAAATCTTCTGCCGCCAGACCTGCGCAGTATTTCTGACATTAATATTTTTAAAGATAGACTCAATCAAATCAATTTAGAGGATCTAGTCAAAAAAGCTCACTTTACAATTTAACTCTCACACCGTTCACACCGACTGCGCGTTATAACAGCTGTACGGCAGTGCTTGCGCAGTACCAAGCAGAAGCAGGAAAAGCATTGTTGTTGTGGTGTTGTCAGGACAGCATTTTTAAATACCTCCATTTACCCCATCCGCATTACAACGCGCAACAATCGTTTTCAAATTTACACACTCTGGAGAGCGTTTTAGAAAAGCTCTGTTTTCGGGGGATGAAAACGCTGTTTCAATGTGGACGGAGGATCAAAATGAAGAGAAAAAGCTTTGTTTTCAAAATTATCCGGTGTAGTGTGGACGTAGCCTGAGAAAGGTGTGTTTCTCGCCGGGGAGTCCAGTGGCTGTTATTGAGGGGCTAATGAGCCGCATTTCCAGGGACGCCCAGGAGAAAGGGGTTTCATATGTATGACAGGTGCAATGAAAAATTTACTTGCAGCAGTATCACAGGGACATATGCAGCATTTACAAGAAAAACATAAGTTAAAGATGATTTATACACAATTTTTATAGGAAAGAATGCATTTAGAACAAAATGGCAACAAAGTCCATTTTGGTGTGAAGTGATCACAATTATCATTGTTTTGCTAAACTCGAATAATTAGGCTTTTGCTGGTTGGTTTCAGAACCGAATGGTTGAAGGGAAGTAGCTGTTCCTGAACCTGCTGGTGTTGGACCTTAAGGCTTCTCTACCTCGTGGCCGCTGGTAGGTGTGGGAGGGTGACATGGCCCGGATGGTGGGAATCTTTAATGATAGATGTTGCCTTTTTTGAGGCAGTGCCTCATGTTGATACTGTCTGTAATAGGGAGGGATGTGCCTGCGATGTATTGGACACAGTCTGCCTCTCGCTGTGGTTTCTTCCATTCTTGTGCATTCCACTTGCTGTACCAGACCACAATGCAACCAGTCAGGATACTTTCGACAGGATTTACATAGAAGTTTGAGTGCTCCGTGACAAGCTCTTGATGCCTTTGATTTCCGAAGAAAGTAAAGATGCTGGAGCACTTTCTTTATTCTATACTATTTATTTGGAGATACAGGTGTCCCCCGCTTTTCGAACGTTCGCTTTACGAAACCTCACTGTTACGAAAGACCTGCATTAGTTCCTTGTTTTCGTTAACAGAAGGTGTTTTCACTGTTACGAGAAAAGGCAGCGCGCAAAAAAAGCAGCGCGCGCCCCGAGCAGCCGCTCTCCCCCGGATTCGGAACAGCATTCTCTCTGGCATTGCTTAATTGCGTGCCAGTGAACAGCCATTAGCCAGATGAGTTCTAAGGTATCGGAAAAGCCTAAAAGAGCTCGTAAGGGTGTTACACTTAGCATAAAACTAGACATGATTAAGTGGTTCGATCGTGGTGAACGAAGGAAGGACAAAGTAAGTTTGGCTTGTGGAAGTTGACGAAGATGATGTTGAAGAGGTTTGGCATCCCATGACCAAGAACTGATAGATGAAGAGCTGATGCAATTGGAAGAGGAAAGGATAACAATCGAAACCGAATGCAGTAGCGAACGGACCGAAAGTGACTGCGTGAGATTTTCACTGCAATGATGAAGTACGACTTTAATTTTGAAAGGGTACGTCAGTTTAGGGCATATTTGTAAGATGGTTTGAGTGCTTACAAAGAACTGTATGATAGAAAAATGCGCGAGGCTAGCAGTCAAGCATACTGTCTTTTTTCAAGCCTTCCACATCAGCCACAGCAGACAACCAACCTTGACCTTAGACATTGAGGTGGGCAGTCATAGGAGAAGATGAGCTGCCTGCCCTAATGGAAACAGACGACGATGAGATGACACCCCAGTGTTCTACCACCCCAACCCCCAGGCCGCAGACAGATACCGATTCGCGGAGAATGCAGCGGTGGCCAGGAGGCACACAGCACATCTTTAAGAAATAAGCCGAAATAAACATGCTAATTAATTAGGTGCCGACAATTACGTGCCGGGCGGCACCTAGTTAATTAGCATGCTTATTTCGGCTTTTTTCTTAAAGATGTGCTGTGTGCCTCCCGGCTACCGCTGTACCCCTGCATGCTTTGCGGATCGGTATTGGTTCGCTGCCTGGAGGGTAGGGGCCACTGCACCACCCCAACCTGTGACAACTCAGCCTAACACACCAGCTGTGTGCTCTGCGCTGTCTTCCCGATTCCCGTAAGTGATAGCACACTGTACATACATTATTTCTACTTTATATAGGCTGTGTATTTTTACGTGTTATTTGGTATGATTTGGCAGCTTCATAGCTTATAGTTTACTGGAGAGAGTATTTTTTGCCAACAGCGCTTGCGTGAATTTTCTGCCGAGAGCGCCTGCGCTGTTTTTTTGCTGAGAGCGCTTGCGTGAGATTTTCGCTACGGTGGACAGTGCAGGCAATGATTGTGGAAAAGTATTTCTACTTTATATAGGCTGTGTATTTATCACATCATTCCTGCTTTTACTATATGTTACTGTTATTTTAGGTTTTATGTGTTATTTGGCATGATTTGGTAGGTTATTTTTGGGTCTGCGAACGCTCACGAAAGTTTCCCATATAAGTAAATGGTAATTGCTTCTTCGCTTTATGACATTCCGGCTTACAAACCATTTCATAGGAACGCTCTACCTTCGGATGGCGGGGAAACCTGTACAGCATGGAACCAACCCTTCCAGCTCAACGGGCTGTGTTGCCTAGCAACCTACATATTTACTACTAGCCTAATCACAGCACAATTTACCATGACCAATTAACTTCCTAACCGATATGTCTTTGGACTACAGAGGAAACTGAAGGAAACTCACGCGCTCATCGGGGGAACATAGAAACCCCTTACAGGCGGCTCTGCAATTGAACTCTGAACTCCAGTATGCCCTGAGCTAACCGCTACACTATTGGAGCATCCTAATTGTTTTCACCTATGTTCTAGGGAGTGGACAAGGAGCTGGAGGATGTGAGATTTAGTAAGAAGAAAAGGGTGATCACTTATTACTTGGAAGATGTGAAACCAGGTGAAGTACAAAGTGATCTCAGAGTCTAAATACAATTCACCAAAATTTGTGCCGCAGGTTGACAAGGCTGACTAAGCCTTTGGGACTTCTAAAGTTCCAGAATTGACCAGTAGGGATGGTAAACTGAATGGGCTCCATGCTTATTCTGCATTTAGAGTGCTGCTTACTGTTCTGGTTGCCACATATACTTACAAAGGTGATGGGGAGGGTCCAGTGAAAATTTACAAGGATCATACCAGAACAGAAAAGATACAATCATCAGGGTAAGGATAAATAGACTGGGTCTACATTCTCTTCAGAAAGAAAAGGCTAACAGAGGCCAATAAAGCCATGAAATGGGAAAACATCGGGCAAGGCTGAAAAGGGTTAAAAAGCATAGTAAATTGGTGGACAGGGAAGTCCTGCTGAAATGAACAGGAGCACCTTATTTGTTTCTTTTGTTGTGCTTTTCCAGGCAAACTCTTTTCAAACTGATAACTTAGCTAGAGGCTGACCAATGACAAAATACTGTAGCCAAGGCATCTTAGTGATGGATCAGCGGCTCTGTGGAGTGTGGAGCAAGAAAAGTTGGGGGTCAGGATCAGTGTGGGCCAGAGACTGAGCGGGGGGAGCGGGGTAGTGGAGTTGGTTGGAGATTGCACAGCTGTGGTTGGTGGTTGGTGCACCCTAGGCTTCTTTGAGAGACATTGGGAGGGCACTCCTGATTGTGATGGCTCACGAGGAGTGATCAGGAAGTGTCCTGGAGTCAATGTTGACCGCAGCAGGTGGTATAAACCCACCGTGAATGGTTTTCCTCTTCCCGGCCCACAGGAATGCCTGAGACATAGAACATAGAATAGTACAGCACAGTACAGGCCCTTCGGCCCACAATGTTGTGCCGACCCTCAAACCCTGCCTCCCATATAAGCCCCCACCTTAGATTCCTCTAAATACCTGTCTAGTAGTCTCTTAAACTTCACTAGTGTATCTGACTCAGGCAGTGCATTCCACGCACCAACCACTCTCTGAGTAAAAAGCCTTCCTCTAATATCCCCCTTGAACTTCCTACCCCTTACCTTAAAGCCAAGTTCTCTTGTATTGAGCAGTGGTGCCCTGGGGAAGAGGCGCTGGCTATCCACTCTATCTATTCCTCTTATTATCTTGTACACCTCTATCATGTCTCCTCTCATCCTCCTTCTCTCCAAAGAGTAAAGCTCTAGCTCCCTTAATCTCTGATCATAATGCATACTTTCTAAACCAGACACTGAAGAAAATTGTTTCTGACTTCTCTCCTGGGTTTGCTCTCATTTGCAGTCAAGTTTTCCTGGTGGGATCGGCAATGTATCACAAGCTCCGTGTTGAGAATACCCTGGGTTTTTACTGACATGTTTTTGGCAACTCTGCCTTTTGTGGAGAGGAACAGAAACAAAAGGAAAGCAAGAACTATGAATTTGAATCCTCATATGAAGGACGCTAAAAACTGATGTTGTTCACTTCAATTGAACAATCCGAGGAATTTAAGTTCTGTATATCTTTTACTTTTCGTTCCATCAGCTGTATGAAATACAGGCTGCTGAAGAACCAAACGCTTAATTAAGATAATTTACGCAGTCTTTGTGGGATCCTATGGAGGCAGTAAGTGTTCTAATTATGTGATGAGCCTAGCACAAAGTGAAGTGACAAGACTGCAATTTTGTCATTACTTGCTGTTTAGTTGTATGCAAACAAGCAACTATAATTACCCAACACAATGTCACTTCTTTAGCATGCTATGGAGGACACACTCCTCTGAATGATAAATCAACCACAGAGGGCATGATTTGCTGTCACAGTTGATGATACCTTCACTGACAGTATTTCTCATCTTCTTTCTCCCTTTCTTCCCATTATATTAGAAGCTGCTGTCCAGGATGACTTTTTGTAAGAAAGAGGAACAGCAGTAACCTGCTCTATTATTAAATAAGGCTGATCCAATAATAGCCTAACATCACTTTCCTGCCCTCCCTCCATACTCAATGCTACTTGATTTCCCTGTAATGCTTTTCTTTGCAAACCAATGATCATCATCACAGTCTTCCAGCTTAAAACATTCCAGAAAATACATGACCTTTGAGAGAAAATATTCCTTTTCATCTCTGGCTGAAATGGATAATGACTTATCCTGCAACTATTCCCCCTTGTTCCAGATGCTCCTAATTGCAAAAACAACCTCCAGACTCTTGTTTCTTTCTATAAGACCTCTCTGTTTTCAATGAGCATTGGCCCAATGTGTTCAACCTCCCTTCATACCTATTAGTGTCCTCTGCATGGTCTCCAATACAGGTACATCACTCTTAACTATAGAGACCAAAACTGTACATAGTCCTCTAAATACAAATTCGCCAGCACTGTTGCAATGTATATCAAAATCTCCCTACTTTTGAGCTCCTTGCAGTAAAGGCCTTTCCTCTGAATTCAGTTCTTTCAAGTGCTATCAATCCATCTTCACTCACAGAACAAGCAATTTCCCTGTAATCTGGAGTGAAATAAAACTGAGTACTACCATGATATATATCAGTACTTCAGTTTAAATGACACAATTCCACCTAGTTTCTGCTGTCTGTTGTGTCACATGTTCAGCTGAGGGAAACATCCAAGTCCTCAGGCATTCAGACTTCGAGCCATACCATTAGACCATAATACATAAGAGCAGAATGAGGCCATTTGGCCCATCGAGTCTGCTCCACCATTTCATCATGGCTGATCCTATTTTCCTCTCAGACCCAATCTCCTACCTTCTCCCTATATCCCTTCATGCCCTGACCAATCAAGAATCAATCAATCTCTCCCTTAAATATACATACAGACTTGGCCTCTACAGCTACCTGTGGCAAAGAATTCCACAGATTCACCACTCTCTGGCCAAAGAAGTTTCTCCTACTCTCTGTTATAAAAAGACACCCCTCTATTCTGAAGCTGTGTCCTCTGGTCTTAGACTCTCTCACCAAAGGAAACATCCTTTCCACATCCACTCTATCAAGACCTTTCACTATTTGATAGGTTTTAATTAGGTCATCCCTTATTCTTCTGAATTCCAGTGAATACAGGCCCAGAGCCATCAAATGCTCTTCATATGACAAACCATTAAAGCCTGGAATCACTTTTGTGAACCTCCTTTGAACCTTCTCCAGTTTCAGCACATCCTTTCTAAGATAAGGGGTGCAGAACTGCTCACAATACTCCAATAATTGTCGATATATATATATATATATAAATATATTTTAATAAATGCTTTCATTATCCGATCCAGAAGTTGATCAGTCAGATTACATGTATATAGATGATCTACCTGCAATTGCATTTGTGATTGGTTAAATCAAGGCTTGAGAAAAATGGGTGAGTTGTATTTCCTCAAGGGATGGAATATGGTGGCTCGATGACACAGCAGTTAGTGCAATGCTTTACAGCGCTAGCTGTAAGATCGGGGTTCGATTCCCACCATTGTCTGTGAGGCGTTTGTACACTTTCCTTGTAGCTACCTTCAGGAGGGTGAATCCAAGGAAAGCATCGGACCGGATGGGGTACCTGACCGTGTTCTAAAGACCTGTGCTGATCAACTGGCTGGCGTGTTCACTGATATCTTTAACCTCTCGGTTCGGCCGTCTGGGGTACCACTTGCTTCAATCAGGCTTCAATTGTACTGGTGCCCAAGAAGAGTGTGGTAAACTGCCTCAGTGATTATCCGCCAGTTGCACTTACATCCACAGTGGTGAAGTGTTTTGAGAGGCTGGTGATGAAGCAGATCAGTTCCTGCCTGAGAGGCGATTTGGATTTGCTCCAATTTGCCTACCGGAACAGCAGGTCCACAGTAGGTGCCATCTTATTGGCTCTTCCCAAAACCTTGGAACATCTGGACTGTAAAGCTGCATACATGAGGATTACAGCTCAGCATTTAATACCATCATCCTTTCAAAAAGAATCAATAAGCTCCAAGACCTTGACCTCAATACCTCCTTGTGCAATTGGACTCTGGCTTTCCTCATTTGTAGACCCCAATCAGTTGAGATCGACACCGACATCTCTTCTACAATCTCCATCAGCACAGGTGCACCACAAGACTGTGTGCTTAGCCCCCTGCTCTACTCACTTTACACCTACGACAGTGTGACTAAGCACAGCTCCAACAGCGTGTTGAAGGCTGCTGATGACACCACTGTTGTGGGCTGTGTCAAAGGGTGTGATGAATCAGCATACAAGAGGGAGAGTGAAAATTCGGCTGAGTGATGTCATAACAAGAACCTCTCACTCAATGTCGGCAAGGCCATGGAATTGATTGTAGACTTCAGGAGAGGGAAACTAGAGGTCGATGAGCCAGTCCTCATCGGAGGATCAGAGATGGAGATGGAGAGGGTTAGCAACTTTAAATTCCTCTGTGCTACTATTTCAAAGGATCTGTTCAGGACCCGGCATGTAAATACAATTGCGAAGAAAACACAACGGCATTCTGCTTCCTTAGGAGTCTCTGGAGATTTGGCGTAATATCACAAACTTTGACCAGCTTCCATAGATGTGTAGTGGAAAGTCTGTTGACTGGCTGCATCACTGTCTGGTATTGAAACACCAATGCCTTTGAACGGAAAATCCTACAAAAGGAAGTGAATTTGTTCCAGAACATCACTGGTAAAGTCCCCCCAACCACTGAACACATCTACATGAAACGCTGTTGTGGGCAAGCAGCACCCGTCATCAGAGATCCCCACCACCCAGGCCATGCTGCCATCAGGCAGAAGGTAAGTGCCTCAGGACTCACACCACCAGGTTCAAAAGTGATTCCTACCTAACAACTATCAGGCTTTTGAACAACGGGGTGGGGGGTGGGGTAACTGCACTCACGTGCCCATCCATTGAAACGTTCTCACAGCCAATAATCTCACTCTATGGACTCTTCATCTATTTATTTCATGTTTTCATTGTTTATTTCTATTTATTTATATTTGAATTTTCACAGTTTGTTGTCTTCTGCACTCTGGTTGATCTTTCATTGATCCTGTTATAATTACCGTTCTATAGCCTTACTGAGTATGCCCACAGGAAAATGAATCTCAGGGTTGTAAATGGTGACCTCTATGTACTCTGATAATAAATTTACTTTGAACTTTGAATTGAGTGGGTTTCCTCCAGGTACTCCAGTTTCCTCCCAGATTCCAAAGATGTATGGTTATGTTTAGAGAATTGTGGGCATGTCACGTTGGCGCTAGAGGTGAAGCAACACTTGCGGGAGGCTCAGCACAACCCTTGATCATTTGATTTTGTGCAAATGATGCACTTTGTCATATACATGTGACAAAGAGAGCTATCTTAATCTTAAGAATTTGCGTCTTTACTATTGTTTACTAAGTTGCCCAAATCTTGCTTTGCCTGAACTCTTCAATATGCTTTATGGATTGTTTACCTGTAATTTTATCTTGGAATTCCCCACTAATCATACTTAGATGGTCACACTAGGGAAGTGTACATCAACCCCCCCCCCCCCACACTCCCCCACCTTCCTGAATACTGGTGCCCCCTAGGGGTATGTACTTAATCATCAGATTTGAAGATGACACAACTTGGCCTAATCACAAGCAATAATTAACCTGCTTATAGAGAGGAGTTGCTGAAACTGTCTGATTGGTGCAGGAACCACAACCTATCACTCAACGTCAAGAAGAGAAGAGAAATGATAATTGACTTCAGGAAGGCAAAAGGTCCCGAACAAATCCAACTATTCATAAATGGTGAGGAAGTGGAAAGGGTCTCCAGTTTCAAGTTTTTGGGGATGAACGTTGCCTTGGAGCTCCCTTGGTCCGTCAACACAACCTTGATAGTAGGGAAGGCACAACCGTGACTATATAGCCTGAGGTGCTTAAAGAGAACTAATCTGCTCTAAAAATTGCTGGCCAACTTTTAGTGATGTGCGATAGAGAGCATACTGACAGTATGGTATTCTAGCTGCAGCAAGACAGATTACAAAGCACCCCAACGGGTGATTAGGATGGCTCTGCACACCATTGGGACTCAACTACCAGACCCGGAGACAACAATCAACAACCCTTGAAGCCTATGGCACACTCGTAATTTGAAGACCCATCCCATCCTGGACACTGTCTATTCAATATCCTGCCATTTGGTCGGAGATACAGAAACATCTCAGCCAAGACAATGAGGATGAAAACAGCTTCTTTCAGAGGGCTATCGTGCAGCTGAATAATGCTACACCCGGCTTGCCAATGGCCTTTGAGTGTCATGGACTATCAAGGCACTTGTTGCATCTTTAATTTAAGCTGTACCATGTGCATTGTAAATATCTGTTTTGCACGGAGTGGAGAAGCACTGGAATCTCATTATCTTGAGCAATGACAATAAAGTTCTGTTCTATTCTATGGATGGAGTAAGTACAACTTGACAAGTCCGCTGTGGTTAGGGGGTAGTCAGGCAACCTTGTGTTTGTGAGCGGTGAATCACATTCTTTATCTTGTGGCCATTCAGGTGATTCAGACCATCTTCTTTTATTTGAGAAGAAATGCCAAATCATCTTGTGGACTAATGCCAAGGAACTACACAGCAGTTTGATGGTTGGTGTAGGTACAGTAACTCTCTGGGTGACAAATGAGAAGCAGTCAAAAATGAAAGCGTTCAAGGTCAAAATACTTCCTCAAGGAGAAGGGCAAGATTAACAAGTCAAAGGATGTTGAGGGCTGGATTAAAGAAAAACTATAGCTTATGGAAGGTTTATCGAGTGAGTGTGTGTGTGCGTGTGTGTGCATGCGTGTGTGTGTGTGCGTGCATGCTGCCAATCGAAAATTGAGTGACCCCAGAAATAATGGTCAACATTTCCTTTCCATTGTGTGAAGCAAATTTTCTCTTTGGCGGGAGAAGTGGAGCTATTTGGCTACTCATACCGTCCTCGCATAATGTGAAGACAGCTGGAGGTATCACTCAGTTCTGTAATAGATAACATAAGTCACGATGAACCAGGAATGATTAACTTCTAAACTTTGCTCAACATACAGTACGTAGTTCATGCCCCTGTCATCTTTCCTCACTTAGAGCCAGGGCTGCTGTTTGCCTAAGTATTTGTGAAGGGAACTCAATGTGGTGGTCAAAACCAGCAAGGAATGTGGGAAAAGAAAGACCTCAGTTGCATTAACTGGCTCTATCGGGGCTAATACCATCACTACCATCTCCTGGATGGGTCTCTGCCCATTCTGGTCAATTCTGAAGGCCAAACTAACAACTCCAGGCTGCAGGAAAGCACCTTTGCTCTCCATCAGTTGTACATTATGGTGATGCAGTGTGGCACGCACCTCCATCAATATTTAAAATGCTCCTGTTAGGTCTCCTTGTCAAAGAGAATGTCACCTTTGCTGTACAGATATTGAGCAATACTGTACAACATTTTGTCCATTACAAACTGAAAAATATTCCTGGCTAACCTGCTGCAGATAACGTCACATATATTTCTATGGTCTGGTTGCTCTGACTTTCTGAATCCATGTATAGTTGTGTGCAAGAATGAAACAGGCCCATCTGACTGAAATGCTGAGAATTTATCATCTCTGCAAACAAACCTTGTGCTCCACTTTCTGAATACTTTCGTTAACTCATCTTAGAGGCATTGAAACGTTTCCTATCAGATTCCTTCTTCAGCCCTTTATCTGTCATCTCCTAGCTTCTCACATCATCCTCTTTCATCCCCTCCCTAACCTACCTGCTTTTCTCCTCACCTGCCAGCTCCTCCTCCTCCTTCCACTGCCCCACCTTTATATTCTGGCTTTGGCCCCCTACCTTTCCAGTCCTGATGACGGATTCCTGCCTGGAACACTCACTGGTCATGTCCCACCACTGGTGCTACCTGACCTGCTGAGATCCCCCAGTATGGCATGTGTATGTTGCTGTTATAATGACATGCTGTCATTTCTTAGGCTCTTTTTTATTTGAAGATTTCTCTTTGAAGAATCTATCACCCTTTTTGGAATAAAAATCTACTTTTGAAAATGATCTCAATATTGTAAAAAGTATTATGAAACAAAATAAGTTTGTTTCTTTCACAACCTTAGGAAGGCCCAAGAGCAGCTAATGGTAAAACATTCTGAAGTACAGTATAATAATAGGCATCCGCTAGTCTCGTGAGACCATGGATTTACGCCTTGGAAGGTTTCCAGGGCGCAGGCCTGGGCAAGGTTGTATGGAAGACCGGCAGTTGCCCATGCTGCAAGTCTCCCCTCTCCACGACACCGATGTTGTCCAAGGGAAGGGCACTAGGGCCAATACAGCTTGGCACCGGTGCCTTCGCAGAGCAATGTGTGGTTAAGTGCCTTGTCCAAGGACACAACACGCTGCCTCAGCTGAGGCTCGAACTAGCGACCTTCAGATCACTAGACTGATGCCTTAACCGCTTGGCCACGTGCCATCACGAAGTACAGTATAACTGATTAAGCAAATGTACTTAAAAAGGTTTGTGCTGCAGACGGCTCTCCATCAACATCTGTGTGACAGTTAGTGATTAATAATTAATGTTGATCTTGTCAGCAATGCTTGTAAAGGAACAGATCTGAGTTCTATAAAACATAGAACAGCACAGCTCAAGAACAGGTCCTTCGACCCACAGTGTTCTTCCGAAATTCATGATTAAGTGGATAATTAATCTCTTCTGCCTACACAATGTCCATATCCTTCCATTTGCATCACATTCACGTTCATATCCAAGTGTGCCTAATGTTTCTGCCTCCACCACCATCCCAACACCCACCACTCTCTGTGAGGAAAATGTGCCCCTTGCATCTCCCTTGAAATTACCCCCCCTCACCTTAAATATATGCCCTCTGGTAGTAGACATTACGATCCTTGGAAAAAGCTATTTTTTCTGTCTTTTCTACCTGTGCCTCTCATAATCTATAAAACCTCCCCTCAGCTTCTGCCGCTCCAGACAAAAAAAACCCAAGTTTGTCCAACCTCTTATCCAGGCAGCATCCTGGTAAACCTCTTCTGCATCTTCTCAAAGCCTCCTTCCTATAATAGGACGACTAGAACTGTGTGCAATACTCCAGATACAGCCTAACTAGAGTTTTATAAAGCTGCAAGATAATGTCCCAATTCTGGATCTCAATGCCTTGAGTAATAAAGGCAAGCATGCGTATGCCTTTTAACTATCCTATCAACCTGTGTAGCCATTTTCAGGGAGCTTTGAGCTTAGACCCAAAGATCTCTCTGCATGTCAACACTGTTAAGATTGGCCCAAAATGTTGACAGTTTACTCTTTTCCATAGATGCTGCCTGGCCTGCTGAGTTCCTCCAGCATTTTGTGCGTGTTGCTTGGATTTCCAGCATCTGCAGATTTTTTTGTTTGTGATTGAACACTGTTAAAGATCCTACTCTTAACGGTGTACTATCTCTTTGCATTGACCTACCAAGATGCAACACTTCACATTTGGCTGGGTTAAACTTCATGTGCCATTTCTCTACCCATATCTGCAAATGTCCTATATCCCACTGTATTCATTAACAGTCGTCTATGCTATCCACAATACCATCAATCTTTGTATCATCTCCAAACTTAATAACCCACCCATCTACATTTTCATCCATGTCATTTATATACATGACAAACAGCAGAGGTCCAAATATTGATCCTTGAAGAACACCACTAATCACAGACCTCCAGCTAGAACAAGTCACTTCAACCACTACCTTCTATTTCCTATAAGCAAGCCTGTTCTGAATGCAAATGGTGAATTCACCATAGAACCTATTCATTTTCACCTTCTGGATGAGCCTTTCGTGAGGGTCCTTGTCAAACACCTTACTATGGTCCATGTAGATAACATTCACAGCTCTTTCTTCACCAATCACCCTTGTCACCTTGTCAGAAAACTCAATCAAGTTAGTAAGACACGACTTACCCTGCATAAAGCCGTACTGACTCTTCCTAATTAGGCCATGGTTTTCCAAATGCTTGTAAACCCTATTCCTAAGAATTCTCTCCAGTAACTTCCCTACCACTCTTGTGAGACTCACCGAACTATAGTTTACATAATTATCTCTGGCTTCCTTCTTGAATAAAGGAACAACATTAGCTACTTACCAGTCCTCTGGGAACTAGGAACAATAAGAAGATATCCCAGCAACCTCTTCTCTTGCCTCTCTCAATAACCTGGGTTTTATCACATCAGGCCCTGGGGACCTATCCATCTTAATGCTCTTGAAGAGATCCAACACTACTTCCTCCTTTACCTAGCATATCAGTACACTCACACAGATCTCTTTATTCTCCACATCCTTCTCTTTGGTAAATACTGATGTAAAGTACTCATTAAGGACCTCATCCACATCCTGCGCATCCAAGCAAACGTTCCCCCCTTTATCCTTGAGTGGATACCCTTTCTTAAAAGGCACTATAATTGCGCATATCATCCATCTTCCTGCCACTGGGACCAGGCAGATTCTGGAACCTGAGCTGAATCATCATTGTTATTCTGAAAGCAGCCTTTGAGATGAAGTGGAATATGACTAGGAGAGAGCACTATAACTGCTAAGCTGGCGCTGTTCTGTGAAATATTTCTATTGCAAGGGTTTCAAGGAATCTTATGGGTTACCTTTGTGCTTGCTTGAGTCTGGGAGATCCAAGTAACACTCTACAAGTGAGTTATGACACTCTGCTGCATATGTGAAAGGATACCTGGAAACAAAGGGAGACTGAAAAAGATGATGTTGGCTCAGTTTGTACAATGCCATCAGCACCTTATCAAGTCAACACAGAAGTGAATACTGATTGCCGTTGCAAGTTGTTAAGTGTTATTCCACCTGTGAAATTACAGTTCCCAGAGTGTAAAACAAAATCCTTCCCATTGACAAAAGTAAATAAGAAAAAAAACATTGCATCATGGCTCTTCGAGGCCTTGAGTCAGTCCACAAACATGCCTCTGAACTCATCCCCACTTTGTCCACAGCATGTAGTCATTGCTTGAGTTTTTTGGTGTAACTTATGACAGACAAAATGAGCTAAGTATTTGTTAAGTACTTATAATGCTCCATGGTGTCCCAGAACCCGGGCAGTCCTTATATCTACAGTTCTCATATCTATGGCTCATTCAGTTACAGGCTTTCTTTTCAGACTTCGCCAGGTCTAAACTGAAAATCTTCTTCAGGTTAGTTATAAAGTCATGCAATTCAGAAGCAGGCCCTTTGGCCCAATGCATCTACGCTGAGAACTTGCCTATCTGATCAGGTCCATTTGCCTGAGTTTGTCTCATCTCCCTGCAAATCGTTCCTATCCATATATCTGTCCCAGTGTCTCTTAAACCTGTTTCCATAATAGTTACATGTGTTGATTTATGCTTTGCTTTTACTTGTCTTATCTATGAGGCTTCCTGCATTAAATTCAACATGGTTTAGGTTGGAAGATGTGTGTGGCACCAAGGTGTGGGTTTTCCACTGTACTGGGAAGGTGGCAGATGCTCAGTTTCATGTCTCCTCTGCTCAGCTGAAGGGTGGTTTCTCTCAACACTGAGGCTTTCCTGAAGTTGTGGTCTTTGTCAAGTTGTGCTCCTCACTGTTTGCTGAGGTAGCCCTCCTGTAGTAGGGGATTTGCTAAAGAGTACATCATGTGGTATGGGCAACAACCTTTGTGCCCTCATTGGTACCTTTTGAGTTAAATTAAAGGCAGTTTTAGCCAAAGCCGTGAATTGCTCCTACAGCTGCAAGAGCAGGCACGTGGAGCTAGGTCACAGGCCCCTTGTAATGCCATTGAATGGTAGCCAAAGCTTGAGGAGATCAAAGGCGACCTACTGATGTTGTTCTGCTCCATTCCTCCATTGGCTGCATTCAGTTGCACAAGCCCCTTGGCCTTTACAAATGTTGTCCCTTGGGAAATAGGGCAAAGTCCAGTGTGGACATCTCCAGGCACCTCCTAATGGCCAGCATCGTCATTGTGAAATATCCAAAATCTTTTGTTACTGTCATGTGCAGTCATCCAACTAGGGTCTCAGGTGATTTCTTGTAACTGAAGATTTGCAGTGGAAAGCCTTAGAAATGGCAGAAGGCTGGAGCAGTTCCTTCTTTCATTTGCTAGAGTGGTGCCATTGGCGAACTGAACACAAGGGTAAATCTTGGGCTTTAGACTCATGCAGAAAACTCCATGTAGGTTACAATGACTCAGACATTGTTTCTGTAGCATAATGCACATCACAAACATCATGTGGAGAATATTTATAATCATACTGTTATGGCTTCTGTGTCCATGAACAGAGTGGCTTTTCAGACGAATAAAGTAAATTCCACCCCTTAGTCCAGGATTGTGTCGGTAATTGAGGACCTGAGTTATAGGGAAAGGTTGAATAGGTTAGTACTTTATTCGCTGGGGTGTGGGAGAATGAAGGGAGATCTGATAGAGGAATACAAAATTATGAGGGGTATAGAAGGGTAAATGCAAGCAGGCTTTTCTCACTGAGCTGGGGTGAGGACATGGGTTAAATGAGAAAGGTGAAATATTTGAGGGGAACGTGAGGAGCAACTCCTTCACTCAGATGGTGGTGAGAGAGTGTCAATGGAAGTGGTGGATGACAACATTTAGTGTGGGTTTGATTCCAACAGTCAAGAGAAAGTTGGATAAATACGTGGATGGGAGAGGTATGAAAGAATATGGTCCAGGTCCAAGTTGATGGAACTAGGCAGAATAATAGTCTAGCATGGACTAGATGGGCCGAAGGGCTTGTTTCTGTGCGGTAGTGCTCTATGGTACTATGACTGTTGAAATCAAATGCCTATTAAATAAAAGTTGACATTGGGACTGGAATTCCAACGGCAGTCATATTAATGCTCACTTTACAGTTGGCAGGGTATGGATTAGAACTGAAGGCAGCCTGACACTTCAGTCTTCCAGATATCATGGTGGCAGGGGAAATGTGATGTTAGCTCCATTAATACTGTAGTTCAATTACTGTTATCTGATTGCTGTTAGGGATTTGAGCGCAGAAGGAGGCAATTAAACCTGTTGTGGAAGTGCTGACTCCAGTGTACTTGACTCAGCTTCAACAGTCATTACTTCCCCACGTTTCAGTAAGTCTGTTCCGGAAAAAAAAAGCCTTCTCATCTCATCTTCTGCATTTTAAATATTGATCCTAAATTTATGTTTGTTATATTAGAACTCCTGCCAGTGGTAATAATATTTCAATAATTGCACTCTCATATCCTTTCAAAACTGAAAAATATTCCGTTGGATTCGTATTATCTGTCTCTGTTCTAACAAATAGCTAATTTTTTGCTGAATGAAAGGTTTTAATCATAATTATTAGTTCTTATCCCCTCGTAACGCATGCTCTATCACCCCCATAGTTTTCCCATGCTTCATTGAATGGACAGGCCAAAATTGCATTCAGTTCTTGTAGCCTTTTATAGCCGGTGTTTTGTAATAGTTAACATTAATGTGTCCTTTTCAAATTCAGTATTATATATTATATGATATAAATTGTATGAATTTTTATTACAGTTTTTTTTCTATAACATTCCTGCCCATAAAGATCTGTCTGTCAGTGTTAACAAACGAAATGTTAAAGGAACTCATTGAGTCAAGGAGCATTTGTGGGGTGGGGGGGAAGGAATTGCTGATATTTTGGATTGAAAAATCATAATCAGCTTTAATATCACTGGAAATGTCTTGAAATCCTGCATAAGGGCAAAGAATGGATAGCGGAGATAGCCAGTACAGAGAGGAGAGAGGCAGTGGTGTGACAGGGGTCAGAACTGATTGGTGGATGGACTGAGGGTGGGTGAAGGATGACGGCAGGTGGGGCCAGGTAGGGGAGGGTGAGGGTGAAAGGTGGAGTTGGGAGACAGAGCCAATGGGTGTTAGACGGAGGCAGGCAAAAACAAAAGTAGATGGAACCAGGTTGGTGGGGGGGGGGATGGGGGGAGAGGAGGATGAACCTACTGGAAAGTGATAAGCAGGAACATGAAGGCTGCCAGTTTTGGAGACAGAAAAGTAAGGAAGATGAAATCAGAAATTGGGAGTCCTGGTACAACATTCCCTGAAGGTAAACTTGCAGGTTGAGTTGGTAGTAAGGAACATTCATTTCAAGAGAACTAGCATATAAGCTCAGGCAGAAAGAAAGAATACACTGTTAAGGGAAAAAACCCTTGATAGTACTGAATAGCAGAGGGATAAAAACATAGAAACATAGAAAACATACAGCGTAATACAGGCCCTTCAGCCCACAAAGCTGTGCTGAACATGTCCCTACCTTAGAACTATCTAGGCTTTACCCATAGACCTCTATTTTTCTAAGCTCCATGTAGCCACCCTGGAGTCTCTTAAAAGACCCTATCGTTTCCACCTCCACCACCGTCGCTGGCAGCCCATTCCACGCACTCACCACTCTCTGTGTAAAAAAAACTTACCCCTGACATCTCCTCTGTACCTACTTCCAAGCACCTTAAAACTATGCCCTCTTGTGCTAGCCATTTCAGCCCTGGGGAAAAGCCTCTGACTATCCACATGATCAATGCCTCTCATCATCTTATACACCTCTATTAGGTCACGTCTCATCCTCCATCACTCCAAGGAAAAAAGGCTGAGTTCACTCAACCTATTCTCATAAGGCATGCTCCCCAATCCAGGCAACATCCTTGTAAATCTCCTCTGCACCCTTTCTATGGTTTCCACATCCTTCCTGTAGTGAGGTGGCCTGAACTGAACACAGTTGGATCTAAGTTCTAAGTTCATAATTCATAGTTCCCTGAAAGTGGCTACACAGGTTAAAAGGCACATGGCATGCTTGCCTTTATTGGTCGAGGCATTGAGTTCAAAAATTATGTTGCAGCTTTGTAAAACTCTAGTTAGGCTGCATTTGGAGCATTGCATATATTTCCAGCATCTGCAGATTTTCTCATGTTTACTATTGCATGCAGCCTTGGTTGCCCCATTATCAGAAGGATATCGAGGCTTTGGAGAGGGTACAGAAGTGGTTGACCAGGATGAAGGTATGTGCTATAACCAGGACAAACTTGGGTTGTTTTCTTTTGAGCGGCAGACACCAAGGCAAGACCTGACAGAGGCTTATAAGATTATCAGAGTAGACAGCCAGTATCTTTTTTCCCAGGGTTGAAATGTCTAATACCATGAGGACGTGCATCTAAGATGAGAGGGGGTAATTTTAAAGGAGATGTGAGGGGCACATTTTTTACACGGGGAGTGGTAAGTGCCTGAAAGGTACTGCCTGGGTGGTGATAGAGGCAGATACACTGGGGACTTTTAAGAGACATTTAGATTGGGACATGGGTGTGAGGAAAATGGAATGATATGGACATTATGTAGGCAGGACAGATTAATTTAGTGAGCCACTTGATTTCTAATTTAATTGGTTTGTCACAAAATTGTGAGCCAAATGGCCTGTTCCTTTGCTGTGCTGTTCAATGTTCTGTAAAAGCTAGGATGTAATACTGAGGCTTTCTAAAGAATTCGTCAGACCACCTTCAGAGAATGAGAGCTGATTTGGGCCCGGATGTTCTGGCATTGGAGAGGGTCCAGAAGAGGTTTGTGACAATGATCCCTGGAATAATAGCTCTGGGTCTGTAATCACCAGAGTTTGGAGGGATGAGAGGGTATCTCATTGAACTCTACCAAATATTGAAAGGCCAAGACAGAGTAGACATGGAGAGGACGGTTCCAATAGTGGGAGAGTCTAGGACCAGAAGGCATAGATAGACGGCCTTTAGAACAGAGGTGAAGAGAAATTTCTTTAGCCAGGGGGTGGTAAATCTGTGGAATTGTTAAGTTCTTGATTAGCAGGGCCATCACCGTTATGCGGAGAAGTCAGTTGAATCGCGTTGCGAGGGAAAGTAAATCAACCATGATCGAATGATACGGCAGGCTTGATGGGCCTAATGGCCTAATTCTGCTCGTACGTCTTATGATACTGCATATTGGTACTGTTGCCTCTAGAAATATAGCATATTTTAGGTGTCTGTAGACAGATTGAGTAACGTTAAGGATTAGATTTCTGTAGGGGATCAACTGATTGACCTTTCTTATCTGAACTTTTCTTCAGGAACTTCGTGGTTCTTGCTGGAAAATGCCATTTGCATGCTCAAGAAAAAGGGGCTCTGTTACACTGCCATTATTGATGAGCCCAGTTAATCATTGTGGTTATACAGACTCTGCAGTGAACAGTTTCTAAGTTCCAAGGTTGAATAGGAAGTTTCTTTTTCGCTCAGTAAAGAGGTTGTAACAAAAGCATGTGGACTCAGGTAAATGAGCAACAGGTTTCATGGGAATGAAGGCAAAATTTTGTATTCAGTGGTTGGTGGAATTCTTGGATTCACAGCCTGAAAAGGCAGTCACAGTTGAAGCCCTTAAATCACCTAAAAGGCAGCGAGATGAGCCTTTGATGGGCATTCCCTACAGCTGTACATGCTTGGAATTGGAACGTGCGATTAGTCCAAACAGCTCTTTGAACTAGCATGGACACAATGGATGGAGAGGCCTTCTCTATGCTGTAGATTTCTGTGGTCCGTGTCTAGTACATGGCAGCACAGGTCAAAGTTCAGGTAAAAGAAGTAGGCATGTGAATTCAAAGCTCCTCAGGCCCAAATTTCTTGGGCTGACAAAAATTACTTTTGTTAATTAGTTATTGGTATATTATTGTTGCATGTACCGAAATATACTAAAAAGCTTCGTTGACGCGCTGTTTAGACGAATTATGCCATTCATAAGTACATCAAGGTAGTAACCAAGGAAAGCAAAAGCAGAATGCAGAATATACACTCATGGGCCTGTGTATTAGGTAGCTCCTGTACCTAATCACGTGCTCACTGAGTGTATGTTTGTGTTCTTCTGTTGCTCTAGCCCATCTGATTCAAGTTTCGAGGTTTTGTGTGTTCAGAGATGCTTTTCTACACACCACTGTTGTAATGATTTGAGTTACTGTTGCCTTCCTGTCAGCTTTAACCAGTCTCACCATTCTCCTCTGACCTCTCTCATTAAAAAGGCATTTTTTGCCCACAGAACTACTGCTCACTGTTTTTTTTTGTTCCTCGCACCATTCCCTGTAAACTCTCGACACTGTTGTGCGTGAAAATCTCAGGAGATCTGCAGTTTCTGTGTTACTCTAGCACCCCATCTGATGCCAACAATCATTCACTTAGATCTTATTTCTTCCCCTTTCTGATGTTTGGTCTGAACAACACACTGAACCTCTTGACTATGCCTGCATGCTTTTATGCATTGAGTTGACGCCACATGATTGACTGAATAGATATTTGCATTAACAAGCTGGTGTACAAGTGTACCTAATAAAGTGGCCTCTGAGTGTAAATTGGTAAATGTAGTGCAACACAGCTAAATGCAAGGTAGCAACACACACAAAAAATGCTGGTGAACGCAGCAGGCCAGGCAGCATCTATAGGAACAGGTACAGTCGACGTTTTGGGCCGAGACCCTTCGTCAGGACTGGTCCCGGCCCAAAGTGTCGACTGTACCTCTTCCTATAGATGCTGCCTGGCCTGCTGTGTTCACCAGCATTTTTTGTGTGCGTTGCTTGAATTTCCAGCATCTGCAGATTTCCTCGTGTCTGCATTTTTAAATGCAAGGTAGTATATTTTAATCAAAAAGGCTAGAGAGGTCATTTATTATTTGGAAGATGGGTTCAGAAAGGGTGGAGGAACAAAGGGAACTTAGACAACAAGTTCACCAAAGATTGGCAAGACTGTAATGAAAGCAAACCAAACTCTAGGTTTATATCTAGAGGGATAGAATTGAAAAGTAAGGCAGTTGAGCTGAACTGGAATGAATCCTGATACGCTATATTTACAGAACTGCATGCAGTACAAGTCACCATGTTACAAGAAGGATAAGAAGCTTAAGAGATAGTGCAAGGAACGGACACCAGAAGGGACAGGAGATAAATATCAGGATAGCATAAACATTCTTTCTTGAGGATAGAGGGTTGAGGTGTGACTTATTAAGGGTCTTTAAATATTATGAGGGACCATCAGAGTGGAATGTAGATGAACTGAACACACTGATGAGGGAGAGGGAGAAGTGGAGAGTCCGTCATCGTGCCCGACGCCGGCCCCCTAGGCCTGAGTCGACGTAGTAGTAGTAGTCAGAGTGGAAGCTGACTGAATGTTTAAATGTGTAATGAAGAGCATAATCAGAATCCGAAAGGGTGAGAATGTGGAACTCATTGCCAGAGAGAGTGGTAGAAGCAAATAGTATAGATGGGGAATGTGAGGAAGAGCAGAACAGAGGGTTATGCTGTAGATTTAGATGAGGAAAAGCAGTGAGCATAAATGCTGTCATAGCCTTGATGGGCTGAATGGTGTGTTTCCAACCTGTATATCATATGTAATACTGGTCCTACATGGCATTTTCACTTCAATATCTTCCCACTGGTTTATCCAAGGACTTTCACTCATTGTCCTTTTTGCTGTGATGCACAATCTTACAAAACCACTCTAACTTTGACATAACTCCCCCATGTTGTGGCACTGCTCTTTCAGTAGGTCAGATTTTTGCAGCCACGTTGTCAGTAAATAAGTTTATACTGATGTGAGAAGCAGACATAAGACGTAATTTCCTCCAAATTCCTCCTGAGTTACCAGTCCACAGAGAATAAACTGAGATACTGCTGCTGTTACTGGTAAAGGAACACTTTCCAACAATGTGAACTGCTGTTAAAATTAGAGGCTAGTTTCCTTACTACCTTTGGTCATAAGGAATTTTAACAAGTAGAAGGAAGAGCTAAGTCTGCCAAACACCTGGACGCCTGTTGCCATTGTTAAGAGACAGCTGTTAGAACCTGTTCTGGCAGAGGCAGTCCGGGGTATAGGATATCCGAGCAGAATTAGGCCATTTGGCCCATCGAGTCTGCTTCGCCATTTCCTCATAGCTGATTCATTTTCCTTTCAGCCCCAGTCTCCTGCCTTCTCCCCATATCCCTGCCTAAATCCCTGACTAATCAATAATCTATCAACCTCTGCCTTAAGTATACCCCAAGACTTGGCCTCCACAGCTGCCTGTGGCAATGAATTCCACAGAGTCACCACTCTCTGGCTAAAGAAATTCTTCCTCATCTCTGTTCTAAATGGGCATCCCTCTATTCTGAGGCTGTGTCCTCTGGTCTTAGACTTCCCCCACTGCAGGAAACACCCTCTCCACATCCACTCTATCGAGGCCTTTCAACATTCGATAGGTTGAAAGGCTTCGGCAGAGTGGATATGGAGAGGATGTTTACTGTGGTGGGGAGTCTGTCAGCTAATAGTTAAACAGTGCACATATATTGTAAATTTGTTTCACAACTACCCAGGTCTACAAAGGCACTCCAAACTCAACAGATTTTATGCCTGTGGTGTGAGTTTACTGATAACAGCCTACTTCAGACGCTTCTCACAATGCTGCTGTAACACTGCTAATGACAGTACTTCAGTGCTTATAGAACACACCAGACTCAAAGTAAATAGAAACAGTGGGAAGGTGATGGTAACTGAAACTGTGAGGGGTAATAATGATAGGTTGATAACTCTGACTAGGATAGTGCTCTATTCTAGATTAAAGTGCTTTCTGATGTGTTTAAAATGTATTAGCTTCTGCCCTGGATCTCATGTTAAGTGGTTGAGTTGTTGAGGTGAGTACTTTCCTATAAGCTATATTGGTTACGCAACTATGCATTTAAATCAGCGTCACAGCCTGTACCTCATTGGAGGCTACAGCTGCAGAGAAGATTTATAACCAATTATTGAACACTCTGATTCAGATATTAAAAATAGGCCTGAAATTTCAAGGAAGCAAAGCAGCTGGTTTTCTGACACCATACTATACCAGAGGTGTCCCCAGCCCAACTCAGGAAAATTGGAATCTTTCAAATAACAATGTTGGATAGCCAGCTTCCTGCCCAAAGTACTCTGTGAAGGATCGTAGAAAAAAACCACAGAGAAAGTGAAAAATACTCTATAATTCCACCCCCCCCAAAAAAAAACCACAAATTGGTAAATTGATGTCTTCCAGATATATTCAAATGAATAGGACTGGAAAAGAACTGACACTCTCCCAAGCACCACAGTGATTCCCAGAATAATCCTGGACAGCTACCTGTCTAGCTTCTGACAGTGGAATGACTGTTTGAACCAGACAAGGTGCTTTGAGTATCTTAGAAATTGCTGATCTCCTGGGATTTTCATGCACACCAGTCTCCAGACTAGAGTTGACAAAGAATGGAGCAAAAAGCAAAAAAAAACATCCAGTGAGCAGCAGTTCAGAGTAGGTGTTGACAGAATGGTTGGCTCAACGATGTGCTTATCCTTGCAGATTCATGCCATGTACTCTAGTAAGTGAATCAATGTATTTTCTTCATACAGAATATACTGCCATAGACAGTAATGTGGTACAAGTACAAAACAGCATACTTGCACTTAACGATATTGTTCTTTATTTATTCTTATAAAACATTGAGTTTTATATTGATGAAAAATATCCTTGTTCATTCCTGCCACAAAATTTCTCGCTATTGCTTAGGAAGTTAAATACGTATTATATCTCTAGTTTTTTTTTAGTTGGATGCTATTTCTTCCTGTGCTGAGTTGGTGCATAGTTTTGCTGATCTGATTTCAGCTATTCCTGCTGCTGCTGAAGTAACGTTTAACGGCGTTGCAAAGCTGCTGATGTTCCTGGTGTTACTGTGGAAGATAAAAACCATGGAAAATGGTGGAAGTACCCAAGACCAGTTGGAGAAGAAACAATTAAATTCAGGTCTGTTTCTCTCTTCACAGATGTTGTCTGATCCTCTAAGCATTTCAAGCATTATCCAGACATCCCACCCTGTAAAAACTCATTTCAGGGAGGTAGCACCATCAATTTGCGGGAGACTTCCGGAAGAGGTGGGATGTCTGCAATAGAGTAGCTCCTTAGCAGCTGGCCAGCTAGTTTAAATAACGTTAGCTATGCTAATGAACGAATGACACCTGTTAAACTCACCTCAACATGTCTTTTACAGTCTTAACCCACCATGGGCAATAGAAAAGTCACTGTTGCAAACAGTGCAGCGAGCAACACTCATTATTTCTGACCCCCATTAGGCAGGGATACACTTTAGTGTAGTCTGGGGTGACGTACGTTTTATATTTTCTTTTTTTGAAACACTCTGCCATGGCGCGCTCTCGCTCGCTTTCTCTCTCGTTCTCTTGCTCGCTTTCTCTCTCCTGCTCTCGCTTGCTCACTCTCAAAAAATTGATTTCCGTGATATTGTATATAATTTGCGGGCATCAGGGAGCCACTATTAATATGCGGGAGACTCCCGGACCTTCCGGGAGAAGTGGGGTGTCTGCATTATCTGTTTTAGCTTAAGGTCCAGGGTGTCTTTGCTTTTTGATTATTACTGATACTTGCTCCTCCATCACCTCAGGTCCAGGTTGAAGATTAGTTTCATTCTTTCTCATCTGTTGATCAATTGTAATCTTGATGATGCATGATCCTTGCATATTGACTTTATCAGTAACATTAGCCTGATCCATATTTCCATAAATGGACTTTAAACATGTGCTGCTGATCGTCTTCACAGTCCAATAATGATTTAACACGGTTGTTGGTCAGTTAGCTTCTTCTTACGTGTGTATCGGTCAATCATTTGCTTATTTCTTCTCGGTCTTAAGGAGAATGTATTATAATTGGTGTTTACTTTGAACTTCTGTAATTCAGTAGCTTGGCTGATGATTCTATGTCGGTCTTGAGACAGACATCCCACCTCTCCCGGAAGTTCTGGGAGTCTCCCGCATATTGATAGTGGCTCCTTGACGCCCGGAAATTATATACAATATCCCAGAAATAGATTTTTTTGAGAGGGAGAGGGAGAGCGAGCATCCTGATTGGTCTCTCTTCATGCTAAGAGTGGTTCCCAACCACCGGGCCACGAGGAAACGATATGATTTGGCAATATGAAACTATATGAGTCAGCTGCACCTTTCCTCATTCCGTCACGCACTATTGAATTTTAACAGACGCGAGGTCATCAGTGACCCAAGACGTGCAAAGGAACGGGTCCGTGACCCATTTGTGAATGTCCCCAGTGAATCATCCATGTCAGCGCGGGAAAAAGATCAACTCCTCCAGCTTGCAAATGATGGTGGGCTGAAAAGTATATTTGACATAACATCTCTGCCGGCATTCTGGATCAAAGTCAAGGCTGAATATCCTGAGATAGCCACGAAAGCACTGAAAATGTTGCTTCCATTTCCAACATATTTCTGCAAAGCGGAGTTTTCTGCAAAGAATGCAACGAAAACTAAACTGCGGAATAGACTGGACATAAGAAACCCCCTTCGAGTATTGCTGTCTCCCACCACCCCTCGATAGGACCGTGTTGTTGCAGGAAAACAAGCCCAGGACTCCCACTGATTCAGCGATATTGGTGTGTTGCAATGATTTTATATGTTCATACGAGGAAAATATGCGCTGTGCGTTTAATATTAAATTCATTAGATAAACCCCTTTAGAAACAAAATTGAGTGTATTAGCCACTTACAAGTGACTTATAGTTATCACCTATATTCCGGCACCATTTAACACCCCCCCCTCCCCCCGTCGGCCGGTCCACAAGAATATTGTCAGTATTAAACCGGTCCACGGTGCAAAAAAGGTTGGGGACCCTGATTTAACCCAGCTGGCTAGCTGCCAAGGAGCTACGCTATTGATGTCCTACATGATGAGGCCAAACTCCCTGTAGACTTGCTTAAAGTTGTAATAGAATAAACATGATAATATAAGTACATATTTTAATGTTACATTTGCTGCATATACCCAACTTGTTCTAAAGATTAGACAAAATCACTAAACAAAGTATTGTGGCGACCCACTTTCTAGCACACACGAACCGGCTCACAACAGCGCACGCAGGCAGAGGGCCGGCCCCAAAAAGGGCGCCAGGCCATCTTCACCAGCAGGGGGAAAATCCCGCGCGCGGAAAGGGTCTGGGAATATGCATTCCCCACAGCAGTCCCGCCCCAGGGAGGGCGGGAACGGGAAGGCTTTAAAGCAGGCCGCGATGTTTGAATAAATCTCTTTATCACAACTCCAACTCACCGACTCCGTGTGGTTATTCTAGTGCTGTGTGTAGCACACCGCTACATTTGGTGACCCCGACGGCCCAAACGATATTTGGGCCAGAGATGACTGACGCCGCATCTGTTCACGCAGTTTCGTTACAACTGCCAAGCTTTTGGCCGCTGAGACCCCATCTGTGGTTTGAACAGGCAGAAGCACAATTCCACATTCGGCAGATAACCTCGGAGTCCACTCATTACTACTACGTGCTGAGCTCCTTCGACCAGGAGACAGCTGCACAAGTTGAGGAGTTTATACAGTCGCCCCCGGAGAACAGCAAATACACAGCATTCAACTGTCACGGCGTGAACGAGCACACCGCGTAATGCATCTGGATGGTTTGGGAGACAGGCCGCCGTTGGCATTAATGAACGAAATGCTGGCCCTGGCTGAAGGACACAAACCCTGCCTCATGTTTGAGCAGGCGTTCCTAGAGGAACTGCTTGAAGACACATGCCTGCTGCTGTCCGACACAGATTTCAGCAATTCCCTGGGAGGTGGCAGCCCAGGCAGATGTGCTGTGGAATGCCAAGAAGGAGAGGGGGGCGTCCGTCGCACAGATCACCAAACCGCGTGCCCAACGACAGACCAGACCAGGCCCAGCAGCAGAGCCTACAAAACCCGGCGACGGGAGTGAGGAGCCCAATGAACAATGGTGTTTCTACCACCAGCGGTGGGGCACAGAGGCCCGCCGCTGTAGACCACCCTGCAAATTCCCGGGAAATGCCAGGGCCAGCCGCCGCTGATGGCTACAGCTGCTGGCCATCAGGACAGCCTCCTGTACGTCTGGGACAAGCAGTCGGGACGCCGATTTTTGCTCGACACCGGAGCGGAGATCAGCGTCTTACCTCCAACGAGTTACAACACCCGCAACAGACAACCCGGACCCACCCTGAGGGCCGCAAATGGCAGCACAATACGAACCTACGGCACCCGCACGGTGCGGCTACAGTTCAGCTCCAGCAGGTTCACGTGGGACTTCACACTGGCCGCCGTGGCCCAACTACTCCTGGGGGCGGATTTTCTGTGAGCCCACAGCCTGCTGGTCGACCTGCAAGGGAAGCGATTAGTCCACGCCAAGACTTTTCAAACGTTCTCCCTGGGTGAAGCAAAGTTGCCAGCCCCACACCTGGAATCCATCACGCTATCCGACGATGAATTCACCAGGGTCCTGGCGGATTTCCCATCAGTACTGACACCGCAGTTCACGGCAGCCATGCCCAGACATGGAGTACAGCACCACATCCCGACCCAGGGACCACCCCTCCACGCCTGTGCTCAAAGGCTTCCCCTGGACAAGCTCCGACTGGTGAAGGAGGAGTTCAAGAAGATGGAGGAATTGGGGATCATATGACGGTCCGACAGCCCATGGGCCTCCCCCGGGCTGGAGACCACGCGGTGACTACTGCAGACTGAACGAGGCTACAACGCCAGACCGCTACCCTGTGCCACACATTCAAGACTTCGCAGCAAACCTACATGGCGCAAGGATCTTTTCCAAGGTAGACCTCATCCGGGGATACCATCAAATCCCGGTACATCCAGACGACATCCCCAAAACAGCACTCATCACCCCGTTTGGACTTTTCAAATTCCTCCGAATGCCGTTTGGTCTAAAGAATGCCGCACAGACGTTCCAGTGGCTAATGGACGCGGTGGGACGCGACCTGGACTTTGCATTCATCTATTTGGATGACATCCTCATAGCCAGTAGTAGTCGTCAAGAGCATCTGTCCCACCTCCGCCAGCTCTACTCCCACCTGAGCAAATTCGGCCTTACAATCAACCCGGCCAAATGCCAGTTTGGACTTGACACCATCGACTTCCTGAGCAACAGGATTACTAAAGACGGGGCAACCCTGCTGCCCGCCAAGGTAGACGCGGTCTGCCACTTCCCCCGACCCAACACAATCAAAGGCTTGCAGGAATTCGTGGGTATGGTGAATTTCTACCACTGTTTCCTCCCCTCAGCAGCCTGAACCATGCGCCCCCTGTTCACTCTGATGTCGGGTAAGGGCAAGGACATTACCTGGGATGAAGAGGCCGCAGCCGCTTTCGTTAAAACCAAAGAAGCCTTGGCAAACACTGCGATGCTAGTGCACCCCAGAATGGACGTTCCTACTGCCCTCACGGTGGACGCATCCAACACTGCAGTCGGTGGAGTGCTGGAACAACTCATTGAGGGTCGCTGGCAACCCCTGGCGTTCCTCAGCAAACACCTACGGCCACCCGAACTCAAATACAGTGCTTTCGACCGGGAGCTATTGGCACTATACCTGGCAATCCGGCATTTCAGGTACTTCTTAGAAGGTAGGCCCTTCACCGCGTTCACGACCACAAACCACTTACCTTTGCGTTCACGAAGGTGTCCGACCCCTGGTCGTCCCGCCAGCAGCGGCATCTGTCCTACATCTCCGAGTACACGACGGACATCCGGCATGTCTCTGGAAAGGACAACATCGTGGCGGACGCACTATCCAGACCTACCATACAGGCCCTGTCCCAGGGGGTGGACTATGCAGCGCTGGCAGAGGCACAGCAGGCAGACGCTGAGATCCCCAGTTACAGGACTGCGGTCTCCGGTTTGCAGCTCCAAGACCTCCCCGTAGGCCCAGGTGCGAGGACTCTACTATGTGATGTAGCTACTGGCCAACCCCGCCCCGTCGTCCCAGCAGCCTGGTGCCGGCGGGTTTTCGAGTCCATTCACAACTTAGCGCACTCCTCCATCAGGACAACCGTCCGACTGGTCGCCAACAGGTCCATGTGGCATGGGCTGCATAAACAGGTCAGTGAATGGGCCAAAACGTGCATGCAGTGCCAAACGGCCAAGGTGCACCGGCACACCAAGGCTCCGCCGCAGCAGTTCGAACCCACCCGCCAGAGGTTCGACCACATTCATGTGGATATCGTGGGGCCCCTGCCAGTGTCGTGAGGAGCGCGGTACCTCCTAATTATGATAGACCGGTTCACCAGATGGCCAGAGGCAGTCCCGCTCACCGACACCACCTCCGAATCCTGCACCCGAGCACTGATCACAACCTGGGTAGCCCGCTTCGGGGTACCGGCCCACATTACCTCCGACAGGGGCGCCCAGTTCACCTCCAGCCTGTGGTCAGCTATGGCCAACCTTTTAGGATCACAGCTACACCACACAACTGCCTACCACCCACAGTCGAACTGACTAGTGGAGCGTTTCCACCGTCACCTGAAGTCGGCTCTCATGGCCGGCCTGGAGGGGCCTAACTGGGTGGAGGAACTTCCCTGGGTCCTGCTCGGAATCCGCACGGCACCCAAAGAGGATCTGCACACCTTGTCGGCCGAGTTGGTGAACGGCGCACCCCTGGTCGTCCCAGGAGAGTTCATACCAGCCCCAAGGGGGCAAGAGGAAGAACCCACAGCAGTCCTGGACAGACTACGGGAGAGGCTCGGTAACCTGGCCCCCATACCCACTTCACAGCACGGACAGAGCCCGACCTGCGTACCCAAAGACCTGCAGAACTGTAAGTTTCTTTTTGTACGACGGGGCGGACACTGGGCACCGCTACAGCGGCCCTACGAGGGGCCGTTTAAAGTGATCAGGAACAACGGGTCCACGTTCGTGCTGGACATTGGGGGGAGAGAGGAGGTTTTCACGGTGGACCGACTCAAACCGGCCCATGTGGACTTGGCGCAGCCGGTCCGGGCTCAGGCACCGCGGCGCAGGGGCAGACCTCCCAAACAGAGGCCGATCCAGACTGTGGACATTGGGGGAGGTACCGCCGGTTCTGGGGGGGGGGGTTATGTGGCGACCCACTTTCTGGCACACACGAACTGGCTCACAACAGCGCGCACAGGCAGAGGGCCGGCCCCAAAAAGGGCGCCAGGCCATCTTCACCAGCAGGGGGAAAATCCCGTGCGCGGAAAGGGTCTGGCAATATGCATTCCCCACAGCAATCCCGCCCCAGGGAGGGCAGGAACGGGAAGGCTTTAAAGCAGGCCACGAAGTTTGAATAAATCCCTTTCATCGCAACTCTAACTCACCGACTCCGTGTGGTTATTCTAGCGCTGTGTGTAGCACGCCGCTACAGTATTACATACACCCTTGGAGGTCGACGGGGGGGGGGGGTGCTACCTCCCTGAAATGAGTTTTTACAGGGTGGGATGTCTGCTTAAGAGGTGTGGCTTGGGCTGACAGCAAGGCAAGTTCTAGCTCTTTCTTTGTCTCACTGTGATGGATTAGGATTTTTTTGACTACTTGAAGATATCTCTCCATAGAATGATGTCCTCTTAGATAATGTGAGCATAGGTCACAATGTTTGAATACCTTTACTCTTATATGGTTTATTGTTGTAGCTCTTAAGTTTCTTGCCTTTCTGAAGAATGGAAATGAGGTACTAATCTACAACAATGAGAGGTTGTTCTGGATTATATTTGAACAAACAGCCCTATGGCATGCTGTGATCTTGGCCATATGCTGGGGTCATTATCTCTTCTTTTTCCATTCCATTTCTGTACTTCTGGTATATTGTGCATCATAACACCATTTTGTACGTACATCTGTGCAGATAGCAAGCCAGTATGCAGTTGCTGTCATTCTCCAAACCCATATGGCTTTTGTACATCTTCTGAAGTGTTCCTTCTTGCACCTTGCTTTGGGTATGATGATTCCTACCTAGCTAGCATGACGTTAACCTGTAGTGAATTACTGTCCCTGTTTGACCAATAGCATCTCGTTTCTGGCTTTGTATCACCTTTACAGGTCATCCCTGAAACGGTTGTTAAGAAATCACATGCAGATTTTCTTGGATCTTACTTAACTTCATAGGTGTCACATTTATTCAGTCGTGAATTTGTCAGATCTAATTTCCCCTCTTGTGCAGCAGTCGAGATATTGCTTCTGCTAGCAACATTTCTCTCCCTCATTTGTATCTGAGAGCAAAGTGAAGCCTCGAGTGTGATCTCTGCATATCTTGCTGGCATCTACATTGGTTGTTCTTGTAGATTTTGGGTGGTACAGTAGTTAGAATTGCAGCCGGCCTTAGGGCTGCACTGACACAGGTTTAATCCTGAGCTCCATTACCGCCTGAATGGAAATTTTTCATTCTTTCATTGACCAAAGTCAAAGTCAAAGTAAATTTTATTATCAGGGTACATGTATGTCACCACATACAGCCCCGGGATTCATTTTCCTGCAGGCATACTCAGCAACTCTTTAGCATGGTCGCTATAACAGGTTCAATGAAAGATCAAGCAGAGTGCAGAAGACAACAAATTGCGCAAAAGCAGATATAAATAAATAGCAATAAACAGCGAGAACATGAAATAACAAGACAAAGAGTCCTTAAAATGAGATAATGGCTGTGGGAGCATATCAATAATTGAGCAGGTGAGTGTAGTTATCCCCTTTGTTCAAGAGCCTGATGGTTGAAGGGTAGTAACTGTTCTTGAACCTGATGGTGCAAGTGCTGAGGCTCTTGTGTCTGCTACATGATTTCAGCGGTGGGAAAAGAGGAAAAGAGCGTGGCCTGGGTGGTGAGGATCTCTGATGATGTGTGTTCCAGCGTATTCCAGTTTCCTCCCTCCTAACTGGCATATTAGGACAGACAATATTGATCCAAGACTTGATGGGCTGAGTGATTTTCTTCTACATCGTAAGGAAATATGAGAGATTTGCTCCACAGAAATGTGCCTACTAATTGTCAGACTGCCAATGCTGCTGTTATGCCGTTTGCAAATCTCATTTCTGCTGATGTTGGTGCTCTCGCTGCAAATGCGATCAGCTTGCTATTTTGTACCGGAGTTGCTACCTGACCTGTAATAGGAGTATCTTTTTCTGTGTTATAATGTGACAGGCTTGTCTCTGTGCACACCATTTCTGTGAGTTTATTGAAACTCACTTCACTGTATAGTGTCTATTTGTATTCTGCATTTTCTTTCATCCGTTCTCCCACGTGTGTCACTTGTTCCGAACAGTAAGGGGCAGAAGAATTTGTGTGTCAGTTCTTTCTTACCGCTTGATGATTCCATCTTAACCATTGCTTTGACGATATTTGGGATTGACTTCACTCTGCCTTGTGTTCTTTGATCTTCTTTGCATTCTTTGTTTCATTCTTTTACCTGGTGCAGATAATGGTCATCTACTGCATAGGTGTGGATATTAATTGTATTCATTTTTTGTTTCTTTATTTACTTTTATGATGTGGGCTTTGCTGTAAGGCCAGTATTTATTCCTTCACTGCATTTGCTCCTGAGAAGGAGGTGGTAAGTCCGCTTATTGAACCATTGAAGTCCTGCTGACGAATTTATCCCCATGGCGTTGTTGGTGGGGTGTTCCAGGATGGAATCCAATCATGCTGAAAGAACACATACATATTTCAAAATCAGGGAGGTGTGTGGCGAGGAGGGGAATCTTCTGACAGAGCTACTTTCTTTGACTGTTTTGCTCGCTGTGGTTGTGGGATTAGGAGATGCTCTATGTTGCATTAATCGTTGCATGAATCCAACTGTTCTGCTTTGTTCTTTGGCTTCATGGAGATAATAGTCTTGTGCATTGTCATTTACTCTAAAGGTCTGGATGTTATCCTCTCTGAGGCTCTTCAATTTCTGCTGCAACATATCCTGGTCTTATCCTATAATTAACAGCAAGTCATTATTAATGCTTTGAAGTTTGCTCATCAAGCTTCATACTTCTTTATGCATTTCTGGCATCAAGTTTGCCAACATCCCTGGTAATGCAATATTCAAAATCTTCAATGGCATAAGACTTTTTGATTAAAATATGCTGAGTACGTTTGCACTAGGCCAGTTTTGTCTCTGATTGGACAGTCCATTTTACTTTCAGTTTCACTGTTGTCTCCTCACACTACATTTGGCATGACTCCCTAGGAGTTATGAGTAATATTTAGTTCAATATTTTGCATCAGATTCAGGATCCCAGGTAGGCACAATTAAATTAAGAATAACACAATAAGAATAAGAAGTTAAAGGGCAAAAGTTTATGGGTAACATGAGGGAGAACTTCTTTACTCAGAGAGTGGTAGCTGTGTGGAACGAGCTTCCAGCAGAAGTGGCTGAGGCAGGTTTGACGTTGTCGTTTAAAGTTAAATTGGATAGATATATGGACAGGAAAGGAATGGAGGGTTATGGGCTGAGTGCAGGTCGGTGAGACTAGGTGAGAGTAAGAGTTCGGCACGGACTAGAAGGGCCGAGATGGCCTGTTTCCGTGCTGTAATTGTTATATGGTTATATTGTTATATGGTAATATATAATTCAAAAATGGCAGCCTCGTAAGAAACTGACACTTGCACTTTCCTTCCAATTTCTGAATTGTGTGGCTTCCATTATTGCAGCTTCTTCCAGATCACCCAGTTGGGGAAATGGTCCCATAAAGTTACCTGGTTAAGCGGGTGAGGCTTTTCAAGTCAAATCAAGTTCAATTTTATTGTCATTCAACTGTATACATGTATATTACCAAATGAAACAAGTCCCTCCACTCTAAGGTGCACAACACAGTACAATACATTCCAGAAATATCATAAGGTTCATTTAGGACACAAGTAAAAAAGTAAACAGTGTAATGTGACTGGGATTCATAAGTGATGAGACCTGACTGGTGGCAGGGGGTTCAGTAGTCTTACAGCCTGGGGGAAGAAGCTGTTTTCAATCCTTGTTCTTGTTCTAATGTTGTGGTACCTCCAGCCTGATAGTAGGCGGTCAAAGAGATAGTGGGACGGATTGGAGTGATCCTTAACAATACTAAGGGCACTGTGTTTGCAGTACTCCCGATAAATATCTTGAATGGGTGGAAGAGAACCCCAATGATGCTCTCAGCAGTTCTTACAATCCTTTGTAGGGCCTTGTAGTTGGATGCCTTGCCAGATGGTGATGCAGCTGGTCAGGGCACTCTTATTAGTGCTCCGTTAAAAATTGATTAGAGTGGGGCGGTGGGGGGGGGGGGGAAAGTTGGAACTGCTGTGCTTTCTTGGCTAAAGAGGTGGTGTTGAAGGACCAGGTGACGCCATCTATTATGCACACTTCCAGAAACTTCTTGCTCCTAACTCTCTCCACAGGGAGGCCATTTATGTGCAGTGACGACGGTGAGCCGGCACTTTCCAAAAGTCCACAATCATGTCTTTAGTCTTGTCCACATTGAGACTCAAGTTGTTGTGCTTGCACCGTACTACCAACCACTCTACATCCTCTGTTGAGGCCAACCACTGCTGTTACCTCTCTAGATTTTGTTGACGGTCATTAGGCATGTATTTATCAAATGTCTCACAACTCTCTATGATAACTTCCAGCACAATATCAAATAAGGAATAAAATGCTACAAATTACTCGGCAGGACAGGCAGAGGAAGAAAATTAACTTCCTGTTGAAATAGCTGCGGTGAAAGTTCATCAACAAAAATATATATCTATTTCTCTCTCCGGACTGCCTGTTTTGTTTCATTTATACATTCACAATCTTGATTTTCCATCCATATTCACCCTTGATGTTTAACATCATGACATATTGGTGAAGAAGGCTGATAATTGATTCTTAATTCTGAAGATTGTTTCAATTGTTTATTTTTTACTTATTATTAATAGTCATATGAAAAAGAATTTTGAGAGTGAACTTGAAAAATGTGTATGGTATTGAAAATTTTCATTTCTATCATATTTTAACTGTAGATAAGTATCGTAAGATTCCCCACGATTAGACTATCCCAGATAGCTGAGCATCTGAAGCAAGCGGTTTCAAATTTCTCAGCCTAGTGGTTGTGCATCATAGAAACCAGGACCCACATGTAATGTTTAAGTGAAGGTTCAACAAACTGACGTAAATGTTAACTTGCTAATGCAAGCACATTGCTGCTCTGCTAAGAATTTATCAAACAATGAGGCAGCAAAACTTCTCTATGATTCTAGACTCTCAACTTTCAGATTGGACAAACTCAGGAAGTAAAGCTGTTTGTGCAAACAGGATCGTGTTGACTATATAAGCCAGTCATGGTGGAGATGCTGCTTGTCCTAAAGTCACAGGTTAAGAATCTCTCATTTTGGTAAGGATGAGCTCGCAATTGGAAAGACATTTTCCCAAATAGAAGTGGAATAGGGGTACAGGAGGTAATTTATGGTAAACATATTAGAATCAGAATTTTATTTCTTACATCCATCTCACAGCATGAGGGAGTAAAAATCTTCGTATTGTGTCTCCATCACTATGTACAAACCATGAGGAAGGGTAATGTGGGAGGATATTTCTCAAACACTAAGATTGTATACATCATTGTTTTGTATACATCCATGTACAGTCAGATATGCAATTAGAACAATGTGTATTGATAATATGATATATTGCTGAGAATATACATTTGTAAGAATATGCAAATGATTACCATAGTGCCACAATTGGTTCCCAGTGTGACTTCGCATCTATAAGCATCAAATACTGAAGGCAATGGTGAATCTCAAAGGCTTTCCTTTTCGGGTAAGAAACCAACTGGAATTTGTTTTCATTTGAACTTACCCTACAAAGAAGATGTAAACAAGGTTGAAAGAGTGCAGAGGAAATTCACAAGGATGTTGCCGTGTCTGGAGGACCTAAGTTATAAAGAAAGATCGAATAAGTTAGGACTGTATTCTTTAGCATGTAGAAGATTGAGAGGAGATTTGATAGAGGTATACAAAATTATGAGGGGTATAGATAGGGGAAATGCAAGCAGGCTTTGTCACAATGGGAGCATTGGTGGCAAGGGTGGACCCAAATGCAAGACACATCTTGTGAGGTTAATTAAATTTAGTTTATTGTTCAAAACCAGGAGAGCAAGGCAGGAGCAAGAATAGCGAACTGGACAAGGACTCAGGACTACGACTAGGCTGGGACAAGGGTCTGGGCTAGGACTCAGAATAGGATCCCAGAACTAGGGGCGAAATGAAGAGGCTACGGTATGGACTCTGAGCCAGGGACTGGGCAAGGACCCAGTACCTGGGTCTCGTCTCGGGCTCGGACCCCAGAACCAGGCATGGACATGGCATGGGCTAGGGAGAGGAGGAACATGGAAAAACAGAGCCTCGGTCTCGGGAGAGCATGGAACCATGAACACATACACAGAACAGAGAGCCGGGACCCCTCCTTGGGTACAGGACATAGGGCCGGGACTCATGACCCCTCGCGGGGCAACGGCAAGTCGGCCTGACTTACCCCACGGAGGTGAGGACAAGACGAGACAAAACATAACCCCCTGTGGGACAGTGGCAAGACGGCCTGACTTACCCCCATGGAGGCGGAGACAAGACAAGACAAGACATGACCCCCCGTGGGGCAACGGCAAGACGGCCAGACTTACCCCCACGGAGGTGAGGACAAGACAAAACAAGACCAACACGAATGAACACCAGACAGTACCTACCTAGCTCCAGCGATGGAACTAGACCAAAGTGCAGATGAGGGCTAGAGGCGAGAGGGGCAGAGAAGGGATTCAGACAGGGGGGTAGGACAGGAATCACAGACCGCCAGGGCCGGGACTCGATTCGGAACTTGGAAGCCACCAGAGCCGGGACTTGACTCGGAACTTGGAAGCCGCCAGGGCCGGGACTCGACTCGGAACTTGGAAGCCGCCAGAGCCGGGACTCGACTCGGTACTTGGAAGCCGCCAGGGCCGGGACTCGACTCGGAACTTGGAAGCCGCCAGGGCCGGGACTCGACTCGGTACTTGGATGCTGCCAGGGCCGGGACTCGGAACTTGGAAGCTGCCAGGACCGGGACTCGACTCAGAACTTGGAAGCTGCCAGGACTGGGACTCAACTCGGTACTTGGATGCCGCCAGGGCTGGGACTCGACTCGGAACTTGGAAGCTGCCAGGACCGGGACTCGACTCGGAACTTGGAAGCTGCCAGGACCAGGACTCGACTCGGTACTTGGAAGCTGCCAGGACCGGGACTCGACTTGGAACTTGGATGCCGGCAGATAGTGGCGAGCTCTTGACTCAGCCCGGGAACAGTAGACAGCGGTTCTTGATTCCCTCCAGCGGGTTAGCTAACCTCGGTGAGGAAACTTTGCAGGCTTGCTTTGGTGAGGCAACTGGACAGGGTTGCTCCAGTGAGGAAAGGCAAATTACCGGCACTCGTTTCGGCAGAGACTAGGCTTGCTCTGGCCAGATGACATTGGCTCGGTGTACCTTTGGTGACTTTGCAGATGCTCTCACCCGAACAGCTGAAAGCAGGAGACTATAAACTACCGGTTCAGCCGAGAGTAAATTGCCTTTAATTACCAAGGCCGAGGGACACGGGAAAACAGGGAACCAAAGGGAAACAGAGAGTCAACGGTCCGGATCGTAACATAAACAAAGTAAGTTTAAAGATACCCTGATCCGGACCATGACAGGCTTTTTCCACTGAGGTTGGGCAGGACTACAGAGGTCATGGCTTAAGGGTGAAAGGTGAGAAGGTTAAGAGGAACATGAGGGTTACACTCAGAGGGTTGTGAGAGTGTGGCATGAGGTGCCAGCACAAATGGTCCATTCAAGCTCAATTTCAATATTTAGGAGAAGTTTGGATAGGTACATAGATAGTAGGGGTATGGAGGGCTATGGTCCCGGTTCAGGTCAATGGGAGTAGGCAATTTAAATGGTTTTGGCATGGATTAGATAGGCTGAAGGGCCTATCTGTCCTGTACTTCTCTTTAATTCTATGAATTAACGAAGTTGTACTGCCAATTGAATTTAGCACAGCTTTACAATCATTCAGAAGGCAGCAGGTGCTCATAGTTTATTTTTGTGTTCTCCATTACCACTTATTTGTCCCCCATATAGATAATTATTAACTATCTAAAAGCAGATTACAAGTGTGTAAGTCAATCAGGAGATCCAGATAAAAAAAGCACCAAGGCATGTCTATTTATGAGCATCAAAGAGGGTGAATTACTTAAAAACATCAGAGGCAAGATGAGAACAGAAGCAGTCAACACTTCGAGCCTGTTCTGTATTTCAGTTGGATCCGAACGGCACCTCTCCTTACCCTCCTTTGATCCATATCCCTTGACACTATTGCCTAATTAAACTCTTCCAATCTCAATCTTGAAATTTTGGTTGAGACAATATCCAGTCTTGATTTTTCCCTCAAGTGACCTAATTCTAGTTTAAGATTCTAACCTCCTCTTTTGGCTTGCGATTCCAAATGAAGCAAACATCCCTGCATGTACCCCATTGAAAAGCTTTACTCCTGCACACTGCATCCTGAACATGTCAACTTTACCCAACTACTGAATTTTTCACTCCATGCTGTTTTCACTCCATGCTGTGTGGGCACGTGGCCAAGTGGTTGAGGCATTGGACTAGTGACCTGAAGGTTGTGAGTTTGAGCCCCAGCCGAGGTGCTGAGCCCCAACGTGTTGTGTCCTAGAGCAAGGCACTTAATCACACATTGCTCTGCGATGACACTGATGCCAAGCTGTATGGGTCCTAATGCCCTTCCCTTGGACAACATCGGAGTCGTGGAGAGGGGAGACTTGCAGCATGGGCAACTGCTGGTCTTCCATACAACCTTGGCCAGGCCTGCGCCCTGGAGAGTGAAGACTTTCCAGGCGCAGATCCATGGTCTCGCAGGACTAACGGATGCTGTTATCCCTCATTATTTACCATTCCCTACCAAGACATCTTGCTCCTTACAGTATATGGGTGAAACAGCGAAGCAGCCAGTCAAGCTGCTTGGCCTGTGGGCTGAAGCACCTGAGTCCGTACTCCATCATTCCTTGACTCTACAGATGGTCCAAGGTAATGAACCTCCCTTCACACATGTCCTTAAATTGATTTTGTTCATAATTCTGAAATGTCACAAAATTAACTGAACATGGTAGCCACACGTTCCACATTATTGTAATGAATGGCATCAAAGCACACAAGACTGTTGAGAAAGAATATCTTTGAAAAGTGGAGAGAGAGAGACAGAGAGAGAAAACTAGTTCTGTAGCTCAAAGAAATAAATTTATATCTGTACATTTGACTTTTGAATTTAATAATAGTATGGGAGTTTGATTATATGTAGGGTGTCCATAAGTCAAGTTCAAACCCCAGGAATGATCTGTAAGTATTCTGATCATTTCTATGCGATGGGGCGAGAGTAGCTGCAGCTTTGCTTGTTCAGGTGTGTGTTTTATCTGCGTCCTCAGTGCTGAGTCCACAACTTTTATTGCCACTTTATTATCTCAACCTTTCATTCTGTTCTTATCAATTATCTATTATTATGCTTTCTTTCATTTCTACATTTTGGTGTGGTATTCTTTATGTCCGTTCAATACTCGCTGACCAATCTTTCTAAAGCTCTCCCAATTTTACTGTATTTTCAATAGGCTTGTAGCCTTTTTGTTGTTTCCATAGGAACAACAAACTCAACCAATCATCCTTCTTCTTGACCTGAACTTCCTCGTGGGCGACACCAAGGAGTAAATTTGCAGGCTCCTCTACCTCCATTTCACCCTTCATGGAGTTCCTTGGCTTGTACTTTGCCACCCACAACTGGTGATTACTATCACTATTACTGTTGGAGATTACGTGGCCTTACTAATAAACTGAGAGAGTGTTAATGACTATTCTCCCTAATTGCAGTCTCGATGCTCAGCTTGACACAGGTCAGAATTCTTCCTTCTGACTACTCAGTAGATCATTTATTTGTTTATGTAGTGGTACAGCACGGATTAAGCCTTTCAAGCTACACTGGCAGCAACCCCAATTTAGCGCTAACTTACAATGGCCAGATAACCTAGTAACTGGTACATCTTTGGATTGTGGGAGGAAACTGGAGCACCTGGAGGAAACCCGTACATTCCAGGGGGAGGACGTACAAACTCCTTACAGAGGACGCTGGGGTTGAACTCCAAACTCTGTCGCTGTAATGGCATCGAGATAACCACTATTTCACTGTGGCCTCCCTTTGTTTCGTATCTTTATCTGGCCACTCTTTCCCAGCTCTCAGATCTACTCTTTTCTCTGGCACCTGCCCAACTTTCAACCACACTGCTTGCAGCCTTGGTGTTTGTTATACTTGACTCCATGATGAGTTTTGGACTGCATCTCTTTCCTATCGATTGGGTTCATAAAATTAAGTGAACATGGTAACCACACTTTCCACATTATTGTAATGAATGGCATCAAAGCACACAAGACTGTTAAGAAAAAATGTATTGTCCACGTGCACTATATGAATTGCTGCCAAGTTCATTGATTGTACTGATAGAACTCTCAGCCATGGCTACAAGCACTGAGCTTGACTTTTTTTGTAATTTTATTTATTTATTTATTTATTTACGGGACGTGGTGTCGCCAGCTAAGCCAGCATTTATTGCCCATCCCTAGTTGCCCTTCAGGAGGTGGCGATGAGCTGCCTTCTTGAACCGCTGCAGTCCGTGAGGTGGAGGTACACCCACAGTGCTGTTAGGGAGGGAATTCCATGATTTTGACCCAGCAATAATGAAGGAGGGCGATATATTTCCACGTCAGGATGGTGAATGACTTGGAGGTGGATTTCCAAGTGGTGGTGTTCCCAGGTATCTGCTGTTCTTATCCTTCTAGATGGTAGTGGTCGCGGGTCTGGAAGGTGCAGCCTTAAGAACTTCGGTGTGTCGTTGCAGTGCATCTTGTAGACAGTAAACACTGCTACAACTGTTCGTCAATGGTGGAGGGTTTGGATGCTTGTGGAAAGGGTACCAATCAAGTTGGATGCCTTGTACTGGATGGTGTCGAGTTTCTTGAGTGTTGATGAAGCTTCAATCATCCAGGTGAGTGGCGAGTATTCCATTACATTCCTAACCTGAGCCTTGTAGATGGTGGACAGGCTTTAGGGAGTCAGGAGGTGAGTTACACGCCTTGGGTAGCCATGGTGTTTATATGGCTAGACCAGTGCAGTTTCCTGTCAATGATAACCCCCTAGATGTTGATAGTAGGGGATTCAGTGATGGTGATGCCACTGAATGTCAAGGGATCACATTCAGATTCCTCTCCATTCTAGACCATCACATTCCTGTTCCTCATTCTACAACCTGTAGATTTGAGGTCTGCTGCTGCTTGTCTAACTTGCATCATGAGAGTGGTATTAGGATTTAGGATAAAATTTCCAAATGGTGAATGATACCACTGGTGGAAGTACAATAAACATTGAGGAGAGTAGTGTTAAACTGCAAGAAAATTAGATATTCTGGCTGGATGGACAGATAGATTCCAAATAAGAGGAAATTTTCAAAGGGAAGAAGGACACTATCGTGGCTGACAACTGAAGTCAGAGCCAAAGTAAAAGCAAAAGAGAGGGCATACAAGGAAGCCAGAGCTAGTGGGAAGATAGAGGATTGGGAAGCTTTTAAAAACCTGCAGAAGGAAACTAAGAAGATTCATTAGGAAGGAGAAGATGAATTATGAAAGGAAGCTGGCAATGAATATCAGAGAAGATACTAAAAGCCTTTAAGTATATAAAGGGTCAAGAGTAGATATAGGACCAATACAAAATAACGCTGGAGATATTGTAATGACAGATGCAGAGATGGCAGAGGAACTGAATGCGTATTTTGCATTAGTCTTCACAGTGGAAGATGTCTGCAGTATACCGGACATTCAAGAGTGTTAGGGAAGTGAAATTTGTGCAGTGAAAATTACGACTGAGAGGGGTTCCGGTGATGTCATCGTTCAGAATGGCAGCTTAAGTCAACAGCTCCTCTGGAAAAACGCATATTTTGCCCCGTTAATCCATCAAGTATAAGATCTTTAGAAAATATCTGAATTGATAAGGAGGGCAAGAACGGGGAGAAAGAATGGAGATTAAAAAAATCACTGCGGAGCCTATGGAAGAGAGAGGTATAGCGCGCGGCTCTCCTGCACATGCGCGTGGTGGTGAGGCTGACGCTGGGCCTCGTGCGCGCGGCGGCGAGGCTGACAACGGGCCTCGTGCAGGCGAAGCGGCAAATATGATAAAGATTCTGGAAGAGATAAGGGAAGTCCAAAAAGATATAAAGCAACAACTCAATGATATAAAGTCAGAGCTCGCCAACGTCAATCAGAAAATAGCGGTGGCAGAGACTCGAATTGAGAAGGTGGAAGATCGCGTGCAAAACGGGGAACAGATACTAAGTAAGACGATAAAAATATTAAATCAACAGGAAAGTAAATTGCTTGACCAGGAGGGAAGATTGTGACGGGAAAATATCAGGATTTATAATGTTCCCGAAGGAGCAGAGGGATTGTCGATGATGGACTTCGTAGAAAAGCTGCTGCGGGAAGAGCTGGAGATTCCCCAGACTATGGGGATTGAAACAGAGAGGGCACAATGTTCGCTCGTCCAGTGGCCTCCCAGAGACAGAGAAAGTAAACCGCGCTCAATAGTACTTAAATTCGTTCAATTCAAGAGCAAGGCGGAGATTCTACGAAGGGCCTGGAGTAAGAAGAGGTTTTTTACGAACGGGAAGTTAATATACTTCAATCATGATTACCCCCCCCCCCCCCGGCAGTCCTACAGAAACGGAAGGAATATTCCGAAGCAAAACAAATATTAAAGCAAGAAAAGATTAAATTCCAAACCCTGTACCCTGCTAAACTGAGGGTATTTTACCAAGAAGGGATGTGACTGTACCAGACTGTGGAGGAGGCGACTACAGACATGAAGAACAGAGGACTGTCCATTAGCGTGGTCAAACCAAGGGAAAATCTGGCTGAGCAGTTTATCCTGAGCTGCTTGGGAAACAGTAAGAGAACCTAGAAAATGGGACAGGAGCAGGATGAGAGAAGGTTATTAGGAAGCGACTGTCAGTTCTCTGAGGGCAGCTCTCACCTCCTCCAGAAAAGCCATAAGGTTTGGCTAACTTAAAAAGTGCTGATAAACAAAACGGAAGCAAAAATAGACGGTGATATACCTGTCTTGAAAAATACGTGTTATAATGTGGATTTTATATTACTTAATTTTTTTTAAATTCATGTATTCATTCCTTTTTCCCCACCTAAATGAGAATATATACATGGGAGGTATACACAGGGAAATCATTTCTGTGTAATGGACATAGTTTTTTTCACTTACTTTTATAGGTACTGCAATGGGGGCCCTCAACCCATAGGTAGGAAGGGCTATCCCCCACGGCTAGATGTTTCTTCTAGCCGAACCCAAGGTCATCTAGAGACCCCAGCCTTGGAATCACACCTTCATTACCTTTTATTATTATTCACGTTTCTTGGCTCTTATTTGTTCAGGGAGTAGATCGATTAAGTTATATTCTGCAAATTTCAATGATATACTAACAGATAAATACACATGGCTAACGACAAAGTAAAATTCATTTCTTTTAATGTCAATGGGCTGTTGAATCCAGTCAAGTACAGTAAAATTCTATCGAAAATGAAAAAAGAACAAGCCCATGTAGTATATTTACAGGAAACTCACTTAAGTGATAATGAGCATGGAAAATTAAAGAGAATGGGCTTCACTAATATGTTTTTCTCCTCATATAAATCAGGACATAGAAGAGGAGTTGCTATTCTCATCTCAAGTAAGTTAAATTTTGAAAAAGTATTCAAAATGGGAGATAAGGAGGGCAGATATATTCTGGTAAGGGGGAATACAGATGGAAATCCAGTTACTTTATTGAATATATATGCACCCCCAGGAAGTGATATTAGTTTCTTCGAGAAAATTACTAATATTATGGTAACGGAAACAGAAGGTCTCTTGATATGTGGGGAAGAATTAAATTTACAAGTACAACCAAAGTTAGACTCTTCCAATAGAAAAACTTATGAAACAAAGTCCTTACATAAGAAAGTTAACACTCTTTTTGAGGATGTTGGTCTAATTGACATATGGAGAGACCTTTACCCTGACAGAAGGGATTACACTCATTATTCTGCCCCCCATTCCGTATATACAAGAATAGACTATTTCATAACATTTGGAAAAGATAGAGACAAAATAATCACCTTTGGAATTGGGACAATAGATGTAAGTGACCATGCACCTATATATTTATCTGTTGATTTTGACCTACAACCAAAGAATACTATTTGGAAACTAAATTCAAGTCTACTCAATTTTAAGGAACAAATTAAAAAAGAAATTGGTCTTTGCTTAAAATTCAATGATAATGGAGAGGTTTCACCCATTCTATGGGATACTCTGAAGGCTGTCTTAAGAGGGAAAATTATAGCGATATCTTCATATAAGAAAAAAATAAAGAATAGAATATTAGGGGAATTACAAAATAAGCTGAAGGAACTAGAAAAAAAACACAAATTGAGTTTGGCACAGGATACACTGGAGGAAACTTAAAAAATTAGGAATGAAATTGATAGTTTAGCTACACAAGAAATTAGAAAAAATTTAATGTTTCTGAAACAGAGACACTATGAAAGTGGATCTAAATTTATGAAAATACTGGCGTGGAAACTGAAAATAAAGATAGCAGAAAATACAATTCATAGAATAAGGGATCCAAGAACAAAAGTGATAAAAAATAAACTAAGTAAAATTCAAGAAGCTTTTGAAATGCTTTACAAAACTCTATATTCCAAAGTTCCAGGGGGAAGCATAACCCAAATTGACACCTTCTTGAATTCTCTAGAGTTACCCACTTTAAGCGAAGAACAAAATAGAACGATGACTGCTGACATAACTGAAGCTGAACTAAAAACTACAATTAGTAGGCTTAAATTAAGCAAGTTACGGCCACTCCAAAATGATATCGTATTTGTGAAGTAGGATGCCGTGCACAATCCTGATTTGATGGAGACGGACGTGAGAAGCACGGAGGAACATCTGGGGAAGCTTCTGAAATCACCTGTCCAGCTCTTGGCTCCATCCCTCCCCCTCCTGTCTTCTCCTATCATTTTGGATCTCCCCCTCCCCCTCCAACTTTCAAATCCCTTACTCACTCTTCCTTCAGTTAGTCCTGACGAAGGGTCTCGGCCTGAAATGTCGACTGTACCTCTTCCTAGAGATGCTGCCTGGCCTGCTGCGTTCACCAGCAACTTTGATGTGTGAAGCTTCTGAAATACCTGCTTCGCTGCCGCTGCTACTGTGCGATCGAGAATCTCCAGAGGGGAAGGCCCCAAATCCTTGGCTTTGCCTATTGCCTGTTGCCGGGGCCGGCGTCGAAGCGCTCGGCAGAGATGGTGCTCGGCATCAGAGGGCTGGTCGGAGGCTTGAAGTTTTCGGACGGACTCAAGATTCGGCGGTGGTCAGGTGCTTCCAGGATGCTGCATCGGCAAGTTTGCGGCGCTGGAAGCTCATGGCAGGAAAAGAGCTTCTCTTCCTTCTACCATCTGCGTGAGATGATGGGACTTTCGAGAGACTTTGAGACTTTGTTTTTACCATGCTCGTGGTCTGTTCTTTATCAAATTACGGTATTGCTTTGCACTGTTGTAACTATATGTTATAAATATGTGGTTTTTGTCAGTTTTTTTAGTCTTGGTTTGTCTTGTGTTTCTGTGATTACTTTCTGGAGGAACATTGTATCATTTCTTAATGCATGCATTACTAAATGACAATAACAGAGGACTGCGTGTCCTCATAATCTAATCTAATCTAATCTCATCATCAGGATACAAGTTCAACATAGATAAAACACAACTACTTTCATATAACTATAGCCCACCAAGAGAAATTGAAAGTAGATATCCAAAAGATTTGGCAAAATTATCAGAATGCAATTATCAGCCTATATATAAAAAATTAAGGAAGATATAACAAGATGGAACCTAATTTCTTTTCTTGGTCTCAGTTCAAGGATTGAATCTGTTAAAATGAATATACTCCCCAAACTACTATATCTCTTTCAGACCTTACCAATAGAGATTAACCAAAATCAATTCAATGAATGGAACAAGTCATATATGGCAAGGTAAAAGGCCTAGGGTTCGTCTCAAAACTTTGCAATTAGCCAAGGAACAGGGGGGATGGGGCCTACCTTCTCTTAGAGATTATTATTTTTCAGCACAGTTGAGAACCGTGATATGCTGGTGCAACCCATCATATGACGCTCAATGGAAGAACATTGAGGAGAGGATTCTTTCCATCCCCATACAGACAATTTTGGCTGATAACAACCTACAAAGTTACATAAATAATATTGACAACCCGTGGGTGAAATAGACTCTTAAAATATGGAAAACTATTATAAAAGAACATAAACTAGAGAGAGACATTGCAATTCTGAAATGGTGTGCATATGACTCGGATTTTACACCGAATAAACTGGATGCTAGATTTAAGGACTGGACAGCTAAAGGAATAACAGCTATTTACAATATAATGAAAGAAAGAACACTGTTCAGTTTTGAAATGCTCAAAGAGAAACACTTACTAGAAAAACAAGACTTTTATCAGTATTTGCAGATGCGACAGTATGTTAATAGGACGGTTAAAAATGTAACCAAGGCAAGTATATGTCTGATAGAGCTATTTAGAAAAGCATATAATTCAGACAACGGTAGTAGAATAATTTCAAATGTTTATAAGGGTTTGTCAAATCTTAAAATACATTCGACTTCATACATTAAAACAAAATGGGAGAAGGAAGGAGGGATAATAATATTTGAGGAAGACTGGACAATAATATAGAGGTATCAATGCAGACATCCCACCTCTCTGGGAAGTTCCGGGAGTCTCCCACATATTAATAGTGGCTCCCTGATGCCTGCTAATTATATACAATATCCCGGAAATCAATTTTTTTGAGAGTGAGAGACAGAAAGTAAGAGAGAGCGCGAGAGCGACCACAAGAGAGAGAGAGCACATGAGAGAGAGTGAGAGCAAGCAAGCGAGAGCGAGAGAGAAAGCAAGCGAGAGCGACCATGAGAGAGAGAGAGCGAGAGTGCGCCATGGCAGTGTTCCAAAAAAAGAAAATATAAAACGTACATCACCCCAGACTACACTAAAGTGTACCCCTGCCTAATAGGGGTCAAAATAATGACAGTGTTGCTGGCTGCACTGTTTGCAACAGTGAATTTTCTATTGCCCATGGTGGGTTAAGACTGTAAAAGTCACGTTGAGGTGAGTTTGACAGGTGTCATTCGTTCATTAGCATAGCTAACGTTATTTAGACTAGCTGGCTAGCTGCTAAGGAGCTACTCTATTGCAGACATCCCACCTCTCCCGGAAGTTCTGGGAGTCTCCCGCAAATTGATGGTGCTACCTCCCTGAAATGAGTTTTTGCAGGGAGGGATGTCTGTCAATGGAAGTGTACCAGTTCACAGAAATGGAGGGAGTTCAGGTGGAAAAAACTTGATAAGATGTTTTATTACACCTGCTCAGAAATCCCATTATAATAGTAAATCCCCTGCTTGCTGGAGAAATTGTGGAAATCAAAATGCAAACCATTATCATATTTTCTGGGAATTCCCCATTATCAAAGACTATTGGAGTGGGATACATAATGCCCTACAAGACATCTTTAAATGTGAAATACCCTTAGAGAGTAAGACCATATATTTTGGGTATAAACCTCAAGAATGGTTGAAAAGAGATAAATATTTAATGAATGTACTGCTGGTGGCTGGTAAAAAGACCCTTACGAGGAAATGGTTATCACAGGAGAGCCCAACTTTAAATGTATGGATGGAAGTTACAACGGAAATTTACAAAATGGAGAAGATAACAGCATCTGTTAATCATAAGTTGGAACAATTTTATTCATACTGGAAAAAATGGTTTAACTACACAACACCTCATAGGCCTGTTTTTATTCTCACAAGTCAATGAATATGTTGTTAAAAAAAAAAGATCACTCCCTACTCTGTACATAGTTTTCTTCTTTCGATTGTTATTTCTTTCCTCTCCTTTCTATAAGTGTATACCTCAGATAAATGTTACGTGGAGATTTGTGACAAATATAATTCTATGATATATATGTAAGTATCTGAAATACATCTTATGGAAATGTTTGATGATGAAATTCAATAAAAAATAAATTACAAAAAAAAAGAAAATTATGACCGAGAAGGTGCTCAAGAAGCTTAATGGTCTGAGGGTGGATAAATCTCCTGGACCAGAAGGAATGCACACTCAGGTTCTGAAGGAAGTAGCTGGAGAGATTGCAGAGGCATTAACAATGATTTTTCAAGAATCGATAGATTCTGGCATTGTACCGGATGAAAATTGAAAATGTTACTCTGCTATTTAAGAAGGGTGGGAGGCACAGAAAGGAAACTATAGACCTGGTACCCTGACATCAGTGGTTGGGAAGTTGTTGGAATTGATTGTTAGGGATGAAGTTACGGAGTACCTGGAGGCACATGACAAGATAGGCCAAAGCCAGCATGGTTTCCTGAAAGAAAAGTACTACTTGACAAACCTACTGCAATTCTTTGAGGAAATTACTAGCAGGGTAGACAAAGGAGATGCAGTAGACATGGTGTACTTGAATCTTCAGAAGGCCTTTGACAAGGTGTCGCACATGAGGTTGCTCAGCAAGTTAAGAGCTCATGAAATTACAGGGAAGTTACTAGCATGGGTGGAACATTGGCTGATCAGAAGAAAACAGAGTGGGAATAAAGGGATTCTATTCTGGCTGGTTGCCGGTTACCAGTGGAGTTCCACAGGGGTCGGTGTTGGGACCGCTGCTTTTTACAATGTATGTCAATGATTTGGACTACGTATTAATGGATTTGTGGCTAAATTTGCCGATGATACAAAGATAATTGGAGGAGCGGGTAGTGTTGAGGCAACAGAGAGCCTGAAGAGAGACTTCGATAGTTTAGGGGAATGGGCAAAGAAGTGACAAATGAAATATAATGTTGGAAAGTCTATGGTCATGCACTTTGGTGGAAGAAATAAATGGGCAGACTATTATTTAGATGGTGAGAGAATTCAAAATGCAGAGATGCAAAGGGACTTGAGAGTCCTTGTGCAAGATACCCTAAAGATTAATCACCAGGTTGAGTCGGTTGTGAAGAAGGCGAATGCAATGTTGGCATTCATTTTTGGAGGTATAGAATATAAGAGCAGGAATGTGATGTAGAGGTTCTATAAGGCACTCATGAGACCACACTTGCAGTGTGTGTAGTTTTGGGCTCCTTATTTTAGAAAGGATATACTGACAGAGAGGGTTCAGAGAAGATCTACAAGAATGATTCCTGGGGGGGGGTGTCACGTGATGACGTGGGATTGAGATGTGTAAATCCAGCTCTCCTGCAACAAATCAGTAAAGTACCGTTTAAATAAAACAAAGTTAGTAAATATTTTCTGAAAACTAATTATAAACTTTGTACGACTGCTTTACGATATGCCTCCTAAACCGCAGCAAAAGAAGTCTGCTGTTGCGAAGCAGCTGCGAGACGGGAAGAAAAAAGGGCCTACTGCAACGATGGAGCCTCGGACTCAGGTTGGATCTCCTTCGGTAGAACAGGGAGCAATGGCGGTGGTAATGGCTTCTTCGAAGAAGACACCGGAAATGCGCATGCGCAAATTGACACAACGCAAACTACAAGAACCGACAGCCACTGCAATTGAAAATGACTCAGAGTCAGAATTGGATTCTGCAGAGAACGCAGATGAAGAAGAGGAGGAAGAATTGGAAGCGATTGGAAGTAAAGGAGATGATAGAGACATGAGAGAGGCTATATTGCAATTAACGGCTGAATTAAGAAAAGTAAGATAAGAGCTTAGAGATACGAAGATGTGCTATGATAAAGTTATGGCAAGACAGGACAAAATGGATAAGAAGCTTCAGAAGATGGAAAGAGCAATGGGGCATATGAATAATAGAGTGGAAAAAACAGAAAATGATCTGCTTGTCTGGAATTCGGAAAGAAACGGACTTTTGGAGAAAGTGGACATGTTGGAAAATTTTAGTAGACGTAATAATATTAAAATTGTTGGTCTTAAAGAAGGTACGGAGGGAGATAAACCAATAGAATTTTTTCAAAAATGGATCCCGGATGTTTTGCAAATGGAAGAGGAGGTTCGACCAATTGAAATTGAGCGGGCACATAGAGCTTTAAGACCAAAACCAAAAGATGGCCAATATCCACGATCGATTTTAATAAAATTCTTAAGATTTCAAGACAAGGAAAGGATTCTACAGGCAGCTGCTTGAGCTGCCAAAGATAGAAAAGGGCCATTGATAATTAAAGGGAACAAAGTTTTTTTCTACCCTGATATAAGTTACGAACTTTTGAAGAGAAGGAAGAAATTTAATCCAGTGAAAAAAGCCCTTTGGGATCATGGTTATCAATTTACACTGCGTTATCCTGCAACCTTGAAGATTTTTTTGCCTGGTGGTGAAGAATGATTCCTGGAATGAAAGTGTTACTGTATGAGGAACGTCTGGCAGCTCTTGGGCTGTATTCCCTGGAGTTCATGAGAAAGAAATTAGGACAGCCAGAAGGGGCCATGAGAAAGCCTTGGTGGACAGGATTAAGGAAAACCCCAAGGCATTCTACAAGTATGTGAAGAGCAAGAGGATAAGACGTGAGAGAATAGGACCAATCAAGTGTGACAGTGGAAAAGTGTGTATGGAACCGGAGGAGATAGCAGAGGTACTTAATGAGAACTTTGCTTCAGTGTCCACTACGAAGAAGGATTTTGCGATTGTAGGGATGACTTACAGAGGACAGAAAAGCTTAAGCATGAAGATATTAAGAAAGAGGATGTGCTGGAGCTTTTGGAAAGCATCAAGTTGCATAAGTCACTGGATCTGGACAAGATGTACCCCAGGCTACTGTGGGAGGCAAGGGAGGAGATTGCTGAGCCTCTGGCAATGATCCTTGCATCATCAATGGGGACAGGAGAGGTTCCTGAGGATTAGAGGGTTGCAGATGTTGTTCCCTTATTCAAGAAAGGGAGTAGAGATAGCCCAGGAAATTATAGACCAGTGAGTCTTACTTCAGTGGTTGGTAAGTTGATGGAGAGGATCCTGAGAGGCAGGATTTATGAACATTTGGAGAGAAATAATATCATTAGGAATAGTCAGCATGGCTTTGTCAAAGGCAGGTTATGCCTTTGGAGCTTGATTTAATTTTTTGAGGATGTGACTAAGCACATTGATGAAGGTAGAGTAGTAGATGTAGTGTATATGGATTTCAGCAAGGCATTTGACAAGGTACCCCATATAAGGCTTATTGAGAAAGTAAGGAGGCATGGTATCCAAGGAGACATTGCTTTGTGGATCCAGAGCTGGCTTTCCTGCTGCGGGTAAAGAATGGTTGTGGACCAGTTATATTCTGCATGGAGGTTGGTGACCAGTGGTGTGCCTCAGGGATCTGTTCTGGGGCCCTAACTATCAGTCATTTTTATAACTGACCTGGCTGAGGAAGTGGAGGGATGGGTTAGTAAATTTGCTGCTGACACAAAGGTTAGGAGTGTTGTGGGTAGTGTGGAGGGCTGTCAGAGGTTACAGTGGGACATTGATAGGATGCAAAACTGGGCTGAGAAGTGGAAGATGGAGTTCAACCCGGATAAATGTGAAGTGGTTCATTTTGGTAGATCAAATAGGATAGCAGAATATAGTATTAATGGTAAGACTCTTGGCAGTGTGGAGGATCAGAGGGATCTTGGGGTCCGAGTCCATAGGACACTGAGAGCTGCTGCACAGGTTGACTGTGGTTAGGAAAGCAAACAGTGCATTAGCTTTCATCAATCGTGGGATTTAGTTTAAGAGACGAGAGGTAATGCTGCAGCTATATAAGACCCTGGTCAGACCCCACTTGGAGTACTGTGCTCAGTTCTGGTCGCCTCACTATAAGAAGGATGTAGAAACAATAGAAAGGGTGCAGAGGAGATTTACAAGGATGTTGCCTGGTTTGGGGAGCATGCCTTATGAGAATAGGTTGAGTGAACTCGGCCTTTTCTCCTTGGAGCGACGGAGGATGAGAGGTGACCTGATAGAGATGTATAAGATGATGAGAGGCGTTGATCGTGTGGATAGTCAGAGGCTTTTTCCCAGGGCTGAAATGGCAAACATGAGAGGGCATAGTTTTAAGGTGCTTGGAAGTAGGTACAGAGGAGATGTCGGGGTAAGATTTTTATGCAGAGAGTGGTGAGTGTGTGGAATGGGCTGGTGTAGCGGTGGTGGAGGCGGATACAACAGGGTCTTTTAAGAGACTCCTGGATAGGTACACGGAGCTTTGAAAAATAGAGGGCTATGGGTAACCCTGGGTAATTTCTAAGGTAAGGATCTGTTCAGCACAGTTTTGTGGGCCGAAGGGCCTGTATTGTGCTGTAGGTTTGCTATGAGGGGGGATCTCATAGAAACATTCCGAATGTTAAAAGGCCTGAACAGATTAGATCTGGCAAAGTTATTTCCCATGGTAGGGGAGTCTAGAACAAGAGGGCATGCCTTCAGGATTGAAGGACGTCCATTGAGAACTGAGATGCAGAGAAATTACTTTAGTCAGAGGGTGGTAAATCTGTGGAATTTGTTGCTACAAGATGCCGTGGAGGCCAAGTCATTGGGTGTATTTAAGGGAGAGATAGATAAGTTCTTGATTAGCTAGGGCATCAAAGAGTATGGGGTGAAGACAGGCGAGTGGGGATGACTGGAAGAACTGGATCAGCCCATGATTGAATGGTGGAGCAGACTCGACGGGCTGAATGGCCTACTTCTCCTATATCTTATGGTCCTATGGTCTAGGTGAGTGGAAGTTGAGATTTAATCAGAATTATAATCAGACTGACATACGTTGTGATTTTTGTTGTTTTGAGACAGCAGAACAGTCCAACATGTAAAAAAACTGCTATAAGTTACAGAAATAAATATATACAAAATAAGTAAATAGTACAAAAAGAGAAAAAGAGTGAGGTAGGGAAAGAAGCTACACAACAGAGTAATTTTTGTAGTTTGTCTTTGCCCTTCCTTTCCAGTCCTGAAGAAGGGTCTCAGCCCAAAACATTGACTGTTCTTCTCCATGATGTTGCCTTACCTGCTGAGTTCCTCCAGCATTTTCTGTGTGTTGCTAGGGAAAAGCTATTGATGAAACGCAAAGAAAGAGGAAGAGATACATTTTGGCAGAAGAAACGCATTGAGACAAATGATTAGATGGCATAGTTTTAAAGAGTGTTGAGGAACTAGAGATTTGGAGCCTGTACAAATGAATTCTTGAAAGAGGAAGGGTGTGTTGAGAGGTACATTAATGAGGCATGTGGGATATGTTTAAGGCAGAGGTTGATAGCCTACAAAGCTAAATCTTGTGACATAGAGGATGGCAGAGCTTCACTTCCAGATGAGCTCAATGCCTTCTATGCTCCCTTTGACCACCAGAATAGGGAGGAACTATTGTGCACCCCCATGTCTCCCAATGACACTTTGGTCTCAATATCTGAAGATGACGTGTGGACTGTCTTCAAGAGATTGAATCCAAGGAATGCATCCAGGACCGGCTGAGTACTGAAAACCTGTGCCAACCAAGTGGCTAGTGTGTTCATGGAGATCTTCAACGTCTCGCTTCAGCAGTGTGTGTTGCCCACCTGCTTCAAGCAGCCTTCAGTTGTACTAGTGCCCAAGAAGAGTGTGGTAACCTGTCTAAATGACTAACGCCCAGTGGCACTTACTATCAGTGATAAAGTGTTTTAGTGTTGAAGCATCTCAGCTCCTGTCTGATTGTTGATTTGGATCCGTTCCAATTTGCCTACCGAAACAACAGGTCTACAGCAGATGCCATCTTGTTGATCCTTCACAAAACCCTGGAACATCTGGACAGCAAAGATGCATACATCAGGATGCTCTTTATTGATTGCAGCTCGGTATTTAACACCATTATCCCCTCAAAACTAATCAGTAAACTTGAAGAACTGGACTCCAATACCCCTTGTGCAATTGGATCCTGGATTTCCTCACTTGTAAACCCCAGTCAGTTCTGATAGCAAATAAAATCTCCTCCACAATCTCTATCAGCACAGGAGCATCGCAGGAATGTGTACTTAGCCTCCTGCTCTACTCACTTTACACCTACGACTGTGTGGCTACGTACAGCTGCAACACCATATACAAGTTTGCTGATGACACCACTGTCGTGGGCTGTATCAAAGTTGGTGATGAATCAGCATACAGGAGGGAGATTGAATACTTGGCTGAGTGGTGTAATAACAGCAAATTCTCATTCAATGTTAATAAGACCAAGGAACTGATTGTAGACTTCAGAAGATGGAAAGCCCAGAGGTCCATGAGCCAGTAATTGTTGGAGGATCCAATGTGGAGAGGGTCAATAACTTTAAACTCCTGGGTGTTGCTATTTCAGATGATCTTTACTGGACCCATCATATAAATATTATCGCAAAGAAAGCACGACAGCACGTCTACTTCCTTGGGAGTCTGTGGAGATTTGGCATGTCATCAAAAACCTTGGCAAACTTCTATAGATGTGTGGTGGAAAGTGTGCTGACTGGCTGCGTTACGGCCTGGTACGGGAACACCAATGCCTCTGAGCAGAAAATCCTACAAAAGGTAGTGGATTTAGCCCAGTACACCATGGGTAAAACCCTCCCAACTATTGAGCACATCTACATGAAATGTTGCCGTGGAAAAGCAGCATCCATCATCAAAGATTCTCAGCACCCAGGCCATGCTCTTTTCTCTCTGCTGCCACCAGGTAGAAGGTAGAAGTGTCTCAGGACCCACACAACCGGGTTCAAGGACAGTTACTACCCTTCAATCATCAGGCTCTTGAAGAAAGGTGAATAGCTACACTCATTTAAGGACTCCATTAAATTGTTGTTTAATGCTCATTGCTATTTATTTATAGCTGTATTTGCATAGTTTGTTTACAGTTAACAGTTCCTGTTTACAGTTACTGTTCTATAGATTTGCTAAGTATGCACGTAGTAAAAGAATCTTAGGGTTGTATGTGGTGACAGAATGTTAAAAATACACTTGGACTAAGATGTTAACTGTCCTGTGCTATCACCAGTGGGATCATCAGTTGATCTGCCACCTGTCTTCAGGAGTTTCGGCCTACTTATGATCAAGACTCCCTCGAGGTGGTGGGCCAGCAGTGCTAAAGCACCACCTCCCACTGGTGAGCTTAAAAACTTGGCATCTGCCTCTATCAGTCACTTCCATCCAACAGATAGTCTGCTCTTCAGGTGTCTATGCAACTACTGAAGGGTTTGCACTGTATACACTGTCTGACTATCTGCCTCTCTGGACATACTTGGTCCACACCCGTGCTGATCCTTTCTCTGCTGCCTCAGCTACAGCCCTGCTGGTTGACTTGATCTCTCTTCTAGTGAAGCCAAGGTCACGCAGCCACTTCTGGAAAGGGAACACAATAAACCCACGGCAGCCTACTTCAAATTGATAGCATGAGACCTTCCACCCTCTGTCTCTGCACTCTGATCTTAATTCTGCATACTTGGTTAACTTGCGCTCATGGGCTTCATCGATGTTGTCTTCCCAGGGGACTGTGAATTCACCAACAACCACTTCTCTACTGGTGTCAGACCATATGATTATATCTGGACGCAATGTGGTGAAAGCTATTTGCTTCGGGAAACTGCCTTTCCCGTCCAGGTCAGCCTTGACACACCAATCATTGGCTGAAGAAAGTATGCTTGATTGCGGGCCTGTGCTGTACACCCTTGACTTGGAGCCTTCTTTCACAAACGATCTGCGATGTTCTGTGCAGCATGGGGCATGAGATAAGTTGTGCTGCAGTACTCTCTGCTCAACCGCTTCTGTTACAACTTTGAGAACGTTGTTATGTCTCCAAGTGTACATGCCACTGGAAAGATTGACTCTGCATACACTCAAAATATGTCGAAGTGTTCCCTTCTCACCACAAGCAGCACACCTGTCTGTCTTATCTTCATACCAGGTGCTGAGGTTGGCAGGTGTTGGGAGCAGATTGTACACTGCTCTGCATAGAAAAGAAATGCGGAGCGGTTCCATCTGCCACAGAGCATTCCAAGATAGATGTCGTTGTTCTACACTTTCCCACCAGGTCCAGGCCCCTTGTTTGGCTAGGCCAGCTGTTTTAGCTAACCTCCTCTTCTACCTCTCATACTTCTTGTGTTACAAGCTCACAGCGCTCCTTACCTATAGAAGATGACCACCACTTGTGGGTTGTCCACCCAAGTCCCTAGTGGCCTAGCTGGATAGCCCCAACTGTCTCCTTGTGCTTCAATCTAGACTCTGCCTTATTAACTGCCACATGGGCTGACCACTTCCTGCCTGATCTCACATCCGGCTGGATGTTCTTGATGACAGGTATATGGAGGAATCTAAGGTGGGAGCTTATATGGGAGGCAGGGTTTGAGGGTCGGCACAACATTGTGGGCCGAAGGGCCTGTACTGTGCTGTAGTATTCTATGTTCTCTATGTTCTATGACAGGGTCTTTTGAGTCTCGAAGTATCAAGAATGATCTTACCTTGGCAACCTTGACCTCTTCAACAAAGGATTGCACTGGGATAGTAAGCTTTGTCTGGCTACTGTGGATTGCAACATTGGTGAGGCTGCTCGGTACTCCAAGCCACTTCTTCACATACTTGTTGATCTTCCATTCCATTGCCTCAACATGGGACATTGCCACTTCATAGACAGTTAGTGGCCACATTATCCATGGCATCAGTCCGTATTGCAAGCACCACAACTTCAACTTGCCAGACAAGTCACACTTGTCAACAGACATCAGACCTCTGCTGATCTGTCCTCCTGTCTCTTGAGCCCTCTTGGTGTCTCTCAGCTCCTCTGTGTACCATTGCTCAGAGTACATGTATGTACTCTGATAATAAATTTTACTTTGAGCTTTGAACTTTAGATTCTTGATTAGTCAGGCCATGATGGGATATGGGGAGAAGGCAGGAGACTGGGGCTGAGAGGGAAATGGATCAGCCATCATGAAATGGTGGAGTAGACGCGATGGGCCAAATGGCCTAATTCTGCTCCTATATCTTACGGCCTTTTGGGATCCTGGAATTCATAAACAGAGTGAGTAATTTTTTGTCGAACAGTCTTGTTGGGCCACAATTAAAGTATTGAACCCAGGTCAAAGTGTATAACACAGCTGTTTTACCATCTCTGCTTTATTCAGCTGAAACAATGACACTGTATTGGAAGCACATCAAGAAATTGACCAAGACACAACTCAGGCATTTACGCCAAATATTACACATCAAGTGGCAAGAGAGGGTACCAGACGTGGAGGTGCTCAAACATGCTGGGACAGTCAGCGTAGAATTGCTCATTACAACTTCTCAGCTGCGTTGGACTGGTCATGTCACAAGAATGAGTGATGATTTACCCAAAGCTGTTTTCTCTGGTGAGCTACATGAAGGAAAGAGGAAGCACAGAGGTCAGAATCTGTGCTACAGAGACGTGCTCAAGCACCATATGAAAAACACTGATGTGAATGCCAACACCTGGGAGGAAGTTGCTCTGGACAGAAGAAGTTGGCACTGCATTGTCAAGAAGTCAATCCCAGCTATCGAGGAGAAAAGGCAGAATAAATATGAAGCAGGTCATGAACGCAGACATTCGGTGCTAGACCAGTCAAATCACAAATACAACCAATGTGGGAGACAGCGCTGATCCAATGCTGGTCTTGTGGCCCATAAACGTGCCTGCAGAGACTAAACTCTCAGCACAGTCAACATCGAAATCGATGGACAACCGAAGGAAAGAATCTCATTCTGATCGCTAGACTTTGAGAAGAATATGCAGGCTAGAGGGAGTGCAGAAAAGATTTGCCAGAATGGTTTTAGGGATGAGAAATTTCAATTCCCAACTGAGGACAGGATATTTTTGTTTCCTTGGCTGGAGGTGCACATGCTCATTATAGGGTAAAGGCAGGTCATCCATTCCATTTACTGAGTGGCTCAAGGATGCAAGGGGTATGTAAAGAGAAACTTTCTTACTCTGAAACATTTTTTGAAATAGAATTCAACGTCTGTAACCTGCATGCAGTATAACTTGAAGAACTTAGGGAAAAGAGCAGTGGAATGTGATCAATAGGATTGCTTTGCTAAGAGCCAACATAAGCCCGATTGAGGAAAGGCTTGATTTTAAAGTTCTCCATTGTGATTTAAAATCCCTCCTTAGCATTGCCACACACCCATCGCTCTTCCATTCTTTCCCACAGTCCATGCAATTGTGTTCTTCCAGTTTTTGCCTCTTAACCATCCCTGGTCTTGATTGCTCCATGCTTAGTTGTACCTTCATCACCCAAGGCACTTGGCTTAGGATTCCCTCTCCAAACTTAGTTACTTCTCTGCCACCCTTTCCTTCTTTAAAATCTCTTTGAACACAATTTTGATCATACTGTATGTCATACCTTCTTACATGGCTCAGTGTCTGATACCATGCAGTGAAGTGCCTTGAGGTGTTTTACTACATAAAGGTATTGCATAAGTGTAAAATGTTGATGTTTCATAAAATCAGTGTTAGTCTGGGTCAGCTGCCCTAATATTATGACTGGGAATCTGTGCTGTTCCAAGGTCAGTTTTGCTTTCCTGAACTGTAGTCTCCAAAACTGAACATGTACTTTAAACGCCATAAATTCACAGGTGCAAGAAGCTTATGGAGGAGAAAAACAAAACTGAATTAACTTTATTACTTACATCCTTAATTATACATGAGGAGTAAACATCTTTATGTTACATCTCTGTCTAAATCAGAAACGGGTTTAGTATCACCGGCATGTGACGTGAAATTTGTTAACTTAGCAAATGTGCAATGTGCAATTTATAGTAAATTATAATAAATAGTATGTACAGCAGGACGGTCAATATAACATAGAAATACATTTGTATCAGCATGACTTAATCAATCTGATGGCCTGGTGGAAAAAGCTGTTCAGGAGGAGCCTGTTGGTCCTGGCTTTTACACTGCGGTACCATTTCCCGGCTGGTAGCAGCTGGAACAGTTTGTGGTTGGGGTGACTTGAGTCCCCAATGATCCTTTGGGCCCTTTTTACACACCTGTCTTTGTAAATGTCCCGAATAGTGGGAAGTTCACAACTACAGATGTGCTGGGCTGTCCGCACCACTCTCTGCAGAGTCCTGTCATTGAGAGAAGTACAGTTCCCATACCGGGCAGTGATGCAGCCAGTCAGTATGCTCTCAATTATGCTCCTGTAGGAAGTTCTTAGGATTTGGGGGCCCATACCAAACCGTCTGAGGTGAAAGAGGTGCTGTTGTGCCTTTTTTCATTACACAGCCGGTATGTACAGACCAAGTGAGATCCTCAGTGATGTTTTTGCCGAGGAACTTAAAGCTGTTCACCCTCTCAACCCCAGATCCATTGATGTCAATAGGGGTTAGCCTGTCTCCATTCCTTCTGTAGTCCATAACCAGCTCCTTTGTTTTTGTAACATTGAGTGAAAGGTTGTTTTCTTGACATCACTGTGTCAGGGTGATGACTTCTCTGTAGGCTGCCTCGTTATTATTTGAGATTAGGCCAATCGATGTAGTATTATTAGCAAATTTAATTAGCGGATTGGAGCTGTGGGTGACGACACAGTCATGGGTATATAGAGAGTAAAGGAGGGGGCTTAAAACACAGCCCTGCGGGGCTCCTGTGTTGAGGGTCAGAGGGGCAGAGGTGAGGGAGTCCACTCTTACCACCTGCTGGTGATCTGACAGGAAGTCCAGGATCCAGCTGCACGAGGCAGGGTGAAGGCTGAGGTCTCTGAGCTTCTTGTCAAGCCTGGGGGGAACTATGGTGTTGAATGCTGAACTGTAGTGCAAGAACAGCATGTTCACATAAGCATCCTTCTTCTCCAGACGTGTAAGGACAGTGTGTAGAGCAGTGGCTATTGTGTCTTCTGTCGATGGGTTGTGTCGGTAGGTTAATTGTAGGGGGTCCAGTTTGGGTGGTATCATGCTGCAGATGTAGTCCTTGACCAGCCTCTCAAAGCATTTGCTTATTAGATTAGATTCAACTTTATTGTCATTGTGCTGAGTGCAGATACAAAGCCAACGAAATGCAATTAGCATCTGACCAGGAAGTGCAAAAGAATAGTACTATTTACAAAATAACTGCGAATAAAAAGTAAGTGCTACAGCATACAAATATAAAAGTATGCCTTGAGATATAATATAAAAGCAGCCTTGAGACAGTCCAATATGAGTGCATTACTGCTTAGCGCTGTGATGTGAAGTTCAGCAGGGTCACAGCCTCAGGGAAGAAGCTCTTCCTGTGCTTGCTGGTGCGGGAGCGGAGGCTCCTGTAACGCCTACCAGACGGGAGGAGAGTAAAAAGTCCATGGTTAGGGTGAGATGCATACCTGATAATGTTTTTCACCCTTCCCAGGCAGCGCTTATGGTAGATGTTCTCAATGGTGGGCAATTGGGTGCCAATAATCCGCTGGGCAGTTTTCACCACCCGCTGGAGTGCTTTGCGGTCCAAAGGTGAGTGTGACAGTACACTTGTTCAGACATATTTCCTTGGTCTTTTTGAGTACAGGAACAATGGTGGATGTTTTGAAGCTGGAGGGCACTCTACACTGGGAGAGGGAGAGATTAAAAATGTCTGTAAACACACCTGCCCATTGTGCTGCGCACACTCTGAGATCCCCCCTGGGATGCTGTCCCATCCCGCAGCCTTGCGACTGTCCACCCATTGGAAATACTTCTTACATTATAATGCATTAAATTAAGATGTTGAACCATACCCCAATGTCCATCACTGTTGGTAATATAACATAAAAGTAACACAGATTATTTTTCAACTGGCCATTGCTGTCACAAGCAGCACAGTCTGGGAAACTACAAACACACAATCACTGACTCATCACCGACCCTTTGAGTGTCACTCCTCATTGGACGTCGGGCTGGCACACCAGTGTGGGCAAAGGCGGGTGGACCCTCCCAGGCTCAGCGAGCTGTCCGTGTGTTCCAGAGATGGAGTTCCGTGCGGTAGGAGGAATGAGGTTAGATGACCTCTGGGTTCATGAATTGGGTGGGATTGGAGTTCCAGGCCTAGTGATCGGGGTGCCATCATCAGTGAGTCTGGAGTTCAAGGCTTGGCGTTCAGAAATTGGTGGTTCCTGGGGCTGATGCTGAGAATCGAGGCCTGAGGGTTGAATTGAAGGTCTGGAAGGCCCTTTGGTGGCAGCACTAGGATCTGTGAACCTCTGAGGTAGTCACAGGTTCAATGTCTGCATGTACGAGTCAGAATCCAAGTCTGCTGGTGTGATGGTTGTTATTGAAAGCAACTCATTTCACTGTATGTTTCGATGTACAAGTGATAAATAAACTTGAATCTTGGAAACATAAAATCACTCTTCATATTCAATGCCAGGGAACTTGAACCTGTAATTATTTTGATCTTGTTCGGTGCCATTTGATCAAATAATGGGAGTTTCAGCTATGTATTATTTCCAGTGCAACAGAAATGGAAAATGTTGGAAAACTCCCAGCTTTCTTGTCAGAAGTTAATGTTTCGGTTCAATGACCTTTCATTAGAGCTGGAAGTTGTTAAAGGTGAAACGCCTTTAAATTGGTGCAAAGCTGGAAACATTGAAGAGGACAAAAGGGAAATGAAAAGCCTACAATTGGGTGGAAGTGCTGAGAAATTAAAAGGCAAAAGGGATGTTGGTACAAGAATGGCAATAGGCTTATAAACCATGGAAATATGAGGCCAATGTGGCTATCAGTGACCATAGCTGACTTACAATGAGTGGGAACATGGAAATTTTGGTATAGAAGAGGAGTAGCCCATGAGTTGGAGGATGAGGAAAGACAAGGAGATCAGTGAAGGATGGACTATTCCATCAGCCAGTACACTGATGGCTAACAGACAATGGTTCCCTTTCAGAGCACCGAGACGTTCTTTAATATGAAAGAATCAATCTGTTTCTTTCTTCATAGGTAGACCTAAAGTTAGTGGGTGTTTCCAGCATTTTCTTTTTTCAGTTCTGTTTGAAATGGTGGCTTCAAATTATTCTTAGCACTACGACAGAGAATTGAATTTTCCCCAAGTGAAATGCCATTACGACTATTTCTGTGATATTCATTTCATTTTGGAAATGAGGCTGGATACTTTAGATCTGATCTACCTGTTGTGAATTCCATGTAAGACATGCATGGGATGATGAACTACTCCTTTCGGAGATTGTAGGGATCCTAGAGCAAGTTGTCCCAGGACCCACCCCTGCTGAACACTACCAGGATGACTAGGTTTCACAGTGCAGCACTGGACTGATATCCCTGTAATATATGTCCGAAATTTACCTCTTAGCGTTATCTTACCCCTGATTTCAAAGATCAAACTTCAGCGTACATATATGTCATCATACACAAACTTGAGATTTGTTTTCTTCTGGGCATATATGGTAAGTCAACGAAACACAATGCCAACAGGATGGACAAACAACCAGTGTGCAAAGGACACCTAAATATGCAAATATGAAATAGAAGATGGCATAAATAAGCAATAAATATCAAGAACGTGAGATGAAAAGTCTTTGAATGTGACTCCATATGTTGTGGGAACAATTCAGTGATGGGCAAGTGAAGTTATCCCGTCTGGCTCAAGAGCCTAATAACTGTTCATGAACCTGGTGGTGTGGTCTTGAAGCTCCAGTACCTCTTCCCGGTGGCTGCAGTGAGAAGAGATCATGGCCTGGGTGGTGGATGTCCCTGATAATGGATGCTGCTTTCTTGCGACAGCACTTCATATATTGTAGATGTGCTCAATGGTGGGGAGGCTTTACCCATGATGGACTGGACTGTATACTGGCTTTTCTGTTCAAGAGAACTGGTGTTTCCATACCAGGTGCGATGCAACCAGTCAATAGACTCTCGAACGCACATCTGTAGAAGCTTGTTTTAGATGTCATGCTGAATCTTCGCAAACTTCCAAGGAAGTTGAGATGTTGCCGTGCATTTGTTGTAATTGCAAATATGTGCTGGGCCCAGGACGGTTCTCTGAAATGATTTAAGAAATTTAAAGACAGATCCACTGATATGATAATGCCAAGGGTTCAAAGTTGCTGACCCTCTCCACCTCTGATCCTCCTGGCTCATGGACCTCAGGCTTCCTCCTCCCAAAGCCAGCAATCAGCTCCTTGGTCTTGCTGACCTTGAGTGAGAGTTTGTTGTTGCGGCACCACTCAGCCAGGTTTCAATCTACCTTCTATATGCTGATTTGTCACCACCTTTGACTTGGCCAACGTCAACGGCGTCCTCAGCAAACTTAAATATTGCATTGGAGCTGTGCTTAGCCTTGAAGACTGTTGTCAATAAGGAGCATCCTGATGTATGCGCCTTTGCTGTCCAGATGTTCCAAGGTTGAGTGAACAGCCAATGAACTGGTATCTGCTGCAGACCTGATCCAAATCATTACTCGGGCAGGAGTTAATATGTTTTATCACCAACCCCTAAAAACACAGTGGATGTAAACGCTACTGGACAATAGTCATTGAGGCAGGTTACCACACTCTTCTTAGGCACTGGTGTAATTAAAGCCTGCTTGAAGCCGGTGCTTACCTCAGATCGCCGAAGTGGCTGGTGGCGCAGTGAGATCGGTGCTGGGCTTGAGAACGGAGGTTCCCGAGTTCGATCCAGTGACAGACCTCCCCCGTGTGCACTCTCCATCCACGCCGGGTTGATGTCGAGCTCGCAACTCGACCTCGTAAAAAAAAACACTGCCACCTCCAGTTTAAATTCCCACGTGGAGTATTGTGGAGGATCAAATGCCACCTCCCCCCAAATTTCACCTACCACCTGGTGTTTCTCTCTCCCTTCCCCAGAAAAAAAAAGATACTGGTAAACACTCCAGCCAATTGATCGGCACAGATCTTTAGTGCTCAACCAGGTGCCCCATCTGGGCCGGATGCTTTCCATGGGTTCCCTCCTGAAGGATGCTCTCACTTCAGTCTCAGAGACTGACATCACAGGGTCATTGGGGGGTTGTGGGAGTGCATGAAGTTTCCTCCGTTTTGAAGGCCAAAGCGAATATTAAAGCCATTGAGCTCATCGGGAGCGGAACTTTGCAACTTTGATGTGTGTTGCTTGAATTTCCAGTATCTGCAGAATTCCTCGTGTTTGCGTGTCCCTCGTGTTTGCGTGTCACCCATGTTGCTTGGTTTCACTTTGTAAGAGGTAATTCATTCAAGCCCTGTCACAGCTGCTGAACATCCCTCAGTGACTCAAGTTTGGTCTAGAATTGCCATTTCACATGTGGGATGGCTTTCCAGAAATCGTCCCTGGACCCTTGTATCTTACTTGGTCACCAGACGTGAGTGCTACTGATCTGGCCTTCAGCAGATTATGGATCTCATGGTTTTTCCAGGGCTTCTGTTTGGGGAAGACTCTGAATGGTTTTATGGGGGACACACTCGTCCACAACTATTTTAATTTACATAGCAAGAACTCTTACGCCATAACCCCTGACCCTCCTGACACTCTACTCCAGATGCCCCAAGCTCCCAAGGCTCAAACTCAACTTCTGACCACTTGTCCTAATGTCAAGTCTCTGTGCAAACTCTCCATGTGTCATACTTGTTCGATCTCCTCCACACTTGACTCTCAATCCAGACATTGGATCTGATTTTTCAGTTATATTCTCTCCAGGTCTATCAGTCTGACTACAGGCCTGCTCACTTCCTGAACCCTGGGACCCAAATGCAAATCACACAACCCTCTTCCTGAACTTCTGGGCCAGATCTTTGGTGTCAGGCCTGGTTCACTCATATCCTTCAAGGAAGGAAATCTGCTGCCATTATCTTATGTGGGACTCTAGCACTGCAATTAGCTCCAAAAATGTCTTTTGAAAAGTCCTAGCAAATCTTCTGCTTGGGGGTGATGAGGGATGGGCGATAAATGGTGGCCTTGCCAACAATATCCACGTCCCCCAAAAAATACACTGGCTGTTAATTACAATCTTTTTACTTAATTATTTTTCTGCAGATATCATACCGCAGTATGTTGACATCTAATTAACACCAATGAGGACTGGTACATCCAGTTGAATTTAGTGTAATTATTTGACACAGTCTGCTTTAAGTGGAGATATTGTTTCAGAAAACATTCACATGAATTCTCTATAGATTTTTGAATTTCCAACATTTCAGCAGGTTGTGGTCAATTGCTGGTAGGAAGGAACCTGTTATATTCATGTCATGTCATGGGAAGTATTGAGAATTTCTGATTTAGCTCAGTAACCAGAGGTTGCACAAGATAGAATGAGAATGCTGATTCACTTTCACAGGAAATGAGTCAGAACAAGTTCAACTGACCAAGAATAGGTGAATTAAAAAAAAGTCATTATGGATTTATTAAAGACATATTGTGTCTTATTAATTTGAGTTTTTTGATAGGACAGCAAATGAGAAATGTTGCCTGCATGAGCATTCAAAAGAGTGACTTCGGTAAGAATAAGCAAACTGTTTCAGAGGGAGAGAATTCAATAGTGTGTCGATAAAAAAGGGTCCAAGTTGGGAAGAGTGAGAGGTCTAAATTAAGGGCAGCATTTCTCAATGCAAAAAGCCTTTGTAACAAGATGACTGAATTCATACCATAAAAAGAGATAAGTGGATTTGAATAGGAGCTAAACGTTCCCCTCAATTTGAAATGCTGGGATCAAGCATCACAACCACATTGTGGACCTCTTTTGTAATAAGATAATGCTGGAGGGCTTTTAAGCAACTTAGAATTTGGGAACGAGATGGTAAAGAGGTTTATTCCCGAGATTATATTCCAGAAAAACAGCAAAATTTCAGCGGTGGATGTGATCATCTGGTCTGAAGACAATGCTTACTGCTTGGAAAAACGGGGGTGGGGGGGAGCACTTTTGGGAGGGGTGTGGTGGATAGCCCTGAAAAATGTAAGATAAAGTAGGGACATAGGTCAATAATAAACAAACTCAGAGATCAGAAAGTAGAATCACAATGAACAGAAACAGGAAAGGTAAAGAAGGTGACATGAGTTGGGGTACTTCATCGGCTTTATACAGTGACTGCTCATGTAACATTGGACAGAGAATTAATTAAGAAATAAGAAAAGCTTGTAACAAAGGGGACATTAGGGCACTTTAATCTGAAGTAATGAGGCAGTCAAGAGGATAAATTCATAGGATGTATATGAGACAGTTTCCTAGAATTTAACCAAGCAAGGAACAGGTTAGTTTAGATCTTATTGTGCATAAAACGATTGGTGTTAATTAGTAATCTCTTAAGAAAGGTCCTCCGGGGAAAAATGTGATCATAATATCCTTGAGTTCCATGTTGAGTTTGGTACTGCATTCGAAAATCCATAATTAAAGTCCAAAACTTAAATAAAGCCGATTAAAGAGGAATGAAGAGAGCTGGATAAGTTGGATTAGGGAAAAGCACGACACTAAGAGAGCAATTACACACAATCAAAGAAATATGTGAAATTCTCAGCTAATTTATAAGTGATTTTGAATTAAATACTACAAGGAAATAAGGTACCATTTAATGTTAACCAAAAAGTGTCTTCCTGTATTTGGATGAAAGAAATGTTGATTATTGATTAATTGTATATTGATTAATCAGACTGACAATTTATTGGTTATTAATTTATTATTGACACCTGTATCGATGCAGTGAAAAACTTTGTTTTGCAAGCTATTCATATAGACGACATTCAAACTTAAAGTTATTGAGTTATTACAAAGGGAAAAACAATAATACAGAATAATAATGTTAAAAGTACAGTTAGCATGAAGATCTCACTCTTGTGAGATCAAGAGTTCGGCTTTATTGTACAAGATTTACATTCAAGAATCTTGTATCGGGGACAGAAACTGTTCTTGATCATGGGCAGTGCGTATTTTCAGACTTTTGTATCTTCTGTCCAATGGAAAGACCATAAGATAAAGGAGCAGAATTAGGCCATTTGGCCCATTGAGTCCACTTCACCATTTCATCATGGCTGATCCAGTTTTCCTCTCAGCCCCAATCTCCTGCCTTCCCCCCCATATCCCTTCATGCCCTGACCAATCAAGAATCTATCAACCTCTGCATTAAATATACATAAAGACTTGGCCTCCATAGCTGCCTGTGGCAAAGAATTCTGCTGTTTCACCAGTCTGGCTAAAGCAATTTCTCCATTCTAAAAGGACATCCCTCTATTTTGAGGTTGTGTCCTGTGGTCTTAGACAACCCCACCATAGGAAACATCCCCTCTACATCCACTCTATAAAGGACTTTCACCATTCAATTAGGTAATCCCTCATTCTTCTGAATTCCAGTGAATACAGGCCCAGAGCCATCAAGTGGTCTTCATACGACAAGCCATTCAATTCTAGATTCACTTTTGTGAACCTCCTTTGAACCCTCACCAGTTTCAGCATATCCTTTCTAACATAAGGGGCCCAAAACTGCTCACAATACTCCAAGTGAGGCCTCACCAGTGCTTTATAAAGTCTCAACATTACATCCTTGCTTTTATATTCTAGTCCTCTCGAATCCATAGAGTGGAAGTTGGTTTTCCTGATTAATCAAGCTGAGTCCAGATCCTACTGCAAATTTCTGGAGTTTTTGGCAAAACCTGTAATAGTGAATATAATTTAATGACAGGAAATGGGGACGTGTCGAATTTCCCTAGCGTTCTGAGGAAGCACAGGCATTGGTGAGCTTTCTTGGCCATATCGTCCATGTGGTTGGATTAGGAGAGTATATTGGTGATGTTTACACTGCGGAACCTGAAGCTCTCAACCATCTCCACCATAGCACCATAGAGGGGCACGTATTTTGCCCCACTTCCTGAAGTCAATGTCCAGCTCTTTTGTTTTGCTGACATAATGCAAGGGTCAAGATGCTTTCAGATGCTGTTGCTGAGAGATAACAAGTGTATGAGAATGAGGGCCCAAGAATAAATCTGTGGGGAAACAGCAAAGATAATGATGCTGAAGCTGGAAGAGAGGCAGCTGCTGGTGATCTGATAGATAAGGATGGAACCATGTAAGTGTGCATTCCCTTGGTGGTGGAGAGGTCATCAGGAAGGACGTTGTATTGAAGATAAGAGGGAAGGAGGAGGAAGAAGACTTTCTCACAGTACCAATTTACTTTTGGTGATTGCTGCCTTTTATGTACAACTAGTACAGCCACAATTCTTCTTATCTTGTTCTTGTGGCAAGCCGTACCTGTGAAGTGTGGCTTTACAGGCCCTCCCCATTTCCTGTGAACTGTCCATTGCCAAATGGAAATGCAGCTGAAAACTGTGTTATCTCATGGCAGAAGATCCGTTCACCCCTGTATTAGTTGGTAAATTCATCCCGCCAGACTCAAAAATGCTAACTTGCATGCACGGGCTGCACATAATTTGGGGGGGGGGGGTGGTGGTGGGGAGGAATTTAAAGTGCAAATATACTAAATTACAAAGTAAATCACTGTGGAAGTAGTTGGACCAGGTCCATGGCAATAATGGTGTTGAAGAAACCCAGGCTGTTGTACAAAGACCTGCCTTGCTTTGTGATCCTTGAAGGTTACAACTCTAATCTCATTGACTGTAATAGTCATTCAGTGATATGTCCCTGGTTGACTGTTAGAGTTGACTGTACAGTTTTTATTCAGAGCTCATGATAAAGAACTGCCATTCAATATGTCCATTATGTCTACTTTCTGACAATGATTTCTGCAGTGATGTTGAGTTTCCTTTTAAATATTAATATAGCCCATTTGTGGCCCATTAATTAAATACCATCAGATGAACAGTATGTTTCTATTTTTGGCTTCAGCTACTTCACAGAGGTCAACGGTGCTGAAAAAATTCAGTCACTAATGCAATACATATAAAGAACCTGGATTAGATTACCTAGTCTTATCGGAGAGAGTGTTCTGTTGTGAAGAAATTGTTTCTGTGTAGATTGACACTCCCTTTGGGTTCTGGTGTTCTGCTTTTGATGAGACCAAGCTATCAACAGTATTAATGTGCATCATGACCTATGATATCATAACTGCAATGGCTGAGTTTGCATCCTTAGTGTTGGTACCAAAATAACTCAAGCCCCTAATGGGCAACTGATGAGCAATGTTAGCTACTCTGTTCTTCTGCCATTGATTCTATTTGGTATTCATTGCCTGCTTCACAGTAGAGTTCGTCTTCTTCTTGGGCTTTTAGCTTCCAGTGGAGCATAGGCCTTTGATAACCTCCCAACTCCACAGTCCAAAGTCGATGGTATGATTGCAGTTTATCAATATTTCTGTAATCTATTGTATGGATTACCCATCTCCATCTCTCACAACAGGGATGTAAGGTTGGACTTTGAGGGACCCCAATAAAGTTGGCAGGAGACAACGCTTTGAGCAAATTAGATCATCACATTGTGCATGTAGGCTAAGGAGAGTCAACGACATTCAGTAATTAACACACATAGAAGGTTTTAATCCAGCGCAAAATCAATTTTTTAAACTTTCAAATGAAAATAGACAAGATACTACAGCTATGGATCATTGCCAATGCAGTAAGTAATGTGTACCAGAAGCCACAGTTACCAAAGAAAAATATATTTGAATATTAGAAATGTTTGAGTGGATATGCAACTACAATGTTGAGGTATAAGTGTCCATTTGTAAAGAAAAAAGACCATAAGACATAGAAGCAGAATTAGGCTATTTGGCCCATCAAGTCTGCTCTGCCGTTCCACCATGGCTGATTTATTATTCCGCTGAACCCCATCCTTCTGCTTTTCTCCGTAACTTTTTAACCTTACGAATCAAGAACCTATGAAACTCTGCTATGTATATACCCAACGACTTGGCCTCTGCAACTGTCTGTAACAATGGATTCGATAGATTCCCCACCCTCTGGCTAAAGAAATGCCTGTTCCAATTGTGCATGGACAGTTGTGGGTTCAGCAGATGCAAAGCAGATTGCAACATAGAAAAGGTGTAAGTAATTGTGATGACAAGAGAGCTGGAGATATTATTGCTGGTTGTTTCTAGGATGGTCCAGTTGATGTCTCAGGTTTTCCTGATCTTACAATAGTTTGATGTTATTGTAGTAGTTATTCTAAAAAGGCAATAAATTGATTTCTGGCAATGAAAGACGACCATATGACTTAGGCCAGAAGCTCTGAAAAATGAGCGTTTGCTACTTTGCAATATGTACATGGGAATTTAGGTGTAATACTTCAAACAATGCAGAAAGGGATCTCGTAAATTACTTACAGAGATGGTCAAGGAAAAGCCATTCATGTTCACAACGTATACATTGACAAAGAGAGAGAAAATCTGCTCTGAGTGAAAAGGTTTAATTGATTCCTATTCGATAGCCTTTTATCCCATTAGCTGTTCTTAGTCCTAAACTGACAATACTGAATGCAGCAGTGGGCCATTTCCTTAAACAGATTTCAGGAATGAAAGCAGATCTTCACACTGAAAATGTGATATTCCACGTACAGCAATGGAGACCACAGAATGATTTACACAAAATCCTGGAGGAACTCAGCAGGTAAGGCAGCATCCATGGAAATGAACAGTCAACATTTCAGGCCAAGACCCTTCTCAGGTCCTGAAAACTTTGCTGACTGACCTGCTGAGTTCTTCCAGCATTTTGTATATTTTGATTTGGATTTTCAGCATCTTTCAGCAGAATTTCTTGTTTAACAAAATAATTTGTTTCAAAATACCTCCTGTACCTAATAAAATGGCCAGAGAGTATGTTTCTGGTCTTCTGCTGTAGCTGTTCGCTTCAAAGGCTAATATGTTGTGCATTCAGAAATGCTCTTTTACGCAGCACTGTTGTAACAGGTGGTTATTTGAGTTATTGTCACCTTCCTGTCAGCTTGAACTGGTCTGGCCATTTTCCTCCAGCCTCCCTCATTAACAGGGTGTTTTCATCCACAGAACTGCCGCTCACTGAATGCCTTTTTTGTTTTTTGCACCTTTCTCTACAAATTCTAGACAATGTTGTGTGTGAAAATCCCTTTACTCCCTGTATACCAATGACTGTGTCATCACCCACAGCTCCAATCTGCTAGTTAAATTTGCTGACAACACTACACTGATTGGCCTAATTTCAAATAATAATGAGGCAGCCTACAGAGAAGTAGTCATCACCCTGACACAGTGGTGTCAAGAAAACTATCTCTCCCTCAATGTTGCAAAAACAAAGAAGCTGGCTGTGGACTGCAGGAGGAATGGAGACAGACTAGCCCCAATTGACATCACTGGATCTGGGGTTGAGAGGGTGAACAACTTTAAGTTCCTCAGCATAAACATCACCGAGGATCTCACGTAGTCACGTAGCGGCTGTGTGGGGAAAAAGGCACAACAGCACCTCTTTTACCTCAGATGGTTGAAGAAGCTTGGTGTGAGCCCCCAGATCCGAAGAACTTTCTATAGGGGCACATTTGAGAACATCCTGACTGGCTGCATCACTGCCTGGTATGGGAACTGTACCTCCCTCAATCGCAGGACTCTGCAGAGAGTGGTGCAGACAGCCCAGCACATCAGTAGATGTGAACTTCCACTATTCAGGATATTTACAAGGACAGGTGTGTAAAAAATGCCCAAAGGATCATTGGGGACCTGAGTCACCCCAACCACAAACTGTTCCAGCTGCTACCATCTGAGAAATGGTACCAAAGCATAAGAGCCAGGACCAACAGGCTCCAGGACAGCTTCGTCCACTAGGCCATCAGACTGATAAACTCATTCTGACACAACTGTATTTCTATATTATATTGACGATCCTGTTGTACATACGATTTATTATAAATTACTATGAATTCCACATTGTATATTTAGACGGTGACATAACGTGAAGATTTTTACTCCTCATATATATAAAGGATGTAAACAATAAAGTTAATTGAATTCAATCCCAGGTGATCAGCAGTTTCTGAGATAGTCAAGCCACCCTGTCTGGCACCAATGATCTTTCTATGGTCAAAGTCACTTAGGTCACATTTCTTCCCCATTCTGATGTTTAGTCTGAACAACAACTGAACCTCTTGACCATGTCTGCGTGCTCTTATGCACTGAGTTGCTGCCACATGACTGGCTGATTAGATATTTGCTTTACCGTGTACTTGACAAACTGGCCACTGAATATATGTTCAGTGTGACACTAATGTGGATATGAGGAAAATTTGAATGGCTAGGCAAGTACAATGTTAAGATATGTTTGTGCATTTGTACAGCATAGCAGTGGTTTATCTTGGATTAGAGCAGATGCCATTGTCAGCTGCTGACGGATGAATATTATATTAAATATGGATACGGGGTTTCATGCCAAGTGCATTGCAAAGAGAAATTTTATCAAAGTTTGATACTGAATATTTTGGAATAGGGAGCTTGCTTTTGTATATTGGCTGTTTATCAAGACTTTGTGCATAACTTTTCCTTGATTCTATTGTATTTCTTTGCTTTACTGTGAATACCTGTAAGAAAGTGAATCTCAGGGTAGTATATGGTGGCATAGATGTGCTTTGATAATAAGTTTAATTACGGGAGATTTTATATTGTCTGGGATTAGCTACTGAAGAACTGAAAGACTGTTGTAAGTCAATGACAAACGAAATCTTTTCAGAGTCCACACTGATTATTATGTGGAGATTGATAACATGTTGCTGCTTGAAGTAGATTGAGATGCCACAACTTGGTCCAGTATTACAACTGAACATGCTATCGAAAGTCCTGACGAAGGGTCTCGGCCTGAAACGTCAACTGTACCTCTTCCTACAGTCGCTGCCTGGCCTGCTACGTTCACCAGCAACTTTGATGTGTGTTGCTTGAATTTCCAGCATCTGCAGAATTCCTGTTGTTTATGCTATCGAAAAGATGAGATCCATGTCTGATACTAGGGCTTGGTAGAAGAACTACGGTCGGGTTGGGTTGAGTTGTTCTCTGATCTTGGCGATACACTTACAAACATTTTGTCACCATACGGGGATACATAATCAATGCGCTGTTCATTTGTGGCATTTCTGTGAATGCTTGCCCTTTATATACTTATCAATCAGCTGATGGCTTGTCATTGTGGAAACTCAAATGTGATGTAGCAAACAAGCGGCAGGCAAGAGAATTCCTAGCGGGATGGTTTTCCGCGAAAAATTCTGTAAACAGACATGCAGACCTTGAAACTATTTATAAGCCAATGCTGGCAAAATTCCAGACCACAGTGTACAGAGTTCACCACACAACCAATCAGCAATGAGACTCACTCCCTATGTGACAATTGAGTTTCAACCAATCAATGGGTTGATAAGTACATAAAGGCATTCAGAGGACACACCACAAGTGAACAGCGCACTGATGATGTCTCCTCATATCGTGATGAAACGTTTGCAAGTGGATTGCCAAGATCGGAGAACACCTCAACCATCCGAGCTACGCATTTTTGGAGTTATTTCCAACTAGAGTCAGATTACCCAGTTTGTTCTTTGTATGTGAGTGCTTTATGAGACAAAATGTAATTTCACTGGCATCCGTAGTACAGGGATCAGTGACAAAAGCTAAAGTGCCTTGGAACAGACAGCTATTACTTGTGTGTTCAAGTTTAATGATGAGACATTTGATTAGCAAACTTGTCGAATTTCAGAAAATGTCACAAAAAGTCTAATAAGAAGTTCCTTATATTGTTTAATATATACCTTAATTTAGTCAAGCCCTGAAAGAAGAAAAGACAGGTGAAATTTTGATTCAAGTCAGGGAGAGGAACACTGCGTTCATTTGTTCATGATAGTTGCCTCAATTATGAACACAAGAAATCTCTTGTGTTTATGATAGTTCTGTTAATATCACCCAATCAGTCTGACACTCAGAAAGGTATTCTGGAGTGATGATCAAAGTATGAGATACAATGAGATGCTTTGTGAAAATAAGAGCTGAAATCAGAAGTGATGATCATACTTGATCATCACTCAAACATCCCTTTCTGATTGTCAGACTGGTTTTACACTTAATTCCAGTAAGAAGTACACAAGGGAATATCAGAGTTATTGATCATGAGCATTTTTCAAGAGTGAATTCAGTGGAGATGCTGGAAGAATCGAAAATAACTGACTGAATTGACTCAAGAAATCATATTATTAAGTCAGGAAGTGGATACAACACAAGTTCATTTGAGAAGATCCAAGTAGCTCAGAGAATCTGTGAAAAGGTTAAATTTATAAATAACTTGAATGCTAGAGTCAAAAAGGGAAGTCAAAATGCCTGATGTATGATGTATGTGCATGCTGGAATTAGAGATGAATGTGTTCTAGTAGCTGCTTGTCTCTCTCCATACCCTCAGCATCACTCACAGTTAAGTTAATAGGGTGTGTATTCATTAATGCATTGCTTCAAAGAGAGGCTGTTTTTAGATTGGCTTTCCCCTTCTGTTAACATCCATTTGTGGCTGGAGAGCTCTTCATGGTCTACAGGGGTGTAAGGAGTAACTGGGGTATATAGTGATCATCTATGCTTGGAAATAAGCTGTATCATTTCACAGTGAAACTCTGCAAATCCTCCCATCCCTCATATACAAGAGCAACACGAGCACTCTAAAGCCTTGCAGAAGCAGCCTGGTAATTCAGAACTGACTGCAGAGTACAAAGCAAGCAGATTCCATAAACAAGAGAAAATCTGCAGATGCTGGAAATCAAGGTAATACTCACAAAATACTGGAGGAACTCCTCAGGCCAGGCAGCATCTATGGAAAAGACTTCATCAGGACTGGGAAAAAAAGAGATGAGAAGTCAGAGTAAGAAGGTGGGGGAGGAGAGGAAGAAGTACAGGGTAGTAGGTGATAGGTGAAACCAAGAGAGGGAGAGGGATGAAGTAAAGATCTGGGAATTTGATTGTTGAAAGAGATAAAGGGCTGGAGAAGAGGGGATCTCATAGGAGAGGACAGAAGACCATGGAAGAAAGGGAAGGGGGAGGAGCACCAGAGGGAGGTGATGGGCATGTAAGTAGATAGGTGAGCGAGGGAAATGGGAGTGGGGAATAGTGAAAGAGAAGGGGGCAGATTCCATGGAAGTTTTTACCAAACAGCAGGGTGGAATGTCTCATCCATAGCATCTGCTCAGAATGCCACCTTCATTCTTACTTTGGTGCCCCCTTTGAAACTCACAGACCCACACTCTAGGACAATTGCCAGAAAAGAAACACAACTGGCTCTCCAGTAATCTCCAGTAATCAGTGAGTGACAACGGTCACTTCGCAGCTTAACTGCTCCTCTTTTACATTTTAACTGGACTGGTGTAGGAGCGACACAAATCTTCGGAAATTTGCAAGGCATCTGTCAAATCGGAGTAATATTTGTTCTGTTAAAAGATCGAAGGTGCATGTGCTTAGCACACTAATAGCATAAATAAACCCAAATGTGATGAATGCCAATTTTCTCAGTTCTTTCAGTTCTTAATGTCATGTGTTTAACTTAATAAAGAAAAGTAGTCAATTATTTCATTGCAAGCTGTCTAAAGGTATGTATTTATTTTGAACACAAATAAAGCTGTCTGGCCAGAATCCAAACTCATAGGGAGAAAGCTGTATTGACAGACTTACCGGTGAATTACTCAACAGGGATGGAGGAGAGAAGCCATTCTTTCAATAGGTATAAAACAAAAAAAAATGCTTGAGGTCTATCATTCCATGAAAATCTTAGTCCTTAGCAATCCGCATTAGCACGAGAGAAGTTTAAGACAGAATTTGCACAGAAATGAGAGGCTAACATAAAGGAGACCTTCAATATAGAAAATTCTAGTGGTTTATCATTGCTCTCATTCATTAGCAATCGTTGGATATCAAAACAACTGATTGACTTTTGATTTTGGACATTTCCTCTGCATATTCTGGGGGGGGGGGAGAAAATGGCGGCGCGACGCAGCACGCACGGGGCTGCTCCGGAATGATATCTGTATTTGTTAAGTAGGATACCGTGCACAATCCTGATTTGATGGACGTGAGAAGCACGGAGGAACATCTGGAGAAACTTCTGAAATGCCTGCTTCGCTGCTGCTGCTACTGTTCAATCGAGAATCTCCGGAGGGGAAGGCCCCGAATCCTCGGCTTTGCCTGGTGCTTGGCGGCCGGGTCCGGGGTTGAAGCGTTCGGCAGAGATGTTGCTCGGTGCTCAGTGTCGGAGGACTGGTCGGAGGCGCGAAGTTTTCGGACAGACTCAAGAGTCGGCTGTGGTCGGGTGCTTCCAGGATGCTGCATCGGCAAGTTTGCAGCGCTGGAGGTTCATGGCAGGGAGAGGTTCTCCCTTCTACCGTCTGCGTGAGATGATGGGACTTTCGAGAGACTTTGAGACTTTTTTTTACCGTGCCCATGGTCTGTTCTTTATCAAATTATGGTATTGCTTTGACCTGGTGTAACGATATTTTATAATTATGTGGTTTTTGTCAGTTTTTCAGTCTTGGTCTGTCTTGTGTTTCTGTGATATCATACTGGAGGAACATTGTATAATTTCTTAATGCATGCATTACTAAATGACAATAAAAGAGGACTGTGTGTCCTCATAATCTAATCTAATAATCATATTCACATACAAATACCAGAGTAATTTAACGATCTGTATCTGACTTCTCAATTAATTGTTTTCAGTCCATTTACTGAAGTATCCCTGCAGACATATGCAAAGGATAAAAGATCACAAATCACAGAAGGGTGTTCCTGTCACACTATGCATGAGGTATTTGTAATAAGGTAACTGGCAGCATGGCATGGTAGCGTAGTGGTTAGCACAACATCATCATTAAAGCAGCAGCAATCCGGGTTCAGTCCCTGTCGGGGTCTGCAAGGAGTTTGTACATTCTCCCCGTGACTGCGTGGGTTTCCTCCCACATTCCAAAGGCGTATGCGATAATAGTTTAATTCGCCACAAGGGTCTGATAGGGTGCTGTGAGCTTGTTGGGCTGGGAGGGCCCGTTACCATGCTGTATCTTTAAATAAGTAAACAAATAAACAGACATTCTCCAGAAGTAAGCAAAGACAGTCAATTCGGATTCAGGTTCATTTATTCGTCACATGTACATGGAAACACATGATAAAATAAGACCATAAGACATAGGAGCAGAAGTAGGCCATTTGGCCTATCAAGTCTGCTCATGGGTTGATCCATTCTTCCAGTCATCCTCACTCCCCTGCCTTCTCCCCATACCTTTTGATGCCCTGGCTAATTAAGAACCTATCTCTCTCTGCCTTAAATACACCCAATGACTTGGCCTCCACAGCCGCTCAGTGCAACAAATTCCACAGATTTACCACCTCTGACTAAAGTAATTTCTCCGCATCTCTGTTCTAAATCGACGTCCTTCAATCCTGAAGTCGTTTCCTCTTGTCCTAGAATCCCCTACCATGGGAAATAACATTGCCATATCTAATCTGTTCAGGACCTTTAACATTCGGAATGTTTCTATGAGATCCTCCCTCATTCTCCTGAACTCCAGGGAATACAGCCCAAGAGCTGCCAGACGTTCCTCATACAGTAACCCTTTCATTCCTGGAATCATTCTTGTAAATATTCTCTGAACCCTCTCCAATGTCAGTATATCCTTTCTAAGATAAGGAGCCCAAAACTGCACACAATACTCCAAGTGTGGTCTCACGAGTGCCTTATAGAGCCTCAACATCACATCCCTGCTCTTATATTCTGTACCTCTAGAAATGAATGCCAGCGTTGCATTTGCCTTCTTCACCACTGACTCAACTTGGAGGTTAACTTTTAGGGAATCCTGCATATGGACTCCCAAGTCCCTTTGCATCTCTGCATTTTGAATTCTCTCCCCATCTAAATAATAGTCTGCCTGTTTATTTCTCCCACCAAAGTGCATGACTATATACTTTCCAACAGTTTATTTCATTTGCCACTTCTTTGCTCATTCTCCTAAACTATCTAAGTCTCTCTGCAGGCTCTCTGTTTCCTCAGCACTACTGGCTCCTCCGACTATCTATGTATCAGCGGCAAATGAAGCCATAAATCCAGGTGAACCTACCCACCTTCCCACCTTCCCCCCACCTTCTTTATAGGGCCTCTGCCCCTTCCCTCTTCAGTTCTGATGAAGGGTTCCGGCCTGAAACGTTGACTGATCGTTTCCACGGATGCTGCCCGACCTGCTGAGTTCCTCCAGCGTGCTGTGAGTGTTGCTTTGACCCCAACATCTGCAGAGTATTTTGTGTCCCCTCTCATGCCATTGTAATTTTCTTTATTCCACTGAAATACTGACACATTGGATTTTATTTTTTCCCTCTCCAATTTCAATGTGAACTCCATCATATTGTGATCACTGTTCTGTAAGGGTTCCTTAACCTTCAGCTCGTTTGTCACTTCCAGATCATTGCACAATACCTAATCGAGCACAGCCAAATATGCAAATGTGTTAACAACTTACACTTAAAGATGTGCTGGGGGCAGCCCGTAACACTCAGCAAGATCTGGAACTTCAGGCATGACAGTTCTGCATACTTTAATGGAGATTATTGATCTTCATGCTTTCAGCCAAAGTATTTATGAATAATTTGTGTGGTTAGGTTGATTCATGTACATACCTATGAAAATATAGTTAGCCTTTTACCATTTTCTTCCTTACAGAGAAAATGTGCATCCTCGTTAAATGCAAATGTAGGTTTCTGGTTCAGCTGCTGATAAACCCCAGGAGTCCCAGAAGAAGCAGTAAATAATCTGGAGAAGCCGCTGAAGCGAGGCGTCCTCCTGAGAAAGCAGGAGTATTGTGACGAAAGTATGATTGCCTGGATGCCCTTGCTTATTTTAATGAAACATGCTGAGTTGACATCAAAGATTGTTATGGCTACTGCCTTCACTGGCAATAGGAAGGCTTGACAAATATTAACCAAACCAAAATCCAATTTTAACTCATCATACTAGAATCTAGCATTTACACCATGTGGTATCATTTATACCATGAAGATTGAAGTAAATGCTGTGTGAACATTAATATCCAGGGTCTTTTTTTTAAACTGATTTGGATCACAAACCTTCTAAAACATCTAAATTGCACAGATATAAAACCTGTCTATTGCAAAGGAAATGCATGTTGGCAAAGTACTCACAGTCTATAACAATACATTAAATATAATACAAAGTGCATAGCTCGCAAAGTATAATTGCTTCAGGCATTTTGCAATAGAATTTAGCTCATTGGACTAGTTGGTATCTTATATTGAAAATACTAGTCCTGCGATGACAACTTTCTCATTTGAGCCAATGTTTCCATTTTATCTTTGTTCCACTAAGAATAGCTGAACAAGACCATGAAATGATTCTTCCGAGTTGATTGATGGGGTTTAAAACAGCAAAATGCATTTTTAAAAATAATTACTATGCAGTTTCAATGTTTTATTGAATTTTAAAATATACATATATATATAGCTATTTTAAGTGCTGGCAATTACGATAACAAAAGTGAGGTTTTTTTTTGCTTGACGCTGGCAGATATGAACTGCAGTGAGCTCGCTGTAAGTCCTGGGAGGTCTTTGAAGAAGTCACTACGTGGGAACAGGTTAATGACAACTGATATCTGCTTTTATCTGTGTGATTGTGTTTTCTTCAGTTTGACTACCTTTGGAACAAGAAGAGTCTGTTTTAATTTATGAGTCATCACAACCAGCTTAAAATTTTGTTTAAATATTTGAACATATTTCCTCCTACCACAGACTCGCATCCTCTAAAACATTTTTTTTAGAAACACACAATTAAAAGCTGCAGGAACTCAATGGGTGCCATTAAGCAGATACCTCTCCCCTCCCAACAAAGAAGTTTCATGAAGGAAATTTCCATTAAGAAAGATTACATTATAAATGGTCTAACTAGGAATTATTACATCTGGAAACGTGACTGGCAATTAACCAATTATGATGAAACTATTTGGTGCTATCCCTAATGTTGCCACAGTTGCCCATAGTCTTTAATATCTGCATGTATGCAATTAAGTAAATCCATTCTGGATCAGTGCACTCTTGATACAAACTTGGAAGGATAATTCTTTGCATTAAGTTTAGACTATCTTTGTGTTAAAAGATGCAATGGAACCAAATTTAAGTATCTGACTTATTGCTTATGTTCTTCTATGGAGTTAAGTAGTTTTTCACATGAATTAAATGTTCGCTTTGGGCATAATTGCTAGCTAGAGAAATGGAAAAGAAGAAGAATGACACCGATTGCCCAACTTTTACCGAGTTCACAGACTATGGATCCAGGTCTTCTGGGTTGGGATCTATATGTGGCATTCACGGGTTTACCATTCAATAATATATTGGAAAAATACAAAGTTAGTGACATTGGATGGTTTAAAGTAGGGAAAAGTCAATGCAAGTTTCTAGAGCAATTACTCAAAAAGTAAAATACTGATCCCATGCCAGAAGACTGAAGAAGCCTAAAGCGATGTGTATATTGTGCTGATACCTTCATCTAATTTAATTGCAACAGTTCAAGTTTAACATATGGACTGGATTAGATCCCCAATGTAGGAACAAATCAGTTTATGAACTCGACAGTGAAGAAGATGCAGTGGTACTGACATAAATGGTGAGAGTATGGAATTCATTGATGAGATAAATCAATACCATGAGGTGAACTATTGCTGCAGTTTTATTGCTGCAGTTTGGAGTTCTGGTCTTGGTAGTAGGCTCTAGCAGATTAGAAAAGAAATTGAAGTAAGGAAGAGAAGAAACTTTCCACGCAGGGTAGGGAACATGGAAAGAACACAACAGAGTTCCGAGTATGATGCTAATCGTCGGCAGCCTCAATGCAATGCTCAGTGTAAAGCAGATGAGTTTATCAACAATAATTGACACAGACTGGTAAAAGGATAGTTAGAAATCTTGCTGAGATTTTACAGTACCCAATTTGACCAGATTTGGAAGAGTATCTGTCACTTTGTTCACTGCACTGTATATAGGATATTCTGCTCTGGGAGCTTGTGTGGCACATATTTATAACATGATTCATCATTGAAAATGTTACCCTGCAAAGAGTGATTGTGAAGCTTGTTTGATGTTCATTATAAGAATGGAAGATTATCTAATTGAAAGGAATAAGATTCTTCAAGACATTAATAGGGTATTTGCATGAAGTTGGCTTCTCTTGATGGACAGTCCCGACAAGAATGCAGAGGCTTAGGAGAAGGACTGCTACGAGAAGGAATTTATATTTTGAGAGGTTGCAGATCTTTGGAATTACCTATCTCGGAGTTTTGCAGATGTTCAGACATTGAACATATTGAAGTCCAAGGTCAAAAGAAGTTTGGATACTGAAGTTTTGGAATGGAGGTGAACTGCAGGATTGACCAAGTTCTTTTTGAAGTTGGAGCAGTGTCAAAAGTTCCATGTAACCTATACCTGTCTCGGCCCGAAACGTCAACTGTACCTCTTCCTAGAGATGCTGCCTGGCCTGCTGCGTTCACCAGCAACTTTGATGTGTGTTGCTTGAATTTCCAGCATCTGCAGAATTCCTTGTGTCCTGTTTTATTCCCAGTCTTCTTGTTACTATTACAAACAAAAAAAAAATTGGAGATAGTGTTCACTTATTGAAACTTGGAAACTGCATGAACTCCAGAAGTAATTACTGGGAGCCATGAGGAGCATTAATGGAGAGGGTGGGGTGAGGGTGGAGAGCAGAGAATCAATTAAATTCCATATTAGGGTGATTTGAGAATGGAGAAAACATATGCAGAGAGAATACAATTGTCAACCATACTGCCTGGGTAAGGGTCATGGCTTGTTTATATCTCTGTCTTTATGATATTTTATACTTTCCATGATTCAGGATTCCATTTGGCCCATTAAGTCTTTGCTGACTTTCAGAGTGAACACATTAATCTCATTCCCCTTCTTATTTTCTATAACTCATTCTCTACCATACACCAATCAAATTCACTCTAATTCTCTGAATCGCACTAGGGGCTGGTTACAGTATCCAAGTAACCAAACAAGCAGGATGTCGTTGGGATGTGGGAGGAGGTTGGAGAACCTGGGTAGTTTGTCACAGGGAGAATGTGTAAATGCTTAATTTAGCAACCAGCATGTCACATTTATTGTCATTTAACTATAGACACATAAATAATGCATATAAACATATAATGTATATAGAAATGAGATAGCATTTCTCTGAACGAGGGTGCAAAGCACAGTAGTACACATAACACACATTACACATGATAACTTATGAAAGTAAGGGTAAAATCTACAGCTAAAACATGCATAAATAACAAACTAAAGTGCATAAATTAACTATTGTAAGGTACAGAACATAATAACCAGTGACATTTCAAATACGATGCGGCAGGGAGTTCAGAAAGCTAACAGCCTGAGGGAAGAAACTATTTCTCATCCTGACCATTCTTGTTTTTATGCATCATAGCCTCCGGTCTGATGGTAAAAAGTCAAAGAGGATGCTGGATGGATGGGTGGGATCCTTATTAATATTAAGGTCTCTATGTACAGAGCATTCCTGATAAATATCCTTTATGGATCTTAGGGAGGCCTCTATGATCCTCTCAGCTGTTCTCACAGTCCTTTGTAGGGACTTCTGGTCCGATGCCCGACTGCTCCCATACCAGATGGAGATGCAACTTGTCAGGATGCTCCCTGTGGTGCTCCTGTAAAATGCAGGTAAGATGGGGGGCGTGGGAGCCTTACTTGCCTTAATTTTCTAAGGAAGTGGAGGCACTGCTGTGCCTTCTTGGTCAGGGAGGTGATATTAAGGGACCAGGTGAGGTCATCAGCTATGTGAACTCCCAGAAATTTGGTGCACTTAACTCTCTGTATGGAGAAGGCATGTATTTGCAACATGTCCAGCCAGTATGAAACAGAAAACCTAAAGCAAAATTCATTGCCCAGTGTTTTTAATTGTATTGACATTGAAACCACAAGCATTTTCTGCCATTACTAGATGAAACTGATAGCTACTGGCAAACAAAAGTGCACATTGAAACATGTAAATCAAAATCTCCCTCTCCCTTGAATTAGACATTGGCTTAGTGGGAAAAGCCAGAGAGTGGTAGTAGATGACTGGTTGCCTCTCTGGCAGGAGGCCAGTGACAGGTGCTGTGCCGCAGGGATCGATGCTGTGTTTGTTGTTGTTTGTCATCTATATCAATGATATAGATGATAATGAGATGAACTGGATCAGCAAATTTGCAGATGACGCCAAGATTGGAGGCATAGTGGATAGCGAGGAAGACTATCAAAGCGTGCAGCAAGATTTGGGCCAGCAGGAAAAATGGGCTGAAAAAAGGCAGATGGAATTTAATGCAGAAAGGTATGAGATGTCGCCCTTTGTGAGAACCAGCCAGGATAGGTCTCATACAGTGAGTGGTAGGGCACCGAGAAGTGTGGTAGAACAGAGGCATCCATAATTCCTTGAAAGTGGCATTGCAGCTGCTGTAGATAGGAGCATGAAGAAAGCTTTTGGTACATTGGCCTTCATAAATCAATGTATTGACTACAGGAGTTGGGCTGCTATGGTGGAATTGTGCAATATGTTGGTGAGGCCTAATTTGGAGTATTGTGCCCAATTTTGGTCACTACAGGAAAGATGAAATTAAGCTTGAAAGACCACAGAGAAAGTTTACAAGGATGTTGCCGGTACTTGAGGACATGAGTTATAGGGAAAGGTTGAATAGGTTAGTACTTTACTCCCTAGAATGTAGAAGATTGAGAGGAGGTTGATGGGCATACTGTATACAAAATTATGAGGGGTATAGATAGGATAAATGTAAGCAGGCTTTTATCACCGAGGTTCGGTGAAGCAACAAGTTGAGGTTATGGGTTAAGAGTGAAAGGTGAAATGTTTCAGGGGAACATGAGGGGAAGGGCCTATTTCTGTGGCGTAGTGTTCTATGACATCATGTTTTATTTCCCACCTATTATTATCACACAGCCATTGATTTGATGAGAACATCAACATGACAATTTATTTTTGCTGTAAAAATCATTGGGTTGCTACATAATGACATGTTCCTTATATTTTTAAAATTCTGCAATAAGCCATTAGTATTTATGCCCAATCTTAATTTGCTTTCTGAAAAATAATTTCAACATTAAAAACATCTGATCGTGTTTTTTCTTGATTTGCATTCATTCAAAACCTTCATTCCAATTGGGAGCAGAGCAGATCAGCTAACTTAATGACATAAGACCATAGACATAGGAGCAGAATTAGGCCATTTTGCCCGTCAAGCCTGTCCGTCATTCAATCATGGCTAATTTATTATCCCTCTCAACCCCATTCTCTTACCTTTTCCCCAGAACCTTTGATGCCATGACTAATCAAGAACCCATCAACCTCCACTTTAAATATACCCAGTGACTTGGCCTCCACAGCCATCTGTGGCAACGAATTCCACAGATTCACTGCCCTCTGGCAGGAGAAATTCTGCCTGACCTGTTCTAAAGGGATGTCCTTGTACATCACTATATCTTGATCCTTTGATCCCACATAGAAGCTGCCAAACTTTAACTCATGCCAGGGAAAGGGAAACCCTGGGCTGAACCTCTCCCTGCTTGATAATTTTCTTTGAGATCATTGCTGCTTTGTCACAATTGATCTAAAAATCAGAACAGTAGTGATGTATAATATCAAGTCAGTAGTATAGTCACGAAAAAACAATATCAATGTAATGAAAGCTACAAACTACTTGGTTAAAATAGATGTTTGCATTTTGGGCTTTGTGTTTGTACTTGAGAGTTCTTCCTGCCTTTCTTTGCGCTGAGTTGGTTTCACTTTGATCTTTTTGTACTACAAGGGGAAATTGTCTTGGGGTTGGATCTGTTGTGTCCAATTCCGTGGTGAGAGCTTGTGTACTGGAGGTGGCAGATAGCCTAGTACCACCAACTATGCCACTAGTTTTACCTCAGAGATCCTGAGGCCTTCTGCTTCTCGTGGGAGACTGACTTGCTTTTTTGTCACTTCAAAGGATTTTTTTTAGTGAAGTTGCTATTGCAACAAGCTCAATTTTGACTAGATTGTCCTCATTTAAAAACAGGTGTACCTATCCTAATGGAACTGTAGTTCAGGGAACCTACAGTTCCTAATTTAGTTGGCAGACAACCAAAGGATAATACTCAATTCCCATCAATTCTTCAGACAGTGTGGGGTCTTCATTCTAATGTCAGCCGGACATACATGCTGAGCAGATTGAACGCCAGCCTCTTGTCAGTTTTACTAAAGTGCACACTGGCCTGAAAGCTTGCAGGGCAGCTTCCAATTTACCTTACAAGCCATTATAGAGCCCTCCAGAGCTTGCAACCTTGGATGCTTATTTGTCATACACATGGTGGGAGTTGCACTGGTTTCTCCGGGGCCCTTATCTGCATGGTTGGAGCAGGATTTGGGGTAGGGCTGAGAAAGGGTGATCCCATCTTGGATTAAGGTGAACTATATGAACTAGTAAAAAAAAAATGCAGTTTTAAAAGAGAAAATCTGCAGATGCTAAAAGAGTAAACAGTTGACGTTTTGGGCCGAGATCCTTCATCAGTCCTGATGAAGGGTCTCAGCCCAAAATGATGGCTGATTACTCTTTTCCCTAGATGCTATCTGGCCTGCTGAGTTCCTCCAGCATTTTGTTTGTGTTGCAACATACATGACATATCCCAATTCATGTCTGCCTTATTAATGCTGGGCAGAAATAATTGAATCATGGAAAGATATGATGCAGAAATGGACCTTGTACCTGTGGCAGATCTTTGGTAGACCTCGGTGCCCTATGGTTACCAATCTGTTTATCATTGAAAGATATTCTTATTTAGTCAATTGGGAGCAACACATACAAAATGCTGGAGGAACTCAGCAGGTCAGGCAGCATCCATGGAAGTGAACAGTCAACATTTCAGGCTGAGTTCGGTCATCAGGACTGGAAAGTAAAGGAGAAGATACCAGAATAAAAAGGTGGGGGGAGGGGAACTAGAAGGTGATAGGTGAATCCAGGTGGGTGGAAGAAGAGGGATGAAGTAAGAAGCTGAGAGGTGATAGGTAGAAAAGGTAAAGGAATGGAGAAGAAGAAATCAGATAGGAGAGATGTGTGGACCATTGGAGAAAGGGGAGGAGGAGGGGCACCAGGGGAGGTGATAAGCAGGAAGAAGAGGAGAGGCCCGAATGGAAAATTGAAGAAGAGGGGAGGGGGAAAAGTTATCTGGAGTTGGAGATGCTGAAGATGTTCAGGCATCAGATTGGAACATCAGGTTAGACAAAATGTGAAGTGTTGCTCCTCAAACTTGAGTGTGGCCTCTTCACAGCAGAAGAGGAAGCCACGGACCAACATGTCGGAATGGGAGTGGGGATGGGAATTAAAATAGTTGGCACTGAGGCTCCCTGCTTTTTGCAGAAGGAGCGAAGGTGCTTGACAAAGTGGTCCCCAATCTATGTTGGGTCTCACCAATGCAGAGGAGGCTGCATCGGAAGCACCTGGTACTGTAGATGATTCCAACGGAATTCTATTGGGAATGTTTTTAGCTTTGAGCAGCTCTGTCAGAGCTCTTGTTATTTGCCGGGAGAGCAACACTCAGTTTACTTGTCTCTCCATACTCCAGGTACCGTTTTATTCCCTGTTCCCTGAATGCAAGATACCCCAGCTGAGGCCTATCTAATGGTTAGTAAAAGTTTAGCCTAATCTTATTCAATGTTCTTATTAATAAACGATCAGATTCCATATGCACTTTAATAGTTTTCTCAGCAGCTTGTGCTACACTCTGAATTAATTCACACATCTCTATTCTCAGATTGGCTCTCCTCATTCTTTCCAAACCATTTTGCTTCAAACACATGGGCGTTCACTTGCGATTTCCATAGGTTTCAAAAGGTACATTTAATGTCAGAGAAATGTATACAAAATACATTCTGAAATTCTTTTTCTTTGCAAAGAATGAATGACAGTTAAAGCATTAGAACCCCCAAAGCCCTCCCCCAGCTGCCCCTCCTTTGCACAAGCAGTAGCAAGGCAACGACCCCCCCACGCTCACCAGCAACAAAGCATTAGCACCCTCCATCGAGCATACAAACGTGCAGCAAGCACCAATAAAGACACAGACTTGCAGGACCCCAGGAACTACTCATTCACCCGGTAATTCGACATACCACAGGCTCTCTTTCTCTCTCCCTAATAAGGGGAAAAAGAGGTGTCCCTGTTTCTCCAGGCGCTGTTACAAAGGGCACCTTAGGAACAGTGATTACAGTATCATAATATTTAGATAGCCACAGTGAATGGCAAAAGGCAATCTAAAATAGAAGAACTCAGCCAGGTGTTGGTGGGGATCTGGCCTTGAACGGAGCAATGCAAATGAATAAAGTACTCATAAAAAGCTCATGCAATGCTATGGTTTATCATGAAGCAGAGATGATAAATTGAGAATTCACAAAAACCCACATAAAACTTTACAAAGACCACCATTCGAATTACTTTTTGGCCATGTTATTAAAGTGGATTTTGCTATTATTTAAAGCTCCCTCATTTGTGTAGTATTATGGGGTCTTTTATGGGTGACAGTATCGTGCAGCTGGTAGATCTGTTTGTCAGCTCCTGTGACCCAGGTCCACTCCTGACCTCCAGTGTAGAGTTTGCTTGTTCCGTCAGTGACTCCCTGAGTTGCTTCCAAGTGTTTCAGTAGGCTAATTGGCTACTGTAGGTAGCACAGTCATTAGTGTAACGCTATTACAACACCAGTGGCCCAGCTTTAATTTCTCTACCGTCTGTAAGGAGCTTGTACGTTCTCTCTGTGAGCTTGTGGATTTCCTCTGGACGTCCTAGTTTCCTCCCACATTCCAAAGGGTCAGTAAGCGCTTCCGCAATCCAGATTTAAAAGGCAGAGCTTTGCGGCAGTTTCTTGGAGTTGGGCTGTGACCAGTCACGGAGAGGGATTCATTAGAAAGGACGAATAAAAACAACACAAAGTGCAAGCAGAGCGGCCATTCTTCTGAAAGTGCCAGTGTTTGAAGTGACTCTGGATTTTAAGGAGCTAGGTAAAAAGCTGAGACATGGGACCTCCAGGGCAGTCATCTCTGGGTTGCTGCCTGTGCCATGCACCAGTGAGGGTAAGAATAAGATGATTTGTCAGGTGAATGCGTGGCCGAGGAACTGGTGCAGGGGCCGGGGGGTTCAGATTTATAAATCACTGGGATCTCTTCTGAGGAAGGTATGACCTGTACAAAAAGGTCAGGTTACATCGGAACCCGAGGCGGGCCAATGCCCTTGCAGGCAGGTTTGCTATGGTTGTTCGGGAAGCTTTGAACTAATTTGGCAGGGGAATGGGAACGTAGGGATAGGCTGAGGATGAGGTAGTTGGTTTACAAGCAATGGAAATGTGTAGTGAGACACCGAGCAGGGAGAGGCTGGTGATGGGGCAATGGAATGAGTTGCAATGTAAAAGGTGGACAAAATTGAGAAGTGTGAAAACAGGACTGAAGGTGTTATATTTGAATGCGCACAGTATACGGAATAGGGTAAATGGACATATAGCACAGTTACAGACTGGCATGTATGATGTTGTGGGCATCATGGCTGAAGGAAGATTATATCTGGGAACTGAACATCCAGGATACACATTGTATCAAAAGGACAGGCAGGAAGGCAGAAGGGGTGGCGTGATCCTGTTGGTAAAAAATGAAATCAAATCATTGGAAAGAGGTGACATAGGGTCAGAAGGTATTGAATTATTGTGGGTAGAGCTAAGTAAATGCAAGGGTAAAAAGACACAGATGAGAGTTATATACAGAGCCCCCAAACAGTAATAATGATATGGTCTTCAAGTTACAACAGGAGATAGAAAATGCATGCTAAAAGGGCAACGTTACAAGAGTCATGGGAGACTGCAATATGTGGGTAGGTTGGGAAAATCAGGTTGACGGTGGATCCCAAGAGAAGGAATTTCTAGAATGCCGATGAGATGGCTTTTTAGAGCAGCTCATGGATGAACCCACTAGGTGATAGGCTATTCTGGATTGGGAGTTGTGCAGTGAACCGGAGATGATTAGAGAGCTTAAGGTAAAAGAACCACTTAAGGTAAGTAATCATAATATGATGAAATTCACCCTGAAATTTGAAAAGGAGAAGCTAAAGTCAGATGTATCAATATTATTGAGGAGGAAAAGGAATTAGAGGCAGGAGAAAGGAGGTGTACTAGAATATAAAAGCAAAGATGAAGTGGTGTAGCAGACTCAATGAACCAAATGGCCTAATTCTGCTCCTATATCTTATGGTCTTATGGCCATGTTGGCACTGGAAGCATGGTGACACTTGAGGACTGCACCCCCAGCACATCCCCAGGCTATGTTGGTCATTGATGCAAACGACACATTTCACTATATGTTTCAATGTTTTGACGTACATGTGACATATCTTAACTTACTTTAATTGTAAATTGTTCTCCTGTGTGTGCAGGCGATTGGTGCGATCTGACTGGAATTGATGTGGAGAATAGAGCAGAACTAGTCAGTATGGAATCAGTTGGCCAAAAATCTTTTACTGTCTTGTACAATTGAAATTCTATTTCAATAAAAATTTATGTTATAGACAGTAGGAATAGAAATGTTAGAACAGTGGTTAATACTATTCTAATTAGGAAATTTATTTACACTATTTCTTTCAATAGATTCAGAAATTCAAAGATTCGAAATAAGTTTATTATCGAAGTATGTTTGCAGTACAGAACCCTGAGATTAGTCTCCCCCCCAGACAGCCATGAACAAAGAAAACCGTGGAACCTGTTCAAAGAAAAACATCAACCCCTCACGCGCAAAAAGAAATCACACAAGCAGCAACAAAAAAATGAACAAAAAACACAGAATATAAAACACAAAATCAAAAGAGTCCAGGCATATTCAGTTCAGCTCATTATTCATTATCTGCAAGCTGCCCTGGATTAAAATCTCACAAGACAGCACATAAAAGGGAGCAACCAGAAACATATCATAACGTGAACTACAGAGTCCAACCCACAAACTACGTCGATGAAACCTTGCTCAGGACCCAGAACAACTCTAGCATCATCCTTGAGAGAGAGAGAGACAGTCACATGCAGACACCGTCCTTTGGCAGTAGTGAGCAAGAGGCTGGTAGACGGCACTGAGCACTCCCTTGCCTTGATAATTTCAATCTTCCTTGGTGCTTTAATCGGCGAGAAATTGAGTCGCTCCTGGGCTCGTGCCCTGTCTCCAAGCTTCTTGGCCTCACAGAACACCCTCAGAGACAGCAAAGTGACAGGTCGCTCAATCAGCCCAAAAACGCACCTCCAAGATGTAGATCACAGGCTCCAATAGTAGCAGAGCCACATCTTAAAGAAAATGAAGATGTAAAAGAAGTGAAAGAAGTAGTTTTATGAACCGTCTGGAGGACATCGCCCTTGGTCATCTTGTTCCGAGCCTTGTTGCATCAAACTATGACTATCAAGTTATTTGCATTCAAAGCTAAATCGCTGTTCATGCAGCAAAAGATGAAATTGATTTAGTATCATGATTTCATTCCAATTAAATATATTAGAAAACCCCCCAAGACTTTTGAACAAACCTTCTGGACTATGTACCATCAGAATTTAAGCTTTCTGCTTAAGATTGAGGACACGTTTTGGATTAAATCCAATATTCTATTGCTTTCAACAACTCTTTCAGGATCTTGGGCTAAAGTAATTTATGTATCAGGAGTCAGTGAGGGGTGTGAAATAGAGTTTCCTGAGCTGCATGACACTGCAGAATATTTGTATAAACTCTCAATCCACTCACTTGTTCCCTGTGAGAGAAAACACAGCCAATTTCTATCTAATGAGCCTTCAAAGCAGCTGATATTCATGGTACGATGACCCAGAGAAACCTTTACAGGCCACTGATTGTGAGATTTCATGTAGCCTTCAGGCTTGCTGCAATTGTCAACTCTCCAGATCGAAATTACTTATTGAACTCTGGAAGATTGAGGATATGTATTTACCAGTCTATACTCAGCAGTAATTGAGATTCTTGCTTGTTCTCCAAGGTTAGGGCCATTTTCCACTTGCCTAGAGCAACAGTTTGATAATACCATGCCTCATGCAACTTCACAGAAAAATAGATGCGAGTTGCATCAAAGCCCCGTTGCTGTTGCCTTTCCAATTAAGAACTTCCATAACACTGGGACTATGGTGGCTTTCATTCCAGAGGAATTGCCAGTCGTCCCTGGGAAGTGCTCTTTAGATTCCAACTTTAGGTGCCACAGAATAATGTCCTAATTGATGACTTTTGTCACCAGGCACTTTAGACGCAGCATGATGCAAAAAACTCTCAGCTTATAGGAGCAAACTCGCATGAATGTGGGGTTGCCTCAATAACGTCAAACTGCAATAATTGAACTGTTTACCGAGTAAGGATACTGACTGCTACTTAGAACGAAATTTCACATGGTACCAGGATGTGGGATTTTAGTAGAAATGTGTAAGTTCTGCAACAGAGAAAAAAACATTCCTCTATACAAGCAGGTGCCCTTTCCTTCTACACTAACATTTGTGTACAGTTAAATTTGACTGAGTCACTCATGCAGACTGTGTCTAGTGATATCAGGAATTCTTTGCTGTATTCTGTAACATTTTTTTGCTGTAGTAGGCAAACTAGTCCTCCAAATGGGAAGTTGTTTCCAGACACAAGAAAATGTACATTGTAACCACCATATACCTCTGGATGAAGCTTGCTGTTAAACCTATTTTTTTAATCATTAAAATACAAGCATGTTAAAAACCATTTTTTGGAGGTAAGATTTTATATGCTGACTGGCAAAGTATTACAATATGTGTGGCAGCTGCCTTTCCCACTTGGAAGTTTTCACACTGTACGTTGTAAAATGCAGAGTAATGTCTATGATCAAGGAGGAAGGAAATGGCCGCAGATGTTTGTGGGTGATTAATTACTTGCATTTACCCTCCATTTTCTACCATTTTCACATTCTTAATTATCTCCCATGCGCTCTTCATAAATTATGTAATTTTATGGGAATTGGCTGTACATAAGTAGTAAATGAAATAATCTCTCACAACCTTGGTTGTGCTTTTGACACTGGCATTCCCACTGGATTTGGAATAAAAACCAGCATAGTTGAGGGCTAATATTTTTTAGGTAGCTTCTCTACAGATGACTACAAGCACTCAAAGGCAAAATCAAACTCATACCTAGTAATGTGAAATTACAGAATATTTCTTTCTGCGTTTACTCTGACACGGAAAAGAGATTTGATTTCTAGTACCAGAATGGCTTTGTTATTGTTTTCAAATCCCACTGCAGCTTTGTGACCCTACTGGACAATTCTGTTCGTATGTAGCTATGCTGAAGGTTCACGACTTGTGCTGCTTACATGTGAATTCTTGTCCTGACGGCTCAGGAAGAAGCTAAATTCAAGACGACACCCTCCACAGTCTATGTCCCACTCCCTACACTTCACTGTCAGTGATGCCTTTTGCCATTGTCATTCACTTGGAAAAACAATTTCAGCTAGAAATTCAAGCAACAGGAATTCTACAGATGCTGGAAATTCAAGCAACACACATAAAAGTTGCTGGTGAACGCAGCAGGCCAGGCAGCATCTCTAGGAAGAGGTACAGTCAACGTTTCAGGCCGAGACCCTTCGTTAGGACTAACTGAAGGAAGTGTGGGTAAGTCACTCTTCCTTCAGTTAGTCCTGACGTAGGGTCTCAGCCTGAAACGTCGACTGCACCTCTTCCTAGAGATGCTGCCTGGCCTGCTGCATTCACCAGCAACTTTTATGAGCTAGAAATTCTACCTTCTGTTTTGTTAAGTTTAAGAGCAAATTTATCTGTAGTGTTGCCTCATTTCAACCTTGGTAGTTTTGAACAGCAGAAGTCATTCTGCTCCAAGGAGTCATACAATCAGGAAAAGTTTAGAATTTTGTGGAAGAACAGAGTTTGTGTCTGGCAGCACGTTTTTGTTGTTGTTCAGATGCTCCCAGTCTTCAGAATCAGAATCAGGTTTAATACTACTGCCCTATGTTGTGAAATTTGCTGTTAGCAGCAGCAGTACAGTGCAGTCTCCAGGCAGTTGACAACTTCACCTACCTGGGCAGCATACTCTCTCGCACAGTGAACGTAGACGCTGAGGTCAACAACAGGATTGCCAAAGCCAGCACCACCTTTGGGAGACTCCGCGAGAATGTCTGGGAGCGGAGAGGACTCAGCCTTACCACCAAGCTGAAGGTCTACTGTGCAGTGGTCCTTACCACCCTCCTTTATGCCACAGAGACCTGGACTGTCTACAGCAGACACGCCAAACAGCTCCACCACTTTCACCTGAACTGCCTCCGCAGACTCCTCCACATCAGGTGGCAGGACAAGGTCCCCGACACGGAAATTCTGGAACGAGCTGGGCTGTGCAGCGTCTACACCCTCCTGCTGAAAGCCCAAGCCAGGTGGGCTGGACATGTGGTCAGAATGCCAGACAGCCGATTGCCTAAGCAGCTGCTGTACGGAGAACTGTGTCAGGGCAAGCGCTCAGTCGGGGGGCAGAAGAAACATTATAAAGACTGCCTCAAAGTGTCCCTCAAAGGCCTGGGTGTTGACATCAACACGTGGGAGACGCTTGCCCTGGACCGTCCAGCTTGGCACAGCAAGATCACCACAGAAGCCCGTGCAGCTGAAGTCAGGCGCATCATCAAGGCGCAACGAAAGCGTGCTGTGCGCAAGGCCCAAGCATCATCCACTGCCACGACAGCACCCACCCACATGTCCCACATGTGGGCGAGCCTTCAGGGCCCGGATTGGCCTCATCAGTCACCTCCGGACCCACAGCCACCAATCTCCCATTTGACTTTGAAGCCATGGTCATCTTCGACTACGAAGGACGAACAACAACAACAGTGCAATACACAAAGTAACTACAATTTACAAGACATATATACAATATAAAAAGTTAAACTAAATAAGTAGTGGAAAAAGAGAATAAAAGTAGTGATGTCGTGTTCATGGGTTGGTTCATTGTCCATTAAGGAATCTGATGGCAGAGGGGAAGAAGCTGTTCCTACAATGTTGAGTGTGTATCTTCAGGCTCCTGTGCCTCCTCCTTGATGGTAGTAACAAAAGAGAATGTCCTGGGTAATGGGGGTCCTTAATTATGTATGCCACCCTTTTGAGGTATCAACTTTTGAAGATGTCCTTGATGCTGTGGAATTCATTGCCACAGGTGGTGGTGGAGGCTGAGTCATCATGTATATTTGAGGCCAAGTTTAATAGATTCTTGATTAGTCAGGGCATGAAGGGATATGGGGAGAAGGCAGGAAACTGGCGATGAGAGGGAAATGTTTTAGCCATGATGAAATGGCAGAGCAGACCCGACTGGCCAAATGGCATAATTTTGCTCCTATAAATTATGGTCTTACGGTCTTTTGCTGGGGTGACTAGTGAGAGAGCTGCCTGAGTTTGCAATGCTTTGCAGCTTTTTCCAATCCTGTGCAGTAGCCCCTCCAAGCCAGATGGTGATGCAATCCATTAGAATGCTCCTCACGGTACATCTTCGAAATTAGAAATCTCCTCAAAACCTTAGTGAAATATTGCCACTGGTATGCCTCTTGGTAATTGCATCAATATGTTGGGTCCAGGATAGAACTTCAGAGATGTTGACACCCAGGAACTTGAAACTGCTCGCCCTTTCCACTGGTGATCCCTTAATGAGGACTGGTGTACGTTGCCTCGACTTCTCCTTCCTGAAGTCCACAATCAATCCCTTGGTCTTACTTTGAGTGTAAGGTTGATCGCTCAACCAGCTGATCTATCTCACTTCTGTACTTTGATTCCCTTATAAAATTATACAACTCCCAACCCTCACAAGAAGGCACAGGTGAAAAGTTTTCTCTCAAAAGGTAACTCTCAGGAAGAGGATATCCCACACCACTGTGTAGTCTCTGACTCATTTCAGTGCATATAGGATCCAACTAAAAGTATAAAGCAAAAGCAAAAATATTATTCTAAATTCATTAAACATTAAATGAGACACACCAGCACATCAAGATGACTGGTGTACAGAAACACTGCGCAAGTTTAATGTGACTTTTCCAACCTTGAATATGTGCTGACGAATGAGAGAGAATCTTATTGAAACCTATTGAATATTGAAAGGCCTAGATGGAGGGGACATGCAGAGGATGTTTCCAATAGTGGGAGAGTCTAGGACCAGAAGGCACAGCCTCAGAATTGAAGGACACCCTTTTAGAATAGAGATGAGGTGGAATTTCTTTAGCTAGAGAATGGTGAATCCATGGAATTCATTGCCACAGGAGGTTGTGGAAGCCAGGTCATTGGGTATTTTTAGAGTGAAGGTTGATAGGTATTTCATTAGCAGGGGTGTCAAAAGTTAAGGGGAGGAACCAGGAGAATGGAGTTGAGAGGAAATAAATCAACCATTACTGAATGGAAGAGCAGACCCAATGGGCTGAATGGCCTAATTCTGCTCCTATGTCTTATGGAACCTGATGGGAAAAAAGAAGGTAAAAAAATTCTGAAAGAAAAAAATTTATTTGTAAGTTAAAAAGGCAGTCCTTGTTGTGCCACCGCTGGATAGTTTATCGCCAAAGTCAGACATTGGATCTTCACTGATAGATTAAATATCTCTGATGTTGCTCTCAAAGGGGTGTCCGTGATTCCGGTGGTGTTCAGCATCCCATTGGAAAGCTGGATGCTCAGTCCAATTCTATCCCAGTACTCCCACAGTAACTAATCAATCCCTCCGTCTGAAGTGGTTGTTCTAACACTTAACAGCTCTGTCCATTGTGGGAGTTTGGGCATCTTGCATGTTTTCGCAAGTTGCCTGTGGTTACCATGTGTAACAGCGCTGAAGATTCACAAGTTGTTGTGCTTACATGTGGTTTCCTGTCCCCGAGTCAAGAAGCAGTGTTCATTTGATAGCCTTGTCACAGTCATATATTCAAAAAGCTTCTTAGCTTAACCATGTTATTTACCAGTGCTCTTGCAGACTTGGGGTCCAGCTCACCAAAATTTGCACAATATGCTAATGAGAACCTGAAGGTAATGGTGGCAATGTCTTCTCCCTCATTTCACCCTGCTTCCTTAGTTTCCTAGCTACTCCTTCAATTGTTAATTTTGTTTATATAAATAAACATTCATTTAACGAGGAATAGGAAACCTGTGCCAGATCTGTGTCATCAACTGCTACCTTCCTTCATGCTATAATCTTGAACTCAGTTTGTAATAAAGATATTTTTAGTGGCTGTTACTGAGTTTGGAGCCAAGTTTATTAATGTTTCTCGCTTGAGGAAACTTGGTCATTTTCACTGCAAATCAGCTGAAGAACTACTGCCACTGCTTTATTTTCAGTGAAAGAAATGGAGATGACCTGGGTTGTATCATTGCTTAATTGAGGAGATGTTTGGCTCCAGCGTTAATGTGTATTCATGCAAGATATTAATTCAGCTATCTAGTTTTGGATGTCTCAAAGGGAAATCAGCTCAGATGCCCAGAAGGAAATGCAGTTCATTAAAATGAAGCTAAGTATCTATCCGGGCTGAATTCAGTATAGGCTTTAGCACTTTACATCTCAAGGTAAGTTTTCTTCTTTAAGTTTTGGACACAAAACATGCCTAGGCTCAAGGCAAAAGAAGAAATTGAGTAGGGAAAATTGTACATCGGTTAGATAAAAAGGTAGACATTCTGCTCAAGAGATGAAATTCCCTGCATACACTTTTCAAATTTGTATTCTGAAGACAATGCTTTCTGTACAAGTAATGGAGAGGTAAATCTCTACCTTGGTATTTATGATTTTGACTTTAGTTATTCTTTGTGAATATTGAGTCTCCTAAAAAAGGGGTTCTTAATTTTAACTATGCCAATTTCAACAAAAAGTGACTAGTAATTCCTCCCTATCGCTAAATGCATTCATTGCAGTGGCAGTTAATTCAACTGCATATCCAAAACTCTATGTCATTGAACTTTGGAATCAGAGCAAGAGATAAAGCCACTGCTATATTTATCAATAAGGACTAGGGCTGAATTTCTGGTAGAAAATCTAAAGTTTTATCCGACCTTCTGTCCTAAGGGGGCACCTATTCTGTTGCATACTTCTATTTTCATTTTTGAGTTGTGGATTTTACAAATGTTGTCTTCCTTTCTCTGTTCTATTATCAACATTTTAAGGTCATATAATATTTACGAAGAATTACTGTTCAATGCTTATATATTATCAGATAGTATGCCACTAACAATATTTGTTTTCAAGGTGTGTTTGACCATTTTCATAACATGGATTTATCATGGAATGCATAATTCGTATATTGACAACTATATTGAACTTATAATCTTCTTTTAAAATGTGTTGTCAAGTATATTTCAACTTTTCTCCGTATCTCATAACTCAAAACTAAAATACAAGGGAATTTAGCAAGTTGGGTTTAAGAAGTTAAGTCGGAGAAACTTGCAAAAATGTAAAATAATTCATTAAGAAGCCAATAAAGTCAAAATGCATATAAGCAGCAGAGAGAGAGAGAGGGGAGGAGGAATGGACCATTAGTCCCAGCAATTGTTTTATAGTCCCTGTTCTTTATTTTTGCCTTTCCACTGATGTTCAAGTTGTGAATGGACTGACAGACTGTACAATAAAACTCAGAGTTGGGTCTGTGTACAATATTGAACTTGATTATGTCATTCATGGTATCACATCTCACTCAGAGAACCTTCAGAAACAGAATAAGGCAAAGTTACAGCTCCTAACTGAATCCATTCCTCTTACCAGAAAGCCTGTTATTTCATATGTCAGATGTGGTAAATAGAATGCTCTGCCACCGTTCCATGAAGAATGGCTGTCTCAACACGATGCTGGAGGGTTCCTAGGAATAGCATTATTCCCAGGATCTAAATAATGGAATTATGACTGCAAGTTTGAAGCACTGCATATCATAAGGATAGAACTTATTGAAGTTCAAAAATTAATTATGTTGTATGATGTTACAAAGAAAAGTTCTGTCATGAGTATATATTCAAACAATTATCAATTAAAAAATACAGTATATGATTGAATATTCCTGCTTTATTCTCTTCATCAATTTTGTTTTTGATGTTAATAGATCAGTCAATAAATATACCTTCTCCATGTGGGTAAAGGCGGTCACTGCTTCCATCGGTATTCTAAGAAGCTAGGTACTCTCAACCAAAGGCCTTTCCTATACAAATTCCTTATGCTGAATACTTTGTTCTTAAAGTGACTCATGAATTGGAGTTGGTAAATATCTTATTTTACATAGGTCAAAAGTTTAACAAGTACGCCAAGGACTAGAGTATAAAAGCAAGGATGTAATGTTGAGGCTTTATAAAGCACTGGTGAGGCCGCACTTGGAGTATTGCGAGTAATTTAGGGCCCCTTATCTAAGAAAGGATGTACTGACATTGGAGAGGGTTCAAAGGAAGTTTACGAAAATGTTTCTGAGATTGAAAGGTTTGTTATATGAAGGGTATTTGGTGGCTCTGGGCCTGTACTCGCTGGAATTCAGAAAACTGAGGGGCGACTTCTTTGAAACCTATCAAATGTTGAAAGGCCTCGACAGAGTGGATGTGGAGCGGATGTTTCCTATAATAGGGGGAGTCTATGACCAGAGGACACAGCCTCAGGATAGAGGGCCATCCTTTTAGAGTGGAGCTGAGGACAGGTTATTATTTAGATGGGGAGAAAATTCAAAAATTGGAAGTGCACAGGGACTTGGGGATCCTCATGCAGGATACCATAAAGGTTAACCGCCAGGCTGGATCGGCAGTAAGGAAAGCGAATGCTATGTTGGCATTCATTTTAAGAGGAATAGTGTATAAGAGTAAGGAGGTGTTGATGAGGCTCTATGGGGCACTGGTGAGACCTCATTTGGAATACTGTGTGCAGTTTTGGGCCTCCTATCTTAGAAGGGATGTACTGATGTTGGAGAGAGTTCAGAGAAGATTTACAAGGATGATTCCTGGAACGCAGGGGCTAACATATGAGGAGCGTTTGTCGGCTCTTGGACTGTATTCATTGGAGTATAGAAGAATGAGAGGGGATCTTATAGAAACATTTCGAATGTTGAAAGGGTTGGACAGAGTAGATGTGGAAAGGCTGTTTCCCTTGGTGGAAGAGTCCAGGACAAGAGGCCACAGTCTTAGAACTAGAAGGTACCCATTTAAAACAGAGATGAGGAGAAATTTTTTTAGCCAGAGGGTCGTGGATTTATGGAATTTGTTGCCATATACAGTTGAGGAGGCCCGATCATTGAGGGTGTTTAAGGAGGAGATTGATAGGTATCTAATTAGTCAGGGTATCAAGGGATATGGGGAAAAAGCTGGAATTTGGAACTAGATGGGAGAATAGTTTAGCTCATGGTGGAGTGGCGGAGCAGACTCGATGGGCCAAATGGCCTACTTCTGCTCCTTTGTCTTGTGATCTTGTGAATTCTTTAGCCAGAGAGTGGTGAATCTGTGAAATTCTTTGTCACAGGCAACTGTGGAGGCCGAGTCATTTGGTATGTTAAGGCAGAGCTTAATAGATTCTTGATTAGTCAGAGCATAAAGGGATACTGGGAAAAGGCAGGAGATTGGAGCTGAGAAGGAAAATGGATCAGCCATGATGAAATAGCAGAGTAGACAACATGGCCTACTTCTTCTTCTATAACTTATGGTCTTATATTGATGATGAGATGCTATTATCATGACTTATTACTGCCAGAAGTTTGCAATTTTGCCAGTCTATGTTGTTTCTGACAGTCTTTACCTTCTTATCATGACTGACCCAATTGACTTATATTGATAATGCTTCCATCACTGAAGTTGTCTATAATTGGGGATAATTTGCCCTCTGTTTTCCTGGTATAAGGATATGTATGTGGAGCATGTATTTATTCCTCATAGACTAATATTGGTTTTCCTTATAAAATGGGATGAATACTATTAGGTCTTTGGTTGCACAATTTAAAGGATTTCAATTAATTCAATTTATTTATGTGTTGTAATATTACTAAATGTATCTCTAATCTGACTATAAATAGATTGAATAGTTAATAACATGACAATGAATAGAAATACCTGGTCTTTGAGTATATTTCCTTTTCTATGTAGAGATCATTAAAGCATAAGCCATAGGAACAGAATTAGGCCATTTAGCCCATTGAGTCTGCTCCATCATTCGATCATGGCTGATTTATTTTCCCTCTCCTGACCTCTTGATGTAACCTTTGACAACCTTACTAATCGAGAGCTTATCAACTTCATCTTTAAATACAGACAATGACTTGGGCTCCAAGGTCCTCTGTGGCAATTAATTCCACAGATTCACCACTTTCTAGCTAAAGAAATCCCTCCTCATCTATCCATGCTAGTATCTCTCCTGTAATATCATGGGCTCTAGCCTTGTTTAACAGTCTCATGAGTGGCACCTTGTCAAAGACATCTTGAAAATCCAAGTAAACAATATTTAGTGACTCTCCTTTGTCAATCCTGCCTGTTATTTCCATAAAGATTTGTCAGGCAAGATTTTGCCTTAAGGAAACAATGCTGACTTTGACCTATTTTACGTTTTGTCTCAAAGTACCTTGAAACCTCATTCTTAATAATGGACTCTAATATCTTGCCAATCACTGAAGTCGTTAACTGGCCTATAATTTCTTCTTTATTATCTCTCTTATTTCTTAAAGAGTGGAGTGACATTTGTGATTTTCCAATTGTCTGGAACTACTCTAGAATCTAGACATTTCTGAAAGATTACTATCTATGCCTTCACAATCTCTTCGGCTACCTCTTTCAGAACACTGGTGTGCAGTCCATCTGGTCCAGCTGACTTATTTACTTCAGACCTTTTAGCTTTCCAAACAACTTCTCCTTAGTAATAGCCATTACACACACTTCATCTCCCTGACTCTGGGCATGCTGCTGGTAGCCAGGATATGGGGTACAGATTATAATGGAAAAGGCATGTAAAAGGGGCAATATTATGATGGTTATGGGGTATTTCAATATGCAGGTAGATTGGGAAAATCAGGTTGTGCTGATGTAAATGCACTTCACTGAATGTTTTGATGCGCATGTGATTAATCAATATATATCTCATCTAATCTAAAGTGCTGGAGTACAAGGAAAGAAATTTGTAGAATGCCTACCAGATGGCTTTTTAGAGTAGATGGTGATCGAGTCCACTAGGAAAAAGGCAATTCTGGATTGGGTGTTGTGTAATGAATCTGATTTTATTAGGGAGCTTGAGGGAAAGGAGCCCTTGGGAGGCATTGATCATAATATGATAGAATTCACCCTGCGGTTTGACAGGGATAAGCTAAAATTGGATGCATTGGTATTACAGTTGAGTAAAGGTGACTACAGAGGCATGAGAGCAGAGCTGGCCAGAGTTGATTTGATGGGGACACTTGTAGGGATGATGATATTCGCAGTGTTGTGGCCATCATGGTATAATTGAAAACATCCTACTGTCAACACAGGTATAGAGAAATAAGCTGGAAATACTATTTAAAGACTCACCAGATTTATTCATATATGTTTCCTAAGTGCCATCATTTTATTTCAGCTTCTTTTTACTTATGCATTATTTTCATACACCCTTGTATTTATTGTGCTTCATCATTCTGTTTACTTACAACTCAATGCGTTGTTTATTTTAACCCATGGAATTAAAACTGTGTTTGATAGGAACTAACCTGCAGGAAGCAGATCAATGCAGGTAAGGCAGTTGTTAGTCCTTCCATCATGCTCGTCAGCAAAGGCAGATTTCAGAATTTTTACTCCATCTAAAATGTTTATTTATGGAAATCACTGCACATTTTTTATGAAGGGAAAACTGTACTATAAAACCTGTGCCAGGAATTTCTGCATGGATTATCCAGTGGAAGATTGCTGAAGCCCCAGGAGAAACAGTATAAATAGCTAAAAATGTTCAGTTTCAAATATTCTGTTCTTCACAGAGAATACAGGTTATTCCCTTAATTGGAAGAGACCTACTCTTTCCTAGGTCTGTTGAACCCTCGGGCTCTAAACCATCAAATCAAATTTATCTCACACAGTTTATTCAGCTATGATGCTGTTAAAAGATTCTATCAATCTGGACTATAGGCATTTTCTTAGTTGCATCAGCCTCCTTTTGATTTCTCCAAAAAAATAAACAGTTATCAGGGTTATAGGACATAGAACATTACAGGACAGTACAAGTCCTTCAGCCCATGACATTGTCTTATTTCTTCTTCCTAAGCCTACTGGTGCATGGGCCGATGACAGCAACTTCCTGAGTCCTCTGTCCCGGGCCGAAGTTTGATTGGTCGTGTGGCATCTGCTTTCACCACACCACCTCCAGGCGAAGATCATTCCCCTCCCAGGGATGAGGTCTTTGGAGTTTCTGTAACTCTGGGTTTTATGGGAGGGGGTTATAGTGTAACCCTCCTCCTTTCACATGGTTGATGTTGTGCCAACCTTCAACTTAGCCCTTCCCGCCTACATAACCCTCCATTTTTTTTATCATCTATGCGCCTATCAAAAAGTTTCTTAAGTGCCCATAATGTATCTGCTTCTAACACCACCCTTTGCAGGATGTTCCATGCACTAACTACACTCTGTGTAAAAAAACTTACACCCTATACATTCACCCTATACTTTCCTCCAATCACCTTAAAACTATGCCCTTTGGTATTAGCCATGGTAAAAAGTCTTGATCTATGCCTCTTATCATTTTGTACACCTCTATCAAGTCTTCATCCTCCTTCACTTCAAGGAGAAAAGCCCTAGCATGCTCAGCCTAACCATAAAAAAAAGTCTCAAAGTCTCTCGAAAGTCCCATCATTTCACGCAGACGGTAGAAGGAAGAAAAACTCTCCCTGCCATGAAGCTCCAGCGCTGCAAACTTGCCGATGCAGCATCCTAGAAGCACCCGACCACAGCCGTCTCTTGAGTCCGTCTGAAAACTCGAGCCTCCGACCAGCCCTCCGACACCGAGCACCGAGCAACATCTCTGCCGAGCACTTCGACCCCGACCCCGGCAACAGGCAATAGGCAAAGCCGAGGATTTGGGGCCTTCCCCTCTGGAGATTCTCGATCGCACAGTAGCAGCTGCAGCGAAGTAGGCATTTCAGAAGTTTCTCCAGATGTTCCTCTGTGCTTCTCACGAATGTCTCCATCAAACCAGGATTGTGCACGGTACCTACTTCACACATACGATATCATTTCGGAGCAGCCGCGTGCGCTGCATCACATTGCCATCTTCTCCTCCCCTCCTTGTTGAACTAGACTAGAGGTCTCCCAGATCTACTACATCAAACATGAAGAACAGACCACTGACCTTGAACCCATTCTCACTACACTTGCTAAGGAGTAATAGAGAAAGAAAGAAGGGAACTTACCAGAAACCTATGTTAGCAGCTGCCACCTCTCCTTGCAAAGCCACTTGAGCTTCAAGCTTTCCACTCTAACACAGGCCCACATTCACAATGGCCGCTCCATTTAAAGCTAACTACTTTTTATCGGTCCTTTTCAAGTGCCTAATTACCTGTGATTTCAGGCATGCAGAATGTCCCAAATGGTACCGATCACTTTTTCAAACCTCGCTCCCACAATGCACTATCCAATGGCTCCTCGTGATCTCAGGCGTATCTTTTGTCAGCAAAGACCCAGTTAAGGAACAGAAGCAACCAGAAGTATAAAGATGGTGATCTGTTATAGCTAAACTTTCACTGTGAAGGCTGTGAATAGCTTGGAAATGAGTGAAAGTTAGAGTCCACAGACTAGCTGGGGCTTCACAGATATCCATCTGAAAGTCATTTTCCTGAGGCTAAACCCTTGTGAGGTTTGGGATTTGTGCATTTTTATAACAGAATCAAACCCTGGGAGAGTCTGAGCCACATAATGTGCTGATGGACATGTAGCTCCCTGCTAACTCCTGGTTCTTCCGCAAAAAATGCTAACTTTCTTCATAAGTTTGCTGATGACACCACCATTGTGAACTGAATCAAATGGGGTGATGAATCAGCAAACAGGAGGAAGATTGAAAACTTGGCTGAGTGCTGCCATAACAACATCCTCTTACTCAATGTCAGAAAGGCTAAGGAACTGATTGTAGACCAGGAGAGGGAAGCCAATTGTCCATGAGCCAGTCCTCATTGGAGGATCAGAGACGGAGAGGGTTAGCAACTTTAAATTCCTGGGTGTCACTATTTCAGAGGATCTGTCCAGGACCCAGTATGTAAGTGTGTGGTAAACCATATATATATATATATATATATATATATATATATGTTGTAACTGGGTTACCTGTCTGGACACACCCCTCTGCTGACTGCTCCTGTGGCTCCTCCCACAGACTCCTGAATAAAGGCGACTGCGCCATTGCTCCTCCTTTCAGTCCAGAGGCAGATACTCAGCATGATCGAGGTCACATTTTACTGCTAGTAAAAGCCTTTCAGTATTTACTCTTCTTCCAGTCTTTTGGAAGAAAGGGAGGGGGAGGAAAGGGCAGGAGGGTGAAGAGTATCTTAGCCTGTCGGAGTTCTTTGGACCGAGGTAGGATGTGAAATGTGAAGAGGCCTTTCAGTCGCTAAAGGAGCTGCTGACCCAGGCGCTGGTGCTGGCTTTTGTGGGCCCCCGATTGCTGCATGTACTGCACACGGATGCCAGCCGAGAGGACTTGGGGAGTGTCCTCTATCAGGATCAGGGCACCGTGTTGAGACCGTTGTGTTTGTCAGCCGGAGTCTGTCATTCTCTGAGAAAAACTATCCCATGCACAAGTTGGAATTTCTGGCATTGAAATGGGCGGTAGTGGACTACCTCTATGGAGCCAAGTCTGAGGTGAGGACAACAACCCCCTAAATCATATCCTGACCTCAGCGAAACTGGATGCCACAGTGGTTGGCGGTGTTGTCTGCCTATAAATTCAACGTGAAGTACTGGCCGGGAAGCCAGAACATTGATGCTGATGCTTTGTCCCAACAGGTGCATGAGGGGCTGGACAGGGACGAGGAGTGGGAGAGCGTTCCTGCCCCGAGGGTGAAGGACATGTGTCAGTTTGCCATCACCGTGAAGGTAGAGGAAAAGGAGGGTCAGGATTGAGTGGTGGGTCAATTGGGAACTTTGATGACGCTATCCCCCAAGTTTACTGTAACCTGACTGCTCTGAAGGCAAATCAGCTGCCGGAATTGAATTCTGAGGAAGTGGCAGCTGCTCAGTGAAATGATCTGGGCATCGGTACCATTTGGTCAGCAGTCGAAAGGGAGATGCAGCTCAGGTGGAGAAGCGGAAACACGTGTCGGTGCTTCCATTACTGAGAGAATGGCCTCAGTTGGAGTTGCGGAACCAGATCCTATACCGGGTCACGTCACCCCCGGACTATCTTTGGCGTTGCCAGCTGGTTCTGCCAGAGAAGTGATGGAGGACTGCATTAAAGTCACTTCATGATGATTCTGGACATTTGGGGTGAAAAATACCTATGGATTGCTCAGAGACCGGTTTTACTGGTCCCAGATGAAGTCGGAGGTTGAAGCATATTGCAATTTGTGCATTTGATGCATATGGCGGAAGACACTGCCTAAACAATCAGCTCCCTTGACCCACTCGCAGAGTGCAGGGCCCCTGGATCTGGTGTGTATGGATTTCCTGTCAATAGAACCCAATACCAGCAACACGGCGAATGTCTTAGTCATCACGGACCACTACACCAGATATGCTCAGGCTTTTCCTACCAAGGATCAGAGGGCGTCGACAGTGGCCAAAGTGTTATGGGAGAAGTATTTCATTTATTATGGCCTTCACAGAGTGATCAGGGACTGGATTTCAAGAGCAGACTCATCCATGAGATACCGGGCATGCTTGGAGTCAAGAAGTCGAGGATCACACCCTATCACCCACAGGGTGATCCCCAGCCCGTGAGGTTTAATCGGACTTTGCTGGCCATGCTCGGGACCCTGGAAATCAGCAAGAAGAGCAGGTGGAGTCAACTATTGGACATCTGGTTCACAGTTACAACTGTACTGGAAATGAAGCTACTGGATACTTGTCATATTATCTGATGTTTGGGTGCAAGGAGAGGTTGCCCATTGACCTTTGTTTTGGGACTGACGAGGGTGACTTAACGTCAAAGACTTCAGATAAGCTCTCTTCTCATGTCAGACACATACTTCAGATGAGAGCTGAAAAGGGCTTATGAATTAGCTGGGGTCGCGGCTGCCAAGCAGAATCAAGGGAATAAAAGGAGGTATGATCAAAAGGTGAGGTTCTCCCAACTCTGCTGGGAAACCGGGTCCTCATAAGGAATTTGGGGCTACCTGGGAAGCATAAGTTGTCAGACTGCTGGGTGGCTAAGTCCTATGTGGTGGAGAGTCAGATGCCCAAGCTTCCAGTTTTCCGGGTGAAACCAGAGGATGGGAATGGACCTGTCAAGATTCTCCATCAGAACCACCTGCTGCCCCTGGGACAAGAGATGCAGGTAGGCCCAGAGTTGACTTGGAGCCTACACCTAGTCAGAGGACTCTGTGGAAACACAGGGCGACTGCAGGGCCCGCAGCAGGAAAGGTTAGGCTGGCCCCCACCCCGAGAGGGATACTGATTCGGAGGATGAGGACCTGGAGGTGAGGTATATGCTGCCTTTTGCTAACTCCCCATTGACTGAAGAAGAAACTTCCAGCCCTTCTCCCGCTGAGTCAGGTGAAGTGGGGGGACAGCCTGGGTTGCAGTGGGACCCGCAAGGGATGAAGCGGGGCTTGTCCACAGGACAGAGGGGTCCGAGTTGCAGGTAGGCATGAGTGATTGGTCGGGGAGGCATCACCAGGTAGACCAGAAGTATCCCCGGTAGTGTCTGAATCTGAAGGGTTAGGTGAGGGGGTGCGGAGGTCTTAGAGTATTAGAAGACCACCGGATAGTCTGGCCTACGTAGCACCGGGGGAATAGAGTGTGACCTCTACTATTTTGGGGAGCTATGTCACTGCCTTTTACACGCGGGTTGGGCTTTGTGTTTTGCGGGAATGGTTGGCGAATTATCTCAATGTCATGAGGATATGTCTAAGTTTGGTGGGGGGGGGGAGAATGTAATGCACTGTAAGGTTTTAGTGCTAATGTAATGGCCACTCTGTAATGTGTTACTGCTAAGGTAATGGTTTCTCTGTAGCAGCAATGTTTGGATTTTGACTAGAGATAACGGAGGCTTTGGAATGTGTGCTATTCAATGAGAGGGATGTTGTTCTTTCTTGTGGGGCTGGGAGCAGGGATTTCGTGGTTTTTTGTTGGTGAGAGATGAAGAGAGAAGACACAACTGGAAAGAGCTGGTAGACCGGTGGACAGAGTGGACTTGGGGCGAGGGTCTGAAGGTCAGCCATGCTCGGAGGAGGTCGATGAGGGACAAGTGAACAAATCCATGAGCTCCAACATGCATTTTAGACTGTTTCATTAAGATGGGCCCTTTTTCTTTTTATCTTCTTTCCTAACCCTATAGTTAGATTAAGATTTATAAAGTTCAATCGTTTAATTGCATACGGTGTACTGTCTGATATTTTGCAGATCAGATTTGCAACTGGGCAACACATCATGCAGCACCCACTCAAATGAGATTTCTCAGTTTGGCTGGGCCAGGGGTTGTCTTCCTCTAGACAAACGCAGCCCGAACCTGAAGGTTACGTACTTCACAAATGTTTCACATTTTTCTCCACATTCCTCCATCATCTCAACCCATCAATTGAAACTAGGGAGAATCTTCAGTGGCTAATTAACATACTGTTTTTGTGTGTGTGTGTGTGTGCCATACTCTGCCAGAGCCTCGGCAACCACTTTTCAAGTGGTTGTCTTGGAGGAAGGATTCTGTGAGTGGTCCCCCACCTCCTTCTCACAGTGCAGTCTTTTTTTTTATGAGGCCGAGTTGCAAACTCGACACTCAACCTGGCACGGATGGAAAGGCGTGCCCAGGAGCGGCCCGACTGGGTTCGATCTTGGGAACCTTCGCTCTGGAGTCCGGCGCAGATGTCACCAGCCGGCCCAACTGTTAGATTAATTAACCTACTGTTAATTAACCTAATTAACCTTGTGACTAAGGTGAAGGAGGAAACCAGAGCATCTGGAAGAAACAATTGGGCGAACATGCTAATTGGCTATAGACAGCACTGAAGGTGAAGACTGAACCCAAGCTGCTGGAGATGCCTGATTTAGACCTCTGCGTTGCCCACATCTACATTTTCCTGTGTACTCAGAACCCCACTTACTGTTGTTTGGTGTCACTAGTAAGTCTGGAAGTAGGTATGACTTTTCCTCTATTCAAAGTTCAAAGTTCAAAGTAAATTTATGATCAAAGTACATATATGCACCATATACAACTCTAATATTAATTTAACGTACTCAATAATAGAAACATAACCATAATAGAATTAATGAAAGACCATACCAATTTGGGTGTTCAACCAATGTACAAAAGACAACACACTGTACAAGTACAAAAAGAAAGAAATAGTAACAATGAATAAATAAGCAATAAATATCAAGAACATGAGATGGAGAGTTCTTGAAGTAAGTCCATAGGTTGTGAGAACAACCAAGTGAAGGAGCAAATGAAGTTGAGTGAAGTTATCTCCTTTGTTTAAAGACTGATGGTTGAGGGGTAATAACTGTTCATGAACCTGGTGGCATGAGTCCTGAGGTTCCTGAACCACCTTCTTGATGACAACAGCAAGAAGGAGGCATGACTCGGGTAGTGGGGGTCCCTAATGATGGATGCTGCTAAAATGCTTCATGTAGGTGTTGTCAATGATGGGGAGGGCTTTACCTGTGATGGATGGACCATATCCATTACGTTTTGTCCTTTTACCAGGACAAAAAGGGCAAAAAAAACCAATAAAGACCCCAACGTTCCTAAAAACTACAGACCGACTTCCTTGCTCTGCACCCTCTATAAACTCTACGAGAGACTCATACTGAAAAGTATATCCCCCTTAGTCGAAGATCTTCTAACACCAGACCAAGCTGGGTTCAGGCCAGGCCGCTCTTGCTGCGCTCAAGTCCTGAACTTAACCCAGTATATTGAGAATGGCTTTGAAACGCGACAAATTACAGGGGCAGTAGTCGTTGACTTAACAGCAGCATACAACACTGTGAATTACAGAGGCTTTCTACTGAAATTATCTAAAATGTTAAAGAATGAAACCACAGTCAAAGTAATGAGAAGTCTTCTAGAAAATCGTAGATTTTATGTAGAAATGAATGGAATTAAGAGTGGGTGATGTCCACAAAAGAACGGACTACCACAGGGATCAGTCCTGGCACCTCTACTATTTAATGCTTACACAAATGACCAACCAATCTTTCCTAACACACGCAGGTTTATCTATGCAGACGACCTATGCATAGCAACACAAGCTAACTCCTTCCAAGAAGTTGAAGTACGACTCACAGCAGTCCTCGAAGCAATGAAGCAGTATTATGAAAAATGACCTCTGAACCCAAGTCCATCAAAAACTCAAGTGTGTGCATTCCACCTGAGGAATCGAGAAGCAGCTCGGAAACTCAAGATCTTCCAGCTTGAACACCATCGGACTCTAATTTACCTGGGCGTGACACTGGATAGGACGCTCTCATTTGCCACCCACATCCAAAAACTCCGAGGGAAAGTTAGCTCTCGCAATTCTGTCTTGAAAATATTAGCAGGCACGAAATGGAGAGCTAATGCTCAAACACTTAGATCAACTACCCTAGCACTCTGCTATGCACCTGCAGAATACTGTGCACCTGTGTGGGGCAGATCAGCCCATGCGAAGAAAATAGACCCATTGCTTAACGAAGCCTGCTGAATAATCACGGGCACACTGCGCCCCACGCCCACTAACATCATTTACAGACTTGCAGGCATTGCTTCCCCAGAGATCCGAAGACACCCTACAACAAAAATTGAAAAAGGTAAACAGAACTCGGATCCATAGCACCCACTACATCATCACATGCCACTTTCCAACCACCTAAAATTGAGGAAAAGCTTGGCTACACTGGAGGAACTACTGCACGGAACATCCTCCCCAACATACAGGATTGACCTCTGGCAACAAACAGAAGCCAGAACCCCACCAAACAATACAGTGCAAGACCCCAGAGAAATGTTACCAGACGGGGCACTGCTTGACAGATGGAGGTGGTGCACTCTCAACAGAGCGAGAGCGGGGTTTATAGGACGGGAGACAATATGGTGAAGTGGGGTTTAGAGACCAGCGAATCCTGTGAGTGTGGCGAAAGGGTGCAGAACATTGAAGACGTTCTGCGCGACTGCCCACTCTCACCTGATTTAGCTGACACTGACCTGCTCAACATCAACCAAACAACACTAGAGTGGCTGGCTGTCTGGTGTGTCAAGCTATAATGATGTTGATTACATTTTGAAGGATTTTCCATTCAAGGACATTGGTGTATCCATACTAGGCTGTGAGGCAGCCACTCAATGTACTCTCCACCACATATCTATTGATGTTTGCCGAGGTTTTGGATGTCATTGCTGAATCTCTTCAAACTCCTAAGGAAGTATAGGCACTGCCGTGCTTTCTTCATAATTGCACATGTACTGGGCCCAGAACAAGTTCTCCACAATGATAACATTGAGGAGTTTGGAGTTGCTGACAGTCTCCACCTCTGACCCTCCGATAAGGACTGGCTCATGGCCCTCTGGTTTCCTTCTCCTGTAATCAACAATCAGCTCCTTGGTCTTGCTGACATTGAGTGAGAGGTTGTTGCCGCGGCACAACTCTGCCAGATTTTCAATCTCCCTCTATATACGCTGATTCATTAGCACCTATGATTCAGCATTGTGTCATCAGCAAACTTGAATATGGCATTGGGGCTATACTTAGCTACACAGGCGTATATGTAAAGTGGGTAGAGCAGAAGGCTAACCACACAGTCTTGTGGTGCACATGTGCTGATGGAGATTATAAAACCATTAGACCATAAGACATACGAGCAGAATTAGGCCATTCATCCCATCAAGTCTGCTCTGCCATCCCATCACGGCTGATCTCAAATCCCACTTAACCCCATACATCTGCCTTGCCATATCCTTTGATGCCCTGACCGATCCGGAAACGATCAACTTCTGCCTTAAATATACCCACAGCCTTGGTCTCCACTGCTGTCTGTGGCAGAGCATTCCACAAATTTACTACTCTCTGGCTAAAAAAATTCTTCCTTACCTCTGTTCTAAATTTTGAGGCTATGCCCTCTAGTTCCGTATACCTCAACCACAGGAAACATCCTCTCCATATCCACCCTGTCCAGTCCTTTCAACATTTGGTAGATTTCAATGAGATCCCCCCCACATTCTTCTGAATTCCAGTGAGTACAGGTCCAAAGCTGCCAAATGCAACTCATATGTTAACCCCTTCATTCCCAGAATCATCCTCTTGAACCTTCTCTGGACTCTCTCCAATGACAACACATCCTTTCTGAGATATGGGCCCAATAATACAAGTGTGGCCAGACTAGTGTCTTATAAAGGCTCAGGATTATCAGCTTACTTTTATATTCTATTCCCCGTGAAATAAATGCCAACATTGCATTTACCTTCTTTACCACAGACTCAACCTGTAAATTATGGAGAGGATATTGTTGCCAATCTGAAATGACTGGGATTTGCAAGTGAGGAAATTGAGGATCTAATTGCACAATGAGGGATTGAGGCCAAGGCCTTGAATTTTATTGATTAGTTTTGAGGGGATGGTGGTATAGAATGCCGAGCTGTAGTCGATAAAGGGGATCCTGGTGTTTGCAGTCCGGGTGTTCCAGGGGTGAGTGAAATGGTACTTGCTGTGGACCTGTTGTTCCAGTAGGCAAACTGGAGTGGATTTAAGTTGCTCCTCAGGCAGGAACTTATATATTTCATCACCAACCTTTCAAAACACTTTGTCGCTGTGGATGTAAGTGCTACTGGACAATAGTCATTGAGGCAGGTTACCACGTTCTTCTTCGGCATCGATATAAATGAAGTCTGCTGGAAGCAGCTGGGTACCTCAGACTGCCAAAGTGAGAGGTTAAAGTTCTTAGTGAACACTCCAGCCAATTGATCAGCACAGGTGTTTAGTACTTGGCCAGGTATCCTGTCTGGGTTGAAAGCTTTTCATGGGTTCACCCTCGTGATGGCTGCTCACATGTTGGCTTCAGAGACTGAAATCACATGGTCATCGGGGACTGCGGTAGTTTATGATAGTTTTTCGTGTTTTGACAGTCAAAGTGAGAAGAGATAACATTGAGCACATCTGGAAGTCAAACCCTGTTGTCACCTATGTAGCTTGAATTTATTGTATAAGAGGTAGTGTTCATCCCCTGCCACAACTGTTGAGCGTCCTTCGTTGATCCAAGTTGAGTCGGGAATTGCCACTTCTCCTGTGAGATGGCTTTCCAGAGATCATACCTAGACCTCTTGTAACTTTCTTGGTCACTGGACTTGAATGCCTCTGATCCGGCCCTCAGCCGATTACAGATCTCATGGTTCATCCAGGGCTTTTGGTTGGGGAAAACTCTGAAAGATTTTGTGGAATATAATCTTCTACAACTCTCTTAATAAAGTCTGCAACAACTGTGGTGTTTTCATTCAGATCCACAGATGAGTCCTTCAACACTGCACAGTCCACCAACTTGAATCCATCCGGTAGCCACTCTTTTGCCTCCCATGACCATCTCCTTGTTGTCTAGTCACTGGAGCTTTGCTCTTTGGCCGCTGCCTGTGTGTAGGCAGGAGAAGGGCAGCCAAGTGATAAGAGTTACCGAAATGAGGTCTGGGCACAGAACAGTAGACATTCCTTATTTTAGTATAACAGTGGGTCCTCTGGAGCTACAGGTTATATGCTTATGGAAATTGGGCAGAGTTTTGTTCAGAGGTGGCTGGCTGAAGCCTGGTTTGAAATGAATTGGGATGGACTGTTTCTTGTTTGCAGTCAGCATCATGCAGGGTCTCAATCGCTTGTTTATAGCTAATGATTAATATAAATGGAGAAAAGTGGGATCTAAAGCACTGATAATTGTGGTACTCCATTCATCTCAGCCTGGTAACCTGAGAAGGACCTGTTTATTCCCACTTTCTATATTTGCTTAATAATGAATCCTCAATTTAAGACAGAATATTATCCAGAATTGCACATGGTCCAAGCTTGTTAATCAAATTCCCATGTGCAACTTTATCAGTAGCCTTTCCTAAATTTAAGTCTACCTCATCCATTAGTTTCTCTTTATCTTCCTGCTTGTCATATTCTCCAAGGCTCCAACTGTTTAGTTAGATGGATCAACTCACCTTGGCAAAAACCTGATATTCTCCTTTCCTTTGACATTGTGGAACACTGACTAATAGCTCTTGTGCAAAGAATCTCTCTAGAGTCTGAAAACCACTCTTGACTGGAGATTACTGGTTGTCAAGTTAAAATTAGAGAATGAATGAAGAGGGAAAATATATGAAACTAATGGCCATGTAAATAAACGGAATAAACGGGAACTTTTCAGAATGGCAGGCAGTGACTAGTGGGGTACCGCAAGGCTCAGTGCTGGGACCCCAGTTGTTTACAATATATATTAATGACTTAGATGAGGGAATTAAATGCAGCATTTCCAAGTTTGCGGATGACATGAAGCTGGGCGGCAGTGTTAGCTGTGAGGAGGATGCTAAGAGGGTGCAGGGTGACTTGGATAGGTAAGGTGAGTGGGCAAATTCATGGCAGGTGCAATTTAATGTGGATAAGTGTGAGGTTATCCACTTTGGTGGCAAGAACAGGAAAGCAGATTATTATCTGAATGGTGGCCGATTAGGAAAAGGGGAGGTGCAACGAGACCTGGGTGTCATTATATACCAGTCATTGAAAGTGGGCATGCAGGTACAGCAGGCGGTGAAAAAGGCAAATGGTATGCTGGCATTCATAGCAAGAGGATTTGAGTACAGGAGCAGGGAGGTACTACTGCGGTTGTACAAGGCCTTGGTGAGACCACACCTGGAGTATTATGTGCAGTTTTGGTCCCCTAATCTGAGGAAAGACATCCTTGCCATAGAGGGAGTACAAAGAAGGTTCACCAGATTGATTCCTGGGATGGCAGGACTTTCATATGATGAAAGACTGGATCAACTAGGCTTATACTCATTTGAATTTAGAAAATTGGAGGGGATCTTATTGAAACGTATAAAATTCTAAAGGGATTGGACAGGCTGGATGCGGGAAGATTGTTCCCGATGTTGGGGAAGTTCAGAATGAGGGGTCACAGTTTGAGGATAAAGGGGAAGCCTCTTAGGACCGAGATTAGGAAAAACTTCTTCACACAGAGAGTGGTGAATCTGTGGAATTCTCTGCCACAGGAAACAGTTGAGGCCAGTTCATTGACTATATTTAAGAGGGAGTTAGGTATGGCCCTTGTGGCTACGGGGATCAGGCGGTATGGAGGGAAGGCTGGTACAGGGTTCTGAGTTGATTGATCAGCCATGATCATACTGAATAGCAGTGCAGGCTCAAAGGGCGGAATGGCCTACTCCCACACCTATTTTCTATGTTCTATGTAAATGATAGTCATGATTCTTGAACCTCCTGTAAAAACTAATCAATTTATGGAGCAAAAATAAAAACAAAAACTGCTGGTTGAACTCAGTGCGCCATGGAGATGAAGGGATGGTCAATATTTCTGGTCAAGACCCCACATCAGGGAAGGTAACTCGTACAGAGAGGTGAGCGGGAGGGGTAAGGCAGAGGCTGGTAGGTAATAGATGGAACCAGGTGAGGCAGGGGATGATGGATGGACGGAGTTCATTGTTTTAGTGTCCCTATCTGCTTCCACCTATCACCCCAGCCTCTGTACAAAACAACTCTTTCTCCCCTACCTGGCACCATCTGCCCATCACATTCACTCTTAGTCCTGATCCAGGGCCTCAGCCTAATATATTGACCATTCACCAATCTGCTTGACCCACTGAGATTGTCCATCAGTTTGCTTTTGCTTCAGGTTCCAGCATCTTGAGAATACGGTAATGGTAGATGATCAGATTTACTATCCAAACCAGCTGTTGTACTGTGCTCAAAGAAAGTTCACAAATCACAGAAGACACAGTGTATCCTCACTCTAATAAATATGTTTTAATACCCTGAAGCTTCAGGCAATCTAGTTTCATAACTTGATGCACTTGAGCGTTAGTGAGGAAATAAAACCATTTTACTCGGAGCTCAGGTACCCAAATCAATATGCATCCCTGTTAGGAAGTGTAGAATAAGCCGCTCGGTGATTTTGTCCATTGTCATTAGCAGTGCATGTCGTGTCTGTGCAGTGTGCAGTGTGGATATAGCAGGCAGAAATGGCTTGCTACTGTTATTCGGGCATACCTGCCTCATTGCTTCTGCACCAAAACTGCTACTAAAGCTTTTTGTTAATATTGATTTGACATGATTTTATTTCACACAGTAACAGGTGACTGGATTTGATTTGAAGAGGCAGAATGTTTTGATTTATGAATTTTATTCCCCTTGAACAGTTGTGGTTTCAGTTTCACGCCTGTCGGGCTGACTTTGTGATGAGTACTTCTGTGTGGTGTACGGGCTGGTTTACCATGGATGCTGAAAACAAACTACAAATCCCTGATATCCAGTGTACCAATGTTACTGTCATGTTGCAGAAAAAGGAAAATGATTTTAAATCTCTTAAGTTAGTGGAAAACAGAGGTTTCAGGGTAGCTTATAGGATTAGGGATCAATTTTATTCACCATATACATTTACATTTGTTGGGAATTTGCTGTGGTGTGTTAGTGTAATATGCAACAAAAAACAACAGCATTCAACAATTACACAAGACAGCAAAGATTTTGCTTCCTGAATACTTTTGGGTGTATCTTATGGATTTTGGGCTGCTGATCATGAAAATCACCATGAAATTTCCCTCTCATGCACCATTTTTTTGAAAATCACCTATATTTGTTATTTCAATTCAGAATTCAAGTCAGAATAACTGATACCAAGATTAAGGAAGGCATTTTTGTTTGTCCGCGAATCAAACAGGTCATCAATGACAGGCAATATAAAGAAGTTATAGTGGGACTGCAGGAAACTGCGTGGAAGGAATTCAAGGATTTTGCTGAAAATTGTCTTGGCAACTTCAGAGCACTCAACTCTGTGCAGTTGGTTGACAACATGCTTCAAGCGTACAAAACCATGAATTGCAACATCTCATGAAAGATTCATTTTCTGCATTCCCATTTAGACTTCTTCCTCGCAAATCTTGGCGCTGTCAGTGACAAGCATGGTGAAAGGTTTCGCCAGCACATTGCAGTCATGGAGAAATGGTATCAGCACATCTGGAACCCATCAGTGCTGGCTGGTTATTGTTGGACACTTCCGCAAGAATTCTCAGTCACTGTACAAATGAAAATCAACAAAACATTCTTAGCTTATTTGAACTATTGTAAAGCATCAGCACCGCTATGCGATTAAACCCATTATATTCAAAAAAAGTTAATTTCTTGTTCTCCAATTCCTACGTGATACAAGTATTCTGAAATTATATTTGCATTCAGCTTCAAGTGGTCTATCATAAACAAAAAAACTTCTGAGGGAGCAACACTTTCAAAAAAAATTGTTATCTGGTGTTATAAGAAAAAAGAATTGTATTAAAAAATAACTTAGAGGTTAAAGTACAAATATGGAATAAATGCATAAATACCATAATGTATTTACAATGTAAAGAGCATTATGAAAAGTGTTTTAAAGTGTTTACAATGTGACTAGGGTGATAGAAAGAAGGGGTGGGAGTGGCTAACTAGAATGGTCGATCAGATTAACTGCCTGGGGGAGGAAGACCCCGTAAAATTTTTACAATGGAGTAAATTTCTACCTTCACTATTTGGGTGGAAATTCAGCAGAGCCAATATTATCTTTCACTGAAAGGTTATATTCCATTGAGCATGGATGATTAAGAGTGATGTAACTGAATTACCTAAATTGATGTTTTAATGGTGTAGATAAGAGGATCTATTTCCTCTGTTGAACAGTCTGGAACAGGAAGCAACATTCTTAAAACTGGAGCCAAACCCTTCAAAGAATGATGCTTGGGAGCATTTCTTTACACCAGGTAGAGATCTGCAGCTCCCATCTAAACTCTGCTGAATATGAACCAACCCTGAGGCTGATAGATTCTCATAGGCGAGAGTTTGAAGTGGTTAAGTTCAGGCCAGCCATGAACTAATGGAATGGGAAATAGTTGTGAAGAACTGATTGGCTTACTTCTGTACCAATATGCCTAACTCATTGAAATAGTTATCTGGTTATTTATCTCATTTCCATTTCCAGTTCTATGTCGAATACAAATTAGCTAATATGTTATAATCAATGTAAAACTGTATGAGACAAAGGTAGAAGGCTGTTGTGGTGTGACTTCACATCATCACCATGTTTCACGAGATATCCTGTCCAGACACCCTCTCCCACTGCTGGATGGCCATCCATATTGCGATCTGGCTGTACCTCAATGAACTGAGGTTTCAGAACCACCTTTCAGGTGATGACCTTCATCCTTCAGCTATCCTCAGCTGGGACCTTCAACCAAAGGGGCTAGGGCACTTTCCAGGCACCCTCAGGGGGTGTCCATGCATGGTTACTAATCGGAAAGGACTAACATTTCATCCTTACTCATAGGTTGCCTCAAGAATTGTTATGTCAAATGTTTATCACTAGGGCATTTTGTGGCACAGACTTGGAATCCATTACCCATAAATCAATGGTCCCATGTCCGGAAATATAGTTGTTATCAACTATGGATGAACTAAAGAGTTGCTCCTGAAGAGTTGTGTGTGAAAGGCAAGTATTGGAATTGGGGTTACTTGGGGTTCTAAAATGAAATAAACATAATTTTTAAATTCAGGCATCTTCGTTTTTATGAATGATTTATAAAATTTATAATTGTACACTTCAAATTAGTTGTCTACACTTGCGTACCTTTAGAATAAAATTAATTTTAGTGCACCAATAAATATCAGAAGTATTGTGTGTGTGAATAAGTGAGCTGAAAAGCATGATTTTACAGATTCTGATTATTAATGAAAAATGTTCAATACGAACTCAACATAAATTGGTTCACAGTTGGAAGGGCTAAAATTGTCATTTAAAAAAACATTTAATTCCATTATCCTTCAAAATAGTAATGAGTACAAAAAAGATGATATAACACGCACTATATCTAACATTTGCTGACATCTGTTTTAAATTCTCTGTTTACACCTATTGATAAATTGTGCAAATACATTAACACTACGTAGCTTGTGCAATTAATGATGACAACCTTTGGAGTAATTAAGATTGTGATAAGCCGTCAATCACTTCCCAGTTCTCTAGAGCAAAGATGTGCAATTGCTATCTGAATCATTGAAACCATGAACTAAAACTATTTCAGGAACTGTGATATGTAAAGCAGAAGGTGCATGAAGGAAGGGTTAGACCATAAGACAATAAGACAAAGGATCAGAATTCAGCCCATCGAGTCTGCTCCACCATTCCGTCACGGTTGATCCTGGATTCCACTAACTCCCAGACATCTGCCTTCTCGCCATAATCTTTGATACCCTGACCAATCAGGAAACTATCAATTTTCACTTTAAATATACCCGTAGTCTTGGCCTCCACAGCTGTCTGTGGCAGAGCATTCCACAGATTTACTGCTCTCTGGCTACAAAAGTTCCTCCTTACCTCTGTTCTAAAGGGCCACTCCTCAGTTTTGAGGCTGTACCCTCTAGTTCCCCCACCATAGTAAACATGCTCTCTACATCCACCGTACCTAGTCCTTTCAAAGTAGGCTTCAAAGAGATTCCCTGCATTCTTCTACATTCCAGTGAGTTCAGGCCCAAAGTTGCCAAACGCTCCTCAAGTGTTAACCCCTTCATTCCTGGAATCATCTTCGTGAACCTCCTCTGGACTCTCTTCAATGACAGCACAAACTTTCTGAGATATGGGGTCCAAAACTGTTGACTGTTACTCCAAGTGAGGCCTAACTAGTGTCTTATAAAGGCTCAGCAATATCTCCTTGCTTTTATATTCTATTCCCCTTGAAATAAATGCCAACTTTGCATTTGCCTTCTTTACCACAGACTCAACCTGCAGATTAACCTTCTGGGAGTCTTGCACAAGGACTCCTAAGTCCCTTTGCACCCCTGATACTTGTATTTTCTCTCCATTTAAATAAGTCTGCACTTTTGTTCCTTTTACCAAAATGCATTATCTTACATTTACCAACACTGTATTCCATCTGCCACTTTTTTGCCCATTCTTCCAATTTGTCTAAGTCCTTCTGCAATCACATGGCTTCCTCAGCATTATCTACCCCTCTGCCTATCTTTATATCATCCGCAATCTTTGCCACAAAACCATCAATTCCACTATCCAAATCATCAACAAGCATTGTGAAAAGTAGCAGTCCCAATACAGACCCCTGAGGAACACCACTAGTCACTGGCAGCCGACCAGAAAAGGCCCTTTTAATTCACACTTGCTGCCTCCTGCCTGTCAGTCATTCCTCTGTCCACGCCAGTATCTTTCCTAAAATGCCATAGGATTTTATTTTGTTAAGCAGCCTCATGTGTGGCAACTTATCAAATACCTTCTGACAATCCAAGTAAATGACATCCACTGCCTCTCCTTTGTCCACCTGCTTGTTACTTCCTCAAAGAACTCTAATCAATTTGTCAGGCAAGATTTCTCTTGACAGAAACCATGCTGACTTTGACTTATTTTATCATTAGTCTCCAAGTACCCCGAAACCTCATCCTTAATAATGGACTCCAACACTTTCCCAACCACTGAGGTTAGGCTAACTGGCCTATAATTTCCTTTCTTTTGCCTTTCTCCCTTCTTAAAGAGCAGAGTGGCATTTGCAACATTCCCGTCCTCCGGAACCATGCCAGAATCGAGTGATACTTGAAAGATCATAACCAATGCATCTGCTATCTCTTCACCATCCAGTTTCAGAACTCTGGGATGTAGCCCATCTGGCCCAGGTGACTTATCCACCTTAAGACCGTTCAGTTTGCCTAGCGTTTTTTCCTTTGTAATAGCAATGTCACTCACTCCTGCTACCTGACACTCATGGACCTCTGGCACAGTGCTCATGTCTTCCACAGTGAAGACTGATGCAAAGTACCTATGAAGTTCATCTGCTATTTCTTTGTCCCCCATTACAACCTCACCAGCATCATTTTCCAGTGGTCCAATATCAACTCTCACCTCCCTTTTATTCTTCATATAACTGAAAAAACTTTTAGTATCCTGCTTTATCCTATTGGCTAGTTTGCCCTCATATTTAATTTTTTTTTCTTCCTATGGCTTTTTAGCTGCCTTTTGTTGGATTTTATAAACTTACCAATCATCCAACTTCCCACTCACTTTTCCTACATTATATGCACTTTCCTTGGTTTTTATGCAGTCTTTAACTTCCCTTGTCAGCCATGGTTGTTTACCCCCGCTACTTGAGAACAACTTCTCTGTGGGATATATTTATCCTTCGCCTTGTGAACTATTCCCAGAAACTTCAGCCATTTCTGCTCTGCTGTCATCCCTGCCAATATCCTCCTCCAATCCACCTGGGCAAGCTCCTCTCTCATGCCTCTGTAATTTCTTTATGCCATTGTGATACTAGTACATCTGACTTGTGCTTCTCCCTTTCAAACTGCAGTACGAATTCAATCATATAAGGATCACTGCCTCCTCAGGGTTCCTTTACATTAACTCCCTAATAAGATCCAGGTTATTACAGAACACCCAATCTAAGATAGCCTTCCCCTGAGTAGGATGAAACACAAGCCGCTCTAAAAAGCTACCTGGTAGGAATTCACCAAATTCTGTCTCATGCGATCCAACTCCAATCTTATTTTCCCAACCCCCTTGCATATTGACGTCCCCCATTACAATTGTTACAGTACCCTTATTACTTGCCTTTTCCAGCTCCCTTTGCACTCTCAACCCTATGTCTTGGCTACTATTTGGAGGTCTAGATATGATTCCCATAATTTTTTTTACCCTTGCAGTTTCTAACTCCAGCAACAAAGATTCAACATTCTCTGACCATATGTCACCTCTTTCTAAAGATGTAATTCCATCTCTTACTAATAGAGCCACACCACCACCTATGCCTTCCTGCCTGTCCTTTCGATACAAAATATATCCTTTGATATTAGGATCCCAACTATGACTTTCTTTCAACCATGACTCTGTGTTGCCTACAACGTCACACCGACCAATCTCTAATTGTGTCACGAGTTCATCCACCTTATTCGGAATACTACATGGATTTAAATACAGCACCTTCAGTTCTGCATTCTTCACCCTCTTGAATTTTGCCTCTGTGTTACAATTTAACTCTTTGTACTGTCTGTCTTTGTACCTAATCATTGGCTTGTCCTTCCTTACATTCATGTAGCACCTAGCATCTACTTGTAAACCTGCTGGCTCATCCTCAGCTCTATCATCCTGGTTCCCATCCTCCTGCCATAATAGGTTAAACCACTCCCTAAAGCTTGAGCAAACTGACCTGCAAGGATATTGGTCCCACTCAGATTTAAGTGCAACCTGTCCCTTTTGTACAGGTCCCACCTGCCCCAGAAGTGGTCCCAATGATCCAGAAAACTGAATTCCTGCCTCCTGCTCCAATTTTTCAGCCATGCATTTATCTGCCACCTCATTCTATTCCTATCCTCACTGTCGCATGGTATAGGCAGCAATACTACACTGAGGTTGAGGTTGAGGTTGAGAAGGTGTTGGTTAATGACTACTTCAACCTCATTCCCCAAATACGTTCTTGAACAGATTGTTCTACACTATGAGTCACACCTCTCAGATTTAGATTTGTTTATTTATCTCATGTATATTGAAGCATACAATGAAATGCCACGAACGAAACCGAACAATGTGATGGGGAGTCCGCAAGTGTTGGAACATAGAACACAACAAGCAACGAAACAACAACAGGAAAACAATCCTTGTTCTACCTCCCACCCACCACGCACAAACACAGACCTCCAACCCCATGCAGGCCGTCTTCAGCCTCCAGGGGACTCAGACATTGGGCATCAACATCCCTAGCAAACTCATAGAGGGTCATAGGCCAAGGCTTCTGCAGACATCCAGACCTTCAGGCTTCGATCTTCAGAATCAACCAGGAACTCACCGGTGTTGATGAATGAAAACCCTGGACGAGGACCCCAAACACTAGGCCTCAAACTTCAGACTCTCCTTTGCAGTTTCATGTCATCATAGTCTGTCAATTTAATTATTACAGAATTGTGGGAAAACAATGCAGCAATCCTGGTCAGAGGTGCAAATGAATATAGAAACCATGAAGAATGCAGCCCAAATAATGTATTATAATTACCTGAATAAAGAGTCCAGATTCTATATGCAGGCATAGCTGAGCCAACTTTCTCACTCCCAAATAAGGGACAAAAGTAGCAGTCAAGTATAGGACACGTGTTTACCCTGAGAAAGACTACCATGACCATGAAGCCTTGCACGGGCACCTGTGTGCGCATGCGTGATGTGCGCATACATGATGTGTGCATGCGTGTTCGTGCTGATTTTTTTCTATAAATCAGTTTTGGCTTAATCTTCCCGATTCTGGTACACTGTACATACATTATTTCTACTTTATATAGGCTGTGTATTTATCATACCATTCCTGCTTTTACTATATGTTAGTGTTATTTTAGGTTTTATGCATTATTGATAGGATTTTGTAGGTTATTTCTTGGGTCTGGGAACGTTCAAAAATTTTTCCCATATAAATTAATGGTAATTGCTTCTGCGCTTTACGCCATTTCAGCTTATGAACGGTTTCATAGGAATGCTCTACCTGAGCAGGGGAAATATGGGACAAGGGTGGTCATGTATGGGACAAACCAATTTAGCCCAGTATACAGGATGTCCTGGCTAATACGGGACAGTTGGCAACCCTACTGGGGATCAATATTTTATCTATGCATAGTTCAAAATACTAACTTCATAATTCTGTTCTGTTCACTTGGCTGATTTGAGCTAATGTCTGTTGTGCCATAGTGTTTATCCTCGTCTGGATGATGAAAACTGTATGTTTCTTCTCGAACGGTATTCTCTGTAGACATTACGTGAGGCGCCAGAGCAGGTTCTAGAGCTCTGTGAGCTGAAGTACTGTAGCAGTCTGGTGCCAAGGCACCAGCTAATGCCAATTGTGGAGGCAGTGGGAAGGAGGAGCAGCAGATTGGGAAGCAAGCCGTATGCGTTAATTGCTGAAATAGCAGTGACGTGGAAACACAGAATACAGGAGCAGAAGCAAACATCCAGCCCTTTTGGCCTGCTCCCTCTAGTCAACGCGGTCATCTAATTCAGTACCCCGTTCCTGCTTTTGTTTGTATCCCTGATCTTTTAGATAGTAATAAGTATTTTCGAAAGGGGGGATGGTGAGCAGCCAGAAAGCTTGGGACATATTGGCACCAATGATAAAGGTAGGAAAAGGGAGGAAGTCCTGAAGAAAGAATTTAGGGAGCCAGGTGGAAAGCTGAAAAACAGGACTTCCAGGGTAGTAATCTCTGGTTCGCGGCTTGTGGCACATGACAGGGTGATACTGCAGATGAATGCATGGCTGAGGAACTGGTGAGAGGGCAGCGTTTCAGATTTCTGGATCAGTGGGATCTCCTCTGAGGAAGGTACGACCTGTACAAAAGGGGCAGGTTACACCTGAACCCGAGGGGGACAAACATCCTTGCGAGAACTGTTGGGAGGGTTTAAGCTAATTTGCCAGGGGGATGGGAAACTGAGTGTTAGGGCTGAAGATAGGGCAGTTGGTATACAAAAAGAGGACGTGTGCAGTGAGACTGTGAGGAAGGACAGGTAGATGATAGGGCAAAGTTACAGTCAGTGAGACGAGTTGCAGCGTAACAGGGAGACAAAATCAAAATAGGTGATGAATACAGAACTGAAGGTGTTATGTTTGAATGCACACAGTATATGGAATAAAGTAATTGATCTTGTAGCATAGTTAGAAATTAGCAGGTATGTTGTTGTGGACATCAATGAGTCGTGGCTGAAAGATTATAGTTGTGGCCTTAACATCCAAGGATACACATTGTATTGAGAGGACGGGAGAGAAGGCAGAGGGGGTGATGAGGCTCTGTTGGTAAAAAATGAAATCAAATCCTTAGAAAGAGGTGACATAGGATCAAAGATGTTGAATCATTGTAGGCAGAGTTAAGAAACTGCAAGGTTAAAATGACTCTGATGGGAGTTATATATGGGTCTCCAAACAATAGACAGAAGGTGAGCTACAAGTTATAATGGGAGATAGAAAATGAATGGGCAGTAGTCGTGGGGGATTTCAATATGCAAGCAGATTGGGAAAACTAGGTTGGTGCTGATTTTGGATACCAAGAGTGAGAATTAATAGAATGCCTACAAGATGGCTTTTAGAGTACCTTGTGCCTGAGCTCTCTTGGGGAAAGTTGATTCTGGATTGGGTGTTGTGCAATAGAAACATAGAAACACAGAAAACCTACAACAAAATACAGGCCCTTCGGCCTGCAAAGCTGTGCCGAACATGTCCTTACCTTAGAAATTACCTAGGGTTACACATAGCCCTCTGTTTTTCTGAGCTCCATGTACCTAATCAGGAGTCTCTTAAAAGACCCTGTCGTATCCGCCTCCACCACCGCCGCCGGCAGCCCGTTCCACCCACTCACCACTTTCTGCGTAAAAAACTTACCCCTGACATCTCCCCTGTCCTACTTCCAAGCACCTTAAAACTACGCTCTCTCATACTAGACATTTCAGCCCTGGGAAAAAGCCTCTGACTATCCACACGATCAGGGCCTCTCATCATCTTATACACCTCTATCAGGTCACCTATCATCCTCCGTCGCTCCAAGGAGAAAAGGCCGAGTTCACTCAACCTATTATCATAAGGCATGCTCCCCAATCCAGGCAACATCCTTGTAAATCTCCCTTGCACCCTTCCTATGGTTTCCACGTCCTTCCTGTATGAGGTGACCAGAACTGAGCACAGTACTCCAAGTGGGGTCTGACCAGGGTCCTATATAGCTGCAACATTACCTCTCGGCTCTTAAACTCAATCCCACGTTTGATGAAGGCCAAAGCACCGTATGCCTTCTTAACCACAGAATCAACCTGCGTAGTAACTTTGAGTGTCCTGTGGACTCGGATCCAAGATCGATCTGATCCTCCACACTGCCAAGAATCTTACCATTAATGCTATGTTCTGCCATCATATTTGTCCTACCAAACTGAACCACCTCACACTTATCTGGGTTAAACTCCATCTGCCACTTCTCAGCCCAGTTTTGCATCCTATCAATGTCCCACTGTAACCTCTGACAGCCCTCCACACTATCCACAACACCTCCCACCTTGGTGTCATTGGCAAATTTACTAACCCATCCCTTCACTTCCTCATCCAGGTCATTTATAAAAATCACAAAGAGTAGGAGTCCCAGAACAGATCCCTGAGGCACACCACTGGTCACCGGCCTCCATGCAGAATATGACCCATCTATAACCACTCTTTGCCTTCTGTGGTCAAGCCAGTTCTGGATCCACAAAGCAATATCCCCTTGGATCCCATGCCTCCTTACTTTCTCAATAAATCTTGCATGGGGTATCTTATCAAATGCCTTAATGAAATCCATATACACTACATCTCTGGCTCTACCTTCATCAATGTGTTTAGTTACATCCTCAAAAAATTCAATCAAGCTCGTAAGGCATGATCTGCCTTTGACAAAGCCATGCTGACTATTCCTAATCATATTATGCCTCTCCAAATGTTCATAAATCCTGCCTCTCAGGATCTTCTCCATCAACTTACCAATGATTGAAGTAAGACTCACTGGTCTATAATTTCCTGGGCTATCTCTACTCCCTTTCTTGAATAAGGGAACAACATCTACAACCCTCCAATCCTCCGGAACCTCTCCCGAACTCATTGATGATGCAAAGATCATCACCAGAGGCTCAGAAATCTCCTCCCTCATTTCCCACAGTAGCCTGGGGTACGTCCTGTCCGGTCCTGGTGACTTATCCAAATTAATGCTTTCCAAAAACTCCAGTATATCCTCTTCCTTAATATCTACATGCTCAAGCTTTTTGGTCCAGTGCAAGTCATCCCTACAATCACCAAAATCCTGTTCTGTAGTGAATACTGAAGCAAAGTATTCATTAGGTACTTCTGCTATCTCGTCCGGTTCCATACATATGCTTCCACTGTCACACTGGTCCTATTCTCCCACGCCTTATCCTCTTGCTGTTCACATACTTGTAGAATGCCTTGGGGTTTTCCTTAATCTTGTCTGCCAAGATCTTCTCATGGCCCCTTCTGGCTTTCCTATTTTCATTCTTAAGCTCCTTCTTGCTAGATCTCTATCATTACCTAGTTTTTTGAACCTTTCATAAGTTCTTCTTTTCTTCTTGACTAGATTTACAACAGCCTTTGTACACCACGGTTCCTGTACCCTACCATCCTTTCCCTGTCTCATTGAAACATACCTAAGCAGAACTCCACACAAATAGCCCCTGAACATTTGCCACATTTCTTCCATTCGTTTCCCTGAGAACATCTGTTTCCAATTTATGCTTCCAAGTTCCTGCCTGATAGCCTCATATTTCCCCTAACTTGTCTGTTCCTAAAGGAGATAGAATTCTGATCACTATCTCCAAAATGCTCCCCCACTGAGAGATCTGACACCTGATCAGGTTCATTTCCCAATACCAAATCAAGTACAGCCTCTCCTCTTGTAGGCTTATCTACATATTGTGTCAAGAAACCTTCCTGAACACACCTAACAAACTCCACCCCATCTAAACCCCTCACTCTAGGGAGGTGCCAATCAATATTTGGGAAATTAAAATCTCCCACCACAACAACCCTGTTATTATTACTCCTTTCCAGAATCTGTCTCTCTACCCTGCTCCTTGATGTCCCTGTTACTATTGGGTGGTCTATAAAAAAAACCCAGTAGAGTTATTGAGCCTTTCCTGTTCCTAACTTCCAACCACAGAGACTCTGCAGACAATCCCTCAGGGACATCCTCCTTTTCTGCAGCCGTGGCACTATCTCTGATCAACAGTGCCATACCCCGCCTCTTTTGCCTCCCTCCCTGTCCTTTCTGAAACATCTAAAGCCTGGCACTTGAAGTTGCCATTCCTGCCCCTGCACTGTCCAAGTCTCTGTAATGGCCACAACATCATAGCTCCAAGTGCTGATCCACGCTCTAAGCTCATCTGCTTTGTTCATAATACTCCTCGCATTAAAATAGACATATCTCAAACCATCGGTCTGAGCACATCCCTTCTCTATCACCTGCCTATCCTCCCTCTCACACTGTCTCCAAGCTTTCTCTCTTTGTAGCCAACCTCCCTTTCCTCTGTCACTTCAGTTTGGTTCCCACTCCCCAGCAATTCTGGTTTAAACTCTCCCCAGCAGCCTTTGCAAACCTCCCTGTCAGGATATTGGTCCCCCTGGGATTCAAGTGCAACCCGTCCTTTTTGTACAGTTCGTACCCGCTCCAAAAGTGGTCCCAATGATCCAGAAATCTGCATCCCTACCCCCTGCTTCAATCCCTCAGCCATGCATTTACCCTCCACCTCATTCTATTCCTATTCTCACTGTCGCGTGGCACAGGCGGTAATCCCGAGATTATTACCTTTGAGGTCTTGCTTCTCAGCTTCCTTCCCAACTCCCTGTAGTCTGCTTTCAGGACCTCCTCCTTTTTCCTACCTATGTCGCTGGTACCAATATGTACCACGTCCTCTGGCTGTTATCCTTCCCACTTCAAGATATCATGGATGCGACCAGAAACATCCCAGACCCTGGCACCTGGGAGGCAAACTACCATCTGCGTTTCTTTCCTGCGTCCACAGAATCGCCTGTCTGACCCCCTAATTATAGAGTCCCCTATCACTGCTGCCATCCTCTTCCTTTCCCTACCCTTCTGAGCCACAGGGCCAGACTCAAACAGGAGTACTTGTTGTCAAGGGGGACAGCCATTGGGGTACTCTCTAGTATCTGACTCTTGCCCTTCCCTCTCCTGATTGTTACCCAGACCCTGGAGTGACTACCTGCCTATAGCTCCAATGAACCAGATTTGACTAGGGATCTTAAGGTAAAGGAACCGTTAGGAGACAGTGATCATAGTATGATAGAATTCACCATGCATTTTGAGATGGAGAAGCTAAAGTCAAAGGTATCAGTGTTACAGTGGAGTAAAGGGAATTACAGAGGCATGAGAGAGGAGCTGGCCACAGCTGATTGGAAAGGAAATCACCAGCACAGCAATTGCTGAAGTTTCTGGGGGCAATTTAGAAGGGACAGGATATAATCATCACAAAGAAGAAGAAGTCTAAAGGCAGGATGACACAATTGTGGCTGACGTGAGAAGTCAAAGCCAACATAAAAGCAAAAGTGAAGGCATATAATAGAGCAAAGGGCATGCTTACAATGGAAGGGTTCAGAGGATATTCATGAGAATGAAAAGCTTATCATAAGAGGAGCATTCAATGGCTCTGGGCCTGTACTCACTGGAATTTAGAAGAATGAGTGGGAACCTATTCAAGTCTATTGAATGTTTCAATGTTTAAAGTAGATGTGGAGAGGATGGTTCCTACAGTGGGGGAGTCTAGGACCAGAGGGCGCAACCTCAGAACAGAGATGAGAAGAAATTTATTCAGCCAGAGGGTGGTGCATCTGTGAAATTCGTTGCCATAGGCAGCTGTGGAGGCCAAATCATTGGGTGTATTTAAGGCAGAGGTTGATAGATTCTTGATAAGTCAGGGTGTGAAAGGTTATGGTAAGAAGGCAGGAGAATGGGATTGAGGGGGAAATAGATCATCCGTGATCAAATGGCAGAGCAGACTCAATGGGCCAAATGGCCTAATTCTGTTCCTATTTCTTACGGTGCTCTGGTCCATATTGACCCTGTGCTCTGATGATACAACCATTGTTGGTAGAATCTCAGGTGGTGACAAGAGGGCGTACAGAAGTGAGATATGCCAACTAGTGGAGTGGTGTTGCAGCAACAACCTGGCACTCAATGTCAGTAAGACAAAAGAGCTGATTGTGAAATTCAGGAAGGGTAAGACAAAGGAACATGTACCAATCCTCATAGAGGGATCAGAAGTGGAGAGAGTGAGCAGTTTCAAGCTCCTGGCTGTCACGATCTCTGAGGATCTAACCTGGTCCCAATATATCGATGTAGTTATAAAGAAGACAGTGGCTATACTTCATTAGGAGTTTGAAGAGATTTGGCATGTCAACAAATACACTCAAAAACTTCTATAGATGTACTGTGGAGAGCATTCTGACAGGTTGCATCACTGTCTGGTTGTTGGGGTGGGGGGTGCTGCACAGGACCGAAAGAAGCTGCAGAAGGTTGTAAATTTAGTTGACTCCATCTTGGGCACTAGCCTACAAAGTACCCAGGACATCTTCAGGGAGTGGTGTCTCAGAAAGGCAGTGTCCATTATTAAGGACCTCCAGCACCCAGGGCATGCCCTTTTCTCACTGTTACCATCAGGTAGGAGGTATAGAAGCCTGAAAGCACACATTCAGTGATTCAGGAACACCTTCTACCCTCTGCCATATAACCATATAACAATTACAGCATGGAAACAGGCCATCTCGGCCCTTCTAGTCCATGTCGAACTCTTACCATATCCTAGTCCCACTGACCTGCATTCAGCCCATAAACCTCTATTCCATTCCTGTCCATATATCTATCCAATTTAACTTTAAATGACAACATAGAACCTGCCTCAACCACTTCTGCTGGAAGCTCATTCAACAGAGCTACCACTCTCTGAGTAAAGAAGTTCCCCCTCATGTTACCCCTAAACTTTTGTCCTCTAATTCTCAATCCATGTCCTCTTGTTTGAATCTTCCCCACTCTCAATGGAAAAAGCCTAACCACGTCAACTCTATCAATCCCCCTCATAATTTTAAACACCTCTATCAAGTCCCCCGTCAACCTTCTACACTCTAAAGAATAAAGACCTAACTTGTTCAACTATTCTCTGTAACTTAGGATATGAAACCCAGGCAACATTTTAGTAAACCTCCTCTGTACTCTCTCAATCTTATTGACATCTTTCCTATAATACGGTGACCAGAACTGTACACAATACTCCAGATTTGGCCTTACCAATGCCTTATACAATTTCAACATTACATCCCAACTCCTATACTCAATGCTCTGATTAATAAAGGCCAACAAACCAAAAGTTTTCTTCACCACCCTATCCACATGAGATTCCACCTTCAGGGAACTGTGCACCATTATTCCTAGATCCCTCTGTTCTACAGCATTCTTTAATGCCCTACCATTTACCATGTATGTCCTATTTTGATTAGTCCTACCAAAATGTAGCACCTCACATTTTTCAGCAGGAATCTCCATCTGCCGTCTTTCAGCCCACTCTTCTAACTGTCCTAAATCTCTCTGCAAGTTTTGAAAACCTACTTCATTATCCACAACACCACCTATCTTAGTATCATCTGTATACTTACTGATCCAATCCGATTCCTAAATCAACATTGAACCCTTGGACACTACCTCACTTTTTTTAATATATAGTATTTCTGTTTTTTGCACGTTTTTAATCTACTCAATATATGTATACTGTAATTGATTTACTTATTTATTTATTATTATTATTTTTATTTTATTCATTTTTTTCTCTTCTATATTATGCATTGCATTGAACTGCTACTACTAAGTTACCAAATTTCACATTACATGCCGGTGATAATAAACCTGATTCTGATTCTGATCTCTCTTTACACATCAGTCCTGCGATCCCAGGAATCAGTTTGGCACCCCCTCCCCTTTTATGAATTTATTCTTTTCATTGTCCAACCAACCACACCTCCTAATACAACTGGTAATTTCATGATTAGTTCTTCAATTGTCAACATTCATAGTTTCAGTGTCCGTCTTCTTTCTGAAGTGGTGCTAAAACTGTTTGGAGCTGTTGCAGGGAAGGCATTTAAGTAAAACGTTGTGATCTCTTGCTGATTAGATTGACAGTCTGGCCAACAGACTGGAGTATAAACTATCATCAGCAGTCTATAGTCAAGGGGTGGGTAGCTGGTAGATTAAGGAATGGGATGACATTGGTCTATGACACAGGCTGGGAAAAGGAAAGTCTTGTGTGATCAGACCATGGCTATAACTCATGATCCCCTTGTCCTGTCTGCACAGAAACCTAAAAAATGAAGCTTGACAATCTGTGCTTTCTCTGGTCAGATTCCAACAGTTTGATCTGATGTGGAACCAGCACAGCAGCCACCGATACCACCGACTTTCCCAACCTTAAATTACCAATTGGTCCTAATGATATCCGTAGGCCCAGTCTGCAACTTACAGCAAGGCCTGTTCACTTCCTGCTCAAAGGAACAGATTAATTTTGGAGGACATGGGAAAGGAAACATTGTTAGTGAGGACAGCCTCCACCTTTTCACAAAAATCTGAACAATCTACAAGGAAAAGATATCGGTCCAATTGGCAGAGTCTCTCCAGTCAGGGTTTAGTATTCTCTCCTCTACAGTCTAATTTCTGATTTTCTGCCCCCTAACTCATTCCTTGCTAGGTTTTCAAAACCTCAACTTCCTGAAATTCTCCTTAAGAGTTTACTTTATACTTTATACTTTATTGTCGCCAAACAATTGATACTAGAACATGCAATCATCATAGTGATATTTGATTCTGCGCTTCCTACTCCCTGTATTACAAATCGATAGTAAATACTAAAAATTTAAATTATAAATCATAAATAGAAAATAGAAAAATGGAAAGTAAGGTAGTGCAAAAAAACTGAGATGCAGGTCCAGATATTTGGCGGGTACGGCCCAGATCCGGGTCAGAATCCGTTCAGCAGTCTTATCGCAGTTGGATAGAAGCTGTTCCCAAATCAGACCGGACGAGTCTTCAAGCTCCTGACCCTTCTCCCGGAGGGAAGAGGGATGAAAAGTGTGTTGGCTGGGTGGGTCGTGTCCTTGATTATCCTGGCAGCACTGCTCCGACAGCGTGCGGCGTAAAGTGAGTCCAAGGATGGAAGATTGGTTTGTGTGATGTGCTGCGCCGTGTTCACGATCTTCTGCAGCTTCTTATTAGAAACTTATTGTCCCATACTACTTTCTGGATACATGTTGTGATTTAGCAAAACTAACACAGAAGCCAGGATATTGCAATGTCAAGGGAATTCAGTTTAATCCTCACTGTGTGTCAGCAGGCCCAAATGGTGGCCCTGAGTAAACCATGCACAATTAAGCAGAAAGGAATGATCAGACAGGCATCAAGGTGATAGTCATGTTGGATTAGGGTGCAGAATTGTTATTTTTCTTGCATTTTTCCTGTACTTTTTCTATGCTTAATTTTATATTTATATCATCAATTTTCTATGTGTAATTGTTCAGTTAGCTTTCCAGTAACTGCAGTTTTGCTAATTCTGTATTTTCCAGAAGCTTCTCAGTTTTTCTGCAGCAGGTGTAATGTCACTTGAATCTGGATATTTTAAGGCTGGATAGTCAGAGTCTTTTTCCCAGGACTGAAATGGCTGCTACAAGAGGACACAGGTTTAAGTTGCTGGGGAGTAGGTACAGAGGAGACGCCAGGTGTACGTTTTCTATGTAGAGAGTGGTAAGCGCGTGGAATGGGCTGCCGGCAATAGTGGTGGAGGCGGATATGATAGGGTCTTTTAAGAGACCTTTGGAAAGGTACATGGAGTTTAGAAAAATAGAGGGCTATGGGACAACTTTGTGGGCCGAAGGGCCTGTATCGTGCCGTAGGTTATTCTATGTTTCTATGAAATGTTATTATCTCTGGTCTGTGTATGAAATGACCACAACTTCTTTTCTTTGTTTCTTCTTTGTTCTTGTAACACTTCATAAAATGGCCACTCTTGTCTCATTCTTGACTTCTGAACAACCTCAGGATCAATATCACCAGATCCAACATTATCATCCGGGTTTGTAATTCTATAAGTCTGTATTTCGGTCCTAAATAATCACTTCATTGTTGACTCAACATTGCGAAACTTTGGGAACTTCGGGCTAGACTTTAGCTTATGTGAGTAAATAGGCTTTGGGGCATGAGTGAGATTAAAACGGTTGACAACGTCACTGTTTTAGGAAGTTATCTCCAACCCGACAATTTTTCAATTAACCTGAGCATGTCCAGTTGAGCAAATGCCCCTGAGAGAGGCAGGATGTCACTTTCAATGTTAATCATTCCGTTCAAGTGATATTAATGCAGGTTTGTAGGATTGGCTTCCTGGACACTCGCCGCTGAAAGCAAAGTGAGCACGCAGTATCATTGGCTGCTTCTTCAGAAAGGACAGGCAAGACTATTAACAATATTGTAACATCACAGCTGCTTTCCTTGAATAATTTGTTAAGGGCTGTTCACTGAACTGATAATGAGAGCTAACAGTAAACCCTACGAGTTGCTGTTTACTTGAGACTGTGTGACTTGCACATTGAAGCTCTAAACTGCCGCATCAGTAGGGTGCTGCTGATCCTGTCTTCTTGTGGATCAGAGAAGAAGCAAGAGGAATGGTGAAGAAACGAGAGAAAATCTGCAGATTCTGGAAATGCGAGCAACACGCACAAAAGGCTGGAGGAACTCAGCAGGCCAGGCGGCATCCATGGAAAAGAGTAAACAATCGATGTCTCGAGCCGAGACCCTTGGTGACTCCTGGTGAAGGGTCTCGGCCCGAAACATCTTGATGAAGGGCCTCAGCCTGAAACGTTGACTGTTTATCCTTTGCAATAGATGCTGCCTGGTCTGCTGAGTTCCTCCAGCATTTTGTGTGTGCTGCTTAGAAACCTCATATGGGGGTGGATACTGAAGAATATAATGCAGCCAATGCCACTGGAACAGCAAACACTGCCTGAGACATCCTCAGTATTGTGAAGTTCAGTTAGGTTTCACCAGTCCATTCCTCTGACATCCAGTCCCTCATGAGGCTTTGGTATTATGCATGTTATCTTTCGTCAAATTCTCAATGAGCAAACTCCTGTTAAAGCCTTTATGCATTCGCTTGTCTTTTGATGCTGCATGCAGGCATTTTTCCCATGGATAAAACCATCAGTGCCATGCTTGAGAGGGTCCTCTCATCTCTGCAGGAACGCCCAGCGAGGTTGGGAAGCTTGCCAGCCTCTTGTACATTTCATCCTGTCGCTCAGAGGTATCCTGATAATTGACGATCCCGGAAGTGCATTTGCAGCAGCTGAACAGCCCCGCACCCATTAATGTGTTCTCTCTACTGCCGTCTATTTTTGCCATCTGCTTTAGCTCACCTAGTACGATGAAATGTATGAGTCACCTAGGTACAATCCTCGTTACCTTTAACGTATGTTGCACCAGTACGTGAGTATCTTAACTGCAGCGCCTCTGCGTGAATCGTCTATTAACTCGTTGTCAGAGAGGCTGACTCATTCTGAAATGCTAACGTCATCATCCCCTGCAGGTCTGCTCGAGAAACTTGAGTTCAGGAAGCTCAGTACGATGTGTAGAGGCTCCTATACTGCACACTACTTGTCAAGAAACCGGGGATGAATCTCTGAGATAGAAACAGAAATGCCAGGAATATGCTAGAGGTCAGGCAGCATCTGTGAAAACCAAAGCAGGGACCTACGACTTGATGGAAATTCCAGATGTTCCTTGCTAGACTGCCAGTATTCACCCTTGTAGTTGCAAATTTGGGAATTCCGGATGACATTCCAAGTTCTGCTGACGATTTCTGAACTGGTTCCGTGTGGAGTGCAGTGGTAATGCATGAACTTGTCGAGTTACTTAGAACTTGCTGGGCATCTTTGGTTACTGAGAAACCCTGACTGCTTTGACAGATGGCTTTTGCTACCTGTCAGAGTCTTTTGGGCTATTTGTGAGAGTAAGGCATGTTCTGAACACCCACATAACCGCCAAAGTAAATCAAGCAAGACGCTGCCACTGTGCATTTTGGGTCTGGACGTACCATTCTACAAATTCAACATTTAGAACAGGGATGGGGAGGAAGATCTTTATGCCATGGACGGCTGTGGAGGCAAAGTGTTTGAGTATATTTAAAGCGGAGGTTGATAGGTTCTTGATTAGTCAGGGAGAAGGCAGGAAATGGAGTTAAGAAAGATAATAAATTAGCCATGAGGGAATGGCGGAGCAGGCTTGCTGTGCTGAGAGGCCTAATTCTGCTCCTATGTCTTGAGGTTCTATGGACTTCCTGAAAGACTCATTAAACATAGTTTCCCAGACCTCCATTTAAGACTGGCTTTTCAAATTATCAGACAGCACTCCCACAATTACTTAGTATTGAATGTACAAACGCTCCAATACGCCAAGCCTTGACCTTCTACCGCAGACATAAAATCACTGTGCCAGATCTAGTTCTACTAAACTCCTTTATTGATCAGGTCATTGTTCCTGGAAAAACACCACGGATTAAATCTATAATCATAATCATAGTTTCATAATAAGACCAGGAACAGAATTAGGCCATTCAACCCATTTAGTCTGTTCCACCATTCGGTCATATATGATTTATTATGCTTCTCAACCCCATTCTCCTGCCTTCTCCCCATAACCTTTGATACCCTAATTAATCACGAAACTATCAACCTCTCTTAAATGTGGCAAAGAATTCCATAGATTCACCACCCTCTGGCTAAAAAAAAACCCTCCTCTCTGTTCTAAATAAATGCCCCTCAATTCTGAGGCTGTGCTCTCTGGTCCTAGAATCCTCCATTATACGTACTCTCCTCATCCACTCTATCCAGACCTTTCAATATTTTATAGGTTTCAATCAGATCCCCCTCCCCCTTCTTCTAAACTCCAGGGAGTACAGGCCCAGAGCCATCAAACACAGAAAAGGTCCACTTTATTTCCACTCTTTACCTTCTGCCAGTCAGCCAATCTTTATTCCTTCTAGTATCTTTCCCATATACCATGGGCTCTTACTTTGTTAACCAGCTTCATGTGAGAGACCTTGTCAAAGGCCTTAGGAATTTAAATAAACAGAATTCATTGATTCTCCTGTTAATTCTTCTGAAGTCCAACAGATTTGGCATGCAAAATTCCCCCTTTGGAAAGTGAAGATGTGAAAATACCCACAGTAATAAAGAGATTATATGTGATTATCATGTTAAGGCGCCACAAAGAAAACATGAATTCAGAATAGCAATAGCGAGTAAGTTGCAGACTTATAAACAGGATTTGTTGTATACATTTATAATTTTATAATGGTGGAAGATATAAACAAACTAATACAGCTTCTATAAGCATTATTATTACAACCCACATAAGCAGAGTAAGGGTTAAAATGGAATACTGGTCACAGCATGTCAGGCAGCTCTTGTGTAGGGAGGAACAGGTATGAGGATGGTCAAATAATCTTCAACTTTGAACATATGCGTTAGTAGATTAATTGGTTGCATGGTGTAATTGGGTGGTGTAGGGTCATTGGGCTAGAAGGGCCTTTTACTGCGCCTTGTTACCTAAACAATAAATAAATAAACAAATAAACTCTGTTCATCTTCCTACAGATGCTGCCTGATCTGCTGTGTGTTTCCAACGCTCTTTATTGTTTCTGATTTCCAACTTTTGCAACTTCTGTTTGATTTTACTAAGTGCAGCATTACAAATTATAATCTACCTGAGCAGCAATGGACAAAGTAAAATATATCTAAAACAAATACAGAGATCAAGGTAAAAGTCACATGATGCTTGGGATAGTTTAAGGTGCTCATCAAGAGTAAAGGTCATGTGGATAATGAAACCATCGTTGGAGTTTTGATATTTGTTTTCATTTGACGTCTGCTGTCAGTATTCTGCATCTCCTTTGCATTCACGGAGGGGACAATTTCAGCAACAAATCTGAAAACTAAAATGGATGCATCTGCAGCCAGAACACACTGCAGATGGTGTCATTTACACTTGGGATGGCATTTTACTGCATGGCAGCTAAGTGCTGTGAGCTGCTGACACTCTAAAAGGTCTCTCTTAGAAAAGGCAGGACTCCATTCAATATCATACCATATTTGTAACATAGCCAAGCTTTCAAGTATGTGAGGTCTAATTTATTTTGGAACATTATTAAATTGTTATTTTGAATTCATATTTTCTTTGTGATATCTTAACAAGAGAATCACACACAATTTCTTTATTGTTGCATGTATTTTCACTACTGAATTTATGATCATGATTTATAGAAGTCGCTCCATATGTTGTAATGATATAAACTTTTTAATACAGTAATAGCTCACAAGAGGAAGAATTATAATTTTCACTCTGATTTTTAATTCTTTTCCATTGTTTTAAGATTATTATTGTGACATTTGGCTCAAGTTCAGGATTTTATTTCAAGCTTGGTGCCACGAATATCTCCTAGAATTGTGGTCTACCGTTTATCTTACCTAGCCATTAAACTCTGGACTACACTATTTCACAAAAAATCTTGAATTTGAGAAACCAGGAGCTTAGGAACTAATATCAAGGAGCAGTCAATCAATATGGTGGTGGAACCTTGGCGTGTTTAGTGCTGAAGTTTATGGAAGCCAGCTATGAGCATATAACTTATGTCAGATAAAATGTGTATGGAGGCAGATTTCAGGACTGAAGGCTTTGACGTTATGGAGCTGGAACAGTTACTTTTTATAATGGATACTCTGATGTTAAGTGACTGCCAAAAGCTGAGTGAAGCTGGTAAAAGACTGGAGGAATGGAACCAATGGGGAATGTACAGATTTTGCAGCAGGAAAAGTGATACTGAGTCCAAAAGCAATCATTCCTTCTTTTTGACATGAGTTACATATGAAAGTTGTGATCTCCTGCCCTCTCACTTAAACTTTGTAATCTCAACAGGATATTTTGGCTGGGCTTTATGTTCCTCACATTAAATGCTGACTTTTTTTGGTTGAAAGATGAATGAAAAGAAAATACAATGGAGCCAGTGTGTACATAGTATTCACAGTGATAGGGAAAACTTTCATCACTAGATATCGGGATACCCATACTTTACATCTTGTGGCCTTCATTTGCCCTTCCGTATGTGAAATTAAGACAGAATCTTAGAAATTCTGCAGCTGTAGTCTGTAAAGAAAAAGGCAAAGGATATAGAAATAAAGGAATAATAAGGTGGGGTATGAAGCTTTGGATGGAGGGAACAAAAATAATATAAGCTATTCAGCCTTCCTTTCCATCCCATTTCACAAATGGGCTATGCCTTTTTCGACTATTGTTTAGGTTTTTGATCTGGACTGACTTTAAACTTTTGAAAATCTCACTTCCAGGATTTCTTCTTCATAATCACTGGATAAGTGCGTGGAAAATATCTTGATGGCAGCTTAGTATTGTTACATTGTGTATTCAACAATGTTGCGCTCAACGTCAGTAAGACCAAAGGACTGACTGTGGACTTCAGGAAGGGTAAGTTGAGGGAGCACACACCAACCCCCATAGAGAGATCAGAAGTGGAGAGAGTGAGCAATTTCAAGTTCCTGGATGTCAGTACCTCAGAGGACCTCACCTGGACCCAGCATATCGATGCAGCTAGAAAGAAGGCAAGACAGCAGTTATATTTCGATAGGAGTTAGAGGAGAATTGGCATGTCTCCAAAAATACTCACAAATTTCTATAGATGTACCGTAGAGAGCATTCTAACTTCATTATCGTCTGTTATGGGGAGGTTACGAAGTAAGCTGCAGAGGGCTGTAAAATTAATCAGCGCCATCATGGGCACTAGCCTCTGTAGTATCCAGGACATCTTCAAGGAGCGATGCCTCAGAAAGGCAATGTATATCATTAAGTACCCCCACCACCCAAACTTACTATTATCATGTATTGTACTGCTGCCGCAAAGTTAACAAATTCCGTGACGTATGCTGGTGATATTAAATCTGATTCTGATTCAACTGCTGGGATTGCATTGCACAAATTGCACAATTTCTTGTTCATAACTTTGTTATGAACGATTAGTTAAGATGTCCAAAGCAACAATCTAAAGACATACATGTCTAAAAATCCTAGTAGATTTTGTATTTATATTACAAAATAGAGCCTCGGGATTTCATAATGTGCTGTTTCACACCTGGTGAACGCTATTGTGGAAATCAGATTTGTATGCAGCCGCACCCTGCAAAGTGCATTGTCATGATGACTATATTATCTCATTTCATATTCATAGTGAAGCTTAAACAAAAGCCTTCTGGTTCTATATCTGGGCCAATACAAACAAGAATTATTTCAACAGCATTCCAATCTTTAAAATTCAATCAGTTTTAAATGTTAATTTAGTTTTAATCCACTTCTTTGCAAGTTTGTAATTAATGAGAACACAAAGTTTTGGAAAATCACAAATGGGAGATAAGTAAACTTGCAAGAGTATTCCTTCAAAGGAACAATTAAGTTAAATTGCTATGCCTCATTTACTAGGGTGGAGTTTCAAGGCAACTGTAAATGCAACGAACGTGGATGCTGGGAAATTACACTATAGAAGGAAAGTACTGGAAATTTCAGCAGCTATAGAGATGGAAACCACTTGGCTGGAATTCTGAAAGGTCATCCAGCTGAAACATTGACTTTGTTGCTCCCGAGATGCTGCTTAACTTGTAAGGAATTTCCAGGGTCTCTCTGTTATTTCAGATGTCCAGCCTCCAAAGTATTTTCCTTTAAGGTTTCAGCTTGTAAAACACTATGCATTGATATTGTTAGCGAATGATCTTTTATTGAATAATCTTGTTATTAAATTAAAAAGTTAAATATTTGTGTTCTGACCAATGGTGATATTGAGTGTAAATATCAAATCTGTACCCACATTTTAGACCCACTCTCATTATCTATATTTGGATGGCATTGCCAGGCACAGATGCTTGCCGTGCCGGTGGCACAGAAACATTTGGCAGAGTGAAGCTTTTCTCTGCATGTGAATGCCCTTTTAAAGAGACAGACCATCTGAAACACAGCCAAGTTCTAAATAATCTAAATTGGTCTAAATTTGCATTGTGTTTACCTGAATGCTCAAACGTAGTCAAGAGTTCTTCGAACGCTTGTGCCATCTGGCATCGTCTGCTCATATGAAAACAAATTGCGTGCTTTCCAATTTGTTACTTGGATTTCTTGGATCTTCATTTACATCCCTACTTAAGCAGTGTTATCTGTTACACATTGACACATTAATATAGACAAGCAATTTATGGGAGAGAAATTTCATGGAGGTAATTTACCCAGATAGTAGATTAACAAACATGAGGGAATCTGCCGATGCTGAAAATCCGAAGCAACACACACACAATGCCGGAGGAACTCAGCAAACCAGGCAGCATCTATGGAAAAGCGTAAACAGTTGTCGCTTTGGGCCGAGACCCTTAATCAGGACTGGAAATAAAGATGAGAAGTCAGAATGTGGGGGGAGGGTAGGAAAAAGTACAAGACAGTAGGTGATAGGTGGAAATGGGGGGGGAGGGTGTGAAGTAAAGAGCTGGGAAGTCGATTGGAGAGAGAGATAAAGGGCTGGAGAAAGGGGAATCTGACAGGAGAGGGTAGAAAACCATGGAAGAAAGGGAAGAAGGAAGAACACCAGAGGGAGGTGATGGGCAGGTACAGAGATAGGTGAAGGAGGGAAGCAGGAACTGGAAATGGTGAAGTAGAGGTGAGGGGCAATTACCAGACGTTCAAGAGATTGATGTTCATGCCATCAGGTTGGCGGCTACCCAGACAGAATATAAGGTGTTGCTCCTCCAACCTAAGTGTGACCTCATCACAGCAGTAGATGAGGCCATGGACTGACATGTCCGAATGGGAATGAGAAGTAGAATTGAAATGGGCAGCTACTGATAATAGACTGTTGGATTTTTTTTTGCCAGCAGACTTCCCCTTAGTTAAGGAGGCACTCATTTGCATTAATTTGCCTATTCTTGTACTTGGAATTATTGGATCACTCAAGTGATGCCAAGAGTAATTGACCTCAACTAAGCCTGCCAGTAGTTCTACCCATGTTAATATTAGGTCTGCTTTTATACAGACAGCCAGAGTCCAGTGGTAGAAATTTCAAACGTTTTATTCTGCACCGAACAGTGTAGTTACACTTAGATATTTCCAAGTGTTACTTACTCAAAAAAAAAGTATAACAACAAAGAATGAAGACAATAGGAATTTTGCAGATGCTGAAAATCTTGAGCAACACGCACAAAATGCTGAAGGAAATCAACAGGTCAGGCAGCATCGATGGAGTGAAATAAACAGTTCACGTTTCAATCTGAGACTCTGCATCAGGACTCTTTTAGGCACTGCCGCCCCCTGATAAAGCATGTTGGCCTGATTCATTGATTGTTCAACTCTTTTGTGGCATGTCTGTGAACCATCTTTGTTTGGTTTTCAGTGTCTTGTGTTTGCATGTAGCTGAGCCCCCAACTCACTTCTGCACTCTGGCTTGCTCCTTGTGACGAGATCAATACTACAAGATCTCCAAGCAACACACATAAAAGTTGCTGGTGAATGCAGCAGGCCAGGCAGCATCTCTAGGAAGAGGTGCAGTCGACGTTTCAGGCCGAGACCCTTCGTCAGGACTAACTGAAGGAAGAGGGCTAACTGCAAGATCTCCAATTGGTTCCATGACTCAGAGTCAAGCTAGCAACTAATGTTAACTCTATCAATTAACTTCCATAAATTTTAGGATTGCCTGGAGATAGCTTATTGATCTGAAATGCTAACACTCTGAGTCCCTATAGATTTAGCCTGACCTTCTGAGCATTCGCTATATTTTCTGTTTCTGTTTCAGATCTCCACCATCCACCTCATTTTAATATTTGTTTCTGTGAAACCCCGGTTTTTCAATAACCACAAGCAAATGCACAAGAAAATCTGCCTGCATGTTCAGAGATACAAGCCCACAAACATCCTACAATAAAACCAATTTGCTAATTTCTTCAGTTTTATCTGTTCCGCTTTTCTAACATTGGCAGAAAAACATACACTCCGTGGTCACTTTATTGGGTGCTCCTGTACACTTGATTGGTCTAATCAACCAATTATGTGGTAGCAGCTTAATGCGTAAAAGCACGCAGACATGGTTAAGAGGTTCAGTTGTTGTTCAGACCAAAACATCAGAATAGGGAGGAAATGTAATCTAAGTGACTTGACTGTGGAATGAATGTTGCTGCCAGGCGTGGTGATTTGTTTACCCCAGAAATTGCTGAACTCCTGGGATTTTCACACACAACAGCCTCCAGCAGGGGTTCCCAACCTGGGGTCCAATAACCCCTCGGTTAATGGTAGGCACCCATGGCATAAAAAAAAGGTTGGGAACCCCTGATTTAGAGCTTTCAGAGAATGGCGCCAATGCAAAAGAAGAACATCCAGTGAGCAGCATTTCTGTGGGTGAAAATGCTTTGTTAATGAGAGAGCTCAGAGGAGAATGGCCAGACCAGTTCAAGTGGTAGTAACTCAAATAAGCACGTGTTATAACAGTGGTGTGCAGAAGAGCATCTCTGGCCAGGCAACATATTGAAGTGGATGGGCTACAGAGCAGAATACAACGGGCATACACTCAGTGGTCACTTTATGAGATACAGGAGGGATTGAATAAAGTGGCTACTGAATGTAGTTTGACTGGATATTGTACTGGGCCAGTGTTTAGATACCTAGCTTACAGCCTGAAAAAGAAGGAGTGCTATTTTGAGGTCCCTTTGGGAGACGGTGAGCTGGAAGAGCAAAGCAATGGATGGACAGGCTGCACCTTGTACTATTCTGCATCCACTATATCCTAACCAGCTATCAAAAGGTAAGTGTCATACATCTAAAATTAAAAATAACAGGATTTTCTTTAAAACTTTCTTTGTAAAGAGCAAAGAGTAGAAGAGGTTTAGCCACCTGTATAGGGATGTATGGAATGAGAGAGACCATATGTACAAAAGCCATCAAATACATATGTTCCACCATTCACGTGCACTCCATTCCATCACAATCTCCGACCATTCTGCTTAAACTCTTAAGGGAAAAATCTGCACATAAATTTCCCTAATCTCTAAATGTAGCTAAGCAAAGCTCTACAAAATGTATACCTCATTATTCAAGGCTGGCAAGCTTACTTCCACAGACATCATGTGCATGGTCCCAGCAGCAGAGAACCCATTAACCTAGAAATCATTTGCGACAATATTAGCATATGAACACTTAACACATCTGTATGACATTTCACTATCCTGTATCTGAATACAGAGCTTAACCCTTTTATTTTCACCAATACTGAATTCAATTAGATGATGTCCTTTTACTTACTCAGTGTGCAATCTGCTGACACTCCTTGTCACTGGGCACACATGAGGATGGGCTGCTTGTGAGGAGTCTGAGATTTGCAACTGTTGCCTGTAGAACTGTGTACTGCTGTGACGAAGGAAGGAAATTTGGTCACAAGAAAAATGTATAATCACAGTGCATTTATTGCTGTGTGGAAAGGCTTTGGGTTAAATACTGCAGGAACTTTATATTAACTTCACCTACAGTCAAAGAGAGTAAGTGGCCTGAGAGTATTTTGACTACAAGTTTTGACATAGAACAAATTATTTCAACTTTTATTTCTATAGTACTTAGGACTCACACCACTAGATTCAAGAACAGTTTCTACTCCTCAGCCATCAGGCTCTTGATTAAAAAAGGATAACTACACTCACTCGCCCCATCATTGAAATGCTCCCACAACCTATAATCTCACTTTCCAGGATTCTTTATCTCATGTTCTCATTATTTATTTATATTTGTATTTACATAGTTTGCTGTCTTTTGCACTGCAGTTGATCTTTCATTGATCCTGTTATAGATACTATTTGATGGATTTGCTGAGGATTCCACAGGAAAATTAACTCAGGGTTGATGTGGTGACATACAAGTACTTTGATAATAACATTTAGTTTGAACTTTGAACTTTGAACATGGAATCCTTATACCTGATTGTGCAAAAATACTAATTTTAATTGACTAGGAGGTGAACTTGTTACCTTATGTGCTAGCTGCCCTCGTTGTTGTAGCACTAGGTCAATATCCTTCTATATCTTGCTGATTTAAATGCCTGTTTAAATGTCTCAGAAGCATAGTGATTGTCTCTGACTCCACCAACACCGCTAGCAGTGAGATCCAGATTTCAACCATTTTCTGTGTAAAAACTTTCCCCTTAAATCCACCTTAAAACTCCTTCCTCTCACTTTAAATCTAGAAGCCCCTCAGAGGAGTGCATTTTACAAGTACAGCTCACAGCAGCTACAGCTATATACTGGTATATGGCTGAGTGCTTTTAGTGTCTTGTTAATGAAAGTCATGGATGGCATTGCAATGTCTGTGTTGTTGGAGGAGTTCATTCACAAACCCAGCTGCAATCATGTGGCTGGCTCAGTAAAGTTTATAGGAATGGTGACCACCTGCGTGACAAGTTCCTGCGGTTAACATCTCTGAGGACCTAACCTGGTCCCAACATATCAGCGGTAAAGACAGCAAGACAGTTGGCTATATTTCATTTGGAGTTTGAGAAGATTTGTCATCTAAAACACTTGCAAATGTCTGCAGATGTACTGTGGAGAGCATTCTAACTGGCCATATCACCGTCTGGTATTGGTGGGGTGCGGGGGGGGGGAGGCTACTGCACAGGATTGAAGTGATCTGCAGAAGAGTTGTAAAGTTAGTCGACTCCATCATGGGCACTAGCCTCCGTGGAATCCAAGACATCTTCGAGAAGGTGGCGCCCGTCACCCAGGGCATGCCCTCTTTTCATTGTTACCACCAGGAAGGAAGTACAGAAGCCTGAAGGCACACACTCAACAATTCAGGAACAGCTTCTTCCCCTCTGCCATCTGATTTCTGGATGGACATTGAACCCATGAACACTACCTCAATACTTTCTTATATATATATACTGTAATTCAGTTTTTTTCTATATTATCAAGTATTGCATTGTTCCGCTGCCACAAAGTTAGCAAATTTCACCACATATGCCGGTGATATTAAACCTGATTCTGAACCTGACCTTCAGAGTACTGATGGTGGTCATTCCGTCACATGGCTAAGGAAGTTGGTTTATTTCCCTTCTTGACAATAGTCATTACTTGGCACACAGATGGTATGTCACACAAAATACCTAAAGCTTCACTATTGCTCCAGTCTTACCTCATGAGATCAAGGACTATTATAGCTTTATCTAAAGTTACTGATGGAACTGAGTACTGGAATCCTCAACGGATGTCCCCATTTCTGACCTTTAGGTGCTTGGAAGGTCATTGTTAAAGCAGCTGAAAAGGGTTGTGGAACTATTTTGAGGAAATCGCCAATATTGGACAGGATTAAACTTCAACCATCACCTTCGGTGCTTGGCAAACTCCAACTAGTGGAGTCCTTCACCTGCATTGACTTCAAAATCACTTAGACTGTTTGAAGCCACACTTGGTCAAATTTTGCCTTGATGCCCAGGGCTGTTACTATCACCTCAGGAATTTGCCCCTGTTTCAATGTTTGGACCATGTTGTGCTAAACTCTGGAACCAATCTAGGTACCAATAAGCAGAATTATTCATAACTAAGACTTGCTTGAAAGGACTGCCAGAAACATCTTCCTTCAATGTGCTAATGATTGAGAGCAGATTAATATGTGGTAATGAGCTATATTGAATTTGACTTGCTTTTTTTTAACAGGGTCACACTCTGTGGCTTTCTATATGTATTAGGAGCTCTGCTGAGTTAGCCTGTTGGGTCCCGTGACAAGTTCTGGAACATGTGTTCAGTGCATGGTGAAGACATTGTTGGGGCCCGTGGTCTGGAAGTGCCACACAACAATAGGGAACGTACGCCTAATTTAAAGACATTGTCACCTCTGGGCGTGTGTTGTGGACACTGCGACCCTTGTTGCCGAAGACAGAGCACATGTAGTGATGTGGCAAAGACGAGGTAAAATAGTTCTCTTGATGTCTGTTCTCCCACCACCTGTTACAAACTCATTCGGGAAATAGCATTAATCAGCAATGTCCAGCTCCACTTATGGTATTGGTTATCAACCTTTCTCAGCCAGAGTACATTCTGGGTGCTTCCCTTTGTACTTCTGGGTGCTATTCACTGTTGAGTGAAATGCATCCGTTGAGGATGGACAGTAGGTGGACATTTGACCGGACAACATGAGATTTCATGTAGGTCAGAGTCACTGTTGTGGGCTCCAAGAGCTATGGTTTCCTGACTGGATAGCATCGTACGGCCACCGCTAGAGATGTGGCCCTGTCGAAAGGTTAGGGCAGAGGGAGGGGGAGTGAAAGACGAGTGTGGGGCATTGGATGAAAACTATGAATCTATGTGAATGGCAATATCAGACTGTTGCCTGGTTAATCTGTGGGGTAGCTCGTTGAATTTTGGCACAAAGCTACAGGGAGACAGTCAGGTGGCTTGCTGGACTGGGTACCTGAATGTGATATCTTGGTTACTGACAGATAATGTATCTGGTTTCAGTTTTATTATCTTTTGTACAAATGAGGAGTTTGCCTGACAACTTCAGGTGGGACCTAGTCGCTGACATTCAGTGAGCTGAGTGGTTTTAGTGGACAACAGATAAACTGTGAAGTAAATATACAAGCTAAAGAAATATCAAGCTCCACTTATTTCATTGAGTGCACAGATCTCAACACAAGTGATAAATTATCATTGTGTTTATTGGTCTATAACCCTTTTTTTTTACTGGTGTACCAAAAATTTATGTGAAAGCTTGTAAAGTAAAAGACCTCTGATTTGCAGCTCTTTTACTTAAAGGCATGCAGTACTATCCTCAGAGGTCTGTGGAAATAATTTACATTGTTAAATGGCCTAGATTCATATTTGCTTGTCTCGGTAAATTAATGGCCATCATTCTTTGTGGCACTCAGCGGTGTATCCACTGATAATTGGACCAGCTCCCACGCAAGCACATGACAAACAGCTTGTCATCAAAGATCATGCTCATACTATTTAGATGAAGCTGTACCTTACAGGATGAAGGCCTGTGTTGTAGTGAATGTGACTGAGTGAAGGCCTGCGTCATAGTGAGTATGACTGGGTGAAGGCCTGCGTTGTAGTGAGTGTGACTGGATGAAGGCCTGCATTGTAGTGAGTGGTACTGGAGGAAGGCCTGCATTGTAGTGAGTGTGACTGGGTGAAGGCCTGAGTTGTAGTGAGTGTGACTGGAGGAAGGCTTGCGTTGTAGTGATTGTGACTGGATAAAGGCCTGCATTGTAGTGAGTGTGACTGGGTGAAGGCCTGAGTTGTAGTGAGTGTGACTGGAGGAAGGCTTGCGTTGTAGTGATTGTGACTGGATAAAGGCCTGAGTTGTAGTGAGTGTGACTGGATGAAGGCCTGCATTGTAGTGAGTGGTACTGGAGGAAGGCCTGCATTGTAGTGAGTGTGACTGGGTGAAGGCCTGAGTTGTAGTGAGTGTGACTGGAGGAAGGCTTGCGTTGTAGTGATTGTGACTGGATAAAGGCCTGAGTTGTAGTGAGTGTGACTGGATGAAGGCCTGCATTGTAGTGAGTGGTACTGGAGGAAGGCCTGCATTGTAGTGAGTGTGACTGGGTGAAGGCCTGAGTTGTAGTGATTGTGACTGGAGGAAGGCTTGCGTTGTAGTGATTGTGACTGGATAAAGGCCTGCGTTGTAGTGAGTGTGACCGGGTGAAGGCCTGCGTTGTAATGAATGTGACTGATGAAGGCCTGCGTTGTAGTGAGTGTGACTGGAGGAAGGCCTGTGTTGTGATGTGTGAGTGTGTGTAGATGGTAATATGGTTTGTGTTGCACTGAATGAGTGACAGGAACACCAATAATCATTTCCGGGTGTAATTGTGCCAATCAGGAAATTGACCAAAGCAATTCCGTGACTTCTGGCTTTACAGTGCATTCTGCGACCTTAAATGATCAGGGTGCAGAGATTGGTAATGGGAGGTCATCACAGAGGCATTAACCTCTCACACACAGCATCTGCCTGTCTCAGTTTTAAATAGTCAGGTTTATAGAAACTGCCTCATTGTTCACAGCCTTTATATACTGCCCTGTTTTGTGATCACTGCCTACTGATACGTATGCCTGCATCTCAGTGTGGCACAAGGCTCCTGATGGAATGACACTAGATTGGAGCTGACTATTGTGGGGTGAGTTCCGGCCACACAAGAGGTCGTGGTGTTCTTTCTCCCATTGTGTTTTCTCTCTCCTCTTCGTGGCCTTCGACCTCTCACTCAATGTTCTGCCCTGACCTGCTGTAGTTCTGTGTCATGAGTGGTCTTGTGTCATGGCACGACTGCATTAAACCCAGTGATGAGTGCTGTAGTAACCCAGCAGCTGCCAGTTCTGTGCAGAATGCAGAAAACTAGATTCTGTGTGCTAAAGACCAAAGAACTGCTGTTTTTCCAGAGATACAGCACAGTGACAGGCCCTCCAACAAGTCACAGTGGTGTCCAGAGAACAACCCTCAATGTCGCAAAAACAAAGGAGCTGGTTGTTGTTTACAGGAGGAATGGAGACGGGCTAACCCCTATAGACATCAATGGATCTGGCGTGGAGACGGTGAACAGCTTTTAAGTTCCTTGGCATCCACATCACCGAGGACCTCACGTAGTCTGTACATACCAGCCGTGTGGTAAAAAAGGCAAGGCACAACAGCGCCCCTTTTACCTCAGACGGTTGAGGAAATTTGGTACGGGCCCCCAAGTCCTAAAAACTTTTTACAGGAGCACAATTGAGAGCATCCTGACTGGCTGCATCACCACCTGGTATGGGAACTGTACTTCCCTCAATCGCAGGACTCTGCAGAAAGTGGTGCGGACAGCCCAGCGCATCTGTAGATGTGAACTTCCCATGATTCAGGACATTTACAAAGACAGGTATGTAAAAAAGGCCCGTAGGATCAGTGGGGACCAGGGTCACCCAACCACAATCTATTCCAGCTTCTACCATCCGGGAAACGGTACTGTAGCATAAAAGCCAGGGCCAACAGGCTCCAGGACAGGTTCTTCCACCAGGCCATCAGACTGATTAACTCACCCTGATTTGAGTGTATTTCTATGTCACATTGACTGTTCTATTTATTATAAATTATTATAAATTACTATGAATGCACATTGCACATTTAGACGGAGACATAACATGAAGATTTTTACTCCTCATGTATATGAAGGATGTAAGAAATGAAGTCAATTCAATGTGACCAATTAACCTACTAACCCGTATGTCTTTGGAAGCTCCCAGAGGAAACCCACGCGGTCACAGGGAAAACATATGAACTCCTTACAGGCAATGGCGGTAACCTAACCAGTCACCACCGTGTTGCCCCTGAAGCTTCTGCTGATCCATACCCATTTTCTTTCATTTTTTTTACTAAACATTAATGCTACGACTATCCCTTGATTTATAAATTGGAGGTGTACTTGGACGCATTTTGTTGAGCAATTTTTTTGTGAATTAAAAAGGCTGGGTGAAATGCATGAAGAATGTTTTGATCTCCATCCCTATGGTGGAGAGTGGTGGACTGTTTCTTGGAGTGAAAATTAGATCCATAAATAGTAGAAAGTAACGCAAAGATTCAAATGCATTACGGTGAGAATTGGTAAGATAGGAGATCTGTAAATTGAGGAAAGCAGCACATGTTTAACTCCCGAAAAGAAGGTGAAATCCACTTTCTAGGTATACAGTATATGTTTATGGAAACATTATATTTAAATGACCTTGCTATTTATAATTAATTTTGCTGTGCCTGATGAAGATTTGGGACTACTTACAGATTCGGGTACCATCTGGTGAAACCCAAAAATAGTAAAGTCATAAGGGTGGATATTTTTCTGAAGGGCAAGCTGGAGGACCATAACGCTGTCCTGCCGCAGGAGAACTGACCTACTTCCAAAAAGCAGTTAGCAATGTGATAATGACAACCACATTGGCTGCAGGTTCAATTGTTAATACCTTAGATAGATCGAGTATTATCAAGGAGCCCTGCACCAACCAGTCTGCAAACCAAATGAGTGAAGAAGCCAACAATACTTTGCATTAACAAATGCCCTAAAAGGATAATAACCACTTGCTTACAATGTATACAAGCAACAGGATTCAAAATGACCCTCTGTCTCTAAGTCCTACATTTTCTGTGCTTTAAAGATTTACCCAACTTTTCCCTTAAAAGATGTACTTGGCTCCATCTCTTTGTAACAAAGTGTATCTCATTACAATAATCTTTTATTGATAAAAAATGCTAAATTACCTTCCCATTCTTGATGGTGTTAACTGCAAATTGATGATCCCTTGTCACTGATTCCACAATTACAGAAAATAGTATTTCTCGATTCACAATCAAAATTCTTCACTGTTTAGAAAGCTGATTAGGTTTAATTATTTGTGATACATGGACTTGCCTCTCCCAATTATATTTAATTTTGATAGGTTTGCACTATCAGTCATCCGCCACCTTCGATTCTGTAGCTGTGCCCAGAGGAGAGTGGAGCTGGATCCTTTGCACCTGACACCAGGTCAGCCTGATGGCTTTCTGACAGCTTACTGTGATCAAAAACCCTTTGGCTATATCACATACCTCAAATAACTCAGATACGTGTTAACTCTACACAAAGAAAAAAGGCATAATATTTATAAATGGAAGACATGCTTTGAAATTATATGACAAGACTAAATATGAACTAAAACCAAAGGTAAAATAAAAGAGAACTAAACAACTCACTTATTTGTACTTCCTATTCTGTTCAATGTTACTAAGGTTAAGAAGGCATACAGTGCATTGGCCTTCATCGATCGTGGGATTGAGTTTAAGAGCAGAGAGGTAATGTTATAGCTTTATAGGACCCTGGTCAGACCCCACTTGGAGTACTGTGCTCAGTTCTGGTTGTGTCACTACAGGAAGGATGTGGAAACCATAGAAAGGGTGCAGAGGAGAATTACAAGGACGTTGCCTGGATTGGAGAGCATGCCTTGTGAAAACAGGTTGAGTGAACTTGGCCTTTTCTCCTTGGAGCGACGGAGAATGAGAGGTGACCTAATAGAGGTGTACAAGATAATGAAAGACATTGTTCGTGTGGATAGTCAGAGGCTTTTTTCCCAGGGCTGAAATGGCTAGCACGAGAGGGCACAGTTTTAAGGTGCTTGGAAGGAGGTAGAGAGGAGATGTCAGGGGTAAATTTTTTATGCAGAGAGTGCTGAGAGTGTGCAATGGGCTGCAGGCAGTGGTGGTGGAGGCGGAAACGATAGGGTCTTTTAAGAGATTCCTGGATGGCTACATGGAACTTAAAAAAATAGAGGGCTATGGGTAACCCTAGGTAATTTCTCAAGTAAGTATGTGTTTGGTACAGCTTTGTGGGCTGAAGGGCCTGTATTGTGCTGTAGGTTTTCTATGCTTCTATGTTTTTAATCCTAGCTGGTGTGAAGCCGAGGGATCAGACCGTATGTTCATTCTAGCCCCTCAGCTTTGTTGAGCACTGACATGGTTTGGGAGTTCAGATACATCAATATCTGCCCTCCAGTTTGTCTCTGACTTCCACATTTCAATGTGCAGGCACAAAATAAGATAGCCTGACTTATGAGGAGGATATAGCTGGCAGTCCTTTATGAGACTATGGGTAGAGGTAAATGCATTGCATTCCTTAACATCTTAATATTATCTCCTTTACTTCAGCAAAAGTGGCTTCAGCAACCCAATTACTTCTGCCTATCCGTTATTTTTCACCATTACTATGTTGTATACTGTTCAGCTTTACTATTCTTGTCCCTAATTTGCTGGTCAGGCCTATATGTAGTATTCAAATTTAATACTTTAATCTTACACTCTAGCCTCCATTTAAAAGGTACTGACAATTGCCCATGTAGTGTTGCTATGGTATTGTTATTTTATTTTTATGTATTCCCTCTTTAAGAACACTATGCGAATTCTGTTGTTGAGAATGCTGCGTATAATTATGGAACACAGGCCATAGGACATAGAACATACTGATGTATCTCAGGTGAAGCGATAGCTGAAACAAATCCTTGTAATTAATCAGAGGCATGAGGGATAATTCGGTCAAAGCTCATAGCCTATTTGATGGTGTTATCTTCATCTACCAATGATTTCAGGAGGGGTTGATAATTGAATCTATAAGCCGTACTTTCATCCTCTCAAATTGCCATCGTTCTGTTGAAAGGAAATAGTATCATTACTTCACACCTAGCAATATTGAGTTGTGTTTGCCATGTTTTTTCTCATTCATTAATTTGCATATCTTTCTGAAGCATTTTTCACAGTTTATCAAAAACTGTGCTATCAGCAAATTTGGAAAATACCAGACTGCCCAAGTGCAAATTGTCCATGTGCTTTCTAGTATAAAGGCAACTCTAACACCATTCTGCACCTGATGAGCGAATATTTATCCAAATTCTGTCAACCAACCAACTTCCAATTTATGTTATTATAATTCCTCTTACAATGTAACAACACACACAAAATGCCGGAGGACCTCAGCAGGCCAGGTGGTATCTATGGAAAAGAGTAAACAGTTGAATTTTCGGGCTGAGACCCTTCATCAGGACGAGCATTTTGTGTGTGTTGCTTGGATTTCCAGCATCTGCAGATTTTCTCGTGTTTGTGGTCCTCTTACAATTTGTCTTCTTTCTGTAAGTTTGCTTATGGATTCTCTGTAAGAAAACTCTAAAAATCTATCTATCTATATATACACACACACACACACACACACACACACACACACACACACACACACACACGTTTTATATATATAATCTGCTGTGTTTTTTGCATATCTATTCAGAATTTTTTCATAATACCTCTTTAAGAGTAAATTGGAAGTACAATATGCCTTTGTCAAATTAACACAGGCTATCTTTGATTAACCTATTGATTTTTAAAAGTTCATCTTGAATTGTGGATTTAGTAGGATTTCACACAGCTGTCAGTTAAACTATGCTCTGACTCTGAACAAAGACCAGTCAAAGTTGGAGTCAAAGTAAGTTCATTATCGAGGTACCTATACTGTACATATATCACCATATGCTATCTTAAGATTCATTTTCTTAGGCATTTACTGGAAAATAAAGAAATACAATAGTATTTGTGAAAACTATAGATAAATAATGACTGACAAATGTCCAATGTGCAACAGACTCAAATTGTGCAAAAAAAAGTTTTCAAGTCCTTGAAAGAGAGTTTGTAGGTTGTGGAGTCAGCTCAGGTTGAGATGAGTGAAGTTATCCACATTGGTTTGGAAGCCTGATAGTTGTAGGGTAGTAACCGTCCCTAACCCTTGTGGTGTGCAACTGAAGACTCCTGTACCTCCTACCTGATGGGAGTAGCAAGAAGATATCATGGCCTGGGTGGTCCTTGAAGATGGATGCTTGTTTCTTGTAGCAGCACTTCTTGTAAATGTACCCACTGGTGTGGAGGGCTTTGCCTACAATGGACTGAGTTGTGTCCACCACTCTCTGTAGACTTTTCCATTCCTAGGCATTGGTATTTCTATACCAGGCTGTGATGCAACCAGTCAAGATACTCTCCACTGTGTGTTTATCAAAGTTTGTCAAAGTTTTGGGGGACATGAGGAACCTACGCAAACTTCGAAGAAAATAGAAGTGCTGTTGTGCCTTTTTTTGTGATGGTACTTACATGCTGGTCCCAGGACAGATCCTCTGATATGATAACACAAAGTAATTTAAATTCATTGACTCTCTGCATCTCCGATCACCTAATAAGGACTGGTTCATGCATCTTTGACTTCTTCCTCCTGTAGTTGATAATCAGCTCTTTGGTTTTGTTGATGCTGAGTTAGAAGTTGTTGTGGCAACCAATGAACCAGATTTTCAACCTCTGTCCTTTATGCCAATTTGTCACTACTGATTTCTGTCATCAGCAAACTTAGATATGGCATTGAAGCTGTATTTAGCTGCTGCCTTGAGGTAAATTAAGGTGGATAAATCCCCGGGGCCTGACAAGATATTCCCTTGGACCCTATAGGAGGCAACTGCAGAAATTGCCAGGGCCCTAGCAGGGATATTTAAATCATCCTTAGTGACGGGTGAAGGACCAGAGGACTGGAGAATAGCCAAAGTAGTTCAACTGTTTAAGAAAGGCTCTAAAAATAAACCAGGCTGGTGAGTCTGACAACAGTAGTGGGAAAGTTATTGGAAAATATTCTAAGGGACTGGATATATGAGTATTTGGATAGACGTGGACTGATTAGGGATAGTCAGCATGGCTTCATGTGTGGTAGGTCGTGTCTAACCAATCTTAGAGTTTTTTGAGGAAGTTGCCAGGAATGTGGATGAAGGCAATGCAGTGGAGGTTGGTCCAAATGGACTTTAGCAAGGCATCTGACAAAGTCCTGCATGGGAGGTTGGTCAAGAAAGTTCAGTCATTCAGCATTCAAGATGTGGATGTAAATTTATTCGACAATGGCTTTGTGGGAGAAGCCCAGAGAGTGGTAGTAGATGGTCGCCTCTCTGACTGGAAGCCTTCAACTAGTGAAGTGCCAAAGGCATCGGTGCTGGGTCCATTATTGTTTGTCATCTATATCGATGATCTGAGTGATAATATGGTTATCTGGATCAGTAAGTTTGCAGATGACACAAGATTGGGGATGTAGTAGACAGAGAGGAAGACTATTATAGCTTGCAGTTGGATCTCAATCAGCAGGAAAAATGGCAGATGGAATTTAATGCAAACAAGCGTGAGGTTTTGCACTTTGGTATTACCAACCAGAGTAGGTCTAACAGTGAATGGTAAGGCACTGAAGAGTGTGGTAAAACAAAAGTATCTAGGAATACAGGACTATAATTCATTGAAAGTGCTGTCACAGACAGATAAGGTCATAAAGAAAGCTTTTGTACATAGGCCTTCATAAATCCAATATTGAATAGAGGAGATGGGATGTTATATTGATGTTGTGTAAGACATTAGTGAGACCTAATAGGGAGTAACATGTGCAGTTTTGGTCACCTACCTACAGGAAAGATGTAAACAAGATTGAAAGAGTACAGGGAAAGTTTACACGGATGTTGCCGGGACTGGAGGACCTGAGTTATAAGGAAAGATTGAATAGGTTAGGACTTTCTATTCCTTGAAATGTAAAAGACTGAGGGATTGACAGTGGTATAAAAAAATTAGAAGGGGTATAGATAGAGTAAATGCCTGTTTCTGTTCTGTACTTTTCTATGACTATGACATAATCATGGATATATATATATAGCAAGTAGAGCAGGGTGTCAGCTCACAGCCTTGTGGTGCACCTGTGCTGATGGTGATAGGGGAGGAGATGTTGTTGCCAATCTGAACTAACTGGAATCTGCAAGTGAGGAAACTGAGGGTATCAAGGCCCAGGTCTTTGAGCTTAGTGATTCACTTTGAGGGAATGATAGCGTTGAATACTGGGCTGTAGTCAATGAGGAGCATCTAGATGTATGCATCTTCATTGTGCAAACATTCCAGGGTAGAGTGAAGAGCTAATGAAGTGGCATCTGCTCCTAATCTGTTGTGACATTTGGCAAATTGGAGCAGATCCAGGTCAGTCCTCAGGCAGGAATTGATATGCTTCATGACCATCCTATCAAAACACTTCATCACAATGGATGTTAGTGCTACTGGACAAAAGTCAATGAGGCAGGTTGCTACTTTCTTCTTGACTACAGATTTAGCAAGAAATGGGAAACTGCCAGAATCTTTGCTATTTCCTCTTTGATCTGTTTAAACAACTTAATATTATCTGTTTATATCTGTTAAAAATACTACTTGGGTGTTACGTTATCCTGGGCAGTGTGTGCAATAGTACACTTGCAGTAGAAGAGAATATTGATCCATTTGAGTGAGATATATTACATGACATCATGTAGCCTTGTATTGGGCTGCATTGGACTCTTCAATGTCATTAAGGTCTGATAGAAAAACATTCAGATTCTGCATTCCAATATTCCTATATTCTTCAAGTTCTGCCATCAAATCAATAGCATTTTTTTCTTAGTCTTTTCAGGTGCAGTCCTTGATGTGATAGTAAGAATGGTACCACTGACAATGCAGTGCTTCCACAACATTCAGCTTGAGTATAAATGGAACGTAGTCAAGAGGACGTGCAAGGTTGATTCTCAGCTTTCTTACTTAAGGAGTTACTTTACCTTCAGAGTTGAAGTATATCAGGGAACAGAAATAAGTAAGTAGAATAAGGAAATAAATTGGGAAGGTTAGATGATTTTGATGCAAATTACTGGATTTTCTAAATGTTGTAGGCAGCCCGTCACTCTTCCGTGCTAAATTATTTGATTAGAGTGTGCAAATTCACACCAGAAACCACAGAAGCTCCACAACACTTTGCTAGTTAGCCCTAACAATCTGACAACTTTTAACTAAGGCTTCTATTATACCCTATATAAGCACCTATTCAAACTAAAGTGCAGCAGGTAAGAGAAACATTATTAGACTTCTTTCTTTCAATGTTTTCTTTCCAGCTAATTAAACATTTTTGAGAGTTGGAGTGAATCTGTGAATGTGCCAAAAAGGGATTCATATTTCACATTGTTTTCAAAATACAGTAATTTATACATGTATTACTTTTAGGGAAATAAAGAGCTAACACAATGTTCTACTTGAATTTGTCAGCTCTGGCTGTCAGGCAATCAAAAACTGCAGGGACATGACAGAATCAACAAAAAGACATGCTGTAGGAGTTAGCTTGATGGAAAGAGAAACCATCTGCATTAACACAGGGTTTTTTGCATATAAAATATCCTCACCACCTTTTAAAAGAATGATAAAAAGGGGAAAAAAACAAAAATTTTGGGCCAAAATGTTTATTTCAGAAAGGGTCTTGTACAAGGAGGGAGTGGCAGGCAGGTAGGAAGATTCAGGGAGGGAATGCAGCTGAATCAATGCTGGGACAAAGAGGAAGTGCAACAGATCAGATGAAGGTCATAATGTTGGGGATCTTTACAGAAACCATGAAAGAATTCAGAAACCAAAAATTAAAATTTAATCAGCTGCAGAATTGGGAGGCAATACGTGTTTAATGATCGCAGGACCATAGAAAAGAATAGAATGGAGTGGCTCGGAGGAATTTGGAATAAAGGTTCATGGAGGATGGGAGAAGAAGGATTGGTAAACTAAGACTGATGATTTGATAGCTCAACGAAGAATAGCAAATTTCTACAGATACCTGGAGAGCATTCTGATGGTCTGCATCACCATCAGGTATGGAGGCACCAATGCACAGGATCAGAAAAATCTACAGAGGGTTGTAAACTCAGCCAGCTCCTTCGTGGATACCAGCCTCCCCACCATCACGGACATTTTCAATAGGCAATGCCTCAAGAAGGTGGCATCCATCATTAAGGACCCTCACATTCTCAGACAAGCCTTCTCAATGCTGTCATCAGATAAGAGGTACAAGAGACTGGAGACACACATTCAACATTATAGGAACAATTTATTCCCCTCCACCACCAGATTTCTGAATGGAACATGAATCCATTAACTCTACCTCAATTTTCCTTTCTTTTTTCACTATTTATTTATTATTTTAGATTAGATTAGATTAGATTATAAAGACACGCATTCCTCTTTTATTGTCATTTAGTAATGCATGCATTAAGAAATGATACAATGTTCCTCCAGAATGATATCACAGAAACAAAAGACAAACCAAGACTAAAAAAAACTGACAAAAACCGCATAATTATAACATATAATTACAACAGTGCAAAGCAATACCGTAATTTGATAAAGAACAGACCATGGGCACGGTAAAAAAAAGTCTCAAAGTCTCTCGAAAGTCCCATCATCTCACGCAGACGGTTGAAGGAAGAAAACTCTCCCTGCCATGAGCTTCCAGCGCCGCAAACTTGCCGATACAGCACCGGACCACAGCCGACTCTTGAGTCCGTCCAAAAACTTTGAGCCTCAAGTTTTATCTTCGAGTTTTATACTTTTTATTATAACTTGCATTAGCTTTTTTAGGTATTGCATTGTACTGCTATCGCAAAAGAGCAAATTTCCCGACATATGTCAATAATAATAAACCTGATTTTGATTCTGAAGATTGGATTGAAAAGGAAGATGAGGTCAAGGTAGCAGTGAAGATGTGTGTTGTTACGGGGGCAGTTGCTTGTGGTGGAGATGATGAGAAGAACTGGGAATCAAATGTCAGTGAGAATAAGAACATCTCAATTAGCTGAAAACTGTGGAGCACCCATGAGAAGTTTTGTTGGGGGCAATACTCTTCCCACTCTCCACAAGGAGGAAGTTAATCCTCATTTGAGCCTGGATGCTGAATAAATGGTTGAACGATGAAGAGAACTGGTGATGCCTCACCGATGCCTCTGGATGATGTTATAAAGGTGAAGTGCTGTATATTGATGACGGATTCATGGAAGGCCCTTGTGCAGCTTTTATGGGAGAGGAAAGCAACTGGCGGGGATGCTTGCTATAATTTAAATAGTTAGTAATGAAACACTAAAAGGACTGTGTCAGGGAGATGAACAGTGGAGGAAAGGAAAATTGTGTAATGAAACACGTTTAAAGAGCTCAGAAGTGGAGGGAGCATGAGGATGAGAAAGGCAATTCAGTCACGATAAAAATAAGATGAAAAATAAAACGGTATCAGAATCAGGTTTATTATCACTAACATATACTTAGTGGCACTTTACTTGGTACAAGAGGTACCTAATAAAGTGGCCAGTGAGTGTATTTCTGCAACACTCACAACACGCTGGAGGAACTCAGCAGGTCGGGCAGCATCCGTGGAAAAGATCGGTCGATGCTTCGGGCCGGAACCCTTCGTCAGGACTGTAAGGGAAGGGGCAGAGGCCCTATAAAGAAGGTGGGGGGAGGGTGGGAAGGAGAAGGCTGGTAGGTTCCAGGTGAAAAACCAGTAAGGGGAAAGATAAAGGGATGGGGGAGGGGAAGCTGGGAGGTGATAGGCAGGGAAGGTGAAGAAGGAATAGGGGAAAACACAACGGGTGGTAGAAAGAGACGGAACCAAGAGGGAGGTGGTACCAGCTGGGGGAGGGGACAGGGTGACATAGGGATGGGGGAAGGGGAGGGAATTACCGGAAGCTGGAGAATTCTATGTTCATACTGTGTATTTCTGTATGTTTGTGGTCTTCTGCTATTGGAGACCATCCCCTTCAGGGTTCGACGTGTTATGTGTTCAAAGATGTTCTTCTGCACACTACTAACTTAAGTATGTGGTTATTTATGTTACTGTCGCCTTTCTGTTAGTTGGAACCTGTCTGGATATTCTCCTCTGACGTCTTTCATTAACAAGACATTTTTGCCCAAAGAACTGCTGCTCACTGGATGTTTTTTATTTTTCGCACCATTCTCTGTAAACTATTTTGTGTGAAAATCCTTGGAGATCAGCAGTTTCTGAGATATTTAAACCACCCAATGTGGCACCAACAAATATTCCGCGAAGTCACTTAGGTCACCTTTGTTCCCCATTCTGATGCTTGGTCTGAACAATAAATGAATGTCTTGACTATGTCTGCATGCTTTATGCATTGAGTTGCTGCCACGTGTTTGGCTGATTAAATATTTGCATTAATGAGCAGGTGTACAGGTGTAGCTGATAAAGTGGTCAGGTAGATTATGTCATGAAATTTGTTGTTTTGCAGCAGCAGTGTGACACATAAAATTACGTTAAGCTACAATAAGAAATATTAAATAAATAAATAATACAAAAAGTGAGCAGAATAGTAGGGTAGTGTTCAGAGGTACATGGACTGTTCAGAGATCTGATGGCGGTGGGGAGGATGCTGTTGCCGAAATGTTGAGTGTGAATCTTCAGGCTCCTGTGCCTCTTCCTTGATGACAGCAATGCGAAGAGGGCATGTCCTGGATGATGAAGGTCCTTGAAGATGGATACCACCTTCCTGAGACATGGCCTTTTGAAGATGTCCACAATGGTTAGTGCCCATGGCTGAACCTACCACCCTCTGTGGATTGTTTCGATCCTGTGCATTGGAGCTTCTATACTGGGCTGATTTATCAAAGCATGAGGAAAGAACTTGGGAATAGTTGTTCCTTAGCTAATTAAATTAGCCAATATTACAGCACAAGATTAAAACAGAATTTGAAATACATGTGCACCCTCTAGTGGGTGAAAGAAAATGATTTATAATGATTGTACTCAAACAGCCATGCAGAATTGTAACATCCAAATTTTATTCCACTAAATCATTTATTTAGTTCCATGGCAAACATATTAATATTTCTTTATAAGTGCAAAGATTAAGTATTTCGGGTTGTATACCGTATGTATTCTCTGGCAATAAATGGAGCCATTTGAATGACAATAAGAAAGGTGGTGATTCAATTGTAAACGTTGTTTATGGTCAACAGCGACTGATGGATCTCTTCCGTTGCCTATTCTATGAAAATTGAGAGGCATTATGGTATTTACACTTGATACAAAGATGTCAAGCCCCAGGACGCCAAACAACACTCGGATACAACACTCAAAATTTTCTCTCTTCCCTCCTTGCATTGTATGTACACTGGGCGGTGCTAGTGAAAATTGGTTTAAGTCACATTACAGCAATATTGTGCTCATTTCTGGATTTCTTGGCACCCATCAGGAAATTTGGCTCAGGCACTCTGGTGGGGATTTTCATTTCCCGGAGCAAGGCTTTTCCACAGTAAGCTCCCAACATTATGTCCACAGTAACACAAAATGCAATATTTATCTCCAGCATAATTTCAATGTCACAGCCTTGTAAAGAGAACCATTCTTACGTGCTGACAGGCTTCACTAATCTTGATTCTGTGGCATTGTAGGACTGTCATTAAAACTGTATGCTTTGACTTCTTTGAAATCTGTGACCTCCTGCAACCTCAAACACAATTTCACAAGTTTGCCATGACTGCTTTCTTCATGGAGATTCAGTTCATCTATATTCAAGTGTGCAAAAGATACAGTACATTGTTAAGGAAAAGCTTCATCTGTAGTCAAGGGAAAAGGCAACTGAGGCAAAGTGGGAAGATATAACTGAAGTGGGATCCTTTTTTGAATTATAAACACTACAAAAGATTAGATAAACTCTATAAACTGTTGTGATTTCACTGTAAATGCTAAATTAATCTGTGACATTCTTGGAAAAGTGGCCAGCTGCAGTGATGCACAGCAGGGTTTGTCAAGATCCAGAGTTTTGCCTCAGCATGAATCCAGACACACAAGGGAAGAAGCAGTCAGAAATTGTTCATGCTTTGGGCATACTGTAGATATGAGTGAAACTGCAGATGTGGATATTTGGTGTATGTCTGCTCTTCTGCCCAATTCATGTTGGAGGAGCAACACCTCATATTCTGTATAGGTAGCCTCCATCCTGATGGCATGAACATCAATTTATCCAACTTCCGGTAAATGTTTCCCTTCCCCTTCCCTTCTCTTCATTTCCCCACTCTGGCGACTTACCTCTGCTTCTCACCTGCCTATCACCTCCCATGGTCCATTATTCTCTCCTATCAGATTCCTTCTCCAGTCCTTTGCCTTTTCCACATAACCTACAAGTTTATGACTTTATCCCCCCTCCCCCACCCACCTGGCTTCACCTATCACCTTCCATCTTGTCCTCCTTCCCCCACCTTCACCTTCTGGCATCTATCCCCTTCTTTTCCAGATCTAATTCAAGGTCTTGTCCTGAAACATTCATTCCTGTAGGCGCTGCCTGACCTGCTGAGTTCCTCCTGCATTTTGTGTGTGTTGCTCCAGATTTCCAATGTTTGCAGGATCTCTTGTGTTTTTGATTTGCTACTCCACTGCGGTCCCTTTAAGCGATGCCTACCTTGAAGAGGTTTAAATCTCTCTTCAGCTGGAGTTCCATGAAACCCTTTTCTCACTGCGCCCCCTCTGAGATCTCAGTTGCTCTCCAATTCTTCAACTATGTGCTCACCCAGACTCACTACCGTAGCCACATGTCTTTCACGGGAGACCGTCTTTGCTGTTGTCTTGTTCCATATGGCTTCCAGCTCTGTTTACAGGCCTCCTTCTTTGGACCCTCTGAGGATCCCGGATATCTGCATCTCCCTCTGTATTCTACACAACACCCTCTCTGCTCCAGGCCTCACGCTCCATCGCCTGCCACGGATCTGTCTGACATTTCATCCTCCACCAGATCCACGTCTTAAACTGTCGGTTCTTCTCCTTCCTTGCATCCGGCACGACCAGAAGATCACATGTCTCCAGACTGCAAACCTGCTGCCTCCCGCTCAGAACTCGATTCGATCGGACGGCTCCAGCCCACTGACTTCTACAGCTCTGGACACCTCTAGACACAGGTTCCACCATTGCCAACTCCAGCTCCAATGACCTCAGGCGACTCCAGACTGCAGATCCCACCTTCACCAACGACTTTCAGACCCCAAATTATCCACCCTCCAGTACTGATCTCAGCTACCCACCTCCAGGCAGAGACTTTTCCCACTGCTGCTGAGGTTCTGGGTTCCACTTTCCTTAACCCCAGGTCTCTCATGCTCCCCCCCTCACCACTTGGGTGCTAGTAGCCTCCATTTTCCTCCCACCCTACCTCCCCTGAACACCCCAAAACTCCCTTCTCCTCTGATACCACCAACTTCCTTCCCCCCTCTCATCTCAGCTCTAATCCCTACCATGGCTTTACCTTTCCCTCTGAACTTCCCTTTCTTTGAGCCGGAACATACTGTCCTCAGCAAGGCCTTTACCTTTGTACCCCTTCACCTGAACCTCAGTGAGGTCCAAGCACGCCACAATGCTGTTCTCTCCTTTCGCTGCCTCCGTCTCTGAGCCCGCTTCTTTGGCAGAATTCCCCATCCTGCTAAGAAATGACTGTTGGTGCCAGACGGGGTGGCCTGAGTATCTCAGAAACCGCTGATCTCCTGAGACTGCATAACAGTCATTGGTGCGAAAAACAGAAAAGTCACTTAGTGAGTGGTGGTTCTGTGCTTGAAAATGAATTGTTAATGAGAGAAGTCAGAGGCCAAACTGATTCAAGCTGACAGGAAGGTGACAGTAACTCAAATAACCACACGTTACAACAGTGATGTGCGGAAGAGCATTTAAGTATACAATAGTTGAACCTTGAAGTGGATGGGCTACAGCAGCAGAAGGCCAGGAACATTAACTCAGTGGCCACTTTATTAGGTACAGCAGGTACCTGATACTGAGTGCTCTTGCACTCTATAAAGAATTTCATTGTTGGGATTCTGAAAGTATCATCCATTTAATAGGTTTAGCTTTGATTACCCATTGACGTCAGCATGGGAATATATGTAGTTACTTTTTCATATGACACTTAATATGAAACTTTTAAGGACAAGTACAACTATCCTCAGGTATTTAACTTCTGCATTAACATCTGATTCATACAGGTGATACTTCCAATTCCCATACTGACATGTCTGTCCATGGCCTGTTCTACTGCTGTGATGAAGCCAAACTCGGGTTGAAAGAGCAACTCCTCATATTCTGATATTCTGTCTGGGTAGCCTCCAATATTCTAATGTGAGAGCATGGACATCAATTTCTTTCATTCCACCCCCCCCCCCCCCACCTGCCCCACTTTCTCTATTTTCCATTTCTCATGCAGGTTATCCTATCACCTGGCCATCATGTCTCTCTGGATACTCTCTCTCCTCCTTCTCTTTCTTCCATGGACCATGCAACAGTTTGTCTGAGTCTTTTTAGTACTTCAAAAGGAATGTTTACAAGGCTAATAGACTTTTCTGTGCTTTATATACATAGCCGTCTCTTATGAAGTGAACAACGTTGACTGGAAAATTGTCAGAGAGTTTGGAAGGAGACAATATCTACTCCTCAATTATGGTTAGCAAAGATTGAAGCACACCAGCCCATCTTGCTAAAATCCTCTACATGAGGATGGGGTTGAAAATAAAACCTTTTAGTCATACTTTATTGGTCTCGAGGGAAATTGGTTTTCGTAAGGGAGGAGTTGTAAAGTTTGATGGCCACAGGCAGGAATGACTTCCTATGACACTCTGTCTTGCATCTCGGTGGAATGAGTATCTGGCTGAATGTACTCCTGTGCCCAACCAGTCCATTATGTAGTGGATGGGAGACATTGTCCAAGATGGCATGCAACTTGGACAGCATCCTCTTTTCAGACACCACCATCAGAGAGTCCAGTTCCATCCCCACAACATCACTGGCCTTACGAATGAGTTTGTTGATTCTGTTGGTGTCTGCTACCCTCAGCCTGCTGCCCCAGCACACAACAGCAAACATGATCGCACTGGCCACCACAGACTCGTAGAACATCCTCAGCATCGTCCGGCAGATATTAAAGGACCTCAGTCTCCTCAGGAAATAGAGACAGCTCTGACTCTTCTTGTAGACAGCCTCAGTGTTCTTTGACCAGTCCAGTTTATTGTCAATTTGTATCCCCAGGTATTTGTAATCCTCCACCATGTCCACACTGACCCCCTGGATGGAAACAGGGGTCACCGGTGCCTTAGCTCTCCTCAGGTCTACCACCAGCTCCTTAGGCTTTTTCACGTTAAGCTGCAGATTATTCTGCTCACATCATGTGACAAAGTTTCCTACCGTAGCCCTGTACTCAGCCTCATCTCCCTTGCTGATGCATCCAACTATGGCAGAGTTGTTGCCAATGGCCCATCTTGGCTGGATAATTTGTCTTATTTAAATAGTGTGAGAATGCAGATCTCAGAGGTACAGAGGGATCCACAATTCAGTAAAAACAATAATGTGGGTAAAGTAAGTAATCAAGAAAGCTTTCAGAATGTTGTTTATTGTGAGAGAAATTGAAAATAAAAGTAAGGAAGCGACAATTCAGTTAAGTGGGATACTAATGAGAATTCATGCAAAGTACTGTGCACAGACTGGTCTCCCTGTTTAAGGATGAAAGATAATGCATTGGAAGCAGTTTAGAGATTGCCTTGAAAGATGTGTTGTCCTTGATGAAAGGTTGGATAGGCCAGTCTCTTATCCGTTGAAATTTAGAAAAGAAAGAGAGAACTTGATTGAAACACATGATATGATGTGGACATTAAGAGGATGCTTTCTCGAATGAGAATCTAGGACCACATCTAGGTTCTCCTACAAGAAAAATCTTCTGTTTAAAGAAAGCGGTTATCTGTTAACAACAGATGAGGCATGTTTTTTTCTCTCTAATGTTGTGTAACTCTTTGGACCTCACTTTCTCTTAGAAAGATGGAATAAGAATCTCAGAATATTTGTAAAGCAGAGGTACATCCTTGATAAGCAAGGGGATTAGCAGAGGTAGTGAGGAATGGAGAGTTGAGGTTACAATGAGAGTAGTATTGAATAGTAAAAATAGACAACAGCTGACCACTTCCTGCTCCTAATTGACATGCCTGCCTCAGTCAACATAATGTGTGTATGCCTGTATAATTTGCTTGTGTTTTATTTGTGGCCAGGTACATGGTGTGAGTGCGTGTCTGTGAGTTGCGAACTGCGATCTTTGTGAGCTAAGAACAGCTACGAGGAGAATGATGCATGTTTTGCAAGGCTGCAGTTGACAGGTAGAGTTATAACATTCACCTTGACTGAACATGTGAGAAAACGGAATATTTTTCCTCCGCCTTTCCTAGCTTACATGGCTCACTGCTGACTATGATTTCTGTTGCTGCCGTGTCAGTGGAGCTACACTTTGATCCTGGTGCAGAGAACAGGCTTCCACCTTCCCACCTGCTGTGTCCAGTGAAAGGCTGAGGGTGCGGGGGGAGGGAGAGAGGCATGGGTAGCATCCACACACATACACAGCTGAGCTTGTTTTGCAGCCATCTGTCCAGAATGCACCCCAGACTTCTGGTTCTACTGTTGGGTACCCTCTGAGGGCTCGTGTCATGACGTTTAATGAGTGAGTCAGAAGGTGCTGTAGTATTAATAATCACTACTTAATCCGCGCCAAACTTAAAAAACGAAGACTGCATACAGAAAGATATTGTTTACAATCAAAACTGAATGCCACTTCCCAAGTGCACTGCATGAACACACATTGGATCCCCATGACTTGCAGGTTTAATGCTGTTGACGTACAGATGAATTTATTGGTCTAATGAATTTACTCCTACTTTTTTGTTAAGCTAGAGGGCAGTCGGACTATGGGCACCTCTGTTCCATTCATTAGTACTGGAGGAGAAGGAATTCCTGAGATAGAGATTAACATGCCATTTTCTAGGGCTGCGTGTCCCAATGGAAGTAAATAGAATATCTCTATGAGCAGTTTGATAAAGACCTATTAATAAGGCTATTGACATTAGCTGCTGAAGTAAGTATGGCAATTAGCCATCAACCTGTCTTCCAGATGTGGGACATAATTTATTTTCCGTTGCTGCACTGTGGCAAAGATCACAGAGCAAAGAGACTGAAAGTGGCTTTAGTTATCCCAATGAGATCAGCAGATGTAATTGGAGGGATTTCCATGTAGTAATTACTTTTGCAATGCATGCCATTTTAATTACTCTAAAAGGACTATGCATGCACCAGAATAAATAGGAATATTTATTAATTAACTGAAAATACTCAGTTGATAAAATGCATTTTAAAAATCACAAGAGAATTGAAATGTGTCATGTTTTGTTATATTTTAGTTTTCTTCCCTTTTCTTTTGATAGAGCGCTACATTTAGAAAATATGTGTGTCTATACCAATGAAAGGTATGCTATCATCGGCCTCACTTGGATATTTGGCAACTGAAAAGCTTTGGCTAGTAAGCCAACAAATAGGATTACACCCTTCAATTATCCCCAATGAGAACTCCATCTGCCTTTGCACATTCATGGAGAAAGCAGTTTGTGTACTCCAAGTAGATTCCTGTAGACACTCAATCAGCTGATTGGTTGTTAAGATGCTCTAAATGCCAGAAGGAATGCTAGGTTCCACCATCACACCACGTCATCTCAGCCCACCAGTGTCATTGGTTCCATTTAAGTAATGGTATGTCAAATTTATTCTATTGTTAGTAACGCGTTACACCTTTCACACGTGGAACAGTGTGTAAACTCACGTGTGAAAGAAAATTGTCAATCATTAACAAAAACCTATCATTAATACAAAGACCTGTCTCAGTATCCTGGAGCAGAAACTACCAACTGAATAGGGTTTGAATGAATCTAATTACTTCAATCACCAAAATACAAGTAAATGCAAAATATATTGAAGTGGTATTTCAATTGATTACATGCTCAAATGACAAACCGAGTTAGGGAACTGGAGCTAGAGCTGGATGAACCTCAGATCATTTGTGAGGCAGAGGCAAAAATAGACAGAAGTTACAGGGAGATAGTCACCCCTAAAAGTCAGGAGACAGGGAAGGGGAATAGACAGAATGAGCAGAGCACTCCTGTGGCCGTTCCCATCAATAATAAGTATACCATTTTGGATACTGTTGGTGGGGATGACCTACCAGGGACAAGTTGTAGTGGTCGTGTCTCTGGCACCGAGACTGGACCCTCAGCTCAGAAGGGAAGGAGGGAAAAGAGGAGAGCAGTAGTGATAGGGAATTTGTTAGTTAGGGGGACAGATAAGAGGTTCTTTGGAAAAGATGGAGAATCCCGGATGGTCTGTTGCCTCCTTGGTGCCAGGGTCCGTGATATCTCAGATCGAGTTCTCAGTATTCTCAAGAGGGAGGGTGAGCAGCCAGATGTCGTGGTCCATGTAGGGACCAATGACATGAATAGGAGGAAGGAGGAGGTCCTGCAAAGAGAATTTAGGGAATTAGGTGCAAAGTTCAAGGACAGGGCATCCAGGGTTGCAATCTCAGGATTGCTACCCGTGCTACATGCTAGTGAGGCTAGAAATAGGAAGATAATGCATCTAAATACATGGCTAAGGAGTTGGTGCAGGAGGGAGGGAGGGCTTCATGTTTCTAGACAATTGGGCCTTGTCCCAGAGAAGGTGGGACCTGTTCCGACGGGACGGGTTGCCCCTGAACTGGAGGGGGCTAACATCCTTGCGGGAAGGTTTGCTAGTGCTGCTCCAGGGGGTTAAATTAGATTTGCAGGGGGAGGGGAACCAGAGTGTTGGAGCAGATAGTGAGGTGGACGAGGATAAAGGTCATGCGAGAACTGCAAATATAGTGCACGGAGTAAAGCCAGATCTAACATATAAAGAGGCTTTGAGGAAAGAGAAGCAGAATGAAGGGTGTAAAGGTAGTAAGGTAGAAAGGCTAAAGTGCATGTACTTTAATGCAAGAAGCATCAGGAACAAAGGTGATGAACTGACAGCTTGGATACATACATGGAATTATGATGTAGTGGCCATAACAGAGACTTGGCTGGCACCAGGGCAGGAAGGGATTCTCAATATTCCTGGATTTCAGTGCTTTAAAAAGGATTGAGAGGTGGGGGGGAAAGGGGCGGAGGGGTGGCATTACTGGTCAGGGATACTATTACAGCTACAGAAAGGGTGGGTAATGTAGCAGGTTCCTCTTTTGAGTCAGTATGGGTGGAAGTCAGAAACAAGAAGGGAACAGTTACTCTATTAAGCGTATTCTATAGGTCCCCTGGTAGCAGCAGAGATACCGAGGAGCAGATTGGGAGGCAGATTTTGGAAAGGTGCAAAAATAACAGGGTTGTTATCATGGGTGACTTTAACTTCCCTAATATTGATTGACACCTGATTACTTTAGTTCCAATGGCTTAGACGGGGCAGAGTTTGTTAAGTGTGTCCAGGACGGATTCCTGTCACAGAATGTTGACAAGCCGACTATGGGGAATGCCATACTAGATCTAGTATTAGGTAACGAACTGGGTCAGGTCACAATTCTCTCAGTGGGTGAGCATCTGGGGGACAGTGACCACCACTCCCTGGCCTTTAACATTATCATGGGAAAGGATAGAATCAGAGAGGACAGGAAAATTTTTATTTAGGGAAAGGCAAATTATGAGGCTATAAGGCTAGAACTTGCGGGTGTGAATTGGGATGATGTTTTTGCAGGGAAATGTACTATGGACATGCGGTCGATGTTTAGGGATCTCTTGCAGGATGTTAGGGATAAATTTGTCCCCGTGAGGAAGGTAAAGAATGGTAGGGTGAAGGAACTGTGGGTGACAAATGAGATGGAGAAGCTAGTTAGGTGGAAGAACGCAGCATACATGAGGTTTAGGAAGCAAGGATCAGATGGGTCTATTGAGGAATATAGGGAAGCAAGAAAGGAGCTTAAGAAGGGGCTGAGAAGAGCAAGAAGGGGGCATGAGAAGGCCTTGGGGAGTAGGGTAAAGGAAAACCCCAAAGCATTCTTCAATTATGTGACGAACAAAAGGATGACAGGAGTAAAGGTAGGATCGATTAGAGATAAAGGTGGGAAGATGTGCCTGGAGGCTGTGGAAGTGAGCGAGGTCCTCAATGAATACTTCTCTTCGGTATTCACCAATGAGGGGGAACTTGATGACGGTGAGGATAATATGAGTGAGGTTGATATTCTGGAGCATGTTGATATTAAGGGAGGGGAGGTGTTGGAGTTGTTAAAATACATGTAAGGGATTTCTTCTTTTATGTTACTGCTAAGGTGAATAAATTGACTTCTTTGTTATGTTAAAATAAAATGGCTTCTCTGTGATGTTAACTGCTGAGACAGTGGTTCTCTCTGTAGCAGCTTGTTTTGGGTTATAATTACTGATGGCGAGAATTGTATTCATTTGCTAACCAATTGGGATAGATGTTATTCTTTCTTGCGTGGCTGTAAGCTATTGTTTTCACGGGCTTTGGGGCAGAAGGCACAATGGGGACAGAGAGAGGAGACGCGATGCTGTAAGCTGGGCGACGGAACGGACCCTGAGCAGGAGTCCAAGGTCCAGGGTCTTCGGCGAGGAGAGGAGACAAGGACAGACTCGTGTAGAGCATCTGGTTGCCCACCGTGGTTGGTCCCAGCCGGCGGGTTGAAGAGGTTGGAAGAGATCGCATGGTGGAAAGAAGACTCCGTTAATTGAACTCCAACGTTGTGCACGAAGTGGTTGAACTCTGATAAGTTTGGCGCCTTTTACTTTTCCTTTTGTATGGTATCTCTATTAATTACATAGTTCCAGTAAGATCTATAAACTGTATTCTGTAAATCACATATGATGTATTGTCTGGTATTTGGTGTGGTGGGGTACATCACACAGCATCTACACAAACTTGATTACCCAGTTTGGCGGGGCCGAAGACTGCTCCCCCTAGATGACAGCGAGCTGAACGAGCCTGAGGCTTACCAGGGGGCTACGTATATTAGGACGGATAAGTTCCCGGGGCCTGACAGAATATTCCCCAGGCTGCTCCACGAGGCCAGGGAAGAGATTGCTGAGCTTCTGGCTAGGATCTTTATGTCCTCGTTGTCCACGGGAATGGTACCGGAGGATTGGATGGAGGTGAATGTTGTCCCCTTTTTGAAAAAAGGCAGTAGGGATAGTCTGGGTAATTATAGACCAGTAAGTCTTACGTCTGTGGTGGGAAAGCTGTTGGAAAAGATTCTTTGAGGTAGGATCTACGGGCATTTAGAGAATCATGGTCTGATCAGGGACAGTCAGCATTGCTTTGTGAAGGGCAGATCGTGTCTAACAAGCCTGATAGAGTTCTTTGAGGAGGTGACCAGGCATATAGATGAGGGTAATGCAGTGGATGTGATCTACATGGATTTTAGTAAGGCATTTGACAAGGTTCCACACGGTAGGCTTATTCAGAAAGTCAGAAGGCATAATATCCAGGGAAGTTTGGCCAGATAGATTCAGAATTGGCTTGCCTGCAGAAAGCAGAGGGTCGTGGTGGAGGGAGTACATTCGGACTGGAGGGTTGTGACTAGTGGTGTCTCACAAGGATCTGTTCTGGGACCTCTACTTTTCGTGATTTTTATTAACGACCTGGATGTTGGGGTAGAAGGGTGGGTTGGCAAGTTTGCAGATGACACAAAGGTTGGTGGAGTTGTGGATAGTGTAGAGGATTGTCAAAGATTGCAGAGAGACGTCGATAAAATGCAGAAGTGGGCTGAGAAACGGCAGATGGAGTTCAACCCGGAGAAGTGTGAGGTGGTACACTTTGGAAGGACAAACTCCAAGGCAGAGTACAAAGTAAATATCAGGATACTTGATAGTGTGGAGGAGCAGAGGGATCTGGGGGTACATGTCCATATATCCCTGAAAGTTGCCTCACAGGTAGATAGGGTAGTTAAGAAAGCTTATGGGGCGTTAGTTTTCATAAGTTGAGGGATGGAGTTTAAGAGTTGTGGGGTAATGGTGCAGCTCTATAAAACTCTGGTTAGGCCACACTTGGAGTACTGCGTCCTGTTCTGGTCGCCTCACTTTAGGAAGGATGTGGAAGTATTGGAAAGGGTACAGAGGAGATTTACCAGGATTCTGACTGGTTTAGAGTATGCATTATGATCAGAGATTAAGGGAGCTAGGGCTTTACTCTTTGGAGAAAAGGAGGATGAGAGGAGACATGATAGAGTTGTACAAGATAATAAGAGGAATAGATAGAGTGGATAGTCAGCGCCTCTTCCTCAGGGCACCACTGCTCAATACAAGAGGACATGGCTTTAAAGTAAGGGGTGGGAAGTTCAAGGGGGATATTATAGGAAGGTTCTTTACTCAGAGAGTGGTTAGTGCGTGGAATGCACTGCCTGAGTCAGTGGTGGAGGCAGATACACTAGTGAAGTTTAAGAGACTACTAGACAGGTATATGTAGGAATTTAAGGTGGGGGGTTGTATGGGAGGCAGGGTTTGAGGGTCGGCACAACATTGTGGGTCGAAGGGCCTGTACTGTGCTGTATTGTTCTATGTTCTATGTTCTATGTTCAATTTTATTGAAACCGAAGACTGCAGACAAGTGAGGCTAGTTTGTCAATGTGAACTCATTCATGCATCTTGTGGAAGTGGGCAGCCCGAACTACTTGCCCTTGGGAAAATTTGAACACTGGAGACATACCCTCCCCCGGTGAAGGATACTTTTCTAAATTGGGATGATGTGTAAATGGGAGGGGAATCTGCAAGCAACGCTGTGCTGGGCACCTCACTTGCAGTCCTTGTCTTTCTTTGCAGTAGCGGCTGAAAATCTGAGTTGCTGCTGGAGTAGCCTAGGCAAGTAAATGCAATGCATGTTTCAAATGGCAATTCAAATGAGAGGTTGGTCATGTGGGGCTGTGGGATAAATGTTGAAAATGAAGCATCCGAGAATGAGGTGACATGCGCCAAACCTGTTGTCACTGAACATTGTGTCCACAGTTCTCCGCAGGTTCTTGCATCCTTGGGCAGATCCGAATCAAAATCAGAGTCGGATAAATTATTGCAGTCTTGCAAGACATGGAATGTGTTGGTTTGCAGCATCAGTGCAGTGTAAAGTTATAAAATTACTATGAATTTCAAAAATAAATATGGTGCAAGCAAAAGCTGATAATAAGGTATTGTTCATGGGTTCATGGATCATTGAAAACTCTGAAAGGAAGGAGCTATTTTTGAATCACTGGGGAAGGTCTTCAGGCGGCTGTACCTCCTCCCTGACAGTAGTGATGAGATGAGGGCATGTCCTGGATGGTGAAGGTTCTTAGTGATAGTCTACTTCTTGAAGATAGTCTACCTCTTGAAGATGTGCTCAGTGGTGCAGTAGGGGAGGGGGTTGTGTCTGTGAAGCTGTTGAATCTACAACTCTTTGCAGCTTTTAGCAGTCCTGTGCATTGGATCCTCTATGCCAGATTGTGATCCAGCCAGTCAAAATGCTCTCCACTCTACAGCTATAGAAATTTGTAAAGAGTCTTTGGTTACACACTAGATCTCCCCAAGCTTCTAATGAAGTAGAACCACTGGACTGCCGCCTTTGTGATCGGGGCCCAAGATAGATCCCCTGAATTGCTGGTGCTCTGGAGCTTCAAGCTGCTCACCCTTTCCACTGCTGATCCTTCAGTGAAGACTGGAGTGTGTTCTCCCAACTTTGCTTTCCACAAACAACCCCTTGGTTGTTCTGACATTGAATGCAAGGTTGTCATAACACTACTTAACCAATCAATCTCTTTCACTCCCATTGTCATCTGAGATCCTACAACAACAGAGATGTCATCTGTGAACTCATAGATGGCACTTGAGCTGTGCTTAGCCACACTGCCACGATGTAGAGTAAGACAATGGGCTAATTATACATCCTTCAGATGCACTTCTGTTGATTGTCAGCGAAGTGGAGATGTTATGACTGATACACACTGACTGTGGTCTTCCAGTAAGGAAATTGAGGATCTACTTGCAGAGAGAGGTACAGAGGCCCAGGGTTTGAAGCTTGGTGATTAGAACTGGGGGTGGGGAGCGGGTGATGGTACTGAATATCGAACTGTAGTTGATAAACAGCAGCGTGACAGATTTGTGCTTGTCTAGGTGCTCTGAAACAGACTGAAGACCGTGTGAGATTGTGCCTGCCGTAGATCTTTGAATTGCAATAGGTTCAGGTTCTTGCTCAGGCAGAAGTTTACACTGTCCATGACAAACTTCTCATAGCACCTCATTACAGTAAATGTGAGTGCTAATGGGTGACAGTCGCTGAGGCACTCGTATGATTGCTACCGTTTTTGAAGCAGTTGCCATACAGAGAGGATGCTTTCAATGGGGACATGCAAAATGTTTTTAGTCTCCTGATGAAGTAAGGATGCTGGTGTGCTTTCTTGGCTGGGTTATCTATGTGGACCTGGACAAGCTATCGAATACAAATCAGAGCAGAATCAGATTTATTATCACTGCCATATGTCATGAAATTTGTTGTTTTGTGGCAAGCAATACAGTGCAAGACATAGAAACACTACAATTAAAAAAAACTAAATAGTGCTTAAGAGGAATAGTGAGGTACTGTTCATGGGATCATGGACCATTCAGAAATCTGGTGGCAGAGGGGAATAAGCTGTTCCTAAAACATTGTGTGTGGGTCTTCAGGCTCCTGTACAATCTCCTGGTAACAAAGGCAACCCTTGTACTTGGGCTTCATAGATTTGACAACAGCATTCGGTACAGTAGGCTGCCAAGCTCTCTGGCATATGCTATCAAGGGATGACTGTTCTGACAAGTATTTATAAATACTGAGACAACTGCATGATGGAATGTCAGCCGCAGTCCTTAGCAACAGCGATGCTGAATCCGAACCCTTCACCGTGAAGACAGGACTCAAACGGGACTGTATTATTGCGCTCACCCGATTTGCCATTTTTATTGCTGACATGTTTCACCTCAGTGGCCAAGACCTTCTACAAGAAATCCCAATTGTGGATAGAATGGACGACAGGCTTTTCAAACCCATCTGGTTCAAGACCAAGAACAAGGTCAGCACCACCACTATCGTGGAGCTTCAGTATGCAAATGACATGGTGCAACTCTGAAGAAGACCTTCATTGTATCCTGAATGCCTTTGCCAAGACACATAGAGCACTGGGTTTTGTTTTGAATATTAAAAAAGACGGGACCTATATCAGCAACTGCCCAACCAGCCCTTTATCCAGCCACCCATAAAGGTTGACGATGGCCCCCTTGAAAATGTAAAGCATTTTCAACAAAATACAATTTTGGAAAGTGTATGGGTATGCATTTTGGCAGAAGAAATAAATGGGCAGACTATTATTTAAATGGGGAGAGAATACAAAGTTCTGAGATGCAACGGGACTTGGAAGTCCTCGTGCAGGATACCCTTAAGGTTAACCTCCAGGTTGAGTCAGTGGTGAAGAAGGCGAATGCAATGTTGGCATTCATTTCTAGAGGAATAGAGTATAGGAGCAGGGATGTGATGTTGAGGCTCTATAAGGTGCTGGTAAGGCCTCACTTGGAGTACTGTGGGCAGCTTTTGGTCTCCTTATTTAAGAAAGGATGTGCTGACGTTGGAAAGGATACAGAGAAGATTCACTAGAATGATTCCGGGTATGAGAGGGTTAACATATGAGGAACATTTGTCCGCTCTTGGACTGTATTCCTTGGAGTTTAGAAGAATGAGGGGAGACCTCATAGAAACATTTCGAATGTTGAAAGGCATGGACAGAGTGGATGTGGCAAAGTTGTTTCCCATGATGGGGGAGTATAGTATGAGAGGGTGTGACTGAAGGATTGAAGGGCGCCCATTCAGAACAGAGGTGCAAAGAGATTTTTTTAGTCAGAGGGTGGTGAATCTATGGAATTTGTTGTCCTGGGCGGCAGTGGAGGCCAAGTCACTGGGTGTATTTAAGGCAGAGATTGATAGGTATCTAGGTAGCCAGGGCATCAAAGGTTATGGTGAGAAGGTGGGGGAGTGGAACTAAATGGGAGAATGGATCAGCTCATGATAAAATGGCGGAGCAGACTTGATGGGCCGAATGGCCGACTTCTGCTCCTTTGTCTTATGGTCTTATGTCTAATCTTGGCAGCATTCTCTGCTGAAAAGCAGACATGGACCAAGAGATCAACCCACTGGCTGAGTAGTGTTAGTGGAACCTATGCAGGATTAAGGAAAAAAGGCTTTGAAGACCACGACCTTTGAGTCCAAACAAAACTTTTGGTCTATAGAGCAGCCAGCCTTCCTACAGTATGGTATGGAGCAGACTTATAAATCACCTACAGTAGACACCTGAAAGCCCTGGAACAATACCACCAAAGAGTTTTACGAAAGGTTTGAGGGTCAGCTGGAAGGACAGACGCACTAACACCAGTGTACTGGAGGAGGCCAACACGAGCAGCATCTCCACTACAATAACAACTCCGATGGATAGGTCATGTCATTCAGATGTCTAACACACATCTCCCCAAACAGGTCCTCTTCTCCCAGTTGAAGGAAGGTCTGCGAGCCCCTGATGGCCAAAGGACAACATTAAAATCAACCTGAAGAAATTCAACATTACGTCTAAAAACTAGGAAGACATTGCACTCAGCAGGTAGACCTGGAGGAAATCTGTTCAAGAGGGAGCTGTGCTACATGAAAGTGACCTCTGCTGTGCCGCAGAGAACAAATGGCAGCTGCGAAAGGAGACACCGAGAACCCAAAACACTCAGCCACCAACAACCTTACCTTAGTACTTTTACACGCTGGGCCAGCGTTACTAAGGCAGGGATTTTCTTGGTGATTGCTCTTCCTTTTAGTAGTTTAATAGTCCACCATTGTTCTCGACTCTAATCAGCAGACCAACAGGCATTTTCCTTGACGCCCAATGTTTGGAAATTCAGTAAAACATATTTTTGGTGTACTAATGAGTAGGCATTGCCCTATGAAAATCCTGTCATTCAGAACAGTGAGTGTGGGTGCTGGTTGCCCTGTGATGTAGATACCTGAACTGTGGTAGATCAGAAATTGGCAGGGTGGATTAGTGCTCTGGGATCAGAAGTGTCAGGGCTGATCATCAGGTAGAGGAAACTCCTCCTCAATGACCACCAACATAGGCACACCTTTGGGTGTGTGTTTAACATCCTGCCCTACACTTTCTGTTGCTATGACTACATGACACAGCATATCTCCAACAGCATCTACAAATTTTCCAATGGGTCATAGAATTATAGAAAAGTACAGCAGGGAAACAGGCCATTCAGCCCATCTAGTTCATGCTGAACCATTTAAACTGCCTACTCCCATCAACCTGCACAGGGAACCCATAACTTTCCATACCCCTGCCATCCATGTACCTATTGAAACTTCTCTTAAACATTGAAATCGAGCTCGCACTTGTGCTGACGGCTCATTCTACACTCTCACAACTCCCCCATGTTCCCCTTAAGCTTTTCACCTTTCACCCTTAACCTATCACCTCTCATTGTAGTCCCACCCAACCACAGTAGAAAAACCTGCTTGCACTTACCCTACCTATACCCTTCATAATTTTGTATATCTCTATCAAATCTCCCTTCAATCTTCTACATTCCAAGGAATAAAGCCCTAAGCTATTCAGTCTTTCTTTATGACTCAGATCCTCCGGACCCGGCAAAATCCTTATAAATTTTCTCCGTACTCTTTCAACCTTATTTACATTTTTCCTGTAGGTTGGTGACCAAAACTGCACACAATACTCCAAACTAGGCCTCACCAACGTCTTAAACAACTTCAACATAACATCCCATCTCCTGTACTCAATACTTTGGTTTATGAAGCCAATGTGCCCGAAGCTTTCTTTATGACCCCTGTCTACCTGTGCTACCACTTTTAATAAATTATGGTCCTGTATTCCCAGATCTGTTTTTTCTACCACACTCCTCTGTGCCCTAGCTCTCACCATGTAAGACCTACCCTAGCTGGTCCTCCCAAAGTGCAACACTTCACACTTCTCTGCATTAAATTCCATCTGCCATTTTCTAGCCTATTTTTCCAGATGGTCCAAATCCCACTGCAGGCTCTGATAGTCTTCGCTGTCCACTACTCCAATACACCCCTAATCTTGGTGTCATCTGCAAATTTGCTGATCAAGTTAACCCCATTATCATCTATATCATTGATATCGATGTCAAACAACAACACACCCAGCACTGAACCCTGTGGCCCTCCACTAGTTACTGGCCTCCAGTCAGAGAGGCAACCATCTACTACCACTCTGTGGCTTCACCAACAAGGCCAATGTCTAATCCAATTTACTACCTCTTCTTGAATGCCGAACAACTGAACCTTCTTCAACAACATCCCATGTGGGACCTTGTCAAATGCCTTGCTAAAGTCCATGTAGACAGCATCCACTGCCTTGCCTTCATCAATTTGCCTGGTAACTTCCTCAAAAAACTTTATAAGATTGGTTAGACACTACCTACCACACATGCTGACTATCCCTAATTAGTCCATGTCTAACCAAATACTCAAATATCTGGTCCCTCAGAATACCTTCCAATAACTTTCCCAATACTGATGTCAGGCTCACCAGCCTATAATTTCCTGGTTTATTTTCAGATTGTTTCTTAAACAGCAGAACAACATTAACTATTCTCCAATCCTCCAGTACCTCACCTGTTGCTAAGTATGATTTAAATATCTCTTCTCAGGTCCCTGCAAATTCTGCACTTGTTTCCGAGGGAAACCTTGTCAGGCCCTGGGAGCTTACCTACCCTAGTTTGCCTCAAGACAGCAAACACCTCCTATGTAATCTGCATAAGGTCCATGAAGTTGATACTGCTTTGCCTCACTTCAATAGACTCTGTGTCCATCTCCTGAGCAAGCACAGATGCAAAAAATCAATGGAAGATCCATTTGAGATCCCACCCATCTCTTTTGCATTTCTTATACTCCATAAATATCTCATTTGTTCTTATCTGCCCATACCTGCTATGCACCTCCTTTAATTTCTTAACCAGGGCACCAGTACCTCCTGAAAACCAAGGTTCGCTAAACCTATTATCTTTATCTTTTATTATGACAGGCACATATAAGCTTTGTACTCTCAAAATTTCACTTTTGGCCTTCCAATTACCAAGTAAATCTTTGCCAAAAGTCAGCCTGTCCCAATATACACTAGCCGGATCCTTTCTGATACCATCCAAAATAGTCTTTCTCCAATTTAAGATCTCGACCTGTGGGATGAGACCTATCTTCTTCCATATTTACTTTGAAGTTAATGGCATTGTTATCACTCTATGCAAATGTTACTGACGGTACTGTTGTTAGCAGAATCACAGATGATGATGAGGAGACATACAGGAGTGGGTAGGTCAGTTGGTTGAGTGGTGTTATAGCAATAACCTTGTGCATAACACGAGCAGAAATAAGGAATTGACTCTGGAGTTTAAAGGGGAAGTCGGTGAGCATGCACCAGTCCTCATTGATAGGTCTGCAGTGCAAAAGGTGAACAGCTTTAAGATCCAATGTGTCAACAGCTCAGATGTCTTTACACTTCCATTCCATGAGATTTTGGTGTAATTTCACATGTTTAATGTACAAACATTTGTACAACGTATGACCATAAGACCATAAAATCATGAGATATAGGAGCAGAATTAGGCATTTCAACCCGAGTCAGATCCGCTATTCCATCATGGCTGATCCCAGATCCCACTAAACCCCATACACCTGCCCTCTCGCCATATCCTTTGATCCCCTGACCGATCAGGAAACGATGAACTTCTGCCTTAAATATACCCATGGACTTGGACTCCACTACAGTCTGTGGCAGGAAATCCTACAGATTCACCACTCTTCGGCTAAAAAAAATCCTCCTTACCTCTGTTCTAAAAGGTCACCCCTCAATTTTGAGTCTGTGCCCTCTAGTTCTGGATACCCCCACCAGAGGAAACATCCTCTCCACATCCACTCTGTCAAGTCCTTTGAACATTCAGTAGGATTCAGTGAGATCCCCCTGCATTCTCCTAAGTTCCAGTGGGTACAGGCCCAAAGCAGCCAAACTCTCCTCATATGTTAACCCCTTCATTCCTGGAATCATCTTTGTGAACCTCCTCAGCACTCTCTCCAATGACAACACATTATTTCTGAGTTATGGGGTCCAAAACTGTTGACAATATTCCAGGTGTGGCCTGACTAGTGTCTTATAAAGGCTCAGCATTATCTCTTTGCTTTTATATTCTATTCCCCTTGAAATAAATGCCAACATTGCATTTGCCTTCTTTACCACAGACTCAACCTGTAAATTAACTTTCTGGCAGTCTTGCATGAGGCCTCCTAAGTCCCTCTGCACCTCTGATGTTGGAAACTTTTCCCATTTAGTTAATAACCGGCACTAATGTTCCTTTTACCAAAATGCGTTATCATACAGTATTCCATCTGCCACTTTTTTGCCCATTCTTCTAATTTGTCTAAGTCCCACTGCAATCGCATTGCTTCCTCAGCACTACCTACCCCTGCGCTATCTTTGTATCATCTGCTAACTTTGCTAAAAGCCATCAATTCCATTATCCAAATCATTGACAAATAATGCAAAAAGCAGTGGTCCCAATACTGACCCCTGAGGTGCTAGTCACTGGCAGCCAAACAGAAGAGGCCCCTTTTATTCCCACTTGCTGCCACCTGCCTGTCAGCCATTCCTCAATCCACGCCAGTATCTTTCCTGTCACGGCGTAGGATTTTATCTTGTTAAGCAGCCTCATGAACGGCACCTTATCAAATGCCTTCTGAAAATCCAAGTAAATGTCATCCACTGCCTCTCCTTTGTCCACCTGCTTGTTACTTCCTCAAAGAACTCCAACAGATTTGTCAGGCAAGATTTCCCTTTACAGAAACCATGCTGACTTATTTTATCATTAGTCTCCAGGTACCCCGAAACCTCATCCTTAATAATGGACTCCATCTCTTTCCCAACCATTGCTAACTGGCCTGTAATTTCCTTTCTTTTGCCTTCCTCTGCTCTTAAAGAGTGGAGTGACATTTGCAATCTTCCAGTCCTCCGGGACCACACCAGAATCAAGTGATTCTTGAAAGATCATGACCAATGCATCCGTTATCTCTTCAGCAACTTCTCTCGGGTCCCTGCATGTAGTCTATCTGGTCCAGGTGACTTATCCACCTTAAGACCTTTTAGTTTGCATAGCACTTTTTCCTTTGTAATAGCAACAGTATTCACTCCTGTTCCCTGACACTCACGGTCCTCTGGCACACTGCTAGTGTCTTCCACAGTGAAGACTGATGCAAAGTACTCATTAAGTTCATCTGCCATTTCTTTGTCCCCCATTACTTCCTCATGACAAGATGCAGAACTTTCCTGAGGCCATCTCGAGCAGGCACAAATCAACTGAAAATATTGCATAAGTTGTCTGTCATACTTTCTTAACAAAGACTTTATATGTAGATAAGAGTGATGGCTTATTTGACATATGTTTAAACTGTTACAGGATTTGGCAGGGTAGATGCAAAGAATTTATCTTTGATGGAGAAATCAGGAATGAGGAATGTATTCTTAAAAATTATTGCTCAGCCATTTAGGAACAAAAGTACTTTTTTCAAGTAAAGCAGAGGAAAAATCATTTCCAGAAAATGCATTGGATCCTGAGACAATTAATACTTTCTTGACTGACAGTTTGCTGTATAAGACTTTGAGCCAAATCTACTCAGTAAAGCTGATGTGCAGTTTATGTCCAATGCAACAGGAGAACGGAGGAAATCAAAGGGATGAAGGACCTATTCCTGACTCTTATGTTCCTTTGCTCCTAAAATACATTTAATAAATACTTCAATTTATCTGAATTCAACAAAGCTTTGAAAATGCTAAGTGCAGAGTCATTAAGATAATCACACCCTAATGAGATGCAAGAAACCTAATGAAATACCTGCAATCAGCATTTTGTAAATAACACCTTCATAATTGATTAGGAGATGGTAAATGATGATGAGAAATTGCCCGATGTAAATTATTTTCCACAAAGATGTAGGCAGTCTAAGTGGTGGTGAGGATGGGTACTAGTTAATTATGTGATGCTTTTTCATAGGGCAGAAGTGAACACTGGTTAATCACAGAAAGACTTGCATGATTAATCTTGCATTAGAAATATTCAACTTTGGTTCAGAATGGAGAATTCACCCATAATATTTAAACAACAATCATGTGAATATTGCTGGACAATGCAATTCCAAACAGAAGCTCTTCTGCAGTTCGTTAACTTTGGTGTCTGAGATTCTTAGTGCTTTCTACATTGAATTGTTTTGGAGAGAGTCCTCGGAGTCGCCTGATGCCAGTGGCTGGAGGTGGGGATGTCGTAAGCGGTGTGTGAGGAAGCAGAAGCGAGGCAAGCGGGCAGGAGTCTGTGCCAGGAAAAAAGCACGCCCTAGCCAACTGGCTCTCCCATCCATTCTGCTCCCCAATGGACATTAAATTGGACTACATCCGACTCCAACGAAATACTCGGCGGGAGTACAGCTGTTTATTTATGTAACAGTTTTTCCCTCAAGCCATCGGACTACCAACCTACTGCCCTCCGCTGTGCCTATTGCTTTGTTTATCATTTATTGTAATGCCTGCACTGTTCTGTGTACTTTATGCAGTCCTGGGTAGGTCTGTAGTCTAGTGTAGTTTTTGTGTTGTTTTACGTAGTTCAGTGCAGTTTTTGTATTGTTTCATGTAGCACCATGGTCCTGAAAAACGTTGTCTCATTTTTACTGTGTACTGTACCAGCAGTTATGGTCGAAATTACAATAAAAAGTGACTTGACTTGACTTAAGTTGGGAGAGTTGAGAGGCTCTGCCTGTAGACGTTATAGGATGAATGCATCTTATCTAAGTGGTCACTGGAGGTCCCTACGAGGACTGATTGGACTGCTCAGTGTCTGGGGCTAACATAAGAAGTCTGTTCTTTCCCCTGTGTTAAAATTGCAAATGTGGGTTCACAACCACAGTACTATTAAATTTAATATTTAAGTAGCCTACACTTTGTACGGGCACCATGGTTAGCCGGGGCTTTCCGGTGTTGCTCAACCATTCAGGGCAGGAAAAATGACTGGAATTCCACCCATCGCTCTCCCAAATTCCTGCCACTAACTTACAACAGTGTTCATGATCAATAACTGATTGAAGTTTGGTAACTGTCCAAAGCCAACATATTCCAAATATATCAATTAGCTTAATTTGGAATAGTAATATTTCTGAAATGTTTCAATCTTGTGTTTATTTCAGGTATATTCGTACAATGTACTTGGGCATTCAGAGCAGGAGGAAGAATGAACACCAGCGCCGATTTTACTGGGCCATGATGTATGAGTATGCAGATGTGAATATGCTGCGCCTTCTGGAAACCTTCCTGGAGAGTGCGCCACAACTGGTGCTACAACTCTGCATAATGATCCAGAAAAACCGGGCAGAAACTTTACCATGTAAGTCCCAATGTTGCATGCATGTGCTTATTTTGATACCCATTTTATGAAGTTTCCTTATTTGTAGCAAATCCCATGACACAATCACAGACAGGTAGTTCGGCTATAATCCATGCTTCCATTATGTGAATTGCTTATAATGCAATTGATGGATTAGGGAACGATATTTACATCATGCAAGATGCATTGATTATAGCGTGATTAGTTTCTTAGGAACTTAACTTTCATGTTATAGTAGAAGTACTTGTACAGTGTTAAAGCATTTGTGTTTTGTGCATAATGACAATGTTATGAAATGTATTCCCACCTTAACATGCAAATATATTTGGCAAATTCAGTAATTTTTTGCAGAAATTGCGGTTTAATCTGCAAGCTAATTGAGGCTTTTGTTCAATTTAGTTGGAAGCATTTGACATAATAATTCCAAATTAGAAACTGTGCATGCTAACTGCAAAATAAATGTTATATATTGTATCAACTTGGGTGTGTTTAACTTTCTTCTGTAAAAAGGTATTGACAAGAACTTTGATGCAGTTGAAGTATCTTATGAACTCTGAAAATGTTTAGGATATTTTTTAGATGAACCTTGGATTTTTGTTTGAATGATATATTCAAAGTTGTAGGTTGTGATTCACACAGTTGAAAGGCAATTTTTTAAAAAATTTGTCACCTTATACCTGCTGTGCTGGTAAAATATGGTACTCAACCCTTTCGTGTATAGGATTCCAACACTGAAATTGTAAATCAAAAATGTTATGCTATTCATGTATGAGACAATGATCAAAAAGTAGTGAATACAGTTTGAAGCTCTTTTCAGCTAGAAAGAATAATGTTGACCTTGATATGTGGAGAAACAGAGAAAATAATTAAAGTAACAGAATTCTATGCATAAAGTGATCATTGGAAAAGGTGATGGAGTTAACTTAACAAAATTTTCTTAACGATAAATGGTATTGTGGTCGTTAATGAAGGCAAATAAGTTTCTCTGATTAGGGAGTCAAATATTCATGAACACATGTTGAGAGAGAAATCATGAATATTCCTTTATACAACAAGGAACGTTCCTCTAGAATGGTTGTCAGGAGAAAATTAAGTAGGGTTTGTAAATAACCAGATATATTTCAGGAGATAATTGTGAATATAATCAGAAGGCAAGAAGGGTCTGATTCCTGATCAAGGCTCTCAACCCAAAACACCAACAGTTTATTCCTCTCCTTAAATGCTGCCTAACCAGCATTTTTTGCATGCTGCTCTGGATTTTCAGCAGAATTTCTTGTGTTTAGGAAGGCAAGAAACCTTCTTTGAAGATTTGGGACCTTTTCTATTTTTAACTGAGCTTCAAAATTGACCACTCTCATATCTTAAGACATGAAATTTCTGATGACAAGCACTGGCCTTTTAATTCTCAAATGAGAATAATTATGTGTTCTGAATAATTTATTCAAATACAAAATTAAGTTTGGGAAAACTGTTTGAGATAAATAAAACCAAATATCAAAAAATCGATGCGCTTAGTCATTAACCGGAGAAAATCTGCAGATGCCGGAAATCTGAGAAACAAAATGCTGGAGGAACTCAGCAGGCCAGGCAGCATCTATAGAAAAAAGTACAGTCGATGTTTTGGGCTGAAACCCTTATTCCTGCTGAAGAGTTTTGGCCTGAAACTTTGACTGTACTTTTTCTACAGATGCTGTCTGGCCTGCTGAGTTCCTCCAGCATTTTGTGTGATATTAGTCATTAATGTTTCTGGAGCGTGGCAATGTGTTCACATATGATATTCCTGTTTCATTATATTTCATGAGCAAGTTAGAAAAATAGAGAGCTATGGGTAACCCTAGTAACTTCTAAGGTAGGGACATGTTCCACGCAACTTTGTGGGCCGAAGGGCCTGTATTGTGCTGCAGGTTTTCTATGTTTCTATGTTTTCTAAGTTCTTTCATCATGCTTAAGAGCTGTTCTTTCTCTTTAGCATCGCTGGCTACCTCATGTATGCTTTACCTCTTGTACCCAATACTGCTAAGAAGCTAATGATGGATAATTGTGGACGACATCACACTGTCAAGTGTTCATTATTTGCAATATACTTAATCTACAGTCTCAATTTTAATATCCACCCCAATACCAATAAAGGGTCAAGCAAGAAGTCAAACACTAAAAATCAAGATATCATAGCAAGTTGACTCAATTCTGGCCTTTGTAGTATTTAGAAAATTGATTTGGACTTTTGAGAAAGTTACCCTTTAAAATTGATGAGTGTCAGTTTAAGACGCCAAATTTACATCCTGATGATAACAGCAGTGATCACACCTATTTATAAAGTCCATGAAAAGGGCATCCCTTGATATCTGTTGTCACGCAGCTGTAAAGAGAGGCCTGTGTGCAATTGAAAACTTTGTTTTAACTGGGAAGATCAAAATGGCTTCTTTCAAGTCACTGAAGGAGTTCTTTGACTTCTCTGCAGTTACATCCTCTTACTTCCCACAACGAAAATTGGAAGCCGTTTCCCACCCACACCCTGGCAGCCAGAGACCGAGGAGAATTTTCTAAGTCTCCCTCAGTTCCTGAGCATCATTTTCATGACTAACGTTAGAGTAAAGTACTTTCTTAGCACTTTCTTCAGTAGTTTAAAGTCAGACAAATGCATGATGTAACCAAACTCTTTGAGACTTATTTTTGACTCAAACTTGGGAGAGGATGCTGACTTTTAGTTGCATAAGCTGCCAGAAGTATTGGAATGTTCTGCTGAGGCAGAACTGGTGATATTTTTCAAATGCTTTGAGATGTCTGTTGTAATATACTCATAGCTCTGATGCTTACAGCAAGAAATGGATCTCTGCTGCTCAGTAAATCATGAGTGTGGTGCCAGCTTTAAGGTCTTGATCTTTCAATGTTTTTTCCTGCAGGTGGCCAAAGACTTTGATAGTGCACTGTAGGTGGAAATGGATTTTTTTTCTTTGGTGTTTTCTCTTGCTAACAGGGTTGCTTCCAAGTTATTGGAAGTTATGTTGACCGCCTAAATTAGCAGGGTAGAGCCCCTGTGAGGACAAGCCAATCTATTAGATGTGAGATCCACTTTGTCTGCCTCAGGAGAATCCAGAACCTCTTCCTTATAATAATAAAGAACCTTCTCATAGCTTCACTGAGCATTACACAAATAAAGAGGTTCAATAGAGATGATTTTCATCTTAGGACAATCCACAAAGAGGTGTGCAGGGAATAGCATCAACCATTGGAGGTTGTCTTTTTTAACCTCTCAAAAGTGTTCAGTTCGATAAGCCAAGAAGGTTTATTGAGTATCCTTTCCAAAGACTGCTTTTTTTAGCTGTCCCACAAATTTGTTACACTCTCTCTCTCTGCTTCATGACGTATGCAAGCTGTGATTCTCACCAGCTGGTCTCAGTGAAGATAGGATCAAACAAGACACCAACCATTTTCTTTGTTTTCCTTGCCTCCACCTCACTGACAGTCAACACCAGAGCACCTCAGCAACGTGTGCTTAAGCTCATGACTCTGCTCTCTCTACCCCACTGACTGTGGCCAGGCAAGCTCAAATACCATCTGTACATTTGGCTGATGATACAACTGTTGTTGGCAGAATCTCGGATGGTAATGAGGAAGCATACAGGAGTGAGATAGATCAGCTGGTTGAGTGGTGTCACAAAATGACACTAGTGAACCAGGGCGACGTGTTGCAGGCATCATACAAAACTTCTAAATATACTTCTGAATGACTCTCACTGCCATCTGCAGCTTGTAATTTCCTTTTAAGTAACACAATTTTGAACTGTATTAATGAAGTAGCGATTTCATGATCTTCTGAAGGACTCAGTGGATTTAACTCTTCAGTATGCAGATACAGCACCCTTATGTAGACAAAGGTACATTCCTCTGCCCAGTATCTTGTTATTTGCTAGAGAACAAGACTGGCTACCTAAGGCAAAGCTTGCTGTATTAGAGGGAACTTTGCTGCATTCTCTGTTTCATGGAAACATGGCTCACTCCAGATATGCTGGATCAGCTGGTAAAATCTGAGGGCTTCTCAATGCACAGGATGGACTGAGCTACTGATTCGGATGAAGTGAAAGGTGGGCGTCTGTGTTTCATGATAAACTCTTTGTGGTGCTCAGATGCTGTGGTTTGGTCACACTCTTGCTCCTCTAACCTGGAACATCTAATGATAAAGTGCCGATCAATCTACCTACCAAGAAAGTTGTCCTCTGTGATCCTGACTGCAGCTTACATACTGTTAAAGGCAGACATTAAGTGGACACTCGAAGTACTGATTGCTGCCATCAGCAAACAAGGAACAGCCAACCCGGACACCATTCAAATCATTGTCGGGGACTTCAATCAGACCTGTTCACAGAAATCGCTGCCCAATTATCAACATATTTCCTGCAGCACCAGGGGTCCCAACACACTTGACCACTGTTAACTATGATGAGGAATGCTACTATGCCATGCCTTGACCACATTTTGGAAAATCTGATCACTTGGCTGTTCTCCTCCTACCTGCATACAGGCAGGGGCTAAAGAGCAAAGCTGCAGAGACAAGGACAACAAAGAGCTGGTTGCAGGAGGCAGAGGAGTGGCTATGGGATTGCTTCGAGCCGGTGAACTGGACCACTTTCAAGGACTCATCAGAGGATCTGAACAAAAACATCACAGTGGTCACAGACTTCATAAAGACAATCATAGATGAGTGTGTTCCTGGTGTCTTCAACCAGAAGCCCTGGTTAAACCATAAGATCCCCAATCCACAACCATAAGATCTGTGGCTTTCAGGGCTGGCAACCAAATAAAATACAAGAAGTCTATGTACCATCCCCTGAAAGCCATCTCACATGCTGGACCAAACTTGAATCACGGAAGGATGCTCCACAGCTGTGACCAGGCTTGAGTGCTAACACCTGATATAAAGTAAAACCAAGCAAGATATGTGACAACAAAGCTTCACTTCCAGAGAGCTCAATGCCTTTTATGCTCACTTTGACTGTCAAAACATGGTGGAACTTTCACAAGCTCCCACACTCTACAATGACCCTGTGATTTCAGTCTTTGAGGCTGGCATGAGAGCATCCTTCAGGAGGGTGAAACCATGGAAATCCGGCCCAGACCGGGTACATGCCCTAGTACTAAAAACTGATAAGGATCGACTGGCTGGAGTACTCACCAATATCTTTAACCTGTTCCTTTGGCAGTTTGAGATAACCACCCACTTGAAGCAGGATTCAATTATATCAATGCCTAAGAAGAAGATGGTGACATGCCTCAATGACTATTGTCCAGTAGCACTTACATCACTCCCATCCACTGCTACCAACCTTATAGTTCCCACACCTCGCACTTCCCATTTCTACCTCCTACCCAAGATCCACAAACCTGCCTGTCCTGGCAGACCTATTATCTCAGCTTGCTCCTGCCCCACCGAACTCATTTCTGCATACCTCGACACGGTTTTATCCCCCCTTGTTCAATACCTTCCTACCTATGTTCGTGACACTTCTCACGCTCTTAAACTTTTCAATGATTTTAAGTTCCCTGGCCCCCACCGCTTTAATTTCACCATAGATGTCCAGTCCCTATATACTTCCATCCCCCATCAGGAAGGTCTTAAAGCTCTACGCTTCTTTTTGGATTCCAGACCTAATCAGTTCCCCTCTACCACCACTCTGCTCCGTCTAGCGGAATTAGTCCTTACTCTTAATAATTTCTGCTTTAGCTCCTCCCACTTCCTCCAAACTAAAGGTGTAGCTATGGGCACCCATATGGGTCCTAGCTATGCCTGCCTTTTTGTTGGCTTTGTGGAACAATCTATGTTCCGTGCCTATTCTGGTATCTGTCCCCCACTTTTTCTTCGCTACATCGACAACTGCATTGGTGCTGCTTCCTGCATGCATGCTGAGCTCGTTGACTTTATTAACTTTGCCTCCAACTTTCACCCTGCCCTCAAATTTACCTGGTCCATTTCCGACACCTCCCTCCCCCTTTTAGATCTTTCTGTCTCTGTCTCTGGAGACAGCTTATCCACTGATGTCTACTATAAGCCTACTGACTCTCACAGCTATCTGGACTATTCCTCTTCTCACCCTGTCTCTTGCAAAAATGCCATCCCCATCTCGCAATTCCTCCATCTCCGCGCATCTGCTCTCAGGATGAGGCTTTTCATTCCAGGACGAGGGAGATGTCCTCCTTTTTTAAAGAAAGGGGCTTCCCTTCCTCTACCATCAACTCTGCTCTCAAACGCATCTCCCCCATTTCACGCACATTTGCTCTCACTCCATCCTCCCGCCACCCCACTAGGAATAGGGTTCCCCTGGTCCTCACCTACCATCCCACCAGCCTCCGGGTCCAACATATTATTCTCCATAACTTCCGCCACCTCCAACAGGATCCCACCACTAAGCACATCTTCCCCCCCCCCCCCGCTTTCCGCAAGGATCGCTCCCTACGTGACTCCCTTGTCTATTCGTCCCCCCCATCCCTCCCCACTGATCTCCCTCCTGGCACTTATCCTTGTAAGCGGAACAAGTGCTACACATGCCCTTACACTTCCTCCCTTACCACCATTCAGGGCCCCAGACAGTCCTTCCAGGTGAGGCGAGACTTCACCTGTGAGACGGCTGGGGTAATATACTGCGTCTGGTGCTCCCGATGTGGCCTTCTATATATTGGCGAGACCCGATGCAGACTGGGAGACCGCTTTGCTGAACACCTACGCTCTGTCCGCCAGAGAAAGCAAGATCTCCCAGTGGCCACACATTTTAATTCCACATCCCATTCCAATTCTGACATGTCTATCCACGGCCCTCTCTACTGTAAAGATGAAGCCACACTCAAGTTGGAGGAACAACACCTTATATTCCGTCTGGGTAGCCTCCAACCTGATGGCATGAACATTGACTTCTCTAACTTCTGCTAATGCCCCACCTCCCCCTCATATCCCATCTGTTATTTATTTTTATACACACATTCTTTCTCTCACTCTCCTTTTTCTCCCTCTGTCCCTCGGACTATACCCCTTGCCCATCCTCTGGGTTCTCTCCCCCCCCATTGTCTTTTTTCCTGGACCTCCTGTCCCATGACCCTCTCATATCCCCTTTGCCAATCACCTGTCCAGCTCTTGGCTCCATCCCTCCCCTTCCTGGTCTTCTCCTATCATTTTGGATCTCCCCCTCCCCCTCCCACTTTCAAATCTCTTACTAACTCTTCCTTCAGTTAGTCCTGACGAAGGGTCTCAGCCTGAAACGTCGACTGTACCTCTTCCTAGAGATGCTGCCTGGCCTGCTGCGTTCACCAGCAACTTTGATGTGTGTTGCTTGAATTTCCAGCATCTGCAGAATTCCTGTTGTTCGCTGTGATGAAGTGCTTTGAGAAGCTGGTAATGAAACTTATCAATTCCTCCCTGTGATCCCACTCCAATTTGCCTACTGCCACAACAGGTCAACAAGAGATACCATTTTAATACTATAATCCCTCAAAACTAATCAATAAGCCTCAATAACTCCTTGTACAACTGAATCGTCAATTTCCTCACTTGCAGAACCCAGTCAGTTCAGTTTGGCAACAACATCTCCTCCACAATCTCTATTAGCACAGGTGCACCACAAGGCTGTGTGCTTAGACCCCTGTTCTACTCACTTTATACTTATGACTGTGAGGCAATTCCAATGCCATATTTAAGTTTGCTGATGACACCACTGCCATTGGTTGAATCAAAGGTAGTGACGAATCAGTAAGTAGGAGAGAGAGATTGAAAATCTGGCAGAGTGATGCCATAACAACAACCTATCATTCAATGTCAACAAGACAAAGGAGCTGACTATTGATTTAAGGAGAAGGAAACTGGAGTTCCATGAGCCAGTCCTCATTGGGCAATCAGAGGTGGAGATGATCAGCAACTTTGCATTCCTCAATATTATCATTTTGGAGTACCCGTCCTGGGTCCAACACGTAAGTGTCATTATGAAGAGAGCACAGCAGTGCCTCTATTTTCTTAGAAGTTTAGAAAGATTCAACCTGTCATCAAAAACTTTGACAAACCTCAATAGATGCTTGGTGGAGAGCTTATTGACTCGTTGCATCACAGCCTGGTATGGAAACAGGGGACTGTCTTGTCTCCCTTTCTCTTCACCATTTACACCTCGGACTTCAACTACTGCACAGGAGTCTTGTCATCTTCAGAAGTTTTGGGATGACTCTGCCATAGTTGGATGCATCAGCAAGGGATATGAGGCTGAGTACAGGGCTACGGTAGGAAACTTTGTCACATGATGTGAGCAGAATAATCTGCAGCTTAATGTGAAAAAGACTAAGGAGCTGGTGGTAGACCTGAGGAGAGCTAAGGTACCGGTGACCCCTGTTTCCATCCAGGGGGTCAGTGTGGACATGGTGGAGGATTACAAATACCTGGGGATACAAATTGACAATAAACTGGACTGGTCAAAGAACACTGAGGTTGTCTACAAAAAGGGTCAGAGCCATCTCTATTTCCTGAGGAGACTGAGGTTCTTTAACATCTGCCGGACGATGCTGAGGATGTTCTACGAGTCTGTGGTGGCCAGTGCTATCACGTTTGCTGTTGTGTGCTGGGGCAGCAGGCTGAGGGTAGCAGACACCAACAGAATCAACAAACTCATTCGTAAGGCCAGTGATGTTGTGGGGATGGAACCGGACTCTCTCACAGTGGTGTCTGAAAAGAGGATGCTGTCCAAGTTGCATGCCATCTTGGACAATGTCTCCCATCCACTACATAATGTACTGGGTGGGTATAGGAGTACATTCAGCCAGAGACTCATTCCACCGAGATGCAACACAGAGCGTCATAGGAAGTCATTCTTGCCTGTGGCCATCAAACTTTACAACTCCTCCCTTGGAGGGTCAGACACCCTGAGCCAATAGGCTGGTCCTGGACTTATTTCTTGGCATAATTTACATATTACTATTTAACTATTTATGGTTTTATTACTATTTAATTATTTATGGTGCAACTGTAATGAAAACCAGTTTCCCCCGGGATCAATAAAGTATGACTATGACGAAACACCAATGCCCCTGCAAAGAAAAGCCTACAAAAAGTAGAAATATGGCTCTTTCAAAATGAATGCTAGTCTTCCATTTGTCTTCCTTACCACCTCCCCAATCTACAAGTTAACCCTCAGGATATCCTACACAAGTCACCCAAGAACCTTTGTACTTCTAATTTTTGAATTTTCTCCCCATTTAGAAAATAGTCTATGTCTTTCTTCCTTCTACCAAAGTGCATGACAATACACTTACCTGCACTGTATTCCATTTGCTACTTATTTGACATTCTCTTTATCTGTCCAGGTCTTTCTGCAGATTCCCTGCTTCCTCAACACTACCTGCCCCTACACCTATCTTCATATCATCTGCAAACTTGGCCACAAAGCCATTAATTCCATCATCCAAAACATAGAAATATAACATACAAAGTCCCAACGCCTGTGCAATACCATTAGTCACTAGCAGCCAACTAGAATAGGTCCCCTTTATTCCAACAGTCAGCTAATTTCCTATCCGTGCTAGTATCTTCTGTAACACCATAGGCTCTTATCTTGTTAAGTAGCCTCATGTGCAGCACCTTGTCAACGGCCTTCTGAAAATCCAAATAAACAACATGAACTGACTCTCCTTTGTCTTTCTTGCCTGTTATTTCCTCAAAGAACTCCAGCAGAATTCAAATGTAGTGCTATAATAGGAATGCCCATCTGTAATCAAGGACCCCCAACATGCAGGCTATGCTGTCTTCTCACAGCTGAGAAGAAGGTAAAGGAGATTCAGGACCCATACCATCAGGTTCAGCAACCATTATTACCCTTCAACCACCAGGTCCTTAAACCAGAGAGAATCAACTTCACTCACCTCACCATTGAACTGTTCCCACAACCTATGGACTCACTTTCGAGGACTCTACATCTTGGGTTCTCAATATTTATTGCTTATTTATTAATTACTATCATTATTATTTCATCTTTTTCTCTTTTTTGTACTTGCACAGTTTGTTGTCTTTCAGACATTGGCTGGGTGGTGATATTTCATTGATTCTATTGTGTTTCTGTATTTACGGTGAATGTTTGCAAGAAAATGAATCTCAGGGTTGTATATGGTGACATATCTGTACTTTGATAATAAATTTACTTTCAAGTTTGAACTTTGAACAACCTTACATCCAGCATAGGTAAGACCAAGGAATTGACTGTGGACTTTAGGAAGCGAGAGTCATGAGAACACATATGATCTTCATCGATGGGTTAGCAGTGGAAAGGGCGAGCAGCTTCAAGTTCCTGGATGTCAACATCTCAGGGGTTCAATCCTAGACCCAGCCTATTGATGGAATCATGAAGAAGGCTCTCCAGTGTCTATACTTTATTAAGAGTTTGAGGAGAGTTGGTATGTCATCAAAGTCTCTTGCAAATTTCTACAGAGGTATCACGGAGAGCATTCTGACTGGTTGCATCACTGTCTGAGGCTCTAATTAACAGGATTGAAAAAAGCTACAGAGAATTGTAGACACAACCAGCTCCATCATGGGCACTATCCTCCCCACAGCTGAGGACATCTTCAAAAAGCATTGGCTTCGGAAGGCGGCATCTGTCATTAAGGACCATCATCATCCCGGACATGTGCTCTTCTTATTACTACCATCAGGGCAGAGGAACGAGGGCCTGAAGATGTGCACTCAATGTTTCCAGAGCAGTTTCGTCCCCTCTAGTATCATGATCCATGACCCATGAACACTACCTCACTATTTTGCTGTTTTTTGCACGATTTATTCATAGATAGATAGATAGATAGATATACTTTATTAATCCCGAGGGAAATTTGGTTTCATTACAGCCGCACCAACCAAGAATAGAGTGTAAATATAGCAATACAAAAAAACCCAACAATCAAACAACAAAATGCAAACTATGCCAGATGGAAAATAAGTCCAGGACCAGTCTATTGGCTCAGGGTGTCTGACCCTCCACAGGAGGAGCTGCACGTTCGATGGCCATAGGCTGGAACGACTTCCCATGCCGCCAAATGTTGTATCACGGTGGAATGTGGCCGAATTCCAACAGTAAAAAGTTCAATATCCAGTCTGCAAGCACGTTCCTCGATCGTAATATACCCCGGATTGCACCATCCGTTGTTAGCCAGATCAGTAAGCACCCCACTCCTTCACGCCGCTTACCGCTCTCAGTGCACTTCCGGTCAGGCGGAACAGTATTACCCACCGAACTCCTCTTCTCCAAAAGTCTCTGTTGTCTCAACCCGGTCCTCTTTCCTCGGCTTTGTGATCCCCCTCTGTGTGCTTTCCTCTGGATTTCAGCAGGGGTGTCTGCCACTCTGTTCGCTAAGCAACCTCGCTTCTGTCCCGCGTGTCGGGATGTAACCCGATACATATATACGTACATTTATATTTCTTATTGTAAGCTGCAGTAATTTTTTTTGGGTAATGGACCGCACTGCTGCTGCAAAACAAATATTGTGACATGCTGTTTGTCAGTGATAACAAACCTAATGCTGATTCTGATAGAATCCTGCTCCCAGGGTGGAAATGTCAAATAGTAGATGGTAGTAGAAGGTGGCTGAAGGATGGTTGTAGTTGGGAGATGAATGTCCAAGGTTACACGTTATAGAAATATAGAAACATAGAAAACCTACAGCACAATACAGGCCCTTCAACCCACAAAGCTGTGCCAAACATGTCCTTACCTTAGAAATTACCTAGGGTTACCCACAGCCCTCTATTTTTCTAAGCTCCATGTACCTATCCAAAAGTTTCTTAAAAGACCCTTTTGTATCTGCCTCCGTTACCATTGCTGGCAGCCCATTCCATGCACTCACCACTCTCTGCGTAAAAAAACTTACCCCTGACATCTCCTCTGTACCTACTTCCAAGCACCTTAAAACTGTGCCCTCTTGTGTAGCCACTTCAGCCCTGGGAAAAAGCCTCTGATTATCCACACGGTCAATGCCTCTCACCATCTTGTACACCTCTATCAGGTCATATCTCATCCTCCGTCGCTCCAAGGAAAAAAGGCCGAGTTCACTCAACCGATTCTCATAAGGCATGCTCCCCCAATCCAGGTAACATCCATGTTAATCTCCTCTGCACCTTTTCTATGGTTTCCACATCCTTTCTGTAGTGTGGCGACCTGAAATGAGCACAGTACTCCAAGTGGGGTCTGACCAGGGTCCTTTATAGCTGCAACATTACCTCTTGACTCCTAAACTCAATCCCACGATTGATGAAGGCCAATGCACTGTATACTTTCTTAACCACAGAGTCAATCTGCGCAGCAGCTTTGAGTGCCCTATGGACTCAGATCCCAAGATCCCTCTCATCCTCAACACAATGGATTACCATTAATACTATATTCTGCCATCATATTTGACCTACGAAAATGAACTATCTCACACTTATCTGTGTTGAACTCCATCTGCCACTTCTCAGCCAGGTTTTGCATCCTATCACTGTCCCGCTGTAACCTCTCACAACCCTCCACACTATCCACAACACACCCAACGTTTGTGTCATCAGCAAATTTACTAACCCATCCCTGCACTTCCTCATCCAGGTCATTTATAAAAATCACAAAGAGTAGGGGTCCCAGAACAGATCCCTAAGGCACACCACTGGTCACCTACCTCCGTGCAGAATATGATCCATCTAGAACCACTCTTTGCCTTCTGTGTGCAAGCCAATACTGGATCCACAAAGCAAAGTCCACTTGGATCCAATGCCTCCTTACTTTCTCAATAAGCCTTGCATGGGGTACCTTATCATGGCCTTGCTGAAATCCATATACACCACATCTACTGCTCTACCTTCATCAATGAGTTTAGTCACATCCCCAGAAAATTCAATCAGGCTCATAAGGCATGACCTGCCTTTGACAAAGCCATGCTGACTATTCCTAATCATATTATGCCTCTCCAAATATTCATAGATCCTGCCTGTCAGTATCTTCTCCTTGAACTTACCAACCACTGAAGTAAGACTCACTGGTCTATAATTTCCTGGGCTACCTCTACTCCCTTTCTTGAGTAAGGGAATGACATCCGCAACCCTCCAAATAACCCTCTCCTGTCCCCATTGATGATGCAAAGGTCATCGCCAGAGACTCAGCAATCTCCTCCCTCACCTCTCACAGTAGCCTAGGGAACATCTCATCTGGTCCCAGTGACTTTTCCAACTAGATGCTTTCCAAAAGCATCCTCTTCCTCAACACTCAAGCTTTTCAGTCCGCTGTAAGTCATCCCTACAATCGCCAAGATCCTTTTCCATAGTGAATACTGAAGCAAAGTATTCATTAAGTACCTGTACTACCTCCATCGGTTCCATACACAATTTTCCACTGTCACACTTGATTGGTCCTATTGTCTCACATCTTGTCCTCTTGCTCTTCATGTACTTGTAGAATGCCTTGGGGTTTATCTTAATCCTGTCCGCCAGGGCCTTCTCATGGCCCCTTCTGGCTCTCCTAAATTCTTTCTTAAGTTTCTTCCTGCTCGCCTTATAATCTTCTAGATCTCCGTCATTACCTAGTTTTTTGAACCTTTCGTAAGCTGTTCTTTTCTTCTCGACTAGATTTACAACAGCCTCTGTACACCACAGTTCCTGTACCTTACCATCCTTTCCGTCTCATTGGAACGTATCTATGCAGAACTCCACGCGAATATCCCCTGAACATTAGCTACATTTCTTCCGTATGTTTCCCTGAGAATATCTGTTTCCAGTTTATGCTTCCAAGTTCCTGCCTGATAGCCTCATATTTTCCCTTACTCCAGTTGAACGCTTTCCTAACTTGTCTGTTCCTATCCCTCTCCAATGCTATGGTAAAGGAGATAGAATTGTGATCACCATCTCCAAAATGCTCTCCCACTTAGAGATCTGACACCTGACCAGATTCATTTCCCAATACCAGATCAAGTACAGCCTCTTCTCTTGTAGGCTTATCTACATATTGTGTCAAGAAACCTTCCTGAACACACCTAATAAACTCCACCCCATCTAAACCCCTCGCTCTAGGGACATGCTAATCGATATTTGGGAAACTAAAATCTCCCACTACAACAACCCTGTTGTTATTACACCTTTCCAGAATCTGTCTCCCTATCTGCTCCTCGATATCCCTGCTACCATTGGGTGGTCAACAAAAAACAGCCAGTAGAGTTATTGACCCCTTCCTGTTCCTAACTTCCACCCACAGAGGCTCCGCAGACAATCCCTCCATGACTTCCTCCTTTTCTGCAGCTGTGACACTATCTCTGATCAACAGTGCCATGCCCCACCTCTTTTGCCTCCCTCCCTGTCCTTTCTGAAACAGCTAAAGCCTGGCACTTGAAATAACCATTCCTGCCCCTGAGCCATCTAAGTCTCTGTAATGGCCACAAGTACTGATCCACTCTTTAAGCTCATCCGCTTTGTTCATAATACTCCTTGCAATTTAAATAGACACATCTCAAACTATCGGTCTGAGGGCGTACCTTCTCTATCACCTGCCTATGCTTCCTCTCGCACTGTCTCCAAGCTTTCTGTATTTGTGAGCCAACTGCCTCTTCCTCCATCTCTTCAGTTTGGTTCCCACCCCCCAGCAGTTCTGGTTTAAACTCTCCCCAACAGCCTTAGCAAACCTCCCTGCCAGGATATTGGTCCCCCTGGGGTTCAAGAGCAACCCGTCCTTTTTGTACAGGTCACTCCTGCCCCAAAAGAGGTCCTAATGATCCAGAAATCTGAATCCCTACCCTCGGCCCCAATCTCTCAGCCACGCATTTATCCTCCATCTCATTCTATTCCTATACTTACTGTCACGTGGCACAGGCAGTAATCCCGAGATTACTACCTTTGAGGTCCTGCTTCTCAACTTCCTTCCTAAATCCCTGTAGTCTGTTTTCAGGACCTCCTCCCTTTTCCTATCTATGTCGTTGGTACCAATATGTACCACAACCTCTGGCTGTTCACCTTCCCACTTCAGTATATTGTGGACGTGATCGGAAACATTCCAGACCCTGGCACCTGGGAGGCAAACTACCATCCGTGTTTCTTTCCTGCATCCACAGAATTGCCTGTCTGACCCCCTAACTGTAGAGTCCCCTATCAGTGCTGCCAACCTCTTCCCTTCCCTACCCTTCTGAGCCACAGTTGCTTCCCCTATGAAGGCCGTTCACCCCCCCCCAACAGTACTTAAACAGGAGTACTTATTGTCAAGGGGGACAGCCACAGGGTTACTCTTTAGCATCTGTCTCTTGCCCTTCCCTCTCCTGATTGTTACCCACTTATCTGTCTCCCAAGGCCCCAGAGTGGCTACCTGCCTATAGCTCCTCTCTGTTAGCTCCTTACTCTCCCTAACCAGACAAAGGTCTTCAATCTTCATCACCCGTTGCTGAATGTCCTGGTGGCTATTAGGGGGTTTGTACTATAACACCATCAGAGTAATTTCATCTTTCTCGGTTTAGAGTTTTACCCATATAAACTCAGAGGAGGAGCTCTCCATTACATCACCTCTGAGTGCAGCTTTGATATTGTTTCTGAATAATAGTGTAACTCATTCACCACCACCCCCCCTTAACTCCCTTTTTATCCCTACCAAAATATCAAAGCACTGGAATATTAAGCAATTAGTCCTGTCCCTCTCCACACCAAGTCTCTGTCACAGTTCCACATAGTGATCTATACTCTAAGCTCATCCATTACACTTCAACTGTCCATCCCATTGTGTCTACTACAATGCTCCTACTCATCCTTCCTTACGGACCTACCGGTCATGACATCCGCCTTCCTCCGAATCCTTCCTCTTTCTGCCCTGGTGTTCTGGTCCTTGCTCCCCTGCCAAGCAAGTTTAAATCCTCCTGAGTAGCACTAGCGAACTTTTGGGCCAGGATATTCATTCCCCTCCTGTTAATGTGTGACCTGTCCCTCTTGTGAAGGTTGCCTGTGCCCCAGAAGAAGTTCCAATGATCAAAGAACCTGAAACCTTACCCCATGCACCAACTCCTCAGCCACAAACGTGCATGTTCTGTCTTTTGACTTCCGCCCTGACCTGGATTAATCAAGAATTTATTACCTTTGAGGTCCTGTTTTTAATCCATCCTGCTTTTATCTGTTGGGAAAATACTGGCATTATGTTCTGACTTTCTAACATAGTATGTAACACTTCAACTTTACCTATGGTCTAATGGAAGTTTTAAAGAATGCAGTAACATTGGCGTGATCAGAATTCTCACATTTTTAGTAAGTGGCATGAGCATTTAATCATAATGTAGAAATAAAAACTGGAAACAAGTTTGAATTTTGGCTGCATTCAGATGCGATACAGGTATTAAATTTGTTTAATGGAGGATAACCATTCGAAGAAAAAGAAATATTGCAAATAAAGAAGATTAATCCATGAAGCTATTTACATTTTTCCAGATTTCTATTTGCAAGGGCCATTTTCCTGAAGCAATATCTTTTTGGCAGGAGATGTTGTTTCAGAATAAAAAGCAAAGATAAATTTAACTCTGCAGATTGCTTGTCTATTTTTCATAGCCAATTGTAATGATAATGGTTGTTCATAGTAATGGTTGCTCATTCTCAAGGAACACACTTAACACTAGCACACTTAAAACTAGCACAGTTAAAATGAGCACACTTAAAACAAGGTGGTATCTTATCTGGAGAATTACTTTGTTCAGGCAGAAAAAAAGCTCTCTGTTATCTAGGTGCAGGGTGGAATTCATTCTACAAAATAAACATTCTTTATTTGATAGCAAGTTTACCCAAAGCTTTATCTAGAAAGCTGAGTAGATATTCAGATTCTGTCATTTTGAATTTAGACTGCATAGTAACAGAGAGCTGTCCTCACATCCACATGATTTCAAACTGTGTTTCATTTCAGACTAACATGGTGAAGGGAAGATGGAATGATGATTTCATATATCACTTTGAGTTCACACAGGACTTTAGGGCATGAATTTTTGGATGTGGTCTCGGACTCAAGTGAAGTTTATTGTCATTTAACTACATACATGTAAATAATGTATATAATGTGACAATGTTTCTTCAAACCAGGCTGTAAAGCACATAACACACATAACGCAGGATAACTTATGAAAGTAAGGATAAATCTTTAGATGAATCACACATAAATTGCAAACTAAAGTGCACTAATATTAAGTATTGTAAGCTACAGAACAAATTAACCAGTGATGTTTCGAATACGATGTGGCTGGGAGTTCAGAAGCCTGCGGGAAGAAACTGTTTCCCATCCGACCGTTCTTTTATTAAGCCTGATGGTAGAAAGTCAAAGAGGATGCTGGATGGATGGGTGGGATACTTAATAATATTAAGGGCCCTGCATACGCAGTGCTCCTGATAGATGTCCCCTATGGATGGTAGGGAGACCTCTATGATCCTCTCAGCTGTTCTCACAGTCCTTTGTAGGGACTTCTGGTCCGATGCTCGGCTGCTCCCATACCAGATGGACATGCAGCTTGTCAGGATGCTCTCAATGGTGCTCCTGTAAAATGCAGTGAAGTTGGTGGGATGGGGGAAGCTTGCTTGCCTCAATCTTAGGAAGTGGACGTGCTGCTGTGCCTTCTTGTTCAGGGAGGTGATATTAAGGGACCAGGTGAGGTCATACGTGATGTGAACTCTCAGGAACTTGGTGCACTTAACTCTCTCTACAGAGGAGTCACGTATTCGCAGAGGGGGATGGTTCATCTGCACCTTCCTGAAGTCCACAAGTCATTTCCTTTGCCTTCTCCACGTTCAGGCTAGGGTTGTTCTTCTCACACCAATCCACCAGACGCTCCACTTCCTCTCTATACTCTGTCTTGACATCCTTCTTGATGAGGTCACCCACTATTGTCATCTGCAAACTCAGTGACATGGTTTGAGCTGGATCCTACAACACAGTCATGCATCCGCAGTGTGAACAGCAGTGGGCTGAGCACACAAGCCTGGGGAGCACTAGAGCTCAGCATAATGGGATGAGAGATGTTGCTGGCCGTATAGACTGGCTGTTAAGAATCCAGCATCCAATTTCAGAGAGAGGTGTTAAGACCCAGCAAGGACAGTTTCCCCGCCATTTTGGGGGGTATGATGGTGTTGGACACCAAACTGAAGTCTATAAATAGTAGTCTGGCATATGAGACCCCATTTTCTACTGCTTAGTCCTTATGCCCCATGTAGGGGTATTCAGACACTAAGCTGGAAGGCTTGTCGTGTAAAGCCAAATACAGAATTTCAGGTCACATAAAGCCTGTTGCAGTTTTGGAGATTTTCTTCCCATTTCTCAGCAGCGACCTCTGTAAGGAAATCTTTTTCTTCTAATAACTAGAATTAGTAGCTTCTGGAAGCCTTTTCCTGATAGTATAAGAACCCAAAGTACTAGCAAATACTTTGCTTTCTCTGGCCCACCAGTTAGATTTAATTCACTTTATTTCTTGATTTTTTTTTGAATTGATGGCTGTTACTGTTCTTGGCAATTTTATTTATGAACACGTAGTAAATTAAAAAACACCAAAAAATAAAAGTAATGTATAATAACATACTCTATTGTAACTCTCACTTCGGCTAGTGGCTTAATATAGGGGGTGATAGCCCCCGGCCTGACCAAACTTAATAAATCTCATTTGGGTGGATGCTGCGCGATGTGTCTCCTGTTATAAATCAGTACCCTGACATAACGGGAATGATAGAGTGGAGGAAGGGAAAACAGAAATAAATCTAAGATAGTGAGCAGTAAAGATGTCAGGAAAGACAGGCAGTTGATGGGGCAAATGTGTAGCCATTGGGATGAGTTGCAGTGCAATAAAGTTGCAGTGAAACCAAAGCGGAAAGTACCAAATACTGGTCTTAAGGTGTTATACTTAAATGCACGCAGCATAAGGAATAAGGTGGATGATCTTGTTGTACAGCTACAGATTGGCAGGTATGATATTGTGGCCATCACTGAGACCTGGCTAAAGGATGCATGTCTCTGGGAGCTGAACATCCAAGGATACACGGTATATAGGAAGGATGGGAAGGTAGGCAGAGGGGGAGGTGTGGCTTTACTGGTAAGAAATGATATTAAATCATTAGAAAGAGGTGATATAGGATTAGAAGGTGCAGAATCTTTATGGGTTGACCTAAGAAATCGCAGGAGTAAAAGGACCCTGATGGCAGTTATTTATAGACCTCCAAACAGCTGCAGTGATGTGCACTACAAATTACAACAGGAAATAGGAAAGGCTTGTCGGAAGGGCTATGTTATGATAATTGTGGGGGATTTTAACATGCGAATAGATTGGGAAAATCAGGTCGGCACTGGATCTCAAGAGAGAGAATTTGTAGAATGTCTGTGAGATGGCTTTTTAGAACAGCTTGTTGTTCAGCCCACTAGGGGATCGGCTGTACTGGATTGGGTATTGTATAATGAACCGGAGGTGATTAGAGAGATTGAGGTGAAGGAACCCTTAGGAGGCAGCGATCATAACATGATTGAGTTCACTGTGAAATTTGAAAAAGAGAAGCCGAAATCTGATGTGTCGGTGTTTCAGTGGAGTAAAGGAAACTACAGTGGCATGGGAGAGGAACTGGCTAAAGTTGACTGGAAAGGGACACTGGCGGGAAAGACGGCAGAGCAGCAGTGGCTGGAGTTTATGCGAGAAGTGAGGAAGCTGCAAGACAGGTATATTCCAAAAAAGAAGAAATTTTCGAATGGAAAAAGGATGCAACCGTGGTTGACAAGAGAAGTCAAAGCCAAAGTTAAAGCAAAGCAGAGGGCATACAAGGAAGCAAAAATTAGTGGGAAGACAGAGGATTGGGAAGTTTTTAAAAGCTTACAAAAGGAAACTAAGAAGGTCATGAAGAGGGAAAAGATTAACTATGAAAGGAAGCTAGCAAATAATATCAAAGAGGATACTAAAAGCTTTTTCAAGTATATAAAGAGTAAAAGACAGGTGAGAGTAGATATAGGACTGATAGAAAATGATGCTGGAGAAATTGTAATGGGAGATAAGGAGATGGCGGAGGAACTGAACGAGTATTTTGCATCAGTCTTCACTAAGGACTTCATCAGCAGTATACTCAAGGGTGGCAGGGAAGAGAAGTGTGCGCAGTCACAATTACGACAGAGAAAGTGCTCAGGAAGCTGAATAGTCTAAAGGTAGATAAATCTCCTGGACCAGATGGAATGCACCCTCGTGTTCTGAAGGAAGTAGCTGTGGAGATTGCGGATGCATTAGCGATGATCTTTCAAAAGTCGATAGATTCTGGCATGGTTCCGGAGGACTGGAAGATTGCAATTGTCACTCCGCTATTTAAGAAGGGGGCAAGGAAGCAAAAAGGAAATTATAGACCTGTTAGCTTGACATCGGTGGTTGAGAAGTTGTTGGAGTCGATTGTCAAGGATGAGGTTACAGAGTACCTGGAGGCATATGACAAGATAGGCAGAACTCAGCATGGATTTCTTAAAGGAAAATCCTGCCTGACAAACCTATTACAATTTTTTGAGGAAATTACCAGTAGGCTAGACAAGGGAGATGCAGTGGATGTCGTATATTTGGATTTTCAGAAGGCCTTTGACAAGGTGCCACACATGAGGCTACTTAACAAGATAAGAGCCCATGGAATTACAGGAAAGTTACATACGTGGATTGAGCATTGGCTGATTGGCAGGAAACAGAATAAAGGGATCCCATTCTGTTTGGCTGCCGGTTACCGGTGGTGTTCCACAGGGGTCTGTGTTGGGACCGCTTCTTTTAACATTGTACATCAACGATTTGGATTATGGAATAGATGGCTTTGTGGCTAAGTTTGCTGACGATACGAAGATAGGTGGAGGGGCCGGTAGTGCTGAGGAAACGGAGAGTCTGCGGAGAGACTTGAATAGATTGGAAGAATGGGCAGAGAAGTGGCAAATGAAATACAATGTTGGAAAGTTATGTACTTTGGCAGAAGAAATAAACGGCAGACTATTATTTAAATGGGGAAAGAATTCAAAGTTCTGAGATGCAACGGGACTTGGGAGTCCTCGTACAGGATTCCCTTAAGGTTAACCTCCAGGTTGAGTCGGTGGTGAAGAAGGCGAATACAATGTTGGCATTCATTTCTAGAGGAATAGAGTATAGGAGCAGGGATGTGATGTTGAGGCTCTATAAGGCGCTGGTGAGACATCACTTGGAGTACTGTGGGCGGTTTTGGTCCCCTTATTTAAGAAAGGATGTGCTGATGTTGGAGAGGGTACAGAGAAGATTCACTAGAATGATTCCGGGAATGAGAGGGTTAACATATGAGGAACGTTTGTCTGCTCTTGGAGTTTAGAAGAATGAGGGGAGACCTCATAGAAACATTTCGAATGTTGAAAGGCATGGACAGAGTGGATGTGGCAAAGTTGTTTCCCACAATGGGGGAGTCTAGTACGAGAGGGCATGACTTAAGGATTGAAGGGCGCCCATTCAGAACAGAAATGCGAAGAAATTTTTTTAGCCAGAGGGTGGTGAATCTATGAAATTTGTTGCCATGGGTGGCAGTGGAGGCCAAGTCATTGGGTGTATTTAAGGCAGAGATTGATAGGTATCTGAGTAGCCAGGGCATCAAAGGTTATGGTGAGAAGGCGGGGGAGTGGGACTAAATGGGAGAATGGATCAGCTCATGATAAAATGGTGGAGCAGACTCGATGGGCTGATTGGCTGACTTCTGCTCCTTTGTCTTATGGTCTTACAACAAATAGTATACAATATGTGATTAAATGATTAAGCTTTATAATTCTTACTTTGACTATATGGTTAGTAAAGAAATGAAAATCTTATGAAACAGTCTGTTGCGCAATGTTGGAGCTCACTGATAAGCCAGTTGTCAACCATCGACCTCTTCCGATCGCTGCTGCCCTTCAGACCCTCGATCCAAGTCCATCTCGTCTGGCGGTCTACCAACTCTCTCCATTATGTCTTCTCTCTTCATCTCTCCCCGGCAAAAGACCACAAAAATCTCTCTTCCAGCTCACAAGAAAGAACAAGAGCGTTCCAAACCCTGTTATCTCTAGTCATAAACCAAACATTGCTGCTACAGAGAAACTATTACGTTGTCAGTGAAGCCTTACAGCAGACAATCCCCATAGGTGGACCGTAGGCCAGGTCTGGACTGCGAGAACCAAATGTCTGGACTGTGCCGACCCATTGACACTTACGTGAACGCACCTGTCATAACATGTAAATAAAGCTCACGCTGCTCTAATTTATTTTAGCCTCATCCCACATCGTACACTTGACCTGTGCCCCTGTAAAGAGCGCGACCTACTGCGCGCTAAAGTCCTCGACTAGACAGCGGCACACACCAGCTACCCGCCTATCATCTAAGTGTATTGTTACCAGCAGTAAGTCACGGACCCCAAACCAAGAACACCATGGCCTGTGCGAAAAAGCACAAAGTCGACCAGGAAAACGGTCAGTTCAAATCTAACTGGACTGATCAGTTTTGTTTTATTTTACTGGACCATACCAATGCTAAACCGACATGCTTAATATGCATGCAGTCTGTAGCTGTCTGCAAATCAGAAAATCTAAAGTGGCACTTCAACACTATGCATCCTGGCAGTTTTAACGCCAACTACCCTGCAAAATCAGATCAACGCAAACAAAAAATTGCAAATATGATAACATCATACAAGCACTCCGTTTCTACTATCTGTAAGTCAACACCTGCACAAGAGAGTGCGTCAGCTGCATCATTGTATCTGTCATGGAATCTTGCCAAAGCTAAGAAGCTATTTGCTGATGCCGAGTTGATTAAAACCTGTGCAATTGATATGGTTGGCGAAGTTTTAAGTCATGATGAGAAAACCAAGAAGACGGTTGTGGAGCTGTTAAAGACGGTGCCATTGTCGGCTAACACGGCAACAAGAAGAGTAGAAGTTTTATTGGAGGATGGTTGGAGGAGCCCGACATCAGAACGATTGCCTCATCCCGTCGCTGTCACTTCTCTCGCTGATTGGTGAGTGAATCAATTTATTTTTGTCCATTTGTCAATCTTATTGTGGTATAATAATATTACAACAACAATAATACTGATAATTTCATTTATTGCTACACTTCATACTTCAAATGCTACATAGCTTAATTAAAAAGAACAAATAGATTAAATGAGAGAACAGAAACAGTGGAAAAGGCAGTACTACTAAAACTCTGTGTGGAAGAGAAGTGTTCTTTGTGTGGAAGAGAAGTGGTGAAGGCTACCATGTTTACAGTGTGTGTGTGTGTGTGTGTGTGTGTGTGTGTGTATTAAGTCCCAGATGAGTTCTCAATGTGTCAGCAGACAGTTGTGATAGCTAGAGTCATAATTAAACGGTTGGTTTTGGACTTATTTTGTTTCAAGGGTGCATTTTTTTCTTGTGTGACCCACAACACAGGCTTTGAGAATTCCAGGCCTAAATTATTACTACTACCACTACTACTACTACTACTACTACTATTACTAATAATAATAATAATAATAATAATGATAATAATAATGGTAATAGCAGCAACAATAACATCTGCCCATAAAACAACTTACTGGCGCAATGAAGAAAAACCCTGGACGTTTTGGCCCTTGGCTTGGCATGCTTGACATAATTAGGCCCTTGTGGAAAACTAATTGGGGAACCCTGCCTTACAGCATGTCACACAGCATGTTACACTATATACAAAAAATGTTCAGAATGTTGTTTGAAAAGACATTTTTCAGAAGAAATGGTAAACAGGCTCTAGATTCTCAGAAGGATGCAATGCTTAGATTATGTTGGTATGGGTGTTGGGAGCTGCAAAAATATTTGGGTACTGGGGTTGAATTTTGATTGGCATTCTGGGGTCAGAGATTGGTAGAGGGTTGAGTGAGCAAGTGGAATTGGTAGTTGGATTTGTGGGGAGTAGGGTTCATTTTTGGAGATAAATAGAAGAGTGTGAATGTTGAGGGTTGAAGTTTGTTGGTGGCACCAAGGAAAGATACCACAATAATAATGGATTTTATTTAAAAGACCTACTGAAACAGGTTGGTCTCCCAAGACCTTTCTGGTACCTGTTCAAGCTGATCTCTTTTTGGTTATGGTGAAGCAAGTTTTCAATCTTTCATGGACCGCAAAGGAGTCAAATGACATCACAGAGGTGGCCTTGAGGCATGCAGAGAACTTTTAGATTAGATTAGATTATGAGGACACTCAGTCCTCGTTTATTGTCATTTAGAAATGCATGCATTAAAAAATGATAAAATGTTCCTCCAGTATGATATCACAGAAACACAAGACAGACCAAGTCTCAAAGTCTGTATGGTCCCAACATCTCACGCAGACGGTAGAAGGGAGAAACTCTCCCTGCCATGAGCCTCCAGTGCCGCAAACTTGCCGATGCAGCATCCTGGAAGCACCCGTCCACAGCCGACTCTGTCTGAAAACTTTGAGCCTCCGACCAGCCTTCCGACACCGAGCACCATCTCTGCCGAGCGCTTCGATCCCACCCCGGCTGCCGAGCAACAAGCAAAGCCAAGTATTCGGGGCCTTCCCCTCAGGAGATCTGGATCACACAGTAGCAGAGGCAGCTGAACAGGCATTTCAGAAGTTTCACCAGATGTTCCTCCGTGCTCTCACGTCTGCCTCCATCAAGTCAGAATTGTGCACGACCTCCTACTTGACAAATAATAGGTATTCATCACTGGAGTGGCGCGCACGCTGCTTCGTGCCGCCATCTTCTCCTCTCCTCTTGGAAGGAATCATAGAATTGACAGGTGGAAGGCAATCTAGATGGTTCCACTCTCCAGGGCATCAAATATTTATTCAATTCCTTTTCAAAAGTTGAATTTATGCGGCATCTGACCATGCATTCTAGATCATAACCACTCACTGCACATAAAAGATTTTCAGTATATTACTCCGAGATTATTTGGCAATCCTTTCAAATCTTTGTGAACTGCTCTTTGACCTTTTCACCAATGCAAACAATTGCTCCCTATACCACTCTCAAATCTCCTCTCGAACCTTATGCTGTAGGAAAACAAAGTCATTCAGCAGGGGAGGTTCTCTGTACATTCTGATAAATGAATTCTGGCATTCCCCAGATATCATTGCAGCAAATCTTCACTTTAATCAAAATGCAAAAAATGCCAGAAGCTGGAAATCTGAAATCTAGATAGAAAACGCTGATAATACCCAGCAGGTCAGACAGCATCTGTGGAGAGAGAAAGAAAGTTATTCTTCAGGTATAAAATAAAAACCAAAAATGCTGAAACACTCAGCTGGTCAGGCAGCATCTGGAGAAATAGATACAACTAATATTTGAAGCTTGTGACCCTTCATCAGAAATCAGTGTTACCAGCACTTTTTATTTCATTTCAGATTTTCATTAAGTGCAGTTTTTCAAGTTGCAATTGTTTTAGGTCAGTGACCATTCATGAGAACCAGGACAAATCAGATATCAAAGATGTTATAATTTGCAGGAAATAGCAATAGGGTTGAGAAAAGATGATGTCTGTGGAGGACAGAGGAGATTTAATGATTCCAGTGTTGATGCTGATGAATCCCACTGATCTGTCTGGAAGAAATGAAAATAGAGGGTAATTGAACACACAGGAAAGTGAATTAAAAATGTACAGCATAGAATTGGGAGATACAAAATACTGCTTGCTGGCACTCTACTGCTCATTTGCTAAATATTTTTCACAGTTTCTGTTTAAAATCCTAACTGTATTTAAATTGAGTTGCTGAATATAAAGAAACTTTTCATGATGCGATCACATTTTGTGACAACCATTTCCTATAGAAAACTGGTGAAAAAAGTACGCCAGTACAAAGAGCCAATCATTTCCAAAAATAAATGTTCTTCTTTGCCTAGTAATTTGCAAGAATATGAATGAGAATAGACACTCGCACGCACACAAAATGTTTTGATGGACATGCAACAAATAAAAGCTAATCTTTAAACATCTTTATTGTGCTTCTGTATCACTTTTCATGATCTCAGAACATCCCAGCCATGAGGTACTCAATAGATGTAAAGTAGCTAATAGCTGGGATAACCTGAGATCACAAAAACTTATGCAGAAACATAATAAAGATTTTAATTGATAACCAGAACAGGCTATCAATCAATGTCCCATTGGAAAGACAACATTCACTGGAATGTATCGTCTCCTCAATATTGCACTGGATATCCCATCCCCTTCCCTCAATTCCTCCGTCCCATCCTCTTCTCTTAATTCCTTTGTCTCCGCCACATCTGCTCTCAGGATGAGGCTTTTCATTCTAGAATGAAGGAGATGTGCTCCTTTTTCAAAGAAAGGGGCTTCCCTTTCTCCACCATCAACGCTGCCCTCAACCGCATCTCTTCCATTTCACACGCGTCTGCTCTTACCCCGTCCTCCTACCACCCCACCGGGGATATGGTTGCTCTTGACTTCACCTACCACCCCACCAGCCTTTGTGTCTAGCACATAATTCTCCAAAACTACTGCCACCTCCAAAGGGATTCCACAACCAAGCATATCTTTACCTTTCCCTCTCACTTTCTGCTTTCCGCAGGGATCTCTCCCTACGCGATTCCCTTGTCAATCCATCCTGCCCCACTGATCTCCCACCTGGCACTTATCCTTGCAAGCAGAACAAGTGCTACACCTGCCTCTACATCTCCTGCCTCACTACCATTCAGGATCCTGAACAGTCCTTCCAGGTGAGGCAACAATTCACCCGTAAATCTGTTGTATCTGGTGCTCCCAGTGTGGCCTCCTATATATTGGTAAGACCTGATGTAGATCGGAAGACCGCTTCATTGAGCACCTATGCTCTGTCCACCAAAAAAGCAGATTCTCCCAGTGGCCACCCACTTTAGTTATACTTCCCATTCCCATTCCGATATGTCCACCCATGACCTCCTCCACTGTCGTGATGAAGCCACACTTAGGTTGGAGGAACAACACCTTATATTCCGTTTGGGTAGCTTCCAACCTAATGGCATGAACATTGATTTCTCAATACCGCCCTCCCCTTCACTATTTCCCATCCCCTTTTCCCTCTCTCACCTTATCTCCTTGCCCACCCATCACCTCCCTCTGGTGCTCCTTCCCCATTTTCCTTTCTTCCATGGCCTTCTGTCTCTTTCACTAATCAACTTCCCAGCTCCTTACTTCATCCCTCCACTCTCCAGGTTTCATCTACCATCTTGTATTTCTCTTTCTCCTCCGCCCACCTTTAAAATCTACGCCACAGCTTTTTTTCTCCAGCCCTGGCCCAAAACGTCGACTGTACTCTTTTCCGTAGATGCTGCCTGGCCTGCTGAGTTCCTCCAGCATTTTGGATTTCTGTGCATTTGTTGCCAGAGTAGCAGGTGAAATTACTGCATAAGTTGGGACATAGAGAAAACAGTCCAACCACAGTCTGACCACAAACTGAATTCATTGTAGAATTCTCAGCACCACATAGGTATACTGCTTTTGGAAGAAGATAAGAAAGAATTTTTTCTGAATATAATTTGTGATTCACAGGACAAATTAAAAAGATAAATTACACTAGGTAGGGTTTATTCAAAGTTCAAAGTAAATGTATTATCAAAGTACCTACGTATATGTCACCATATACAATCCTGAGGTTCATCTTCTTATGGTATTCTCAATATTAGAATCAATGAAAGACCATGCCAACAGGACACACAGCCAGTGTACAAAAGACAACCATCTGTGCAAATACAATAAGAGAGAAAAAGAAAGAGATATTAATAATAATAAAGAAATAAATAAGCAATAAACATGGAGAACATGAGATGATGAGTCCTTGAAAGTGAGTCCAGTTGTGGGAACAGTTCAGTGATGGGCAAATTATCTCCTCTGGTTCAGGAGCCTGATGGTTGAGGGGGAATAACTGTTCCATAAAATTCAATGAAGTTTAAAAGATTAAGGGGTAGTCCAGAAGAAGGGTCTCAGCTGTTTATTCATTTCCATAGATGCTGCTTGACCTGCTGAGCACCTCCAGCATTTTGTGTGTGTAACTTTGGATTTCCAGCATTTGCAGACTTTCTCTGGTTTGTGATTAACTGGTTTTCAAAGTATTAAGGGGAATTGTCAAGGTATTAGAGAGAAATCTTTTCTGGTGGTTGGCTCACTTCAAGCATAGACTCAGGAATGAAATTAGGACACTTGTCTACATTATAAACAAGTAGAAATTGGAACTTCCAGCCATATTGATATGTACGTAAATGTTAAATCAGTGACAGATTTATTTTACAAGAGGTGTTAACCAGTATTTAGTGTTACATCAGAGGTCTGTTCTTCTGGTCCGTTGCAATGGCAAGACAGTATAAAGAAGCTAAAAGATCATTGTCTCACAAGTTCAGCTTATTTGATACAATATCATATGGAGTGAAGTTTACGGCTGAGGCTGAAATTTTCAGACCATCATTATTTTTGGAAGCAGAATAGTTTACTTATTGAAGTAAAAAACATAGAAAACCTACAATATAATACAAGCCCTTCGACCCACAAAGCCGGACATGTCCTTACCTTAGAAATTACCTCGGGTTACCCATAGTCCTCTATTTTTCTGAGCTCCATGCACCTGTCCAGGAGTCTCTTAAAAGACCCTATCGTATCTGCCTCCACCACTGTCGCTGGCAGCCCATTCCACACACTCACCACTCTCTACGTAAAAACTTACCCCGACATCTCCTCTGTACCTACTTCCAAGCACCTTAAAACTGTGCCCTCTCATGCTAGCCATTTCAGCCCTGGGAAAAAGCCTCTGACTGTCCACACGATCAATGCCTCTCATCATCTTATACACCTCTATCAGGTCACCTCTCATCCTCCGTCGTTCCAAAGAATAAAGGCCGAGTTCACTCAACCTATTTTCATAAGGCATGTTCCCCAATCCAGGCAACATCTTTGTAAATCTCCACTGCACCCTTTCTATGGTTTCCACATCATTCCTGTAGTGAGGCGACCAGAACTGAGCACAGTACTCCAAATGGGGCGTGACCAGGGTCCTATATAACTGCAGCATTACCTCTTGGCTCCTAAACTCAATCCAACCATTGATGAAGGCCAAAGCACTGTATGCTTTCTTAACCGCAGAGTCAACCTGCTTTAAGTGTCCTATGGATTCGGACCCCAAGATCCCTCTGATCCTCCAGACTGCCAAGAGTCTTACCATTAATACTATTAATATTTGACCTACCAAAATGAACCACCTCATACTTATCTGGGTTGAACTCCATCTGTTACTTCTCAGCCCAGTATCAATGTCCCGCTGTAATGTCTGACAGCCCTCCACACCATCCACAAAACCCCCAACCTTTGTGTCATTAGCAGATTTACTAACCCATCCCTCCACTTCCTCATCCAGATCATTTATAAAAATCATGAAGATTTCAATCAGGCTCATAAGGCACGACCTGCCTTTCATAAAGCCATACTGACTATTCCTAATCATATTATGCTTTTCCGAATGTTCATAAATCCTTCCTCTCAGGATCTTCTCCATCAACTTACCAACCAGCACGTCGACTGTACCTCTTCCTAGAGATGCTGCCTGGCCTGTTGCGTTCACCAGCAACTTTGATGTGTGTTGACTAAAATAAGACTCACTGGTCTATAATTTCCTGGGCTATCTCCACTCCCTTTCTTGAGTAATGGAACAATATCCACACCCCCCAATCCTCTGGAACCTCTCCCATCCCCATTGATGATGCAAAGATCATCGCCAGAGGCTCAAGAATCTCCTCTCTCGCTTCCCACAGCAGCCTGGGGTACATCTCATCCGGTCCCAGTGACTTATCCAGCTTGATGCTTTCCAAAAGCTCCAGCACATCCTCTTTCTTAATATCTACATGCTCAAGATTTTCAGTCCGCGTAAGTCATCCCTACAATCGCCAAGATCCTTTTCCGTAGTGAATACTGAAGCAAAGTACTCTACTATCTCCTCCAGTTCCATACACATTTTTCCACTGTCACACTTGATTGGTCCTGTTTTCTCACTTCTTATCCTCTTGCTCCTCACATATTTGCAGAATGCCTTGGGGTTTTCCTTAATCCTGTCCACTAAGGCCTTCTCATGGCTCCTTCTGGCTCTCCTAATTTCTTACTTAAACTCCTTCCTGCTAGCCTTATAATCTTCTAGATCTCTATCATTACCTATTTTATTGAACCTTTCAGAAGCTGTTCTTTTCTTCTTGACTAGATTTACAACAGCCTTTGTACACCACGGTTCCTGTACCCTACCATTGAAACCTGTCTCATTGAAATGTACCTATGCAGAACTCCACACAAATATCCCCTGAACATTTGCCACATTTCTTCCGTATGCTTCCAAGTTCCTACCTGATAGCCTCATATTTCCCCTTACTCCAACTAAATGCTTTCCTAAGTTGTCTGTTCCTATCCCTCTCCAATGCTATGGGAAAGTAGTTGGAATTGTGATCACTATCTCCAAAATGCTCTCCCACTGAAAGATCTGACACCTGACCAGGTTCATTTCCCAGTACCAGATCAAGTACAGCCTCTCCTCTTGTAGGCTTATCTACATATTGTGTCAAGAAACCTTCCTGAACACACCTAACAAACTCCATCCCATCTAAACCCCTTGCTCTGGAGACATGCCAACCGATATTTGGGAAATTAAAATCTCCTACCACGACAACTGTTACTATTACACCTTTCCAGAATCTGTCTCCCCATGTGCTCCTCAATGTCCCTGTTACTATTGGGTGATCTATAAAAAAACACCCAGTAGAGTTCATAACTTCCACCCACAGAGACTCGGTAGACGATCCCTCCATGTCTTCCTCCTTTTCTACAGCCGTGACACTATCTCTGATCAGCAGTGCCACATCCCACCTCTTTTGCCTCCTCCTCCGCCCCCGTCCTTTCTGAAACATCTAAAGCCTGGCACTGAAGAATATTTTGGAAAATATAAATCTTGAAGTTGTAATTAGAACTTAGCCTAAGAAGAAGTTATGGAACCAACTATGAATATTATGTCTTGATCTTCACCAGTTGTCTGTACCTTCCGGGCTACAAGCTACCATTGAACACTCAGGACTTTAATGTTTGGAACATTAATTCAACCTGTGATAGAGTCAATGCTCTGAAATTGGCTTAATATGAAGTGGTCAGAAATGTGTGAGATTTTATACTGATGTGGAATTTTCTACTTTCATTGCTAGAAAAATTTGAAGTTTGGTATAATCATTTAGAATTTCTTTGTGAATTTTCCATGTTTATGAAAACAAATCACATGACTACAATATTACTAAAACTAAGGTAATTAACAACCGCTTTGAAGCATTGGATTTCATCATTGATGTAACAAAATAACCATAGATGGTTAATTGACTGTCAATCATTTATACAATGTGACAGTATTCTGCCACCAATCAGCTGGAGTCTTCAAAAACATATTAACAATGTGTGTTGAGTTGTGTTTCAGAACCGTGGCATTTTATGCAATTGTTCAATCGAATAACTAGCCTAAACTACATCAAAACTGCATTCTTATTCAGTTTCCTGAGGTTCATGATAGACATTGCTCTTTGAGAACTTTGAGAACTCAATGTTCTCCCAGCTTTTTGGCAAGGTGTCAATGAACCAATGCTAAATGCCAGTATGAATGAAGACTTCAAAAAATCCAGGTATTACAAATCTTTTGGAAGGTGAGGGCAATCTAGAAACAGATGTATCAATATATATAAAAAAAGCTTAAGCCTGTCAGAATAAAAGGTAAAGGTAAGAGGCGTAGGGAACCTTGCTTTTCAAGAGGTATTGAAGCCCTGGCTTAGGGACGAATAGGAGGTGCATTGCAGGAAGAAGTGAGGTGCTTGTGGAGTATAAGAAATGCAAGACAACAGTAAGAAAGGAACCAGGAGAGCTAAAAGAAGGCACGAGAATGCCTTAGCAGAGAAGGTGAAAGAGAGTCCTAAGAGCAAAAGGATTGCAAGTGACAAAATTGGTCCTCTGGAAAATCAGAATGGTAGTCAATTTATGGAGCAAAAAGAGATGGGGGAGATCTTAAGTGCATTTTTTGCATCTGCATTTACTCAGGAGATGGACATAGTGTCTATAGAAGTAAGGCAAAATGGCATCAACTTCATGGTCTCTATTTAGATTACAGGAGAGGAGATGTTTACTATCTTGAGACCAATTAGGGTGGATAAATACCCAGGGCCTCACAAGGTGTTCCCTCGGACCCTGTCGGAAACAATTGCAGAAATTGCTGGGGCCCTGCCAGAGATGTCTGCTACAACTTTATGTCTTCTTTTATCTCTCCTGATTTCTTTCTTAAGTGTTCTCTTGCATTTCATATACTCCATAAGCACCTCATTTGTTCCAACCTGCCTATACCTGCATTGACGTTTTCTGAACCAGGGTCTCAGTATCTCTTGAAAACCAATGTTCCCTACACCTGTTGTTTTTACCTTTTATAAAGACAGGCACATACAAGCTTCGTACTCTCAAAGTTTCACTTTTGAAGTCCTCCCACTTACCAAGTACACCTTTGCCAGAAAACAGCCTGTCCGAATCCACACTTGATCCTTTCTGATTGGCAGATGGAGTTCAACCCAAATAAGTGTGAGGTGGTTCATTTTGGTAGGTCAAATATGATGGCAGAATATAGTATTAATGGTAAGACTCTTGGCAGTGTGGAGGATCAGAGGGATCTTGGCGTCCGGGTCCATAGGACGCACAAGGTTGCTGTGCAGGTTGACTCTGTGGTTAAGAAGGCAAACGGTGCATTGACCTGCATCCATCATGGGATTGAGTTTAAGTGCCGAGAGGTAATGTTGCAGTTATATAGGACACTGGTCAGACCCCACTTGGAGTACTGTGCTCAGTTCTGATCGCCTCACTACAGGAAGGATGTGGAAACCATAGAAAGGGTGCAGACGAGATTTACAGGGATGTTGCCTGGATTTGGGAGCATGTATTATGAGAATAGGTTGAATGAACTTGGCCGTTTTCCCTTGGAGTGATGGAGGAAGAGAGGTGACCTGATAGAGGTGTATAAGATGATGAGAGGCATTGATCGTACAGATAATCAGTGGCTTTTTCCTAGGGCTGAAATGGCTAGCATGAGACGGGCACAATTTTAAGGTGCTTGGAAGCAGGTACAGAGGAGATGTCAGGGGTAAGATTTTTACATAGAGAGTGGTGAGTGTGTGGAATGGGCTGCCAGCGACGGTGGTGGAGGCAGGTATGATAGGGTCTTTTAAAAGACTCCTGGACAGGTACATGGAGCTCAGAAAAATAGAGGGCTATGGGTACCCCTAGGTAATTTCTAAGGTAAGGACATGTTTGGCATAGCTTTGTGGGCCAAAGGGCCTGTATTGTGCTGTAAGTTTTCTATGTTTCTGTGTTTCTATGATACCATCAGATTTGGCCTTTCTCCAATTTAGAATCTCAACCCATGTGCCAGACATATCTTTTTCCATATTTACTTTGAAACTATTGGCATTATGATCACTTGATTCAAAGTGTTCCCCTACACAAACTTCTGTCACCTTCCTGGTCTCATTCTCTAAAAGAAGATCAAGTGTCGCACACTCTCTCCTTGGGACTTCTATGTACTGATTATGGAAACTTGCCCAAACACATTTAACAAACTCTTTCCCATCTGGTCCTTTTATAGTATGGGATTCCTAGTCAATATGCGGAAATTTGAAATCAACAACCTTATGTTTCTTGCAACAGTCTGCAATCCCTCTACAAGTTTCTTCCTAAGAAATTGCTTCTGAAAAAAACTGTAATATCCCCACTAACTGATGGAAATCTGTGGACCATGGATGCCTAAGATAGAGAAGAAGCATGCAGTCTCTTTATAGGAGAAAGAAAAAACTGAGTGAGATTGCTGGAAGGTGTGCATCCCATTCAAGCACCTCCTGACCCAAATTCTGCAGATTCTACATTGGCTTCATCAGCCAACTTAGAACCCATACTACTGGAGCAGCAGTCAATCTTCAGCCACGAAGGGCTGCCAATAGGAAAGAATCAGCTCATGAAACTCTGAAAAATATAGCAGCCTATTTGCACAGAAACAAAAACCATTTCTTAATTCCTTAAACACCATTGCTTGAGGAAAACTGAACTAAGATCAGTGCAGGAAGTAGAAGAGAAATCAGAATCACATTGCGAACTACTCAAAGTTCCAATATTTAGAGGACCCAATGTGGCTATGTACAAACACAGGAAAGATTCCCTCTATATTTCTCTTGCAGGTTCTGAGGGAGAAACTTGTGTATCTTTTGTATGAAATGCTATTTTCCTAACCATTAGGATTTTAAATATGCTTCCAGGAGCTGGAATTTGGTCTTCCGTATGTTTTTGTCAAGTTACTGAATGAAAGTGCAACTGTGGAATATAGCATTGTAACTTAAATGTATTGTGCACTGCAGAGGGAATTTATGTCATTGATCTTTTCTCAACCAATGATTTATTTCATTAATCCCTGTGACTGCTGCGGAAGGATCTGTTAGCACACCACCTTATGGCTGTGAACATCCAGTTATAGAGGGGAAGAGGATGACCAATCTATCACATCACTTTAGAAAGTTACATGTCTCAATAAGATTTTTTTTTATTTTACAAAACTCAAAAGAATATAGACCCAACATATTTATCCTCTCTTGGTAGGACAATACCCTCATTCCAGTTTTTTAGACTGCCTCCAATACTATAGTACAAATTTAACTTAAGGCAAACAAAACTATGTGTAGTACTTTATTGTATTCTTTCGATTCCTCTATCTCCATCATATTTGCTTTGATGATGAGATATTCCACATAGGTGCTTCTGAAATGTCTTCCTTCTTTCTTAACTGTGGTGTTCCTCTCTATCACAGTGTACAGGGCTCCCACTCCGAAATAGTAACTCTGTTTGATTTCCCACTGATGCAACCTGACCTATTAATATTTCCAGAATTTTCCATTTATATTTTAGCTTTCCGGCATCTTCGGTCATCCCACTCCTGCAACTCTACTCTCACCCCTTCTCCTCCTTGAGTTTCCCTTGTCCTCACCTTCTTCCCCACCAACCTCTGCAATCAAAGGATGGTCTCCATCAGTCAAAACAAGATTCCACTCCCTTTCCCCCTTAAGAATTTCAAACAGATTTACCTGTTTAGTCTGCAACTACTGCTCCACATTGTATTTTCCAATGCAACCCCAGGAGATGTAATAATATCTGCTCTTTTGTTTCTTCTTTCCAAATTAGTCTTTTCAGGTTCACTCACACTTCTTCCGATCTAGTATATTGCACTTGGTATTTAGACCATGGCCTCCCCTAGATTTTGAGAAATCAAACAGCTTTGCAGAGCAGTTGCGTTCAGTTGACCTGGGCGCCCCTCAGCTTTCCATTGTCTGCCATAGATCGCAAGGTCATACAGCATGGAAACAACCCAACTAGTCCATTCTGACCAAGACCCCATCTAAACTGATCCCATTTGCCCATATTTGGCTCATATCTCTCTCAACTTGTTCAAGTATATTTTAAATGTTAACATATCTGCTTAAAACACTTCCTCTGGCAGCCCATTCCATGTACTGACCACTCTCTGGGTGAATAAGTTGACATCAGGGTACAATTAAGTCTCTCCCATCTACTTTAAACCAGGCCTTGTGCATTCTCATCTAAATCATTGGCATAGATGACAAATAGCAATGGACTTAGCACCAAACCCAGGTGACAGGCCTCCAGTCCAAAAAATAACCTTTCAGTTTCCTACCATCATGCCGATTCTATATAGTCAGTTAGCCAGTTCTCCCTGAATCTGATGCGATCTAATTTTCTGTAACACTGTAACGCCCTGGGAAAGGTTTCACTGCTAATGTAATGTTTTTTCTGTAGCAGCAGTGTTTGGGTTATGACTAGAGATAACGGGGGCTTTGGAATGTGCGCTGGCCAATGAGGGGCGTGTTTGTCTTTCTTGTGTGTTGAAGAGCGAGTGATTCACGGGCTTTTGTTTGGCGGAAGATGGAGAGAGAAGATGCCAGAAGGGAGAGGTCGTAGACCGCAGGACAGAGTGGACATAGAACGGGGCCGGGAGTCGACGACACCCGGGGGAAATCGATGGAGAACAAACGGACAGGAAAACCGTGAGCTCCAACGTGCACGTTAGACTGTTTCATTAAAATGGTCCCTTTTCTTTTTGTTTTGCCTTACTAACCCTCCTGTCAAATTAAGAATTATAAAAAGCTAAATTGTTTAATTGCATATGGTGTACTGTCTGCTCTTTCGTGGTACTGACTTGTAACAGGGGAACACGTCACGCAGCATCCACACAAACAAGAGGTTGTGCACCTCAGATTTCACAGGTTTGGTGGAGCCAGAGACTGTCTTCCCTAGACTAACACCATGCGTCAAACCTGAGGGTTACAGTTATGGGGGTATCAGTCTGGGAGACTTGGGCAGAGCAGACTTCTCAGTTGTTAGATGAGTGACAGTGCCCCGATGACGTAAAATCACAGCAATTGGTTGAAAGTTTGAGTGGGTGGGCTGCTGACGTTGTGAGAGCTGTAAAGTCACTGTACCCCTTACCACTACTGCCGCTTATGTGCGAGCACTGGAAAATGCATTTGGCGTGACAGGAAGCCCAATGGAGCTCATGATGGGGTTTCAGAACATGTGGCAGGAGCAGGGGGAGAAGCCTTCTGCCTACATCTTTCAGCTAGAGAGGCAGCTAAATTTCTTGCGGCTCAGAGGGGCCACTGAGGTGGCTGAGGTGGATCAGTTAAGAATGGACTAGATAACAAAGGGCGCCCAGTCCCATGACCTGATCACTTGGGGTCTCCGACTGTCTTGCAAGACGTGCCTCCCTCCCTCGTTTGTTGAACTGATCAGAGGAGTATGAGAGGAGGAGAATGCATCGGAGGTGTGTCAGGGTACAGTCCTCAGTAGTGGTCCCCTGTGGTGAAGTGACCACCGATAGCCTGCCCCGGGGAGCAGTAGAGGAGATTATGACAGAGTTGAGAACTGAGATATCCCGGTTGTTATCAGTGTCTGTGACCCCCTCCCCTCACCCCGTATGATGGGAGCCTACAAGGAGACAGCTGGAGAGAGCTTTCTGAGAACATTGTCCATTCACCCGGTGTTTCGAGCGGCTTTTGAGGAAGTGCATGGCTGCATTGGGCCGGATACCGAGTTTAGATGAAGGACTGTGTGGTTTATCCAGTCAAAGCCAACTGTGTTATGGTCTGGGGAAGTAACGAGAGTGACAGGGACCCTCAAATTTCCCAGAATGCCTTGAGGGTATGTGCCAGAAGACAACGAAGAGGAGTCAGGAGTGCCTGCTGGGGTACTGGTGAGGCCCGAACTGCAGAAGCCCTCAGTTGTACAGGCAAACAGGATGGCAGTTATTGTCCAGAACACTAGAAAGAGGAAGGTCTCCTTCAAGTGGGGGTGCCCCGGTGACGGTAATGTCTAGTGTCCCTGTGAGACAAGCCAGGGAGAAACTATCTGAAAAAGGGGGAAAATTGATCACTGAGTCCATTGAATCCAGTTGACTGTAGTTGACTCCCTGGTACCTGGGGGTTGTAAGAGTAAGTTGATTGAGAAGATGTTGAAGCTGGAAAGTGTCTTTTCCACTGACGAGTTTGATGTGGGTTGTTCCACGAGCACTCGTCACACTATCCGGGTGACTGAGGGTACCCTGTTCAGAGAGAGGTCGTGGCAACTGGTCCTTGCAGAGGTGGAGGACGATCGGCGGCATTTATGCAAGTTGAAGATCATCACTGAGATTATCACTGAGGCCAGAAGCCCATATACGACCCTAGTAGTAGTAGCCAGAAAGAAGAATGGGAAGATACAGATGTGTGGACTACAGGATTCTGAACAGGCGCACCATCCCAGACCAGTATACGGTCCCAAGGATCGAAGACGCGCTGACCTGTCTGAGTGGTGCAAAGTGGTTCAGTGTGCTGGACGTGAGGAGTGGATATTATCAGATCCCCATGGGTGAGGCTGACAAAGAGAAGATGGCATTTATATGTCTACTGGGATTCTTCCAGTTTGAAAGGATGCCCTAGGGCATCTCAGGAGTGCCTGCAAACTTCCAGCAGGTCATGGAGAAGATGGTGGGGGATATGAACTTATTTGAGGTATTGGTGTATCTGGATGACCTCATAGTATTTGGATCCACCTTGGAAGAACATGAAGCGAGGCTGCTGAAGGTGCTGGGCTGCCTGAAAGCTGAAGGGTTAAAACTTCCCTTGCACAAGTGCCAGTTCTGCAAGACATTTGTCAACTATGTTGGGCACATGGTCTCGCGGATTGGAGTAGTATCCGATCTGTCTAAGATAGAGGCGGTGACCACATGGCCAAGGCCCCAGATTGTCAGTGCTTTGCACCTGTTCCTTGGGTTCTGTGGGTACTATCGGAGGTTCATGAAGGGCTACGCAACAGTGGGACACTTTTGATCGGCTTCTGTGTGGTTACCCTCCCTTGGGGAAGAAAGGGAGGGGGACAAAAGGAGAGAAAGGTAAAGAGTATCTTAGCCCTTCGGAGCTTTTTGGACTGAAGTGGGATGCAAACTGTGAAGAGGCCTTTCAGTCGTTGAAGGAGCTGCTGACCCAGGAGTCTGTGCTGGCTTTTGCAGTCCCCTGAGTGCCATACGTACTGCATATGGATGCCAGCCGAGAAGGCTTAGGAGGTGTCCTGTATCAGGAACAGGGCACCAGGTTGAGACCCGTTGTGTTTGTCAGCCGGAGTCTGTCGCTCTGGGAGAAACTACCCCACGCACAAGTTGGAATTTCCGGCATTGAAATGGGTGGTGGTGGATAAATTGAGTGACTACCTCTACGGGGCCAAGTTTGAGGTGTGGGGGGACAACAATCCCCTAAGTTATGTCCTGATCTTGGTGAAACTGGATGCCACAGGCCATCTGTGGTTGGCAGCGTTGTCTGCCTATGATTTCAGCCTGAAGTACTGGTTGGGAAGTAGGAACGTTGATGCTGATGCTTTGTCCCGACGTGCACATGAAGGAGATGAAGAGTGGAAGAGTGTTTCTGCCCCGGGGGTAAAAGCCATGTGTCAGTTTGCCATCACGATGAAGGCAGATGGAACTCAAGGGCAGGATTGAGCAGCAGATCAATTGGGGGCTTCTGATGACGCCATTCCACAAGTTTACTGTAACCTGACTGCTCTGAAGGCAAACCAGTTACCGGAATTGAGTTCTGGGGAAGTGGCAGCTGCTCAGCGACATGACCCAGGCATCGGTACCATTTGGTCAGTGGTCGAAAAGGGAGACATGGCTCAGGTGGAGAAGATGAGGCACGCTGCGGTGCCTCCATTACTGAGAGAATGGCCCAGGTTGGAGTTGAGGAACCAGATCGTGTACCGGGTCACGTCACCTCCGGACCGACCTCAGCATTCCCAGCTGGTTCTGCCTGAGAAGTGTCGGAGGATAGTGTTGAACTCACTTCATGATGATTCTGGACTTTTGGGGGTTGAAAAGACCTATGGATTGCTCAGAGATCAGTTCTACTGGCCCCGAATGAAGCCGGACGTTAAGGAATACTGCAAGTTGTGCATTTGATGCATACGGTGGAAGATTCTGCCTATGAGGGCAGCTCCTCATCCCACTTGCAGAGTGCAGGGCCCCTTGACCTGGTGTGTATGGATTTCCTGTCAATAGAGCCAGATGCCAGCAACATGGAGAATGTCCTAGTCATCACGGATCACTACACCAGATATGCGCAGGCTTTCCCTACCGAAGATCAGAGGGCATCCATGGTGGCCAAGGTGTATTTCATTAATTACGGGCTCCCCAGGCGGATACATAGTGATCAGGGATGGAATTTCGAGAGTAGGAATTTGGGGCTACCAGGGAAGCATAAGTTGGCCAACCACTGGGTGGCTACGCCCTATGTGGTGGAGAGCCAGATGCCAAACGTACTACTTTTCTGGGTGAAACCAGAGGATGGGAATGGGCCTGTAAAGATTCTGCAATGGAACCACCTTCTGCTTCTGGGACAAGAGGTGTGGGTTGACCCAGAGCCCAGGCTGGAGCCTACACCTAGTAAGAGGACTCTGTAGCGATGTGGTGTGACTGAAGGACCAACAGCAGGAGAGATTAGACTGGCCTCCGCCCCTGAGTGGGATACTGATTCGGAGGATGAGGAAATGGGGGTGTGGTATATGCTGCCTTGTTCTAACTCCCAACAGATTGAGAAGGAGACTCCCAACCTTTCTCATGCTGAGTCAGGTGAAGTCGGGGTGGGGTTGGGGGGCTATCTGTGAACAGCCTGGGTTGCAGCGGGACCCTGCACATGATGAAGCGGGGCTTGGCCAAGGGACAGAGGGGTCCAAGTTGTAGGTGAGCACGAGTGATAGACCGGGGGAGGCCTCGACAAGTAGACCGTAACTATCTCCAGTAGTGTCGGAACATGAAGAGGTAGATTGGGGGTACGGAGGTCTCAAAGAATCAGGAAACAACCAGATAGGCTGGCCTATATGGCACCAAGGGAACAGAGTGTGGCCCCTACCACTTTGGGAAGCAATGTCACTGCCTTTTACATCTGGGTTGGACTTTATGCTTTGCAGGAAGGGTTGGCAAATTATCTCAAAGCCATGAGGACATGACTAAATTTGGTGGGGGGGAGAGTGTAACACTCTGGGAAAGGTTTCACTGGTAATGTAACGGTTGTTCTGTAGCAGTAGTGTTTGGGTAAAGTTGGAGATAACGGGGGCTTTGGAATGTGCATCGTCCAATAAAGGGAGTGTTTTTTCCTTGTTGTGTGCCTGAGACTAAGGCGATCTGGGTCTTTTGTTCGGTGGAAGATGAAGAGAGAAGATGCCTGACAGGAGTGGACTTGGAGTGGGGCTGGGAGTCAACGGCACCCGGGGGGAAATCGATGGAGGACCAACATAAGGGAAACCGTGAGCTCCAACGTGCACGTTAGACTGTTTCATTAAAATGGGCCCTTTTCTTTTTGTTTTTCTTTACTAACCCTCTGGTCAAATTAAGAATTGTAAAGCTATATCATTTAATTGCAACTGTCTGTTATTTCCTGGTACTGACTTGTGACAGGGAAACACATCATGCAGCATCCACACAAACAAGAGGTTGTGCACCTCAGTTTGGTGGGGCCAGAGACTGTCTTCCCTGGACTAACACCTTCGGCTGAACGTAAGGGTTACACAGCTTACCATGCAGAACCTGATCAAAGATCCTACTGAAGTCCATATAGACCATGTCTACCACCCCACCCTCTTTGATGTTTCTGGTTACTTCTTCAAAAAACTCAGTCAAATCCTTGAGACATGATCTTCTGTGCACAATGACAAGCTGACTGTCCCCAATCAACCCTTGTCTTTCCAAATGACTGTGCATCTTAACTCTCAGAATCTCTACTAGTAACTTACCTACCACAGAAGTTAAGCCTGCTTGTCTATATTTCCCAGGTATTTCTTTGCAGTCCTTCTCAAATAAAGGCACAGCATTGGCCATCCTCCAGTCTTCCAGCCGGGGGGAAGCATGATTAAGAAAAATTGCGAGTATCTTGCAAGACTCCAGGGTGGAATGTTTCATAATTAGAAGTGGCGAAGCCAGTGAAACTGGGAGATTGGGAGGCTCTACAGGAAGCTGGGTGAAGAAGATAAAGTCAAAACACACTTATAACTCTTCCAATTTAGAGTACCATATTTGACGCTTGTGATATATTCTCGTCCCCATTAAGGAAACTAAATGCAGATTACATGTCTGCTTTGCATTGGACCTCTGTTCAATACACAAGGGCAACTCCGACCAATTTATTTCTGCAAGTCACACCAGCTCTTCATTGGAGGGTAGAGTCAGTGTGATTTGTCTGCTACACTGCTCTGAAGAAGCCCAATGGAAGTTTAAGGAAGAACATCTCATCTTCCCACTTGGTACGTTTCACCCCTTAGGACATAGCAATTTCAGAAAATTGGGCTCTCCTGATTGATTTGAGAAGCGTAATCATTGCATGGACTGTGCAGTTAAACAAAAGATTGTTGCACACTATGGTTAGACTTGCCACTAACTGAAACAATTATCTGAAGTTAATTTCACGATCTACTTTATAAAGAATAGGCTGTTGCAAAGGTTGCATGATAAACATCCATCTGTTGAGTTAACTCTAGAGCTAATTAGTGAAATGGATGATTTAAATGGTAAAAAAAAAAATCTTAGAAGCATTAGTTATATGAGGTAATATTCCTTCCATGTAGAATAATACCAAAAATCACAGTCCCCTTTTGGTAAATATTTTAAGGATCATCCCATCCAAGACATTTGCTACATGCAGCACTTTTGACTCAAGGTTTGTTTGGTTCATTAAAATGTTCAGGAACTTTGTTGGCTTTGTTCCCAGCCTTATGTAATCTGGAATGACATCTACTTTCTGTCCTCTCCTTACAATTGGACTGATTCTGCCAGCAGTAAGGGAGGTTCTGAGTAAGGTTTTGCATTAGTCTTCAGACCAAATAATTAAAGTGATTCCGCCGACAACAACTCTGTTCAAAGATGAATAGATGAAATTTCTATGAATGTGGAAGACACATTTTGCAACAAACTTAAGACAATAGAATTTACTCTGGATTTGGATGAGTCACTGAATCAGGCAATGAATCTTTGCTTGATTATGTACACTTCATAAAAGATGAACGCATGGTTTAAGAGTTGCTGGCTGCAAGGGGACTAGAAACATACGATGGGAGAGTTAATATTTCAGGTTATTGAGCAATTTTTCAAAGAGAAGGACATTATTTTCAGGAACATTCTTGCTTGTGCAACAGATGGAGCACCATCAATGACAGGAAGGCATCATGGGGGTTGTTGCTTTCTTGAAAAAAAAACTATTCCTAACATATTTACCATCATTGTGCAATTCACAGGCAACATCTTGTCACGAAAAACCTAAGAGATTGGTTGTACTTTTATAACAGCAGAAAATAAAATAAAGTTCCATGCTCTCAATTCTTGACTATTTTGAGAGCTTTGTACTGAGAATGATGAACAATTTGAATGATTGCTGTTCATACAGAAGTCAGATGGTCCTCAAAAGGAAACTGCTTGAGATGCGTTTATGCACTTTCTGAAACTGTGATAAAATTCTTTAAGGACTCGAATGCTTCATTCTGTAATCAACTCAAGAATGTTAGGAATGACATTGCTTATTTGTCATAATTATTTGCAAAGTTCAATGAAATCAGTCTTTAATTGCAGGGAAATGATGTGAATCTTATCAAAGTTCAGGGTACATATATGTCACCATATACAACCCTGAGATTTGTTTTCTTGGGGGCACAGTCAATAAATCAAATCACCATGATAGAATTAATGAAAGACTGGACCCAACAGGGCAAACAACCAGAATGCAAATGACAACAAACTGTGCAAGTATAGTAATAATAATAGTAATACTAAATAAATGAATAAGCAATAAACAAAACTTACACACTTCTGTCCAAGTTGTCCCTATTTAAGCATAACATTGACCATCTCAACTCTTTCCAATTTCCGAGCCTCTCTAAGTTGGAAGAGAAAGCATGTTGATCTTTAAGTTTACTTTGTCCAACTGGGTGAGCTGCATAAAGATATGCCAGAGAGATTTCACTTTCTTCATTTGATCCAAATTCCAGATTGGGTAATAAATCCATTCTTGAACATTTGTGATGAGGAATTAACAGGAAGGATGGAAGAAGAACTGATTTCGCTACAAAATACCTTTGAGCTAAAACCAAGGATCAAAAAAATCATATCAAGACTTGACTGCAGAAAGAAATTTCTGATTGCTATCCTGCACTGTGGAAGAAGTTCAAGAAGAAAAGTGGATAACTTTACTCAACTTTACTCACCCCATCACTGAACTGTTCCCGTAACCTATGGGCTGTTCATCTCTTGTTCTCGATATTTATGTATTATGATTACTATTTCTTTTTTCTCTTTCTCTTTGTACTTGCACACTGTGTTGTGGTTTTTTTTTGCACGCTGGTTGTTTGCCCATCCTGTCAGGTGTGTTCCTTCAATGGTTCTGTTGTATTTCTTATATTTACTGTGATTGTCCACAAGAAAATTAATCTCAGGGTTGAATGTCGTGACATACATGTACTTTGATATTTATTTTACTTTCAACTTTGAACTTTGCAAGGTTCATTGTAATAAACACTGCACTTTGCTCCCAGGAACAGGTCAGAACTCATGATCCCAAACAATAATTACATGCTCGATATTTGTCCCATTCTTTTTGTTCTTCCAGTTACAGAAACTTAATAACAAAACTCCTTCTGCAGGATTTCCTAAAGAATAACTTGTAGGTTGAGTCAATGGTAAGCAAGGCAAATGCAATGTTAGCATTCATTTCAAGAGGACTAGAATACAACAGCAGGAATGTAATGCTGAGGCTTTGTAAGGCATTGGTCAGACTGCACTTGGGGTCTTGTGGGTAGGTTTGGGCCCCTTACCTAAGAAAAGATGTGCTAGTGTTGGAGAGAGTCCAGGGAGGTTTTCAATAATGGTTCCAGGAAAGAAAGGGTTAACATATGAGCCCTGTTTGATGGCTCGGGGCCTGTACTCACTGGAGTTCGGAAGAATGAGTGGGATTTCACTAAACTTATCAAATATTGAAAGGTCTAGATAGAGTGGGTATGGTGAGGATATCTCCTGCAGTGGGTGAGTCATGGACCAGAGGGCACAGCCTCAGAATAGAGCGACATAAACTTACAACAGAGATATGGAGGAATTTCTTTGGCCAGAGTGTGATGAATCTCTGGAATTCATTGCCATAGACATTCAGTATAGTTAAAGTGGAGGTTGATACGTCCGTGGTTCGTCGGGTTATCAAAAATTACAGTGAGAAGGCAGGAGAAAGGGATTGCGAGGGATAATGAATCAGCAATGATGGAATGGTGGAGTAGACTCGATGGACTGAATGGCCTAATTCTACTCCTATGTCCTTTGGTTTTATGTTCTTTCTTGCCTTTCCAACATCATATTTAGTGACGGGTGGCTTCAGTGCAGTCGCCTAACTTTCTTCAAAGGAATTATACAGACTGCAAATAACTGAACGTGGGGATCTGAGACTCCTTCTGAGTGACAATCAGCCTGATGTTGAGAAGCTGATTTCACTGCACCAAGCCCACCCATCTCATTGAAAGGTGAAAAAGCAATGACATGGTGAATAGTTGGACTACTTATGTACGCTCTAAGATTGTTGATGAAAATTGTTTTTACTGTAATTAAATAAAGGAATAATTTTATTTGTAGCTTAAATAGATTTGAATAATTTTGCTATTATTTGTCACTGCTTTAAATCTGTAGCTCCTATTTTCTTTCGCTGTACATTGTAAATCAAAATTTTTAATAGTTTTTATGTAATGGGGTGCAGTCTGTGAGCCAAGGAGGCAGCTGTTAAATGCTAGATCTCAAAATCCATCAATCCTGAAACATCAACTTCCTCTTCTGCTGCGCAGATACCGCCACACTCCCTCAGGAGCCGTGGCATTTTCTGTTTTTATTTCAGATTCCCAGCATTAATCTTTTCAAATTTCTCTTGCAGCAGTTTGAGGCAAAAAAGAACTTTGCATGCCTGAGAACTGCTGTTTCACCCAAAGTTTGCATCTTATGAAGTTTGTGAATGAGTTACACATTTCATTTACCTATATCTTCTGAAAAAGCAGCTTTATCAAATATAATTCTGATTAAGAATTTTGAAATTTCTGCATCAGTGGCTTTGTTTGCTCTCACATTACTTATTTTAACATCTTCTGTCTACAACAAAATCTACCAAAATCGCACTTCTTGAAAAAAAGTCATATTGTTATGCCATTATTATTACTATCAAATAACGCCTAGCCTCTTTAAGGCCAATTAAATATATTTAAAGCACATTCACTGATGTAAAATTAGAAATATTGCGTAATAAGAAAAAACATTTAAAAACAGGATTTTATGTCCAATGGTAACAGTACTCAAAATGGCGAATATGGTAAGGAATATAATATTTTAATGCGAACAATATTTGTTGCATTAGTTACATTCGGGGAAGCCTTTGTTTCAGCAGAGCCCTGTAAGTGGGATTACTCATCTGAATGGAATGGGCAGGAGCCTAATGCCTGATTCAGGTTTAATAATGGACTCCACTTTCTTGTCCTTACCCTATAAAATGAGTGGACCACTTCAGAATGGTCCTAAGTTCCATCCATTCCACCCTTGGATACCTCAATCTAAAACGTGAATCAAAGACATGTAAGCGAATGAGCCTGCTGTTCATGCTTTAAATATGAATTGCAGTATTTATTGTTGTCAATAAATTGGAGCTGCTGCCATCGCATACATGAGCAATACAGCGCGGATAAAGATTCTTCGGTCCAAGGAGTCCATGCCCACCACTGTACTCACCCAGCTAGTCCCAAGCTCCCACACTCAGCCCATATCTCCCCAAGCCCCATCCTTCATCTATCTATCTAATTGCTTCTTAGATGATAATATTGTACCTGCCTCAACCATTTCTTCTAGCAGCTCATTCCATATACTCACTATCTTCTGTGTGAAAAGATTGCCCCTCAGGTCCCTTTTAAATCATTCCCTTGTCACCCATAATCCATGTCCCCTAATTTTGGACTCCCCTACCCTGAGGAAAAGATTGTTACCATCTTTACCAGGCTTATCTAGGCCTTTCATTTTTTTGAATATTTCTATAAGGTTGCCCCTCATTCTCCTATGCTCCAAGGAATTAGGACCTAGCCTCGCCAACCAAACTGTTACACAAGCCATCTTGTCCCGGTAACATCATTTTTGCACCCTTTCCAGTTTAACCACATCTTTCGTATAACAGGGTGACCAAAACTCTACATAGCACTCTAAGTGCAGACTCACTATTGATTTACCAAATCAAATCAAATCAAGTTTAATTGTTATTCAAACCATAGATGGACACAGCCAAATGAGACAGCATTCCACTGAGGCCAAGGTGCAAAAATATACACGTGCATTCAAAGTAATGAGAACGGAGAAAAGAAGACAGAAAACAAAGTTTGGTCCAATTCCGTAAGCGACAAGTTCTGCAAATTGGTGGTTCCTGGCAGTCCAGCCTGTAATTCCACCGATTCAACACTGGAGGGCAGAACCAACAGGAGAGGCCACTGTAACAGAGCCCGATGCTACATTACAACGCGAGCTCGAGGATTGAGGCCTAGTCCTAATCCTAGCTACAACTGAGGTGATACTGCTGCCTTGCCACCAAGCAAGGGAAGCAGGCCTGCAGCAATCAATGTCCAACAGAGTCTTGCAATCGCAAAAGAAGTGTCCAAGAAAGTCACTCACAGTTTCACCGCACGCCGCCTTCACACTAATTTGAAGGCACCAACTTCAGTGACTCTGAGTAGCGGGCAGCAGCATGGTCTGCACCCAGGACAACTTATCTGAACCCAATCCGGCTTCTCCTGCGGCCCGACAGCCCACTTGAATCCCCCAGCCCCATGAGACAACTCGAATTTCCAGGATTGAATACCCAGGCCCCACAACTCGGCACGAATCCCAAGGCCCGACGGCCCATCATGTCATCATTGGCCCAACAGCTCATCTTATCATCCCCAGCTTGACTGCTTGCCTCGTGATCCCCAGCCCAATGGGCTGACTCGGCATCCCCGGCCCAAAGCGCCGACTCGCCTTCTCCGAACTGCCGGCGAGCTATTCTGAACAATGAGCAGCGATGGACCTACTGTACAGGTAGTTATTGAAGTCAAGCATAGTCTTACTCTGTATAAAAACACATTTAACAAGTTAAAAAGCACCTTTGGTTGGCTCCTGAGAGACCACTGCTTGTATCTTTCCAGGAGTATACAACAGCAATATAATGTCCCATCTCTTATACTCAATGTGTGAGAGATAGGTACCAGCATGCTAAACAATATTTTCACCAGTAATGAAGCTTCTAATAAACTATGCGTTTGGTAATCTTCCATCCCTCTGTTCTATTACACTCCATGGTACCATACCATTTATAATGAAAGTCCTACGCTGGTTTGACTTTCCAAAATTCATCCCTTCATATTGAATTTCATTTATCACATAGAGATTTTTAGCTGTGAAGTTACATAGAAACATAGAAAACCTACAGCACAATACAGGCCCTTCAGCCCACAATGCTGTGCCGAACATGTCCTTACCTTAGAAATTACCTAGGGTTATCCATAGCCCTCTATTTTTCTAAGCTCCATGGACTTGTCTCTTTAAATACCCTATCACACCCACCTCCACCGCCGCCGCCGGCAGCCCATTCCACACTCTCACCACTCTCTGCATAAAAAACTTACCCCTGACATCTACTTCCAAGCACCTTAAAACTGTGCCCTCTCATGTTAGCTATTTCAGCCCTAGGAAAAAGCCTCTGACTATCCACATGATCAATGCCTCTCATCATCTTATACACCTCTATCAGGTCATCTCTCATGCTCCGTCGCTTCAAGCAGAAAAGGCCAAGTTCACTCAACCTATTTTTGTAAGGCATGCTCCCCAATCCAGACAACGTCCTTGTAAATCTCCTCTGCACCCTTTCTATGGTTTCCACATCATTCCTGCAGTGAGGCAACCAGAACTGAGCACAGTACTCCAAGTGGGGTCTGATCAGGGTGTTATATAGCTGCAACATCACCTCTCGGCTCCTAAACTCAATCCCACAGTTGATGAAGGCCAATGCACCATATGCCTTCTCAACCACAGAGTCAACCTGCACAGCAGCTTTGAGTGTCCTATGGATTTGGACCCCAAGATCTCTCCGATCCTCCATACTGCCAAGAGTCTTACCATTAATACTATATTCTGCCATCATATTTGACCTACCAAAATGAACCACCTCACACTTATCTGGTTGAACGCCATCTGCCACTTCTCAGCCCAGTTTTGCATCCTATCAATGTCCCGCTGTAACTTACATAGAAACATAGAAACATAGAAAATAGGTGCAGGAGTAGGCCATTCGGCCCTTCGAGCCTGCACTGCCATTTATTATGATCATGGCTGATCATCCAACTCAGAACCCTGCACCAGCCTTCCCTCCATACTCCCTGATCCCCGTAGCCACAAGGGACATATCTAACTCCCTCTTAAATATAGCCAATGAACTGGCCTCAACTGTTTCCTGTGGCAGAGAATTCCACAGATTCACCACTCTCTGTGTGAAGAAGTTTTTCCTAATCTCAGTCCTAAAAGGCTTCCCCTTTATCCTCAAACTGTGACCCCTCATTCTGGACAACTTCTGACAGCCCTTCACGCTATCCACAACACCCCCAACCTTTGTGTCAACTGCACATTTACTAACCCATCCCTCCACTTCCTCATCCAGGTCATTTATAAAAATCATGAAGAGAAGGGTTCCCAGAACAGATCCTTGAGGCACACCACTGGTCACTGACCTCTGTGCAGAATATGACCCATCTACAACCACTCTTTGCCTTCTGTTGGCAAGCCAGTTCTGGATCCACAAAGCAATGGCCCCTTGGATCCCATGGTTCCTTACTTTCTCAATAAACCTTGCATGGGGTACCTTATCAAATGCCTTGCTGAAATCCATATACACTACATCTACTGCTCTACCTTCATCAATGTGTTTAGTCGCATCCTCAAAAAATTTAATCAGGCTCGTAAGGCACGACCTGCCTTTGTCAAAGCCATGTTGACTATTTCTATTCATATTATGCCTCTCATGCTTTTAGTTCTTAAACTTTTAGATTTACTCAACCTGTATGATGACGTGAATGCTGTAAGATGTTTCACATTTCAGTTGTTGAATTCTGTAGCAGAACAGTTACTTTTCATCTGCCATGAATCTTATGAAAATCTGCTACAAGAAGATTCCAAGCACAAGAAATTCTGCAGAGGCTGGAAATCCAAAGCAACACACTCAAAAAAGCTGGAGGAACTGAGCATCCATGGAAATGAATAATCAGTCAATGTTTCAGGCCGAGATTCTTCTTCAGGACTAAAAGATTCAATTCTACTAATTCAAGTTTAATTGTCAATCAATCATACATGAGTACCCGTGAAGACAGCCAAACTGGACAGCGTTATTCCGGGGCCAAGCTGTAAATCACAGTACCAACACTCACACAGCACAAAGCACACGTAGTAAGTACAAGGTAGAAAGCACATGTAAGTAAAGTACAGTCATACAGAAAAGCCCAGACCCTGAGTGCATGAATGCCACAGAAATCTGCCGTCAACCACAATATCTTCTGCCAAGTGAACACTGGGGGGCAGCACTGACTCCAGCATGGATGCTGCACCACCTTACTCCTGGTGGAGCACACCAGCTCTGATGCCTCTCTCCTGGCGGCTATAAACAAGTGACACCGTGGCTTGAGGCCTATTCCTCGCTATGACTGAGGCCATGCTGTTCCCCCGCTGTCCACCAATCAATCAGAGCATCGGACATGCAGCATTCCTCATTAACAATGTCCGAAAGGGCCTCGCAATCACAAGAAAAGTGACTACGACTCGCCATTAGGCTGCATGCCTCCTTCGCTCTGCGACTCCTCCGAAGCCTCTCTGATGCAAGCAGCAGCACGATCTGCACCAAGTCCAGCACCTTCACTATCTCTACCAGTCAGCAACTCGCTGATGAGGTAGACCTGCAGTACTTTAAGTTCATAATGTCTAGCAGGATCTTGTGATCTTAAAAAATACATTTAAAAATGACAGTAGCAATCTTCGTTGACTCTATAGAAGGCACTGCGATTGAACGCTCAGCCATCTTACCAGAAGATTCTTTTTTTGTAACAAAAATGGATACTTCGTTATTTTAAAAAGCTCTTTAATAGACCTTTTCCTATTACCGTCTGTACTAGCAGTTACAGGTTATCTATCTGCTATTATAAAAATATTATTTTTATTTAGCTTATTCCCTACAACCAATGAAATTGATGCAAGATTTCATCCCATTGGAAATGCCGTCTTTTATATTTGTTGTTGTAGAAACAAAATGATCAGTCAAAAGAAAGGATTAGAATGCAAAGTAATTATTTTCTTATATTATACAATTGTGGCCTCAGTGGTTTTGTAGATTGGGTATATTCATGCTTTTCAATTCTAATAACATCTGAGAAAATCTTAGCATATATCTTTGCAATTACTGCAAATCACCAGCAAAAGGTTAGTATGTAAGTCAAATGTGAGGTAAAAAGAAAGCCAGAGGTGAGCTTATAATTAAGTGAAGTAAAAGCTACCACACATTTGTTTCAATTTCCAAGTCATATTTTTGTCAAGTCATTTTATGCACAAAGCTCATCAACTGACACAAAAAGAAAATAATGGAGCTGCTGGAAATCTGAAATTCTTTAACTTTATAAATAATTCAGGAACTTTTTGTTACTAGCATAATGTGACATAACAAGATCAACAGATATTTTTCAGAGAAGATTGTGAGTTAATATTGGAACTAGGATTGTGAATCTTTAGTTCCCGTTATCCTAGAGAAATCTCCTATACTAAAAGCAAAGCAGTCCAAGTGCTGGTGTTTTGCTGTCCTGTGGTCATTTTCAAGCTGGATGACAGAGTCACCCACCTGACTTGAAAAACATGAACTTATACCAATTTGATTGATGCCAGCTTTAAGGTCACCGCTTCTGTCTGACTGCAATAAGCTTCTTGGCCAGATGGAGGTGATCTAGAGCTAAAGCTTTGTCTTCTGGTGCCAGGAACTGCGTACTTGCCTTCCATTACTTCCACAAGAACTAAATGTGATCTGTCAGCTCAGCCATTCAATCTATCTGCATTCCTGAAAGCATCCAGATTCAATGTATAACAAGCACCACACACAAAATGCTGGAAGAAGTCAGCAGGCCGAGCAGCATCTATTGAAAAGAGTTGCCTGGCCTGCTGACTTCCTCCAGCATTTTGTGTGTGTTGCTTGGATTTCCAGCATTTAACAACTACTTTGCTTCTGCCAGAAACCCAATTGGCGCAAATAGTTTAACAACTACATTAAAAAACTTGGGATATAATCAACAATCCTTGGTAGTGGCTATCAAATTCTGTCAGGTTAAATTAAACAGGCTAACTCAACACCTGACCCTATATATTTCCTATAGCCAAGGGGTTTACATTTTGTAAAAGGAATCTAGATGACATAATGGATGTGCAATGAAAGTGTAACAACAATGTTGTTAGCTACTTGTTGACAAAGCCCATTGGCCCGGATCTAACTAGTTAGAAAGATTTGAGACTTACCAGAGAATTCACTTCAATACATCTGAAATGTAATATGTCGGGTTGAGCCCACTAGGGGAATAGCAATTCTGGATTAGGTGTTGTGTACCGAGCCAGATTTGATTAGGGAGCTATGGAACCCTTGATTATAATACGGTAGAGTTCACCCTGCAGTTTGAGAGGGAGAAGCTAAAGTCAGATGTTTCAGTATTACAGTGGGGTAAAGGGAATTACAGAGGCATGAGAGAGGGGCTTGCCTAAGTTGATTGGAAGGGGACGCTAGCAGTGCTGATGACAGAACAGAAAAAATGGCAGAAGCCTCTGGAAGCAATTCAGAGGCACAGGATAGATTCATCCCAAAGATGAAGAATTATTCTAAAGGGAGAATAATCTAAGTGTGGCTGTCAAGGGAAGTCAAAAACACCATAAAAGGAAAGAGAGGGCATATGATGGAGCAAAAATTTGTGGGAGGTTAGAGGATTCAGAAGCCTTTAAAAACCAACAGAAGCAACTAAAAAAGTCATAAGAAGAGAAAAGATGAAATATGAAGGTAAGGTAGCCCTTAATAAAAAAGAGGATACCAACATATTTTTTCCAATACTGTATATGAAGAGTAAGAAGAGAGGTGAGAGTGAATATCAGATCACTGGAAGATGATATTGGAGAAGTAGTAATGGAGGGCAAAGGAACATTGGATGAATTTAATGAGTATTTTGGATGAATCTTCACTTTAGGGCACTACAGTAAGCTATATATTCAAGTGTGCCATGAGGCAGAAGTGAGTGTAGTTGCTGTTACTAAAGAATAAGTACTTGGGAAGCTGAAAGGTCTGAAGGTAGAAAAGTCACCTGGACCAGATCGACTACCTACCAGGGTTCTGAAAGAGGTAGCTGAAGGGATTATTGAAGCATTAGTAATGACCTTTCAAGAATCACTAGATTCCAGAATTGTTCCGGAAGACTGGAAAATTGCAAATGTCACTCCACTCTTTAAGACAGGAGGGACGCAGAAGGAAGGAAATTATAGGCCAGTTATCAAGACCTCAGTGGTTGGGAAGATGTTGAAGTCCATTATTAAGGATGAGGTTTTGGGATACTTGGAGGCACATGATAAAAGTAAGCCAAAGTCAGCATATTTCCTTAAGGGAAAATCTTGCTTGACAAATTTGTTGGAATTCTTTGAGAAAGTAACAAGCATGATGGACAAAGGAGAGTCAAAGGATGTTGTTTACTTAGATTATCAGAAGGCTTTTGACAAGGTGCGGCACATGAGGCTGCTTAACAAGATAAGAACCCGTGGTATTAAAGGAAATTTACTAGCATGGATAGAGGATTGGCTGACTGGCAGGATGCAGAATGAGGGAACTGCTGGTGACTAGTGGTGTTCTGCAGGAGCTTGTTTGAACCACTTGGTTGACCTGGATGATGGAATTGATGACACAAAATAATCTGTAGATGCTGGGATCAAAGCAACACTCACAACACACTGGAGGAACTCAGCAGGTCGGGCAGCATCAGTGGAAACGATGAATCGACGTTTTGGGCCGGAACCCTTCATCAGGACTGAAGAAAGAAGGTGGGGGAGGGTTGGAAGAAGGCTCGTAGTTTCAGTTGAAAAACCAGTAATTTGAAAGACAAAGGGGTGGGGGAGGGGAAGCAGGGACGTCATAGGCAGGAAAACAATGGGTAGTAGAAGAAGGAGGCGGAACCATGAGGGAGGTGATAGGCAGCTGGGGGAGGGGGCAGAGTGAAATAGGGATAGAGGAAGGGAGGGGGAGGGAAATACCAGAAGTTGGAGAATTCTATGTTCATACCAAGGGGCTGGAGACTACCTAGACGGTATATGAGGTGTTGCTCCTCCAACCTGAGTTTAGCCTCATCATGGCAGTAGAGGAGGCCATGTATGGACATATCTGAATGGGAATGGGAAGCAGAGCTGAAGTGGGTGGCTACTGGGAGATCCTGTCTGTTTTGGTGGATGGAGTGGAGGTGCTCGACGAAGCGGTCCCCCAATCTGCGTCGGGTTTCACCGATGTAGAGGAGGCCGCACCAGATGCAATAGATGACCCCAACAGACTCACAAGTGAAGTGTTGCCTCACCTCGAAGGACTGTTTGGGGCCCTGAATGGTGGCAAGAGAGGAGGTGTAGGGACAGGCGTAGCACTTGCGCTTACAGGAATAAGTGGCGGATGGGAGATCCGTGGGGATGGACATGCGGATAAGGGAGTCGCGGAGGGACCGATCCCTGCGGAAAGTGGAGAGAGGTGGAGGGGGAAAGATATGCTTAGTGGTGGGGTCCTGTTGAAGGTGGCGGAAGTTGCGGAGGATAATATGCTGGATCCGGAGGCTCGCTCGGTGGTAGATGAGGACAAGGGGAACTCTGTCCCCGTTGTGGTTGCGGGAGGACGGGGTGAGGGCCGAAGTACAGGAAATGGAGGAGATGCGGGTGAGGGCATCATTGATGACAGCAGAAGGGAAACAATGATCCTTAAAGAAAGAGGACATTTGAGATGTCCTGGGATGGAAAGCCTCATCCTGGGAGCAGATGCGGCGGAGACAGAGGAACTGGGAATAGGGAATGGCATTTTTGCATGTGGCGGGGTGGGAAGAGGTATAGTCGAGGTAGTTATGAGAGTCAGTGGGCTTGTAGAAGATGTCGGTGGACGGTCTGTCTCCAGAGATGGAGACCGAGACATCGAGAAAGGGAAGAGAAGTGTCCGAGATAGACCAAGTGAATTTGATGGCTGGGTGGAATTGACGCCTTTGTGGCAAAGTTGGCAGACAATGCAAGTATAGGTGGAGGGGCAGGTCGTGTTTAAGAAACAGGGAGACTGCAGAAGCACTGAGATTGATTGGGAGAATGAGTAAAGAAGTGGCAGATGAAATATAGTATAGCGAAGTGTATGGTCGTACACTTTGGTAGAATGAATGAAGGTGTAGACTATCTTCTAAATATGGAGCATTTTCAGAAGTCAAAGGAAGGGAACTTGTGAGTCCCTAAAGGTTAACTTGTAGTTTGAGTGTGTGGTAAGGAAGGCAAATACAATACTAGCATTCATTTTACGAGGACTAGAATATAAAAGCAAGGATGTAATGCTGAGACGTGTTAACACATTGGTCAGTCTGCACTTGGGGTATTGTGAGCTCTTATCTAAGAAAAGATGCGCTGATATGGAGAGGGTCCAGAGGAGGTTCATGAGAATGAGTACAGGAATGAAATAGTTAAGGTATGTGGAGCGTTTGAGGCCTCAGGGCCTATACTCACTGCAGTTTAAAAGAATGAGAGGGTTTCTCATTGGAACCGATTGAATATTGAAAGGGGTCGAGTGGATGGGGAGAGGATGTTTCCTGTGGTGGGGGAGTCTATTTTTAGTACAATGAGGCAACATGTGTCTTATTGGATATATTGAGATAGAACCAATAGGAGCAGAATCAATCAGTGCTATGTTGGTTAATCCTTATTGTACATCCGATAAAAATAACTCATCTGGCTCAATGGACAAGAATAACCTATCCAATAATAGCAATGTCAGTTTGACACTAGAATAGCAGAGAATCTCAGCAATCATAAGGGTTATTTCTCAGGTGCCTGCCTCCAAAATAACTGATAGAACTCATGAAAATATCTGATAGGACCAAGGATAGATGTCAGAATTTCATTTATGTTTCTGATGCACTCTGTTGAATATTGTTTCAAGGTATTTAGATGTTAAAATGTTTTGCATTATTGGTCTTGCTGAACAACCACTATTACTATCTTCTGCTGAACCTTTTTTGAAGAGTGTAATAAGTTTTGTACTGTTTTAAGGATGAACAACTCAATTCAGAAATTTGACCTGGTGCTTATAGTCCTGGATTGCGTTTGAGCTGGCAATATATATATATTTTCCATATCTAATGGCATTATTATCTTTGCAATGTTGCCTGAGCATCGTTGGCAACTTTTGTCATGCTTTTCTGGGCATTCTCAGGACAGGAAGGATTTAATAGTGTGATAAATATCAGAAAAAATCTGCAGCTCTGGCAGCACCTGACATGATCAAAGGAGAGTTAATGGGCTAGATACTACTGATGAGAAAGAACACTAACAGACAAGGCTGTGACAATGAGGAGCCGCCATCAGCTAGCTGCGATGTGTAATCAGTGCATTGTAGACCTCTCAGCCTGTCTTCTGCAGTGCCAAGGCACATAATGCGCTGGGTGTCAAATGACTGCAGACATTTCAAAGTTCTGTAATGTCAGATTCATCAGTTCCACACCAGCTTCAACCAGTAGTGAATCTTCATTATTTAAAAGGAAACTTTAATTATGATTTTTGTATTTCACACACTGTTTTTATATTTTAGTTTATTATGACTAATTTAATTAGTTTTAACATAATTTTTTCATAAGGGTATTGCCTCCTATTACAAGGTCCCAAAATCATTACACAGGTGTGAGAGCTCTGATGGAACCAGCACTAATAAAATTATTACAGCATAAACTATAATGATTTGTTACTGGCAGCAATGATGTGATGCAAAGCAGGTGCAATTCTCTGCCCTCCACTTGCACTCCTGCAATTATGGACTATTGTGGCTCAGTGTGGAGAGGTTGACTGTGAGAGACAGGTCAGGGATTAGCGATGTGGATGCTTAAGGGTGAGAGGTATAGGATTCAGAACAATAGCGTGGCTGGAATGCGAGTGTTGGTCAGCACAGGCAATTGTCAACAGCTGTTCTAGGTAGTAAGAGACCGCCTGAACCCTGTGATCTCACCATCTCCTGTTGGATGTGACCACCATTAACCTTGTTGTCAAAAATAAATGCCCAGACTGGGGGCATGAACTCACAAAGCAGCAGACAGCAACTTCCATTACATCCAATTGGAGCTGCAGAGAGAAGCCATTGAAGGCAGATGGCCCGTCAACACGTGTCCCGGTGCTGTCAGTCCACACCAATGGCCTCATTCAGGACGTAGCCCTGAGACACTGCACCGCTGGCCCTAACCTGGCCAGACTAACGATCACAAATCTTCTTCACACCAAAGTCACAAAGAGATTCAGTTTCATGAGAGCACCAGTAGAAGGCAAGGATTACAACTTCCTAACAAAGCAGACTTTATATTTAGTTTTAATTGTGTTTACGTGAAAAAATTGTGCATAATCTGTGCTTGGCTTATGTTTTTCTTGTGAATGCTGCTTACCTGATGCTATGTGCCTGTACTGCTACTGCAAATATGTTTCTCATTTCACCTGTGCAGACATGTGCTTGTACACATGATAATAAATTCAACTTGGATTTTAACTCTCTGGTGTGGCAGTGCAGAACACACAGCTAAGGCTGATGTTTCTCTTCTGAAATCTGGCAGGACATATCACTGAATATTCAGTCTGTAGGACCAAGGACACTAGACTTTGTGAACTAGTGTTAAATGGAGAGTCTCCTTTCTTTTGTTTTGTTATGAAACATTCCCTTGTATTAAAGGGAGTCTGCCTGAACAGATCACAATCTGGCACAAATGTGACTGGGCTACGTCCCCTTTGATTTATTTACTAACCTGTGCTCCCCACAGATCCGGCCCCAACTGCGATAAACCGGGGTTCAGCATTACACAATGACAGACTAACACACTCCATGAAAAAGCTTGCCATTTATTACTATTGTGAATGAACTATTATTTACGCATCAATACAGAATATTTGCCTATGAGGTTTTATCAGTATCCCTATCAACAATTTGAAATCATTTGGAACTTTACACAATTTCTTTCTTAGTCGATTTGAATTTTAAAGTTAATTGTAACCTTTTAAAGTACAATAAAAACTGTACCAAAGTTGCATGTTCTCATGCTCTCTTGATGATTATTTCATGTAATGGTTTTGGAGTTGGTCTAATTCACAAGGAACGGGCAAGAGAATGGATATGTTAACATGGCAGCCTGTGGAGATGGGCATAATGGAAAGGTTGCACCATCTCCCTCCCCGCTGGCCTTTACTATGGCAATGGAAGTAATCATTAGAGCTTCTAACTGAGTAGAGGAAGAGAACCACTGAAGTCAGGACTACATCTACCACCAATCTAGGCATTTATGGGTGATTTGACTATCCTGACAACTACCATCCCATGTACCAAACGGTTGCTTGAGGAGCTCCATTCGAACATCTAATGGGCCCGAATGATGATTAAAACAAAGAAATTTAGGAGCATTTTTATAGTCAGGGGAAGGCTGGTGGACTACAAGTTCCATGTCAGAAATGCATGTTAAAAGCTTGGGGCATTGGTACGATGTAAATCTCAGTGATACAAAGCAAGTGAAACTGCTGAAAGAAGAAATCATAAAAGAGCTTAAAGCCATCGATAAAACCTTGCTGACAGGAAAACAAGCTCTGGTGCCTTCAGTTTGGATTGCCCCCTTGTGTTTTGGGGCCACTGACTCTGTATGAAGTCCCGATCACCCATGTTGAAAAGATGGAGAGGACAGTTAGTTCCTTCGTTAAGCAGTGGATGGGCCTACCAAGATCGCTAAGTAACATCTACTTGTATGGCAAAGGAACTCTGGCGTTGATAGTCACGGGGCTGACTGAAGAGTTCAAGTGTGCCAAGGTGTGGCTTGAGATGACTCTATCAGAATCTCGTGACAGCGTTGTCCAGGATACTGTGCCCAGGACCTTAACATGGAGAAAGTGGTGTCCAGCAGAGTCAGTAAAACAGGCAAAAGCAGCACTCGGGTTCGCAGACATGGTGGGCCAGGTGCAATCTGGAAGAGGGGGGCCTTGGCACAACACAAAAGCAAAGGCGAGCTACGGTGGTGCAGGAAGCACAGCGACAGGAGGAGCAGATGAGGTATGCAAGAGCTGTGTCTCAGGCAAAACAGGGGCAGTGGACAAGGTGGGAAAACATTGAGAAAAGAAAATTCAACTGGAAAGACTTGGGAAAAGGAAGGAAGAAAGATTAGTTTCCTTATAAGAGCAGTTCACGATGTTCTCCCAACACCCAAAAATCTGAACCTGTGGCTTGGTCAAGACGCAGCTTGTCCACTCTGTGGAAGAACAGCAGACTTCAAGCATGTCCTCTCATCTTGCAAAGGCTGAATAACAACTTAAGCCCCATGTGACTGAAAGGACCACCATCCCCTGCGTCCAGCAAGGATAGTCAGTGCTACCCTCAGTGACATGCTTGGTGTCAGGCATGTTCGTGACTGGAACATGGCTGTCGACCTTGACAATGGGCTAATATTTCCCCCGGAGATAGCCACTACCACCCTCAGACCAGACTTGGTCCTGTGGTCCAGCAGTCTGAAGGCTGTGGTAATCTCCGAGCTCACAGTGCCCTGGGAAGATGCCGTCTGAGAGACATAGGAATGGAAACATGCAGGATATGCCGAGCTGGCCACAGATGGAAGGTGCAGATTTTCCCAGCAGAGGTTGGCTCTAGAGGATTTGTGGCTATTTCCATGGCAGATTGCTGAAGGGATTGGAAGTCCAAGGCTAGGGCCAGCGGCAAGCTATAAAAGAACTCTCGGAGGCAGCCGAACGAAGCAGCCACTGGTTATGGATGAAGAGGAGTGATGACAGCTGGGCCCCTAAAATGACCCATGAGTGGCCAGATGTGAAGAGGGGTGCACTTGGGATGCCGGGTCATATCGTTGAGCCCTCAGGAAATGAAGTGGGCTTAAACTGACGAAACATCTAAGATGGGGGTGCCCCCCGATGACCCTTGGAAAGCATCTGCCACCCATCAATCCCCACCTCAAGATCTTTATGCTATGACCTGAGTTAGGATCTGCTTATCAAAGGGATTGAAACATTTAGTCCTATGAGCTTAAACATGAATCTTTCACACCACTGATTTCAAACCCACAAAATCAAATATCCACTCAGAGTCAGTGAAATCATATCCAAAATGATTATTTTAATCGCACAGCCTCATATACATCCCACCTGTAGACTATTTCAGAAACACAAAACTTTCCACGTGTCAATCCTGCTTCTTCTGGACTTATAAAAAAAAGTTTTTAAACAAATAGTTTTGTACCCTTATTTGCACAAATCCACATCCCTGCTGCATTTTTTCTTTTGTGAAAAACATAATGTGCTCTCTGTTCAGGTCACCTAGTTAAAAGAACATTGTGTGAGCAAAACACTGGGTGGATGTCTTGTCAATTCTTTAGTTGTGGTTTCTGTAAGTAACCAGCGTGTGCTTGTTTGAGCAAGTTTGTTTTTTAATGATTACCCATCAAGGCTATTATTGTTAAATACTTCGATGGGTGAGCAAGCCTTTGAGGAAAAAATGGACTATAGGAGCTTTCTGATAAGATTTATAACTAGATGGCTAACAAGAAAGGAATTTAAATGGTTACAGTATGAAACGTTTTAAGACTTCAAGGACAATGAAGTTTTCCAGTAATTACTAGCTTTCTTAAACTTTGTTGAACTAATCCTAATCTTTTGAAATTTAATATCTTTTATACTGGCAACACCTTCTCTACATTTCTTAAAATGGTTTATAGTTTTCACCCTTGCTTTGCTCAGGACAGTAAAGAAGATGTTTGTTTATTTTTAATCATTTATCTAATAAACTTATATAAGGTATAAAAAGTATCTGAGTTACAAAATATGGATTCATTATGCTGTTTTATATATGTCATTACCTTATAATAACTTTTCCCAAGTCAATTTAGCAAGAAGTTCACATGACCAGGGCATCAAAGAGTATGGTGAGAAGGAAAGTGTAGGGGGTTGAGTGGGATCCGGGATCAGCCATGATGGAATGCTGGAGCAGAGTCGATGGGCTGAATGGCCTAATTCTGCCCCTATGTCTTATAAATTATAGAAATAAATATATTTCAATGAAAAAATTGTCTTATAAATGATGTTTATATTTATCCACTTTACTATTGTTGTCCAATTGCTGTGGAAGGCAAATAAGACATAACTACTCATCAAAATATTAAATTGGTACCACGGATGTAGCTGATATGCAGATAAGCATTCTTTCTGTATTAAGGACTGAAGTTAGTTGGGATAGGAAAAGCAAATCTTAGAACTTAATTCAACAAAACTTCGAAGTAGTGCATTTTCTTGTTAAGAAACCTTGAATCTACTGAGAAACAAGTAGGTTCATAATGTAATCCTGAAATTATTTCACATCGAGAATCTGCATTAACCAAAAGCACAACACATTGACCAGCGATGGGCAATGCTACTATCTGAATACAGATTCTTATTATAGTTCCTTCCTTTGTCCTGAGGCCTGCCTGAACTAGTGTAATGTAATATTGCAATTACTACGCTCACTGTATTTTTCTCTCTGTCACGCCAGGTTTGTCTTCTGTGGCCTCTCTGATGTCCCTTGCCTGGGTGCTAGCCTCATATCACAAACTGCTGCGGGACTCCAGGGATGACAAAAAAAGCATGAGCTACAGAGGTGCCCTAATCCACATCTTTTGGCGTTTGTTTACCATATCATCCAGAGTCATTTCGTTTGCATTATTTGCATCTATTTTTCAGTTATATTTTGGAATATTTGTGGTTGTGCACTGGTGTGCCATGGCATTTTGGATTATTCATGGAGGAACAGATTTCTGCATGTCCAAGTGGGAGGAAATTCTGTTCAATATGGTGATAGGAATCGTGTACATATTCTGCTGGTTTAATGTCAAAGAAGGACGGACACGATATCGAATGTTTGCCTATTATACTGTAATTTTGACAGAAAATGCTGCCTTGACTTTTCTTTGGTATCTTTACAGAGATCCCACAACCACTGACTTTTATGCCATTACAGCACTATGTACAGTTTTTATTTGTTTTATTGCTGGGGCAGCGTTTATGTTCTTGTATTATGGTTTATTTCATCCGATGGGACCGAGGACAAAGATCCTTGCCAGTTCTTGCTGTGCTGAACTGCTCTGGGGAATCCCTCTGCCCCCAGAGCTAGAGGCCATGGCAGCCACGCCAGCGGCACCTAGAGGATCCCAGACTACCCCGACCAGAGTGGCAGGCGACCAGGAGGAGGAGGATGCAGCCGAGACCTGCCTGCCTGTTTTCCAAGTGCGATCCACAGTGCCACTTACACCATCTGGCCGGCCCTACGTACCAGAGGGACCATTCATCAAGATTGACATGCCAAGGAAACGATATCCTGCCTGGGATGCCCACTTTGTAGACAGAAGGCTGAGGAGAACTGTTAATATATTACAGTATGTAACTCCCACATCTGTCGGTATAAGGTATAGAGATGGACCACTTGTATATGAGCTGCTACAATATGAATCTTCACTTTAAAGCTTCACCCATTGACACTGACAAAAGAAGTAATTATGTTTACGTCAGGCACTCAGACACTGTCATGCAACTCTCAAAACACAAAACTCACAGATATGTTTTTGTTTTCCTGGTAGCTGTCTGTATATAAAGATATTCTATATGTTTTGTACGTAACAAAAAAGTGAAAAAAAATCTTTTTACACAGCAAAATACAGTGCTTATACTGTATATTAAATGGCGGAAAATTTCATGGAGAATTTCCAATTGTTATTACAAGGAATCACAAATAGAGGTGCATATTCATTCACATGCAGACACAGATATCACAGACAAAATACACATATACATTCACTCAGTTTATCTGTATGCAGAGCATTAAAGGACAGATGATAAGTGGGACTGAAAAAGCAAGTCATACAACATTAATTAACTAGAAAACTTTAGTGGTGCAATTTTAAATCCCTTTCAGGGTTTTGTGAGCATATGTGGGGTTTTTTCAGTTCCACAATCCCATCCTTGGCAAAAAAAAAATATTTCTAAGTATATACTGTGTGTTTCTTTGTCTGTGTGAGCTTTTTATTCAAGTAATAACGATCTGTTATTACAGTTCAAGGTGCAACCATATGTCAAGCACACCACATCAGATCCTTGACATATAGTTTTTTTTAAATGGAATATTACTGTTTGATTTTGTAATTTACAGAGTTCTTTTTTAATTTAAATAGTTGCAGAAAAAGTATCAATTTTATAACTTGCAGCTTGGGAAAAAAACTGGAGTTTTTCTTTACCTGAATATACCTGAATTTTAAGTGGTTATAATAATGGTGTTATACAGGAGGTTTGTATCCATGATAGATCCATCAAATCTGTCTGCCATACAGGGAGAGGCCAAAGTACTCTGGTCAAAGCCATCTGGTGCAATTCAATAAGCCAATTTACAACCTACCCACAGAATAGCTTTCTTTTTAGCACTTGTGTGCCTAATCAGGCCTTTGCATGACAAACACGTGCAGACCACTGAAAAAAGGGTTAATCTTTTGACTTCCTTGTGCAGCTCAGGTGTATTCTGGTGCAGAGATTTCCAGAAAAGCTTTGAGTTAGGAGACTAAAGGCTTCCTTGAATAATGTGGATAGAGATTTTACTGTTAGGAGACAATGATCAGTTATCTAATTATTGCTAATATTTTTCACTGTGCAGGAAAGATACAACTTGGGTATTTGATTTTTTTACGATTCGTATCCCAAGTGTAACTCAAGTTGTATATATCAAAATAGGTTAACTTATCCATAAGGCAAATTTGTTTAATCTTAGTGTGAACATTCAGTAAAAGTATGTTCATATTGTCAGACATTGTAAATCTCCAACCTATTTGAAACTGCACATTAAATCATAATTATCCAATCATTAAACACATTGTCCTTTTTAAAAATATGATGATTGTCTATTTGTCTTCCAGACTTTCAGGCAGTGAGTTCCCACAACACTTCCATAGAAACCATAGAAACTACAGCACAGAAACAGGCCTTTTGGCCCTTCTTGGCTGTGCTGAACCATTTTCTGCCTAGTCCCACTGACCTGCAATAGAAACCATAGAAACTACAGCACAGAAACAGGCCTTTTGGCCCTTCTTGGTTTCCCTGCTAATATTTTTACCTAAAATCCATTACTAAGAATAATTGATTCTTCCAATCTTCTCCATCCAGGTGTCTCATTGTTCTAACACCTCAACTAAATTTAATTTCAGTCATCACTACTCCAAAAGCATCAATGCCACCTGCTCTTCCATTCTTTCCACATAGCTGAAACTCCTAGGTCTTAACAACAGGTCTGTAACTTTCTTCCAACACAATTCATCCACTATTTATGCTTTTATCATGCAGATGATGTTTTATGCCTTATAATCTACTGACCTGTCAGTAACCTGCAAATAATTTTCCTGCCCTCCTTCAAAATCAAACAATGTCCTTATCCATGAGTCAGGCAGTAATCACCTACTGAGAAATAATATGCAGACTCAACCACAGATGATCAATGGTACAAAACTTTTTAATAAGTCTACAGCATTATGTAAAAGTGAGGAATACTTAATGGGTTGCATTGCTTTAAGTTATAGGTAACTTCAAATGCCTGCTCTTTGCTTTGTCATTTAAGAAGCCAAATCAATTAATGACCAAGTAAATTATTTTGTATTTGTTACAAGGAATGTTTTAGCAGATTCTATGGGACAATTATATTTATCTACATTCCCAATCCACTAGTGCAGCAGTTAGGTAATCAATTTGAATATAGGTAGCCAAAAATAAATTAATTGGCCAAGAACTCACATAGCTATTCATCTTCTCAGAGGGAAATGGGTTAACAGCCATTTCCAGATTTCAACCAGATTTCCAGCATCTGCAGATTTTCTCTTGTCTGTGATTGAACAACCATTCCTGGGTTGTTTCCTCTCACATTAAACATTTTACATGCAACTCTCCTGTGTGAATCACCATTTCGATTTCCATGTCATGCTCTCCCCAGTTATGCTATTTTTGGTGGAACATTGCTTGGGCAATGAGACCACTTGTTCTGTGGAAATGAAATGAAATTAAATGAAATATCTTTATTGTTATTGCATAGTACAATTTGTCATGCACCAATACAGCGAAAATGAGTTTGCAACTCTCATACTCAATGCTATAAAACACAAATAAAATAAATAAACAATAAATAAAATCAAGTAACCAGCCATTACAAGCTTACTGACTGTTTTCACTCATCACTAAGGTAAGTCTCAATTATCCCTAGGGTTCTTTGAACTCTCATCAACACTAATCTCATAACATGATTCCCATGTGCCATTTGCTCCAACCTCTAACTACCTGATGGATCTAAGCCTTTACATTCTCCAACTGACACACTCTCCAGTAAGATACTGATTCTGCAAAGGCTGACTGCTTCATCACCTACCCCCAATGACATGCTTTAAACACCACCAGCCCTGACACTCATCGACCATAGCTATGGCCATTTTTGAACTCATTAAATGAGACAGATTAAGTCAATAAACCTCCGGTATAGGCTTTTAAAACAGATTCATTGTTATAGCAAATAAAACTGGCTAGCATGCCAGAATATAAGCTTCATCACCTCTTTGGCCCTCATAGGAAAATGCCTTTGATAGTTCAGGGTAAGGCCTTGGGCTTTGACTGAAATGATTGTTGGTGCTTCATATATCGATTGCACAGCACACCTATTATTGCACAATACATTTTCCAGAGATTATTTTATGCAAGGCCATCACTTCCTATTTCTCCTGGCATTGTTTGTAGTTCTTGGCGGTCATCTTGGCATTGCACATATCAGATGAAATAGTTAGTGATGTTTAGCAAGAAAGAAATGTAATTCAATAAGAAGGTTCACCTGATGACCTAAACTTCTATTTTAGTACATCTATTGCAGTTCCTATTGATTCCAAGAAGGAGACACCTCATTTTCTCACCCAGCATTCTAAGAGACCATTAATAATGAGCTACTCTTGTTATACAAAAGTAAAAAATACTTGCAGTTCTATTCCTGAAAGATTCTTCTTTTTTTCATGTAAGTTGGCATGGGAAGACTCTTTGTAATCAACTGCTGTGCACAATAAAAAAAATGTTGCAACTTTGAAGAAATCAATTTGCCCTCTGGCCTTTCTTAACATAAGCTCTTCAATCGACATCTGCCTACATTAATGCAACCCCTTTATGCTAAATATTTCCCAGTTAATTTTAAATTTTGATATGGTCTGCTCGTACAGCCAATTGTAGTATATAATTCTCAGTACTAATAACCATTTGTCTGGAATAAGCAATTGTTTGACCTGCATCATTCCGATAATGAAAGTTTGTTGTCATTACTGACCTACCTACAAGTAGATGCTGTCTTTCACCATTCAATGTTACAGAGTCATAAACACATTGTCTTTCACTATTTTAAATCTCTTCTGTAATTAAACCTTTTCACTCTCTGTTTTATGAGCCTTTCCCACCTGATATTATTCCAATGATCTGCTTCTCATACCTCAAATACCCTCTAATCAATGCATGCAACATAATATACAACAACTCGGTTCCATTTATGTTTTCGTGGTCCTTTTCAACAGCACGCTGAAGGCACTGTTCTTTATCTGGTAGGTGCTCATTGAAGAGCCTGATGTCAATCTGAAGCTGGTAAAAAGCTAAAAACAACACAAAGTACAGGACCTGTATTTGCATGGGAATGCTGAGCATGCTGGAAATTAGAAAAACTCCTCAAGCTTAGGCCTCATGTCTACTCACTCATGCCTGCATACAAATTATTTAAGCAACAGATGGTCCAGCATTGATCCTTGGGGAAACAGCTTCTCATATCTTACTAATCTGTGCAATTATCTATTTATTCCCAGCTCTTTATTTTTTCCCTTTCATAGTTGCAAATAGAAAAGGGGTTAGGTATCTAAGTATGATCAATCTTCACATTCACTTTTATATCATTGGACCTTTACCCGAAAGAGTTCAAAATGTTTTGAATGATAAGGTTTATTCCAAACCAATGTGATGACTAGAAGCCCATGAAGTCGTATCAGAGAGTGTATTTTTCCTTAGCAAATTAGACAATCGTATAAGACCATAACCATAGAAATTCCGAGCAGGTGTAGCTATTTAGCTCTTCAACTGTGCTCCAGTATTCAATAAGATCACGAATGATGTGACTTTCCTCACGTCCACTTTTCACCCTATCCCTATAACTCTTGATTCCCATTCTGAGTAGAAATCTGTTTATCTCCACCCTGCAGATGCATATTTTCAGTTATAAACTATTCATGCTGAAGTTAGATGAGGACGAATCGGAGAAGTTTGGAAGAGAAGCTGTATTGACCGTTCGTGTTAAGTAACCTGTTTCTGTTCCATGTATTCTCGGATTCAGTGACGAATGCAATTTTGGATGTTGATTCAAGAGCTTTGTGTCATTTCATCCTTATAAGAGAATGCAAGAATCAGTAAAACACAGAGTACTTTAATTGTGTAATCGTTACATATTGAAAAAATATATTTTTCAAATTGCAGTAATTCTGGGGTCATTGACCACAGCTACAATCCTTATAAAAGCACATGAAATGAGACAGATTAAGTCAATAAGCCTTCTGTATTTGCTTTTAAAATAGAATCATTGTTCCAGCCAATAAAAGGTGCTAGCATGCCAGAACAATAATACTCAACAACTCTTCTGTCTCAGATAAGCTGTATCTTCTCTTCTGGTAGGAAATATCCATTATAGAAGGCATAGCATATAGGAATTTCTAAACATCATTTGTAAGTATAGTGAAATACCTATCCACATTACTAAGGAATATTTTTTTAATTCAGACTGTGGTGCACTGTTGTTTGCTGGGGAGTCTAATGAGCTCAAGCTAGATGAAGCTTATTGCTAACAATGAAAAAAAAATCTGCCTTTTAATTTCTGGACTGCCTAGCACAATAGTCATTATTTGTTATACTAGAATACTTAGTATTATATCTTTACTCAATGTTAGTCAATGAACCCTTTGTGTACTGAGAAGATAGTTTCACTTCTTGTTAGACCACGTGCCACAAAAGACTGTGGTATCTCAAGTGACTGTAAAAAAAGCCCATATTGAAAGTAATCTATCAGTTAGATGATACAGTAAATGTCTCTTCAGCACTCAAAGGGTTACAATAATTTAATTTCATTATATAATGCCAATGTCTATGTCGCCTAGTGTGATTGGCTGATAGGTATGTATTAGCAAACATAAAAAGGCATACCTTCCCTGAAACAACAAATTGTAAGGGTGCTAAATTTCCAAACACACTAAATTGATGTACTTTTTTAATAACAGAAATAGTATGATTTATTTTTATAAACTGACGTTTAATGCTTTGAGGCATTATATAATAGTGGTAATGAACAATATGGTATGTATTATTGGTTGGTAATTTGCACTTTAAGATAATCTGACTCTGGCACACATTACCATCTGATAATCACATTACCATCAGATTTCTGTTCCTTATCACTGAAGCAAATTAGTATTTTGTGTCATTGTATTTCATCATATGTAATACCATTGTACCTTTATACACATAAGAAAATGTGCTGCAGCATTTGCATGATGTAAAAGACGCAAGCAATTGTAATTTTACACCACTGAGAGGACCTAGTTAGTAAACCATGAATCATCCAAAGGGCTTTCAAGGTTAGCTAGTTTTCTAGTTTAACTCTCCGGACTATATTCATCATAAAATATTAATAAATATATTTGCTATTTTAATCGACATACAGATAGTAATTGCTTAAGTTGTTCTTCCCAGGAAATAAGCATTTGAGAGTGATTTGTTAAAGTAGACACGGTCAATCAGGTTTTAAGTTTTTCAATGACAACAAGCTGGAAATCTTTTTAACAGCAGTGGGCCAAAGCAAAACATTTCACACTGGTGCTAGCGACTTGCAAATTTGCAGGTTGTATTTTACAATCTATGGTAACAAGACCTTGTCATCAGATAAACTAATGTGTTCAACCGTCAATGTGAAAATCTGAATTGGAAAGGTACAAGATGCCCACCAGTTATTTTGTTCCTTTAAATAAGTCATTGATTACTACACGACTAACAGAAAGTACAGTTGAAGCTTATGTTTATGCGGCATTTATAGTTTAGCAAGTTCCTTTTACAGGCAGCCACTGTGTCACGTCCTTTTGGGTAACGGAAATTCATCCTTACGGAGTTTACAATTCATTACCCAAAAGTCTAAGATTGGAAATTCAATTTGCTCTCATCAACTTTATGTGAAAAAAGGCAAATAAATAAACACAATTTTAGTTTCAACTTGCGTGCAGATGAATAGCTTCATATTACAGAGAATTGCAGTGTTTTCTAAGAATACAGGAAAAACCTTTCCCCATAAAACTGGGGTCACCTGTATCTCTAAATAAAATATATATCTTCAGTAGTACTGATAGCATTCAATAACACTGTCTCCTTTATAGACAGATCAAAATCCTTCGGACGGGTAGCTGCCTTTGTATATCAGTTAATGACATAGATTATGTGGTAATTAAAGTTACACTGGCTGGTCTTCTTCCAATCAAATTTGGACCAGTGTGTTTTAATGCAAGTGTAATAAATATCAAGAATTAACAATAATAAAAGAGAAAGGAATCCTAGAACTTTTGTGTCATTATCTGAAAGGAACGGTAGTTTCAATCAATCAATTTGGGCTAAGAGTTTAAGTTCAGTAAAAAGCATGATCTTACTTTAATTAATCATTATAAAATACATTTTTAAGCAAATATATTCATCTTGTATGAACTAAAATATAACAATTTTCAATCCTCTCTACCCTCTTCATCATTTTTACCTCTTTCATTCTACTGGGGAAACCCTGAGTGAAGTATTTCTTATTAAGGAGATTACCATGAAAATGGTTGAAACTAAAATCCCATTGTTTTGAAAAAGCCCTGACCTTAAAACTCCCTCTTTCAGACTGTTGATTCACCACTGAGTGTTGAAATCTTTGGAAGTCATATCTATGTCGATGAAAGTAAACTATTATTTATTCTGCTGACCGTGAAAGCCCTATATTCTTAAATGATCTTAGCTTAGAAGGAAATTGTAAATGAATGAAAGAAAAACACTGCTTCTCAACCTTGTGGTGCCTTTTTTCTAGGTGCTTATGGTACTCCTATCAAGGCAGCCACACAGCAAACAACAATGCCAGTACCTTTACATTTATGTGCCAGTGCAGTAAAATACAAAATAATCACTGTATTATATATATTATATGTATGTATATATATATTATATATAAATATATATAATATATTATATATAGTATAATGTATATAATATATACAACTTGTGAGGTTCTCATTCAGCTGCATGGAGAAATTATCTCCTGTAGTAACAAAATTGTTTCAAAAGATAAGGTTCTTAACAGGAAATAGTTACTGTGTTAATGGGAGCAACATCAATAATCAAAGGTGCTAACATCGAACCTCAGTTTTATAGTGTGGTTTTTAAGAAAACAAAAAATAAACCGAATACTTCCTGTGAAGCCTTACTGTAGAATGATATAGCTGTTTATCCAAAAACAACACAAAGAAACTGTAAATAATGTACCGAAGAAAAACTTTGCTATCTCCTATAATGTAATGTATATGTTCAAATGTATGTTTGGTTAGTGAACTACTCTTACCTCAAGACAGTTGAGAAATTTGTAGTTATTTTGTTTCCTTTTTCAAGTTGCAGCAATCCATTTGAAGCTGAACTTTGCCCAGGTGCTTTTCCCCTTCTTTCTGAGCAAGAGATGTGTCTGTGAGTTCAATTCATAGACTTAAAATGATAACAAATTTATTTAAAAGATGTGCATGAAGTAATTAAGAAAGGATATTTATAAGGCTATAAATGTTAGGAGTTTGTGAGCATGTGTGTACTGTACATACATTTCCTGTGTGAGACATACAGTTAAAATTAATCAAAGAAAAAATAAACAGAAATGATTTTCAAAGGATTTTTTTTTCTGGCAGTGCTCTTTTCACCTTGATACGAAGCACAGATCCCAACTATGCAAACTTCCAGCTACTCCAATTTCCAAATTCAGAATAGTTTTTCCCATTCTCAAGCAGTTTTTCTTACAATACTTCGTATCAACAAGGTGAAAACACTTCTTTAAATACATAGTTACGGTGAACTAATGTGATCTTGAAAAATAAAATGGCATCTTCTAACAATACCAGATTTCTTTCCAAATTAATATTGCTTCAGTTTTATCTTACTGTAGTAGTATCTACCTCATTATAATTTCTCTGATTTCCTGTGGATTTAGCATTTACTTTATATTTCTAAATTTGTTCAATGGTAGATAGTAGGCAAATAAAATTGCTTTTTGTTTAATAATCACTGATCACAGCCTTGACTAGTCCCTGCTATAATTATAATCAATTATATGAATATTACAGCTCTGTATAGAAAAGGTGACCAGAACTATTAGTATTAGAAACAAGAAATTATTTTCCTGCTTTAAATAACTGCAATTTTGCATCAGTTTTCTAGTGTGTGCTAGGAAAAGACAAATGGCGCCAAGTAACTGCACCAGTTATTCATGTTTTGATGGGCTGTTTAGTGTAGGCAGCTCCAATCACCTAGATACTTGCTATATAGAAAAAAAATCCTGTAGCCTATACCACATTTTCTTCTGTGGCGTCCTTTACATTATATATGCTGAAACCGTTTTGCCTACTTTATTTTTTCTTGAAGCACATTGTCCAGTATGTTCTATAAGAAATTACATTACTAACAGTACATTATAGTGTTAAATAATTTTGAAATGTCTTTTGGAATGTCATATTTCATGTCCTTAAACTCAACAATCCAATCAGTATATACAGTAATATATAACTATAATAGCGTATAGAGTAAAATCCAAAACAAAGTTAAGCAATGTTAGTGTTTTTCACAAAGAACTTGTATTGGGATGTGGTATCAATAAATTAAGTAAGTGATCTCTATTACTGTGGACAAATGAAGTTTTTTTGTCAGTTCTTCTTGTGTATTACATTAACTGTCTGCAGAAGGTAGAATTGTGAATCAGGTAGTAGATTGTAGATGGAACCTGGAATCAAAAAGATATCTGAAAAAGTTGTGAATACTTGAAAATAAACTTCCAAGTATTTCATTTAATTGAAGCAATATCACTCCCTTGTGCACTACCTACAGGATTAAATTAATAGTAGAAATTTTTAATTTTTGTAATGTTTAATGAGATGATTAATTTAATACGCTCCCTTTTAGTACAAGGAACAATGCTGATAAAATATACACTTTTCTATCATTGCTTTATTATAACTGATACATGACAAATAACTTTAATGCTAAACATCATAAAAGTAAAATACATTTTTATACTAGGTCATTTTCTAATTGAGATAACAAACTTGAACTGCTAAGGTTTAATCTCTTTCAGGTGCTTACGTCTGAGATTGGCATCTTTACAACTGAGTTGGCTTCTTATTTTAATGAATTCCTGTTGTGCTCAAAATTAACTTTACTGATCATTCCTTGAAGAAATTTTAGTTAAGGAGCATTTGTCTGTATGTTTTCAACAATAGGGTGAGAACTATTATAACCAAAATAACACAAACTTCAGTCTGCTACAATCCAATCATGATACATATGCAAATAATATAGATCACTGTATATCAAAATAGAAATGCTGGGAAACCTAGTTATTATGAATTAAGCGAAACGTAAACTATTCACTTTTTGGGTAAATTGGGCATCAATGGTAAGGACAACATTTATTGTCAGTTCCTAATTGTTCTTCAGCTGACTGGCTTGCTCTGTTTAAAAGCCAACTAGACTGATGGATTTGTAGTCACTTATCGGCCAGACTGCTTAAAGTTTGTAGATTTTCTTTCCTGTAGGGATTAATGAACCAGTGGGTTTTTGCAACAATCCGGTAGTTTTTTTGTCATTTTTTTAAAGATTCCATATTATTAACTATATTTAAATTCCACCATTGTATCCCTGGTGGGATTTGAGCTCAAATCTCAGAATTATCAGTTTGGTGATTTAACCATTGCACCACCAGCACGTGACTGCTTATATATCTCTGTGTTTAAAATAATTTAGAAAAATGGCCAAATATAGATAATCATTAAAGTATATTCAAAATCCAACCCCTTTTTAATTGTTATTGTTTTTGGAATAATGAGCAACAGAATATATAATTCAGGCCTGGAAATCAAGGCTTAACTTCACTTTATTTACTGAGTCCCTCAACTTACGTGGATTCTTGTTCAGCTGCAGAGAAACAGAAATCTTTGACAAGGCAGATGAGCATGTTATGACCTTTTATATAATACCTTTACAGCTGTCTGAAAATTAATCTGAGAAATTCATAAAATTCCCAATGTTTTCTTGATAATGTAAAGAAATTCCTGACATTTAATATTGTAACATAGAAAACAGACATTTGGCTCATCGACTCTCAGAGCGATTCCTTCCCCCACTTCTTTTCCTTACCAATTACCTTGTGTGGAAATTTATTTAACTTTCAATTGATTATTCATAAGCTTTCAAAAGAAGTAAATAAAACTTTAAAACTACTTTCCAAAACAATCATTTGAAAGGACAATTTAACTAATAATGATGATGTTTTTAATGCTCACTGCAGTTTGCACTTCACTCTTATTAAAATAACGAATATCATAGACTATGATTTGGTCACATCCTGCTTGCATATTAATACAGATCAATGAGACCTAGTTGACAAACAGAGCTCCACGATATGATAGTACTTTACCTGATCTTGCTTCCAACGTATTCTAAAAAGGAGACTTATACAATTATATGTGTTTGTTTTTTTCATGACTTCAAATCATTTGACAGCTAATGAATTGTAATGGCTGTTGTTGAGAGCAAATCAGCCAATTTCTGCCCATCAAAATCTCAGTGATATAAAAATGTCCTGATCATTTGTTTTGTCATGTCACTGGAGAAAGCAAATTTTGGATTAGTACGGAAGTAACTCCCTTCTCTCCAAAGTAATGTCATACAAGAAAAAGCAGACCAGGTTTTGACAAAAGACCATAAGGTAGAGGAACAGAAGGTGGCATAACAGATGTTATTGCATTCATAAAGTCACAAAGTCATCCAGACTCCTTGGCCCATTGACTCCTTGCAAACTGTCAAGCACTATTTACACTAACGGAGGGTGCTATAGTAGCATAACGTTTAGCGCAACGTTATTACAGCTCCGGGGTCGGAGTTCAGAGATCAACTCCAATGTCATCTGTTAGGAGTCTCCTCGTCCTTCCCATGGAATGGTTGGGTTTTCTCTAGGTCCACAGGTTTCCTCTCACAGTCCAAAGACACAGTTCAATTAGCAGGCTAATTGATCATTCCTGTAATTAGGCTAGAGATAAATCGGGCTCTTGTTGGTCAGTGTGGCTCAACGGGCTGGAAAGGCCGAGCCTGCACTGTGTCTCTAAATAAAATAAAATAATCCTAATCTCATTTTATTTTCCCCATATTCTTCTCAACACTTCTCAGACTCCACAATTCAGTTACACATTAGGATAATTATACAAGCAACAATTAATTTACCAGCATAGACATTTTTTGGATTCCTTCAACATCGTTCTGAATTGTTGGTTTTGATGTTGTTTTTTATTTCATTCTGCAAACCAAATGTCACTAAACAGACCCTGTTTAAATAACAATTTGAATAGGGACCAGCTGTGGAGTTCATTGAATCCAGCAGTATGATGCTCTATTAAATGTTTTAGTTTGCTAAAATTATCTATAATCATATCAATTAATGTCATTAGAAATTGTGAAGATATTCTCAGCTCATTCTGCCCTTTCTTTTCCAAAAGGAAGAAAGATTATGATAAAGATTTATCACAAAGAAAAGATGAGAAGTATTTTTTAGCTCTTTGATTCTCGTTGAACGATGCTCTTGCATGTAAGCCACAAAATGAATGGATTTTCCTAAGAAAGCTTGAATCACTTTGACCTAGCCACTGGTGCTGCTGACTCCACAAGCAAAGTTGGACACCCAAAGGATTCTCTTTTGATTTATAACATTTTCATACCTGAAAAGTGAATTAAATTTAAATTACATTTTTCACAAGTGTGATTAAGGCGATCATAGAAATGCATATGAACAAAATACTCAAAGATACTTTTTTGTCCAGCTAATTTGCGACTCATCTTTCTAATTACATTTACCTGGACTGCCTACTGTGCATAACATGAAAATATTATTCCTTCAGTCATGTGCAGTTCACCAGGGTATTTAAAACAGTGAAGGGCTTTGTAGCCATGTCTTCTGGGCTGGAGTGTTCATAAATCTATTGAACTTCCCATATGATCCAGAAACATTTACCCTATTTTTACTGTCTTCTGAAATGGTTGCAGTTTAAATCAGAATCTAACCGAAGCGTACTCTGCAAACCAGCAGTAACCAACTTACTGAAATCAGTTGTGAAGTCAACTACATTAGCAGCATCACAAAAAAAAACAACAGAGCTAAATTAGAGTTCAATCTGCATGTCTATATTTAGACTTCGATGAAGATAAAGATATGCTATCGATGCTAGGAAGGAGCTCATTCGAGATAATAAATTGCAAATGTTTCATTGAGATTGCTAGGTCACATGCACAGAGATATGTACATCCTCCAAAGTAGCTTCTACTTACTCGAAGTTATGCAGTTCCACGATAGTGAGGATGATGAGTTGGACTTACTCAGGTACAACCAGTTATCAGGCAAATGCTGTACGCGTATTTTAACGTGTGAGAAAATATCCACAGAGCTATCCCTGGATATACTTTTCTTTAGGTTAAAGTGCTATTTTAACAAGGGCTAGTGCTTCAAAACTGTTAATTGTTGCTGTTTTACTCCTGATAACTACTCCAAATGGTATGGGCTAGTTTTTAAAAGATGCCAACCACCTGCAATTATTTGAACTTCCTTAAGGAATTGTTCAATTTTCTAAGTCTGCTGTTTTAATAAAATAGTCTAGGATATACTCAAATTGCAAAAGGGAAATGTGTTTGTAATGACAACTGCAAAAGGACTCGATAGTTTCCTAATCACAAATAAAACAGAATATATGCTTTGTCATATCCATTTCCCTTTTAATAGCTTTCATATTTAAAATGTGCCTGCAAAGAGGTTAATGTTCTATTATTTATAAATCGTGAAAATTTAGAGTGGAATTTAGAATGGAAATTGCAAACTTAAAAGAGCATTTTTGTTTCCAATAATTCAAAGAAAAATATATACTGATGATACATATACCAATTTGTAGCCCTAATTATCTGCAATTTCAGAATACTAACCTGTGAGTAAAAATAAATGTGAAAGTATGCATAAAACCAAACTGGTTGTAACAAAAACCTTTTAATTGACTTACTTAAAAGCTTTTGATTTATTGATAATAGCACAATGAAGATGGAATGATACCATTCCTAGTTTCTATTAGAAGCACTGTGCATCATCTGGCAATACTAATTAGTGCATCTGTTCTTTCCAACTAAACAGGAGTTATAGAGAAAAAAGGGAAGCAGTGTATCCTAATTATTTGAACATTAATATCAAACGTTATCTGAAATTGCATTCAATGTGTTAAGTATATTAACGCAGCTGTATCCAAGGGTAGGTGATTTGGTTATCTGGATTTTCTGTTTATTGTTTGTTGATTATTCTGGTAGAAACTAATCGTCATTAAAAAGTACACTATCTATTTTTAATTTATTGTAAGCTGTCCCATAATTTAATAAACTCTTAGTAAGATTTAAAGAAGGTTCTAGATCAATGATTTAAAGTAGTGGCGCACAATGGAATAATACAAAGCTTTAATTAAATGGGATATTTGACTAATATGTGATTTTTTTATCTTCTTTCTTTGTATTTAGAAATTACTATATTAATTAACAAGATGTTTGTAAAAAGTAATTGTAATGTATCATTTTATAAATGTAAAACAATGCATTTGTTCTTCAAACCTTTATTGTGCTGAATTTCTCAATAATTGGTGCATATGTTAGAAATATTCTGTATAACATTTACAAAAGCAGACGGATTATGTGAAACTTTCCTTCAATCTAATACGATGGTAACTGCATAATAATGGTTAAAATGTAAAGCCTGTCTATTGACTGTAAAGTTACTTTTCAATAATCTTCAAAGAAAATATTTATATGGTGTACAGTAATTTGACCCCAATATCTACAGCTTTGGAAACAGTGGGAACAGACCCTGTTTAAATAAATGAATAATACATTTGAAAGGATTTTATATTCACAATAACCATGAGCATTGTTTCAAGTATTGTCAGTCTGGGCAATACTCATGTTTAATAATAATATGTAAAACAAACTGAGACAACATTGGGTTATGTGTATGAATGTTGACCATGAAGTTCAAAAGTAATCTATTAAATTGGGCTACTAATATAAAAGAATTAACATGGCTTTTATTTTGACTGCAAGCTCCATTTAATCCATTTAATTATTTCTCTTAAGGTTAATTGAAAATATTAATATTGTAGAAAAATGAATTCATATTTCAGTCTTGTTATAAAAATTATATCTGCTTTTCAAAATCCTACCAAAATTAACCTGATTTACAAATTTATGACTGGCATCCACTTTGGCAATGGTTTTATCTCAGCTTCAAACAGTGGCATGCAGCTCTGATTCAGTTTGGTTTGGTAATAGTTTCAGGAAGACATCTGGAGCAAACCAACTATAAGGTTGTCAGTTAATGAATATGAACCAAACTTATACCAATCTCAGGATTTACTGAGATCAAATTGAAAACTTTAAACTTAAAACACAAAAAGGAAATCCTTTTAGAAAATATTCCAGAGTTTACTGACTGTCATGTTATACAATTTGTTCTCTCCAAATCTTGCGATGTGGGAAAAGTAAATCTAAATAAAATGTCCAAATACTTAAAAGTACTAATAGTGTTTTGTACTGTGCTGATTGGTATTGCCCAGGGTGATATTAGTGCACAATGCATCATGATGAATAGGATCCATGTTAACAACTTGCCCTCAAAAGTCAGAAATGTTAATAGGAATCAGACAGCATGATGTTAATGCTTCTATATTTTGAGAATATGCCTTATATGTGCTGTGTCATTGTCCAGTCCTTTATTAGCTTTTTAAAGGCCACTAAGCAATGTGGATGTATATTGTTTTGAGCAAGTTGATCCTTATTGTACTGTATTTTGTATAATTTCATGTAAACTTAAGTTGATAGTAAATACTTTTCCTATTCTTTGAGAAAGAAGTGTTTTCTATAATATATGTAATGTTGTGTTGTCCAGATTCTATATACAAAAAACAAAAAATATATGTATATGATGTATCTGATATTTGACAGCTGTTGGCTGTTACTTTAACCAGTATAATTATGAAGAATTGCATAATGTCAGTGTTTAAAAGTTTAAAACTAGTTAAGATGTTTGTGTAATCTTGCATGGTCAGATGTACTTAGTGAAATGTTGAGAAATGTTGTTGAGGTCTTCAGTGCACAGGACGGTTTCATTTTGACTATAATGGTGATTGGTTGTTGATCAGAAAATAACTCTTTTATCGTTTAATTGCATCTTGTTTCCAACTAGGATTTTTCTTAAGTTCACTGTACTTTAATACTGTTCCTTAAAACCAGGTTGTGGAAATTAAAGCGGTCTTTGGCAAATTATTGTCCAAGAACCACAGTATTTTTTTCTGTTGTGTTCAATAGCAACATTTTTTAATGACTGGTAAACTGAGTTAAACCAAATTTTAAAAAGGTCTTTTATTTAATTGAAATGTAAAGGTACCACACTGTATAAAGCAAAAAGGAGACACGTGTATAATACACAGAGAAGTTATTGAATTAGAATTAATTCCTTGATTTCACAAGTTCATTTACGGTAATGACTCCACATTACACACATTTTCCAAAATACTGTTTACAATTAACACAGGTGCCCAAGGATAAATTTCCACACTATCCTATAGGATATTTTGACTAAAAAAAACATCACTGGATTACCCCTAGGAAGATGGTGAATTATTTAAAGATAATTCTAATCAAGCATACAAGGGTCATCTTGGAATAGAGATCATTGTAGTCATTCAGCAGACCATGCAGATCTGTAAAGAGTTTCGTTTTGGAGAAATGGTTTGCTAAAGTAAGAATTGCATTTTAAAATGGCCTTCTTTAAAAAAGTTTTGATAAATTGCTGTCTATTTCTTTTGCATGGCATCACATTTCTATAGTATAATTTTACAAAATGAGGTAATAATTAATATAATGTTATAAAATTATGTAGTGTGATAATACTCTTCATGTATCGTGTTCTGACATCACAAGCTTTTTTATTTGAGGGGTGTTTTACTAATCATTTGATCACTCCATATCCTGTATCCTAGTCTTCTAAACCTTAAAATTACTGTTGCCAATATTAGTGGATAAACACTTAACATGTTCCGATTCCATTTTTCTTACATTATTCCACTGGAGATGTTAACTTATTTAAAATAAACTGTTAATGATGTGCTACAAATAGTGGGCAGAAGAGTATTATTTGAATGTGTTCAGTATTTGTCCCCTAATATCATTAGAAACAATTTCTTATCCATATTACAACTTTTTGGACTCCGTGTTCACCTGTTGTTCTTAGAACACAATAATCAGTGGATAACATTGTTCTGAAGCAATTCTAAGATCAATATTTAACACTGCCCAATCAATGTGCTCCAAACTGATTGGGCCTCATCATCAAAACTAGCCAAAAGATTAATATTTAACTTGCCTTGTACAGCCAGGTGTATAGATTGGAATTGGCTGTAGGGAAAGGTGGAGGTATGAGCTACTGCAGTTCCAGTAGAGAAGTACCTCTGCTCCTACTGGTCTTATATAAACAGTTTAAAATTAAATTAAATTTGCAGTCTTTTGGTAACCGCAATAAATAGGATCTAATGTCTGTGCTGCCAACCAAAAAAAACCCCTCAAATTTAGCAGTGGTATGAGTACATGTAATTAAGTATGCCAATATACAAGTTTATATTTTTAATAACCAGAATTGAGAATGCCATCATCTAAATTCCCAGTCACCCCTAGTGCAACCTGTATTCTGATCAAGCCAAAGTATCAGTCTAAACAAATAAGTAGGCAAGTGACCTTTCAGATTTGGTTTAATTCAATATTTTTAACCTGTTTTTTTTAATTATTCACCTTAAAAATGTTCTTCTTTGTGTGTAAAGTTACTGCAGCCATAACAAAAAGTCTTTTGACCTTCACCAACACTTTCAATCTCTGTGGCTGTCTTCCCTTGGACATTAATGAATGTATGTATCCTAAGTGCAGAACATGGCTTGCTTATTTAGACTGATTGGAAATTGCAGTTTTAAAAATATATTTATTTAACAAATTCAAATTCTACTGTTTTCACCACTATTTACATGGTTTTGGGGAACGTAGTGTGTCAAGACATCACGCCAAAACAATTTTTTTTGTTGTATTTGTTAATGTTCTGTTTTCACAGAGCACATTTAAAACAAAAAGTGAAATGCCATTTAAAATGTTTTATTGTAACATGAACAGATAAAATCATCGGGACAAAAGGTTTATACATGAATCAGAAAATATTTATTTCAAATTTTGTACCTTTCCATTTTAATACATTATATGATGTATTGATTGAAATGAAAAATATATATAAACAGTTTTCATTTTATATCAACTTGTTCTTGTGCCTTTTCCTATACAAATATAACAACCTTGGAACTTCAATGCTTTAACAAGTGCGCTGATTATGGAAACATGTGGCTAGCAAGAGGTTATTTACATCCTTTGTTGCTGCTTGACCTTTTGATTGAGCAACGTGACTACTATATAGAGCAGTACAGCTCAGTACAGGCCCTCCAGCTTTGATTGAATGTCCCATACCCAATCTTCTAAATTCAATGGAATAAAACCTCTGTTTATGTAATCTCTATTTGTGACCTGCCCTTTGGAATATGCATATCATTCCATCAAACATGTTCTGTATTCACTTCAAGGCCAATATGCATCTCTCCTCAGAGGTGGCATCGACAATGGCTCCTGGGATACATGGTTTGATCTCAGCAGAGATCAGGAGGCTGCTGCACAAATTCTATCCCCACAGGTTAAAGTCCTTGAGATATACTGGATCCATGATTCCAATGACTAATTTAATTGCCCATCAGTGACATTTTAATGATCCTCCCGGAACACAGAAGTTACAGTTCTATCTTTTCTAGCCCCACATTTGCTCATGTGGGAATCCATGTGTACAATTTTACCCTTTGACTTTATCTTATATTTGGCTGTTTCTTGAAATGAATTACCAGCAATTCTGCACCAAACTATCTGCATATTTTGTGGCAGAATCACCAAGTACAGGACACTTCTGTTAACATCTAAGTCCCATATTTAGATAGATAGATAGACATACTTTATTGATCCCGAGGGAAATTGGGTTTCGTTGCAGTTGCACCAACCAAGAATAGAGTATAAATATAGCAAAATAAAACCATAAATAATCAAATAATAAAATGTAAATTATGCCAGATGTAAATAAGTCCAGGACCAGCCTATTGGCTCAGGGTGTCTGACCTTCCAAGGGAGGAGTTGTAAAGTTTGATAGCCACGGGCAGGAATGACTTCCTATGATGCTTTGTGTTGCATCTCGGTGAAATGAGTCTCTGGCTGAATATACTCCTGTGCCCACCCAGTAAATTATGTAGTGGATGGGAGACATTGTCCAAGATGGCATGCAACTTGGACAGCATCCTCTTTTCAGACACCACCATCAGAGAGTCCAGTTCCATCCCCACAACATCACTGGCCTTACGAATGAGTTTGTTGATTCTGTTGGTGTCTGCCACCCTCAGCCTGCTGCCCCAGCACACAACAGCAAACATGATTGCACTGGCCACCACAGACTCGTAGTGCCACTTCATGCCTGTCATTTTCCAATTGTGCTCTGACATCAAACTGCTAGTGCAGTTCTGTTGCAGAGGGCAGTCTTCCCGTGTAACCTGTGCCGAACCAACAATTATTCATTATATGTTTTAAGAGTTGCATCTTAATGTTTCACTTCTTTGTCACTTCAGAGGGCTCATAAGCCCCGTGTTTCTAGCAAATTTGACAATCAACTCAGCCAGGGTCATGGTTTAGTGGAATGCCAAAGATATTTACATGAGTGGGGCTTCTTCTGGACCAGCCTCCAAACCTCACTCCCCACCACTCAGACCCACAACCACAAACTGAAAAACAAACATTTGGCAACATAATGTGGCCAAGGCCTGGCTGAGGACTGCAAGTGTCATGATTACATCTGCAGAATGAAAGGTATGTATATCCAATGTACATCTATATTGAGTATGGCTGGCTCACGGCGGCATGAGCTTCTGACTTACTTTGCAACCAAATATTTGTTAATAAAGTTTAAAAAAGCCACAAGTTGCATGAGCTCTAACTTTAGCTAACAGATTTTGATAAGGTTTTTCATTGAAAGCCTCATAGAAATTAATTACTTTAGTCACATCTTCAAAATACACAAAAACAGATTAGGAAACCATCCAATCTTTACAAATCCATATTAATTCTGCTACATCAAGTGTTTAACACACTTAGTCACACTGTTCAAACTCTTGCAATTTGTCAGCAGTTATAAGGCTAACTAGTTCTTCTACACCTGATTTATCCCTCTTACCTTCTTCATAGCAAACTGACACATACTGCTTTCCAATCCAAAGATATCCAAAACAAGAGACCCCTGAAAAATTACAAAATGACAACCATGATAGTCTCAGTTTTTTGTTGCTGATATTTTATATACACTAAGGTTGTTCAGTCTTTGTCCCTGATACAATATTACTTCCCTTGGAATATTTAGAAAATTAGTTGCTTCCTAAGTAATAATCAAGTACTTAGATATTGTCCCTTCATCACTCTGCTTTTGCATTCAAGTATCAGTTTATATACAGGAGGGTGTGGTGTGGTGAAACACAAGGGTGCGTTCGATTCATACTGTTATTTTGTCATTATCTGGAATAGAAACTGCACAAAAACTTAATTTACATTATAGATGTCTGCTATGTTCTAGCTTTATCCATTCCAAAACACAATCTATATTCACCCTCCCTCCTCGTCACCACTCCAAGCCCACTACCAACATCGAGAGTGCCAATTTACCATAGGGATTGAAACATCAAGTCCGAGTAGCTCTATTATCTACTAATTGAGTATTAATGGTATGAAAAGTCAACTTCCATCTTTGAAAGGGCATCAGTGTAACTTTCCCAATAAACCGGTTAGGAAGTTCTGAATTCACTTAGTCTTCTGTTGGAAACGACCTAACATATGAGTCAGCAACTGGATTCATAGTTTTACCTTTGGAACAACAATGACCATGTCGATTGTAATGGCCCTGACAGGCACAACAGGTTATTGACCTGTGATGAGGAATCAACATTAAAATTGGCTTTACTAACTTATGTTTTGCAAGCATGTTTTTTTCACGATTGATGTAACTACCCTAAGCCTGGAAATGTTAAGAATGTTGTCACAATGAACACACTTTTATGGTGTGCAAAACAGTAAACATAGATTTAACAGCCCAAAATGGTATTCTTCAGGCACAATGGGCCAGTAACTCTGGCAATAATAAATACAAACACAATTAGCTATTATACCTTCTATCAGACTTCCTTAAATGATACGCAAGAAGCAATATTGAGAATACTGTATCAGAGAATGAAGCACCAAATTCGAAGTTACATCAGGCAAATTTGTCCGGTAAACAAGAAAGGTAGCCAGACATAGACAGAGCAAGCATTTCCATAAACACACACGAAATGCTGGAGGAACTCAGCAGGCCAGGCTGCATCTATGGAAAAAAGCACAGTCGATGTTTTGGGCTGAAACCCTTCGTTTTCACAAAAACTTGCTTTTCCTCAATGGTCACATACAAGCAAAAAATCAGTGTAAAGTGGAGGTTTATCTAACAATGCCATTCTCAATCAAGCAAATTCAAGCACCTGTAGCCAATGATCAAAATTTCAAAGGTTTCAAAGATACAATTAATGTCAGAGAAATGTATACAAAAAGTACTATGGAGAAAAGTAAAAGTGGCAGGCCGACAAATCCAGGGCAAGCATTAAAGAGAGCCACTTTTCAGCATAATTGTATAAGGGCTAAGAGAGTTGTAAAAGAGCGCCTGAAGGCTTTGTGTGTCAATGCAAGGAGCATTCGTAATAAGGTGGATGAATTGAAAGTGCAGATTGTTATTAATGATTATGATATAGTTGGGATCACAGAGACATGGCTCCAGGGTGACCAGGGATGGGAGCTCAACATTCAGGGATATTCAATATTCAGGAGGGATAGACATGAAGGAAGGGGAGGTGGGGTGGCGTTGCTGGTTAAAGAAGAGATTAACGCAATAGAAAGGAAGGACATAAGCCGGGAAGATGTGGAATCGATATGGGTAGAGCTGCGTAACACTAAGGGGCAGAAAACGCTGGTGGGAGTTGTGTACAGGCCACCTAACAGTAGTAGTGAGGTCGGAGATGGTATTAAACAGGAAATTAGAAATGTGTGCAATAAAGGAACAGCAGTTATAATGGGTGACTTCAATCTACATGTAGATTGGGTGAACCAAATTGGTAAAGGTGCTGAGGAAGAGGATTTCTTGGAATGTATGCGGGATGGTTTTTTGAACCAACATGTCGAGGAACCGACTAGAGAGCAGGCTATTCTGGACTGGGTTTTGAGCAATGAGGAAGGGTTAATTAGCAATCATGTCGTGAGAGGCCCCTTGGGTAAGGGTGACCATAATATGGTGGAATTCTTCATTAAGATGGAGACTGACATAGTTAATTCAGAAACAAAGGTTCTGAACTTAAAGAGGGGTAACTTTGAAGGTATGAGATGTGAATTAGCTAAGATAGACTGGCAAATGACACTTAAAGGATTGACGGTGGATATGCAATGGCAAGCATTTAAAGGTTGCATGGATGAACTGCAACAAATGTTCATCCCAGTTTGGCAAAAGAATAAATCAAGGAAGGTAGTGCACCCGTGGCTGACAAGAGAAATTAGGGATAGTATCAATTCCAAAGAAGCAGCATACAAATTAGCCAGAGAAAGTGGCTCACCTGAGGACTGGGAGAAATTCAGAGTTCAGCAGAGGAGGACAAAGGGCTTAATTAGGAAGGGGAAAAAAGATTATGAGAGAAAACTGGCAGGCAACATAAAAACGGACTGTAAAAGCTTTTATAGATATGTAAAAAGGAAAAGACTGGTAAAGACAAATGTAGGTCCCCTGCAGACAGAAACAGGTGAATTGATTATGGGGAGCAAGGACATGGCAGACCAATTGAATAATTACTTTGGTTCTGTCTTCACTAAGGAGGACATAAATAATCTTCCAGAAATAGTAGGGGACAGAGGGTCCAGTGAGATGGAGGAACTGAGCGAAATACATGTTAGTAGGGAAGTGGTGTTAGGTAAATTGAAGGGATTGAAGGCAGATAAATCCCCAGGGCCAGATGGTCTGCATCCCAGGGTGCTTAAGGAAGTAGCCCAAGAAATAGTGGATGCAATAGTGATAATTTTTCAAAACTCGTTAGATTCTGGACTAGTTCCTGAGGATTGGAGGGTGGCTAATGTAACTCCACTTTTTAAAAAAGGAGGGAGAGAGAAACCGGGGAATTATAGACCGGTTAGCCTAACGTTGGTGGTGGGGAAACTGCTGGAGTTAGTTATCAAGGATGTGATAACAGCACATTTGGAAAGTGGTGAAATGATCGGACAAAGTCAGCATGGATTTGTGAAAGGAAAATCATGTCTGACGAATCTCATAGAATTTTTTGAGGATGTAACTAGTAGAGTGGATAGGGGAGAACCAGTGGATGTGGTATATTTGGATTTTCAGAAGGCTTTTGACAAGGTCCCACACAGGAGATTAGTGTGCAAACTTAAAGCACACGGTATTGGGGGTAAGGTATTGGTGTGGGTGGAGAGTTGGTTAACAGACAGGAAGCAAAGAGTGGGAATAAACGGGACCTTTTCAGAATGGCAGGCGGTGACTAGTGGGGTACCGCAAGGCTCAGTGCTGGGACCCCAGTTGTTTACAATATATATTAATGACTTGGATGAGGGAATTAAATGCAGCATCTCCAAGTTTGCGGATGACACGAAGCTGGATGGCAGTGTTAGCTGTGAGGAGGATGCTAAGAGGATGCAAAGTGACTTGGATAGGTTGGGTGAGTGGGCAAATTCATGGCAGATGCAATTTAATGTGGATTAATGTGAAGTTATCCACTTTGGTGGCAAAAATAGGAAAACAGATTATTATCTGAATGGTGGCCGATTAGGAAAAGGGGAGGTGCAACGTGACCTGGGTGTCATTATACACCAGTCATTGAAAGTGGGCATGCAGGTACAGCAGGCGGTGAAAAAGGCGAATGGTATGCTGGCATTTATAGCGAGAAGATTTGAGTACAGGAGCAGGGAGGTACTACTGCAGTTGTACAAGGCCTTGGTGAGACCGCACCTGGAGTATTGTGTGCAGTTTTGGTCCCCTAATCTGAGGAAAGACATCCTTGCCATAGAGGGAGTACAGAGAAGGTTCACCAGATTGATTCCTGGGATGGCAGGACTTTCATATGAAGAAAGAATGGATGAACTGGGCTTGTACTCGTTGGAATTTAGAAGATTGAGTGGGGATCTGATTGAAACGTATAAGATCCTAAAGGGATTGGACAGGCTAGATGCAGGAAGATTGTTCCCGATGTTGGGGAAGTCCAGAACGAGGGGTCACAGTTTGAGGATAGAGGGGAAGCCTTTTAGGACCGAGTTCAGGAAAAACTTCTTCACACAGAGAGTGGTGAATCTGTGGAATTCTCTGCCACAGGAAACAGTTGAGGCCAGTTCATTGGCTATATTTAAGAGGGAGTTAGATATGGCCCTTGTGGCTACGGGGGTCAGGGGGTATGGAGGGAAGGCTGGGGCGGGGTTCTGAGTTGGATGATCAGCCATGATCATAATAAATGGCGGTGCAGGCTCGAAGGGCCGAATGGCCTACTCCTGCACCTATTTTCTATGTTTCTATGTTAATATACGAGGGGTGATTAATAAGTTCGTGGCTTAAGATAGAAGGAGTCACATTTATTTTTCAACATAGTCCCCTCCTACATTTACACACTTAGTCCAGCAGTCGTGGAGCATACGGATCTTGGACCTCCAGAAAGAGTCCACAGCAGGGGTGATGGATAAGTTCGTGGCCTAAGGTAGAAGGAGATGAGTTATTAACTTCAAACTTTCTGCATAATCACTCAAAGAGTTGAACTGCATGTGCGTGTAACGAGAGCTGTATAACTCATCTCCTTCTACCTTAGGCCACAAACATATCAATCACCCCTGCTGTGGGCACTTTCTGGAGGTCCAAGATCCGTATGCTCCACGACCGCTGGACTAAGTGTGTAAATGTAGGAGGGGACTATGTTGAAAAATAAATGTGCTAGGTTTTCTAAAACGGACTCCTTCTACTTTAGGCCACGAACTTATCAATCACCCCTCGTACATTCTGAAATGCTTTTTCTTCACAAAAATCCATGAAAACAGAGGAGTGCCCCCAAAGAATGAATGACAGTTAAATGTTAGAACCCCAAAGTCCTCCCCAGCTTCCCTCCCTCCTGCACCTAAGTGGCAGCAAGCAACAACCACTCCTCCCCGTAATGGCAAAAAAAAGCATCAGCATCCGCCTCCGAGCACTCAAGCGTGAGCAAAACAACAGCAAAGACACAGACTTGTAGTACTCCAAAGACCACTTGTTCACGCAGCATTCAACATACCACAGGCTCTCTCTCTCCCCAGGATAAGGGAGAAAGAGATGTCTCCATTTCACAGCGAGAGCGGAGACATAACAAACAACTCGCTGGTTTACGATGTTAAAAGTCCGTTGCGTCGTTTTTCCCCAGCTCTGTGCCCAAAGATCTCAGGTCTCTGGGCACACAGCCAGGGATCTTCCGTCTCCAATGACACACTGATCTCCTGCGGAGGCACCGACCTCCGATCCCCCTGTTATCAGAGCCATGAAATCTCCGTCCTCCGAAGGCGAGCTGAGCTCGTAGGCTGCGCCCTTGCCGTGCTGAATAATGGCCAGTCGTGAAACCCCAAGTGCGGGTCCCATTCCTGTAGTCAGAGTGTAACTCCAGATCAGGGTCTTCAAAAGAACCCTGAAAGGAAAAAAATAGAGATATGTAAAATAGAAATAGAGCTGTTTCCAAAGATGCAAGCAAAGGATTCGCCATCAGGCACCATTGATTCTCCTAAGCTCCTCCTCAAAGTGAACATCAGTGCTGAGCAGCAATGCGCAAATGTGGGAAAACTCAGCAGGTCAGGCAGTATCGGTGGAGGAGAGTTGACAGTTAACATCTCAAGCCAAAATCCTTTACCTGGACAGGGGGTGGAGCAAGTGCTGGCAGGCATTATACGGATGCAGGTGAGGAAGGTTGACAGGCTGACGGGGAGGGCAGAGTGGGAAGGTCAGAAGCTGGGAGGTGGAAGTGACACAGTTGACAATAATGTATTCTGATGGGATGGGAAGGTGGAGCAGGAAATGAGGGATTGGTGGGAGAAAGGAACCAGTGGGGGGAGTGTGTGGGTAATGGGCAGATCCAGCATCTGCAGTCTCTTGTGCCTCCCTTCATGTCCAGAAACTGGAATTTAGGCATTTTGGCACATTAAATAAATGTGGCATGTGGATTTAACACCTTGTCCAAAGTCACAAAATGTAGCGTACCTGCTTCAAGAAATTATTTTGCTGGCTCCCTTTAAAAGTGATAGAAGCTAACCCATTTGATTCACCTTCAGCAGGAGAGGGAAAGAGGATGTGAGAGAGTTATTGAAAAAAAACAGGCGTAATGGCTCCAATTTCTAGGCACAATTCTTTGCACTCTAGTAACTCCCAAAGTTATAAATGCTAATGCCCAGCTGATTCATTTTAGGAAACAGCCAAGAACTCAAGGCTAATCAGCAATTTGATTGCCGTTGTTTGCTGGTGGCTTGCAAGATCATTACCCCTTCCAAAGTTCTGCTGAAGACATTTGCGGCGTCTTCCAATTAGTCTCACATGAATGCAAAAGTCTGATGGGCTTCTTGACAAAGCTGGAAATTGAATCAACTTTGACATCTATGAAGCTAGCCAGTACTGGCAGGTAATTCGATCTGCAGGTTTCACCAGTTTCCCACAGATGTAAGGTGAGTCAGGCAATAAAAACACCTTTAATTCACCCAGAAATATTTATCAGCTGCAAATATTTCCATTCTCTCGACGTGTGACTGGAGTGCAGGTTACGAAAAATCGTCATGCAGATGTACACAAGAATCCCAGGGACTTGGCATGATGTCTTCCTCTGGTGCTATGTAAGCCTCGCCTATCTTGTGTACATACTGGAACAGGCTTGTTGACTGACTTTTTGAATACAAGAGATGAAAGAGACAAAAAAAATGAAAAGATGATTCCCGATCATGAAGAAGTTGTCTCTTATGTTCCTCTTAAACTTTTCACTTTGCACCCTTAACCCATGACCTTGAGTTGTAGTCCCACCGAAGCTTAGTAGAAAAAGCCTGCTTGTATTTACTCTATCTATACCCCTCGTAATTTTGTATACCCCTATCTCTATATAGAACTTCTTGTGTTGCAACTTCTCTGTCACCAGAAAAGACAGTGGTAATCTATTGAGTTTTCTACAGAAATGCTCTGGGTTCTAGAGCTTGTGAAGCTAGTCCAATAGACTGCTTCTTCTACGCCCCTGCAGAGACAGACTGAGCTAAAGAGTCACAGCACAGTATGTGGAGTATTGACCAAGGTAGGAGGGTAAGAGTAAGAATAATTCAATAAGAGACCACATTTCCACATTTTAGTCACAAGCCAGCCCTTGACAGCAATGAGTCAGTGAGGATTTCACCACGGATTGGTGGAGGAACACTGTGTATCATATTCACTTTGGCAGTGAAAGCTTGCTTTCATGCTTGATGCCCATGTAATTGGTAACTCATTCCCTGAAGGAAGATGACCATATTCCATTCATGCTTGCAATAACTTCTTCCCGTACAGCTGGGATACCTGTCAGTCCATCCAACAGCCGGACTGATCCTGTTTGTCAATAGTCCCACATTACAATATTTGTTTAAAGCTGAGCTGAGCCTGGGACTCATAGATTCATACAGCACAGAAACAGATGTATCAGCCACCCCTTTTACATTAATCCCATGTTTATGCTTTCTTAATTAACATCAGTTCTCCCCAGATTCTGTCACTTACTGACATACTGGGGGGGATTGACAGTGGCCGATCAATTTACCAATCCCTAGGTCTTCAGGAAATAAACCAGAGCACTTGGAGGAAACCCACGTGGCCACAGGAAGAGAGCACAAATTCCAGAGGCTTAGATCTCTGGCACTGTACACTGTGATGGATTGGCTTTATCAGCTATACCTATACTGCTGCGCTCTCTGATATTAACCCTCCACCACTATTCCTTCCTCTACTTTCAGTTCTAGATCAACTGTGACGTGCAAGTCACCAGAAGAAAATCAATGATTCCACTAGTCCCTCTGAAGTGTAGGTGTCTGATGTGGTGCATGGTCTGGATAATTCCTGTGACAGACCATCTTCACAGTGAATGACCTCGTTTGAGCAGCAGCATTATTTGTCATTATGTATTTATTCATTTTCAACAACTGGCTTCAACTCCTTGATTGAATGTGGCAATGCAGTGCAGCTGGATGATATTGAAATTTGTCACCAGGTAACTGTACGGCCATATCTCCACCATACTGACTTTGCATTCAGACATTTCAGTTATCTCTAAGATCCCTCCTCTGTAGAAGAACTGATATCTGGAACAACCACTTCTGTCTCGCTATTGACTAAAAGGAAAAGATATAACATTGCAAGAAGATTAGATTGAGGATGGACGATGATGAAGTTTAATAACAATAAGAGGTGAAACAACATCTTAAGGTAAGTTTGCATACGATGCTAAGTGGGAGAAAATTGGAATATAAAAACATGCCACTTTCTCACCTTCTCTCTAGTTATGGTAAGATTTCATCGTTTTACAAACAGAAGAAAGTTTGCAGATGCTGGAAGTCAATTTAGTGGTGAATCCAAGAAATTAACACAAGGCTCTTTCTAGTAACTTTTACCGATATCTACGGCCATTTTTATTTATATTACTGACAGGTCCCTTTCACATGTCAGCAGACAATAATATCTCTTGCAGGTCTTAACACCCCCTAGCATGATTTCCAGTGATGAATCACTAAAATGAGCAGCAGTCACTGGTCATCTGTGCAGCATAGTTTTCCTCCTGTGTTGTGTAGTGCCGCAGAATTGACTGGAAAAGAACGCTGGCAGGGATGATGGCAGAGCAGCAATGGCTGGAATTTCTGGGAGCAATTTGGAAGGCACAGGATATATACATCCCAAAGAGGAAGAAGTATTCTAAAGAAAAGATAATACAACCATGGCTAACAAGAGAAGTCAAAGCCAACATAAAAACCAAAGGAAGTGCATATAACAGAACAAAAATTAGTGGGAAATTAGAGGATTGGGAAGGCAACTAAGAAAGTCATTAGGGTAAAGATGGAATACGAAAGCAAGCTAACCAATAATATTAAAGAGGATACCAAAAGTTTCTTCAGATACATAAAGTATAAAAGAGAGGTGAGAGTGGATATCGGACTGCTGGAAAACAATGCTGGAGAGGTAGTAATGGGGGACAAGGAAATGGTGGATGAATTGAATAAATATTTTGCATCAGTCTTCATTGTGGAAGACACTAGCAGTGTGGTGGAAGTTCCAGGTGTCAGGCGTCATGATGTGTGTAAAGTTATCATAACTAAAGAGAAGGTTCTTGGCAAACTGAACAGTCTGAAGGTAAATAGGTCACCTGGACCAGATGGTGCACCCCAGGGTTCTGAAAGAGGCGGATGAAAAGATCATGAAAGCATCAGTAATGATCTTTCAAGAATCACTGGTTTCTGGAATAGTTCCAGAAGACTGGAAAATTGCAAATGTCACTCCACTCTTCAAGAAGGGAGAAAGACAGAAGAAAGGAAACCATAGGCCAGTTACTCTGACCTCAGTGGTTGGGAAAACATTGGAGTTTATTATTAAAGATGAGGTCTCAGGGTACTTGGAGGCACATGACATAATAGGCTGTAGTCAGCCTGGTTTCCTCAAGGAAATATCTTGCCTAACAAATCTGTTGGAATTCTTTGAAGAAATAACAAGCAGGATAGACAAAGGAGAATCAGTTGATGTTATATACTTGGATTTTCAGAAGGCCTTTGACAAAGTGCCACACATGAGGCTGCTTAACAACCTATGAGCCCACAGTGTTACGGGAAAGGTTCTAGCATGGATAAAACAGTGCTGATTGGCAGCAGGCAAAGAGTGGGAATAAAGGGAGCCTTTTATAGTTGACTAGTGGTGTTCCACAGGGGTCGGCTGTGTTGACACCAATTCTTTTAATGTCAATGATTTGGATGATGGAATTGATGGCTTTGTTGCAAAGTTTGGAGATGATATGAAGATGGGTGGAGGGGCAGGTAGTCTTGGGGAAGTAGAGAGCCTACAGAAGGACAGACAGATTAGGATGTAACCCCCTCACAGGGGCTCATATACAAACTTGGCTCGTTAGCTAATTCTACTAATGTCACATGATTCAGAGGTGAGAAGGCCACCTTTCATAAACAATATGCATCTAGGGTCAGTATGATCTGGGGTTCAACCAAAAGGAACATTGGGGACTCCGATTACAGAAACCTTGAATTGAGTAAATGCTGTGTAAATACTGTCCATATGCAATTATCAATTGGCAAGAAATAACAGATCGTACACAGTATAAAATTATAAAGAAAATATATTTACCAATTTCAGCTGTATCAAACAGTTATTAGGAAAAATAAATGAAAGATAATAAAAGGGCCCACTACAGTTAAACCAGTCTATATGTACACAAAAACGTATCGTGTCTGTAATGGTCAATTATACCACTTACTCACAGTGTTGAATTCTCATCATCAATCACAGGCGGAGTTTCCCTTCTTGGCCTCTGTTGTCTTGTAAAGCACTCCTTGCATTGGAGTCTGCCCTTTGGATCGAATCCTCCCGGGTCCTCTCCTCTCTGCATCTCCCGGCAAAAGACCACAGATCTGACCACTGTCCGTCACAAATCTCTCTTTACCCAGCTATCTACGGAACCTTCTCCCAATTCCATCATCCTGATTGGCTGACAATACGTTCCTAAGTTGAACAACATGGCTCTTTATCCTTACTCAAAACCAAAACATTCTACCAGCAGGACACGCAGAAAACTGTTAAAACGAAATACCTCACAGCATAGCAGAGCATTACATTTTCTCCCCACCAAAAATAGTCATGTCCTCATGACCTTGGAACTTATTAAACCAATTTTCATGACACCATATTAAAAGGAACTTTGTGATTTCAGGACCGCGCCCCCCCCCAGTCCATTTGTAAATGGCAGTGACATATCTCACTATTGGGATAGACATAACACTCTGTTTCCCTGTTGCTTCATATGCCAGCCTTTCTGGGGTCTCCTGACTCTCTGAGACCTTCTTATCTCATTGCCACCTTCTTCAGCCTCAGGCACTTCTTCTGTTCCTGTTCACTTGGGGATGCCACCCTCTGTAAATCACTCGTGCCTGCCGGTGACTCAGATCCCCTGGCCACCTGACTGTACACAGCTTCATCCCCAATTATATTGGAGCCCAGTTTCCCCTCACTGTCTATTATCACATCTGCCTGTCCACTGGTAGTCCTCCCTGTTACATCTGAGTCAGGGCTCGGAGATTCAGAAAGCTCTTCATCAATTCTTGGGGAGTTCACATAAGGTAAACCATACTATGCTCCTATTTCCTCATCCTCAGAGTCTGTACACTACTCAGTGGGCTAATCCCTCTTCAGGTCTTTCCACCGAAATCACACTGGTTGCCTCTCTGTTCTCCTCCTTCTGCGCAGAGTTCTCCTACTAGGTGTAGGTTCTGTGTCAGGCTCTGGGTCAACTTGTACTTCCTGCCCTTGAGGTAGAAGGTGATTCAGATGGAGAATGTTGACAGGACTATTCACCAGACTGGCATATATGACATCTGGCTCTCTACTATGTAGGGTGCAGACACTCAGTGTGCAGCCAAGTTATGTCTCCCTGCAAAATTTTCTTATTAAAACTCTGTCTCCAGACATCAGTTGAGAAAACCTAGTCTTCTGATCATATTGTATCTCCTCTTGTTTCCTTGGTCTTGCTTGGTAGCAGAAACCACTGCTCATTCAGAAGCTTTTTGCTGTTCTTTTCTCATGTCAGACTTGAGATATGTCTTCTGTGGCAAGTCGTCAACGCCATCTCGAAAACACAGATCTACAGGTAATTTCACTTTGCATCTGAATCTCAAATAGTATGGCGAATATCTAGTAGATTCATTCTTGTACAGTGGACCAAATGCTCATTTTGCCAAGTCCATTTGTTCGTCTTGTTGGCACCCAGGGCTCCAAGCATGTCTGGCAATGTCTGGTTGAACTCTACAGGCTGAGGATCACCCAGAGGGGGACATGGCGTAGCCCTTGACTTCTCGACTCCAAGCATGTCCAGTAACTCGTGTGAGTCGACTCTCAAAATCCCCTCCTTGATCACTGTGTATTCTTCTTAGGAGGCCATAATGAATAAAATACTTCTCCCATAACACTTTGACAACTGTGGACGCTCTCCAATCCTTCGTGGGGAAGGCTTGAGCATATCTGGAGTAGTGATCAATAATGACCAAGACATTTGCAGTGTTGCTGAAATCAGACTCTACCTTGGCCATGTGGTCACTGCCTCTATCTTGGATGTATCGGTAGCTACCCCAATTGTGAGACCATGTGTCCAACATAGTTGACTGACGTCTTACAGAACTGGCAGTTGTCCAGTGACAATTTTAACCCTTTAGCTTTCAGGTGGTCTAGCACCTTCTGTGGCCTTTCTGTAGACCAAAACACTATGAGATCATCCAAGTACATCAGTAACTCAAGCAAGTTCGTGACACCAACAATCTTCTCCATGACACGTTAAAAAGTAGCCGGTGCTCTGATATGCCCTGGGGCATTCTTTCTAACCAAAAGAATCCAAGTGGACATATAAATGCTGTCTTCTCTTTATCAGCTTCGCTCATGGGTATCTGATAATACCTACTCCTAAGATCCAACACACTGAACCATTTTGCTCCATGCAGACAGGCCAGAGCACCCTCAATCCATGGAACAGTATATTTGTTGGGACTGTACTCCTGTTCAGTATCCGATAATCAACACACATTTGTATCTTCCCATTCTTCTTCTTTGCCACCACTATGGGTGACGCATTGGGACTCCTTGACTCAGTGATAATTCCAGTTTCTTCACTTATAGCAGGAACGTCTTCCGTCTTCAGTGGTGGTAATCGTCGATTCCTCTCTCTGAAAGGGATGTCCTCTGTCACTTGAATAGTGTGGCGAGTACTCCTGGAGCAACCCACATCAAACTTAGCAGTTGAAAAGACATCTTCGATATTCAAAATCTTCTCAGTTGGTCTCCTTTTCTATTCCTCAGCTACTGGGGAATCACCAAAGTTGAATGGCTCTACTGTTAACTCTCTCGATCCAGGAAATTGTCTCTCTCTCAGTTTTTTCACAAGGAAACTAGACATTATGGTCACTGGGAAAGGATGTGCCTTTGGCATCCCACATCTGAGAGTGACATCTCTCTCCAAGGTGTTCCTCACAATCACTGTCATCCTGTTTACGCGTATAGCTGAAAATTTCTGCAGTTCAGGTCTCACCAGCACTCCAGCAGGTGAGCATGACTCTTCGTCAAGATCCTCCACAGCATTCACCATTTGGAGTTTCCAGTCACTCTAGCTACCTCTCCGGGATGTAAAACAAGATGTTTGGACTGGATGTACCACACAGTTCCTCATTTCAGCTCATCATCCTGCTTAGGAGGAATTTACACCTTCTCAAAATTAGCTCTGAAACACTGGGTGAATGGACAAGGTTTTCAGAAAATTCTCTCCAATTCTCTCCTTGCATTCTCCCACGAGCCTTCTCACAATGGGAGTATTTGTTCCCTCAATAACGGAAGCTTCACCTCTTTCAAATGGATCCAGACAGACCAACACTGGTTATCAAGGGTCTCAGCTACTCCAACGTCTGCTTCTGAGAACTCCAACTTCAATGACAAGCAACCATCACTCTGGTAGTCATACCAGTGAGGTAGGTAGCGTTGAGGAAACAGGTAGGATGCAGAAGGATTTAGACAGATTAGGAGAATGTGCAAGAAAGTGGCAAATGAAATACAAATTGGAAAATGCATGGTCATGAACTTTGGTAGTAGAAATAAATGTGCAGACTATTTTCTAAACAGGGAAATAAATCCAAAAATCTGTGATGCAGATCCTTGTGCAGAACACCCTGAAGGTTAACTTGCAGGTTGAGTCGGTGTTGAGAAAGGCAAGTGCCATGTTAGCATTCATTTCAAGAGGTCTAGAATATAAGAGCAAGGATGTGTTACTGAGGCTTTATAAGGCACTGGTGAGGCCTCACCATGAGTATTGTGAACAGTTTTGGGCCCCTCATTTTAGAAAAGATGTGCTGGCATTGGAGAGGGTCCAGAGGAGGTTCACAAGGATGATTCCAGGAATGAAAAGGTTATCATAATGAGGGACATTTGATGGCTCTGGGTCTGTACTTGCTGGAATTCAGAAGGATGAGGGGAGATCTCATTGAAACCTTTCGAATGTTGAAAGGCCTAGACAGAGTAGATGTAGAAAGGATATTTCTCTTGGTGGGAGAGTTTAGGACAAGAGGGCATAGTATCAGGATAGGGGGGCGCCTTTTCAAAACAGAGATGCGGAGAAATTTCTTCAGCCAAAGGGTGGTGAATTTGTGGAATTTATTGCCACGTTCAGCTGTGGAGGCCAGGTCACTGGGTTTATCTAAGGCAGAGATTGATAGGTTCTTGATTGTTCGTGACATTAAAGGTTATGGGGAGAAGGCCGGGAACTGGGGTTGAGGAGGAGAGAAAAAAAGGATCAGCCTTGATTGAACGGTGGAGCAGACTTGATGGGCCAGATAGCCTAATTCTATTCCTATGTCTTATGGTCTTATGGTCTTATTATGGTATCAAGCACCAAATGTCGAGGGCATTGAGTGGCATCAATGGTAAATGCATCAAATACCAGTTATAAAAGGATCTGTAGAGTAGAGTAACCTGAGAACCTGTGTCAAGTATGCCTCTAGCATAAGTACCTTCAGTCCATATGGATACACCGGAACGGTCCCAAAAAGCCTTCAGAAATGGGGTTTTGCACTTTAGTGTTTTCCATGTTCTTTCTGAGAAGCCAAGCAGTTCCCTTACTGACTCCCTCCAAAGTTTTCCGACTTCCTTCTTTGTTCAACTGACTGTTGGGTTGCTTCCCGAAGGTTTTACTGTCCTCCACACTCCCGCTCGAAATGTCCAGCCTTACCACAGCTGCAACAGAAGATACCAGTCCCTTCCCTTGTCAAAAGACCCCTGTTAGCAGCAGCCTACCAACGGGTCCGGTGTCCTATCAGACTTGTCACGCTTGGTGGCAGCAGTAGCCGACACCAACTGAGACACCTCGTCTTGCAGGTCTTTTGCTGCATCCTGCAAAATCCCCACATGTGTGGCATCAGGGCTTGCTTCATCAAGAGGCTACTACAGAGGACTTTGCCCTACTGGTGTAGGCCTCCCACTCCTCTCTCACTGCTCTGATCAGCTCAACAAACGAGGGAGGGGGCATGTCTTTTCAATCATTCAAAGGCTTAGGGCAATCACGTCGGTGACAGCTTGCCCTTCACAACTTGCCCCTATCCTTACCGGTTTATCTCAGCCAGCTGAGTGGCCCCTTTACGCCACAAGCAATGCAGCTGTCTCCCTAGCCTGAAAACGTTGGCAGAGGGTGCCTCCCCTTTCTACTGGGATGTGTGCCTAAACCTCAGCGTGAGTTTGGCTGGGCTGTCTATCGAGCCAAAAACGTTTTCTAATGTTTGCATGTAGTTCCTGAATGTGACCAATGGGCTCTCTGCCTTTAAAGACCTCACCACCTCAGCAGCCAGACCTTTTAGACTTTTTCATATTATCTGAGCTCCGCCACTCATCCAGTAACTGAGCTGTCTGCTCTGCCCGAGCCTCGTATTCTTCTTCCCCTTCAGGGGTGGACTTGACGCCAGAGAACATTCTCAGCCTACGGTAACTTTGGCTGTCCACCGGCACACTTTGGCATTCTGAACCAGCTCAGAATTTCCATCAGCCGCTGAAGGATGCATTCCACTTTTCACATCAGACAGCTCCTTTCCCTCACTTCGCAGGAACGAGAACAACTTGCCTTAAGCTTGTTGCCCTCAGTTACAAGCAACTCATCTTTAAAGACTTCACTCTCAGCTACATTTCCCACTTCTCTCAAAATATAGACTGCACATGGCCGTGCAGCTGCACTTACATTATTGCTAGTCTGTACTAACATGACATCCTTACCATCTGATTGATCAAAACACTGCTTGACCAGTGTAACTTTCCCCAATACAGAACTCAGCACTCCGAGTAACAGTTCATCAGAACTTTGAATACCAATATCTGTGGATAACTGCTTTGAATCGCGCCAAACGTTAATCGATGTGGCATCCATAATAAAGTACCTTAGTCACTTTCCCCAACAGTAGTTTAAGCACTGGCTTAAACATACAAACCACTTAATCAATCCTAAAACAGCATTCACAAAGCATCGCAAAACCCAGACGAACCCCCCCCACAAAATGTAACCCTCTCACTGGGGCTCGTATACAAACTCGGCTCAGTAGCTAACTATGCTAACAGCCACGTAACTTAACGGAGAGAAGGGCACTTTTCACTAACAAGATATGTCTAGCGTCAGTAAGGTTTGGGGTTCAACCAACAGGAACATTGGGAATTCCGATTACAGAAACGTCTAATTGAGCGAGTTCTGTCTAAGTACTGCCTATACACAGAACATTGATTGGCACAGAATAACAGATCGTACACTGTATAAAATTATAAAGAAAATGTATTTACCAATTTTAGCTGCATCAAACAGTTAATAGGAAAAATAAATGAAAAATAATAAAAGGGCCCATCACAGTTAAACCAGTCTATATGTACACAAAAACATGTCGTGTCTGTAATGGTCGGTTATACCACTCACTCACGGTGTTGAACACTCATCACCAATCACAGGTAGAGCTTCCCTGCTTAACTCCATCATCTCGTGAAGCACTGCTTGTATTAGAGTCTCCGATTTGGATTGAATCCTCCAGGCATCCTCTCGGACCCTCTCCTCCCTGCTTCTCCCGCCAAGAGAAGATGAACCTGAAACTGTCTGTCATAAATCTCTCTCTGCTGAGCTCTCTCTGGAAACTTCTCCCAATCCCACCATTCTGATTGGCCGACACAACACTCCTAAGTAGAACAACGTGGCTCCTTATCTTTAGCCAAAGCCAAAACTAAAACATTTTTCCAGCAGGACACACTGCTTTTACAGAAAAATATTAAAATGAAATACCTCACAGTATAGCAGTAGAAATCTTAATTGGGGCATTACATGGAGAATGGACAAAGAAATGGCAGATGGAATACAGTGTCGAGGAAAGTCATGCACTTTGGTAGAAGAAATGAAAGGATTGACTATTTTCTAAATAGGGAGAAGATACAAAAAAAAACTGAGGTGCAAAGGGACTTGGGAGTCCTTGTGCAGGATTCCCTAAAGGATAATTTGTTGGTTGTGTCTGTGGTGAGGAAAGCAAATGCAATGTTGTCATTCATTTCAAGCGAACTAGAATATAAAAGCAAGAATGTAATGTTGAGACTTTATAAAGCACAGGTGAGCACTGTAAGAAGTTTTGGGCCCCTTTTCTTTGAAAGGATGTGCTGAAAGGATGGCTTTGTGTGTCAATGCAAGGAACATTCGTAATAAGGTGGATGAATTGAAAGTGCAAATTGTTATTAATGATTATGATATAGTTGGGATCACAGAGACATGGCTCCAGGGTGACCAAGGATGGGAGCTCAACGTTCAGGGATATTCAATATTCAGGAGGGATAGACTTGAAGGAAGGGGAGGCGGGGTGGCGTTGCTGGTTAAAGAAGAGATTAACGCAATAGAAAGGAAGGACATAAGCCGGGAAGATGTGGAATCGATATGGGAAGAGCTGCGTAACACTAAGGGGCAGAAGACGCTGGTGGGAGTTGTGTACAGGCCACCTAACAGTAGTAGTGAGGTCGGAGATGGTATTAAACAGGAAACTAGAAATGTGTGCAATAAAGGAACAGCAGTTATAATGGGTGACTTCAATCTACATGTAGATTGGGTGAACCAAATTGGTAAAGGTGCTGAGGAAGAGGATTTCTTGGAATATATGCGGGATGGTTTTTTGAACCAACATGTCGAGGAACCAACTAGAGAGCGGGCTATTCTGGACTGGGTTTTGAGCAATGAGGAAGGGTTAATTAGCAATCTTGTCGTGAGAGGCCCCTTGGGTAAGAGTGACCATAATATGGTGGAATTCTTCATTAAGATGGAGAGTGACATAGTTAATTCAGAAACAAAGGTTCTGAACTTAAAGAGGGATAACTTTGAAGGTATGAGACGTGAATTAGCTAAGATAGACTGGCAAAGGACACTTAAAGGATTGACGGTGGATATGCAATGGCAAGCATTTAAAGGTTGCATGGATGAACTACAACAATTGTTCATCCCAGTTTGGCAAAAGAATAAATCAAGGAAGGTAGTGCACCCGTGGCTGACAAGAGAAATTAGGGATAGTATCAATTCCAAAGAAGAAGCATACAAATTAGCCAGAGAAAGTGGCTCACCTGAGGACTGGGAGAAATTCAGAGTTCAGCAGAGGAGGACAAAGGGCTTAATTAGGAAGGGGAAAAAGATTATGAGAGAAAACTGGCAGGGAACATAAAAACTGACTGTAAAAGCTTTTATAGATATGTAAAAAGGAAAAGACTGGTAAAGACAAATGTAGGTCCCCTACAGACAGAAACAGATGAATTGATTATGGGGAGCAAGGACATGGCAGACCAATTGAATAATTACTTTGGTTCTGTCTTCACTAAGGAGGACATAAATAATCTTCCAGAAATAATAGGGGACAGAGGGTCCAGTGAGATGGAGGAACTGAGCAAAATACGTGTTAGTAGGGAAGTGGTGTTAGGTAAATTGAAGGGATTGAAGGCAGATAAATCCCTAGGGCCAGGTCGTCTGCATCCTAGAGTGCTTAAGGAAGTAGCCCAAGAAATAGTGGATGCATTAGTGATAATTTTTCAAAGCTCGTTAGATTCTGGACTAGTTCCTGAGGATTGGAGGGTGGCTAATGTAACCCCACTTTTTAAAAAAGAAGGAGAGAGAAACCAGGGAATTATAGACCGGTTAGCCTAACGTCGGTGGTGGGGAAACTGCTGGAGTCAGTTATCAAAGATGTGATAACAGCACATTTGGAAAGCGGTGAAATCATCAGACAAAGTCAGCATGGATTTGTGAAAGGAAAATCATGTCTGACGAATCTCATAGAATTTTTTGAGGATGTAACAAGTAGAGTGGATAGGGGAGAACCAGTAGATGTGGTATATTTGGATTTTCAAAAGGCTTTTGACAAGGTCCCACACAGGAGAATAGTGTGCAAACTTAAAGCACACGGTATTGGGGGTAAGGTATTGATGTGGATGGAGAATTGGTTAGCAGACAGGAAGCAAAGAGTGGGAATAAACGGGACCTTTTCAGAATGGCAGGCGGTGACTAGTGGGGTACCGCAAGGCTCAGTGCTGGGACCCCAGTTGTTTACAATATATATTAATGACTTGGATGAGGGAATTAAGTGCAGCATCTCCAAGTTTGCGGATGACACGAAGCTGGGTGGTAATGTTAGCTGTGAGGAGGATGCTAAGAGGATGCAGAGTGACTTGGATAGGTTGGGTGAGTGGGCAAATTCACGACAGATGCAATTTAATGTGGATAAATGTGAAGTTATCCACTTTGGTGGCAAAAATAGGAAAGCAGATTATTATCTGAATGGTGGCCGATTGGGAAAAGGGGAGGTGCAGCGAGACCTGGGTGTCATTATACACCAGTCATTGAAAGTGGGCATGCAGGTACAGCAGGCGGTGAAAAAGGCGAATGGTATGCTGGCATTTATAGCGAGAGGATTCGAGTACAGGAGCAGGGAGGTACTACTGCAGTTGTACAAGGCCTTGGTGAGACCACACCTGGAGTATTGTGTGCAGTTTTGGTCCCCTAATCTGAGGAAAGACATCCTTGCCATAGAGGGACTACAAAGAGTGTTCACCAGATTGATTCCTGGGATGGCAGGACTTTCATATGAAGAAAGACTGGATGAACTGGGCTTGTACTCATTGGAATTTAGAAGATTGAGGGGGGATCTGATTGAAACGTATAAAATCCTAAAGGGATTGGACAGGCTGGATGCAGGAAGATTGTTCCCAATGTTGGGGAAGTCCAGAACAAGGGGCCACAGTTTGAGGATAAAGGGGAAGCCTTTTAGGACCGAGATTAGGAAAAACTTCTTCACACAGAGAGTGGTGAATCTATGGAATTCTCTTCCACAGGAAACAGTTGAGGCCAGTTCATTGGCTATATTTAAGAGGGAGTTAGATATGGCCCTTGTGGCTACGGGGATCAGGGGGTATGGAGGGAAGGCTGGGGCGGGGTTCTGAGTTGGATGATCAGCCATGATCATAATAAATGGCGGTGCAGGCTCGAAGGGCCGAATGGCCTACTCCTGCACCTATTTTCTATGTTTCTATGAAACTGGAGAGGGGTCAAAGGAGGTTCAGGAAAATGATTCCAGGATCGAATGGCTTGTCATATGAAGAGTGTTCGATGTCTCTGAGCCTGTATTCACTGGAATTCAGAAGAATGAGGAGTGACCTCATTGAAATCTATTGAATCGTGAAAGGCCTAGGTAGAGTGAATGTGGAGAGGATGTTTCCTTTGCTGGGAGAGTCTAAGACCAGAGGACACAGCCTCAGAATAGAGGGGTGTCCTTTTACAACGTAGATGAGAGGAATTTCTTCAGCTAGACAGTGGTGAATCTGTGGAATTCTTTGCCACAGGGAGCTGTGGAGGTCAAATCTTTATATGTATTTAACATAGAACATAGAACATAGAATAGTACAGCACAGTACAGGCCCTTTGGCCCACAATGTTGTGCTGACCCTCAAACCCTACCTCCCATATAAGCCCTCACCTTAGATTCCTCCATATACTTGTCTAGTAGTCTCTTAAACTTCACTAGTGTATCTGCCTCCACCACTGACTCAGGCAGTGTATTCCACGCACCAACCACTCTCTGAGTAAAAAACCTTCCTCTAATATCCCCCTTGAACTTCCCACCCCTTACCTTAAAGCCATGTCCTCTTGTATCGAGCAGTGATGCCCTGGGGAAGAGGCGCTGGCTATCCACTCTATCTATTCCTCTTATTATCTTGTACACCTCTATCATGTCTCCTCTCATCCTCCTTCTCTCCAAAGAGTAAAGCCCTAGCTCCCTTAATCTCTCATCATAATGCATACTTTCTAAACCAGGCAGCATCCTGGTAAATCTCCTCTGTACCCTTTCCAATGCTTCCACATCCTTCCTATAGTGAGGTGACCAAAAATGGACACAATACTCCAAGTGTGGCCTAACCAGAGTTTTATAGAGCTGCATCATTACATCGCGACTCAAACTCTATCCCTCGACTTATGAAAGCTAACACCCCATAAGCTTTCTTAACTACCCTATCCACCTGTGAGGCAACTTCCAGGGATCTGTGGACATGTACCCCGAGATCCCTCTGCTCCTCCACACTACCAAGTATCCTTAAGACAGAGGTTGATAGATTCTTGATTGGTCAGGGCATGAAGGGATACGGGGAGAAGGCAGGAGATTGGGGCTGAGAGGAAAATTAAATCAGTCATGATGAAATGACAAAGCAGACTCGATGGGCCAAATGGCTTAATTCTGCTCCTATATCTTTTGGCTTATGTTGCATTATCCATCAAAAGTTGTTTACTGGTAGATCTTTAACCTCAAAGATCATCATCATGTCTACAGAAACAAATTGGTCCAGTATGTACAAAAATAAGACGTTAATTGGTGAACATATGGTTGGGTTAAAAGCCTTTGAAAGGACGGGCAACAGAGATTTCTGTTTTCTTCCATTTGCGTGTAAGGGGGTTTCGACTTTTATGTTACTGCAGAGGCTAATTAAAATGGCGTTTTTGTTATGTTAATCTGGGGAATGCGGCTTTGTTGTGCTTTAACGCTGAGAAAGTTTGCGCTAGCAGCTTATTGTGGTTTAGAGGGTGATAAGAGGGTGCTATTAACCAATTGGGATAGTTGTTATGGTTTTGGTGTATTTGAAGATACTGTATGCACGGGGTTTTGGGGCAGAAGGCAGGAGAGCGAGACAGAGGATGGACCAGGTGCTGTGAGTCCGCTAACGGGGTTGGACCCCGAGCAGGACGTTCGGCGAGGAGACGGAGACGGACTCGTGTGGAGTGTCTGGTTGACCACCGTTGTTGGTCCCAGGCGCCTGGTTGAGGTGGTCCGAGGGGGTCGCAGGGTGAAGAAGAAGGTCCTTGAGCTCCAACGGTTTTTGTACACGAAGAGATTGGACTTTGATAAGTGTGGCACCTTTTTTTTCCCATTACTTTCCTCTCTGTATCAAATGCATATTAATGTCATAGAATTAGTAATATCTATAAACTGTAAATCATTTAATTGCATCTGGTGTATTGTCTGTTATTTGGGCTGGGTGGGGTACCTCACACAGCATCCACAGTGACCCTGAGGGTGGCCAGGGGGGCTACATGCGAGTAAGTACTCTGTCCACATTCCTCCACCACTCACCATGGTAAAATGCTTCTACTGTTACTATTATACATTTGACCACCGGAAAAATGTCCCTGGATGTAAATTTACAGCACCCTCTGGAAGTAGGCTTGCTTATCGTGCTGAAATCTGACCAAGAAGGCCTGCAAAGTCTGAGTGGGTACTAAAAGAGTGCACAAAGAGCTCTTCCTCTTCAGTATTTGTACGGTTTGCTTAGTTCTCTATCATAAACCTTAGATCGGGGGCTCATTTGAGATGCCCTGTTGTCTACTTTTTGATATTAAAGTTTGCTAATTCAACAATAGACAAGATTTATAACAGAAAATGTCATCAGAAAACCCCCCACAAAATTGAATGAAATATGAACAAGCAAATGATGTAATTCTTCCTCATTCAACAACTGATAACTCTCTCACAGCCATTACTTTGACTTATTGAAGATATTCTTTTACTTTTACTTGCAATGACATTGGAAGGCCAAAGCGATTCTTGGCTCTATCCTTCCTTCTCAAATTATGAAGGAAAGAAGTTAATTCTCATAACCCTCAACGTCCTGATGTAATCCAGTGTTTTGTTGTGCAGAAGCGAAATTGCACCAACTTTAAAACATGGCTTTGTTTGGCAAAAACATTTAATCGGACTCCTTGCAAAGAAAATTATGCCAACATTATGGTGGTTAGCTCCCAATGCATTTCTTGACAGGATTTCATCCAATATTGTGCACCTTCAGACAACGTGCAGAATTCATAAAAGAGCATCACCCTCCATTGAACACATGCACTGTGGCTGCCTTGTAGAATGCAGAGACGAAAGGAAAGAGACAGCCAGCTCAGATATCAACTCAATAGATTTATTCATATAAATCCTAGTCAGTAACATGCCAGTAGGAAGGCCCTCTGTGCCGAGGGACCTGGAGACTTACTATAAACACATAGTTATATACATGACTATAAAGACATGGTTATAAGAGTCTCCTCTAGGAATTCTCATGCAATAGACCAATGCTGAGAGAAATTTCAATATCTCATCAAATGATCTGCTCACTATTGAGCACACTGATTAGTGTAAGGAGGTCTGAGTTCTTTTAGCAAGGTGCTATTCATTAGGATATAGAACTGATGCTTCAAGTCGTCAAACTTGAAGGGTCATTTCTACTATATGGAAGCATGGCAGGGTAGTGGTTAATGCACTGCTATGACTGAACCAGTGAGCTGGGTTATATTGCAGTATTGTCACCAAGGAGTCTGCATGTTCTCCCTATGTGAGGGTTTCCTCGGGATGCACCAGTTTCCTCGCACTCTCCAAAGATGTAGTTGTTAGTAAGTTAATTAGTCACATGGTGTAAATGGGCACCACACACTCATTAGGACAGAAGGCCCTGTTAGCATGCTGTATCTCTAAAAAATAACGAGCTAGGTTTTATTCATATTTTTTTCTGTGCAGCTGGACTTATGTAGCAGGATTTGAGGACTTTATGCATACTTGAGGCATTTTCATAGGATTATTGTGCAATGTTGGTCAGAATGCGAAATGTATGACTGCCGCCACCACCATCCCAGTTCTTGACACCTGAGCTAGGGAAGCATCATGTCTGCGTCTACCTCATTAGATCCTGTGAAACTAATAGTGAGATCACTTCTAGTTTTTCTAAATTCAAGATACTACAGGTCCACTCCGAGTTAATTACTTCACCCGTAACTAATTTTCTAGTCTAAGAATCAAAGAGAACATCTGTTGCACTCCCTTAATCACAAGTCCAGACCCTTGCACAATATTTTGGCTTATAATTGCAATGATGTGTTTTTAATCCTATACTGAAATCCTCTTCTTGCTGACCAACATATTAAATTCATTTCCCCTTGGTCAATCTCCAATGACTCAATCTCCCAACATATTAAAGACATTGACTTCCCGTTTTCTCTACTGAAAAAAAGTTCAAAGTAGTTCAAATGTAAGCTTATTATCAAAGTATGCATATATCATCATAGATAACTCTGAGTTTCATTTTCTTGCAGGCATACTCAATAAATCTATAGATTAATAACCATAACAGAATCAATGAAAGACTGTCCAACTTGTGTGTTCAACTGGTGTGTAAAAGACAACAAACTGTGCAAATACAAAAAGAAATAATAATAATAATAATAATAATAACAATAAATATTGAGAACATGAGATGAAGAGTCCTTGAAAGTGAATCCATAGGATGTGGGAACAGTTCAGTGATGGGGTGAGCGAAGTTGAATGAAGTTATCCCCTTTGGTTCAAGAGCCTAATGGCTGAGGGGTATTAACCGTTCCTGAACCTGGTGGTGTGAGTCCTTAGACTGCTGTATCTTTGTCCTGGTGGTAGCAGTGAGAAGAGAGCATGACCTAGGTGGTGGGGGTTTCTGATGATGGATGCTGCTTTCCTGCAACAATGCACCATGTAGATGTGCTCAGTGGTGGAGAGGGCTTTACCCATGATAGACTGGGCCATATCCACTACTTTTTGTAGGGCTTTCCATTCAGGAGCTTTTGTGTTTCCACACAAGGCTGTAATGCAGCCAGTAATATATTCCAATTTCTTCGGAAGTATAGGTGGTGTCGTGATTTTCTTTGTAATTACACTTACATGCTGGGCCCAGGACAGGGCCTCTGAAATAATAACACTGAGGAATTTAAGGTCGCTGACCCTCTCCACCTCTGATCCTCTGATGAGGACCAACTCACGGACCTCTGGTTTCCTCCTCCTGAAGTCAATAATCAGCCCATGGACCTTGCTGACATTGAGTGAGAGGTTGTGGTCATGGCACCGCTCAGTCAGATTTTCAATCTCCCTCCTATATCTCCGTCCTTATATGGACAACCTCACTTTTTCTCTACATTATATTCCATCTACTATGCCCTTGCTCATTCACCTAGCCTACTTTTATAATCTTAAAGGCTCATTGCACCCTTCTGACATGTTGAATTGTCACCTAACTTAATATTAACAGCAAAATTGGTTATAACAAACTTGTTTTTCTCCCATCAAGCGATTGATATAGATTATGATTGACTAGGATCTAGGAAGTAGCAGCTCACTAGTCACGGAATCTCAATCCCAAAATGGATGTTTTATTCTTACTCTCGATTTTCTGTCAGTTAATCAATCCTCAATCCATACTAGTATACTAAACCCAATCTCATGTGCTTGACTTTTGTTTGATACCTTTTGTGCAGTACTTTATCAAAGGCACAATCACTGATTCCCCCTGAAATTGTTCACGTAGTTGAAATTTAAAAAAGAACTCCAATGATTTGTCACAAATAAGAGAAAATCTGCAGATATTGGAAATCCAAGCAACACACACAAAATGCTGGAGGAACTCAGCAGGTCAGGCAGCATCTATAGAAAAGAGTAACTAGGCTTCCCCTTTCACAAATCCTATTTCCTTGAATAACAGGGCTACTCCTTGAAGCACTGTAGGATATTGATTGACAATTGTTGCAAATGTCACTAATGGTTGCATTAAATTATATAATTATCTGGAAGTTCAATGCAGTGATGACATTTACTATAATCATTAACATAAAATCTCATCACTAGCTGGATTTTCAATGTTAGCCTCGCTCATAAAGCAAATTCAGCCAAATCAGATATCTTCAGGACCAGCAGAACTGATGTGCTGGTGCTGGGCAGAGGGAGGGGCAATTTCTAATATTTCAGCAAACTGAGGGCCATAAGAACATTAGTAATGCGTGTGAAAACACATTTTATCAGAGGTCTTTTTAAACCAGCAAGTGCATTAATTTAATGACAGACTATTCTGAGAAATGCCAGCATCTAACTTCTCTGACTTTTTTAAATTTTTAATGACATTTTAAGATTTTGTTTTGAAATATGTTTACAGCTTTAGAATCATTTATTATAACTGACATATATCATGAAATTTGTTTGTTTCATGGTAACACATGGCCACACATAAAAATCGCTACAAGTTACTGTAAGGAAGTAAATACATTCACATAAATAATAGTGTGAAAGAGGAAGAACGAGTGGGTTCACGGACTGTTCATACATCTGATGGCAGAGGGGAAGAAGTTATTCTTCAAGCAGTGAGTGAGGGTCTTCAGTCTCCTGATGGTAGTGATGAGAAGAGGACATGCCCCGGATGGGGGGAAGCCACCTTTTGAAGATGTCTGCAATGGTGGTAAGGATTTGGCCCATGACGGAGCTTGCTGAATTTACAACCCTCTGTGGCTTCTGGAGCCTCCGTTTTAGACAGTGATGAAACCAGGTAGAAAGTTCTCCACTGTACATCTAATAGAAAATTGCTAATCTTTAGTGACATCTCCTCAAACTCCCAATGAAGCACAGGAGCTGGTGGGCCTTTTTTACATGTGGGACGTGGGTGAATATACTATTGCACTCAACAATTCTGAACTGATGTTGCTGAACGTAGTAGCTAAAGACATGGTCAGCATTGGCGCTCACCACTCCTGGGTTCCCAACCAAATAGATACATTGTGTATGATTCAATTTCATTTCCACTGTGTGGAACAAATGATGCACTATGGAGTTACTTTTATCAAAGCCACCAGAGTAGAGAAAATGAAGAACAAAAGACCCTCTACAAGACTATGAAGATTGGAAATGAACAAGAGAAGTCTGCCCCTTAATGCTGTATGCGATTTAACAAGTCCATAGGATCAGGGACCTGGAGTAAAATAGAAGGTTCATCTCTCTCTGAAACACACATCACTGGTAGATCACTCTTCCACATATATCCATGTGGAGGAATATTTAAGAATTATTCTTGACCAGACTATTAGTACAGGTGTTGCACATCGCAGGATACACTGCAAGCCTCTTACACAGCAATGGTAATAAATAAGCAAACAAGTTGTTGGGATGGACCTAACTACGATTAAGAAAGGCCGGGGTCTTGGTAGTAACTAAGCAACAAATAAAAATAACCAGGTGATGTTTGGAAAATTCTCCTACAATACTAAAACCAATTCCAAAGCAGTACAAATATGAAGTTGATGATGAAGGTAAGGTTTGGGTATGCCATCCTAAGTAAAAAGATAAGAAGCAAATACCACCAGCCCCCTACGTGATGCACTGATTCATGAAGCCCAAGAAAAACTCGGATACAGTCATGGTGGCAGACAAGCAACCCAAGCAGAATTAGCCATATTACATCGGTGGCCTTACATGTTGAGTGAACGTAAGCAATTCATTGCAAATAGTAAAGAATGTCTGGCCTATAATAAAGGAGCAGTCACAAGACCACCTGTTATAAGACAAACAAAACTAACTGCACCAATGCAGGTGTGGGACATTGGTTATATAGGCCTACTTCTGACATCCCAAGGCAACTCACATTATTGGAAACCTTGTGATAAATGATGTTTGTACAGGATACATGCGGTTTATCACAACTCCCACAACACCCCAAAACTCCATATTCTCATATATTGGCTGAGGGTTTTCCTTCAGTAAAAAGGCTTTCCAAGCAGGTACACAAGTGGAGTACAGCACTCCATTCCAGCTGCAATCGTGTAGCTTGGTGGAGTGAAGGAACTGAGAGGTTAAAGAGGTCTGGCAAACTGGTCTAATCTAGAAGCAAAACAGGCTACATTTGTCTCTGAAGTATAAATCAGATTTAAAAGTTCAAAATAATTTTATTGTCAAAGTACACTTATGTCACCACACACAACCCTGAGATTCATTTTCTTGCGGGCATACTCAATAAATACGATAATCATAACAGAATCAAGAAAGACCACACCAACAGGGTGGACAACCAATGTGCACAAAGCAAACTGTAAGTACAAAAATCAAGCAAAAAAAAAATGATAATAATAATAATAAACAAATAAGCAACATGTGTCAAGAACATGAGATGAAAAGTTCTTGAAGTCCATTGGTTGTGGGAACAGTTCAGCGATGAGTCAAATGAAGTTGAGTGGAGTTATCCCCTCTGGTTCAAGAGCCTGATCGTTGAGGCGTAACAAGTGTTCCGGAACCTGGTGGTGTGAGTTCTGAAGCTTCTGTACCTTCTTCCTGATAGCAGCAGTGAGAAGAGCGGATGATCTGGGTGGTGGGGTCCCTGATGATGAATGCAGCTTTCCTGCAATTACGGTTCCTGTAGATGTATTCAATGGTGGGGAGGGCTTTACCTGTGATGACCTGGGCCAAATTGACTACTTTTTGCAAGATTTTCCATTCAAAAGCATTTCCATGCCAGGCTGTTATGCAGCCAGCCAAAATATACTCCATCACACATCTATAGAAGTTTGTCATAGTTTTAGATGTCATGCCGAATCTTCACAAACTTCTAAGGAAGTAGAGGTGCCGCTGTGCTTTCTTCATAATTGCACTTGCTGGTCCAAGGACAGGTCTTCTGAAATAAAAACACCAAGGAATTTAAAGTTGCTGATCCTCTCCAGTTCTGATCCCTTATTGAAGAGAGGTTCATGGACCTTTGGCTTCCTCCTCCTAAAGTCAATAATCAGCTCCTTGGTGTTGCTGACATTGAGTAGGAATTTGTTGTTGTGGTACCACTCATGTCCACCTAAATCTACCACTGATCACTAACAGAGGCCAACCATCACCTCCACCCGATACAACTGTCCTCAAGGAATGGAGAGATTTATAGGAATTCAAGAAAGAGCAAAATAACCTGACAAGACAATTTGGCAATCACAAAAGGAGGACTGGGGGGTGGGGGTCCAGGAAAATAAATTCCATAAAAATAATTTCGACCCTAGTTTCTGTCCTAGATGGAACATTCTTATCTCATTACCCAGTTTATCAATGATAGGACTGTGGTAATCGAGACCAGGAGGGAAAACAAGACAGTAAGTAAACCTGACTCCATAGATGACATGAAATCTGCTGCAGCAGGATTTATTCCACTAGAATTATTGAAACCCTTATTTTACACTGGTACATAGTCTGCCATAAAACTCCTACACCAACAAGAAAGGGATGAGATGTATTGAAAAGATAAAACATATGTTGAGATCTGAAAAGCAAAGTGGACTAAGACACTAGAACCCTTAATTCTTGCCTCTGGTAAAGTGATTGCTCCCATTCACATAAACATTCACTCAGGATGCATTGCAGATGAAATGAACATAGATATATCCAGCCCAGATATTGAAGGTAAACTAATAGAGCGATCCCTTAACATGGATCCCTCTACACTTAAAGAAAAGTAGACATTGTTATGTCATTGAATGCTTCCACTCATGGGAATATGATATTGAAACCATTAGACTAGAATTTTGTGAGAAACCCAATGTTTTTAATGAAGGCTTCTCCATTAGACAGCTATCTTATTACACTTGCCCTTTATGGCCAACAAGTATATGAACATACCTACTACAAAGATTTTAAAAGTTTACATGCTCCGATAAAGATCTTCGTCCCTTGGGGAAAGTAACGAATAAGTATACCAAATTTATTTTGAACTCCATGGAGCATGTGGAAACCTTCCAACACCCAGGCGGTTCTTCTTTCTTCTTTTTTTTTCTTCTTCCTTTTAGGTAGGACTATATATGGGGGGGAGAGGGTTAAGGGGAGGGGGAGGGTAGGCACTATCTTTTCATGTATTCATTTTGAAAATTCAATAAAAATTATACTAAAAAAAAATAAAAGTTTACATATCTCCAATTATGGCTACTGTTCCACTCCATTGTTAAACATCAAAGTAACAAGACAATTTTCTGCACTTCTGGGTCATGTTCTTAATTTGTTCAGTGAAGCCCTTGATTTAGGTTTTTGCATGGGGAGATAAGATGGAAAACTGCACTGAAGCAGAAGTTAAGATAAAACAAGGTGTTTTCCACCACGATCAACTGAAACTGATAAATCCAATCAGATTTTTAGAGATTTCGGTCCCATAGACTAGAGTATCTACCCAGATTTTCTATTTTCCCTTGATCAAGCAGTACGCAGTCATGAATAGTTGATTCTGTGGTGTGAATAATATCTTACAATGAAAATTGGTTCAGAATTACTGGTGTCCTTATGAATTCAATTATATTTCAATTGTTACGAGCTGCAAAATGGGAAAACAAGCCTGTACTAAATTTTACTGTTGGAGATCAATCGATAATGTTAAATTTTGGTCTTAAACTGACAACATTACTTCCCAAATAGACAATGTTACATACATAGACAAGTCTCCAATTACACTGGGCAACAATTTTTTTCAAAAGTTTTGCTTCCTCAGAATTTTTTTTTGTTTGTGATAGACTGCTTGAAGCTGAACAAAAATATAATTTCAGACTACTTGTATCACGTAGGAATTTGTAGAAACAAGAAATTAACTTTTCTTGAATATAATACATTTAGCTGCATAATGGTGCTGACTTTTTGCAATAGTTCAGCTAAGTTAAAAATGCTTTGTTGATGATTTTCATTTGTCCTCAGTGTCTGAGGCTTCTCGCTTAAGTGTCCAACAATAATCAGCCAGCATTGAAGGATTCCAGTTGCCCTGACACTGGTTCTCCATGACCACAATGTCCTGGTGAAACCTTTCACCATGCTTGTCACTGACAGCGCCAAGAATTACAGGAAACAATTCAAAATGGGAATGCAGAAAATGAATTTTTAGTGACATGTTGCACTTCATGGTTTCAGCTTACATTGTGGACAACATTTTTATTGCCTTGAATTACAAATTGAAATAATGAATATAGTCGATTAAAAAAATAGTGCCTGATTGAGAAATTTCACGGTGATTTTCACGATCAGCAGTTCAAAATCTATAAGATACACCCAAAAGTATTCAGGAAGCAAAATCTTCTTTGTCCAGTGTTATTACTGCATATTCAGTCACCTGGTGTTGTCATCAACTGGAAGAGAAAAAAAACCTTTCGACCCTAAACAATTTTCATGGTTTTTAGTAGAAATATATTGGAGTAAAGCTGCCTGTACAGCCATGCTTTGACAGTGCACACTCTCGTAATAGCTCTGACGTGATCCCTTAGCTCACTCGAAAGGTAGAAACTTCTGCTGATAATAATATTAATGCTAATAATAATATTGTTAATAATAATAACTATTTATATAGCACCTTTCATACATTAAGATGTATGCTTAAAGTGTTGTCAATATAGTCATAAAATTACAAGACAAAATTAAAAATCATAAATAAAGACAAACAGTGTAATCAAATATGCTAAATTATATAAATATATTCAACATCAACAGGCATTAGGTATTAAGTAACCCCATAAGTAGGCCAGATTTAAAAAGTAGGTTTACAAAGTGTTTTGAAAAGTTCTACAACAGACCTGGAGATCTTTTATTCAATATTTTCATTTAATGTACTTTTTTTTTCCTCTTTTTTTTGCTCCATATTTATATACCCTTCTTGTTTCTTTTTACTGTTTTTAATGGAGGTCGGGATTGAGGACGTGATTTTAAGTTTTTTTTAACTCTGCTTGGTTCCAAGTTAGCCCATTGCTTTGCTTTGCTTTTAGTTAGCTGCACGGTGGGTTTTTTTGGGTTTTTTTTTTCTTTTTCTCTATTGATATATATATATAAAAATTAATATACTATTATGTTACCTTAGTAGGTTATGTTTAAATTACATTGTTTGTATTATTTTTTGTATTAATATCTCCTGTAATTTTATTATATTCTAACAGTGTATTAGTGCTTATATGGATCACCTTTTTGTATACTTATTCAATAAAAAGATTTAAAAAGAAAGAAAGAAAAGTTCTACAGAACTCGCCTGGGGTATCTCAGTCGGTAGAGTATTCCAGATTTTTGGGGCATGAGAGCAAAAGGCCACATCACCAGTTCCTGCATGCTTGGCTCTAGGAACACTATGCAAACCAATATTCAATTAAAAGTATTTTAAAATTTATCCTGAAGGACACAGCCAGCCAGCATAATGATAACAAAACCGGTGAAATATGTACAGATTTTCTCTATTTGATTGAAATTCGTGTTGCTGCATTTTGAACAAGCTGCAGCCAGTTTATATCTTTCTTAGGCAGTCCTGAAAAGAGTGCATTACAGTAGCCTAATTGGCTAAAAACAATAGTGTGTATCTTTTTTTTGCATCTAGATATGTTATAAGAAATTGAACTCTTGCAGTGTTCCTTAAATGAAACAATGTAATCTTAGTAATATGGTTAAAATGTGATTTGAAATTTAGCTCAGCATCAATAATATCACTTAAATTCAAGAAAGAATGGGACGTGGAATTAAAATGTGTGGCCACTGTCCGCCAGAGAAAGCAGGATCTCCCAGTGGCCACACATTTTAATTCCACGTCCCATTCCCATTCTGATATGTCTATCCACGGCCTCCTCTACAGTAAAGATGAAGCCACACTCAGATTGGAGGAACAACACCTCATATGCCGTCTGGGTAGCCTCCAACCTGATGGCATGAACATTGACTTCTCTAACTTCCGCTAACGCCCCACTTCCCCCTCGTACCCTATCTGTTATTTATTTATATACGCACATTATTTTTCTCTGTCTCCTTTTTCTCCCTCTATCCCCCTCATTATATCCCTTGCCCATCCTCTGGTTCCCCCCCCCCCCCGACTCTCCCACTTGTCTTTCTCCCTAGGCCTCCTGTCCCATAATCCTCTCATATCCCTTTTGCCAATCAACTGTCCAGCTCTTGGCTCCTTCCGTCCCCCTCCCATCTTCTCCTATCATTTCAGATCTCCCTCTCCTCCTCCCACTTTCAAATCTCTTACTAGCTCTTCTTTCAGTTAGTCCTGATGAAGAGTCTCGGCCCGAAACGTCGACTGTACCTCTTCCTAGAGGTGCACCCTGGCCTGCTGTGTTCACCAGCAACTTTTATGTGTGTTGCTTGAAATTCCAGCATCTGCAGTTTTCCTCGTGTTTATGTTCTAGAAGGACTTGGTATTCATCAACAATGACTAGAAGAAACTTAATCAAATTTAAAAATATTTCTCTATCTATTACGAAGGTAACTGATCTGATATAAACAGATAAGCGAGGCATCTTCCTTCACAAGTTTCCCCTGACTGGCTTAACAATCTGACAGAAACAATAGACAAAAAACTTTCCACCTGTTGCAAATTTAGCTTCCACAGCAGCAAATACAGTTTCTGGGTGAATTGGAGCTATTTTAAATTGGGTTACAAATCTTTTTGTAGTTTTCCAATGGATAATTCCCCTAACCATTGGAATTATTGTTTTTGTAGTGCTCTTTTTCTTGAGATGTTGAAGTCTGCAGGGATGGAACTTTGGTGACTTCTACTTTTTGTATGATGGCTCCACTCCTAAGAATTTGTTAATTCCAATACCTGACTTGTACTAGTATGGGTAATCTTTTGCATAATTGTTTTGCTATACTTTGCCTCTTTACCTATTCCTCTGGTTCGTCCTCAACCCTGGATGAGTGAAGAGCAGGGGCTGTGCTGATCATGTTATCCTTGTCCTCTCCTTTTCCTAGTCTTGATCACTAACATAACATGCGGGTATGCATGTTTCCCGCCTCACCTTGATGAGGGTTGGGATGTGTCCTTCGCAAATAATTGGTCTAATAACACAATCCCACGGAAAGATAAGTTGACAAACATAATTTTTTACTTAACTATTTGGATATTACATGGAGTTATAGAGAAGTACAGCACAGAAACAGGCCCCTTGGCCCATCTAGTCCACGTCAGAGCCATTTAAGCTGCCTGCTCCCATTGACCTGCATAGGGGTCATTGCCCTCCATAACCCTACCATCCACGTACCTATCCAAACTTCTCATTAACGTTGAAATCGAGCTCGCATGCACTACTTGTACTAGCAGCTCATTCCACGTGCTCATGAAGAAATTTCCACTCATGTTCCCCTTAAGCTTTTCACCTTCCATCCTTAAGCCATGACCTCTGTTAGTAGTCCCACCCAACCTCAGTGGAAAAAGCCTACTTACATTAACCCTATCTATACCTCTCATAATTTTGCATACCTCTATCAAATCTCCTCTCAATCATCTATGTTCTAAGGAATACAACCCTAACCTATTCAATCTTTCCTTATAACTCAGATCCACCAAACCTGGCAACATTCTTGTGAATTTCCTCTGCACCCTTTCAACCTTACTTACGTCTTTTCTGTAGGGAGGTGACCAAAACTGCACACAATACTTCAAATTAGGTTTCACCCAAATCTTATACAACTTCAACATAACATCCCATCTTCTGTACTCAATACATTGATTTATGAAGACCAGTGTGCCAAAAGTTTTCTTTATCGCCCCATCTACTGTGACACCACTTTCAGTGAATTATGGACCTGTGTTCCCAATTCCCTTTGTTCTACCAGACTCCTTAGTGCCCTACTGTTCACTGTGTAAGACCTACCCTGGTTGGTCCTACTGATGCGCAAAATCTCACACTTGTCTGCATTAAATATTTACTTTTAAACATGTGTAACTTTTTACAGATGTGGTTCTTAAGATTTTATATAATTAATTTTGTAAATGTGTTGTTTACTGCTAATGATGGCATTATACGATCATGATTTACGCCTTTGACTTTAAAACCACCTGTCTTACTATATCTTGTGTGTTATATTGTAAAATGGTAAGAGACTTATCAGGAGGAGAAAACTAGCTCCCTTGGGGAATGCTCATAGTTCAAAATAAATGAATTATCGAAGTACATTTATATTGTTGTGTCTGTACAACTACATGTCAAATAAAGGCACACACTCAGAGATGAAGTTAACTTGTATATTCACTTTGCAGAGAGGGCAACAAATTGATGTGCATGAGCAAGTTATTGGTCAATAATTAGCACTAAGGGGACCCATTGCACTAAAAGAAATAAATCTGTACACTTCATATGTCACCACATACAACCCTGGGGTTCATTTTCTTGCAGACATACTCAATAAATCCATAATAGAATAATAACTATAATAGAATCAATTAAAGACTGCACTAACTTGGACATTCAACCAGTGTTGCAGAAGACACAAACTGTGCAAATACAAAAGGAAAGAAATAATAATAATAAAGAAATAAGCAATAAGTATCGAAAACATGAGATGAAGAGTCTTTGAAAGTGAGTCCATAGATTGTGGGAACATTTCAATGATGGGGTAAGTGAAGTTATCCCCTTTGGTTTGAGAGCCTAATGGTTGAGGGGTAATAACTGTTCCCGAACCTGGCGGTGTGGATCCTGAGGCTCCTGTACCTCTTCCTGATGGCAGCAGGGAGAAGAGAGCATGACCTGGGTAGTGGGAGTTTCTGATGATGGATGCTGCTTTCCTGCGACAACGTTCCATGTAGATGTGCTCAGTGGTGGGGAGGGCATTCCTGTGATGGACTGGGCAGTATCCACTACTTTTGCAGGATTTTCCGTTCAAGGTCATTGATGTTTCCATACCAGGCTGTGATATAGCCAGTCAATATAGTCTCCACCACACATCTATAGAAGTTTGTCAAAGTTTTAGATGTCATACCAAATCTTTGCAAACTCCTAAGGAGGTAGAGGCACTGCCGTGCTTTCTTCATAATTATACTCACATGTTGAGCCCAGGACAGGTCTTCCAAAATGATAACATCGAGGAATTTAAAGTTACTGATGCTCTCCGCCTCTGATCTGATGAGGACTGGCTCATGGACTTCTGGTTTCCTCCTCCTGAAGTCAATGATTTGCTCCTTGGTCTTGCTGACATTGAGTAAGAATGTGTTGCTGTTTTCAATCTCCCTCCTGTACACTGATTTGTTACCACTTTTGATTTGGCCTACAACAGGAGTGTCATCAGCAAACTTGAATATGGCATTGGAGCTGTGCTTAACCTCACGGTCATAAGTGTAAAGTGAGTAGAGCTGGAGGCTAAACTCACAGATTTGAGGTGCATCTGTGCTGAAGGAGATTGTGGAGGAGATGTTGTTGCCTATCCAAAATGACTATGGTCTGCAAATGAGGAATTTGAAGATTCTATTGGTATTGAGGCCAAGGTCTTAAAGCTTATGGATTAGTTCTTGAGGGGATAATGGTCTTAAGTTCTGAGCTGTAGTTGATAAAGAGCATCCTGATGTATGCAGCTTTGCTGTCCAGATGTTTCAGAGCTGAGTGAAGAGCATCTGCTATGGACTCGGTGCACCAGTTGGCAAATTGTAGTGGATCCAAGTCACTTCTCGGGTGATTCATCACCAACGTATCTGGTGCTCCAACAATGCAACAAGTAGGATCATTAGGTCTATTAACAGTTAATCATGTTATATTTGATGTTATTCAAATAATTTCTATATTAGATTTATAAAATCCCATGATTTGACAGAATAGTTTGAGTAGTATTGCGCAGTTTTCTAGGAAAAAATCAAAAATTGGGAAGATGTGTCAATTCTCCTCAGTCAAGTCCAATCCTGAACAAAGTGAAGTGAGAAGACTTTTATACCCAGAGTCCAGAGCCACTAAAAAGGGAAGAAACTTAAGCAGATAGTATGCTTGGTATCAGAAGTGTGGTAATCGGAATCTCCGGAGCTGAAGGCCTCAAAATCCTTGGCTTTGCGTGTTTCAGCAGCTGGGGAGAGGTTGAAGGCGCTCGGCAGAGGATGGCGCTCGGGAGGCTGTATCGGAGAGGCTGCTCGGAAGCTCGGAGTTTTCGGACAGATGGACTCAGTGTCGGCTGGGGTCGGCTGCTTCCAAGGTATCGGCAAGTTGACGGTGCCTGGAGGTTTATGGCAGGGAGTTTCTCCCTTTTGCCTCCTGCTATCAGGGACTCGGGAGTCGATCGACTTGGGACTTTGAGACTTTTTTTTTTACTGTGCCTATGGACTGTTCTTCATCAAATTATGGTATTGCTTTGCACTGCTGTAACTATATGTTATAATTATGTGGTTTTGTCAGTATTAGTCTTTGGCCTATCTTGTTTTCTGTGATATCACTCTGAAGAAACATTGTATCATTTTTTAATGCATGTATGCATTTCTAAATGACAATAAAAGAGGACTGAGTGTTCTCATAATCAAAAGAAGGTTACAATGGGTATTTACTCCCATGGAGGGAAATAACTAATCCCTATGTTCCAACATCTTTTTTTCTGAGAGCCAAGAATTAAAGGTATAGGCAGAATCCTCAGCAAGAGAACTGTACTCTTCCTTACTTATTTAAAAATGTTTCATCTTTTATGAATATTATTATATTGTGAAATACTGATTCTATAAGATTGTTATAACTAGGGGTGGTTGTGGGGATAAGCTCCCACACCCTATTAAATGCCCCCAATGTCGTGTGTCTCAAATAGCTCTGACAGCCAAGTCCAGCTCCTGGCCTTCATGTATGGCTTTGCTACTAAGCCCAGGATAACCATTTTTATTGACAGGAGACGGGGCAAAGATGGGCTACTGGTGCCTTAAAACCAGTCTCTTCATGCAGACGGAGCTCATCAGGCACAGTTGGCAGCTCGTCAAGATGAACAAAATTCTGACCTCAAACCTTCGCTCCCTTGTGGCTGTACCTACTCATGGGGGAGGCTTCGGGAGTAAACTCTGAGGAAAAATCTGAAGCTGGATTTCCTAAGGCAGTCTACACTGAGTTCAACACTGACTGGCAACTCCTGTGATGGTGCTGGTGCTAAACTGTAGTGGACTCTGCCATTCCTTTGGATTCAGCAGCAGCACAGAGAGCAGGAGCTTGCTACATGGGCAACAGCTTGCTCTCCATATCATACTGCCCCGGCTTGCGTATCGTGTACACAGCTGGGACACAACATCCACAGTTGACCCCAACTAACAGAAGGCGAAATCATGTAGCTTATGAATATAATTTTCTATAACTAAGATGTGAGATTACTAATCCTTCGATGAAAGGAGGCAGCAATGCACAATCAGTAACTTGTTTACAAGACTCGTTTTCAAAAAATCTGAGTCATGCGTCACATCAAAATCGATGCCAAAACCCTGTGAAAGACATAAATTATTTCCAGCTTAGTGAGAGGCATTGCCAGCTGACCTAATGAACTAATGACGACAGAGACAGTGATTCAAACTTGCACCAAGAAATGGCGAGAATGGTTTGTGAGAAGATTTAAAAAATGGACTAAAATGGACATATAATATGGAGATTGATGTGTCATTGTTGTGTGTTTATGGAAAATTATAATGGAGATATTCCTTTGAGATTTGGGAAATGTGTGCAGCTGAGATTAAAGAGAAAATCACATAGAAACTCTTACATTGAGAAGTACTTGCTGAGTTCTCTGAGCTTTGGAGTGAAGAGAGCCTTTCTAGCACTGATAACCTACTGAAACAATTGGAGGAGTAATATTCTTTTCCCAAGAGGAGCCTTCATCTCGAAGCTGATGTCTGTAGGAAGAAGTTGGGTTAGAAACCTTCACTTAGCAAGGGGAGGGGTGTGATGGCTATTCACTTCCTAGGCCAGTGGGCTCTTTCTCTTAGTTGTTTGCTGAACTTGCTCTCTAAACACAGCAGCTGCTACATGTAAGATCACAAAGAGTTGTAAGAAATCTTCCAATTAATATTTCTTTGCTTAGCTTCTGGCTGTAAATGGGAGTCAGTCATCAGTTATATAACCATATAACCATATAACAATTACAGCACAGAAACAGGCCATCTCGGCCCTTCTAGTCCGTGCCAAAATCTTACTCTCACCTAGTCCCACCGACCTGCACTCAGCCCATAACCTTCCATTCCTTTCCTGTCCATATATCTATCCAATTTAACTTTAAACGACAACATCAAACCCCCTCAACCTCTTCTGCTGGAAGCTTGTTCTACACAGCTACCACTCTCTGAGTAAAGAAGTTCCCCCTCATGTTACCCCTAAATTTTTGCCCTTTAACTCTCAACTCATGTCCTCTTGTTTGAATCTCCCCCACTCTCAATGGAAAAAGCCTATCTACGTCAACTCTATCTATCCCCCTCATAATTTTAAACAACTCTATCAAGTCCCCCCTCAACCTCCTACATTCCAAAGAATAAAAACCTAACTTGTTCAACCTTTCTCTGTAACTTAGCTGATGAAACCCAGGTAACATTCTAGTAAACCTTCTCTGTACTCTTTCATTTTGTTGTATCTTTCCTAAAATTCAGTGACCAAAATTGTACACAATAATCCAAATTTGGCTCACCAATGCCTTGTACAATTTCAACATTACATCTGAACTCTTATACTCAATGCTCTGATTTATAAAGGCCAGCATACCAAAAGCTTTCTTCACCACCCTATCCACATGAGATTCCACCTTCAGGGAACTGTGCACCATTATTCCTAGATCCCTCTGTTCTACTGCATTCTTCTATGCCCTACCATTTACCATGTATGTCCTATTTTGATTAGTCCTGCCAAAATGTAGCACCTGACATTTATCAGCATTAAACTCCATCTGACATCTTTCAGCCCACTCTTCTAACTGTCCTAAATCTCTCTGCAAGTTTTCAAAACCTACTTCATTATCCACAACTCATGTGGATGACTTAGTGTCATCTGCAGTTCTTAAAATGTAAGTGGCAAGCAGTAATCAGCTTGAGGCACAGAATATAAAAACACCGAATCAAAAGGCGTAGTTCAGCATAGCTAGGCAGTAGCGTAGCAGCATCTGCACTAGGCTTCGAGGCGAGTGGCCCTGGGTTCAAATCTGGCCGGCTCCTTGCACGCCCTCCATCCATGCTCGGTTGAGCATTGAGCTAACAATTCTGACTTGTAAAAAACAGACAAAAAAAATCGCTAGAGAAATGGCAAGGTTGCTGCCCAATGAGCCACAAGCTGCAGAAAGGAACCATCACATTTCAGTACAGTTCAGCTCAGTGTTCATTATCTGCAGGCTCTCTTGATTAATCGATTCAAAACTCGCCCAAAAAAGAGCAACCATAACTAGAACTGGAACTAGAATACATCATAAAATCTACAATCTGCATCGAGTGAACCTTGCCCCAGCACCACCTGCCAACAGTGTCGAGGGGAGGGAGAGAGAGATAATTCGAATGCAAGTTCCTTCCCTCGGGAGCAGCGAGCAAGACACTGCCACACGCAGATACCTTCTCCAGCAGCAGCGAGGGGGAGGCTGGTAGACGCCGCTGAACACTCACTCGCTTCCACACCCTGCTCAAGGATTTCAATCTTCCCTGGTCCTTTAAAGGTTCAAAGGTTCATTTATCACCAAAGTATGTATGCAGTATACAACTCTGAGATTCTTCTTCTCCAGATAGCCACAAAACAAAGAAAAACCTTCGAAGTCAGTTCAGAGAGAAACAGAAAAAACCCACCCCCTCGCACTGCACAAATGAAGAACGGCAACACGATCATCAACCCCACCCCCCCAACCCACTTCCCCTCACATGAAATGCAACAAGAACGTTGGCCCACGACTCCTCCTCCCCGGCAAAAAAAAAATTGGCCCCCACATTTTAAAAACGCAAACAATAGGAATTCTACAGATGCTGGAAATTCAAGCAACACACATCAAAGTTGCTGGTGAATGCAGCAGGCCAGGCAGCATCTCTAGGAAGAGGTACAGTCGACGTTTCACCCTCTCGGAGACAGCAAAGCACCAAATTGCCTGATCGGCCCACAATCACACTGCCAGAATACAGGCTTTTACAGTAGCAGAACCACATCTGAAATAAAATGATGGAAAAGAAGTGAAAGGAATTGCTTCATGACCTTCCTTGAAAATGTCGCCTTCAGTAGCGCTGTTTGCTGGCATCATCTTCTTTTGGACTCTTTATCGGACCATATACCATCATACTTACTGTACATATACTCGGATAAATGGTTGGGTTTTCGCCTAGTGTCTTACTCTCTTAAAATAGTCTATTCGTAAATGGGGAAAAAAAGACATTGGCATGAAATAAGGCTTCTGAAGTTACAAAAAACTCCCAGATGTGCAGCAGTTAGAATACTGCAGATGACATTGAGGTAATCAATGAGCGGGTTATTTTGGGAGCAGCAAGAAGAGTCAATGGATGTATTAATGGACTTGCTAATTGCACTGTATTGCTTACAATTGGAGAATGTGTCTTAAGCATGTTAGCCCTGATATTCCAGGCCTTGATCCATAAAATTTGTGACAACAGCCTTAAAAATGACAATTAAGTAAGTGCATGCAGACTCACCAAGGTTTGCACACCGTCAGTACTACCTTGATTATGCTGTTTGATATCCTGGAGTTTTAGGCTTTGAGTAGTCCATTGATCTGCCGTGAAGTACTCTGCAGCTCATCGCTGTAAGCGAACTACAGGAGAGACAAAAGGAGAGGTGGAAGTTAGCATTGAAAGCACTTCCCTTTGTCAACTGTTGCCTGCCCCCTCCCTTTCAGTAAACAGCATATTGTTTTGTGTTCTGTGACTGAGAAACTCTCTTGAAGACTTTGGCAGAGGATTTCAACCAAGAATATATGAGAGAAAGAGGGTTTGTAATAATTTCTGTTATATAGATATTCTTCTCAACATTGCAATGTTACATTGCTATATCCAGCTCACATAAAATATATTTATTAACTGCATTTCCTGGTCTTCTGTACTGGTAAGGAATGCCTGCCGTTCCATGCCAAGACCACTTTCGGTAAATCAGATCATTTGGTTGTCTATCTCCTACCTGCATACAGGCAGAGGCTAAAGAGCAAAGCTCTATAGATTAGAACAACAAAGATGTGGTTGCTGGGGGCAGAGGAGAGGCTATGGTATTGCTTCAAGTCGGTGAACTGGGCTGTGTTTAAAGACACATCTGTGGATCTGAATGAATACACCATGGTTGCAACAGACTTTATTAAAACAGTTGTAGATGACTGTGACCCACAAAATCATCCAGTCTTCTCCAACTGAAAGCACTGGATAAAACCATGAGATCCGCAGTCTGCTGAGAGCTAGATCAGAGGCATTCAAGTCTGCTGACCAAGAAAGTTACAAGTGGTCCAGGTACAATCTCCGGAAAGCCATCTCATGGGCAAAGAGGCAACTCTGGCTACACTTGACACTTATAACTGTGTGGCTAAGCACAGCTCCAATGCCACATTCACATTTGCTGATGACACCACTATTGTAGGCAGAATCAAAGGTGGTGACGGATCAGCATTTAGGAGGGAGACTGAAAATCCGGCTAAGTGGTGCCATAACAATAACCTCTTATTCAATGTCAGCAAGACCAAGCAGCTGATTATTGCCAACAGGCGAAGGAAACTGGAGGTCCAAGAATGTAAAACTTTGATAAACTTCAATAGATATGTGGTGGAGAGTGTATTGACTGGCTGCATCACAGTCTGGTTTGGAAACACCAATGCCCTTGAATGGAAAATTATGCAAAAAGAAATGGATAGGGCTCAGACCATCACGGGTAAAGCCCTCCCCACCATTGAGCACATCTATACAGAGTGTTGTCTCAGGAAAGCGGTATCCACCGTCAGGGTCCCCCACCATCCAGATCATGTTCCCTTCTTGCTCCTGCCACCAGGATGAAGGATTCATACCACCAGGGTCAGGAACAGTTACTATCCCTCAACCTTCAGGCTCTTGAACCAAAGGGGATAACTTCGCTCAACTTCAATTGCTTCATCATTGAAATGTTCCCACAATCCCTTTGAAGGACTCTTCATCTCATTTTCTCAGGATTTATTGCTTATTTATTTAGTATTATTATTTCTTCCTTTTTGTTTTGTATTTGTACATTTATGATGTTCAAAAGCCAATTGGACAGGTACTGGGATATGAAAGGAGAAGAAAGTTGTGGGCTAATGCAGGTAATTGGGATTTGGGGAGATAGATAGATATCGTGGTTGGCTTACATGATTTAGGCCAAAGCATCCATTTCTCTGTTGCGCAGCTTATAACTTACTAATAGACTCTGTTTTCATTATTCTGGAGGGAGAATTCCAAAAGACGTACTGATGGGTTAGTTGGTTAATTGACCACATGTGTGTAATTGGTTCAAAAGGGCCTACTACTGCACTGTTTCTCTAAGTAAATAAGATCACAGAGAGCTAGCCACAGGATGCCCTAGGCTCTTCGTGGAGTCTTAGAGAGCAACATCAACTTCCATGGATCTCCCAGACCTCAGTTCACTTGGCACAGTTACAGGAAGCCCATTGCAAAGAATGTGGGAAATCAGCTGCCTGTAGAAAGGTAAATAATTCATTTAAGTTGATTTAATTAAGATACGCAGAAAGCATGTGTATACACAATGGAGTGCTCATGCTTTGCAGTTGTTGCCAGAAACCATCTTGGGTCAGTTCTGTGCTGAATGATCACCTTGTTGAAAATACACCAGTTAAAGAGAAATGAATGTAATGTAGAACTAGTTATATAGAACCAACAATAAACAGAGTCAAACAACCAAATACATAACAATTCCAAAGTCTCAAGCTTTAAGGAGAAGTGTTTTGGGGAGAAAGAGAAAAAAAAGCTAACAAGAGTAACAACCCTTTCTATTTTTTGTGTTCAGACTCTAACTATCAATCCACGCTACCCACCTCTCCCAGAATCCTTAAGGAAGTGTGTACGTGTGTGGTATGTGCCCTCTCTGAGCAATCCATCACGAAACCAGGCGACATATTGATATTGCTTGCTGATCTATTGACATCCACGATAGCATTCTTCATCTTATCGTAAAAATACATGATGTACATTGTATGATTTAATTGGCTCTGTTCACAACTGCTTTACACTGATTGAAAATGTACAGTGATTGAACATTCATCATACTTAAGTTATTTTCCCTGTCCAGCTTTACTGTTCGTCAAATCATCTTGTGCATATTGCTGCTTTCTGACCCCCACACATATTCGAGTTCAATAAAATACTTACACTATATTAAAATACATCTGTTATTCCCAAAGCATTCTGGTGAATTAGGTTGGATGCCTTTCACTTATATCCTGGTTATATCCCATATTCGCAGCAAATTTTATTAAAAGCCTGTTTCTCTTTTTCTCTGTTTATCTGTATGTGGATGAACAACAGAAAGCCAGAATGTACTTTGTCGCTTCACTTTGTTATCTCCAAATGGCTTGCTGCTCTCCAAGATGGCACAGGAGTTACATGGCGCTGGTTTGCGGGCAGCTAACAAAATTTCTAGATATGATTCTTCTGAACGACTACTGTTGCGATCTAAAGCATGTAATTTCTTTTTAAGTAACGTAATTTTAAACCGGCTAAATGAAGTGGTGATTTTACAACCTTCTGATGGACTCAGTGGACTCAACTCTCAGGAATTAGGTAGGTACAGCAGATTTAAGTGCATGAAGGTACATCACCATAGCCGGAAGAGAGTTTGGCGAGGAGAACTCCAATCCAAGCCAAAATGGTGGGGTGTAAAACTTCCTATACCCAGTATCTTGTTTGCAAGTGTACAGGCACTGGAGAACAGGATAGAGGATCCAAGGGCAAGATTGCTGGATCAAAAAGAAATGAGGAATTGCTGCAGTTTCTGTTTCACTGTGACTTGGCTCACTCAAGACATGCTGGATATAGTGATTATGTCCAAGGGGGTCTCTATCTTCCAGATGGATCGATCCACGGAATATTCAAGCAAGACAAGAGATGCTTGGATGTCACGGTCTTGTCACACTCTTATTCTCCCGAATTGGACCAAAGGCAGATGGTAAGCAAGCACCTGATGTATTGATCGCCACCATTAGCAAACTAAAAAAAAACTTAACCCAATGCCTTTCAAGTCTGCCAAAAACTTCAATCAAACTAGCTTGAAGAAATCTCTGTCCAATTATCATCAAAATATGACCTGCTGCACCAGGGATCCCAACACGCTTGACCACTGCTACACTACCATTAGGGCTGCCCATCACTGGGACTCATCAGTATATCTGAACGTCTGTCACAGACTTTATAAGGTCAGTCATGGACGAGTCTGTCACCACAAAATCATTATATAGCCTCAACATCACATCCCTGCTCTTATATACTATACCTCTAGAAATGAATGCCAACATTGGATTCACCTTCTTCACCACCGGCTCAACGTGGAGGTTAACCTTTAGGATATCCTGCACAAGGACTCCTAAGTCCCTTTGCAACAGGATGAATTTCAGGATGAAATTGATCATATTATGATCATATTTTTCACCCAGAGAGTGGTGGATGTATGGAATGCTCTGCCCCAGAAGGCTGTGGAGGCCAAGTCTCTGGATGCTTTCAAGAAAGAGATGGATAGAGCTCTTAAAGATAGTGGAATCAAAGGATATGGGAATAAGGCAGGAAATGGATACTGATTGTGGTGCTGGCTCGAAAGGCTGAATGGCCTACTCCTGCATCTATTGTCTATTGTCTATGATCATTTCCCCTAAGGGTTCTTTTACCTTAAGCTCACTTATTAATTCTGGTTCATTGGACAACACCCAATCCAGAATAGCTAATCCTCTAGGGGCTCAACCACGAGCTGCTCTAAAAAGCCATCTTGTAAGCACTCTAGAAATTGCCCCTCCTGTAATCCAGCACCAACTCAGTTTTCCCAATCTACCTGCATATTGAAGCCCTCGTTGACTATTGTAACATTGCCCTTTCGGCATGCATTTTTTATCTCCCATTGTAATTTGTAGGCCACATCCTTACTACTGTTTAAGGGTCTGTGTACAACTCCCAACAGGGTCTTTTTACCCTTGCAATTCCTTAGCTCTATCCACAATGTTTCAACACCTTCAGACCCTTTGTCACCTCTTTCTAATGATTTGATTTCATCTTTTACCAACAGAGCAACACTGCCCCCTCTGCCGTCCTGCCTATCCTTTCAATACAGTGTGTATCCTTGCCCTATCAGCAGCCTCTCCTCACTACACAATACCTCTGTTTGTAAACCAGCTCCCACATCTTCAGCAATATTATCCTCCTTTTCTACGATACTTCTTGCATTGAAGTACAGGACACTAGTCGCACCATGCTCAACCTTTTGATTCCTAACTTCGTCTGAGGTCTTACCAAAATCTGCCTCCACAACCTCTCCACTAGCTGTTCTGGCACTCTGGTTCCCATCCCCCTGCAACTCTCGTTTAAACCCCGTTATGCAGCATTAACAAATCTTCCCGTTAGGATATTAGTCCCCCTTCAGTTCAGGTGCAAACCATTCCTTCTGCAGAGGTCCGCCTTCCCTGGAAGAGAGCCCAATGATCCGAAAATCTTATGCCCTCCCTCCAACACCAACTCCTTTGCCACGTGTTAAACTGTATAATCTTCTTAGTTCTGGCCTCACTAGCATGTGGCACAAGTAGCAATCCTGAGATCACAACCCTGGAGGTCCTGCCCTTTAACTTAGCATCTAACTCCCTGAACGTCCTCTGCAGAACCTCGTCCCTCAGCCTACCCATGTTATTGGTAGCTAAAAGTACCACAACTACACTCCTTCCCGATATGTAGTAATCAGTTCAAGGGTACCCAGTGTTTGTCAGGAACCTGTTATATTAATTGACAAATCCTAAGAAGGACCAAAACTGTGACACATCTAATGACCTTGGAGCATCCACCACTGCTTGACTTTTCTCAGTGCACTTGTGTAATGGGTGTGACTACAGTAAGTGATGCTTGATTTAAAGAATTCACACTTGTGGCGTCGTGCTCTGAGCCCATAACCTTCTAAACTTTTTAACACTGTCTTGAGATTTGGGAGGTCTGAATGCTGCTGATGAGAAATCTGATAATGATGAGAAAGATGCAGGAGGTAGCCTTGAGATTAACCATACAAAAATTAACAAGCAATTAGTTTACACCAGGCATTGCCCTTTTGACATGCATTTTCTATCTCCCATTGTAATTTGTACACAACATCATTACTACTGTTTGGGGGTCTGTATATAACTCCCATCAGAGTCTTTTTATCCTTGCAGTTCCTTTGCTCTACCCACAATGATTTTACACCTTCCAATCCTATGTTACCTTTTTCTCATGATTTGATTTCAGTTTTTACCAACAGAGCCACATCCCCCCCACACCTGCCTGTGCTTTCAATACAATATGTATCTCTGTACAATGTTCCCAGCTATAATCTTCTTTCCGCCATGATTCAGTGATGTCCACAAAATCATAAATGCTAATCTATAACAATGCTACAAATTCATCTACTTTATTGCTTATACTGTACGCATTCAAATATAAAACCTTCAGTCCTGCATTTACCCATTTCAATTTGGTCTGCTTTTTACTTTGCAACTCATCCTGTTGACTGCAATTTTGCCCTATCAGCAGCCTCTTCTTGCCAGCGGTCTCATTTCACACTGCCTCTGTTTGTAAACTAACTACCCTGTCCTCAGCACTATCACTCTGGTTCCCATTCCCCTGCCAAATTAGTTTAAACCCTCCTGAACAGCTCTAGCAAATCTGCCCACAAGGATATTGTCTCATTTGTATCGGTTGTAACTTCCCCAGAAGTGATCCCAGTGATCCATAAATCTGAAACCCTGCACCCTGCACCAGTTCCTCAGCTGCACATTCATCTGCCAAATCATCCTATTCTCGCCCCCACTGGCGCATCGCACAGGCAGCAGCCCAGAAATGACTACCCTAGAGGTCCTGTTTCTACCTAGCTTCCTAAAATCTTTCTTCAGGACTTCCTTACCGTTCCTACCTATGTCATTGGTTCCAATATGTACCAAGTCTTCTGGCTGCTCACCCTCCCCCTTGAGAACGCTATGGACCCAATGCAAGATGTCACACCTGCGTAGCACCAGTCTTACCGTGTGTGACTAATTGTCCCCCTCTTCAGAGAAAATCAAATCACACTCCGTGCTAATAGACCATCAGAAAGTTCTAGGTATGGGAAGGAGGCAGTGAATAGAAACCACACACTTCTGGAAAGAAGGTTTTGTTTATTAAAAAAATGAACATGTACAAAATATTTACATGAGCAAGGACAATTCAAAATTCAAACATTCTGTTTACATTCCAAATCTTAGATTTCAACAAAAGCCAAATTCCTGTTTAGTTAGAATCAGTGATATTCATTAGAATAACCTTTGTTACTCCAATTTCTCTAATTAGATCTAGTGTTATTCCCTATTTAAAAGTTTACAGACTAAACTTTCCTTTTTACTTATCCCTAGTTAGTTAGAAACCCAAATATAATTCCCATTCTCAAGTATTATGGTTAACTTCAGTTTCAGTTCCAGGCAGTATATCTACAGGTTTAAATTCAAATTCAAAAATTATATACACACAGTTTAACATTTTTAACGACAATTCTCCAACAACACAACCCTTATACAAAGTAAATCTCATTCAGTAACTTATCAATGTCTGTGCAAAAAGAATTGGTTCTCGCAGAAAATCAAATTCGGATTCTTTGTATGAAAATAAACTTATACATCCAACCATCTTAAATCCTCTGCGTCATTACACATTTCAGTCCCGCGCTAGTTCTTCATCTGGGTGGCTCACCATCTTGGTTCGTTGGATGAAATAGTTGATCATCCACAGTAAGTTAATTCACAAACTTGACCAAATGCCTTGGTATGATTTTGCAGAACTGATTCCTGACTACACAGTATGGAGTTTGGACACTGGTCTCTGCCGATATTGTCTCGTTATAGCTCTAGCTTCAATAAAACTTTTATCGTTATTGTCTCTCCTCCAGAGGTTTCACCCTGAGGTTTTCAAGTTAGTAGTGTAAAGAAACTCACTACTAATTCCATTCTTAACAGTTCATGACTTCAGCTTCTAATCGTTGCTGCATTTCTCTCCTTGTTTGTCCTGTGTCCAGCACACCCCTCTCTCGCATTGCATTTTTTTCAAATTCTTTTTTTTTAAATCTGTAAACCTCGCTTTCATCCCTCTGCAGGTTTCTAACATTACAATTTTGGGTTTAGTTAACCTGGGTTACAAAAACATCCCTGACCCTAGCACCTGGGAGGCAACATACCATCTGGGTGTCTATCACGCCTACAGAATCTTGTCTCTGTTCTTCTGACTATGGAATCTCCTATCACCACCACAGTCTTCTTCACCTCTCTTCCCTCCTGAGCCACAGCACCAGACTCAGTGCCAGAGACTTGATCACTGTGGCTCCCCCCCCCCCCCGCCCAGCTACGTCTTCCTCCCCCAACAGTATCCAACGTGGTATGCTTATTATTGAGGGGTGCGGCCACTGGGGTACACTGCACAGGCTGTGCATTCCCCTTCCTTCTCCTAAGAGTCACCCAGTTACCTGCCTCCTGCAACTTAGGGTTGAATTCCCCCCTGTATGAGCTGAAGGTCATCAGGCTGCAGCTCCAGTTCCTCAACGCATTCTCTGAGGAGCTGCGGCTTGGTGACCTGGTGCAGATGTGGTTATCTGGGAGGCTAGAGGTCTCCCAGAATTCACATACAGAGCAAAACTCTGCCCTGGAGCCATTCTCACTGCACCAACTATGCCCTAACAGCCGAGGAATGAAGAATAAAGAAGATGAAGAGGAAACTTACCAGATACTTACCCAGCTGAAGCCTGATGAGCCAAATCCACTCCAACAATGAGCACCCTGCTTGCCCCTGCATTACTTTTATTCACTCTTTCTAATGAATTCTGTTTGCAGTCAAACTCCGAAAAACTGCTACAAAGCACTGCCTTTTTTTATCCTCAGCTGCGAATCTAAGTGAAAATTTACCTTCTTGTCATGCTCCTGCTTGCTGAAATAAGAAATTCTCCACAGCAATTAAATCTTTAGGCCTGAGTGGGTCAATTTAATATTTACTATGCTGTGGATATCTACATAGTAGTTGTATTATATATTGTACTGTATGTATGTTGAGATGCACTCTATATTAAGTTGTTTATAGGCAAGCAGGGAAGAGTGTTGTCTATTTAACTGTATGTCAGTAATATTTAAGTAATATTGCAATTACATTGTTTGATTAAGCATTCTTTGTTCTTACATAATTCATTACTCATTATACGTAAGTGTATGTAAATGGCATTCCACGTTACCATGTGATACGTGCATGTCTCACTTAAAGTAGAAATGAGGTTAGACCCACATTTTGGACTCCCTTATTTTTCTTCCAATTAGTTTCATATTTTGGAGTTATAAAATATAGCAATCATGTGTCTATCTTGTTCTTTGCTTATATTTTCTTCAGTGAGGCACGTACATATGATATGGTGATGTAATGCTGTATGCCATTCATGTACTTTTACATATAACCCATAATGAATTATATGAACAACACAGAATGCCTAACCAAACAATATATTTACAATATTACTCAAATATTACTGAAATATTAAATACACAACAAAATCAATATTCTTACACGGTACATTTCATTCCTGATGCCAGACACAAGAGACTTATTGTAGAGGGAGAGCTGGAGTCCATCATGGTGCATATTGCAAGCAATGAAGAGGAGGAGACAGTAGCTTCTATGAAGAATATCAGCTGCTGGAATCTATGGAGCAGGGCACTAGGAGTATCATAGACAGAAATTTATGAGAACATGCATTAAAATGGCACTGAGCAGGGATCAGCACTGATTTCCCCTGATGTACAGGCAAAAAGATTTTTATCAGCCCGCTGGGTCCAAGGTTTCATCCGTATGATAACTATTCAGCTCTGGATCACATAGATGATAAGATCACAAATGTTGTTTGGATATTATTAATTGGTTACAGCTCAGCCTTCAATACCATAATACTTAATAAGCTCATCAATAAGCTCTTGGTACCTAGCTTTGCAGCCCTCTATCTTATAGTCTTTCTGGTCAGTAGATGTCAGTCAGTTATAGTTGGTCATATCATTTCACTCACCTAGACCCTCAACTCTGTTGTTCTTCAGATTCTGTGTGCTCAGACCCTGCCTCTACATCCTGCATCCTCTTGACTATATAGCCAAATATTGTGGTAACCTGATGCTCGTTCGCTAATGATACCACAGTTGTAGACCAGATCACCAATAATGATGAGATAGAGTACAGAAAAGAGTTTGTGAACCTTGTGCCATGGTGCTAGAACAACAACCTAGCCCTGAACAACAGAGAACAGGCTGTTGTCCTGAAGAAACACTGGTGGGAGTGAACACAACTCAATCCTCATCAATGAAGCTGCTTTAGGTATGGTTGGCAGCTTCAAGTTTCTCAGCATCTATACTGCCAGCAACCTCTCCTGGACCCTCCATATTGATATGGTGATCAAGGAAGTACATCAGTTAATGTACTTTCTTTGGCAGCTGGGAAGAATCAGCCTATCCAGGGGGATTCTCTCAAATGGGTACACTATATAGAGAAGATCTGCAGATGCTGGAAATCCACGCAACACACTCAAAATGTTGGAGGAACTGAGCAGGCCAGGCAACATCTATAGAAAAGAGCACCGTTGCTGTTTTGGGCCGAGAACCTTCAGCAGTCCTGGCGAAGGGTCTCGGCCCGAAACGTCAACTGTATTCTTTTCTATAGATGCTGCCTGACCTGCTGCGTTCTTCTAGCATTTTGTGTGCATTGCTACATAAAGTATCTTGGCGAGTCTGGGTTGGCAACACTTCTGCTCCGGACCAGCAGAACCCGCAGAGAGTGGAAGTCATTGCCCAATCCATCACAGTCTCATTACATCCGCAGAATCAGGTTTAATTTCACTGGGATATGTGGAGAAATTTGCAGCGGCAGTAATACAAATTACGATAAGAAGTATATAAATCAATTAAATTAAATAAGTAATGCAAAAAGAGGGAAAAATAGTGAGGTAGTGTTCATGGATTCACAGTCCATTCAGAGATCTGCTCCTGAAGTGTTGAGTGTGTGCCTTCAGTCTCCTGTACCTCCTCCCTGATGGTAGTAATGAGAAGAAGGCATGGGAGTCCTTCATGATTTGTTGCCTTTTTGAGGCATCACCTTTTGAAGATCGATAACGAGGCTAGTACCCATGATAGAGTTGACTAAGTTTCCAACTTTCTGCAGCTTTTTTCTGATCCCATGCAGTGGCCGATCCAACCAATCCATCCTCCAGGCGTGCTGATTTAGGAACGGTGACGGGATCATCACGGATGACCGCCATCTTGGCCATTACCTTTTCTCTCTTCTAACTTCCAGCAGAAGATACAGGAAAAAGCCTGGAGGACCAGGCTCAAGTACAGCTTCTTCCCCACTGCGATCAACCTTCTGAACCAAATACCTATTTCACATTCACCTATTAACAGTTATTACATTACAACCATCAACCCCTGATCAGGTGTGGAAGCTTCATTCACCACAACTCAGGGCGGAGTCTACAACCCACAGATACAGCTTCAAGGACTCTTTACAACTCATGTTCTCAGTCTTATTTTTATTTGTCTTCTTTTTACACATTGAACATTGGCATTTGTCAGTCTTTGTTTATGTATCATTTTCAAAAAAAAATCTATTCCATTTCCTTTTTCCTTTAAATGCTTGAAATAAAATGAATCATGGTAGTATATGGTAACATATGCAAAGTTTGGTGTATGGGGTGTCAGGGAGGGGTAGCACCTCTGGTAGGGGAACATGTCGCGTCCTTTTCAGGGCGGTTAGTCCACCTTTAGTCCCCACCTGGCACTCAGCTCTCACCTGTGGCTCCCTGTAGCTGGTTGCATGCGACAGAGGCCACACCCTGGGCAACGGCTTCGACAAGCCGGCTAAACCAGGTGAGGGTAGCCGATGGGTCTCAAACCCTCGGCGTGATAGGGAGTTGTCTATCCCAGCATGTGAAGACAGACTCCGGCGGATTGAGCGGATGAGACCTATGGAAGGTCCAACGGTCAAGAAGGCGGTCTCTGCAAGCGTCGTGGAACGTGTAGAGCAGGACAAGACACAGAAGACGTTCTGGTCATCCACTGCGCCTAGTCCCATTTCCAGCCGTCTCGACTCTGTCTTGCCACTGGATCCAGATGGGAATTGGGAAGAGAGAGTGAGGCTGACGCTGCGCAACTCTCCCTCACTTAAATCCAAATGACGCGCTAGTCTCGACACCATCATAATGGTGTCGAGGTCCTCATCGACGTCGACGATGGACGAACAACCAACCATGTAAAGTTTTATAATAATTGACTTCGAACCTTGAACTTCCTTCACAGTTGCTGCCATGTTCTCGAACCCTTAATTCTAACTAATACTGTCACTTGGCATTACTTTAATTTGCACTACTATACCAAGCGTGACTTCCCAGTGACCAAACAGTTTAATTCCCACTAAGACATGTCAATCCATGGCCTCCTCTTGTGCCAAGATGAGGCAACCCTCAGGGTGGAGGAGCAACACCTTATAGTCTGTCTGGGTACTCTCCAAACTGATGGCATGAACATCAGTTTCTCGTTCTGCTAAACCAATTCCACTCACCCCATCTCCCCTTTCCTCTATTCCCCACTCTGACCTTTCAGTTCTTCTCACCAGCCTATTACTTCCCCCCGGGTCCCCTCCTCCTTCCCATTCTCTAATTGTCCACTCTCCCCTCCTATCAGATTCCTTCCTCTCTGGCCTTTGACCTTTCCCACCCACCTGGCTTCACCTATCACCTCCCAGCTAGCCTCTTTCCCCTCCTCCAACTGCATTCTGGCATTTCCCCCCTCCCCTTCTGGACCTGAGGAAGGGCCCCGGCCAAAAACATCAACTCTTTATTCATTTCCATAGATGCTGCCTGACCTGCTGAGTTCCTCCAGCACTCTGTGTGTGTGCGTTGCTTTGCACCAGACCATTGTTTTGCATTTGTGGCTGCACTTATTATGGCCATGTCGACAAGTTACTCTATGAACTTCACACAAGAAAGGAAGTTCACTACACTCCATAAACTGTTCTCAATCTGAAACAACTGGTGTAATTCCTGAGGCTCTCTGCATCTGTATATTTTACATTAGGTCATGCTCAATCCAATGTGCCCCTTGGGCTTAAGCCCAACATTTCTGCAGCTGTATTTACTTATTGTGGTCCTGTGGGTCCAACTGAACTCCAGAAGTGACTGTTGAGCCTTCCCTGCAAAGTGGAGCATATCAGAGCACCAATGAATCCTGGAGCTCCCTGCTTCAAAGGTCTTTAACAGTTTTTAACTCTATTGATCAGAGACATTCAAAGGCAGTTAAATACATTTAAATAGTTCAAAAGTTAAACAAAAATAACAAAATTACTTAAAAATGCCTGTAATAAATAAAATTAATTTAAGCAAAAATTATTATGAAAACACCCACTTGCCAACCATGATGTTACAATTATGAGCCCTAGCATCTGACCTGTACTGGTGAACTCTGCCCCTACAATAAAATGCGGAGCCCACAGAAAAGCAAGAGATTGTCTGGCCCAGCTCAGTCTTTGTTCCCGTATTTCAATAATGAGTAAAGAAACCAAAAAACAAACCAAGCAATGCACTGCAGTTAGCCAGTGCTTCTTTATAGGGCTGCAGGGTAACGCAGTTGGTGGTAACTCGCAGTCACTGACAGTGAGATGGGGTTTCACTTTAAGAGGCTGGTCTGACATGATGACGTAATTACACAAAGGGTTTTTAACATGCTTTTGTGTTCAGGTCTTGCAGTTCAATAAAATGTTTTATGGTTTTCCTTAAGCATAAAACATCTCACTTTGTTTTATTTGTGAAAACCTACAGAGCCATCAGCTAGGTGAATGGCATGATTCAGTTCATTAATCATATTATGCACAATACAACGGACAGTTCCGATTTGAAATAAACCCCAAATCTCTTAAAGCAGATGTGTCCAACCTTAGTTACCATCTAAATAACCAGGCAGTTTTGGGTGTACTAGTTGGAAGAGTGCCAAGACAAACAAAGAACGAACTTCCCTGTTTTCCGACAATGACTTTGAGAATGTAATGGCAAAGACACAGAGAGCAGGCTGAAGGCCAAAACTCATTAATGAGCAGAAATCCTTTTATCTTTGCAGCTCAATTGACTCTATCTTTGTCAGTCTAAAGAACTTTCCAACAAGGTTTCATTTGCATAGGTGATGCATGTAATGATGCCGTAGATATCCGAGTGGTATTGCTTTGTTCCGTTAGTATTTAATATTTCAATAATATTTTAGTAATATTGTAAATATATTGTTTGATGAAGCATTCTTTGTTGTTTACATGATTCATTATGGGTTATATATAAAAGTATGTGAATAGTATATGTTATTACACCATTACGTGATAAGAGCATCCGCCTTGCTCAAAGTAAAATTAAAACTAGATCATGTTGTTCCCAGCTTTTTTTTTGCTTTCAATTAGTTTTTATGTTTTGGAGTTACCAACTGTAACAAAACTTTTCTGTCAAGACCAAACATGCTTTACTGTACGTCCACAGAAACTCTGTGTGTGTGTGTGTGTGTGTGTGTGTGTGTTGTGTGAGCACTACATAGAAGATCACTTTGGCCCAAACTAATTAAGCACATACATAAGCTACACAATGCCCATATCCCTCCGTTCTCTGCACATTCACATGCCTATTTAAGGGCCTTTTAAATGTCCCTGTCATGTTTGCCTCCACTGGCATTGCAGACACCTACCACTCAGTGCAAAAATAAATCTTGCCCCCTCTCACATTAAGTGCAGGCCTTCTAATGTTAGAAGCACTTTAAGAGAACACTTTGTGACAATTGTCCTTACTGCGGCACAATGGCACAGTGGTTAATAATGGTGCCTTAGTTCCAGACACTTGGGCTTGATCTTGACCTCGGATGCAGTTTATGGGGAGTTTGCATGTTCTCCCTGTGAAGATGTGGCCTTCCTCTGTGTGCTCTGGTTTCCTCTCACAAGCCATACCCATGCTGGCTTGCAGATTGATTGGCTACGTGAATTGTCAGTGAATGGCAGGAGGATCAGGATGGAAATGGCAGGAGTTGATGGGGTCACGAGAGAGAAGTATGTGGATCAGGTGCTTGACATTGGGCATGGACATAGTGGGCTATAGGCTCTGTTTCTAAGTTGTATGATTCTATGAACACATGTGCAGTTTGCCTCAGGTTTCTGCATGTAATGCACATGGAACCATGCAAATAAGTTTCAACATATGCTTAGCATCCTACGAGCTATCAATTGTGTTTAACAACGCAAACATGAGGAAATCTGCAGATGCTAGAAATTCAAGCAACACACACAAAATGCTGGTGGAATGCAGCAGGCCAGGCAGCATCTATAGGAAGAGGTACAGTCAACGTTTCAGGCTGAGACCCTTCGTCATATGAATAATATAATAATGAACCTTCCAATATGGGTCAGGACTAACTGTACTTCTTCCTATAGATGCTGCCTGGCCTGCTGCGTTCCACCAGAAAATTGTGTTTAACAGTTCATTTTACAGAATGAACCAGTCATAAAGAACATGAGCTTTGAGACTGAACTTCTAGACCATAATCTCTGGATTACCACCTGCCCCAAGTGCAAATCAGCACAAGATACTAATGGACTAGAAGCTTACCTCAGCGAATGGCAAACCAGATATGCTTGTTGTTTCCCAAACCACTTATTGGAAGTGGGTTTTCTATCGCAACCGAAGCAAGCTCCTGATTGGCCCCAGAAATACTTTGTCACCCTGCTATACAATAGTCTAAATCTTACTGCTTTTTGAAATTGTCAAAGTCCTTGTCTCAGACGCATTGAAAAATATTCAAAAAACTATTAAAAATGTATCAACCATTAACTCAATCTGAAAATGACAAGTAATGTTAAAAAGTATTCATTCTAAAGTACCGAGATGTTGAAAAGCATTTTAATTTGTTAAATACAAATACAGTAAGTTAACCACAGTCATTCAAATAATTCCAAAAGTTGTAAATTATCTGAAACTTGCCACACATCCTCCTAGCCAATCCAGTCCACTAGAATAAATAGAAGGGCAATCTGAATGGAGCTGCTAGAATATTTGCATCTTCTAAGTTCATATGAGTGGACCTGAGAAATCAATTTGTCCTTGTTCTGGTCCTCCTTACAAAATATTGTGCACCACTGACCAAGGGAAATGGTAAACATGTTGCTGAAGTAGTGATACGGAAAATATAGATTTTATTTTATGAACATTGGCGTCAGAACCAACTCTGAGAAACTGTATCATTAGGAGAAGCTTTACCTGAACTGAGCTCAGTTCTGAAGAAAGGGTGCTCGATTGAAATATTAGTTCTGTTATGCTCTCCATCGATATTGCCTGAAATGCTGAATAGATGGAGATTTCCTGCATCGTCTATGTGAATTTAAATTCTGTGACTGACTGAAAGCATTCCTGAAGCCTGAAGTGACAGCAAAGTCTGAGTAAGTCCTGAAACATGTACAGTCACTATTGAAAGAGAATTGATCTCAGACAGTGTAATTAATTAATTAATAATGAACCTTCCAATATGGGTTAACCGGTTGCAGGTGGTGCAGGGATCAAATTAAAGAAGAATATGCAGCACCATAACAACAGCACTGGGATACAAGCAGTATCATTACAATGAGTTGGAAGATGGTTGAACACTGATAATCTCTGCTCCATCTGCCAACTCACTCTTCCTTCAGTTAGTCCTGACAAAGGGTCTCGGCCTGAAACGTCGACTGCACCTCTTCCTACAGATGCTGCCTGGCCTGCTGCGTTTACCAGCAACTTTGATGTGTGTTGCTTGAATTTCCAGCATCTGCAGAATTCCTGTTGTTTGCCAATGACCCAATTGGCTTTCTTTATTTTTTTACGCCAACTCAGTGGAAGATCACCGAAACAAAAAGCAATGTAGATTGCAAATGAAAGCTTCAAACAGGAAACAGTGAGAGCACAGGGGTGGAAGAATAGAAAAAGGAGTAGACAGTTGGAGTAGAGTCATAGAGCAATGCAACACAGAAACAGACCCATCTAGTTCATGCCAAACTGAGCATATCGGTAAGCTGATAGAGTGCAGTAACTGCCTTGGGAAAGCTGATTTCTCCAGATGTGGCCTAAGAGATGAGAGCCACATATGCAGTGTCCATTTAGAGATGCGGGTTACTGTAATCAGCAACATAACTTCTTGAAATGTTGCTTGTGTTTGAGAGTTGTTACCATGCACTTATTTTCTGGAAAGTGAATGGATTTCCAAATTGATGTCTTTGAAGTACAAGTTTCCAATGGTCTGTTTAATTTACCACATCTCCTATATGATCATATTATCTGCTTATACAGCCTTGTTAACTTTTTTTTCTTTATTAAAAGGGGAAGCAGTGTGGTTGGTATATGCCCAAAAGCTGCGAAGATATGTTCACTTTGGCAGGGTTGCTATCACTTTAAGAGCTTTCTCGTTAATGAGGGAAGGTATTATATTCTGAGCATCAGCACGTCAGGGGATCAGAGTTGTGACGAGAAAAGTAGAGGGCTCTTGGAGGTTACTCATTAAGACTGAGAAACTGAAGATACAGTATATTAAACATTCAAATATTTGTCTTTTTAGACAGATGAAAAATATAAAACTTAAAATTTACTCTAAATGTTTGTACTTTGGCTATTGTCTGCGTCTTTTTCAGCCTCTTCTCGGCGATATTTTGTTCCCATACTTGTCAAACAGTACAAGCAGTGCGGGTTACTGCTATCTAGGACTGGCTTTCGCGATTAGTGGCTTCGGTCTGCGGGCGGAATGAATGGAAGTAGCGGTCTTCCTGGAGATGGCGCTCAAGAGCAGTAAGTGTGCCGGGAGGTCCTCCCACCTGCTGCTGCTGCTGCAGTCGCCTACTGCTGCTGGGGAGATGCAGTGGCAGCTGCAGCAACCCGATGGCTCCTGCAGGCGCTGCCCCCTGTCGGCTGGGAGGAGGTTTCAGCAGCCAGCCCGGTGCGAGTTGGGAAGACACGCCCAAGATGGCGGCAGGATTGAAAAGTTGCGCCCGGAGGAGAGTGCTGTGAGCGGCTGGCCGGTGGGTGGGTAGGTAACCGACCGACCATCTGTCTGTCCGCCCGTACGTTGGGGAGTGGCCGACCGACCGGCTGGCTGGCGGCTGCCGTCGCCCGCTCTCGCAGCCGCGTGTTGCATCCGTCGGCTGTCGTTGCAGTAATGTCATTGTGGGCAGGAGTCGAGGGGTCTGTCGCTGTCGTTGCCCGGGTTGCGAGGAGTTGTCGCTAGAGATGGAGGATGATGCGAAGAAAGGTAAAAAGGTGAGCTCTGGGCTGGGCGCAATCTACTGTGAGCAAGTGATGATTGTTCAGTAACTATCGCCCTCCCCCCCCCCCTATCCTCACCCCCGACCGCTGGGTGTCTGTGTCTGTCTCCGTGGGTACCTTTACCCTCCCTCTGGCCTGACTATAGGGAGCTCGGGCGGGCCGAAGGAGTGTGTAGGGATTGGGGAAGGTGGGTGATGTGTAGTTACTGTCCGGGGAGTGGTGGTGGGAGGGGAGGGGAGGGGGAGGGCAGGTTGGGTTCTTTTAAAAAACGGGAAAAGGTTAAACCTGTTTTTCGAAACTTGTGTTTGCACCGAAAATGAATGTTCACTTCGGAGGGGACGATGTGCGCGGCTGTAATGTAGATTGTTTGGAGCTGAGAGGGTGTACCGAAAATAGAAACTTGAGATATTTTTTAAGTACCAGACACAGTTGGGTAAACTTAAAACGTGCTGTGCACTGAAGGGCGTTCCTGTCGCTTGTTTTGGGTTGAGTTGTTTTCAATTGAGACTTTTTTAACTAACGTCCGTTCAGGAGCTTTAGGCGTTGGTACTTCGGTGGGTACTTCGGTGGGTTTACTCGAGGTCTTCTGACCCTTATGCTGTCATCCTAGTGAAGGAAGGGTTCGTATTCGAAATGTAAACGTGTAGTTTCCAGTACATTCTGCATTATTTCCAGAGGCTGCAGTGTTTTGCTTCATATTTGGCATCTCGTCGGTCCATTAATGTAGATACGGCGCATAAATCTAATCATGAGATGTTTTGCTCGGAAATGATTTGTTCGTGGTTATTTAAAATTAGGATTCTTATAAAAGGCACTTTAATCTTCTTTTACAGGCAGCTTGGTTAGGCACATACCCGATATTTAGTAATCTCCAGTTTTCAAATTTTAACTGCTGTTTCATGAAGCGTGGCATAGTGTACAAACGGTAAATAGGTTTCAGTTTCAGCGAATTTCTGTAATATTCAGTATACACATAGACTACTATAACAGGTTTGTTCCACGGTTCAATCTTAACAATTCTGTTTGCTGGTTAGTTTTATAAGGCCTAGTTTTGGCCACTTCTTAAATTCCTGTTTAACAGTGTTGGGAATTCTGGCGTTGACAAAGAAGTTAATTCTAACCACACCCTTTTTAAAGCTTTTCTTGTATCCTTTTATTTCTACTTTTATAGTCCTGCCGATAATGTTACTTCTCATAAATCTTTGGTGTTGAACTCCAGGTGATTAACAAAAATGTGATCTTCTAATTTAATGATGTCAATATATCTTTGAATGCCCTCTAATCAGTTTCAATCTACAAATTTTTGCCCTACTTGCTATAGTTGGGTGCCTAAAACTACAGCAATATCCTCCCAGTTGTCAGAATTCTTGTAGCGATTCAGTCTATGCATAATTTTGCTTTTCCCCTTTCTTTAAATCAAAATCCTATCACAGAACAAATATTAAGTATACCTCTATCTAGTCTTCTGTTCTTATTCCACTTATCAGCATTTGGTTGATGGCATTTCTGATTCAAGTGCTTGCCTTGTGTTTGCCGTTCTTTCAGTGTGATGCAGATTCCAACCAGCCTCTTAAGTTTGGGAGGGAGGAAATCTCCCATCCTTTATCCTGCAAGGTATGCCTACTAGCTTTGCCCCCACGGCAAACAAACATTCTCTCCATGTTCTCCTCATCTGAAAACACTCCACTGCAGGCATCTACTGTGCTCTCACATTCCTATAATGTAATGATCTGAATGAACTGCATAGCATAGCCCAATTACTGTTCTGTCAAGTTGTAATATAAACTGCCAGCTCTTTTATTGTGTGCACTGGCTGACAAAAGCAAGGACCTTGTCTACCTGTGCGGCTACCTTCTGTGATCTTTGGACTTGACCCACCAAGATCTCTCTTCCACAGCAGTCTAGGATCCTACCATTAATTGCATGTCCTACACTTGGCAGCTCTTAAAGTGTATTACCTCATACTTATCAAGATTAAATTCCACCTGCCACTCTTGCCCATTGATCAATATCCTACAGCAAACTGTCCTTTTCAGCATGAATAGCACCAACAATTTTCATGTCAACAGATCAAGCTTTGCAGTTTTTGCCAGCTGTTTTAAGATTCCACCACTTTACATTCCGTCTCTTCCCCCCCCCCGCCATTGTAGTATTTTGAAGAGATTGCTGTCGTCAAGACTTCCTGACTCGCTCTTCTGTCCCCAGCAACCATTCACTTTGTGTTTTCCCATGCAACTTATTCATTTCTTCCCTCTCTGCCATCCAGGGATCCAAACATTCCTGGTGAAGCCACAATTCATCTGCACTTCCATTCTGGTGATTGCATTCAGTGCACACCATCTCTTTTCTGCACTGGTGGAGCCGAATGCAGATTAGAGCTTGCTTGCTTTTTTTTCCCACAGTAGCTCTCATTTGCCTACTGCTTTAATTTCCCATCCTACACCTATGCCTGTAACAAGTGCACTGCTACGAGGTCCAGTGCCAGCTTGAACAACGCCTTGTCTGCCTGAAGCAAGCTACACTCTTCAGAATTCTAAATTGAATTTTCAGTTTAGGTAATTCATCACTTGCAGGTTTAAATGGCACTGGTGAAGTACAGTGGTGTCTTGCTGGTCGCAAAACTATGTTACTGTAAAAACTATCAACTCTGCTCTCAAACGCATCTCCCCCATTTCACGCACATCTGCTTTCACTCCATCCTCCCGCCACCCCACCAGGAATAGGGTTCCCCTGGTCCTCACCTACCACCCCACCAGCCTGTGGGTCGAACATATTATTCTCCGTAACTTCTGCCACCTCCAACAGGATCCCACCACTAAGCACATCTTTCCCTCCCTCCCCCCCCTGCTTTCCGCAGGGATCGCTCCCTACGCAACTCCCTTGTCCATTTGTCCCCCCCATCCCTCCCCACTGATCTTCCTCCTGGCACTTATCCTTGTAAGTGGAACAAGTGCTACACATGCCCTTACACTTCCTCCCTTACCACCATTCAGGGCCCCAGACAGTCCTTCCAGGTGAGGCAACACTTATGAGTCGGCTGGGGTGATATATTGCGTCCGGTGCTCCCGATGTGGCCTTCTATATATTGGCGAGACCCAATGCTGACTGGGAGACCGCTTTGCTGAACACCTACGCTCTGTCTGCCAGAGAAAGCAGAATCTCCCAGTGGCCACACATTTTAATTCCCCATCCCATTCTGATATGTCTATCCACGGCCTTCTCTACTGTAAAGATGAAGCCACACTCAGGTTGGAGGAACAACATCTTATATTCCGTCTGGGTAGCCTCCAACCTGATGGAATGAACATTGACTTCTCTAACTTCCGCTAATGCCCCACCTCCCCCTCGTACCCCATCTGTTATTTATTTTTATACACACATTCTTTCTCTCACTCTCCTTTTTCTCCCTCTGTCCCTCTGAATATACCTCTTGCCCATCCTCTGGTTCCCCCCCCCCCCCCGTCTTTCTCCCCGGACCTCCTGTCCCATGATCCTCTCATACCCCTTTGCCAATTACCTGTCCAGCTCTTGGCTCCATCCCTCCCCCTCCTGTCTTCTCCTATCATTTTGGATCTCCCCCTCCCACTTTCAAATCTCTTACTAACTCTTCCTTCAGTTAGTCCTGACGAAAGGTCTCGGCCTGAAACGTCGACTGTACCTCTTCCTAGAGATGCTGCCTGGCCTGCTGCGTTCACCAGCAACTTTGATGTGTGTTACTGTATTAATCAGACTTTTTCTCGGAAACTATCACTGCAGTCAGTAGCCTGTAACTTCCCTTTTGGAGTTGAGCTTTTGAACTGGCTTTACGACCTGGCATTTTTGTGGTGTGAACCAAAGTCTGAAAGGTGCAGGATGGTTGTGGTGTAGCACGTACGGGTAGAATCGAAGTGGTGGGGCTCAGGCCCCCGAGAGTGGGGAATGAGCCAGTGCCCGGCCATTGCTGGTGTGTTACCATTAATAACTTACGGTGAAAGAATGTCATGACAACACATTTGGAAAGCGGTGAAATCATCAGACAAAGTCCACTTGGATTTGTGAAAGGAAAATCATGTCTGACGAATCTCATAGAATTTTTTGAGGATGTAACTAGTAGAATGGATAGGGGAGAACCAGCGGATGTGGTATATTTGGATCTTCAAAACGCTTTTGACAAGGTCCCACACAGGAGATTAGTGTGCAAACTTAAAGCACACGGTACTGGGGGTAAGGTATTGATGTAGATAGAGAATTGGTTGGCAGACAGGAAGCAAAGAGTGGGAATAAACGGGAGCTTTTCAGAATGGCAGGCAGTGACTAGTGGGGTACCGCAAGGCTCAGTGCTGGGACCCGAGTTGTTTACAATATATATTAATGACTTGGATGAGGGAATTAAATGCAGCATCTCCAAGTTTGCGGATGACACGAAGCTGGGTGGCAGTGTTAGCTGTGAGGAGGATGCTAAGAGGATGCACGGTGACTTGGATAGGTTAGGTGAGTGGGCAAATTCATGGCAGATGCAATTTAATGTGGATAAATGTGAGATTATCCACTTTGGTGGAAAAAACAGGAAAACAGATTATAATCTGAATGGTGGCCGATTAGGAAAAAGGGAGGTGCAATGAGACCTGGCTGTCATTATACACCAGTCATTGAAAGTGGGCATGCAGATACAGCAGGCGGTGAAAAAGGTGAATGGTATGCTGGCATTCATAGCAAGAGGATTCGAGTACAGGAGCAAGGAGGTACTACTGCAGTTGTACAAAGCCTTGGTGAGACCACACCTGGAGTATTGTGTGCAGTTTTGGTCCTCTAATCTGAGGAAAGATATTCTTGCCATAGAGGGAGTACAAAGAATGTTCACCAGATTGATTCCTGGGATGGCAGGACTTTCATATGAAGAAAGACTGGATGAACTAGGCTTATACTCGTTGGAATTTAGAAGATTGAAGGGGGATCTTATTGAAACGTATAAAATCCTAAAGGGATTGGACAGGCTGGCCCTTGTGGCTAAAGGGATCGGGGGTATGGAGGGAAGGCTGGTACAGGGTTCTGAATTGGATGATCAGCCATGATCATACTGAATGGCAGTGCAGGCTCGAAGGGCCGAATGGCCTACTCCTGCACCTATTTTCTATGTTTCTAAGACCTGGAGGTGATTCGATGCGTTAGAGCAGTTTGGGTGACAGGGCTTGGACCTGAGAGTGAGAAACGGCCTGAGGTTTGACCAATTTAAACACCAGGCCAAACTGGAAAGGTTGACTATGGGCTGAATCATGCCAGTGGGGTCTGGGCCCGAGAGCATATCAAAGCAGTGAGAATGAGTATTGACTGACTTTCAAGTGCCAGGCCAGATTGAAAAGGTCAGAGGTGTCAGGGCCAGAGGAGAGGGACAGATGATGTACAGCTCACTGCTCTGCAAGGTATACTCATCTCTGCTCTGAAATGAGTCTGTGGCTCCTGAATCGGCTGCAGGGATAACTGGCTTCATGGTTGTCGACTCACTTCGATGAGCTTCAGTTCTGAATGTTACTTGCTCACTTTGGGTATTTGACGGTTTTTTTAATGGGCTCTATTGGGGTTTTGTTTTGTGACTGCCTTTAAAGAGACTAATCTCAAGGTTGTACAAAGTATACACACTTTGAATATAAGTGTACTCTGAACATTATTTCTTTGTTTCAGGCTGGACATTTCACTTGTCATAATTTTAAGATTTTTTTTCTTTCTCTACTTGACCTGTTGCACAAGTTTCAGCCTCGCTGTTAATGCATCGCATTAGCAAACGGGTATTAACTGCTTCTGATTGTTACTGTGACTGCTATACTTCTACGCTTATCTCATTTGATCTTGCTCTGAGATGGTCTCTTTGTTCTACCCATTCTTCTTCCATCCTTTTGCAATTAAAAATTAACTTGATTTCTCTTTCCTAGTTCTGACAGAGTTTTGGATCTGAATCATTGAATGTTTTACCTTCACAGATTTACCTGATTTGAGTTTTTCAGCATGTTTCAAAATTCCAACTTCTACAGATTAAAATGATCATTTACTTGGAAACTTGGTTATATCCAAAACCTTTCTGCCACTAACGTTTCAAACATGTGCCTGGCTTTGTTTCCTAAAATTGCGTTTGGTATTGTCCTTTCCCTCCAGGGCTAACTATGCTGGCTCACAAAGGTCCTCTGATATACTTTTTTAAAAATTTGTACTCCCCCTATCCTTTCCACACTGAAGGGATCCCAGTTAATATTCAGAAAGTTGTAATTCCCTATTGGATGATTGGGAGGCTTTGAAAATCCGACAAAAGGCAACTAAAAAAGCTATAAGAAGGGAAAAGATCAAATTTGAGGGCAAACTAGCTGATGATGTTAAGTAGGATACTAAAAGTTTTTTTTTAGTTATGTAAAGAGTGAAAAGGAGGTAAGAGTTGATTTTGGACCACTGGAAAATGATGCTGGTGAAGTAGTAATGGGAGAAAGAAATGGCAGATGAACTTAAGTACTTTGTTTCAGTCTTTACCGTGGAAGATACTAGCAGTGTGCCAGATGTCTGAGTGTCAGGGAGCAGGAGTGAGTGCCATTGCTATTACAAAGAGTCGCGGGGTAATGATGCAGCTGTAGAAAACTCTGGTTAGGCCACACTTGGAGTACTGTGTCTAGTTCTGGTCGCCTCACAATAGGAAGGATGTGGAAGCATTGGAAAGGGTACAGAGGCGATTTACCAGGATGCTGCCTGGTTTAGAGAGTATGGATTATAATCAGAGATTAAGGGAGCTGGGACTTTACTCTTTGGAGAGAAGGAGGATGAGAGGAGACATGATAGAGGTGTACAAGATATTAAGAGGAATAGATAGTGGATAGCCATCGCCTCTTCCCCAGGGCACCACTGCTCAATACAAGAGGACATGGCTTTAAGGTAAGGGGTGGGAAGTTCAAGGGGGATATTAGAGGAAGGTTTTTTCCTCAGAGAGTGGTTGGTGCATGGAATGCACTGCCTGAGTCAGTGGTGGAGGCAGATACACTAGTGAAATTTAAGACTACTAGACAGGTACATGGAGGAATTTAAGGTAGGGGGTTATATGGGAGGCAGGATTTGAGGGTCGGCACAACATTGTGGGCCAAAGGGCCTGTACTGTGCTGTACTATTCTATATCTATACCTATCTAAAGGAAAAAGTGCTAGGCAAACTGAAAGGTCTTAAGGTGGACAAGTCACCTGGACCAGATGGATGACATTCCAGAGTCCTGAGAGAGTTTGCTGAAGAAATATTGGATGCATTGGTCATTATCTTTCAAGAATCTCTTGATTCTGGCATGGTCCCGGAGGACTGGAAAATTGCAGATACCACTCCATTCTTTAAGAAAGGAGGAAGAAAAAACAGGAAATTATACACTCTTTCAGAAGTGAGGAAGAAAAAAAGACAGGAAATTATAGGCCAGTTAGCCTAATCTTAGTGGTTGGGAATGTATTGGAGTCCATTATTAAGGATGAGGTTTCAGAGTACTTGGAGACTAATGATAAAATAAGTCAAAGTCAGCATGGTTTCTGTAAAAGGAAATCTTGCCTGACAAATCTGTTAGAATTCTTTGAAGAAGTAACAAGGAGGGTGGGCAAGGGAGAGGCAGTGGATGTCATTTGCTAAGATCTTCAGAAGGCATTTGATAAGATGCCTCACATGAGGCTTATTAACAAAATAAAGTCCTATGGCATTATGGGAAATATACTGGATTGGATAGAGGAATGGCTGACAGGCAGGAGTCAGTGAGTGGGAATAAAGGGAGCCTTTTCTGGCTGGCTGCTGGTGACGAGTGATGTTCCTCGGGTAAGTGATGTTCCTCGGGTAAGTATTGGGGCCACTACTTTTCACATTGTTTATCAGTGATTTCAATTATGGAATTGATGGCTTTGTGGCAAATTTTGCGGATGAAGATAGGTGAAAGGATAAGTAGTGCTGAGGAAGCAATGTGATTGGAGCAAGGCTTAGACAGATTGTAAGAATAGTGTTGGGGAATGTATGATGCATTTTGGTAAAAGGAACAATAGTACAGACTATTATCTAAATGAGAAAATTCTGATATCAGAGGTGCAGGACTCCAAGAAGGTTAATTCACAGGTTGCGTCTGTGGTAAAGAAGGCAAATGCAATGTTGGCATTTATTTCAAGAGGACTAGAATATAAAAGCAAGGAGGTGATGCTGAAGCTTTATAAGACACTAGTTAGGTCACACTTGGAGTGTTGTTGATAAGTAAAACGTCTCAGCCCAAAACATCGGCTGTACTTTTTTCCCCATAGATGCTGTGTGGCTTGCTGAGTTCCTCTAGGCTTTTGTGTGTATTGCTTGGATTTCCAGCATCTGCAGGTTTTCTCTTGTTTGTCAATAATATCTTTCCATGTGGAGATTAGAGTTCATCATTTACAAGTTCATTCAAGGGATCTGGGCTTCACAAGCTGAGCTATCGAGAAAATAGTGATGAATTGTTTTCAACTACTACAGTCCTTGAGATGTGTGTATGTTATGAAGGCAGTTCTGAGATTTTGACCTAGTGGTGAAGCAACAGCAGGATTTTACAACTCAGGAAAATGTGTGGCTTGGAGGGCAACTTCCAGATAATGGTGTTCCTCTGCTTCTGCCCTTATCCTTCTAGCTGTTAGAAGCTGGGAGTTTAGAGCGTGCTGTCTAAGGAATAGTGCGTCATCATTTGGGCTCCTTGTATTAAAACATATACAGTTTAACCGTACATTCCCATATGCCTCGTGTCCATGTCTGCTTTGCTTCAGAGTCAGTTTATTGCTGACCCCTGTGAAATTTGTTGTTTTGCAGCAGCAAAGTGCAGAGAAACAAAATCAATATAAGTTACAAAATAGTGTAAATAAGGAATAATAAGGTAGTGTTCATGGGCCATTCAGGAATCTGATGGCAGAGAGGGGGATAAATGTGTGAGTCTGCAGGTTCTTGTACCTCCTCCCTTATGAAAGTAATGGAGAGGACATTTCCCAGATGATGAAACTCTTTAATAATGGATGCCACTACTTTGAGGCATACTGGAAGATGTCCTCGACAGTGGGGTTTCAGTCGGGCTCATTTGAGCCTCAATCAGGCAGTGATTCAACCAGTCAGAATGTTCTCCAGCATCTGTAGAAATGACTGGACTTGCTTGGTTTTATTATTATATTTGACTGCACTTTAAGCTGCTCCTCATCCTAACTGTACTTCTAATGTTTTCAATCCCCTATTAAATTGAAAGCCCCTTTTTCCGTCCTTTATGAGACTTCAAAGACTCAAGCCTAGGTACGCTTAAACTCTGTTCCCCGATGTACCCGAGCTTAGTGAATAGGCCTCTGCGTATTAAGTTTGGATCCTTGTCTAACTAAATCTGCAAAAGCTTTGCAAGACTGTTTAAATGTTTGATATTCAAAATCTAGTTCGGTTACTTTTCCCCATGCTAGCTTGTAGGGTGGCGGCATGAGATTCTGCAGGTGCTGAAAGCTGAGCACCTTAAGAAAATGCTAGAACTCAGCAGATGTGGAAGCTTCCATGGAAGGGAATAAACAGTCAACATTTCAGGCCAAGACCCTTCATCAGAAATGGAAAGGAAGGGGGCAGAAGCCAGAATAAGAACATGGGGAGACCATAAGATGTAGGAGCAGAATTAGGCCATTTAGCCCATTGACACCACATTCAATCATGACTGATCCTTTTTTTCCCCCTCCTCAACCCCACTCCCCAACCTTCTTCCCATAACTTTTGATGCCATGTTCAATCAAAAACCTGTTAAGCTCTGCCTTAAATACACCCAATGACCTGACCTCCACAAGTGCCTGTGGTAACAAATTCCACAACTTTACCGTCCTTTGGCGAAATAAATTTCTCCACATCTGTTTTAAATGGACACCCCTCTATCCTGAGGCTGGGCCCTCTTGTCTTAGACTCCGCCATCATGGGAAACATCCTTCCCACCACTACTCTGTCTAGCTCTTTCAACATTCGAAAGGTTTCAATGAGATCCTCACTTATCATTCTAAGTTCTAGGCTATCAAATGTTCCTCGTATGATAACCGTTTTGCTCCCAGAATCATCCTTGTGAACCTCTTCTGAACCCTCTTCAAAGCCAGTTTTTTGAGCACCTTCGATGAGGAGCCCAAAACTGTTTACAATACTCAAGGTGAGGCCTTACCAGTGCCTTATAAAGCCTCAGCATCACATCCCTGCTCTTGCATTCTAGACCTCTTGAAATGAATGCTAACATTGTATTTGCCTTCCTCGCCACCAACTCTACCTACAAGTTAACCTTCAGGGTGTTCTGCACAAGGATTCCAGAGTCCCTTTGCATCTCAGACTCTTGGATTTTCTCCCCATTTAGCACATTCATTTCTACTACCAAAGTGCATGCCCATGTATTTTCCAATATTGTATTCCATTTTCCAACAGGTTTGTCAAGCAAGATTTTCCCTTAGGAAAACAATGCTGACCTTGTTCTATCTTCTCCTGCGTCACCAAATACTCCATCACCTCATCTTTAACAATTGACTCCAACATCTTCCCAACCACTGAGGTCAGGCTATAATTTCCTTTCTGCTGCCTTCTTCCTTTCTCAAAGAGTGGAGTGACATTTGCAATTTTCCAGTCCTCTGGCACCATGCCAGAGTCCAATGATTTTTGAAAGATTACTAATGTCTCCACAATCTCTACCACTAACTCTTTCAGAACTGCACCCTGACCAGATGCAGTTCATCTGGTCAGGGTGACTTGTGTACCCTTGGGTCTTTCAGCTTCTTGAGCACCTTCTCCCTTGTAATAGTTACTGTACTCCTCTTTCCTCACACCCTTCAGCATCTGGCACACTGCTAGTGTCTTCCACAGTGAAGACTAATGCAAAATACTCATTTAGTTCATCTGCCATCTCCTTGTCCCCTTAATGGGAGGGAGAGTAGTACAAGGTGTCAGGTATAAATGTGGGCTAAAGTGGGTGGGGCGGGGGTTAGAATGATGTGAGGAGCCAGAGGTGAGAGAAGAGGGCTAAAGGAGGAGGGATGTGATGGGAGAGGACAGTGGAGTAAAGGGATGGAGATGAGGGCAGAGGAGGAGAAAGGGAGTGAAAAATCCCCCAGAAGAGGCAGATAAAAAGGGGTTGTGACAGGAAGTTAGCAAAGTTGATGTTCATGCCATCAGCCTGGAAATTATCCAGATGATATGAGGTGCTTCTCCCCCAACTTGCTTTTGGCCTCGTCGTGACAGTAGAGAAGAAGAGAGAGGTCAAATTGAATGGGAGGCCACTAGACAATGCTTCCTTTACTCGGCACAGTAGAGTGAAAGTGCTCGATTGAGTGGTCCCCCAATATGCATGTAGGGGCAGGTGTAGGACTTGTCTTGGTTGCAGGCGTAAGTGCTGGAGGAAGATCTGTGGGAAGAAATGAGTGAACAAGGAGTCAGTAGAGACTGATCCCTGTGGAAAGTTTGGGGGGTGGGGGCTGGGAGAGATGTACATGGTGGTAGGATCCATTTGGGTATGGCAGAAGTTGCAGCGAATGATGAGCTGGATATGGAGGCGAGGGGGGTGTTAGGTGAGGTTCGGGGGAATCCTATCCCTGTTATGACGAGGTGGGGAAGGGGCAAGTTCAAAGTAATTCTTTTTAATCAAAGTACATATATCATCATATGCAACCCTAAGATTTGTTTTCTTGCAGGCATGCTCAGTAAATCCAAGAAATATAATAGAATTAATGAAAGACTGCACCCAACAGGGCAGTTAAATAGCAGATGTGCAAATGAGGACAAACAGTGCAATACAAAGGAAAGATAATAAGCAATAAATATCAGGAACATGAGGTGAAGAGTCCTTGAAAGTGAGTGCTATTGAAGTTGAGTGAAGCTATCCCCACTGGTTCAAGAGCCTGATGGCTGAGGAGTAATAACTGTTCCTGAACCTGGTGGTGTGAGTCCTGAGGCTCTTGTACCACCTTTCTGATGGCAGCAGTGAGAAGAGAGCATGACCTCAGTTGTCAGCCAGATTTTCAGTCTCCCTCCTATATCCTGATTCATCTGCACTTTTGATTTGGCTAAAAGCAGTGGTGTCATCAGCAAACTTAAATATGGTATTGGAGCTGTGTTTAGTTTAGCAGTCATTAGTACAAAGAGAGTAGGGCAGGGGACTAAGCACACAGCCTTGTACACCCGTGCTGATGGAGATCATGGAGGAGATGCTGTTGCCAATCCAAATGGACGGAGGTCTTCAGGTGAAGAAATCAAGACTCCAATTTTGTACAAGGAGGTTTTGAGGTCAAGACCTTGGAAGCTTATTGATTAGTTTTGAGGGGGATGATAGTATTGAATGCTGAGCTGTAGTTGATAGAGCACCCTGAAGTATGCATCATGCAGCCATACAGGAAATAGAGGAGATGGGGTGAGGGCAATATTAATAGTAGTTGAAAGGAAACCCTGTTTTCTGAAGGAAGATGGCACCTTGAATGTTCTAGACTGAAAAGCCTCATCCTGAGAACCGATATAGTGGAGCTGGTGTAACAGAAGGAAATAGCAATTTTATATGACAAGATACTTGAGAGTCCGTGGGGGGGGGGGGGGGGTTTGTTTAAAAAAATGTCTGTAGATAATCTGTCTTTGGAGATGGAGACAGATCAAGAAAGGGGGTGAGGGGTGTCAAGAAATGGGCCAGTTTAAATTTGAGGGTGGCGTGGAAGTTGGAGGCAAAGTTGATGAAATTGATAAGCTCAACATGGTGCAAGAATACAGCTCAATACATTTTTTCAGTGTAGGAAGGAAGAGTTGAGAGCAATACCAGTGTGGGCTTGGAGCATGGACCATACCACGTAGGCAAACTTATCTGATGCCCATGTACATGCCCATGGCAACACCTTTGGTTTGGAGAAGGTGGGAGGAGCCAAAAGAGAAATTGTTGAGGGTAAGTACCAGTTCCACTAGACAGAGGAGGAGGGTGGTGGTGGAGGGGAACTGGTTATGTCTGTTGTCCAGGAAGCAGCTGAGAGCCTTAAGGCCGCCTTTGGGGGATGACAGTATACAGGGACTGGGCATTGATAGTGAAAATAAGAAAGTCAGGACCAGGGAACTGGAAGTTGTTGAAGGGATAGAGAGCACGTGAACCATCACGGATATAGGTGGGAAGGGACTGAAGCAAGGTTGATAAAATGCAGTTGAGGTCTGAGGGAGGCCTACACCTCTTCCCTCACCAAATTAGTGTCCTAAACAGTCTTTCCAGGTGAGATGGCACAGCGCATGTGGATCTGTCAGGGTCTTCTATTGCAGGGGTTCCCAACCTTTTTTGCACTGCGGACCGGTTTAATATTGACAATATTCTTGTGGACCGGCCGACCGGGCCGGTGGGGGGGGAGGAGGGGTAGGATTGCCAATGGACAAGAGTAGCAGTCAAATTTGTTGGGTTTACCCCGAGAAAGACTACAATGATCATGAAGCCTTGCGCGACTTGTGCGTGCGTGTACCTGCCGATTTTTCTCTACAAATCGTTTTTGGCGATTCTGTTCGGGGGCGGGGTGTGGTGTTAATCACGACCACAATATAGGTGATAAGTGGCTGATGCACTCAATTTTGTTTCTAAAAGGGTTTATCTAACACATTTAATATTAAACACACTGCACATATTTTCCTCGCATGAATATAGTGATAAGTCAATTATCAGGGGAGGACAGGGGAGCTTGAAGTAAGTGTTGAACGAACTTCCAGTAGAAGTGGTAGAGGCAGGTTGGATATTATCATTTAAAGAAAAAATCGACTGGTATATGGGCAAGAAAGGAATGGAGGGTTATGGGCTGAGTGCAGGTCGGTGGGACTAGGTGAGAGTAAGAGTTCAGCATGGACTAGAAGGGCAGAGATCGCCTGTTTCTGTGCTGCAATTGTTATATGGTTAGATATGTCACTTATAAGTCAATAGCATCATAACATTTTAAGTAACGTTTGGATATTAAACACAGCATGTTTTTTTTCCCCATATGAACATATAAAATCATTGCAACACACCAATATCGCTAAATCAGTGGGAGCCCTGGGCTTGTTTCCCTGCAACAAGACTCTCCTATCGAGGGGTGACGGGAGACAGTGATACTACTGGAAGGGGGTTCCTTATGTCCAGTCTATTCCGCAATTTAGTTTTCATTGCAGAAAACTCTGCTTGACAGTGATATGATGTTGGAAATGGAAGCCACGTTTTCAGTGCTTTCCTGACTATGTCAGGATATTTAGCCTTGACTTTGATCCAGAATGCCAGCAGAGATGTTATGTCGAACATACTTTTCAGCCTGCCGTCATTTGCAAGCTCGAGGAGTTAATCTCCTTCCTGCGCTGACATGTATGATGCGCGGGTAATGACCTCGTGTGCGTGACAGGGAATGAGGAAAGGTGCAGCCGACTGGTATTGCCAAATCATATCGTTTCCTCACGGGCTGGCAGCGCATGCTTTGTGGCCCGGTGGTTGGGGACCACTGCTCTAATGTACCCAGTGCTCCCAGTGAGACCTGACATAGATTGAGGAACTGCTTTGTTACTCTGTGCACCATAAAAGAGAGGATCATTTCAATTCGACTTTGTATTCCCGCATTGATTTGTCTGTCCATAGCCTCTATTGTCATCTGGAAGCAAAGGACATTTTGGAGGAGCACCACCTCCTTCCGTCTGGGGGTTAGTCTCCAACCTGGTGATTACTGTTGATTAGGCTAATTTCCCGTAACAACTCTCCTCTGTTTTCATCCCCTACCATTTTGTTTTCTCCCACCATTCCTGTGGCCCTCTGTCCCATCACCTAGCTCCAGTTTCCCACCTTCCCTTCTCCGCTGTCCTTTCCTGTTAAATTCCTTCTTCAGCACTCTTCTTCCACCTATCACCTCTGTCTCTCAATCATCTTTCCCACCCTCCACCTTCCTCCTCACCTATCACCTACCAGGTTGCACTCCTTTCTGCCCCCCCCCCCCCCCCCATTCTGGCTGCTGCCCCTTGTTTTCCAGTCCTGAAGAAGGGTCTCAGCCCAAAATGTCAACTGTTTAGTCCCCTCCATGGTCGATGCGGGAAGAACTCAGCAAGTCAGGCAATTTGTTATGTTGTAGCGTTAGGAATGCCCATTGAATCTATGTGGGGTCTGGCTGGAATAGGACGGAGAAATCACTTCCACAGTATTAAGCAAGAAATCTTAATAGCTATACCTTGCTTCAGGACTGTAGTATATGGTGTGGTACGCATCAACATTTCTGGTCCTCACAATGTTATCACTTATTACCAAGGAATAGCAAATGACAGATACTTTCAGAAAAGCACAAAGTAGCCAATTTAGATTGGCTTGGTGACCAGAAACATTTAGAATGAGAAGCTGCAGTACTGTGGTAGCCCTAAACTGAAATAATTTATGCATGAATGCAAATTAATTCATATGAGAATGCTGTCTCATAGAATCGGGTTTAATATCAATAGCATTTCGTGAAATTTGTTGTTTTGCAACAGCAGTGCATTGGAAAACAATAATTAAATCTATACTGTAAATTACAATAAGTGTGTGTATAGCTATATAGAGATAAAGTTAGTATTTCAGAAAAAGAGTGGACAAAACTGAGGTCGTGTTCATGGGTTCATTGTCCATTCAGAAAAAAACTGTTCCTGAAATGAATACATGTCTTCATGCTTCTGCATAACATCCTAGATGATGAGGGTGAATGGGTCCTTAATGATGGATGTTACCTTTTTGAGGAGGCTAGTGCCCATAATGAAGCTGGATGAGCTTACAACTTTTCTGCAGCTTTTTCCATCCTGTGCAGTGGCCCTTCCATACCGGATGATGATGCTCTTCATGGTATATCTGGAAATTTATAAGTGTCTTTGGTGACGTACTATTTCTTAAACTCAATGAAATCTAGCAGCTGTTGTGCTTTCTTTGTAACTGCATCAATATGTTGGGCCCAGGATAGAGCCTCATATGTTGACACCCAGGAACTTAAAACTGCTCAGCCTTTCCATTTCTGATCTCTCGAGGACTGGTGTGTGTTCCCAAGACTTCCCCTTCCTGAAGTCCACAATCAGTTCCTTGGTCTTACTGATGATGAGTGCCAGATTGTTACTATGATAACACTCAACTAGCTGATCTATCCTGCTCCCGTGCATCTTATCATCACCATCTGGAATTCTGCCAATAATAGTTGTGTCACTGTCAAATTTATAGATTGTGTTTGAGCTGTGCCTAGCCACACAATTGTGGGTGTAGAGAAGGTAGAGCAGTGGGCTAAGTATGCATACTTGAGGTGCATCAGTATTGATTGTCAGGCAGAGAAGTTATTTCCGATCCACACTGACTCTGGTCTCCAGGTGAGGACGTCAGGAATCCAGTTGCAAGGGAAGGTACAGAGGCCCAGGTTTTGAGCTAGTTTATTGGAACTGAAGGTATGATTGTGTTGAATGTTGAGCTGTGGTCAATAAACAGCAGGCTCACTATTGTCTGGGTGATCCAAGGCTGAGAGGAGAGCCAGTGAGATTTCATCCGCTGTAGAGCTAATATGGCAATAGACAAATTGTAGCGGTCTAGATCCTTAGGCAGAAGTTAATTCTATCTATGACCAACCTCTCAAAGCACTTCACTGTGAATATGAGTGCTACTGGGTGATAGTCATTGAGGCAGCTTACCTTGCACTGATATGATTGGCAGCCTTTTGAAGCAGGTGGGAACCTCTATCTCAGTGGTGAGAGATTGAAGATATCCCTGAACACTCCGCCCAGGTAGTTGGCAGAACCCTACCAGGTACATCATCAGGTTCTGATGCCTTGAGAGAGCTATCAGCACAGTCAGACCAATGGGAGTAGAAAGTGTATGACTTGAAACTCCTTATTTCCCCTCATTTCCTTTAAGCTCTGATTTTTACTTTGCAGTAACACAATTTAACCCTTTTTGTCCAGGAATCACTTGGAGAGTCTGAAAGTGCAATTCTATTGACGTTGTGAAGGATTTTAACAGCAATTTGCTCTTCCTTGCTCCAAAAACTGTAATCCCAGGTTATTCCCTCAATCTTATCCCACATCTCTCCTGTCCTTGCATAATTTCAATGCTTAATTTCTATATTTGTTTTCTGTATAGTCTCAATATTAAAGCATTTTCATCAAGTAGTCTGCCCATGTCCAACCTCTGTCTTAAGACCACATCAAGTTGCATTTTTGACGAGTGTATTTTTGCTTCATCATTCTTTGGTCTTTGTCATTGTTGGCCAGTCCACTTTAAAGCTCCCCCCCCCCCCCCACCCCCACTCTCCAACTAGTTTGGTATACACAAAGCTGTGGGTCAGTCACTTGTTTTGGGACAGTATTGCTCAATGCCGTAAATCAGCTTGGTGATCTTTTTCAAGCATATGAACAATGCTGGCAAGGCTGTGCTTGTTGTTTTATGCTGACGATGGTCCTAGGTGGTAATGGGATTTCAACATGCAGGTAGACTGGAGGAATCAGGTTGGTACTGGACCTCAAGAAAGGGAGTTTGTGAAGTCCCTCCGAGATAGATTCTTAGAACAGCTTGTACTGGAGCCCACCAGAGAGAGCGCAATTCTAGATTTAGTGTTGTGCAGTGAACCGGATTTGATCAGGGACCTCGAGGTCAAGGAACCATTAAGAGGTAGTGACCATAATATGATAAGTTTTAATCTACGATTTGAGAGGGAGAAGGGAAACTCGGAAGTGTCAGTATTACAGTTGAACAAAGGGAACTATGGTGCTATGAGGGAGGAGCTGGCCAAAGTTCAATGGAACAATACCCTAGCAGGGATGACAGTGGAACAGCAATGGCAAGTGTTTCTGGGAATAATGTGGAAGGTGCAGGATCAGTTCGTTCCAAAGAGGAAGGGGAGTAAGGGGAGGCAGTGGCTGACAAGGGAAGTAATGGACAGTATGAAAATAAAAGAGAAGTATAACATAGCAAAGATGAATGGGAAGCCGGAGGATTGGGAAACTTTTAAAGAGCAACAGAAGGTAACTAAAAAGGCAATACACGGAGAAAAAATGAGGTATGAAGGTAAACTAGCCAAGAATATAAAGGAGGATAGTAAAAGCTTCTTTAGGTATGTGAAAAGGAAAAAAATAGTTAAGACCAAAATTTGCCCTTGAAGACAGAAGCGGGTGAATTTATTATGGGGAACAAGGAAATGGCAGACGAGTTGAACAGGTACTTTGGATCTGTCTTCACTAGGGAAGACACAAACAATCTTCCAGATGTAATAGTGGCCAAAGGACCTAGGGTAATGGATGAATTGAAGGAAATTTATATTAGGCAGGAAATGTTGGATAGACTGTTGGGTCTGAAGGCTGATAAGTCCCCGGGACCTGATGGTCTGCATCCCAGGGTACTTGAGGTGGCTTTAGAAATCGTGGACGCATTGGTAATCATTTTCCAATGTTCTATAGATTCAGGATCAGCTCCTGTGGATTGGAGGGTGGCTAATGTTGTCCCACTCTTAAGGGAGGAAAAGAAAACAGAGAATTATAGACTGGTCAGCCTGACGTCGGTGGTGGGAAAGATGCTAGAGTCAATTATAGAAGATGAAATTACGACACATCTGGATAGTAGTAACAGGATTGGTCCGAGTCAGCATGGATTTACGAAGCAGAAATCGTGCTTGACTAATCTTCTGGAATTTTTTGAGGATGTAACTATGAAAATGGACAAGGGAGAGCCAGTGGATGTAGTGTACCTGGACTTTCAGAAAGCCTTTGATAAATTAGATAAATTTGATAGATTAGTGGGCAAAATTAGGGCACATGGTATTGGGGGCAGAGTACTGACATGGATTGAAAATTGGCCTGCTGACAGAAAACAAGGAGTTTAACGGGTCCCTTTCAGAATGGCAGGTGGTGACCAGTGGGGTACTGCAGGGTTCAGTGCTGGGACTGCAGCTGTTTACAATATATACTGATGAGGGAATTAAAAGTAACATTAGCAAATTTGCCGATGACACAAAGCTGGGTGGCAGTGTGAAATGTGAGGAGGATGTTGAGAGAATGCAGTGTGACTTGGACAGGCTGGGTGATTGGGCAGATGCATGACAGATGCAGTTTAATGTGGCTAAATGTGAGGTTATCCACTTTGGTGGTAAGAACGGGAAGGCAGATTATTATCTAAATGGAGTCAAGTTAGGTAAAGGGGAAGCACAACAAGATCTAGGTGTCCTTGTACATCAGTCACTGAAAGCAAGCATGCAAGTACAGCAGGCAGTGAAGAAAGCTAATGGCATGCTGGCCTTCATAACAAGGGGAATTGAGTCTTAGAGCAAGGAGGTCCTTCTGCAGCTGTACAGGGCCCTGGTGAGACCACATCTGGAGTACTGTGTGCAGTTTTGGTCTCCAAATTTGAGGAAGGACATTCTTGCTATTGAGGGAGTGCAGCGTAGGTTCACAAGGTTAATTCCCGGGATGGCGGGACTGTCATATGTTGAAAGTTTGGAGCGACTGGGCTTGTATACTCTGGAATTTAGAAGGCTGAGAGAGGAACTTATTGAAACATATAAAATTATTAAGGGATTGGACATGCTGGAGGCAGGAAGCATGTTCCTGCTGATGGGTGAGTCCAAAGCCAGAGGCCACAGTTTAAGAATGAGGGGTAGGCCATTTAGAACGGAGTTGAGGAAAATCTTTTTCACCCAGAGAGTGGTGGATATATGGAATGCTCTGCCCCAGAAGGCTGTGGAGGCCAAGTCTCTGGATGCTTTCAAAAAAGAGATGGATAGAGCTCTTACAGATAGCAGAATCGAAGGTTATGGGGATAAGGCAGGAACTGGATACTGATTGTGGATGGTCAGCCATGATCACAGTGAATGGTGGTGCTGGCTGAAAGGGCTGAATGGCCTACTGCTGCACCTATTGTCTATTGTCTAGAGCTCTACTGTTCATGTTGCTGCCACTCTGGAGGAGACCAAAGTAGGGAAGTGCTTTTGGAATAAGTTGCACTCTACCATCTTCCAGTGTTTGCTTCAGCATGGTAATGCAGTTAGTGAATACTGGGTCAAAATTGGTTAGCAGCGAAGAGCAGGAGTTATCACTTGCCATGAAGTGTTAGCAGTTCTTAATCACTTTTCCAAACACTGAAGTGGAATAAAGCTCAGAACATAAAGGTATGATGAAGGGTGTTATTGGATTGGTAAAATTTAATTATTTAGTAAGCGGTGAATGAGTATTATGTGCCATCTAAATACTCAGTTCTTGTGTTTCGAAGATATCTTAAGGTGATAATAAGTGCAGGAAATTCAGGTCAGTTTGTGGTTTCCTTCGGTGCTACGGAGAAGTCTGCAAACAGTGCATTTTGTGACAGTGCTATATGACAACAGGATTGCAATACAAAATATTCACTGTTTCATTATTTTGTATTAGTACTATTGCAAAATTTGGACCATACAGCTGTAATAATCTGCATGGCAAAGAAATTGGCAGTGCTAATCTTGTTCATTGCTTTAAAGCAGAAATCCATCAGAGACATGCAGGTTACAAGGTAATAGTAACCATTTTAAAAGATGGTACTAATTCCTCCTATTAACTGTCTGAAGCTAATTGTTAAGGGTAACCTGTGATAAGCTGTAGATCTGAGTGCATCAGATGTTTACAGGTAAACTATCTTAAAAATATGTTAATAACCAAGTAAAGTCCACCGCATTTAGCATAATAAATGTTTTGTTATTTGTTTTAACATAGAACGTAGAAACAGAAAACCTACAGCACAATACAGGCTTTTCGGCCCACAATGCTGTGCCAAACATATACTTCAAAAATTACCTAAGGTTGCCCATAGCCCTCAATTTTTCTAAGCTCCATGTACCTATCCAGGAGTCTCTTAAAAGACCCTATCGTATCCACCTCCACCACCATCGCTGGCAGCCCATTCCACGCACTCACCACTCTCTGCATTTTTAAAAAAAAACTTGCCCCTGACATCATCTGTGTACCTACTTCCAAGCACCTTAAAACTGTGCCCTCTCGTGCTAGCCATTTCAACCCTGGGAAAAAGCCTCTGACCATCCACATGATCAATGCCTCTCATCATGTTATACACTTCTACCAGGTCACCTCTCATCCTCTGTCGCTCCAAGGAGAAAAGGCTGAGTTCACTCAACCTGTTTTTGTAAGGCATGCTCCCCAGTCCAGACAACATCCTTGTAAATCTCCTCTGCACCCTTTGTGGTTTCCACATCCTTCCTGTAGTGAGGCGACCAGAGCTGAGCACAGTACTCCAAATGGGGTCTGACCAGGGTTGTATATAGCTGCAGCATTACCTCTCGGCTCCTAAACTCAATCTTACCGTTGATGAAGGCCAATGCACTGTATGACTTCTTAACCACAGTTGACCTGCGCAGCAGCTTTGAGTGTCCTATGGACTCGGACCCCAAGATCCCTCTGATCTTCCACACTGCCAAGAGTCTTACCATCAATACTATATTCTGCCATCATATTTAACCTACCAAAGTGAACCACCTCACACTTACCTGGGTTGAACTCCATCTGCTATTTCTCCACCCAGTTTTGCATCCTATCGATGTCCCACTGTAACCTCTGACAGCCCTCCACACTATCCACAACACCTCCAACCTTTGTGTCATCAGCAAATTTACTAACCCATCCATCCACTACCTCATCCAGGAAACTTATAAAAATCATGAAGAGTAAGAGTCCCGGAACAGATCCTTGAGGCACACCACTGGTCACCGACCTCCATGTAGAATATGACCCGTCTACAACCACTCTTTGCCTTCTGTGGGCAAGCCAATTCTGTATCCACAAAGCAATGTCCCTTTGGATCCTATGCCGCCTCACTTTCTCAATAAGCCTTGCATGGAGTACCTTATCAAATGCCTTTCTGAAATCCATATACATTACATCTACTGCTCTACCTTCATCAATTTGTTTAGTCACGTCCTCAAAAAAATTCACTCAGGCTTGTAAGGCATGACCTGCCTTTGACAAAGCCATGCTGACTATTCCTAATCATATTATGCCTCTCATGCCTCTCCAAATGTTCATAAATCCTTCCTCTCAGGATCTTTCTCATCAACTTACCAATCACTGAAGTAAGACTCACTGATCTTTAATTTCCTGGGCTATCTCTACTTCCTTTCTTAAATAAGAGAACAACATCCGCAATCCTCCGGAACCTCTCCCGTCCCCATTGATGATGCAAAGATCATCACCAGAGACTCAGTAATCTCCTCCCTTACCTCCCACAGTAGCCTGGGGTACATCTTGTCTGGTCCCGGTGACTTATCCAACTTGATGCTTTCCAAAAACTCCAGCACATCCTCTTTCTTAATATCTACCTGTACATGCTCAAGCTTTTCAGTCCGCTGTAAGTCATCCCTATAATCGCCAAGAAACTTTTCCGTAGTCAATACTGAAGCCAAGTATTTATTAAGTACCTCTGCTATCTCCTCCGGTTCCATATACACCTTTCCACTGTCACATTCGATTGGTCCTATTCTCTCACATCTTATCCTCTTGCTCTTCACATACTTGTAGAATGTCTTGGGGTTTTCTTTAATCCTGTCTGCCAAGGCCTTCTCATGGCCCCTTCTGGCTCTCGTAATCTCATTCTTAAGCTCCTTACTGCTAGCCTTATAATCTTCTAGATCTCTATCATTACCTAGTTTTTTGAACCTTTCGTAAGCTTTTCTCTTCTTCTTCTTGACTAGGTTTTCAACAGCCTTTATACACCACAGTTCCTGTACCCGACCATCCTTTCCCTGTCTCATTGGGACGTACCTATACAGAACTCCACGCAAATATCCCCTGAACATTTGCCACATTTCTGCCGTATATTTCCCTGAGTACATCTGTTCCCAATTTATGCTTCCAAGTTCCTGGCTGATAGCCTCATATTTTCCCTTACTCCGATTAAACGCTTTCCTAACTTGTCTGTTCCTATCCCTCGCCAATGCTGTGGTAAAGGCGATAGAATTGTGATCACTATCTCCAAAATGCTCTCCCACTGAAAGATCTGACACCTGATCAGGTTTATTTCCCAATACTAGATCAAGTACAGCCTCTCCTCTTGTAGGCTTATCTACATATTGTGTCAAGAAACTTTCCTGAACACACCTAACAAACTCCACCTCATCTAAACCTCATCTCTAGGGAGATGCCAATCAATATGTAGGAAATTAAAATCACCCACTATGACAACCCTGTTATTATTACATATTTCCAGAATCTGTCTCCCTATCTGCTCCTTGATGTCCTTGTTACTATTGGGTGGTCAATATATTTAAAAAAAAACACCCAGTAGAGTTATTGACCCCTTCCTGTTTCTAACTTCTACCCACAGACACTCCATAGACAATCCCTCCATGACTTCCTCCCTTTCTGCAGCTGTGACATGCCCCCACCTCTGCCTCCCTCCCTGTCCTTTCTGAAACATCTAAAGCCTTGCACTCAAAGTAACCATTCCTGAACCCGAGCCATTCAAGTCTCTGTAATGGCCGCAACATCATAACTCCAAGTACTGATCCACACTCTAAGCTCATCCACTTTGTTCACAATACTCCTTGCATTAAAATACACATCTCAAACCGTCAGTCTGAGCGCATCCTGTCTCTATTACCTGCCTATCCTCCCTCTTGCACTATCTCCAAGCTTTCTGTATTTGTCAACCAACCAGCCCTTCCTCCGTCTCTTCAGTTTGGTTCTCACCCCCCAGCAATTGCAGTTTAAACTCTCCCCAACAGCCTTAGCAAACCTCCCCGCCAGGATATTGGTCCCCTTGGATTCAAGTGCAACCTGTCCTTTTTGTACAGGTCATGCCTGCCCCAGAAGAGGTCCCAATAATCCAGAAATCTGAATCCCTGCCCCCTGCTCCAATCCCTCAGCCAAGCATTTATCCTCCACCTCATTCTAGTCCTATACTCACTGTCACGTGGCACAGGCAATAATCCTAAGGTTACTACCTTTGAGGTCCTGTTTCTCAACTTCCTTCCTAACTCCCTGTAGTGTGTTTTCAGAATCTCCTCCCTTTTCCTACCTGTGTCATTGATACCAGTATTAACCATGACCCCTGGCTGTTCTCCTTCCCACTTCAGTCTGTCGTGATCAGAAACATTCCAGACCCTGGCACCTGGGAGGCAAACTACCATCTGTTCTTCTTTCCTGTGTCCACAGAATCGCCTGTCTGACCCCCTAGCTATAGAGTCCCCTATCACTGCTGCCATTCTCTTCCTTTCCCTACCCTTCTGAGCCACAGGGCCAGAGGCGCAGCCACTGTTGCTTCCCCCAGGTAGGCGGTTCCCCCCCATCTCTCTTCCCCCCTCTCCCCAAACAGTACTCAAACAGGAGTCCTTATTGTTAAGGGGGATAGTCACAGGGGTACTCTCAATATCTGGCTCTTGCCCTTCCCTCTCCTGACTGCTACCCACTTATCTGTCTCCCGAGGCCCCGTTGTGACTACTTGTCTATAGCTCCTCTCTATCACCACCTCACTCTCCCTGACCAGACAAAGGTCACTGAGCTGCATCTCCAGTCCTCACCCTAAGGAGCTGCAGCTCGACACATCTGGCGCAGATCTGGCTGTCCTGAAGGCTGGGAGTTTCCCTGACTTCACACGTGACACCGAGTACATACTTCCTGTTTCTATTCTTCATAAATAACTGACCTCACCTCGACCTGCTATCGCCTAAGCCCCTTTGAGCCAAAGCCCTCCTACTCTGCCTACATCTGCTCTCTCACCCGATCTATAAAGCTGTCTTCTTCTTAAACTCTTCCCGCTGTTCTTACTTGCTGACATCCACGCGCTTGCGCAGTCATGCCTTGATTTCTTGGGAACCGGTGCCAAGTGTGAAAGTGTGTTTGATTAGTCAGGTGGGTTGAATGGAAATACTCAGCAAAGTAATGACCCAAACTATTGTTAAAGAGGAGATCACAAATAAATGCCGAATGCAGTACAGGTTCTTTCCCCCCCAACTCCAGCTTGCAAAAGCTTGACTTGTGTACAGACTGTACATAACACGCAAGTGTTTGGGAGATTGGCAGGATGGATCTTCTGGCTGTTGAGACTGCAGATGTCTGCTGCATGCGAACTCAATTCATGACCACATTTCCAAACTGTTCACTGGATTGTACCCTTGTAGCTTGGAGCAACTTCGACAGTAGATTGGGAGAAGTGCATATAGATTGGAAATTCACCTGAAGGATTGTTTAGCTTCCTGTATGATAAAGGGAAGAGTTAAAAGGATGGGAGAAATTTCATTGGAAAGTGCCGTAAGATGGGGAATGATTGAGGGCAGGAAGGTATGATGTTTGATCCCATCAAAATCCAAAAGGGAAGAGGCTATGTGCCTGGAAGTTATATCTTGGTGGACCTGGCAATATTGCTAAAGATGATCTGTTGTACGTGGAGACTGGAGGGATGGAAGGTGAGGAGCAGGGGAACTCTGTTCGTGCCCTGTCCACAATGATAGACACTGTGGTGTGGGACTTCAGATGAGCTGTGACACGAGGCTCTGAAGGTACAATTCAGGAACCAGAAGGTATTTTAGAGGCATATATCAGTGACTTCTCATCATCAAGCTGAATGCAATGCAGGTGGGGGATCTGGGAGAATTCAATTTGTAGTAACTGAAAGGAAAGCTGTGATGAATACCTGAAATTATTCTTGCGTTTATTGTTTGAGCTTTCAGCTCTAGTCAGAGTCTAGTCAATGGACCTTGGTTGTGTTTAAGCAAGAGTCCTCTCTTTGTAAGCAGTATTCATACTGGTAGTAAAATCTTTAAATCTATTTGGGCATGGAGCATAAAATAGTAAGAACAAAATAGTAAGAACTGATTTGGTTCTGCAAATCTATCTTCCCTGATAATGGATGTTGGTTTCCCTGCTGAATTCTGAATCTAAATACTGCAAATTATTTTCTAATAATTTAGAAGGTAACAATATTATGGTACTCTGTCAAAATAGTATGTATTGGGGAGCCACAGGAAAACATAGTCATGTAAATTCTAAACTTTGCTGTATTAGCAGATTTCCTGGACTATTTTATGTTCTATTTTAAATTCCTCTTTTTCTGTGTAATAGGTGGTGTATTTTTTCTAGTGAATAGGGTAAATTTTAAAGGAGCACGAGAATCAGAAGCCTGTTGAAAGGGATATAGCATACCTACCTGCAATTTCCAAATAGTCTGATAGTGGATCATTTGAGTTTTATTGCTCTAGGAAAATACTGTCAAGTTTTTTTTTCATATTTATACACTTCTGTATTACATTGAATTTTGATCTGAGCAGAAAACTGATGTTTTCTAGTTTTTATATAACCTTTTTATAAATGTACTCCCCTTTTGGATATGCAGCAAATTTGGTGAACACCATCATGTCGTTGTTTCCCCCCTTGTCTGGATGTAGACTTTTTACAACCAGATTGAAAGCAGTAGTATAGCTGCTGCCTTAATGAGCATTAGGTTATGTAAGAGAAAGTGACATGGTGACCATATGTAAGTGCATCAGATCTGTAGGGCATAAAAAAAAACGGATGTTCACAGCTTTATTTGAGGTTGCATTGTTAACAGGAAAGATTGGTTTTAATCCTCGGGGTGTTTTTGACTTTTTATTGTTTAGTTCCTATTAGTAAAATTTTCAGTAGTAAATTAACTTGTAATGAAATTCAGATAAAAGGCTAGAAATGTCAGTTAACATTGGCTCTATTTCAATTTGAAATGGAGTGGGCCCAGTCATTTTAATGGAAAGAAATGCCTGCAGGAGGTGAGAGGCATTGTTTTAGTATCTTTAGTTTCAGTCTTGATTGCTTGCGACTGATCAAATTTTGACCTCGTTGAGTGGTTAAAGAAGACTTGCCTGACTCTCAAAATAACTTTGGTGCAGAGCTTGTCATTTTTGTAGATCAGGTTGATTCAAATTAAAAGCTCAAAATCTTATTCCATGGTAGTGTGGTTTTTGGGGATGAGGTGTAAGCAATTTTATATAGTCTGCAGATTAGTAGAAGGTTCATGCTGTTGTTTTTAGTGTTGAGCACAAAAATATTTAGGAAGTTTTTTCCTTTCTATAAGGGCCCTGGAGCAAGAATCATACATGTATGAATGTACTCATTCTTCCTTGTCTCAGTCTTGATCATATACAGTTTTCTATTGTTTATTTGTTCTACCTAAATTCATGAAAGTTTGAAAAGCTTCACATGAAAGATTCACAGGCTTCTTTCTGGAAGGGTGATATGATCTACTCGCCCTAATTATTTGTTTCTAAGGTTCTGATCGCCATTCATTTTCTTTCAAGTTGTCTTCAGTCTGGGTGAATTTGTTAGGGCTCACTTGTCATTTTTGTGCAATGCTCTCTAAAGCCTTTCATGTATAAAAATGGTAACTAAAATAAGACTTTCAAGGCTAAATTCCGTACACTTCCATCCAGCCTTTATAGACAATAGGTGCAGAAATAGGCCCTTCGAACCTGCACCACCATTCTGAGATCATGGCTGATCATCTACTATCAATACAGGTTCCTGCCTTGTCCCCATAAACCCTTGATCCCCCTATCCATAAGATACCTATCTTGCTCCTTCTTGAAAGCATCCAGAGAATTGGCCTCCACTGCCTTCTGAGGCAGCGCATTCCACACCTCCACAACTCTATGGGAAAAGAAGTTCCTCCTCAACTCTGTCCTAAGTGACCTACCCCTTATTCTTAAACCGTGCCCTCTGGTACTGGACTCTCCCAGCATCTGGAACATATTTCCTGCCTCTATCTTGTCCAATCCCTTAATAATTTTATATGTCTCAATCAGATCCCCCCTCAATCTCCTTAATTCCGGTGTGTACAAGCCCAGTCTCTCTAACCTCTGCGTAAGACAATCCGGACATCCCAGGAATTAACCTAGTGAACCTACGCTGCACCTCCTCCACAGCCAGGATGTCCTTCCTTAACCCTTGAGACCAAAACTGCACACAATACTCCAGGTGTGGTCTCACCAGGGCCCTGTACAAATGCAAAAGGATTTCCTTGCTCTTGTACTCAATTCCCTTTGTAATAAAGGCCAACATTCCATTAGCCTTCTTCACTGCCTGCTGCACTTGCTCATTCACCTTCAGAGACTGATGAACAAGTACTCCTAGATCTCTTTGTATTTCTCCCTTACTTAACTCCACACGGTTCAGATAATAATCTGCCTTCTTGTTCTTGCTCCCAAAGTGAATAACCTCACACTTATTCACATTAAACGCCATCTGCCAAGTTTCTGCCCATTCACCCAGCCTATCCAAGTCACCTTGAATTCTCCTAACATCCTCATCACATGTCACACTGCCACCCAGCTTAGTATCGTCAGCAAACTTGCTGATGTTATTCACAATGCCTTCCTCTAAATCATTGACGTAAATCGTAAACAGCTGTCTCAATACCGAGCCCTGTGGCACCCCACTATTCACCATCTGCCATTCCGAGAAACACCCATTCACTGCTACCCTTTGCTTTCTATCTGCCGACCAGTTTTCTATCCATGTCAATATTCTCCCCCCAGTGCCATGAGCTCTGATTTTACCCACCAATCTCCTATGTGGTACCTTATCAAATGCCTTCTGAAAGTCAAGGTACACCACATCCACTGGATCTCCTGCGTCTATCTTCCTGGTTACATCCTCGCAAAACTCCAATAGATTAGTCAAGCATGATTTGCCCTTGGTAAATCCATGCTGGCTCGGCCCAATCCTATCACTGCTATCAAGATATGCCGCTATTTCATCTTTAATAATGGACTCTAGCATCTTCCCCATTGCTGATGTTAGGCTAACAGGGCGATAGTTCTCTGTTTTCTCCCTCCCTCCTTTCTTAAGTGGGATAACATTAGCCATTCACCAATCCTCAGGAACTGATCCTGAATCTAAGGAACATTGGAAAATGATCACCAATGCATCCGCAATTCCCAGAGCCGCCACCTTTAGTACCCTAGGATGCAGACCATCTGGACCTGGGGATTTGTTAACCTTCAGTCCCACCAATCTATTCATCACCGTTTCCTTCCTAATGTCAATCTGTTTCAGTTCCTCTGTTACCCTATGTTCTTGGCCCATCCATACATCTGGGAGATTGCTTGTGTCTTCCCTAATGAAGGCAGATCCAAAGTACTTATTAAATTCGTCTGCCATTTCTCTGTTTCCCATAACAATTTCTCCCAATTCATTCTTCAAGGGCCCAACATTGTTCTTAACTATCTTCCTTCTCTTCACATACCTAAAAAAAACTTTTGCTATCCTCCTTTATATTCCTAGCTAGTTTGCGTTCATACCTCATTTTTTCTCCCCGTATTGCCTTTTTAGTTAAGTTCTGTTGCTCCTTAAAAATTTCCCAATCATCCGTCTTCCCACTCACCTTAGCTCTGTTATACTTTTTTAATGCTATGCTATCTCTGACTTCCTTTGTCAACCACTGTGGCCACTTCCCCCCCCCCCTTTGAATCCTTCCTTCTCCGAGGTATGAACTGATTTTGCACCTTGTGCATTATTCCCAAGAATACCTGCCATTGCTGTTCCACTGTCTTTTCTGCTAGGATATCCGACCAGTCAACTTTGGCCAGCTCCTCCCTCATGGCTCCATAGTCTCCTTTGTACAACTGCAATACTGACACTTCTGATCTGCCCTTATCCCTCTCAACTTGCAGATAAAAACTTATCATATTATGGTCACTACCTCCTAATGGCTCCTTTACTTAAAGATCACTTATCAAATCCTGTTCATTGCACAACACTAAATCCAGAATAGCCTTATCCCTGGTTGGTTCTTGTACAAGCTGCTCCAAAAATGCATCCTGTAGGCACTCTACAAACTCCCTATCCTGGGGTCCAGTACCAGCCTGATTTTCCCAGTTCACCTGCATGTTGAAATCCCCCATAACTACTGTGACATTTCCTTTGCCACATGCCATTGTTAACTCCCTATTCAACTTGCACCCAATATCCATGCTACTGTTTGCGGGCCTGTAGATAACACCTATTAGGGTCTTTTTGCCCTTACTGTTCCTCAGTTCTATCCACACTGACTCTACTTCCCCTGATTCTATGTCCCCCCTTGCAAGGGACTGAATCTCATTCCTCACCAACAGGGCCACCCCACCCCCTCTGCCCACCTTTCTGTCCCTTCGATAGCACGTATACCCTTGTACATTCAATTTCCAGGTCTGATCCCCCTGCAGCCATGTCTCTGTTATCCCAACAACATCATAGTTACCCATTCACACCTGAGCTTCAAGCTCATCCGCCTTATTTCTGACACTTTGTGCATTCAGATATAGAATTTTTAACCCATTTCTCCTCTCTCTGTTTAAATCGCTGCCTATTGTGCATAACCCAGCTCCCTGAACTCTCACCGGGCTATATGCCCCTTGAATTTTATTGTCCTTCTTAAATTTACTTACTCTTTCTGCACATTTAACTCCATGCTCTGTCAGACCATCCCTCTGCACATGTATCCTCCTTATCACTCATTCCGCCTCACCTTTCTCTACTTCACACTTAATATTCCGGAACCGTGTTATCCCCACCTGTCCTTTATACTTCATCTTGCTATCCTCTCTCACATTCTGGATCCCTGCCCCCTGCAAATTTAGTTTAAACCCCCCCCGAGCAGCACTAGCAAACTTTCCTGCAAGAATGTTAGTATCCCTTTATTTTGCCATTTGGAGCTACTACTTTATATAGTACTTTACAGGAGCTACTTTATACTTGCATTAAAGTGATTTTTTTTTAAACTCACTATCCCAGCTCAGTGGTATGATTCATTGCAGTGCAAGTTATATGAAAAACCTGACAAATCTCTGGCTGTGCATACCTGCGTCCTATCCCTAGACTGAAATTTCTATCTGCTTGCATCCAGGTAAAGAACATTAAAATGAGAAATGGTGAAGGTAAAATGCCAGGTGATGGAGAGTTAATGTATCAGGTCAATAATACTTAGAATTAGAAAGGTTAGAGTATGTGCATCGTTTAAATTGGAGAGATGATGAGAACAAAATGTTTCCTGAAATTGGAGTCTACTGATGACTCCAATATCAGGGAACCGTGTACCTGAACTCCAAGGTCCCTCTGATCTACAGTACACCTCAGGATCTTGCTATTGCTACTTTGATTTGACTTTTCAAAATTATCTGAACTTTTTTTTTGTCATTGCTCACACCACTTGTCTGGCTGATCAAAGTGCACTCGTAATTTTTGATAAACTTTACTGTTATCAGAGCAGCATCCATCATCAGGGACTCCCATCACCCAGGACATGCTCTCTTCTTGCTGCTGCTGCCGTCAAAAAGGTGGGACAGGAGCCTCAGGACTCGTACCACCAGGTTTAGGAACAGCTGCTACCCCTCCCATCGTGCTCTAGAACCAAAGGGGATAATCTCACTCTACTTCACTTGCCCCATCAATGAAAGGTTCCCACAACTTATGAACTCAATTTCAAGGCCTCTATGATCTCCTGTTCTTGACATTTATTTATTATTATTTTTCTTTCTGTATTCACACAGTCTGTTGTTTTTTGCACCTTGGTGGAATGCCCAATCTGGTGCGGTCTTTTCATTGGTTCTATTATCGTTTTATTGAGTATGCCTGCAAGAAAATGAATCTTAGGTTGTATATGGTGACTTGAACGTACTTTGGTAATAAATTTGCTTTGAACTTCACTGTTAATGCCAGTTAGTTTACAGTCATTGGTAAATTTAACTATGCTATGTACATACTCAACAATTTCAATGATTTATGAGGATTTCCAGATTTCTTTCTTGTGTTACTAACCTCATCTCCAAATGATTAACTACATTTGTCATCTGGGTAATCGTTTTCTCCATCCTTTCATAGATATTCCCTATGTTCTTGCCTCTACTCTTCCCTCTACACCTTAAAACATGTACTTTTACACTTTTCTATTTCTGTTGATAAGTTATTGATCTGAAACATTAACTATTTTCCCCTTCATAAATGCTGAGTATTTTGTTTGATATGTTGTTTCTTTCAGTATTTGCTGTTTTTGTTTTTCTATTACAAACTTAATTCCTCAACCTTTAATCAAGACTCCCCTTGATCATGGTTGGTCCATTTAGTCATAGTCATACTTTATTGATCCCGAGGGAAATTGGTTTTTGTTACAGTTGCACCATAAATAATTAAATGGTAATAAACCATAAATAATTAAATAGTAATATGTAAATTATGCTAGGAAATAGGTCCAGGACCAGTCTATTGGCTCAGGGTGTCTGACCCTCCAAGGGAGGAGTTGTAAAGTTTGATGGCCACAGGCAGGAATGACTTCCTATGACACTCTGTGCTGCATCTCGGTGGAATGAGTTTCTGGTTGAATGTACTCCTGTGCCCACCCAGTACATTATGTAGTGGATGGGAGATATTGGCCAAGATGGCATGCAACTTGGACAGCATCCTCTTTTCAGATACCACTGTCAGAGAGTCCAGTTCCATCCCCACAGCATCACTGGCCTTACGAATGAGTTTGTTGATTCTGTTGGTGTCTGCTACCCTCAGCCTGCTGCCCCAGCACACAACAGCAAACATGATTGCACTGGCTACCACAGACTCGTAGAACATCCTCAGCATCGTCCGACAGATGTTAAAGGACCTGTCTCCTCAGGAAATAGAGACGGCTCTGACCCTTCTTGTAGACAGCCTCAGTGTTCTTTGAGCAGTCCAGTTTATTGTCAATTCATATCCCCAGGTATTTGTAATCCTCCACCATGTCCACACTGACCCCCTGGATGGAAACAGGGGTCACCGGTGCCTTAGCCCTCCTCAGGTCTACCACCAGCTCCTTAATCTTTTTCACATTAAGCTGCAGATAATTCTGCTCACACTCTGTGACAAAGTTTCCTACCGTAGCCCTGTACTCAGCCTCATCTCCCTTGCTGATGCATCCAACTATGGCAGAGTCATCCGAAAACTTCTGAAGATGACAAGACTCTGTGCAGTAGTTGAAGTCCAAGGTGTAAATAGTGAAGAGAAAGGGAGACAAGACAGCCAACCTTTGCAGTAATTTGCAGTAACCTTCCAATCTGATTCCACAAGGAAAAATGCATATTGCCAGAGATAAATCCCCAGCTCATTTCCTGTTTAGTGCTGTGGCTCTGCTTTGTACAGACTGATCACAGAATAGATTGCTGTTCTATCTGACGTTTGTTCTTTTCTCAAATTCTTTATTTGGCCAAGCTTGGGCATGTTTGGCCTTTCAAACTTTTCCAAAGATCCTAAACAAAAATTAAAATGACATCACATATTATTCAGCTTTTTGTAGCCTCATAAAAATAAGTGGTTGTCCAAAGTGAAAGTACTTCAGTGATCAGTTGTGCACAAAGTTAAGTGGTTGTGATTATTAGAAGTCCACCATCCCAAAATGGAGATGCCTGTTGGTTACATGCTGTTATGGTCGATTAGCATCTTCTCAGCAAATGAAGCCTTTGATTTCTTTCTAAAAGTAGTACTTCGGGACTGGGTGATTTGTTTCTCTTCTTGTGGTAGCTGGAAGCAGTTTGCAGGCTGACACATTATGTCATGAGAGGCAGGATGTAATTAAAGGGTCAGGCATTTGGGTAGTTCTCCAGTATTCTTTCCAACTATGCTGGGCTTCTGTATATTCCTGATGAGCTTATGCAGTGCCAACCCAGATGTTATATATTTTGAGCAGTCATGCCAACAGTTCCCAGGAATTGATGGGAATGTTAGCTTTTCAAAAGGAGGCTTTGTGATTATACAAACCTTTTCATCTGTCCAGCTGGTAACCTTGCCACAAAAGAGTGTCAGGTTTGGAAAATTTTGCAGAGATAAAATTGATATCACTGGTGCTTGCTGTCACCATCTTGACTCAATTGTCCAGGTGGAAGGGGGTCATTGCTGTCTATCATGAGTTTTGTGCCCATTTTGAGATGGTGATCTTCAAACATCCTCTCTGTCAGATGGCTGGAGGTTGTGCTGGTGGAGCCAATGGTCAACTTCATGATCATGTCTGCCTCTGACAGACAGATGCTGAGATTGGGGAAATTATTTGTATTTTCGAGGGTTCGTCATAGACTTTTATGGTTATAAGATGTTTGAAATGATGTCCATGCCTTGTGAAGCCTTGCATGAGTAAATGCAGGTATTGTGAATGTTATTGAATTGTGCACTGTCATGTACTGTGGGTCACACGCATATGACTATTGTTAGAAGTGTTTCTTACATTGATACACGGAGAAGCTTCCCTTTTGAATCTAGATTTCAACTGGCCTTATTCTAGTAGAGTAATTTGAAGCTGATGAGTTTTATTGGCTGATTCTAAGCATTCTTTAGAATATGTTCGGGTATTTCAGAGTTTAAAGTACATTTATTATCCAAGAATGTATACTATATACAATTTTTGAGATTCATCTTATAGGCAGCTTTTTGACTACTCTTTAGAAGTCTGTTCCCATTACTTTGCATTTACCTCAAACTGCTGGTAAGTGAAGCTGATATATCCTCCTCCTTTTTCCCTGCTTCCACCTTCAATTTTGTGAAAGATTAATAAGCCATTGAATCTACCCCTTTTTGCAGAAAAGAACTATTAGAACCTCTGTCAGCAACTGAACATCAATTTCAATGAAACAACATATCCCAAGTTCCACTTATACACACACTCTTTGTATTCGGAAGAGCAGTGGTGTGGAATCAGTGTGAAAATATACCAAACTTGTTTAACAAAATGCTCATGTTATTGGGGTTTAGACATTGCTAGCAAGGCTGCTATATATTGCACTTGAAGGTGCTGAGCCGTTAGAATGGATTTCTCAGTCCTTACAAAGTGGCATGAATCAAATTGGCTGCAGACCAATTTTTGTGATAGTAGAGATGTCATGATGAAATATGCATTATTGGCTTGAAATCTCTGGTTAATAGACAATAGGTGCAGGAGTTGGCCGTTCGGCCCTTCGAGCCAGCACCACCATTCATTGTGATCATGGCTGATCATCCACAATCAGTACCCCGTTCCTGCCTTCTCCCCATATCCCTTGACTCCGCTATCATTAAGAGTTCTATCTAACTCTTTCTTGAAAGCATCCAGAGAGTTGACCTCCACTGCCTTCTGAAGCAGAGCATTCCACAGATCCACAACTCTCTGGGTGAAGACGTTTTTCCTCAACTCCATTCTAAATGGCTTACCCCTTTATTCTCAAATTGTGGCCTCTGGTTCTGGACTCTCCCAACATCGGGAACATGTTTCCTGCCTCTAGCGTGTCCAATCCTTTAATAATCTTATATGTTTCAATCAGATCCCCTCTCATCCTTCTAAATTCCAGTGTATACAAGCCCAGTTGCTCCAGTCTTTCAACGTATGACAGCCCTGCCATCCGGGGAATTAACCTTGTGAACCGCTGCTGCACTCCCTCAATAGCAAGGATCTCCTTCCTCAAATTTGGAGACCAAAACTGTACACAATACTCCAGGTGTGGTCTCATCAGGGCCCTGTACAACTGCAGAAGGACCTCTTTGCTCCTATACTCTACTCCCCTTGTTATGAAGGCCAACATGCCATTAGCTTTCTTCACTGCCTGCTGTACCTGTTTGCTTACTTTCAGTGACTGATGAACAAGGACACCAAGATCTCATTGTACTTCCCCTTTTCCTAACTTGACACCATTCAGGGAGTAATCTGTCTTCCTGTTCTTGCCACCAAAGTGGATAACCTCACATTTATCCACATTAAACTGCATCTGCCCACTCACCCAACCTGTCCAAGTCATCCTGCATTATCTCAACATCCTCCACACATTTCGCACTGCCACCCAGCTTTGTGTCATCTGCAAATTTACTAATGTTACTTTTAATCCTTTCATCTAAATCATTAATGTATATTGTAAATAGCTGCGATCCCAGCACCGAGCCTTGCGGTATCCCACTAGTCACCGCCTGCCATTCTGAAAGGGACCTGTTAATCCTCACTCTTTGTTTCCTGTCTGCCAACCAATTTTCTATCCATGTCAGTTCCCTACCCCCAATACCATGGGCTCTAATTTTGCCCACTAATCTCCTATGTGGGACCTTATCAAAGGCTTTCTGAAAGTCCAGGTACACTACATTCACTGGCTCTCCCTTGTCCATGTTCATAGTTACATCCTCAAAAAATTCCAGAAGATTAGTCAAGCATGATTTCTCCTTCGTAAATCCATGCTAACTTGGACAGATCTTGTTACTGCTATCCAAATATGCCGCTATTTCATCCTTTATAACTGACCACTGATGTCAGGCTAACTGGTCTATAATTCCCTGTTTTCTCTCTCCCTCCTTTCTTAAAAAGTGGGATAACATTAGCTACCCTCCAGTCCTCAGTAACTGTTCCTGAACCTATACAACATTGGAAAATAATTACAAATGTGTCCACGATGTCTAGAGCCACCTCCTTAAGTACCCTGGGGTGCAGACTATCAGGCCCTGGGGATTTATCAGCCTTCAGTCCCATCAGTCTATCCACCACCATTTTCTGCCTAATGTGAATCTCCTTCAGTTCCTCCGTTACCCTAGGTCCTCCGGCCACTATTGCATCTGGGAGATTGTTTGTGTTTTCTCTAGTGAAGACAGATCCAAAGTTCAACTCGTCTGCCATTTCTTTGTTCCCCATAATAATTTACCCTTTTCTGTCTTCAAGGGCCCAACTTTGGTCTTAACTAATTTTTTCCTTTTCACATACCTAAAGAAGCTTTTACTATCCTCTTTTATATTCTTGGCTAGCTTTCCTTCATATCTCATCTTTTCTCCCCGTATTGCCTTTTTAGTTATCCTTTGTTGCTCTTTAAAAGTTTCCCAATCCTCTGGCTTCCCGCTCATCTTTGCTATGTTATACTTCTCTTTTATTTTTATACTGTCCATTATTTCTCTTGTCAGCCATGATCACCCCTTACTCCCCTTAGGATGTTTCTTCCTCTTTGGAATGAACTGATCCTGCACATTCTGTATTATTCCCAGAAATACCTGCCATTGTTGTTCCACTGTCATCCCTGCTAGGGTATCTTTCCAGTCAACTTTGGCCAGCTCCTCCCTCATGGGTCCATAGTCCCCTTTGTTCAACTGTAATACTGACACTTCCAATTTTCCCTTCTCCCTCTCAAATTCTCGTTTAAAACTTATATTATGGTCAATACCTCTTAGTGGCTCCTTTACCTCGAGTTTCCTTATTAAATCCGGTTCATTACACATTAATCCAGAATTGCCTTCTCCCTGGTAGGTTCCAGTACAAGCTGCTCTAAGAATCCATCTGAGAGGCACTCCACAAACTCCCTTTATTGGGGTCCAGTACCAACCTAATTTTTCCCAGTCTACCTGCATGTTAAAATCCCCCATAACAACCGTAGCATTACCTTTGCGACATGCCAATTTTAACTCTTGATTCAACTTGCACCCTATATCCAGGCTACTGTTTGGGGGCCTGTAGATAACTCCCATTAGGGTCTTTTTGCCCATACAATTTCTCAGTTCTAACAATACTGACTCTACATCTCCTGATTCTATGTCACCCCTCACAAGGGACTGAATTTCATTCCTCACCAACAGAGCCACTCCACCCCCTCTGCCCACCTGTCTGTCCTTTCGATAGGACGTATATCCTTGAATATTCATTTCCCAGCCCTGGTCCTCTTGCGGCCATGTCTCTGTTAGTCCTACAACATCATACATGCCAATTTCCAACTCAGCCTCAAGCTCATCCACTTTATTTCTTATACTCCGTGCATTCATATATAATACTTTTAATCCATTACTCCCCTCACCTTTCACATCGATTCCTATTGCACTTGGCCATACTCTGTGATCCCTTCCTGAGCTTTCTGCCCATTAATTCTGTTGTCTTTCTTAACTTTCCTTATTCTCTCTTTCCCTTTAACTCCATCCTTGTATTTCCTCTCCTCCCCCCACTACTTAGGATGGTTAAGGATGGTTACAAATTCTTTTCATTTATCTTTGGCTCATGCTAGGCTTTCCTGTGGAAGACTGGAAAGTGCCTGCTTTCTATTTGGTTAATTATCCACTGCAGTTCAAGACTATACAGTAGCATGCAAAAGTTTGGGCACACCTGGTCAAAATTTCTGTTACTGTGAATAGCTAAACAAGTAAAAGATGAACTGATTTCCAAAAGGCATAAAGTTAAAGATGGCACGTTTCTTTATTTTAAGCAAGATTACTTTTTTATTTCCCTCTTTTACGGTTTCAAAATAACAAAAAAAGGAAAAGGGCACGAAGCAAAAATTTGGGCACCCTGCATGGTCAGTACTTAGTAACATCCCCTTTGGCAAGTATCACAGCTTGTAAATGCTTTCTGTAGCCAGCTAAGAGTCTTTCAATTCTTGTTTGGGGGATTTTCACCCATTCTTCCTTGCAAAAGGCTTCTAGTTCTGTGAGATTCTTGGGCCATCTTGCATGCACCGCTCTTTGATGATGTTTAGGTGGGGCTGTGAGGGCCATGGCAAAACCTTCAGCTTGCGCCTCTTGAGGTAGTCCATTGTGGGTTTTGAGGTGTGTTTAGGACGATTATCCTGTTGTAGAAGCCATCCTCTTTTCATCTTCAGCTGTTTTACAGACTGTGTGATGTTTGCTTCCAGAATTTGCTGGTATTTAATTGAATTCATTCTTCCCACTACCAGTGAAATTTTCCCCATGCCTCTGGCTGCCACACAAGCCCAAAGCATGATTGATCCACCCCCTTGCTTAACAGTTGGAGAGGTTTTTTTTCATGAAATTCTGCACCTTTTTTTCTCCAAACATACCTTTGCTCATTGTGGCCAGAAAGTTCTATTTTAGCTTCAGTCCACAGGACTCGTTTCCAAAATGCATCAGGCTTGTTTAGATGTTCCTTTGCAAACTTCTGACGCTGAATTTTGTGGTGAGGACACAGGAAAGGTTTTCTTTTGATGACTGTTCCATGATGGTCATATTTGTGCAGGTATCGCTGCATAGTAGAACAGTGCACCACAACCAGAGTCTGCTAAAACTTCCTGAAGGTCTTTTGCAGTCAAATGGGGGGTTTTGATTTGCCTTTCCAGGCATCCTACGAATAGTTCTCTCAAAGTTTTCTTGGTCTTCCAGACCGCAACTTGACCTCCACCGTTCCTGTTAACTGCCATTTTTTAATTACATTACGAACTGAGGAAACATCACACTTTGCTATCTTCTTATAGCCTTCTCCTGCTTTGTGGGCGCCATTTATTTTCATTTTCAGAGTGCTAGGCAGCTGCTTAGAGGAGCCCATGGCTGTTGTTTGTTGAGACAAGGTTTGAGGAGTCAGAGTATTTAGAAAGCTTTGAAATTTGCATCACCTGGCCTTTCCTAACGATGATTGTGAACGAGCCATAGCCCTAACAAGCTACTTAAGGTCTGAGACCTTGGTAAAACTTATTTGAGAGCTCAAATCTCTTGGGGTGCCCAAACTTCTGCATGGTGCTCCTTTCCTTTTTTTCACTCTAAAATTGTACAAAACTAATATAATACACAAATCTTAAAATGTTGAAAAGAATGTTTTGTAGCGATGTGCTACACACAGAGCTAGAAATAACGACACAGTCTGTAAGTCGCACTCGAAACTCGTTTATTAAAACTTCGCGGCACTGGCTTTTAAGCAGTTCCCCTCCAGCCCCCTCCGGGCAGGAATAACATCAGAGGTGCATTACAAAAGTCTCTCCCTGCATACAGGCTATTTTGTGAGCCGGTTCGCTTATATAGAAAGTGGATTGCCACTTAACCCCCCCCCCCCCAAGAACTGGCGATACACCCCCAATGTCCACAGTCTGGATCAGTCTCTGTTTGGGCGGTCTGCCTCAACGCCGCGGTGCCTGAACCTCTACCGGCTGCGCCAAGTCCACATGGGCTGGTTTGAGTGGGTCCACCATGAAAACCTCCTCTTTCCCCCCCCAGTGTCCAGAATGTACGTGGACCCATTGTTACTGATCACCTTGAACGGCCCCTCGTACGGCCGCTGTAGCGGTGCCCGGTGTGCGCCCCTTCGTACGAATGCAAACTTACAGTTCTGCAGGTCTTTGGGTACACAGGTCAGGATCTGTCCATGCTGTGATGTCGATACAGGGACCAGTTTGCCGAGCCTTTCGCGTAGTCTGTCCAGGACTGCTGCGGGCTCTTCTTCTTGTCCCCTTGAGGCTGGTGTGAACTCTCCTGGGGCGACCAGGGGTGTGCCGCACACCAGCTCGACCGACGAGGTGTGCAGATCCTCTTTGGGTGCTGTGCGGATTCCGAGCAGGACCCAGGGAAGCTTGTCCACCCAGTTCGGCCCTTACAGTCGGGCCATAAGAGCTGACTTTAAGTGACAGTGGAAGTGTTCCACTAGTCCGTTCGACTGTGGGTAGTAGGCAGTTGTGTGGTGTAGCTGTGTTCCCAACAGGCTGGCCATAGCCGACCACAGGCTGGAGGTGAACTGGGTACCCCTGTCGGAGGTAATGTGGGCCGCTATCCCGAAGCGTGCTACCCAGATTGCAATCAGCACTCGGGCGCAGGACTCGGCAGTGGTGTCGTTGAGCGGGACCGCTTCTGGCCATCTCGTGAACTGGTCTACCATAGTTAGGAGGTACAGCGCCCCTCGCAACACTGGCAGGGGTCCCACGATATCCACATGAATGTGGTCGAATGTGGGTTCGAACTGCTGCGGCGGAGCTTTAGTGTGCCGCTGCACCTTGGTTGTTTGGCACTGCGTGCAAGTTTTGGCCCATTGGCTGACCTGTTTGCGAAGTCTGTGCCACACGAACTTGCTGGAGACCATCCTGGCGGTTGTCCTGATAGATGGGTGCGCCAAGCCGTGTATGGAGTTGAAAACTCGCCGCCGCCAGGCTGCCGGGACGATGAGGCGAGGTTGACCGGCAGCCACGTCATACAGGAGGGTCCTCTCACCTGGGCCTACGAGGAAGTCTAGCAGCTGCAAACCCGAGACTGTGGTCCTGTAGCTGGGCATCTCGTCGTCTGCCTGCTGTGCCTCTGCCAGTGCTGCATAGTCCACCCCCTGGGACAGGGCCTGGATAGTTGGTCTGGAGAGTGCGTCCGCCATGACGTTGTTCTTTCCTGAGACATGCTGGATGTCCGTCATGTACTCGGAGGTGTAGGACAGATGTTGCTGCCGTTGGGCCGACCAGGGATCGGACACCTTCGTGAATGCGAAGGTCAACGGTTTGTGGTCCGTGAACGTGGTGAACGGCCTGCCTTCTAAGAAGTACCTGAAATGCCGGATTGCCAGATATAGTGCCAACAGCTCCCGGTGGAAGGCACTGTACTTGAGTTTGGGTGGCCGTAGGTGCCTGCTGAAGGACGCCAAGGGTTGTCAGCGCCCCTCGATGAGTTGCTCCAGCACCCCACTGACTGCAGTGTTGAATGCGTCCACTGGGACGGCGGTTGGAACGTCCGTTCTGGGGTGCACCAGCATCGCTGCGTCTGCCAAAGCTTCCTTGGTTTTAACGAAAGCGGCCGCGGCCTCTTCGTCCCAAGTAATGTCCTTGCCTTTACCTGACATAAGGGTGAACAAAGGGCGCATGATACGGGCTGCTGAGGGGAGGAAGTGGTGGTAGAAGTTCACCATACCAACAAACTCCTGCAGGCTTTTGACTGTGTTCGGCCGGGTGAAGTGGCGGATCGCGTCTACCTTGGCGGGCAGACATGATGCCCCGTCTTTGGTAATCCTGTGGCTCAGGAAGTCGATGGTGTTGAGTCCGAACTGACATTTGGCCAGATTGATCATGAGGCCGAAATCACTCCGGCAGGAGTAGAGCTGGCGGAGGTGGGACAGATGCTCCTGGCGACTACTGCCGGCTATGAGGATGTCGTCCAAATAGATGAATGCGAAGTCCAGGTCGCGTCCCACCACATTCATTAGCTGCTGGAACGTCTGTGCGGCATTCTTCAGGCCGAACAGCGTTCAGAGAAATTCGGGCAGGCCGAACGGGGTGATGAGTGCTGTTTTGGGGATGTCTTCAGGGTGTACCGGGATTTGATGGTACCCCCGGCCGAGGTCTACTTTGGGAAAAGATCCTTGCCCCATGTAGGTTTGCTGTGAAGTCCTGTATGTGCGGCATGGGGTAGCGGTCTGGAGTTGTAGCCTCGTCCAGTCTGCGGTAGTCGCCGCATGGTCTCCAGCGCCTGGCTGCTTTGGGCACCATGTGCAAGGGGAGGCCCATGGGCTGTCGGACTGCCGTACGATCCCCAATTCCTCCATCCTCTTGAACTCCTCCTTCGCCAGGCAGAGCTTGTCCGGGGGGGGAGCCTTGGTGCGCGGGCATGGAGGGGTGGTCCCTGGGTCGGAATGTGGTGCTGTACTCCGTGTCTGGGCATGGCTGCCATGAACTGTGGTGCCAGAATCGATGGAAAGTCCGCCAGGATTCTGGTGAATTCGTTGTCAGACAGCGTGATGGAGTCCAGGTGTGGGGCCGGCAACTTGGCTTCACCCAGGGAGAACGTCTGGAAATTTGGCATGGACCAGTCTTTTCCCTTGCAAGTCGACCAGCAGGCTGTGGGCTCGCAAGAAGTCCGCCCCCAGGAGTAGTTGGGCCACGGCGGCCAGTGTGAAGTCCCACGTGAACCGGCTGGTGCCGAACTGTAGCTGCACTGTGCTGGTGCCGTAGGTCCGAATCGTGCTGCCGTTTGCGGCCCTCAGGGTGGGTCCCGCCTCCCTGTTGCGGGTGTCATACCCCGTCGGGGGTAAGATGCTGATCTCTGCTCCGGTGTCGACCAAGAAGTAGCATCCTGACTGTTTGTCCCAGATGTACAGGAGGCTGTCCTGGTGGCCAGCTGCCGTAGCCATTAGCGGCGGCTGGCCCTGGCGTTTCCCAGGAACTTGCAGGGCAGGTGACAACGGCGGGCTTCTGTGCCCTACCGTTGGTGGTAGAAACACCACTGTTCATTGGCCTCCTCACTCCTGCCTCTGGGTTGTGTGCACTGCGTTGCTGGGCCTGGTCTGGCCTGCTGTTGGGCGCGTGGCTTGGTAATCTGTCTGACAGACGCCCTGCTCTCCCTCTTGGCTTTCCACAGCATGTCTGCCCGGGCCGCCACCTTCTGGAGGTCACTGAAATCTGCGTTGGCCAGCAGCAGATGTATGTCCTCGGGCAGTTGTTCTAGGAACGCCTGCTCAAACATGAGGCAGGGCTTGTGTCCTTCAGCCAGGGCCAGCACCTCGTTCATTAATGCTGACGGTGGCCTGTCTCCCAAACCGTCCAGGTGCAGCAAACGGGCACCTCGCTCAAGGTCTCTATGTGCAGCACTTTGAGTGCTGCATATTTGCCGCCTTCGGGGGGTGACTGTATGAAATCTCCAATCCTTGCGGCTGTCCCCTGGTCAAGGGAGCTCACCACGTAATAGTAACGTGTGGATATCTGCCGAATCTGGAACTGGGCTTCTGCTTGGTCAAACCACACGCGTGGTCGCAGCGTCCAGAAAGTTGGCAGTTTCAGTAAAACTGCGTGAACAGATGAAGAATCGATCATATTTGGTCCAAATCCCGTTTGGACCGTTGGGGTCACCAATATAGTGATGTGCTACACACAGAGCTATAAATAACGACGCGCAGTCTGTGAGTTGCACTTGAGACTCGTTTATTCAAACTTCACGGCACTGGCTTTTAAGCAGTTCCCTTCCAGCCCTCTCCGGGCAGAAATGACGTCAGAGGTGCATTACAGAAGTCTCTCCCCGCATGCGGGCTATTTTGTGAGCCAGTTCGCTTGTGTAGAAAGTTGGTTGCCACAGTTTCATCTTTTAACTTTATGACGTTTGGAGATCAGTTAATCTTCTACTCAACTCTTCATAGTAACAGAAACTTTGACCAGGGGTGCCCAAACTTTTTTCTGTCCTGCTGGTCATGTGATTTTCTTGCTCTACATTTTATGTTGCTTTACTATGTAAACATGTAGCCTTCTGCCACTTGGCCTGACTGTTAGATTTTTAGCAAAGCTTGTTGTGACTCCCAATTCTCATTACACTTATTGGACTCCAGCTTGACAATGGCAAGGGAAATGTTGGGCCTTCTGAGAACTTGGAACATAGAAATCTACAGCATATGAAGGTCCTTCGGCCCACAATGTTGTACTGGCCATGTAACCTACTCTAGAAGCTGCCTAGAATTTCCCTAGCATGTAGCCCTCTATTTTTCTAAGCTCCATGTATCTATCTAAGTCTCTTAAAAGACCCTCTCATATCCACCACCACCATCGCTGGCAGTGCATTCCATGCACCCATCACTCTGTGAAAAGCTTACCCATGACACCCTCGGTACCCATTTCCAAGCACCTTAAAACTATGCCCCTCGTGTTACCCATTTCAGTTCTGGGAAACCGCCTCTGGCCATATACACGATCAGTGCCCCTCATCATATTATACACCTCTTGTCAGGTCACCTCTCATCCTCCATCGCTCCAAGGAGAAAAGGCCAGGTACACTCAACCTATTCTCATAAGGTACTTCCTCCAATCCATGCAACATCCTTGTGAATCTCCTCTGCACTCTCTATAGTATCCACATCCTTCCTGTAGTGAGGTGACCAGAACTGAACACAGTACTCCAAGTGGGGTCTGGCTGGGTGGTGCGGTAGCAGCACACAGCAGCCTCTCTGGACCTGGTGTTACTTTAATTATTTTTAAAATTAAATTAAAAAATTACACAAACCAATCTTGTGCCTGTCCTTGGATTCACTTTACACCGCAGTCTGTCGGAGCAGTGCTGCCAGGATAATCAAGGACACGACCCACCCAGCCAACACACTTTTCGTCTCTCTTCCCTCCGGGAGAAGGTTAAGGAGCTTGAAGACTCGTACGGCCAGATTTGGGAACAGTTTTTTTTCCAACTGTGATAAGACTGCTGAACGGATCCTGACCCGGATCTGGGCCATACCCTCCAAATATCCGGACCTGCGTCTCCGTGTTTTTGCACTACCTTACTTCCCATTTTTCTATTTTCTATTTATGATTTATAATTTAAATTTTTAATATTTACTAATTTTTACTATTTTTAATATTTGTAATCCAGGGAGCGGGAAGTGCAGAATCAAATATCGCTGTGATGATTGTATGTTTTAGTATCAATTGTTTGGCGACAAAGTATAAAATATTTTTAAAAAAAAATTTTTTTTACTAGGGCACTAGGGTACAATTTTTTTTATATAAGTAGGGCACATGGACAACAGAGCAACCAGTGTTCATATCTACCATCACCAGACACTGCTACAGTACAGAAATCGCTCAACAACAAACCTTCATGATCTACTGGAGAAGCTACGCGATCTCGGCTTGCTGCGGGGACCAGGCCTCCAGTGCTTGGCACGGCCGGGGTTGGGGACGTCGTAAGCAGTGTGCGAGGAAGGGGAAGCGTGGCAAGCGGGCGGGGGTTTATGCTAGGTTGAAAACAAACCCTAGCTGGCCGGCTCTCCCGTCCATTCTGCTCTCCAATGTTTGCTCCTTGGACAATAAATTGGACTACATTCGACTCCAGCAGACTACTCGGCGTAAGTTTAGAGTCTGCTGCGTTTTTGTTTTCACAGAAACGTGGTTCAGCAACAGAGTTCTGGACGCCGCTGTTCAGCTAGACCGGCTCACTTTGTTTCGGACCGACAGTGATGCAGCTCTGTGCGGTAAGGCTCGCGGTTGTGGCTTGTGCGTATACATCAACATGGAATGGTGCAAGAACTCTGTGCTAGTTTCTTGTTACTGCTCATCGCTAGTGGAGTTTGTGACTGTTAGATGCAGACCATTGTATTTACCACAGGACTTCACCATTGTCCTTATAGTCGTTGTGTATATTCCCCCAGCACTAATGCTAAGGTGGTGCTCTGTGAACTCTATAGGGCTATTAGTGAACTGCAGAGTGCACACCCTGATGGACTGTTTATTGTTGCCGGTGATTTCAACCATGCGAATCTCAAGTCAGTGCTCCCCAAATTCCATCAGCATGTGGACTCTGCAACGAGAGGGGCGAACGCGTTAGACCTTGTTTATACAAACATCCCCGACGTGTACCGGGCGGAGTCCCGCCCCCACCTCGGCTACTCAGGCCACATCTCTGTTATGCTAATCCCAGCATACAGACCGCTCGTCAGGCGCTCCGGACCAGTTCTGAAGCAGTTGAAAACCTGGCCAGCGGGAGCCATCTTTGCGCTTCAAGACTGCTTTGAGCACATTGACTGGCAAATGTTCAGGGAGGCTGCAACCGATGGCGACTCTACCAACTTAGAGGAGTGCACGGCATCAGTGACTAGCTACATCAGCAAGTGCATTGATGTCATCACTGTGTCTAAGACCATCACTATACGCTCCAACCAGAAGCCATGGATGACCGCGGAGGTGCGTGCACTGCTGAGGACCTGAGACTCTGCCATCAGAACAGGCGACAAGGCAGCCCTAACAACAGCAAGGGCCAAACTGTCCCGGGCCATCACAGAGGCAAAGCGTGCGCACGCCCAGCGAATCCAGAGTTATTTCCAGGACAGCGGCGACACGCAGTGCATGTGGAAGGGCATTCAGGACATCACCAACTACAAGACAACACCACCTGCCTGTGCTGGTGATGCCTCCCTCCCAGATGCGCTGAACAACTTCTATGCTCATTTTGAGGTGGAAAATGATGTGGTGGCGAGGAAGACCACCCCTTCTGCCAATGACCAGGTGCTGTGTCTTACCGTGGCTGATGTGAGGAAAACTCCATGCAGGGTCAACCCACGGAAGGCTGCTGGACCAGACAATATTCCTGGCAGAGTGCTCAGAGGATGTGCAGACCAGCTGGCAGATGTTCTCACTGACATCTTCAACATCTTTCTGAGCAGCGCCGTCATTCCAACATGCTTCAAGGCCACCACCATCATCCCCGTGCTGAAGAAGTCTTCAGTGTCATGCCTTAACGACTATCATCCCATTACACTCACATCCATCATCAGGAAGTGTTTCGAGAGGCTCGTCATGAGGCACATAAAGATCCTGCTGCCCCCCTCACTAGACCCCCTGCAGTTTGCATATCGTCCCAACTGCTCAACAGACGACGCCATTGCCACCACTCTCCATCTGGCCCTCACCCACCTGGACAAAAAAGACACGTATGTTTGAATGCTGTTCATAGATTTCAGTTCAGCATTCAACACAATCATTCCTCAGCATTTGATGGGAAAGCTGAGCCTGCTGGGCCTGAACACCTCCCTCTGCAACTGGATTCTAGACTTCCTGACTGGGAGGCCTCAGTCAGTCCGGATCAGGAGTAGCAACTCCAACACCATCACACTGAGCACAGGGGCCCCTCCAGGGCTGTGTGCTTAGTCCACTGCTGTTCACTCTGCTGACCCACGACTGTGCTGCAACACACAGCTCGAATCACATCATCAGGTTCGCCGATGACACGACTGTGGTGGGTCTGATCTGTAAGAACAACGAGTCAGCATACAGAGAAGTGGTGCAGTGGCTAACGGACTGGTGCAGAGCCAACAATCTGTATCTGAATGTGAACAAAACAAATGAGATGGTTGTTGACTTCAGGAGAACACGGAGCAACCACTGTCCGCTGAACATCGACTTGTCCGTAGAGATCATTAAAAGCACCAAATTTCTTGGTGTTCACCTGACGGAGAATCTCACCTGGTCCCTCAACACCAGCTCCATAGCCAGGAAAGCCCAACAGCGTCTCTACTTTCTGTGAAGGCTGAAAAAGTCTTATCTTCCACCCCCCATCCTCACCACATTCTATAGAGGATGTATCGAGAGTATCCTGTGCGGCTGCATTACTGCCTGTTTCGGAAATTGCACCGTCTCGGATCACAAGACCCTGCAGCAGATAGTGAGGTCAACTGAAGGCATCCTCAGGGTCTCTTTTCCACCATTACAGACATTTACACCACACGCTGCATCCGCAAAGCTAACAGCATTGTGAAGGACCCCACGCACCCGTCATACAAACTCTTCTCCCTCCTGTCATCTGGCAAAAGGTATTGAAGTATTGGGGCTGTCACTACCAGACTGTGTAACAGTTTCTTCCCCCAAGCCATTAGACTCCTCAATTTCTAGAGTCGAGAGGGAGGGGGAGGGAGAGAGAGGGGCACCAATTGGTGCTCATTTCTTTCTCAATTCCTGCTGAAACATTGTTAACATCTACATCATTTATTTTTATATTGTAATTTGGCCTTTACTGTGCCTATTGTCTTGTTTATTAATTATCATACTGTCTTGACCAAGGCCTTGTTTAGCTGTAACATTAGCTCATGATTCTTGAACTCAGTCCCATGGTTGATAAATGCCAACACACTATATACCTTCTCAACAACACTGTCAACCTGTGCAGCAGCTTTGAGTATCCTGTGGATATGGACCCCAAGATCGCTCAGATCCTCCACACTGCCAAGAGTCTTACCGTTATATTTTGTCTTCAAATTTGACCTACCAAAATGAACCACTTCACACTTAATCTGGGTTGAAGTTCATCTGCCACTTCTCGGCCCAGTTCTGCATCCTATTGATCAGCGGTCCCCAACCACTGGGCCGCACAGCATGCGCTACCAGGCCGCGAGGAAGCAATATGATTTGGCGATATGAGTCAGCTGCACCTTTCCTCATTCCCTGTCATGGCCACTGATCAGCCATTACGCATGTGAGGTCATGACCCGCGCGTCATCCGTGTCAGGAAGGGAAGGCGATTAACTCCTCGAGCTTGCAAATGACGACAGGCTGAAAAGTATGTTTGACATAATATCTCTGTCAGCATTTTGGATCAAAGTCAAGGCTAAATATCCTGAGATAGCCACGAAGGCACTGAAAACGTTGCTTCCATTTCCAACATTTTTCTGCAAAGCGGAGTTTTCTGCAATGAATGCAACGAAAACTAAACTGCGGAATAGACTGGACATCAGGAACCCCCTTCGAGTATCGCTGTCTCTCATCATCCCTTGATAAGACGGTGTTGTTGCAGGGAAACAAGCCCAGGGCTCCCACTGATTCAGCGATATTGGTGTGTTGCAATGATTTTATATATTCATACAGGGAAAGTATGTGCTGTATGTTTAATATCCAAACGTTACTTAAAATGTTATGATGCTATTTGCTTACTTATATAGCCATATAACAATTACAGCGCAGAAACAGGCCATCTCGGCCCTTCTAGTCCGTGCTGAACGCTACTCTCACCTAGTCCCGCCGACCTGTGCTCAGCCCATAACCTTCCATTCCTTTCCTGTCCATATACCTATCCAATTTTTCTTTAAATGATCATATCGAACTTGCTTCCGTCACTTCTACTGGAAGTTCATTCAACACTTACTTTAAGCTCCCCTGATAATTGACTTATCATTATATTCATGCAAGGAAAATATGCGCTGTGTTTAATATTAAATTCGTTGGATAAACCCTTTTAGAAACGAAATTGAATGTATTACCCACTTATCACCTATATTCCGGTCGTGATGTAGTGATTAACACCCACCCCCACGAACAGAATCGCCAAAACAGATTTGCTGGGGGGCGGGGATCGTCAGGTCACGACGCGCATGTGCATTGGTGCCCGCGCAAGGCTTCATGGTCATTGTAGTCTTTTGGGTAAACAACGCGTTTGACTGTTACTCTTGTCCGTTGGCAACCCTACCCCCCACTCCCCGGTCGGCCAGTCTGCAAGAATATTGTCAATATTAAACCGGTCCGCAATGCAAAAAAGGTTGGGGACCCCTGCTATTGATGTCCTGCTGTAACCTCTGACAACCCTCCAGACTATTCACAACACCCCCAACCTTTGTGTCATCAGCAAACTTACTAACCCACCCTTCTACTTCATCCAGGTCACTTATGAAAATCACAAAGAGGAGATGTCCTAGAAGAGATCCCTGCGGAACACCACTGGTCACTGACCTCTATGCAGAATACGAACCATCTACAACCACCCTTTGCCTTCTGTTGGATCCCATGCCTCCTTACTTTCTGAGGGGCCTTGGATGGGGAACCTTATCAAGTGCCTTACTGAAATCCATCTACACTGCAACCACTGCTATGTCTTCAATGTGATTTTTACATCCTCAAAGATTCAATCAGGCTCGTAAGGCATGACCTACCCTTGACAAAGCCATGCTGACTATCCCTAATCAGAATATTTCTCTCCAAATGCTCATAAATCCTGCCTCTCAGGATCTTCTCCAATAACTTACCCACCATTGAAGTCAGACTCACTGGTCTATAATTTCCTGGGTTATCTCTGCTCCCTTTCTTGAACAAGGAATTTGGCTCTGGTGAAAGAATCTGGCGGGTATCACCTTCAGTATCAACCTTTTTTTTTGGATGGGTGCTGGTGCTACTGAGCCATTCATGAATTTTGAATTTTCATTTCCTCTCCTTGCCAATCATGAAAACACAATACAAATTGGGACTTGATGAAGTGTCTCAGTCCAAAATATTGACTGTTTATTCTCCTCCTTCGGTGCTGCTTGCCTCGCTGAGTTCCTTCAGCATTTCTGTGTTACCTTGGATTCTGAGCATCTGCAGAATCCCTTGTGTTTGTAATGCACATGGTGCCCTTGCTGTTCTCTTCCAATGTGGAGCATGAAGATTAATGACTAGTTTTTCCTTGTATCTTTTAGCTCTGATACCATGAGGCTTCAAGGACTCAGAAGTCAAGGTTGAGGACTCCCAGGCCATCCTCTTCTGATAGTGTGTTCAATGTCAGTTGTGTGATTAGGGTACGGGTGATTTTTATGAGTACAACTATTGGGCTTTTGCTTGACTATCGTTTGGAACATTCTGGGATCAGCCACAGGTGTCTGTGAGAATTTCAATGAGCTGGGAGTATCTTTTTCCTTATCTAGGTGTAATGTGTGATCTTTTGATATGAGTTTAAATGCCAGTGGTCTGATACAACTGGCTATCTGAGCCATTTCAAGGGGTCTTTGAAATTGACAACGTTATTCATCCAAACTAATTAAAGGTGACAAAGTTCTGATTACTGCAATCTTTGAAAGCCCTCAAAAAATTTGCTGGTTGAGTGATACCACCATTGATTGGCTTTGTATTTGTCTAGTACAGCTAGAGAAGTGTCAGCAATAGCTTCTCTTGTATCTGAACATTGCCTCTTCAGCTGTCTGTGATTACCAATTTTTCATTTAGGTAACATTATTTAAACTTTGCAATGTCTGTAATTAGACTACTTCAAATTAGTGAAAATCAGAAATTTCTTCCAAATGCTTTCTCACTTGTAAATGTTTTCCCACTTCTAAACCTTTGTCTGCTAGCTGATCCAGGGAGAGTCAGACTGTTCGACCTTGGTATCATATTTGACCTTGTGCTTCAAATTGTGTGACAGTGCTTATTCCACCTCCGAATGTTATCTCTGCCCCTATACATTTGTCCACTTTTAGTTACATCTGTACGCCTACTCAATAATGCATATATCTAATCAGCCAGTCATGTAGGCCACAAATCAATGTGTGAAAGCATGCAATCATGGTCAAAAGATTCAGTAATTATTCAGACTAAGCATCAAAATTGGGGAAAAAAATGTGATCTATGTGACTGAACGTGGAATAATTGTTTGTGCTAGGTGGGGTGGTTTGAGTATCTCAGAAACTGCTGGTCTGAGATTTTCACTCACCACTCACCAAGAAGGGTGCGAAAAACAAAACAAAAATCCACTGAGGCAAAAATGCCTTTCTAATGAGAGGGGTCAGAGGAGAATGGCCAGAGTGGTTCAAGCTGACAGGAAGGTGACAGTAGCTCAAATATTAGGGACATAGGGATAGGGGAAGGGAGGGGGAGGGAATTACCGGAAGTTGGAGAATTCTATGTTCATACCAAGGGGCTGGAGACTACCTAGACAGTGTATGAGGTGTTGCTCCTCCAACCTGAGTTTAGCCTCATCATGGCAGTAGAGGAGGCCATGTATGGACATATCTGAATGGGAGTGGGAAGCAGAGTTGAAGTGGGTGGCTGCCGGGAGATCCTGTCTGTTGTGGCGGACAGAGTGGAGGTGCTCGATGAAGTGGTCCCCCAATCTGCGTCGGGTTTCACTGATGTAGAGGAGGCCGCACTGGGAGCACCGGATGCAATAGGTGACCCCAACAGACGCAGAAGTGAAGTGTTGCCTCACCTGGAAGGACTGTTTGGGGCCCTGAATGGTGGCAAGAGAGGAGCTAGTCTCTTAGATTCATCAGCTGGGTGGTGGGGGGGGGGCAGCTATGTGGGCAACACCTCCCATCACCTCCTTCTGGTGCTCCTCCCCCTTCCTTTTCTTCCATAGTCTTCTACCCTCTCCTATCAGATTGTCTTTTCAGCCCTTTATCTCTTTCACCTATCAACTTCCCATCTCTTTACTTCACCCCTGCCCCTCTCCCGGTTTTACCTATCACCTTGTATTACTTCTTCCCCTCCCCCACCTTGATCTTTTTATCTAGTTATGATGAAGGGTCTCTGCCTGAACCATCGGTTATTCACCCCTTTCTATAGATGTTGCCTGGCCGGCTGATTTCCTCCAGCATTTTGTGTGTGTTACATGGGCAACAGCTTGCTCTCCTTATCATACTGTCCTGGCCTGCATACTGGTTTGGATATCATTTGGACAACTGGGACGCAACATCTATGGTCGACCTCTGACTAGCAGAGGGTCTCATGTTATCCTAGGTATATATTGACTTGGAGTACATATTAACCTGTGTATGTTTTTTAGAATACAGTATGATGAAAGTGGTACGGTTAATTCCTGGATTAAGTTCGAAGGAACTTTGGAGTCTTTTATTCAATATTTCCATAGATATGACTTAAGTTGATTTTTTTTTTTGAATCCTTTTTCCTAATACTTAATCATATATAGAAGGAGGAACGAAGTCAAGGACAGAATAATTATAATTGACAAATTATGGCAGCCCAGTTTTTTGTTTTGTTTTGCTTTCTGTTTAGTTTAGGGGATTTTTCTTTTTTTTTGTTTTCTTTCTTGACCAAATCTTTTGAACTTTTTCCTGTTTCAATTATCAAGAGATCGGGTGGACTTGTCTGGATATGATACTGGGAACTTATGTTTGTATATTATTGTTGTAATCCTGTTCTCTTGGTATTGTTATTATGGATATGTTCATTTAACTGATTATAATGCAATAAAAAGATTTGAGAAGACAGTATGATGAAAGTCAATAGAATTTTTTTTAATGCTTGAATCTAACTCCTATAGGAAAGCCATTTGTGCCTATAAGGTCATAAGGTATAGGATCAAAATTGGGCTTTTTGGCCCATTATGTCTAGTCTACCATTTAATTTTGGCTGATTTATTATTTCCTTTCAACCCTTCTGCACTACAAAAAATAGTGGATATTGCCCAATCCACCACAGATAAAGCCATCCCTGCCATTGAGCACATCTAGATGGAGCACTGTCACAGGAATGCAGTATCATCAAGGACCCCTACCTACCATGAAGATCATGCTTTTTTTTTTTGCTGTGCCTTGCTTACCACCAACTCAATCAACATGTTAACTTTTAGGGAATCCTACACGAGGTCTCCTAAGTGCATTTGCACATCTGAATTTTAAACTTTCTCCTCATCTATTCCTTTATTCCTACTACCAAAGTGCATGACCATATGCTTCCCAACACTATATTCCATCTCCCACTTCTTTACCCATTCTCTTAATCTCTAAATCCTGCAGACTCCCTGATTTCTCAACACTATCTTTCCCTCACCTGTCTTCGTATTGTCTGCAAGCTTAGCCACAAAGCCACCAATTCCATCATCCAGAACATTGTTGTGCGTGAAAAGGAGTTCCAATACCAACCCCTGTGAAACACCACCAGTTACCAGCAGCCAGTCAGATGCATTCCACAACATGTTTGATACCCATTTATTAGCATCTATTGGGAAACTATCAATAGGAACACTGACATGTTATTGAGTGAGAGCTTTGGATAGCTTCACTTATCCACTTGCTAAACTTATTCTTGAAATCTAATCAGATTTAAGAAGGTTAATCCACTGTAAATGATGAGTCATGCAAAGTAAAGGCCTATTCCTTCTGCAGCCCACGTGGAAAGAATTGAATACAGTTTGAATTTCTGCAGATGTTCATTTCAAATGTAATGGGTGAATGGGTTTCTCTGAGAAGTCTTGCATCACTTTAGTGGTGCAGCTTTAGATGTTATTTCAATACTGCAGATTGGATATGAAAATATACCAGCCTAGAGTTTTTTCAGCTATGATTAGTTTCACTTAAGTTGAAAGTATACGCTTCCAATTTCATTGTAAGAAAACTGTTATTTTTGCTTACATTTGTTTTCATTACATTATACATTAGCTTAGGTTTTGGTCAGTGCGGAATGCTAAGATCAGAATTGGTAATTGTGCAGCTGAACTGTTTTTCCAAAATGTCCTACTTTTCATTGGTTACAAACATAAATCTAATACAGAAGTTGAAAATGGGATTTTCTCATGGTTTAGTGCAGGATTATTATAAGCATTCTCAGTCTCTCGAATAGATTACATTTAATGTGCTTTAAATCCTTCCCAGTATCTAAAATGAAGGCTCTTAATTTTTCACTAATTGGTATAATCTTATTAACTATGTTATTTCCTTGATATAGATCGTGTGTGATTTTGCCATTCCCCTAATCTATCTTTTGTATTCCAGCACTCAACTTGTATGCCAATCAAAAAAAAAATCTGAATTACTACTTTAGTAGAAGTATGAAAATCTCTTTGGCTTTATTCTAAAGCACTTATCTAAAATGTTGCATAACACACTTTAATATTGCATTGGTTCCAAGAAGTGTGCCTATCCATTGATTAAAAGTGCACAAAAAATCCTAAACAACATATACCTTGTGTTATGTCATTAATTGTATTTGCACTGAATATTGCAAGAGACCTTCAGTGAGAATGGTTGAAAAAATATTTGGGAAAGAGATTCCTCTAGATCTGGGAACACAGAACCTACTTCAGATTGTGTTAGCATGTAGTAAATTTCTTGAATTCCGATCCTTCCCATCCATATTTTAGTATTTTGAGTATTTGGGAGAGGGCTACCACAAAGCATAAGGTAAGTGAAATGTAAAATTAGTAGGGATTAATTGTTTGTCTAAAATTCCCAAAAGCTAAAGAATTTTGAAGAAAAAGTAGAAGATTTTCCTTTTGGCTCTGTATCCTAGAAGACCTTCCTTAGAACTCAGGTCTGAACTTGTACTCTTCAGGAAAATTTGTATTTTTCCTTTCTGGTACTTTTTCAAATAAACTGTTGATCTACTGTTAGAAAATAATCATTCTTATTTTTGTTACTTGTGTAAAAGCATGGTAGCATAGTGGTTAGAGTACTGCTTTACAGAGCTCTGCTGTAAGGACAGGCTTTAATTCTCACACTGTCTGTAAGGAATTTAGTACGTTTTCCCTGTGACTATGTAAGGACACATTACATGGGGGAGGGGGGGACTGTTCACTAACTTTTCTAATTCCAATGAAAGGCTGTTAACCTAGGCATTGTTTCTCTTCACCGATGCTGCCTGATCTTGTGCTTCCAGTGTATTCTGCTTTTGGATTTGCATCGTATGCATTTTTGATTTTACACTGTTTTCATATATGGTTCTTGGTCAGTTCCAACACTGAAGACAGTCTTTCAAATTGTTGCTTGGAAACAATTTTCTCTCATTGTACCTAGAGTGTATAAGTTGTAATCCAAGGTGGCTCGGTTTTAGCACTTGCATTAGGATAAGAAATTTTGTGAATTATTTCAGTTGGCATTCTCATGTAGACCTATGGGTTTTGGATAGAATAAAATCAAATAAAGTTTAATTGTCATTCAAACCATACATGGATACAGCTGAATGAGATGATGTTCCTCTGTGCCAAGATGCAGAAATATATACATGCACTCAAAATAATAAAAAAGGAAAAAGAAATCAAAAGAACATGGTCATGTAAGGAAACACATCTTTAATCCAAGACCTGAGCGGCAAGTCCCGCAAATTGTTGGTTCCTGAGAGTCCAGCCTGTAAATTCTACTGATCCAACACTGGGTCAGCACCGATGGGAGAAGCCACCCCCTAACCGAGGCGACACTGCTGCCTCCCTGTCTGTCTCTCACCACCAGACAAGGGAAGCAGACCTGTGGCAATAGGTGTCCAACAGGGTTGTGCAATTGCAAAAGAAATATCTGAGATAGTCACTCATGGTTTCAGTAAACGGGGCCTTCGCGCCAACAGGAAGGTACCAACTCCGGTACGTTCGAGTAGCAGGCAGCGCCATAGTCTGCAGCCAGATCAGCTCTTCTGAACCCAATCTGGTTTCTCTTGTGGTCTGACTTGATTTGGATGGAACAAAATAAATGGCTTAACTGGTGCTCTGGGAGTTGTAAAAAGATCCCATCTAGTTTTTTTTCTTTTGGAAACACCAGGGTATTGTTCTTGGTGTCTTGACCAAAATTCCACCTTGGGGAGCTTGCTGAATGGAGTTGCTTCAATTTCTTGCATTGCCAGTGATTACACATTGAGGGCTTCATTATCTGTACAGTGCTGATAGAATCATTAAGTGTGCTTAAGACTATGAACAAAGGAATGGATCTCTGAGAGAGTGGTCTCTTACCACTATGTAGTTGAATTAATGGCCTTTTATCTTAAGGAAATTTGTTTGTGTGATGTCACTGGTGGCTGGTATACATTTATCTCTAATTAGCCTTGAATTGAGCCAATAGTCACCATATTGATGGTCCCATCTTCCTGCTGCCTTAACAGTGATGCTTCCAATGAACCTCCGCAACAATTCAACAGCCTCCGCAACTTCTGCCATCTCCAAAGGGATCCTACCATCAAATATATCTTTAATTCCTCCTTCCCACTTTCGCTTTCTGCAGGCAGGGATCGCTTCCTCTGCAATTCCCATATCTATTTGTCCTTCCTTACTAATCTCCTTCCCGGCACTTATCCCTGCTTATTGATCTCTTCCCTCACCTCCATTCAAGGCCCAGACTGTCCTTCCAGGTGAGACAACACCTAACCTGAGAATCTGCCAGGGTCATCAATTGTTTCCAGTGCTCCCGATGTGACCTCCTCTATATTGGTGAGACCTGTCGTAAATTAAGACAGCTTCGTCCAGTACCTCTGCACCATCCACCAAAAGTGGAACTTCCCGGTGGAAAAATTTTAATTCTTTTTCACCCTTCAGGGTGAAGGAGCAACACCTTTTCTTGTGTTTGGGTAGCCACTAACCTGATGGTACAGATAGCGATTTCTCCTTCCGGTTTTAAAAAAAATACTCTTCCCCTCCCCTCTTCTATTCCCCACTCTGGCCTTTCACATCTTCTCACCTGCTTATTACCTCCCCTGGGTCTGCCCCTCCTTCCCTTTCGTCTGTGATCCACTCTCCTCTCCAATCAGATTCCTTCATTTCCAGCCCTTTTATCTTAACTGTTCACCGGGCTTCCTCTATTACTTTCTAGCTGTCCTTCCCCACCTTTTTGTTCTGGCATCTCTACTGGAAAATAAGCACAGATGAAGGGTCTCTGCCCAAAATGTTGCCTGTTTATTCATTTCCAAAGATGCTGCCTGACCTGCTGAGCTTCTTAATTTTGTGTGTGTTACAGAAATTAACCTCTTTTATATGAGCAGCTGTCATTGTGTTGTTTATGTCTGTGAACTAAGTGTCTGGATATCAGTTCAGTAACTTCTATGCTGCCACACCCCCTTCACCTGGTTTCACCTATCACCTGGCAGCTTATACTCCTTCCTCTCCCCCACCTTCTTATCCTGGTTTCTTTTCTCTTCTCCCTAGTCCTGATGAAGGGTCTTGGCCCAAAATGCTGATTGTTCATTCCCCTGCATATATGTATGCTTCCTGACCTGAGTTCCTCCAGTACTTTGTGTTTCTCAAGATAGGATGCTGTGGTAGCATAGTGGTTAGCATAATGCTTCACAGTACAGGGGATCTGGCTTCATTTCCCATCGCTGTAAGGAGTTTCTACTTTCTCCCTGTGACCGTGTGTGTTTCCTCTGTGTGCTCCAGTTTCCTTCCACAGTCCAAAGATGTACTGGTTGGTAGGTTAATTGGTTATTGTAAATTGTCCTGTGATTAGGCAAGGATTAAATTGGGGGATTGCTGGGCAGTGTGGCTCGAAGGGCCTATTCTGTGCTGTATCTGTAAATAAATATTCCTAGCATCTGCAGAATCTTTTGTATTAGTGATAAAACCTGATGTTTCTGCCAGTTAATTGAACCACCTGTAACGTGTGATGTGGAATGGAACACACATTTTAAACTTAATGACTTGCACATTGAATATTTGAGCATAAATTATTCACTGTCATCAGTAGCATAATTCAGTTGATACAGTTGAAAGTTTATAGCAGTTTTTAAAAAATTGATTCAACAATATGATAGACAAATGAACTATGAAAAGTTTACTAGTCAACTGTAATAAAGTATTTCACTTTATTCTTTCACTGAAATAAATTCAACAGCGCTAAAATTATCCAAACGTTTAGGAAGTGTTTTCACACCTTGAACATGGGGCTTTAACAATATAAAAATGCATTCCTTTCTCTGGATGATCATGCTGGTTTTGCTTACGTGTGAAGTGCATATTATATCAAAACGTGAGATGCTTGAAACTGGTGGCAAAATTTCTTGTTCTTTACTGCCATGGTATTCCTGATTCTCATTTAATCTACAGTGCAGGACAATTAACTCGAAACCAAGGAGTTTTTACATTTTATTGTGCAGCCTGTTTTGTGTTCATGTTAGTATGACTCGCAAGTTTAAGGGAAACACTTACATTGTTTTTTTTTATCTGTTAATGAAGTTAGTCTACTGAAGAACTATTCTGACAAGTGCATGAATGATTTTTGTTGATTAATTCCTATTTCCCCCTTGGTCAACTTAGAAGATAGTCCTTTTGAAATGAATCATTTAAATAACATTGCCGTTCAATATACATTTGTACTTCGCTGAAAAACAAGTTAGTGGGTGGAGTGCATAATTGGGAAATAGTCTTCAATTGAGAACAATGCAACTAGACAGATGTTTAGAGAGTAGGAAAAGATATCTGAAAGAACAGTTGAAGGAGGAAACAAAATACACTGATATTGCAAGAATAAAGGGTCTGCCAACTTGAGCTGTTGACCTTAATCAATTTTCTGGATATGGTAAGCAGAAAGACATTGGCAAAGATGTTACAAACTTTTTTGTGTCTCCGTATATAAACTGGATGCTATTCTCTCTCCAGTTAAAGGCTAGGCCTGCAACTCATGCAGGTTCCACTTAAATCCTCAAGTTGAAGCCAGTTTTGCCACGTATTTTTCCTGTCCAGTATCCATTATTACTTCCAATATCATCTTGATGCCCCTTCACAGTATTCAGTTTATTGATCTATATGGTTTAAACTTTGCTACTGGTAATGTCCATTACATTGTGTTGCCCTTCCTCTCAATGTTACCACCAAATGGGCTCCTTCACATTCGCGAGCGTGCTCTGCTCTGGAAGTTATTTGCTGTTTAAGTCTGCCAACAGGATCATTGCATTCCAGCTTGCTTTTGAACATTGACTTCTCTGGTTGTCCAATGGACTTGTTTTTCTTCCCATGTTGCCATACTTGGAGATTAGTTTTGGGTCTAGACCCGTGCTTTGAAGGTAGTTTCCTTATGAAAATGCATGCATCTATTAATGTGGATTGACTGATTATTAATCTTTACCTTTTCTTCCAGCTGTAGGCTCTGTCTTGCTTGAAGAATCTGCCTGACTAGTACAAGAAATCCTGCATAGCTGCTTGTTTTAATTGTTTTCCCCTTGCTTTGGCAATTTGAAGCTCTATTTTCCAATGCATACAACAGATGGATGTCATCTGGTGTTTAGTGCTTCGTTTGACAAGGCATATTACTCAGATTTCTGGCTACGGATTCCATTTTGTGATAGTGATTTAATTTACAGCCGGGTTATTGGAAGTATTTCTTTTGGATGTGTGCCAAAGTGTAAGAAAAAAAAACGAATTATTAGATTAATAATGATAAGGCAAGAAGCTTGGAAAAATAGCTTTTTTTTAATCTCAGACTTGATCAATAGGTGCTCTGTACATGTTCAAGCATGTTGATTCTTTAGATGAGAAAATCTGCAGATGCTGGAAATCCAAGCAACATACTCACACAATGCTGGAGGAGCTCAGTAAGCCAGGGAGCATCCATGGAAAAGAGTAAACAGTCGACATTTCGGGCTGAGATCCTTCATCAGGGTACTAGGTCCTGATGAAGAGTCTCTGCCTGAAACATTGATTTTTTGCTCCTTTCCATAGATGCTACCTGGCCTTCTGAGTTCTACCAGTATTTTGATTCTTTATCATTTTATCATTTATCATTGATGTTGATTCTTTATCATTTTAAAACTAGTGTTAGATCAACATCACACAATTGCATAATGAGCCAAAATAATCTAGTTGCTGTCTACTGGTCTTATTTAATTTGCTTTTTACTAAGTTGTCAATAAAATTTTTACATGGTTAGCAGAGTATTGTTTTTTTTTCAAAAGTCGTATTTATCTAAATCTGTATTTTATTTGTAGCCTGGAATCGTGTCACCATTTAAGCGGGTATTCCTGAAAGGAGAGAAAGGGCGTGATAAGAAGGCACAAGAAAAGGTCACTGAGCGAAGACCTTTGCATACAGTTACACTGGCCTTGCCAGATCATAGAGTTGACCCAGAGATTCTGTTGAATGATTACATTGAAAAGGAAGTAAAGGTATTTTTATTTTTACTATAATTTTTATGGATTTGTATTTGTCATTTTTGCATTAGTTGAAATTGCATTTGATGCATATGCATTTAAAGGATGTAATAACTTGTTATTCTAACGTATAACGATGGTGGATCTTTTCATAATCAATAGTTTTGATGTTTGTTTTAGAACTACTGTAACCACTAACTGTATAGATTTTTGAATTTGCTGACCTTTCAAGGTAATTTTTCTTGCCTTTTTTGAGTGTCTACATGTTTGAATCCTTATTATAGTAGCATATTTGTTGTCCAGTATAGGTGGCCATTTTCAGCAGAACTATGTTTTTGTTCATTGCCTGGAACGGATTACTACAGTGAATGGAGATTTGACTTTGGATGGTTTTCAGTTTCTCCCCTCCATGACCTGGGCACTCGAAGCAAATTGTAGGATTCTCAAAACGAAAACCTCTACAGCAGGATCAAACTCTGCATTAAATTGTAGATCCCATTTGTACACAGTATAATTCAACTAATTGCAGTTTTTAACTGTATGGATAACCACTTAAAAATATTTTTCTTTGATGGCATCTTTTTGTCTGCATTGATGAGATCTGATCACAGATGATCTGTGGGTCATAAGTTGGAAACGTTCAGATAAGGTGACATCTGTAAACTTTGAGGAGACAAGTGCAATTGACTGAGCAACAACCCTGTAGACATAGTAAGTTGGAAGCAGGGATGAAGCTTGGAAAAGTGTGTGATATCCCTAAGAGAGGGCACAATAAATCACATAGTCTTGTGGGTTTCCCCTTTTTATTTAGCTTTGGGAACTAGAGAACAGCTTATTGGGGTATATGCTGTCTCTTAAATAGTTTTCAGCTTGTGTAACTTAACTGAGAATTTTTTTTAGTGTCTTTGCTCTTTTTCTACTGCTTGTGGATCTTTTATTGTTCCAGGGAATGGAACTATGTGAATATGGATTATTTTCAGATTAATATTTTATTTTAATATGTTTAATGAGCATCAGTGACTTTGAAGATGTTGACACGTTCTTAGCTGTGCCCTTCTGCTAATTCTGGTTTCTAAACGATATTTAATACTACATTGTGATGCGTAGTTATGGGATAAATATACTCCCTACACAGCAGTGTTAACACGGGAAGATTGAAAGTATGGAGAATTTTGAATGTTTGATTCTTCGGCTGAGTTTGTATTAAAAATGTTGATCCTTTGTGATCCTGGCTCTTTATAAATTCAACTTATGGGTAACAACACACAAAAATGTTGGAGGAACTCAGCAGGCCAGGCAATGTCTGTGGAAAAGAGTTAATGGTCGGCATTTTGGGCCAAGACCATTCATGAGTCCTGAGGAAGGGTCTTGGCCGAAAAATATAGACTGCCTACTCTCCTCCAGCATTTTGTGTGTTGCTTGGATTTCCAGCATCTGCAGATTTTCTCTTGTTTGTGGGGGACAATCTCATTAGCTACTTTTATTTTTAATGAAAATCGTGGGTCAGCAGGCAGATATTTCATGAATACAAATCGCCAATCCATGTACATTGGGCAGTGGAGATGCTCTTTAGTTGGCATTTTTCTTGAATATGGAATTAAGTTGTACTAAGAGTGACTGCTGAATTTTCATGCCCTGAAGATTTACTACAAAGATGGAATTGAATGAAAGGAAATAAAATGATGGAAAAACTTAACACTTGTATAACAACTTGTTCAAGAGGCTGAATGAAATATTTTGGAAGTGCAAGTGAGAGGCCTGTGTTTTGCTAATGATGCCCCATCCCTTTCCAGCCTCTACAAGGCACAATTAAAGATCCATTTGATTGCAACTCCAACAACTTTATATTTAAAATAAAAATCTTGTCAGTTTCCAGGCTTGATTGGTACCTCATGCACTACTTTAAACATAAAGTTTGTTCCTTACAAATTTTTGGAATAAATTTATTATCTAAGTACTTATACGTCACCATTTACAACCCTGATATTCATTTTCTTGCAGGCATATTCAGTAAATCCATAATAGAAAGGAAGACTGCATCAATTTGGGCATTCAATCAATGTGCAAAAGACAAACTAAAAATACAAAAAGAAACAATAATAAATATCGAGAACATGAGATGAAAAGTCCTTAAAAGTGAGTCCGTAGGTTGTGGGAACATTTCAGTGATGGTGCAAAAGAAGTTGCATGAAGTTATCCTCTTTAGTTCAAGAGTCTGATGGTTGAGGGGTAATAACTATTCCTGAATCTAGTGGTGTGAGTCCTTAGACTCCCGTACCTTCGTCCTGATGGCAGCAGCAAAAAGAGAGCATGACCCAGGTGGTGGGAGTTTCTCATGATGGATGCTGTTTTCCTGCAACAACACTCCATATAGATTTGCTTGATGGTGGGAGGGCTTTACCCATGATGGACTGAGCCCTATCCATTACTTTTTGTAGGATTTTCTGTTCAAGGACATTGGTGTTTCCATACCAAGCTGTGATGCAACCAGTCAATATGCTCTCCACCACACATCTATAGAAGCTAACATCTGGTAGTTGTAGCATGTATGTTTACAACATGCACAGCTGTTAGTTGCAGAAGCTACTCTAATCGCATTTCCAGAACTGCGTCCTATGTCAGAATCGTGTTTATTATCACTGACTAGTCATGAAACATGTTGTTTTGTGGCAGCAGTAGAGAAATAATCTATATATCTGCACTTCCGGTGAGCTTAAAGCTGAGCTGTGGTCTCAGAGGTCATGGCTCAGACATAGAAATGGCGGATGAACTTAATAACTTTGCTTCAGTCTTTACTGTGGAAGACACTAGCTGCATGCCAGAAGTCTATGAGTGTCAGGGAGCATGAATGAGTGCCATTGCTATTACCAAGGAAAATACTAAGCAAACTCAAAGATCTTAAGGTGGATAAGTCACTGGACCTAATGGATTACATCCCAAAGTCCTAAGAGAGGTTGCTGAAAAGATAATACATGCATTGGTCATGATCTTTCAAGAATCACTTGATTCTGGCATGGTCCTGAAGGACTGGAAAATTGCAAATGTCACTCCACTCTTTAAGAAAGGAGGAAGACAAAAGAAAGGAAATTATAGAACATAGAATAGTACAGCACAGTACAGGCCCTTCGGCCCACAATGTTATGCTGACCCTCAAACCCTGCCTTCCATATAAGCCCCCACCTTAGATTCCTCCATATACCTGTCTAGTAGTCTCTTAAACTTCACTAGTGTATCTGCCTCCACCACTGACTCAGGCAGTGCATTCCACGCACCAATCACTCTCTGAGTGAAAAACCTTCCTCTAATATCCCCTTCGAACTTCCCACCCCTTACCTTAAAGCCATGTCCTCTTGTATTGAGCAGTGGTGCCCTGGGGAAGAGGCGCTGGCCAGTTAGCCTAACCTTAGTGGTTGGGAAAGTGTTGGAGTCCATTATTAAGGATGAGGTTTTGGGATACTTGGAGACTAATGATAAAATAAGTCAAAGTTTCTGTGAAAGGAAATCTTGTGTGACAAATCTGTTAGAATTCTTTAAGGAAGGAATAAGGAGGATAGACAAAAGAGAGGCAGTGGATGTCATTCTCTTGGATTTTTAGAAAGCATTTGATAAACTGCCTTACATGAGGCTTATTAACAAAATAAAATCCTATGGCATTACGGGAAATGTACTAACATGGATGGAGGAATGGCTGACGGACAGGAGTCAGTGAGTGGGAATAAAGGGAGCCTTTTCTGGTTGGCTGCCAGTGACTAGTGGTGACTAGGGGTCAGTATTAGGGCTGCTGCTTTTCACATTGTTCGTCAGTGATTTAGATAATAGAATTGATGGTTCTGTGGCAAAGTTTGTGGATGATACAAAGATAGGTGGAGGGATTGGTAGTGCTGAGGAAGGAGTGTGATTGCAGCAGGCCTTGGACAAATTGGAAGAGTCTGTGTTATGATCTTATAGTCTTAGTTGTTGTTTAGGTTCATAGGGATGGATTTGGGGGCAGACAGGAGTTGGGGATCAGGTTAAGGTTCGGGGATGGGAATGTGGATGAATTGGAAGTCATGCTAAAGTCTAGGCCTCTGCTCTGCATTTGAAGGCCAGTAATATGGATATAGGGCTCCTTTTACCAACTATTTTCAATTGCTCACCTGAATTCCAGGGGTTGTAGTTGACTGTAACCAGTATGGAGTTCCACTACTAGTTTTAAGTTGTTCTAGTATCTGGATATTTTGTTTGTCGTGTCTGAATCAAATCTCTTTACCTCTGTCTGTTCTAGCTGATATGCCATTTAACCTCCAAATCATCTACCTCAGATTCCCACATTACTTTGCAATCTCTGTATTTTACAAATAAAAAATTACTATGTTGTTCCATTTTCCCTTTGTGTTTTCAGTTCCTGGTCATCAGCTTGCAATTTCAGAGGCTTAGTGTTAGTGCAGAAGGATCCAAGGGCAATTTATGAATGGTAGATACCCAGCATGTTTATGTCTGTGTTCAGCAGAAGTGAAAACAGAATGCCGGAACAGTCAACTAGTCAGGTAGCAATTGTGGAAAGTTTCAGATTCTGGACTGTTCAGCATCTGCAGCTCTAATTTTCATGATCCATATTCAACAAGTTTGCTGCTTTGGTTTGCTGCATCAGAAGTTATTTTGTCAAAGCAGGGTCTTCTAAGTGTTTTTGTCATGTAGAAAATTTGTTAAGATTTTGTTTTTGATGAATATCTTGTAATTAATTGAAAACATATTAGATTTTAGTGTAAAACCTTTAACATCTATAAAATGTATTTATTTTGTAATTCTTGGCTAGTTCAATATCCTAACAGTTACATGCTTTAAATTGTAGTATTTGGGACAGCTCACATCAGTGCCTGGGTATCTGAATCCATCCAGTCGAACGGAAATATTGCACTTGTTAGATAATGCAAGGGTGAGTAATGCTGTTTTCATGATATGGTTGAGGAGGTTTTTATTTTAAAATTAAATCTTTTTTTCATAAAACTGAGACTTGGAATATTTAATGCTGAGTGAGCTAATGGTCGAGTTTACAAGTTTTCTATCAAGTAATCAAAACTAATACAATCCAGAAGTAACATATGAGCAGGGATGTTGTAAAAGTAGTAAAAATTCTTTAAATAGCAGATAGAATGATGATTTTTTTTTTAAATGGTATAGTGAATTAAGGAAGATTATGAAACATCCTAAGGTTGTGAAAATTACCTGCTGTCCAAGTTTTTTTCTTCAGAAGGAGAGCAGCCATTTAAAAAAAAAATTACTTGTGCATTAAGATGACAAAATTATGTTGTGAAGATTTAAAATGTTTCTTTACACTGGTCAATTCTGTTTCCATTATGAAAATGAAACCTTCCAGTACTATTTCTGATGCATGCTTTGATTCCTGTACATGCATTCTCAAATCAAGTCACTTTTTATTGTCATTTCGACCATAACTGCTGGTACAGTACACAGTAAAAACGAGACAGCGTTTTTCAGGACCATGGTGCTACATGAAACAATACAAAAACTACACTGAATGACGTAAAACAACACAAAAACTACACTAGACTACAGACCTACCCAGGACTACATAAAGTACACAGAACAGTGCAGGCATTACAATAAATAATAAACAAGACAATAAGCACAGTAGAAGGCTGATGTCAGTCCAGGCTCTGGGTATTGAGGAGTCTGATGGCTTGGGGGAAGAAACTGTTACATAGCCTGGTCGTGAGAGCCCGAATGCTTCGGTGCTTTTTTCCAGATGGCAGGAAGGAGAAGAGTTTGTATGAGGGGTGCGTGGGGTCCTTCATAATGCTGTTTGCTTTGCGGATGCAGTGTGTGGTGTAAATATCTGTAATGGCGGGAAGAGAGACCCCGATGATCTTCTCAGCTGACCTCACTACCCGCTGCAGGGTCTTGCGATCCAAGATGGTGCGATTTCCGAACCGGGCAGTGATGCAGCTGCTCAGGATGCTCTCAATACAACCTCTGTAGAATGTGGTGAGGATGGGGAGTGGGAGATGGACTTTTCTAAGCCTTTGCAGAAAGAAGAGACGCTGCTGGGCTTTCTTTGCTATGGAACTGGTGTTGAGGGACCAGGTGATATTCTCCGCCAGGTGAACACCAAGAAATTTGATGCTCTTAACGATCTCTACAGAGGAGTCGTCGATGTTCAGCAAAGAGTGGTCGCTCCGTGTCCTCCTGAAGTCAACAACCATCTCTTTTGTTTTGTTCACATTCAGAGACAGGTTAGCTGCTGCATCTCCTCTCTGTATGCTGACTCATCGTTCTTACTGATGAGACCCACCACGGTCGTGTCATCGGCGAACGATGGCGTGGTTCGAGCTGTGTGTCGCAGCACAGTCATGGGTCAGCAGAGTGAACAACAGTGGACTGAGCACACAGCCCTGGGGGGCCCTTGTGCTCAGTATGATGGTGTTGGAGATGCTGCTTCCAATCCGGACTGACTGAGCCCTTCCAGTCTTGCAATACTATAGACTGCAGCTCTGTCAGAAGTTTTTATCTTTCCATATTCCTTATATCTGTAGAGTTTCCACTGGATTTCCTCTTGTTTCTTTCAGCTACTTTCAAGGCCTTAATGAGCACTGTTCATGTATTTCACCTCAGTATATTACTTTCTATGAATAGCACTTCATTGCCAGTTAGCTGTTTTAGGCACTGATTAATTTTTATTGTGGCTATCCATTGAAATTCACAATTAAGCCATTTATTGGAGTTTCAATGTTATGTGGTTTTAAAATTAGGCTGGCTTGAATTTGTTAAAGTCATATTTTACAAATGTCTCTGCTTTACTGTGAAAAATCACTCAAGTTTTTGTATATCTACTAAGAAAATAGCTGAAAGTTTTTAAAAAAAACTCATTTACAATTTCATTTAGAGGGCACATCAAATCCCAGGACCACTAACACAAGAACAAGATGCAGTAATTACTGTGTCTGCATACAATATTAAATTGGTATGGCGGGATGGAGAAGATATCATCCTTAGAGTTCCAATCCATGATATTGCAGCAGTCTCTTATATTCGAGATGATTCCCTTCATCTGGTTATTTTTAAAACTGGTAAGTCCTATGTTTTTGGATTAAATCCTCAATTCAAGTAGCTTGGTTACAGCTTTTGTAGCATAAACATAATAAAATGCCAAGATTTGTTGTGTTTTTTCATGTAGTTTAAGGTTTCTTGTGAGTCAGATAATACAAGTAAATGGAATGAGCATTTTAAGGAAACATCACTTAGCTTTCTCGTTAATAATTTTTGACCTAATTCAGTACTGTATATGCTGAAAGAAATTTCTGGTTCTTTTTTCCTGCTTGTTTAATTCCATCAACAAAGTTTTCTACCAGACCTGAATGAGATTTTAAAGAGCCACTTTCTGATACTGGCATCAAGGCAGCATTTGTCAAGATATTCTCACCTTTTTGTCTGTAATGGTACGGATTAAACAAAAGCATCAGTAAACAAGTTATTGATATGTGCAAATGAATAGGTTTGATTTTTTTCTTTTGGAATAAGAAATACTTGAAACTTCACACATTTTCTAAAAGACAAGAACTTTTAATTAGGGTAGATATTCTTCAGAGCATTAGATTTGTCTGATCGTTCACCAAAGGTTGCTTTTGGTGGTAGTCAATGGGTGCAGAGAGGGTTAAGTGGCACTAGTTTGGAGAGGGGCACTTAGTTGTGTACTCATCTCAGTCTCCAAGACTTTAATAGAAATAATCAAACTACTGTGTATTAATTAATTGGTGATAAATGACATGTTTATTATAGATGAAATGAGCATTGGATCTTGAATAGAATATGAATAAGTGGACAGAATATATTCCACCATTTAGGCAGGCTTTAATTGAAACTCTGTCTGTGAATAGAAAATTAATAAGTAAGCCTTAAAAATGCTGATTTCATACTTGGTTCTAACAAAGCATAAACAGCTCAGATATTGATTTGTGTCCATTGATGCTTTCTCCTTTTAAGCTCTGAAATTTTGTCTATATATCTGGATACAATGCCTGTACAAGGGTCATTGTCTTGAATTGCTACTGTTTCCACAGATACTGTCTGATCTGGTTTTACTCAAGTCTAACGTTCACGGAGGGTGGGGTAGAGATGCGTCTCTACCTAAGGAGGTGTAAGGCGGTCCTTCCCTCCACTAGCTTACAGATCACCCTGAGGCAAGATGTAGCACCTGTTTGCCCCCCCCCCCCCCAAATCAGGGTCATGTGAAGCCGCGGGAGCAGGTGGTGGATGGTTGTATGAGCGGCTGGTGCATATCAAAGTCCTGGTTATGTGTCCACTGACCCCAGACAGACAATCTCTGAAGAGTATTGATAATGGCTGGGGTCGCCTGTCTTGTAAAGATACTGCCCAGAAGAATGCAAAGGCAAGCTGTTTCTGTAGGAAAATTTGCCAAGAATCATGGAAGGACCATGATGGCCCATATCGTATGACATGGCACATAGTGAGCAAGCAAAATGTTCACTGGGTACTGTAATAGAGTGCCAGCCTGGACTTGTGCACTCCAGGTGAGCTCACATTCCCACCCTGACCCTCCAAAAATAAAGCCACCTGATTTGGAGGCAAGATATTAGCATTCGTAACCTCATGGTTTAGCAGCAGTATGGATTTCGACTCTACGCAGGGACTTGAGTCAAAAATCCAGATGATTCTGCAGTGTTGAATCAAAAGATCTACTTTTCAGATCCAAGTGTTGAACTGAGATTCTTTCTACCTTCTCATCTTTTACATTCTCTTGCACTTTTCAAAAACTCTAAAAGTTCTGGTGACTTTGTCAACATTTCTCTTCCAGTGTAATTTTTAAAGGAAAGCTATATCAAACCTTTGTCAGCATACTGCCTTTGCAAATTAATTGCATGTTTCTGGCAAGGACAGCATTCATCTTAATTATCTTGAACTAGAGGAACTTGCTGGGCTATTTTGTAGTGCAGTTAAGAGCTGACCTTTTTGCTGTGGGTTTGAGGTCATTGTAGACACTTTAAGTAAAGGTAGCAGGATTTATACCTTGAAGAATATTTAATGAAATGTAGTTTCATGGTCGCCAATACCGAACGTTGATTTTTCTCTCAAGGTCATGAATTTAAATTTCAAATGCCATAGAAAGATTTATACTCCAGTCTCTGTATCATTAGTCCAAGCTGTGAATTCCTTGTCTTAAAAATAACAGTGATCCTGTGCAATATATACTGCATTTCAGTTGCATTCCAACATCTTAAGGCTGGGACAGACATAAAACTATTTCATTGTTGGTGCTCTCTTTCAGCCAGCGACTCCGGAAATTCAACCAATCAGAGCACTGAAGGTTTCACTAAAATACAGGCATCAGAAACTAGAGCTGGAACCATGGAAGCATGTAGTCTAATCATTGTTGTCGTAGAGAACAAAGTAAGAAGTTTTCAGTTTAATGAACCTGACGAATTGCATGAAAATGAGTTAATGATTAAATAACACTTAGACTCTGCAGCAATACATTCTTCAAAAGAGATGGCTGGTACAATTTTGGTTCACAGTTGTTGGTAATTCAGTTTTGTTCTATGGCCAACTATTTGATGTTTTCTCAAATTATAATTATTTATTTTATTCAGTCTTTACAAACATACCCATCTCAAAGAGAGGAGAAAAGGGGACATTTATTTTTTTATTTGTAAAGTTTCTCCTTGTTTAAAAGGCTGCATGCATTCTGACCAGCAGTCCATAGAAAGCAGAAAGATCAGCTATAGCAGTTTCCTGAAGAGGTTTGCATCTCACAATTGGGAGATTATTTCGTGGACACTTGCTCAATCATTTGAAGGTTGTAAGCCCATTCGGTACTTGGCTAGTCCTAAAAAAACTGCTGATTTGGATCTGGTTCATCAGGCCTTGAAAACTATATTTTCCCTTGTTAATTGAAGTTTTTGATTTATAACATAGAATATTACAGCACAGCACAGTCCTTTCGGCCCACAATGTTGTACCAAACTTGTAACTATATGATTAATCTAACACTTAACTTCCTACATAGTTCTCATTATTTCTATCGTCCATGTGCATATCTAAGTTTTTTTAGATGTCCCTAATAAATCTGCCATGACTATAACATTGTTGTACAGAGTCATAGGACACCATAGCACAAACCTGCCCATCAAACTGCACCCAGGCCATAGCCAGCCATAACCCTACCATCCACATTACCTATCCAAAGTTCTCTTAAAAGTTGAAATCGACACTGAATCCACCACGTGCTGGCAGCTTGTTCCACACTGTCACAACTTTCTGAAGACATTACCCCTCATGTTCCTCTTAAGCATTCCACCTTTCAGAGTCCCATCCAACTTCAGTGGAAAAAACCTGCTTGTATTTATCCTATCTATACCCTTCACAATTTTGTATACCTCTATCAAATCTCCCCTTAGACATCTACATTCTAGGGAATAAACTCTTAACCTATTCAACATTTCCCTATAACTCAGGTCCTCAAGTCAATGATTTAAATCTTTCCTTAGGTAGGTGACCTGAAGTGGACACTGTATTCCAGATTAGACCTCACCAGGATATTGTACAATTTCAACATAACATCCCAAGTCCTGTACTTTATACATTGTATTATGAAGGCCAATTTTATTACTCTGTCTACCTGGGACACCACTTACAAGGAATTATGGATCTGTATTCCCTACTACATTCCTCAGTACCCTACTGCTCACTGTGTAAGACCCACCCTGGCTGGTGCACCCAAGTGCAGCACTTCACACTTACCTATATTAGCTTCCATCTGCTATTTTTTTCTTCTCAGCCCACTTTTCCAGCTGATCCAGATCCCACTGCAGTCTTTGGTCTTCCTCGCTGTCCACCACATCCCCATTCTTGGTGTCATCCCCAAATTTGCTATTCCAGTTTATGACATTATCATCCAGATTGTTATAGATGACAAACACAACGGATTTAGCACTAATCCCTGCGGCACACCTCTGGTTTACAGACTTCCAGTCAGAGAGCATTTACTACCACTTTCTGGCTTCTCCCCAGAAGCTACTTCATCCTTAATGCCAAATGACTGAACCTTTTTGACCAACCTCCCTTGCTGGATCTTATTAAAGTCAAAGGCCTTGCTAAAGTCCATATAGACAACATCCTCGCCTACATCAACTTTCCTGGTAACTTCCACGAAAAACTCAGTAAGATTCGATAAATACGACTTACCGAGCCAGGTTGACTGCCCCTAATCAGTCTCTGTCTCTCATACATACATACATATATATATATATATATATATATTCCCTTAGAATACCTTCCAGTAAGTTTCCCCCTACTGATGTCAGGCTCATCAGCCTATAATTTCCTGGCCTATTCTTAGCATCCCTAAACAATGAAACAACATTAACTATCCTCCAGTCTTCTGGCAACTCACCCATGGCTAAAGATGTTTTTAATATCTCTGTTAGGGCCCCTGCAATTTCTGTACTAGCCTCTCACAGGGTTGGAGAGAACCTTGTCAGGCCCAGTGGATTTTATCCACCCTACTTTGCAAGACACCAAACACTACCACCTCTGTAATCTGTATAGGGTCCGTGACCCTGTTGCTGCTTTGCCTCACTTCTATAGACAGTGTCCATCTCCTGAGTAAATACAGATGCAAAAAATCCATTTAAGATCTCCCACATCTCTTTTGGTTCTATGCATACATTACCACTGATCTTCCACAGGATCAGTTTTGGCCCTTGCTATACTTTTGCTCTTAATATGTTTCTAGAAGACCTTCGGATTCTCCTTCACCTTGTCTGCTAGACCAACCTCGTCTTATTTCAGCTCTCCTGATTTTCTCCTCAAGTGTTCTCTTGCATTTCTTGTACTTAAGTACCTCATTTGTTCCAACCTGCTTATACCTGCTATGCACCTCCTTTTTCTTAACCAGGATCTCAATATCTTTGAAAACCAAGGTTTTTAAACCTGTTATCCCTGACTGTTATTCTGACAGTAACATACAAACACTGTACTCTCAAAATGTCACTTTTCAAGGCCTCCCTTTGCCAGAAAACAACCTATCTCAATCCATACTGCTAGATCCTTTTCTATAAATACTTTGAAACTAATGACGTTACGATCACTAGATACAAGGTGTTCCCCTACACAGCCTTCTGTCACTTGCCCTTTCTCATTCCCTAATAGGAGATCTGGTATCACACTCTTTCTCTATTTCAGACTTCCTGAACATGTTTGACAAACTCTTTCCCATCCAGTCCCTTTACAGTATGGGAATTCTAGTCAATATGTGGAAAGTTAAAATCGCCCACTATTACAACCTTATGTTTCTTGCAACAGTATGCAATCTCTACAAATTTGCTCCTCTAAATCCCACAAACTATTGAGTGGTCTATAATATCTCATTAAGGTGGTCATATCTTTCTTATTCCTCAGTTCTACCCATAAACCCTTACTAGATTTTGCCATTATCTTGGAATTTGGGTTTAAATCCAATAACTGTATGCAACACTTAAATTTTGCTGAAGAATTTTGTATGAAATTAAACTTGGAAGCCTGAATCTAGTTTCTGTTAGCTGAATAGTCTCCTTTTGATGATGAAGCAAAACATCTTTTATATCTACTCACTCCTAGAATTTTAGATAAAATCATTCTGTCAGCACAGGTTAATTTCCTCCACGCTAGAATAAAGAATAAGTTTGCATCATCATGGGATGTGAGGGGAGAGTAATATTCTACAACTTTTCAACACTCCTGCTTTTGAACTAACTGAAAATTTTTCTTGTAGGCAGCTGCCGAAGAACTCTGTTCTCTTCTTAGTCAAGTCTTCCAAGTCGTTTACACAGAGTCCACAATAGACTTTTTGGATAGAGCAATATTCGATGGTGCTTCTACGCCAACTAAGCCCATGTCCATATACAGTGGTAGGTATCGTTGCTTCATTGGGGGGAGGTGGTAGTAACTTCAGGCTTTTTATTCTGATCTTTCTCAATGTAATTCTACTTGCTTGATTGAAATTTTGATTTTTACCCACGCTTAGTCCATTGAAAGCAAATGTAATTGGATGATGAAAGCTGAAATGTTTTGACGTGTGTAGAGTCACTTTTTAGAATCAGTTTCTAAAAGCCTTAATGCTTACTGGTGCATAATTTTTGGGAACTGCTGTGTAACAAATAGAGAAGCTGGTCATTTTAGGTATGATGTCTGCCAACTCTGCCTTTATTCTCAACTGATTACTATCTGGTTGACTTGACATCCTTGCAAAATGGTTCCTTCCCATTTCATTAACATTCAGTCTGTTCTATCATCTCTTACCTTTATAGTGAAGTCAGGTCTCTCCAACGTCTTGAAACTAAACCTTTGTTTTCTCCTAGTTTTCAAAGTAAGTAGTTACTGACTAGTTCAATGCTCTTTGAATCTATCCCTATTTCTTTCATCTCTGCTTGCCAGTTTGTCCTACAGCTGAGAAGTATTCCCCTTGATTGATAGCTTATGTATTCTGTGGACCAGATCTGAACCTGGAAAAAAATCAACAATGAGACAAAAATTAATCTCCTAACCCTTGGAGAGCCTTCATAGGGCCACTTTGTAAAGCAAAGCAGAAAGATCACTGCAATGACAGAGAGAAAAGTAACTTGCTACTAGCTATAATTCACATTTTCGCCATGCAAATCGCAGCTGTACTTCAAATATCTTTGTCTTATCTGGCAGATGAAACCAAATTTTGTTATTTTGTAAGGATGTTACTTTTTTCAATTTTGTATTTTATCATTTGTAAAATTGCTACTTTTGTCAGTCATAAGATTTGTTTTAGTATTCTCATAACTGCAGTTTACAAAGCTCTAATGTAAAATTTTCAACTTCCTTGCATTCAGTTTAATATTTCTTTTGGAACAGATGATTCAAGTAAAGCAGATGTTAAAGAGCCGTATGATGCAGAAATTAGTAATTTGTAAGTATTTGCTTTGGCTTTCAGCTTTTTAATAACATGAGAAATAAGTGTAATTCCGTGTTTCTGCATTTAAAATCAAAAGTTCGAAGTAAATTTTATTATCAAACTACATACATATCATTATATACGTCCCTGAGATTTTTTTTGTGGACAGACTCAACAAATCTATAAAATAGTAACTATAACATAATGAATGATCGTCAAACTAGGGCTTTTAGCCAGAGCGCAGAAGATAAACTGCAAATACAAAAAGAAAAACAATAATATAAATAAGCAATAAATATCAAGAGCATGAGAAGAAGAGTCCTTGAAATTGAGTCCCTTGGTTGTGGGAACATTTCAATGATGAGACAAGTGAAGTTATCCTCTTTGTTCAAGAGCCTGATGGTTGAGGGTAACTCTTGCTGAACCTGATGGTGCAAGTCCTAAGGCTCTTGTACCATTTTTCTGATAGCAGCGAGAGGAGAGCATGTCCTGGATGGTGTGGGTCCTTGATAATGGATGCTGCTATCACATTAAAATCAGATTAATTATTTAAATTGTCAAGTTGTTTTATCCTGAATAATGTGTTTGTCACTCTGACAATTTTAAAAGAAAATTGTGCTGCTTGTACTTTCAGGAATAAGGTAATAAGATCCTCAGCTGTTTTGCTTCGGATTTCAAATTAACTGATGATTTCTGCACTTTTTAAATTCTGTGGCATCGCAGTATAGGCTGTGATCAAATATCTGCTTGTATCTGCATTTTCAATGGATTAGTGAGAAGCTATCTTGAGAAACAATCCACCCCCATTATTTATGATTCAAGCAATTTTAGGATTTTGACTTAATATTTCTTAGCTGGGATGGTAGATGATTTGCATGTGAAGTAGGTGATGGCTTTGCTACTATTCTATCCCATGCAGATTTTTGGAAGCCTTTGGGATGTGGGCAGATCATCACTAGGTGGACAATGCTCATTCTTTGACCAGTTCTTGTGGCCAAGCTAATTACTGTAACCCTCTAAGTTTCTGGAGTTTTCGGCAACCTGTTAGATAATAGTAGTGGAGGGTTAATTGATAGAAATCCCTTTGAATATTAGTGACGGGTGTGTGAACTCTTATTGGAAATGGTCATTGTCCTGCATTTATCTGGTGTCAAATTGTTCCACATCAATCTATGTCTGAATTCTTTCTCAGATCTTAGCTGTATGTGGTTATTGGAGTGCCTCACCGTCTGAGTTGAGAAAGAAATCAGCCATTCTGTAGTTGACTGTGAATTATCCCCACTTTCTCTCCCACAAGATGGGGCTAAGACATAACTATGAAGAATTTCTGATCTGAAAGTGAAATAATTATTGCCCAAAAATTTGAACCTTCTTTGGTGCAACTTCTCATTACAGCCACAAAAATATTTTTTGACTTGATGCTTAGTTCCATTTTGCCAGACTGCCTTCTGTAATGTTGAGCCCTTGAAGCAGAAACAAATTGGCTATTCAGCATTTTTGGCTGAACATAAGATAGATAGATAGATGTACTTTATTAATCCCGAGGGAAATTTGGTTTTGTTACAGCTGCACCAACCAAGAATAGAGCGTAAATATAGCAATACAAAAACCCCCAACAATCAAACAACAAAATGCAAACTATGTCAGATGGAAAATAAGTCCAGGACAAGTCTATTGGCTCAGGGTGTCTGACCCTCCACAGGAGGAGCCACCTGTTCGATGGCCACAGGCGGGAACAACCTCCCGTGCCGCCAAGTGTTATATCACGGTGGAATGTGGCCGAAGTCCAACAGTAAAAAGATCAATATCCAGTCTGCAAACACGTTCCTTGATCGTAATATGCCCCGGATTAACCAGATCAGTAAGCACCCAACTCCTTTACGCTTACCGCTCTCAGTGCACTTCTGGTCAGCCAGAACGATATTACCCACCGAACTCCTCTTCTCCAAAAATCTCTGTTGTCTCGACCCGGTCCTCTTTCCTCGGCTTTGTGATCCCCCTCTGCATCCTCTGTGTGTTTTCCTCCGGATTTCCGCGGGAGTGTCCGCCGCTCTGCTTGCTAAACCGGCCGGTATTTGCTGGTCCATGGAATACACAATGCAACCTTGCTTCTGTCCCACGTGTCAGGATGTAACCATTTCCAGTGCTAAAGAAAACCCAAATAAAACTCTCTCTACCAGCATGTTAGAGAGGGTGCAGCTTCGATGTGTTACCGTGAGAAAAAAAAACAAAAAGTAACAAAAAGTAACGTAAATTAAAACGTAAGAAGAAGAAAGTAAGAATAGATGGGAACGGCTGTACCAGGCTGCATGCACGACTGGCGCATGCGCATAAATGGCAACACATCAGCCTTCTGCACTTCACATGCGGTACTTAGACACTTTCATGCTTAATTGTAGAATCTCCCTCCATTAACTTACCACCATTCATAATTGTATGTGGAACACTCACAACTCGCTGGAGGAACTCAGCAGGTCGGGCAGCATCCGTGGAAACGATCAGTCAAAGTTTCGGGCTGGAACCCTTCGTCAGGACTGAAGAGGGAAGGGGCAGAGGCCCTATAAAGAAGGTGGGGGGAGGGTGGGAAGGAGAAGGCTGGTAGGTGCCAGGTGAAAAAAGCATCTGCAGGTTATTTTGTGTTTATAATTGTATGTGGATTTTGTGCAAACTCTGGAAAAGAAGTTCAAGTGACTGGCCACGATGAACATTGCATTGCTGCTGTTGCTAGTGCCCTGCCGGCTCCCCCTTCCCCCAGAGGTTCTGTTAAAAACTGTAATTGAACTATCCTTGTCCAAAAGAGCCTTGGTTCAGTTGTTGTACAAGTAAGATTGGTAAGGTTACTATAAATTAGCTTCAAGACTGCAACAAGATAGATTTGGATGAAATTGGGTTGACGAAACTGATTAGGATGCGCAGTTAGTTCTCATGACTATTGTCATTTGGTAGGTGGAGCATAAAAACTTAAAACATATCCTTTATTAAAATATTAAAACAATATAAACAAATAAAACTAAGCACATCTAAAATAACACTAAAAGCATATCAAGAGTCAATAAAATGACCTAAAAATATTGATCAGTCCTATAAGTGTGGTTTTGCTGATGTGAGAAATAAAGGATTTGTATATTAGATCTTCACGTCCTGATAATAAAGCCAGGAAAGAAACACAGATGGTAGTTCGTCTCCCAGTTGCCAGAGTTTGTGATGTTTCTGATAATATCCACATTATCCTGAAATGGGAGGATCAGCAGCCAGAGGTTGTGGTACGACAGACATAGAAAAAGGAGGAGGTCCTGAAAGTAGAATACAGGGAGTTAGGAAGGAAGCTGAGTAGCAGGATTTCTGGATTATTGGGATCTCTTCTGGGGAAGGTATGACCTGTGCGAAAATGACGAGTTACACTTCAACCTGAGGGGACCAACATCGTTGCGAGCAGGTTAGTTAGAGCTGTTGGGGAGTATTTAAACTAATTTGGCAGGGAGGAGGGAGCTGGAGTGATGGGGCTGAAAGTGTCCAGTTGGTTTACAAGTAGATGCAGTGTGTAGTGAGACTATAAGGAAGGACAGGCAGATGTTTGGTGAAATTTGCAGTCAGTGGGATGAATTGAAGTGTAATATGGGGACAAAATTGAAAAGGGTGAATACAGGACTGAAGGTGTTACATTTGACTGTACACAGTATACAGAATAAGATAGATGATCTTGCTGTGCAGTTAGAGATTGGCAAGTATAATGTGGGCGTCACTGAGTCGTGGTTGAAAGATGATCGTAGTTGGGACCTTAATATCCAAGGATATGCCTTGTATCAAAAGGACAAGCAGGAAGGCAGAGGAGGTGGGGTGGCTCTGTTGGTTTAAAAATGCAATCAAATCCTTAGAAATAGGTTTAAGGATTGGAAGATCCTTATAAGTAGAGTTAAGGAACAGTTGTGGGGATTTCAATATGAAGGTAGATGGGAATATGATGGGAAAATCAGGTTGATGGATCCCAAGAGAAGGAATTTGCAGAATGCCTGTGAGATGGCTTTTGAGAACAGATTTTGATTGAGCTCACTAGGGGAAAGGCTATTCTGGATTGGATGTTCTGTAATGAACAAGATTTAATTAGGGCGTTTAAGTAAAAAAAACCCTTGGGTGGCAATGATCATATGATAGAATTCACCCTGGAGTTTAAAAGTGAAAAGCTAGTCAGGTGTATCAATAATACAGAGGGGTAAATGGAATTAGAGGCATGAGAGAGAAGCTAGTCAAAGTTGATTGGAAGGGACACTAGCAGGGATGATGGCAGAACTGCAGTGGTTGAAGCTTCTGGGGGCATTTTGGAAGGCACGGGATAGGCGCATCCCAAAGATGAAGTATTCTCATGGAAGGATGAGGCAACTGTGGCTCACAAGGGAAGTCAAAGACAACATAAAAGCAGAAGAGAAGGCATACAATGTAGCAAAATAAGTTGGGAACTTAGAAGATTGGGAAGCTTTTAAAAACCAACAGATGGCAGCTGAAAAGGCCATAAGGAGAGAAAATATGAAATAGGATGGTGTCCCAACAGGAATAGGAAAATAAGAGGATGCCAAAAGTTTTTTCAGATATATGAAGAGTAAAAGAGGTAAGAGTCGATATTGGACCACTGGAAATTGATGCTGGAGAGGACAAAGAGATGGCGGATGAACTTGTTTTTCATCAGTATCACTGTGGAAGACTCTAGTATGCCAGAAATTCAAGAGTGTCAGGAAGCCGAAGTGAGTGTAGTTGCTGTTACTTCGGACAAGGCGTTTGGGAAGCTGAAAGGTCTGAAGATAGATAAATCACCTGGCCCAGATAGACTACTCCCCATTGTTCTGAAAGGTTTAGCTGAAGAAATTCTGGAGGTATTAGTAATGATCTTTCGAGAACCTCTAGATTCTGGAGTGCTTCTGGAGTACTGGCGAATTGCAAATATCTCGCTACTCATTAAGAAGGGTGAGAGGTAGAAGAATGGAAGTTGTAGGCCAGTTAGTCTGAATTCAGTGGTTGGGAAGATGTTGGAGTCCATAATTAAGGATTAGGTTTTGGGGTAATTGGAGGCACATAATAAAATAAGCCAAAGTCAGCATGGTTTCCTTAAGGGGAAGTCTTGACTGATAAACTGTTGGAATTCCATTGGGAAATAACAGGCAGGTTAGATTAAGTCATTGGATGTTTTTACTTGTATTTTCAGAAGGCCTTTGACAAAGCGCTAAACATAAGGCTGCTTAACGAGAGCCCATGGTATTACAGAAAAAATACTGGCATGTATAGAAGATTGGCTGACTGGCAGGAGGCAGAGTGGGAATAAAGGGGGTACTTTTGTGGTTGGCTGCCAGTGACTAATGGTGTTCCACAGGGGTCGATGTTGGGACAGCTTCTTTTCACCTTGTATATTTGACCTGAATGACAGAATTGATGGCTTTGTGGCCAATTTTGTGGATGATATGAAGATGGATGGAGGGAAGGGTAGATGGCAGAAGGACTGGATTGGGAGAATGGGCAAAGAAGTGGCAGATGGAATATAGTGTAGGGAAATGTATAGTCATGTACTTTGGTAGAAGCAAGAACTGTGTAGACAGGGCGAAAACTCAAAATCAGATCTGCAAAGGTACTTGGGAGTACTCATGCAGGATTCTCTACAAGTTAACTTGCAGGTTGAGTTGGTGATAAGGGAAGCAAGTACAATATTCAAAGTAAATTTATTATCAAAGTACATATGTCGGTATATACGACCTTCTGATTTTTTTTGCGGGCATACATAGTAAATCCAAGTAACACAATAGAATCCGTGAAAAGCTGCACTCAGCAGGATGGATAAACAACCAATGTACGAAAGATGACAAACTGCAATTACTAAAGAAAATAATAACTTTGGACAGGATAAGTGTAGAACATTAAACATGGAAGTGCAATAGAGCTAGTAGAATATAAAACAGAGCAGCAGGGTACTACAAGCAGTGGATAAATATGAAACATAAGTATTTGTGGTCTTGTGGCAATACAGGACCAGGTGGTTAACACAAAAAAATCAGAAATATATGATAATAAGATCAACAAAATCAAGACAATAAATGCAGAAAATGCTGAGAGAAACCAGAAACAGTCCAACACATTGCAGGATTCTGCAGCAGTTTAACTCAATCTGATTATTTACATGGGCACAATGAAGTGGCAAACATCATTCACCAAAATCTTGCTTTAAAATACGCCATACCTTACTATAAATACAAGCCTGATCTAGTTTTAGAGTCAGAGTCCCACAAATTAGACTACAACCGATCTCATGATTATAGATAAGATGATCTGTAATCACTACCTAGATATAATATTACATGATAAGCAAGCAAGACAACTTACTTGATAGATATAACCATCCAAATGCACATTACATACAAAAATCAATAAGTGAAATCACCAGAAATATGCTGAATTAAGAGGAGTTTGAAAGATTATAGACATAAATATCTTCCAATAGTAATATCTACCACTGGTATCACCCCAAAGTCACTACACAATAATGTTAACAACTAGGCCTACAGAGAAATATATATGTAAATCTCCAGAAAGCCATAATGCTAAACACCACAGACATGAGAAAATCTACAGATACTGGAATCCAAAGCAATATGCACACAATGCTGGAGGAACTCAGCAGGCCAGGCAGCATCTGTGGAAAAGAGTAAACAGTCAACTTACCACTCTACAGTCCTGATGAATGATCTCGGCTCATTAGGTCAATTGTTTACGCTTTTCCATCGATGCTGCCTGACCTGTTGAGTTCCTCCAGTCTTGTGTGAAAGAGATACTAAATACCACTAAATAGTCCAAAGGTTCCTAGCAATTTTTAAATGAATGTGCTTGACTAAGCTTGTACCTCAGGTTTTAACAGCTTGCCCTGAGAAAAAAAATAAAAATACAACAATAATAATAAGCAATAAATATCAAGAACATGAGATATCAAGAACACGTCCTTAAAAGGGATTCTATAGGTTGTAGGTCTGTGAAGTTATCCCCATAGTTTCAAAAATTGAGTTATTAGCTATTCCTGAACCTGGTGTGGGTCCTGAGGATCCAGGATAACCTTTCTGATGGCAGCAGAGAAGAAGAGAGCATAGCCTGGATGGTGGGGGTCCTTGATAATGAATGCTGCTTTCCTACAACAGCACTATGTTTAGATGGGCTCAGTAGTAGGGATGGCTTTACCTGTGATGAACTGGGCTGTATCTACTGCTATTTGTATGATTTCCCATTCAACCAATCAATATTCTCTCCATCACACATCTACAGAAATATTTCAAAGTGTTAAATATTATGCTGAATCTTTGCAAACCTAACAAAGTAGAGGTCCTGCATTGCTTTCTTAGAAATGGCACTTGCTGGGCCCAGGACAGACCCTCTGAGATTATAAACCTGAGGAGTTTAAAGCTCTGATACCCCGATGAGGACTGGCTCATGGACCTCCGGTTTCCTCCTCCTGAACTCAATAATCAGCTCCTTAGTCTTGCTGACATTGAGTGAGAGGTTGTTGTTGTGGCACCACTCAGCCAGATTTTCAATCTCTCCCCCCTGCCCTGCCCCCCCCCCCCCCCCCCCCATGAATCACCACCTTTGAATCAGACAGCAACAGTGGTGTTGTGAGCAAACTTAAATATGGTATTGGGGCTGTGCTTAGTCAACGGTCTTAGAAGTGTAAAGTGAGTAGAGCAGAGGGCTAAGCACACAGCCTTGGGATGCATCTGTGCTGATGGAGATTGTGGAGGAGATACTTTTGCCAGGCCAGACTGACCAGGATCAGCCAGTCAGGAAATTGAGGATCCAATTGCACAAGGAGGTATTGAGGCCAAGGTCTTGAAACTTATTGATTAGCTTTGAGAGGGTGATAGTATTAAATGCTGAGATATAATCAATGAAGAGCATGGTGATGTATGCACCTTCGCTGTCCAGATGTTCTCGATGTTTAAGGGTTGAGTTAAGAGCCAAGGAACTGGCATCTCCTGTGGGACTGTTATGACAGTAGTCAAAATGGATCGGATCCAAATCACTTCTCGGGCAAGAGCTGATACGTTTCATCACCAACCTCTCACTTTCACTTCATCACAGTGGATGTAAATGCTACTGGACGATAGTCAGTCAGGCAGATTACCATTTTCTTTGGCACTGAAATATTTGAAACCTGCTTGAAGCAGGTGGGTGCATGCCTCAGACAGCCAAAGTGAGAGGTTAAAGACATCGCTGAACAGTCCAGCCAGTTGATCAGCACAGGTCTTTAGTACTCTACCAGGTATCCCATCTGGGCCTGGTACTTTCTGTGGGTTCACCCTCCTGAAGGATGCTCTCAGGTCGGCCTCGGAGACTGAAGTCACAGGGTCATCGGGGACTGTGAGAGTTCGTGAAGGTTCCGCCATGTTTTGACAGTTAAAACAAGCATAGAAGGCAATGAGCTCATCTGGGAGCGAAACCTTGTTGTCACCTATGTCACTTGGTTAGAATATAAGAACAAGGACATAATGCTGAGGCTTTATAAAAGGCAATGGTAGTATTGTGAGCAGTTTTAGGCCCTTTATCCACGAAAAGATATGCTGGCATTGCAGAGGGTCCAGGGGAGGTTCACAAGAATGGTTCTGAGAATGAAAGGGTTAATGTATGAGAAGTGTTTGGCTCTGGGCCTCTACTTGCTGGAGTTTAGAAGGTTGAGGTGGGATCTCAATCAAATATTGAACAGCCTAAATAGAGTGGATATTTCCTGTAGTGGGTGAGTCTAGGACCAGAGTGTCCAGCCTCTGAATAGAGAGACATCCATTTAGAACAGAGATTAGGAATTTTTTTAGCCAGAGAGTAGTGAATCTGTGGAATTTATTGTCATGGATGACTGTGGAGGCAAAATCATTGAGTATATTTAATATAGACTTTGATAGGTTCTTGATTAGTCAGGGCATCAAAGGTTACAGAGAGAAGGCAGGAGAATGGGGTTGACAGGGATAATAAATCAGCCATGATGGAATGGCGGAGCAGATTCAACAGGTTGAATGGCCTAATTCTGCTCCTATGTCTTATGGTATAAAATGCGATGACTGAAAACTAACATAGTCATAAATGAGGCGTGCTGATTCGCGCCTCATTTGTTTCTTCCTGTATTGTTACACCGTTGGCTATAATCTGTACATTCATAAAATATACTAAATTATCAAACAGACTCTCAAATCATTTACTTCTGTTAAAAATGAGAAGTGGAGGAGTATGAAAATACTGCCACCTGCTGCTTTCCACACACCATAACTTAAATCTAGCAAAGTGTTAAAATATTTTTGCTAATACCTGGAATTCCTTAGCAGTTCTGTGGGAGCTCCTTCACAGAAAGGACCACAGCAGATTACCTTGACAGCTCAGCTCCAGCTCCTTGTGCTGAGAACAGATGGCCGGCACCCCAGGGTTCTGAAAGAGGTAGCTGTAAAGATTGTGGAGACATTAGTAGTGATCTTTCAAAAATCACTAGATCCTGGAATGGTTCCAGAGGATTGGAAAATTGCAAATGACACTCCAGTCTTAAGAAGGGAGGGAGGAAAAAGGCAGGAAATTATAGATCAGTCATCCTGACCTCAGTGGTTGCCAAGATCTTAGAGTTGATTATTAAGGATGGGGTTTTGGGGTACTTGGAGTCAAACAATAAAATAGGCTGAAGTCAGCATGGTTTCCATTTGAGGAAATAACAGGCAGGATAGTCAAAGGTGAATCAGTGGATTTACTTGGATTTTCAGAAGGCTTTTGACAAGGTGCTGATCATGAGTCTGCTAAACAGGATAAGAGCTCATGGTATTTCAGGAAGGATCCTAGCATAGATAGAAGATTTTCTGACTGACAGAAAGCAAAGAGTAAGAATATAGGGGCCTGTTTCTGTTTGGTTACCAGTGACTAATGGTGTTCCGCAGGGCTTGATTTAGTTGTACTACTTTTCACATTATTGGTTAATAATCTAACTAATGTCTGGCTGAATTTGTGGACGATACAAAGATAGGTGGAGAGGCAGGCTGTGGTGAGGAAACTGAGTCTGCAGAGGGCATTGTATAGATTAGGAGAATGGGCAAAGAAGTGGCAAATGGAATGCTTTGTAGGGAAGAGTATGGTTGTGCACTTTTCTAGAAAGAATGCATAGACTATTTTCTAAGTGGGGAGTAAATTCTGAAATCAGAGGTACAAAGAGACATGGGAGTCCCAGTGCAAGATTTCCTAAAGGTTTACTTGCAGGTTAAGTCGGTAGTCAGGAAGGCAAATGCAATGTTGGCATGCATTTCAAGAGTATTATACTATAAGAGCGAAGATGTAATAATGCTCAATCTTTATGAAGCAATTGTCACACCAGAATTGGAGCATTGAGCAGTTTTTGGCCCCACGTCTAAGAAAGATATGCTGGCAGTGGGGAAAGTCCAGAGGAGGTTCACAAGAATGGTCCCGAGAATGAAAGAATAACATGCATTTGATGGCTCTTGGCCTGTACTTGCTGGAGTTTAGAAGAATGAGGGGGATCTCGTTGATCCCTGCCGAATATTGAAAGGACTAGAGTACATGTGGAGAAGATGTTTCCAATTTTAGGAGAGTCTGGTGTACACTTTTAGAAACATAGAAATACAGCACATTACAGGCCCTTCAGCCCACAATGTTGTGCCGACCATGTAACCTACTCTAGAAACTTCCTAGAATTTCCCTACAGCATAGCCCTCTATTTTTCTAAGCTTCATGTAATGATCTAAGAGTCTCTTAACGTGCATTCCACCCACCCACCACTCTCTGTGGGGGAAAACTTACCTCTGACATCCCCCTTGTACTTACTTCCAAGCATCTTAAAACTGTGCCCCCTCATGTTAGCCATTTCAGCCCTGAGAAAAAGCCTCTGGCTATCTACACTATCAATGCCCCTCATCATCTTGTACACCTCTATCAGGTCACCTCTCATCCTCCGTCAATCCAAGGAGAAAAGGCGAAGTTCACTCAACCTGTTTTCATAAGGTATGCTCTCCAATCCAGGCAACATCCTTGTAAACCTCCTCTGCACTCTCTCTATATATCCACATCCTCCCTGTAATGAGCTGACCAGAACGGGACACAGTACTCCAAATGGGGTCTAAAGAAGGCCTTGTAACATTACCTCACAGCTCCCGAACTCAATCCCACGGTTAATGAAGGCCAACACACCATACGCCTTCTTAACAATGTTTTGTGAATAAAACATGTGAGAGTCATCTTATGTGCGCAACAAAAACTGCAGCCCTTTCCTTCCATTACGAACAAGCCAAAAGCAGTTATCTTTATCGGTATAATCAGACACAGTTATTACATCAGACACAGTTTCTTAAAGTAAACACAACAACTCAGTGTAGGTGTTTGTGAACTATGTAGAACAGTTTCTATGAACAATATGCGTTATCTGTCACCCATTACATTACCTTGTAAAAGCACCAGAGGGCACAGCCTTAGAATGGAAGAACATCACTGTAGAACGGATAAGGAATTTCTTGCTAAAGAGTAGCAAGTCTGTGGAATTCATTGCTATAAATGGCTGTTGAGGCCAAATCATTGCGTATATTTAAGGTGGAGTTTGATAGGTTCTTGTTAAGAATATCAAAGGTTATGGAGAGAAATGAAATTGAGAAAGTAACTAAATCAACCATGATCAAGTGCAGAGCAGTTTTGGTGGGCCGAATGACCTGATTCTGCTCCTGTCTTGGGGTCCTCTGTGCAATTAAGAACAGGCAATAAGTACTAGCCATGCAATTGTATGCATCCTGTTGAAAATTAATGAAGAAATTGATAACATTCGCTTTCGCTTTGCATTATCAAATGCAATATTCAATATATAAATTAATTTCTGAGTTGATTACTTTTGGCTATTGCAACTCGCATATAGTTAAACTATTTTCTTTTGTTCCTGCAGGTCTTTTCAGGGATCTGATACTGGAGGAAATTCACCATCTTCAACTCTACCATCTCCTCAGATAAAAAATGTCAGTGAAAGTGAACTGAGCGCTTCTGCAGCTGAACTCCTGCAGGATTATATGATGACAGTAAGTTACTGTTGGAAGCATCAGAACACAGGCTTTTATGATGGTACTTTTCTCAGAGTGATCTCATGTTTTGTAATCCATAATCTTGTTGTCTTCAGCGATGATAATGAAGTTCTATTCTATTCATGTTTGTCGTCTGTTAAGGCCAATAGAAATGCTTAAAATTGAATATCATCCTTGGAATATACCTGACAGAAATAAACGTGGAATGCTTGTCTTGAATAGGTATAGGTAAGCAGGGTGAAGAAAAGTGCCATAGCTATTTGAGTTGCTGGCTTAGCTCCTGCAGTCTGGGTTCAATTCTGACTTCTAGTGCTGTCCAGACGTTGGCTCTATAATCCTAGAAATTGATATGAATCATTAGTGATCTGAGCCCTTTAAAACGCCTTTTAGTTTTTTACCAATCATTTTATTGACAGCACGAGTATAACCACAGCTCTCAATTTGTAATTATCAATTGGGTACACATAAATGTACTGAAAATGCAATTTCATTGACAAAGCAAAATTTTTGAATTATTAATTTTCTTGATATGTTGACCAAATGGCTGTAGCTATGTACAAATGTTTCAAAAATTATGTTACATGTTCTGCTATTGCACTTGCAAAACATGGTGACATTTAATTTAAAGATTAGTGTTTCTCATTGCTTCTCAACATAGTGTATCAATTGATCAATTGGTTTGATTTCCATATACGCTAATTTTCTTTTGGGTTGATGTGCATAGGGTGGTGGTAGTTTGAGGGTAGGAAAGCAGAAAGATTGGAAATACAGAACCTTTTGAAATAGTGACCAAACAGCCACAGATGTTCCAGATTTATGCTGCTGCTAATTGATAAATTTAACTTTTGGCAGTAGCTCTGAGGTTTGATTGTTCTTTCAATCAACATTGAAGCAAATTATAAGTCTTAAAGTCCTTAGTTTTCTAGATTGAAAAATATCACTACCCACCCCCATATTTTCTCCAATTTTATAGTTATAAGAAAGTAATATTTGATAGCAGATCTTCATTCTGTAAACTCTAGGTTGAAAGCCATTCATAGTTTTATTCACTACCCAGAATACTATTTTGTAAAATTTACCTGAAATATTTAACATCGTGTGGAATTTACAAACGTTTAAATAATATGAACGTAAGTAAATGTACAGAGTTTTAATTGTAGCTCCAACAGCACAGTGCAGTCCGGATTTCATTTCTGTTGCTATCCCAAACTGTTAGCTGCACAATTTTGCAGTAGAGGGGAAACAAATGATCTGGTGAATGTTCAAGGGTGACACGAGATCAGCTGTCATCCTTTTATTTAAATTCTGTCAATAAAAATTTGACAGCTGGTAAGAAATACAGTAGGTTCAAGTAACCTATTCAGGAACAACCTGATAGTTACCTGCATATATGATTATGGACTTGAAAATTAAGTTGCTGTGAATTATGTAAAACCTCTTTGTTGCCCAATTTTTGTGAAGATGTATTGAATAGTATTAGAATAGCATTTACTCAGATTGCTTCTGATTGTTAACACTGATCCATTACTGTATTAATTGTGAACTATGTTTTTGTAGTTGAGAACAAAGCTGACTTCTGAAGAAATCCAAAAGTTTGCTATGCTTCTGCATGAATATCGAAATGGTGCTTCAATTCATGAATTTTGCATCAGTCTTCGACAATTGTACGGTGATGGTAGAAAATTTCTATTACTTGGTAGGTTACCGATTAATTTCCAAGATTATTTGGATGACTAGTTACCAATACTGCTCAGTATTGCTAAGAATTGTATTTGCTGTGTTAACAAAGTCACAGCACTTAATAAAACCTTTTGTCTATCCTCCTTTTAACCTAAGAGTGGTAAATCGTGCAACTTGAATATCATTTTTTTGAGATTCAGGCAGATTTTTAATCTTTTGGGAATGGGTGAGAGAAGCTAACTTTGAAACTTGCTTATTTCAAGCTCAGTTTCAAAAATTGAGCAATGCAACGTCTAATTATTATGAACTTAAACCATAATTGCTTATTACATTTTTCATAATCACCTCATCAAAGCACTGCAAACTTACATTCATTTAAACTATTGACATACATATTTTTCCCCCCAACCAATATATAGTTTCACAGAAATTCCTTTAACACACCTATCGTGCTTTAAATATACCTCTGCCTGAATTTTGTCTTGCCAATACATAAGAACATAAGAAATAGGAGCAGGAGTAGGCTATCTGGCCCGTCGAGCCTGCTCTGCCATTCAATAAGATCATGGCTGATCTAGCTGTAGACTCATCTCAACCTAACTGCCTTTTCCCCTAACCCTTAATTTCCCTAGTATGCAAAAATCTATCCAACCTTGTCTTCAATATATTTACTGAGGTAGCCTCCACTGCTTCATTGAGCAGAGAATTCCACAGATTCACCACCCTCTGAGAAAAGAAGTTTCTCCTCATCTCTGTCCTAAATATACTCCCCCGAATCTTGAGGTAATGTCCCCTAGTTCTAGTCTCACCTACCAGTGGAAACAACTTTTCTGCCTCCATCTTATCTATCCCTTTCATAATTTTATACATTTCTATAAGAACTCCTGTCATTCTTCTGAATTCCAGCGAGTACAGTCCCAGGTGACTCAATCTCTCCTCATAGTCTAACCCCCTCATCTCTGGAATCAACCTCTGCACCGCCTCCAAAGCCAGTATATCCTCCTTCAAGTGAGGAGATCAGAACTGCACACAGTACTCCAAGTGCGGCCTCACCAGTACCCTGTATAGTTGCAGCATAACCTCCCTGCTCTTAAATTCAATCCCTCTAGTGACAAGGCCAACATTCCAATTGCCTTCTTAATAGCCTGCTGCACCTGCAAAGCAACTTTTTGTGATTCATGCACAAATACTCCCAAGTTCCTCTGCACAGCAGCATGCTGCAGTTTTTTACCATTTAAAAAATAAACTCTTTCATTTTTCCTCCCAAAGTGGATGACCTCACATTTACCAGTATTGTACTCCATCTGCCAAACTCTTGCCCACTCACTTAACCTTTCTATATCTCTCTGCAGGCTTTCCATATCTTCTGCCCAGTTTGCTTTTCCATTCAACTTGGTATCATCAGCAAAGCTAGATACACTTCACTTGGTCCCCTCTTCCAGATCGTTAATGTATATCGTGAACAATTATTAGGCCCAGCATCGACCCCTGCAGCACACCGGTCACCACTGATTGCCAACCAGAGTAACACTCGTGTATCCCAACTCTCTGCTTTCTGTTAGTTAACCAATCCTCTATCCATGTTAATACATCAACCCAACTCTATGTATCCTCTTCTTATGGATAAGTCTTTTATGTGGCACCTTATCGAATGCCTTCTGGAAATCCAAGTAAATAACATCCATCTGTTCCCCTCTATCCACTGCGCTCATTATATCCACAAAGAATTTCAAATACAGTTTTGAAATTTTCATTTATGGTTTATTATACCATAAAGTCAGTTTTTGACTTCACTTCAGCAAAGCTGATCTCACCCTCTTCCTCCCCTCATCCCTGCAAGTAATTTCACCGCTCAGCATAACAGCATGATTTTCAATCTGTAGAGATTGTTTTATCAATTTTAGATCTAAATTCCAGTTCAAGTTGTCACCCTTGGCTCAATTTAACAAGCAACAAGTTTTTTAAAGTTTGAAGGTTTCAGTTCTTGTAGCATCTATTATGTTACAAATTTCCACAGCCCTTTGTCAGTAGTTTTCTGATGCAGCTCTTAAAGGGCCTTGCAGAGGAGGTTCACCAGGTTGATTCCAGAGATGAGGGGTTTAGACTATGATTAGATATTGCAAATATATTTGCTTTTGGTGGGTATATTGTTTTTGGTCTATGAAGGAACTTTGTTCCGGCAGCTTTTCTGCAAAACTAACCTTTAAACTGATACTGAATATGTTGCTTGATTATGAAGATTAACTAATTTCTATGCCTTTAAATTTTCATAAATTGCATCTTTACTTCATGATTTTAACCATGCACTACATTTCTTAACTTAGAACTGCCATATTATCTGTTAGCTCTGCTTATTTATTGATTTGTCTTATTTTGATTTTGGGCCCTCTGTTGCTGGAAAATGTATCCACTTTTCTCTGTTACTTCCAGTGCTAAGTAAAGGGGTTAGTCACCATCATACAACTGGTAGTATGCTTTCCCTTTGGTTTGCATTATCTACCGAAGACTGGCATTAGTATTTTTTACGATTGGAACAGGATCAGAATCAGGTTTAATATCACTGGCAGGGAGGGAGGGAACATCGACTCAGACCATGAGAGGCCTGCGTCGGGCATTTTCATGCCTTACAAGGCACAGATTGGAAGTCTGTGTGGGGCGCCACTCCTCGCACAGATACTAGAGCAATGTGTGGTTAAGTGGCTTGCTCAAGGGCACAAACACGCTGCCACAACTGAGGCTCAAACCAGCGACCTTGAGATCACTAGACGAATGCCTTAACCACTTGGCCACGTGCCCAACTAATATCACTGGCAAATGTGAAATTTGTCATTTTGCAGCACTGGTATTACAACACATGATAAAAAAAACTATAAATTGCAATATAAAATAAGTAGCACAAAAAGAGAAGGAAAGGTGAGGTAGTGCATATGGGTTCATTGTTCATTTAGAAATCTGATGGTGGAGCAAAAGAAGCTGTTCCTGAAACATTGAATGTGTGTCTTCAGACTCCCGTACCACCACCTTGAGCATTGAGAAGATGGCATGTTCTGGGTGCTGGGGGTTCTTGATGGATGCTACCTTTTTGAAGCATCGCCTTGTGAAGGTGATCACCCTGAACAATTTTTCCTTTGGCTCCTTCCACCTCCTCCAAACCTGAGGAGTTCATGAGTACTCACATGGGCCCCAGCTATACCTGCCTGTTCGGCTCTGTAGAGCGGTCTGTGTTCAAAGACTTCCCTGGGTATGTTACCCACCTCTTCCTCCGCTACATTGACAACTGCATTGGTACTGCTTCATGCACCCATGCTGAGCTCGTCAATTTCATCAATTTTGCCTTTAACTTCTACCCTGCCCTTAAATTCACTAGGGTGTCTCCCTCCCCTTTGATCTCTCTGTTTCTATCTCTGGAGACAAACTGTCAACCGACATCTTTTATAAACCTACTGATTACCATAGTTATCTGGACTCTACCTCTTCCCACCCTATCTCCTGTTAAAATGATATTCCCCTTTCCCAGTTTCTTCGTCTCCATTGCATCTGTTCTCAGGACGTGGCTTTCCACTTCAGGACATCAGAGAAGTCCCCCACCTTTAAAGAACGGAGTTATTGATGCTGCCCTCGCCTCCATTTCCCATAAATTTCCCATAGAGATGTTCCATCTCCAAAGGGACCCTACCACTAAACTTATCTTTACCTCTCCCCCCACCCTCTGCTTCCTGCAGGGATCGCTCCCTCCACGATTACTGTGTCCATTCGTCCCTCTCCACTAATCTCCCTCAGGCACTTATCCCTGCAAGCAGCCAAAGTTCTACACCTACCCATACACAATCTCCCTCACCTCCTTTCAAGACCCCAAATGGTCCTTCCAGATGAGGCTACACCTCACCTGTGAAACTGTTGGGGTCGTCTATTCTGTCTGGTGCTCCCATGGCTGCCTCTTTTACATAGGTGAGACGTGCCGTAAATTGAGTGACTGCCTCGTCAAACACTTCTGCACCATCTGCCACAAGCAGATTATGGCAAAATATTTTAATTCCGATTCCCATTCCTGCTCCAGTGTGTTGATTCCATGGCCTCCTCTTGTGCCAAGACAAGGCCACCCTCAGAGTGGAGGAGCTACACTTTATATTCCATCTGATGGTATAAAAATCGATTTCTCCTTCCAGTGAACACAATTCTCTTCTCTCTCCCCCCCTCCCCCCCATTCCCCACTCTGACCTTTCACTATTTCTCACCTGCCTATTACTTCCCCCTGGGTCCACTCCTCCTTCCCTTTCTCCTATTGTCCACTCTCCTCTCCTATCAGATTCTTTCTTCAGCCCTTGACCTTTCCCATCCACCTGGCTTCACCTATCACCTTCAAACTAGCTTCTTTTCCCTCTCCCCTGCCCTCTCAGTCCTGAAGAAGAGTCTTGGCTTAAAATATCGACTGTTCACTCTTTTACATAGTTGCTGCCTGACCTGAGTTCCTCCAGCATTTTGTGTGTGTTACCTTTTGAAGGTGCCCTGGTTCTGGGGAGGCTGCCCATAATGGAGCTAGCTGAGTTTATAACTTTCTGCAGCTTTTTTTCTGATCCTGTGTCATTGCCCCTCCATAACAGACTTTGATGCAACCAGTTAGAATGCTCTCCACAGTACACGTGTAGAAATTTGAGAGTCTTCGATGGCATACTAATTCTCTAATGAAATATAGCCACTGCCATACCCTTTTCGTAATTACATGGATGTGTTAGTCCCAGAATAGATCCTTAGATGTTGACACCCAAGAACTTGAAACTGCTCTCCTATGCACATGTCATCCCTTGATGAGGACTAGTGTGTGTTGTTCTCAACCCCTTCCTAAAGTCCACAATCAATTCCTTAGTCTTACTGACATTGAATGCAAGTTTGTTGCTGTGACACCACTCAACCAGTTGATCTATCTCACTCCTGTAAGCCTCATGGTCACCATGTGAAATTCTGCCAACAGTAGTTGTGTTGCTGCAAATTTATAGATGGCATTTGAGCTGTACCTACCTACACAATCATGGGTGTAGATAGAGTAGAGCAGTGGGCTAAGCACAATTCCATGAGGTGTGCCAGTGTTGATTATCATGAAGAGATATTATTTTCGATTGGCACAGACTGTGGTCTCCCAGTGAGAAAGTCAAGGATCCAATTGCAGAGGGAAGAACAGAGGTCCAGATTTTTGGAGCTTGTTGATTAGAACTTGAGGGTTGAATGCTGAGCTGTAGTCAATAAACAGCAGGCTGACTTTGGTATTCCTATTGTACTGGTTATCCAAGACCAAGTCGAGAGCCAGTAAGATTGCATCTGCTGTAGACCTATTCTGGCAATAGGCAAATTGTAGAACCTCCAGAAACATGCTGTTACTTTGGGTTGATGAACCTTTTTTAGCATTGTGAAAAGTTAGAAATGAATCATGTTTTAACTTGCATTGGAGGAAAGGTGGTGAGAAGTAAAATGTCTGAGGTAAAGTGGAGACCAAGCAATTGTAAAATGGTAATACACACAAAATTCTGGAAGAACTCAGAAGGCCAGGACGTTTTGGTCCGAGATCCTTCATCAGACCTGAAACATCGACTGTTTGCTCTTTTCCATAGATGTTGCCTGCCCTGCTGAGTTCCTCCAGTATTGTGTGTGCATTACTTTTGATTTCTAGCATCTGAAGGTTTTCTCAACTGTAAAACAGCATATCGGTGCTGGCTGAGTGAGTGGTGAGTCTTTATTTCAAGGATGTAATGTTAAGGCTTTATAAGGCACTGGTAAGGCTTCACTTGGAGTATTGAGAGCAGTTTTGAGCCCCTTGTCTATGAAAGGATGTGCTGACATTGGAGAGGGTTCAGAAGAGGTTCACAAGAATGATTCTGGGAATGAAAGGGTTACCACATGAGGACAGATTGATTGCTTTGGGCTAGAACTTAGAAGAATGAAGGGGGGGGTCTCATTGAAACCTATCGAATGGTGAAAGGCCTTGATAGAGTGGATGTGGAGAGGATGTTTCCTATGGTGGGGGGAAGTCTAGGACCAGGGCACAATAGAGGAATGTCCATTTAGTACAGAGATGAGGAGGAATATTTTAGCCAGAGAGGAGGAATCTGTGGAATCTCTTGCCTTAGACAATTGGAGTCCAAATCATTGGATATATTCAAGGATAGATTCTTGATTAGTCAGGGCATGAAGTTTTATGGGGAGAAGGCAGAAGATTTTGGCTGAGAGAGAAATGGATCAGCCATGATGAAATGCATAGGTATAATTGTCTAATTCCGCTCCCATATCTTTCGGTCATATGCATCTCAGGCAGAGTCCTTTTGTGCCTGCACTGTAACAAAGCCTGGAAAAGCAATCCAGTACCCTTACTCCTATTAATTAGCATCTGTCATTCAGGGTTGTTGGATTTTTACCATCATGCATATTTTTTCTACTTGATGGTAGGATAATTTGCTTTGTTTTGGGATAATTTTCAGCAGTGTCTTGATATTTGTGGAAAATTAAAAATTATACATGAATTCGCTGGAGTGTACTGAGATCTTTAACCTCTCGGTTCAGCTGTCTTGGGATACCCACCTGCTTCAAGCAGGCTTCAATTATACCAGCACCTAAGAAGAATGTGGGAACCTGCCCCAATGATTATTGTCCAGTAGCACTTAAATCCACAGTTATGAAAGATATCAATTCCTGCCTGAGAAGCGACTTAGATCTGCTCCAACTTGCCTACCAGAGCAACAGGTCCATCTTATTGGCTCTTCACTCAACTCTGGAACATTTGTACAGCCAAGATGCATCAGGATACTCTTTATCCACCACAGTTTAGAATTTAATACCATCGTCCCCTCAAAACTAATCAATAGGCTCCAAGACCTTGGCCTCAATATTTTCCTGTGCAATTGGATCCTTGATTTCCTCACTTGCAGACCCTAATCAGTTTGGATTAACAACATCTCCACGATCTCCCATCAGCACAAATGTGCACCACAAAGCTGCGTGCTTAGACCCTTGCTTTACACTTAAGACTGTGTGGCTAAGCATAGCTCCAATGCCATATTCAAATTTGCTGATGACCCCACTGTTGCAGGCTGAAACAAAGGTGGTGACAAATCAGGAATATAGGAAGGAGATTGAAAATCTGGCTGTGGTACCATTTTAAAAACAACCTCTTACTCAATATCAGTAAGACCAAGGAGCTGATTATTGACTTCAGGAGGAAGAAACCAGGAGTCCATGAGACAGTCCTCATCAGAAGATCAGGAGTGAAGGAAGTCAGCACTTCAGATACCTTGGTGTTATTATTTTGGAGGACCAGTCCTGGGCCTACTGTGTAAGTGCAGTTATGAAGAAAGCACAGCAGTGCTTCTACTTCCTTAGACGTTTGTGAAGATTCGGCATGATAACTAAAACTTTGATAAACTTCTGTAGATGTGTAGTGAAGACTGGCAAATGACACTTAAAGGATTGACGGTGGATATGCAATGGCAAGCATTTAAAGGTTGCATGGATGAACTACAACAATTGTTCATCCCAGTTTGGCAAAAGAATAAATCAAGGAAGGTAGTGCACCCGTGGCTGACAAGAGAAATTAGGGATAGTATCAATTCCAAAGAAGAAGCATACAAATTAGCCAGAGAAAGTGGATCACCTGAGGACTGGGAGAAATTCAGAGTTCAGCAGAGGAGGACAAAGGGCTTAATTAGGAAGGGGAAAAAAGATTATGAGAGAAAACTGGCAGGAAACATAAAAACGGACTGTAAAAGCTTTTATAGATATGTGAAAAGGAAAAGACTGGTAAAGACAAATGTAGGTCCCCTGCAGACAGAAACAGGTGAATTGATTATGGGGAGCAAGGACATGGCAGACCAAGTGAATAATTACTTTGGTTCTGTCTTCACTAAGGAGGACATAAATAATCTTCCAGAAATAGTAGGGAACAGAGGGTCCAGTGAGATGGAGGAACTGAGCGAAATACGTGTTAGTAGGGAAGTGGTGTTAGGTAAATTGAAGGGATTGAAGGCAGATAAATCCCTAGGGCCAGATGGTCTGCATCCCAGGGTGCTTAAGGAAGTAGCCCAAGAAATAGTGGATGCATTAGTGATAATTTTTCAAAACTCGTTAGATTCTGGACTAGTTCCTGAGGATTGGAGGGTGGCTAATGTAACTCCACTTTTTAAAAAAGGAGGGAGGGAGAAACCGGGGAATTATAGACCGGTTAACCTAATGTCGGTGGTGGGGAAACTGCTGGAGTCAGTTATCAAGGATGTGATAACAGCACATTTGGAAAGCGGTGAAATCATCGGACAAAGTCAGCATGGATTTGTGAAAGGAAAATCATGTCTGACGAATCTCATAGAATTTTTTGAGGATGTAACTAGTAGAGTGGATAGGGGAGAACCAGTGGATGTGGTATATTTGGATTTTCAGAAGGCTTTTGACAAGGTCCCACACAGGAGATTAGTGTGCAAACTTAAAGCACACGGTATTGCAGGTAAGGTATTGGTGTGGGTGGAGAGTTGGTTAGCAGACAGGAAGCAAAGAGTGGGAATAAACGGGACCTTTTCAGAATGGCAGGCGGTGACTAATGGGGTACCGCAAGGCTCAGTGCTGGGACCTCAGTTGTTTACAATATATATTAATGACTTGGATGAGGGAATTAAATGCAGCATCTCCAAGTTTGCGGATGACACGAAGCTGGGCGGCAGTGTTAGCTGTGAGGAGGATGCTAAGAGGATGCAGGGTGACTTGGATAGGTTGGATGAGTGGGCAAATTCATGGCAGATGCAATTTAATGTGGATAAATGTGAAGTTATCCACTTTGGTGGCAAAAATAGGAAAACAGATTATTATCTGAATGGTGGCCGATTAGGAAAAGGGGAGGTGCAACGAGACCTGGGTGTCATTATACACCAGTCATTGAAAGTGGGCATGCAGGTGCAGCAGGTAGTGAAAAAGGCGAATGGTATGCTGGCATTTATAGCGAGAGGATTCGAGTACAGGAGCAGGGAGGTACTACTGCAGTTGTGCAAGGCCTTGGTGAGACCACACCTGGAGTATTGTGTGTAGTTTTGGTCCCCTAATCTGAGGAAAGACATCCTTGCCATAGAGGGAGTACGAAGAAGGTTCACCAGATTGATTCCTGGGATGGCAGGACTTTCATATGAAGGAAGACTGGATGAACTGGGCTTGTACTCGTTGGAATTTAGAAGGTTGAGGGGGGATCTGAAGGAAACGTATAAGATCCTAAAGGGATTGGACAGGCTAGATGCAGGAAGATTGTTCCCGATGTTGGGGAAGTCCAGAATGAGGGGCCACAGTTTGAGGATAGAGGGGAATCCTTTTAGGACCGAGATTAGGAAAAACTTCTTCACACAGAGAGTGGTGAATCTGTGGAATTCTCTGCCGCAGGAAACAGTTGAGGCCAGTTCATTGGCGATATTTAAGAGGGAGTTAGATATGGCCCTTGTGGCTACGGGGGTCAGGGGGTATGGAGGGAAGGCTGGGGCGGGGTTCTGAGTTGGATGATCAGCCATGATCATAATAAATGGCGGTGCAAGCTCTAAGGGCCGAATGGCCTACTCCTGCACCTATTTTCTATGTTTCTATGTATACTGACTGACTGCATTGCAGCCTGGTAGGGAAACACCATTGCCCTTGAACAGAAAATTCTACAAAACGTAGTGGATACAGCCCAGTCCATTACAAGTAAAGCCCTCCCCACCTTTGAGCACATCTACATGAAATGTTGTTGCAGGAAAGCAGCTTACATCATCAGTGACCCCCACCACCCAGGACATGATCTCTTCTCACTGCTGCCCTCAGTAAGACGGTCCTGGAGCCTCAGGACCCCCACCACCAGGTTCAGGAACAGTTCTTACCCCTTTGATCATCAGGTTCTTGAACCAAAAGGGATAACATTACTCAATTTCATGTGCCCCATCATTGAAATGTTCCCAAAACCTATGGACTCACTTTCAAGGACTCTTCATCTCATGTTCTCAATATTTATTGCTTATTCGTTTATTATTATTATTTATTTCTTTCTGTATTTGCAGTTTGTTTTTTGCACACTGGTTCTTCACCCAAGTTGGTGGGGTCTTTCATTCATTTTCTTATCTATTATTCTATAGATTTATTGAGTATGTCTACAAGAAAATTAATCTCAAGGTTGTATATGGTAACATACATTTTCTTTGAACTTCGAGCTGGTAATTGGATTTGGATTGAAGTGGTGTTAAGGTTGTTTAATTTATCAAAATCTGATTTGCTACAATAGAGTGTGCTCATGGAATATTTCTGAAGAACTATGAACATCCATCAATTCCCATAAATTAGAATAACCAAGCAGCTGGTTACTGGGCTCTGACTTACTCTAAAAATAATTAAAATGCTGCCATCAGAAATTAAAACAATTTAAATGCTCACGTTATGTTTTCTAGGACTCCGACCTTTCATTCCAGAAAAAGACAGCTTACACTTTGAAAACTTTCTAGAAACCATTGGTGTCAAGGATGGCCGGGGCATTATTACAGACAGTTTTGGCCGATGCAGAAGGACTTTAAGTAATGCATCCAATTCAACCACCAATGGGAATGGAGCAACTGCAGGCTCAGATGATCAGTCAGTGCCTTCAGAAGGTGATGAGTGGGACAAAATGATCTCCGACATCAGCCATGATATTGAGGCCCTTGGTTGCAGTATGGATCATGATTCATCTTGAAAAATGAAATATTTGCACATCCTGTTAATGGCCTTCAAGACTTCTTTCTTATACAGATGTGTTCTTTCATGAAGTTTACTACAATGTGAATATTTAAATGAATTGTTAAAACATTTCTACAAAATGAAGAACATGAAATCATGCCATATAACTTTTTTTATTGTAGATAATATTGCGTATTTGTATTCAAACCTTTTTGTAACAGTAGTTGTTAGGCTTGATTGTTCCACTAGTGGACAAGACTTTCCTGGTCCTATCACATGGTTTTGTATCCCATCTGCACAAGGTTACATAGTACAGTATACTGTGATGTCAGGGATGATTTAATACCATTCTGGACAGAATTTCAGTTTTTCTCCTGTCACTCCAATGATTTGAATGTCCCTACTCTGTAGCATATATGCAGCTTGATAGATGCTCCCTGTGTCAGCATTTAAACTGTACACTTCATCTGCATATGGCTGCACATAAAACGTAACTATAAGTTTGTCTGAATGTGACCAAAATAGGTAATGTATTATTTGTTTGGGGAAGATGCAGGAGAGTTGGCATACTATTAAGGGAAAAATAATTTGTACTTGCACACTGCTGCAATGCATTATCATTAGTTCATATGACTTTTTAAAAATCTTCAATTAGCTAATTTTTATTTGGGAGATGCCAGGATGTTGCAGTAGACTTGGCATTCTACTGCTAGCCAGGTGCTTTAAGAATTTCTGCAAAAGTGTATTTTCCTTCAATATTTATCTCCCAGTTTTTTAAAAGGAAATTGTTATTGTGATATTACATTAAGATTCATTTTCTTCAACACAAAGGGTTACTGTTGTAGTGAAATAAATAATAGGGTACACCACAGTGGTGTGTCTGCATATTGATACTTTTTTAAACTGTCCTGTATATTTATGCACACCCAATGCAAATATTTTTCAAAGTCAAAATGACATTCTAAAAAAGACTATTCAATCATGACCCATTTAATTGAATATTTTTGCTGTTACATGCTGCTTTGTTGTCATCTATGGAAAACTGAAGTGAAGAATAAATTTGTCATGAAACTACAGCAAATAGTAACTTTAAAACTTGGATAATTGTCCTTTTGGGTGCTGTATATAGACTGCATATGAATGATGCCTTCACCCATTTTAATTCTACAAATTTATTTATTGGAATCCTCCAGGATTTTATACCATTGCATGTATTGTATTGTTATTTGTATGTGACAATGTGCAGTGGACAGACTGTGTGAAATTTTTGTGTAGCATGTAATCCTAGTAAACCTCAATCTGAATTAATGGGTTTTACAAGTAAAACCAGTATAATGGTCCTTGGAGCCACTTGCTTTCTTGTAAGGACTGGATGTGGATGTTTCAATAGCCCATCTATTGTTTTGGCATGAAGTCATTTAGTAGTATTTTAATTGTATTCTTGAGTTGTAAGCTCAATTGCAATATGCTACTATATCAGTATAATTGTTTTTGGAGTTATTGTCCTATAATTAATGTCATGTTTAACATTTTGAGTTCAATGCCAGTGACATTGGTTCTGGTAAACTGCATTGTTGGTTCCCAGTCTAGATGTTAAACATTAATTGCATATACCCAAGATAGTGAATGTCTGTGTGTGTGTGGCGGGGGGGGTGGGGGTACAGTATAATTGCAGCAATCACCTTCTGTTAAATTTTGCAAAGGATTTGGGGAAGTACAGCCATGTCTTAGTGAAAAACATCAAATATAGGGAAATGTAGGGAATGTTGAGGGATGTGATAGGAGTAATCAAGCACATAGCCCACTCTAAGAATATTAGAATTCATTTTTGTCCTCATCAAATGACATTGAGATACTACTTTGGCTATTTGTTCTACTACATTGAGGTTGAAATCACTTGTAATCTTAAATTTGCACAATACTTAATTTGCAGCAAGGCCTGATCTAATACCTTCTGACAAGTAAGCAGCCAAATTATCTCATAGATACATTATTGCAGCCTGTAAAACTGTATTGAATTATTGGCAGCAGCATTGGAGGTTTGCGTTTTCAATCAAAAATAGGTAGAAATTCCAAAATGCCAGTTCTGAAGAGTTGACCCATCATTTGCTATCACAAAAACTGGCCCTTTATGTATAAGAACTGTACTTAAAAAGTTATGGTCTTTTATACATTATGTTTAAATTTTAAGCTTGATGAGGCACTAAAAAAAAATCCCATGTAGTTTTATGAAGTTTTAGCCATTGTTTTCAATCTGTAGACTGAGCTATGATAGAGGGAATGATTGGCCATCTGACTGAATGGTGCTGCAATCTGCTATTAGTTAATGGATCAAACATTCGGTCTATTTGTGCACTGTCAGCTGAATTGTCTGATCGTACTGAAATTTAAAGTTAAGTTCAGGATCCTAACCTAGATATGTATCATGGAAATGCAGTATAATAGCATGCACCAAAACCTCCTTTCTGTAGTCACTCATGGTATTTGTATTATAGCTTTGTCATACATCTACTTCCATGCCAGTTTTAGTCCTTTTGCATGGGCTACAGTAACTCACTTGCTTTCTTTTATTTTTCCAGCAAACATCTGCTATATATGTCCTGATTCAATTGATTGGTGAGTAAGGAAGAAATAGAAGCCATGTCACAAATTTTTGTTTTGAAATATGCGCTACAAAGCGATGCTTTACATGTAATTTTACTCTTTACCAGTTAGAAATGGAACCACTGTAGAGAAGTATGATGACTTGGCAACTGAAGTTGAGTTTTCTTGATGTTTCCAAGATTAGCAGTATTATAGTTGCAGTCATTGCAAGTATGTCCTTTGGAAGACACCAGAAATGAACTGTGTTTTGCGGTTGTTTTGAGATGTACACTTTGGTCAGTGATACCTACAAATGTGTCCGAATTCAAACTTATATTTCCTACACACTTAGCTGCAACATCCATTATTCACTTAGCACAATATTCTGGTAAAAAAAAATAATTATCTGACCATGAAGAGCATAATTCTTTTCAGCGTATAGCAATGCTATATTCTAGATTAGGTCAAATGCATATTTATTTTGGGGTCTATTTATGTCAAATTATTTTAATAAATTTTGCATCTTTGCAGTATTCCTGTATAGGAATTATTTCAGCTGCATATTTTGCCTTTTATTAAAACATTTTTAATCCATGTTAACGTTGCTCCATTTAAAAGAAGAATTCTTACTTCTAAGTTTTCTGTCTCATGATTTAGTTTGTGTTAATGGTCAGTATTGATGTGTACTGTACATCCGTAGCATAGTTTTTGGTGTGATGTTTTTGCAGTAATTGCTTTACATTTCAGTTCAGATATTAATTGCACACATTCACAACTGAGATGAAGGTTGTCATAAATATATCATGTACACTGACAAAGATTAAAAAGATTTCACTTTGCAATTTGTGATATGCAATTTTATGAGAATAGTTATTCTGCATCTAAGCTGTCCAAAAAATATCTGCAGCTAAACAAAGTCCATCATGACAGTTGGATAAATTGTCTTAACTCCATTCCCGGTTTCCAAATGAAGATATTTCTATGCAAACAAGTTGTGGCCCCTCCTATACCTGTTTCTTTTTTCATGGAATGCATGGAACATTTGGCCTCAGTCCTGCTCTAATTATGTTTTCAAATACATTATCTGTGCTACTACTTTCTGGCTAGAGCATACACATTGACTAGCTTCAAATATCTTCAGCTTCTTAAGACCAATTTTCAACTTCTGGCTTCTCTGGCATTATCATATTGTCAGCAATATTTATAGCGGTCTTTGAAGTGGTTTCTACTGTGATTAGCCAAGGATTCCCTTCAATTGATGAGGCATTCAACTGTTCCTCCTGGATGCTCACTGCTTTCCTTGTGTCAGGTTACTGAGGGTATGCTTGTCTTCACATTATATTTATTTTGGTTTGTGTAACACTAACATCAAACCTTCACTCACCCCTTCTCAATATTCTTGAAGGGCCTGTGCTCAGATCACCCAATACCCACCCGCCTTCCCATTGCAAGAGCAGGAAATGCATGTCCAGCCTTTTGAATGAATGTTCATAATGCAGGCATACTGTAGCTCTGAGCTGTCAATTGAAAATCATTTTGTTTCATCCACATCCTAGTCTGATGTGTCCTTTCTCTGTCACTTCATGAAAACTGAATAGACGTTTTTGGAACAGGTTTTCATCTTTACTGTTATTCAAGATCTGCAGAATGTCTTCAAAGTAAATTTATTATCAAAGTACATGTATGTCACTGTATGCAATCCTGATATTCATTTCCTTGTAGGAATACACAGTAAATACAAGAAACAATAGAATCGATGAAAGACCGCAACCAACAGGACGGACAATAGCTATGTATGTAAAAAAAAAGTGCAAATAAAAAAGAAAAATAAAGAAATAATAAATAAATAAGCAATAAATATGGTAAACATGAGATGAAGAATCCTTGAAAGTGAATTAATGGGATGTAATTTAAATTTCGATCAACCATTAGTCCAAGTTTTTTTGGGTGGTAGCTGCTGGTAACGATTTTGCATTAATATTTTCGACCAACGATCTTTCATTTATGTGGATGTTTCCTGATTTTAGTGTTTCCAGTATTTTATCCAGACGGATCTTTTACTTATTCCATTACCTTTGCCTTGCTCCTCTTTGACAAATTAAAAGCTAGAAATTGCCATTATTCTGTACCTTTTCACTACTTGTTTGAAATATTTTGCAGATTTTAAGGTAGTTTTCAGAGCAATCCTGGAATGTTAATTCAGTAAAGAAATATTGGGCATGATATTGCTTGCCTTTATTCCAGAAGACTCAATATAGCAGAAATGGAAGGGAACTGAGAACACAATGGTGGTAGAAATGTTTCCATCATTTTTAATAATGGAGAAGTACTGAAGACATTAAAGGGATTATAAGCAGACGAATTGACCTGGTAGATCAAATCATATAGTTCTCATGATAGAACTGGTAGTGAAAATCTTCCATGGTTCTATTGGAAAATCTGTAATACCGCAAAATAAATAAATAAATAAATAAATAAATTGGGAAGGGAAAATGGAAAGTTACCAAATTATGAATTTCATCAGCAAGAAAGTAATGAGAAACATCCTTGTTAAATCTCTCACTATCTCTTCTTTCAGTTAGTCCTAATGAAGGGTCTTGGCCTGAAACGTCGACTGTACTTCTTCCTATAGATGCTGCTTGACCTGCTGCATTCCACCAGCATTTTGTGTGTGTGGCCTAGATAGTTTCAAAATTATTTTTTTCACTTCAGGAAATCATTTGATATGTCACAATCAAGAGAAAACCTGCAGATGCTGAAAATCTAAGCAACGTACAAAATGCTGGAGGAACCAACCCTCCTGCTGAAGGGTTTCAGCCCAAAATGTCGACTATTCTCTTTTCCATAGATGCTGCCTGGCCTGCTGAGTTCCTCCAGCATTTTGTGTGTTGCATTTGATATGTCAAATGTTTCTAAGGATTTAGAGAAGAAATTCTTCATTTCATTCTGAAATGGGCGCTGTCTTTGTGATTCTGGAAACATCCTTTGAACGTTTAGTCTAGGTCGTTAATACTTATTCAAGAGAGCTCATTCCATAACTAGGATTGTCTGAGTGAACTGACTCTGATCATGTAAGAAAGAGACTAGAACAGTAGATGTCTCACTAGTTCCTTATACAATTACACTAAGACTTCCTTACTTTTATTCTCCCAAGTATCCGTGAACTAAAGGCTAGCATTCCATTACAGTTCCTGATTACCTGCTACACTTCTGCGAAGACTTTCATGTACAATACAAAGATATCCCAAATCATTGTTTTAATTTCATACTGTCCTTGCCTATTTAAATATCAATGTTTCTCATTCTTTCCAAAGTAATCAACTGTACTTTTTCCAGTGTACTCTATTTGCCAACTTTATGACTAGTTCAACCTATTATCTCTCTCCATAAATTTTATATACTACTCACAGTCTGCCTTTCTGTCTACTTTTTGAATCTTTTTGCAAACTTGGTGACTATAGATTTAGATTCATACAGTAAAATGCGCCGTTGTGTTAACAACCAGCACACCCAAGGATTATGCTATCAGTCAATCAAATGCCTCAGCCTCACTCCCTGGCCACCTCCCCTTAACCTTTGAGGCCATGTCAAGAACCTTTCAGTACACCCAAGGACCTGGCCTCCAGAGCAGCCTGTAGTAACCAATTCACCACCCTCTGGCTAAAGAAATTTCTCCGCATCTCTGTTTTAAATGGACACCCCTCAATCCTGAGGCTGTGCGCTCTTGCCCTAGACTCTCCCACCATGGGAAACATCCTTTCCACATCTACTCTGTTCAGGCCTTAAAACATTCAAAAGCTTTCAATGAGATTCCTCCTCATCCTTCTAAATTTCGAGGAGTATGGACCCAGAACCATCAGATGTTCCTCGTGTGATAACCCTTTCATTTCTAGAATCATCCTTGTGAACCTACTCTGGACCCTGTCCAATGCCAGCACACCTGTTCTTAGATGAGGAGCCCAAACTGTTCACAATACTCATGGTGAGGCATCACCAGTGCCTTACAAAACCTCAGCATCACATTCCTGCTCTTGTATTCTAGAACTCTTGAAATGAATGCTAACATTGCATTTGCCTTCTTCACCACCAACTCAACCTGCAAGTTAACCTTTAGGGTGTTCTGCACAAGGATTCCTAAAGTCCCTTTGCACCTCAGACTTTTGGATTTTTTCCCCATTTAGAAAATAGTCCACATTTAATTCTACCACCAAAGTGTATGACCATACTTTTCCAACATTGTATTTCACTTACCATGTTCTTGCCCATTCTCCTAATCTGCCTTAAGTCCTTCTGCATCCTACCTATTTCCTCAACACTCCCTACCCCTCCACCAATCTTTGTATTATCTAAACCATTTATAGACGGCATAGAAGCAAGTGGTCCCAACATCGACCCCTGCGGAACGCCACTAGTCACTGGCAGCCAACTAGAAAAGGGTCCTTTTATTCCCACTTGCTGCCTCCTACCAATCGCCATTGCCCTAACCATAGCAGTAACTTTCCTGTAATACCATGGGCTCTTAACTTGTTAAGCAGCCTCATGTGTGGCACCTTGTCAAAGGCCTTCTGAAGTCCAAATTACAGCATCCACTGCATCCCCCTTATCTATCCTACTTCTAATCTCCTCAAAGAATTCGAACAGATTTGTCAGGTAAGATTTTCCCTTAAGGAAACTATGCTGAACTTGTCCTAGCTTGTTCTATGTCACTAAATACTCCATAACCACCTCCTTAACAATTGACTCCAACACTTCCCAACCACTGAGGTCAGGCTAACTGGTCTATAATTTCCTTTCTGCTGCCTCTCACCTTTCTTAAAGAGTGGAGTGACATTTGCAATTTTCCAGTCCTCTGGCACCATGCCAGAGTCCAATGAATTTTGAAAGATCATTACTAATCTCTACCACTACCTCTTTCAGAACCCTAGGGTGCAGTTCATCTGGTCAGGGAGACTTGTGTGCACCTCCCCTATAATAGTAACTGCACTCATTTCTCTTCCCTCACATGCTTCAACATCTGGCACACTGCTAGTGTCTTCCACAGTGAAGACTGATGCAAAATACTAACTTAGTTCATCTGCCATCTCCTTGTCTCCTGTTATTTTTTCCCCAGCCTCATTTTCTAGTGGTTCAATATCCACTCTCATCTCTTTTATTTTTTACATACTTGAAAAAACTTTTACTATCCACTTTGATATTGATTGCTAGCTTGTTTTCATATTTCATCTTTTCCCTCCTAATGATTCTTTTAATTGCTCTCTGTAGGTTTTGAAAGCTTCCCAATATTCTATCTTTCCGCAAATTTTTGCTTTGTTGTATGTCCTCTCTCTTACTTTTACATTAGTTTGTTTCCTTGCTGTATTATGTTGTTTCTGGCAACAGGTTTCCGGCTTGAACATTAGCCTCTTATCCCTATCTGTTTTCTGCTAGCTACCTGATGCTCTGCTTGGTCAACTCACTTTACACTACCCTCTCTTTATTTTTGAAGTTTCCCTTAATGCAATTGTTTTATATCCAAGATTTTGACACTCAGTCTGAATGCTAAATTATATCACACTGTGGTCACTACTTCAGGTATATTTTAACTTGGAGATCATTTACTAAACCTGCTGGTTGCACATTACAAAATAACCTGTTCTCCGCTTGGCTGTATTATGCTTGCTTTGACCGTCAAAACATGGTGGAACCATCAGGAACTCCAACAGCCGCTGATAATCCTGTGATTTTAGTCTCTGAGGCCGGCATATGAGCAGCCTTCAGGAGGGTGAAACCACGGAAAGCATCCGACCCAGACTGGGTACCTGGCCAAGTACTAAAAGTCTGTGCTGTTGATCAACTGCTGGAGTGCTCACGGAGATCCTTAACCTCTCCTTTGAGCAGTCTGAGTTTCCTACCTGCTTCAAGCGGGCTTCAATTATACCACTGCCTAAGAAGAATGTGGGGACCTGCCTCAATGCCTATCATCCAGTAGTACTTACATCCACATTGATAAAGTGCTTTGAGAGGTTGGTGATGAAACATATCAACACCTGCTTGAGAAGTGACTTTGATCTGCTCCGATTTGCCAACTGGAGCAACAGGTTCACAGTAGATGCCATCTCACTGGCTGTTCACTCAATCATGGAACATCTGCACAGCAAAAATGCATATATCAGGATGCTCTCTATTGACCAAAACTCAGCATTCAATACCATCATCTTCTGAAAGCTAGTCAACAAGCTTTAAGACCTTGGCCTCAATACCTTCTTGTGCAATTTGGATCCTCGATTTCTTAACTTGCAAACCCATCAGTTAGGATTGGTAACAACATTTCCTCCATGGTCTCCATCAGCACAGGTGCACCACAAGGCTGTGTGCTTAGCCCCCGCTCTACTTGCTTTACACTTACGACTGTGTGGCTAAGCACAGATCCAATGGCAGATTCAAGTGGGCTGACACCACCACTGTTGTAGGCTGAATCAAAAATGGTAACGAATCAGCATATAGGAGGGAGTTTGAAAATCTGCTTGAGTGGTGCCATAACAACAACCTCTTTTTCAATCTCAGCAAGACCAAGGAGCTGATTATTGACTTTGTGTGGAGGAAAGCAGAGGTCCATGAGCCAGTGTTCATCAGAGGTGAAGAGCTTTGAAGTCCTCAGTGTTGCTATTTCAGAGCACCTGCCCTGGGCCCAGAATGTAACTATAGTTACCAAGAAAGCATAGCAGCACCTCTACTTCCTTGGGAGTTTATGAAGATCAACATGATATACAAAACTTTGACAGTAGTGCAGAGTATATTGACTGGCTGCATCACAGTCTGGTATGGAAACACCATTGCCCTTGAATGGAAAATCTTACAAAAAGTAGTAGATACGGTCCAGTCCATCACAGCTAAAGCCCTCTCCACCATAACATCTACACCAAACGTTGTTGCAGATAAGCAGCATCCATCATCAAGGACCCCCACCTCCCAGGACATGCTCTCTTCTTGCTGCACCATAAGGAAGAAAGTATAAAAGTCCCAGAACTCAGTTATTACCCCTCAAACATCAAGTTCTTGAATCAAAGGGGATAACTTCACTTGCCCCAGCACTGAACTGTTCCCATAACCTTTGGACTCACTTTCAAGGACTCTTCATCATTCTCAATATTTATTGTTGATTTATTTATTTGTATTATTATTATTATTACTTTTTGTATTTGCACACTGGTTGAACACCCAAATTGGTGCAGTCTTTCATTCATTCTATTACAGTTATCTATTGTGGATTTATTGAGTATGCCCACAAGAAAAAGAATCTCAGGGTTGTATATGGTGACATATATATACTTTGATAATAAACTTACTTTGAACTTTAAACCTTGAATTTCTCCAGGCAACTATTTCAAATGCATGCTCGTGGATCTCATTTCCAGTTTGATTAACACAATATGTTTGAAGATTTAAATTGTTTCTGATTGAAACACTTCACTTTTTTGCATGCCATATTTTTTTCTTGATTTATACTTTTTCCTGCAGTGTGGCTGATGTTTGGGTTTTATACACTACTTGCACGACCTCGAGCTTTCCCAGTTAATTTATCTTTCTGCATCCCAACCTCCCACTCTGCATCATCTTAGCTTAAATCATATATTTCAGCTATACATCCTAAGGTTCCATTGCTCTTTCATAATTTGAAGTGTGCAACCATGTGCTATGTTTATGAACAGAACTGGAAATTGGATAGGCACGACTTCAATCGTTAGCAAAGGCTTGATGAGTATATGACCATGCCACAAATTTCACAATTCCCCAAAAAATGACAATTTCCATGGAATTCAAAGATATTTTTGAGATCTTTAGAAGAATAATTTATGATCTGAGCATTTCCATTATGACAAGAACTAGAACATTTTTGTTGTAAAACTATGAACTTTGAATATTTTCCTTTTGAGGGAATTGTACAAAGGCTGGTCAGCAGACTTTAGGATTAGGTTGCAGTGTAAGGACGCATCCAGTTGAGTGCAACAGAGAAGAAGCTGAACTGTGATTATAGGCTGGAAATTTATAATATTCAGTGGTATAACAATTGAAAATTAGGCATTCTCTGCAATATGCGTTTAAAATATTCCTATCCAGTAAAGTTGAAACCAATAATCATCTTCTGTAGATATATACAAGAACAGGAAGTTAATGTTTTTTAACCTTATTGGCAAGTTTGTATGTTTAAAGGTCGTAGACAGTGGTGCTAGAAAGTTTGTGAACCCTGAAGAATTTTCTCTATTTCTGCATAAATATGACATAAAATGTGATCAGATCTTCCTGTAAGTCCTAAAGCTAGATAAAGAGAATTCAATTAAATAAATAACACAAAAAACATTATACTTGTTCATTTATTTATTGAGAAAAATGATCCAATATTTTTGGAAAAAGTATGTGGACCTCGGATAATGCCCTCTACAAAAGTTATTTAGAGTCAGCTGTACCAATCAATGAGACGAGATTGGAGTTGTGGGTTGTAGAGGTGCCCTGCCCTATTAAAAAAAGGCACACAAAGTCAGGTTATTGACACAGCCTGCTCTTCTCAAGAAAGATCTGTTTATGTGCACCTTGCCTTGATCAAAACAACTTTCATAAGACTTTAGAAGAATTGTAGAGGTGCATGAAGCTGGAAAAGGTTACAAGAACAGTTCTAAAGACCTGAGTGTTCCTCAGTCCACAGTAAGAGAAACTGTCTACAAATGGAGGAAACTCAGTACTGTTACTACTCTCCCTACGAATGGGCATCCTGCAGAGATCATGCCAAGAGCACAACGTGCAGTGTTGAAGGAGGTGAAAAAGAGCTGTAGGGTAATAGCAAAAGACCTGCAGAAATCTCTAGAACTTGCTAAAGTCTCTGTTGATGTGTCCACTATATGAAAAACACTGAACAAGAATGGTGTTCATGGAAGGACACCTTGGAGGAAACCACTGCCTCCAAGAAAATCTGTTGCTGCAGGTCTCAAGTTTGCAAAAGACCACCTGATGTTCTACAGTATTTCTGGGACAATGTTCTGTGGACAGGTGAGACAAAAGTTGAACTTACTGGCAGAAATGCACGCTGCTATGTTTGGAGGAAAAAGGGCCCTGCACACCAACACCAAAACCTCATCCCAACTGTGAAGCATAGTGGAAGCATAGTTTGTGGCTGCTTTACTGCCTCAGGGCCTGGACAGCTTGCACTCATTAAGGAAACAATTAATTCAAAAATGTATTAAGTCATTTTACAGGAAAATGTCAGGATAGCAGTCTGTCTCCCGAAGCTTAATAGAAGTTGGATAATGCAACAAGACAATGATCAGAAAAAACAAGAGTAAATCAACAACAGAATGGTTTAAAAAGAAGAAAATTTGTGTTTTGGAATGGCTAAGTCCTTAATCCTATAGAAGTATTGTGGAGGGACCTGAAGCAAGCAGTTCATGTAAGGAAGCCCACCCAACATCCCAGAGTTGAAGCAGTTTTGTAAGGAAGAATAGCCTAAAAATGCTTTTTAATTGCTGGTGCATGCTTTATATTTCTGAAAAATCAAAACATTCAAATATCACCATGTCCCAGTATCAGTGGCCTATGCCGCTATTGAATAACAGTAACTATTGTCATTTGTGTTCCTGGACGTCAAGATCTTTGAGGATCTAACCTGGTCCCAACATATCGATGTTGTTATGAAGAAGACAAGACAGCAGCTATATTTCATTAGGAGTTTGAAGAGATTTGGCATATCAACAAATACAGTCAAAATCTTCTATAGTTGTATCATGGAGAGTATTCTGACAGGCTGCATCACTGTCTGGTATGGAGGGGCTACTGCATAGGACTGAAAGAAGCTGCAGAAGGTTGTAAATCTAGTCAGCTCCATCTTGGGGCTACAAAATACCCAGGACATCTATAGGGAGCAGTGTCTCAGAAAGGCAGCATCCATTATTAGGGACCTCCAGCACCCAGGGCATGCCCTTTTCTCACTGTTACCATCAGGAAGGAGATACAGAAGCCTGAAGGCACACATTCAGTGATTCAGGAACAGCTTCTTCCCCTCTGCCATCCAATTCCTAAATGGACATTGAAGCTCTGGACACTACCTCACTCTTTTTTATAATATACAGTATTTCTGTTTTTGCACATTTTAAAAAATCTATTCAATATACGTAATTAATTTACTTGTTTATTTGTTATTATGTTTTATTTTGTTCATTATTATTTTTTTCTCTCTCTGCTAGATTATGTATTGCATTGAACTGCTGCTGCTAAGTTAACAAATTTCACGTCACATCCCGGTGATAATAAAGCTGATTCTGATTCTAATTGTGGCCAGGGTGTGATCAGATCTCCACTATGAGTTGTTTTAAAAAAAACATAGGTAAGGGTGCTGAAGTAGAATATTTAACCTCAACAGTTGTGGTAGAATTATATCTACCATTATCTCTATGTCTCTTTTTTTATTAATAGTATTCTTGTAGTATTCTGAAGATCCATATACTTAAAATCTACTCAAATTTCTTTATCCTCTCCTTCAAAGAAAAAATATACATACAGTAAAAACTATGTTCTACTGTATATTAGTTGTGCAATATGTAAATTAGAGTTTATGATTCTCTAGACCTAATACAACTCCACCACTGTAGTTTAGTAGAGACGTGCAACATCTTGTGTGACGGTCCCCAAAACTAACTTTGGGGTTAGTGAATTGATCCCAGTTAAGGTTGTCATAGGGGAAGCTTACTTAACTGAAAACTTCTGGCATGGCAGAATAGTGTTCAGAACATTGCTTTATACCCCCAGCCACTAGGGTTCACCTCGTGCCGCTGTCTGTAAGGAATTTGTGTGTTCTCCCTGTGACCACGTGGACTTCCTTTGGGTGCTCTGGTTTCCTCCTACATTCCAAAGACATACTGGTTAGTAGGTTAATTGGTCACATAGGTGTAATTGGTGGCCGTAGGCTCACTGGGCTGGAAGAAATTTACCTGGGATTTATTTGGAAAATAGGCATAGGACTTACAGTACCTACATCTTCATCTCTTCCTACCATCCAGGGACCCTAACAGTCTTTCAGGGTTAAGCAACAATTTTCTTGCACTTTCCGTCTAGCGTACCACATTGTGTTCACAAGTCCGGTCTCCTCTGCATTGAAGACTCCAAATGTATATAGATTGGATAATTTCTGTGCAGCACTGTTGTATAGACCTGAGGTTTTTGTTTGCCCTGTCCCATAATCAGAGATGCCTTTTGTTCCATGCACTCAAGTTCTTGGCAACTGAAAACTAACTTGTTTTCTCTCTTTCCTGGTTCTCGCAAAAGATCTCGGATCTGGCAGGTTAATTGTTTTTGTTTCCGCAGATGACTACCTGACCAGCTGATATTTCCAGCACCTTGGTTTATTTCAGATTTACAGCACCACAGGTCATTTACATAGAAAGCTTGAAAAATAAGTTTGTACAATGGGTATTGAATCGTGCTTTTGATTTGCAAACTTCATTATTAATCCTGTGGATGTTATGCAGCATCAGTAATCCTAAAAATGGTTTTATTACACCTAATTCAACATTTGGCACCAGGAAATGGGGCAGTCTGTGAAACTTTTGATCATACTTCTGAGTCCTGATAAAATGTCTCAACTCAATATATTGACAGTGTTCCCTGCAAGGATGCTGTCTGACCCGTTGAGTTCATCAAGCTCCTTTGTGTGTTGCTCCAGATTTCAAGAATCTGCAGTCTCTTGTTCCAGTAAATACTGGAAGCACTCAGCAGTACAAGCAACATCAGTGTGAAGAGAAACAGAGTTAACAGGAGAGGGGCTATGTGGTGGAAATGGTGGGTGTCCGTTTTAATGAAATCCCTGAAAGTGACCTGTGAGGTTTGTAACTCATCCTTAGACATGGTTTATTGTTAAGTTACAGACAGTATTAAATTTAAATCTGAAAATATGTTTAGAAGGAGAATAATAGGATGTTTTTCCATCTTGGGGATTAAAACAATTTGTAGCAGCTCAAGGAGTGAAGTGCGAAGGAACTAAAGGACAATGACTCACAGTCAAAAATTTTTTAAAAAACAACTTTTTAAGTAATAATCACTTAGACCATAGGATGTAGGATCAGGTGTAGGCCATTTGGCCCACCAGGTCTGCTCCTCCATTTCATCATGGCTGATCCTTAGAAAAATAGAGGGCTATGGGTAACCCTAGGTAATTTCTAAAGTAACTACGTTTGGCACAGAATTGTGGGCCAAAGGGCCTGAATTGTGCTGTAAGTTTTCTTTGTTTCTATCCAATTCTCATCTCAGCCCCAATCTCCTGCCATTTCACTGTATCCCTTCATGCCCTGTACAACCAATAACCTGTCAACCTCTGCCTTAAATATAGATAAAAACTTAGCTTCTACAGCTGTCTGTGGCAAAGAATTCCACAGATTCACCATCCTCTGTCTAAAAAAAATTCCTCCTCATCTCCTTTTTAAAAAGACGCCCCTCTATTCTGATGTTGTGTCCTCTGGTCTTAGACTCTCCTACCATAGGAAACATCCTCTACACATCCACTCTATCAAGGCCTTTCACTATTTGATAGGTTTCATTGAGGTCACCTCTGATTCTTCTGAATTCTAGTGAATACAGTCTCAGCGCCATCAAACACTCAATTCTAGAATCATTTTCATGAACCTCCTTTGAACCCTGTCCAGTTTCTGCACATCCTTTCTAAGATAAAGTTACTAACCTGTTCACAATACTCCAAGCGAGGCCTCAAGAGTTTTAACATTACATTCTTACTTTTATATTTTAGTCCTCTTAAAATGAATGCTAACTTTGCATTTGCCTTCCTCATCACAGACTCAACCTGCAAATTAACCTTTAGGGAATCCTGCACAAGGACTCCCAAGACCCTTTTCATCTCATTTTCTCTCTGTTTAGAAAACAGTCAACCCTTTTATTTCTTCTACCCAAAGTGCATAACCATACACTTCCCAACACTGTATTCCATATGCCATTCCTTGTTCATTCTCCTAATCTGTCTGTCCTTCTGTAGCCTCTCTACTTCCTCAAAACTACCTGCCTCTCCACCTATCTTCATATCGTCTGCAAACTTTGCAACAAAGCCATCAAGTTCATCATACAATTATTGACATACGAGGGGTGATTGATAAGTTTGTAGCCTAAGGTAGGAGGAGATGAGTTATTAACTTCAAACTTTCTGCATAATCACTCAAAGAGTTGACCTGCATGTACGTGTAATGAGAACTGTATAACTCATCTCCTTCTACCTTAAGGCCACGAACTTATCATTCACCCATCTGTGGACACTTTCTGGAGGTCCAAGATCCGCATGCTCCATCGTCGCTGGACTAGGTGTGTAAATGTAAGAGGAGACTATGTTGAAAAATAAATGTGCTAGGTTTTCTAAAACGGACTCGTTCTACCTTAGGCCACAAACTTATCAATCATCCCTCATATAACGTAAAACGAATTGGTCCCAATACAGACCCCTGTGGAACACCAGTAGTCACTGGCAACCAGTCAGAAAAGGCTCCCTTTATTCCCACTCTTTACCTCCTGCTAATCAGCCATTGTTTTATCCATGCTAGAATCTTTCCTGTAATACCTAGGGCTCATAACTTGTTAATCAGCCTTGTGTGGCACCTTGTCAAAGACCTTCTGAAAATCCAAGTACATAACTTCAACTGATTCTCCTTTGTCCACCCTGCTTGTTACTTCTTCAAAGAATTACAACCAATTTGTCAGGCAAGACTTTCCCGTGAGGAAACCATGCTGATTACAGGCTGTTCTATCATGTGCCTCCAAGTACCTTGAGATCTCATCCTTAATGATCAACTCCAACATTTTCCCAACCATTGAGATCAGACTAACTGGCGTACAATTTCCTTTCTTTTGCCTCTCCCATCTTGGAGTGGCGTGACATTTGCAATTTTCCAGTCTTCCTGAACCACTCCAGAAAATAGCGATTCTTGAATGATTATTATTAATGCCTTAACAATCTCTTCAGGCACCTCTTTCAGAAATCTGGGGTGTACATCACCTGGTCCAGGTGACTTATCTTCCTTCAGACCTTTATTTTTCCAAAAACCTTCTCTCTAGTTATGGTAACTTCAAACACTTCATGCCCCTTAACACCTGGAACTTCCACCACACTGTGTCTTCCACAGTGAAGACTGATGCAAAATACCTATGCAGTTTGTCTGCTATTTCATTGTCCACCATTACTACCTCTCCAGTATTGTCTTCCAGCAGTCCAATATCCACTCTCGCCTTTCTTTTACACTGTATATATCTGAAGAAACATTTGGTATCCTCTTTAATAGTATTGGCTAGCTTACTTTCATATTCCATCTTTACCATCTTAATGGCTTTTTTGGTTGCCTTCTGTTGGTTTTTAAAAGCTTCCCAATCCTCTAACTTCCCACTAATATTTGTTCTATTATATGCTCTTTCTTTGGCTTTTATGTTGGCTCTGACTTCTCTTGTTGTATCATCTTGCCTTTAGAATACCGTACTTCTTCCTGTTTGGGATGTATATACCCTGTGCCTTCTGAATTGCTTCCAGAAATTCCAGCCATTGCTGCTCTCATCCCTACCAATGTTCTTTTCCAATCAATTTTGGCGAACTCTTCTCTCATGCCTCTGTAATTCCATTTACTCCACTTCAATACTGATATATCTGACTTTAGCTTCTCTTTCTCAAATTTCACAGTGAATTGATCATATAACAATCACTCCCCCCTAAGGGTTCTTTTACCTTAAACTCACTAATCAATTCTGGTTCATTGGACAACACCCAATCCAGAATAGCTGATCCTCTTGTGGGCTCAACCACAAGCTGCTCTAAAAAGCCATCTGGTAGGCACTCTGGAAATTATCCCTCCTGTAATCCAGCACTAACCTGATTTTCCCAATCGACCTGTATATTGAAGTTCCCCATGACAATTGTAACATTGTCTTTTTGGCATGCATTTTCTATCTCCCATTGTAAGTCATAGATAGCCTCCTTACTACTGTTTGGAGGTCTGTATACAACTCTCATCAGGGTCTTTCTAACCTTGCAGTTTCTTAGCTCTATCTACAATGATTCAACACTTTCTGACCCTATGTCGTCCCTTTCTAGCCTCACTAGCACATGTCACAGGTAACAACCCTGAGATCACAACCCTGGAGGTCCTGCCCTTTAATTTTGCACCTAACTCCCTGAATTCCCTATGCAGAATTTCGTCACTTGTCCTACCTATGTCACTGATACCTATATGGACCACAACTTCTGGCTGTTCACCCTCCCACTTAAGAATGCTGAGGATTCAGTCCAAGATATCCTGGACCCTGACATCCAGGAAGCAACCTACCTTCCTGGAATACCCTTCTCCCCTACAGAACCACTTATCTGTTCCCCTAACTAATGAAACCCATATCACCACAGCGTGCCTCTATACCCCACTTCCCTTCTGAGTCACAGAGGCAGGCTCAGTGCCAGAGACCCGAGCATTGTGATCTTCCTCTGTTACGTCATTCCCCCCACCCCCTGACAGTATGTAAAGTGATAATGTACCTTTATTGAGGGGGATGGCCATAAGGGTACATTGCACTGGCTCTTTCCACTTTCTGACTGTCACCCAGTTCCCTGTGTCTTGCACCTTGGGTGTAACTACCTCTCTATATGTCCTATCTATCAGCCTGTCAGCCTCCCAAATGACCCGGAGTTCGTCCAGTTCCAGCTCCAACTCCTTAACTGGATTTGTTAGAAACTGCAGCTGGATGCACCTCTCACAGCTGTAGTGGTCAGGGACACTGGAGTTCTCCCTGCCTTTCTACATCACGCAAGAGGAGCATTTCACTATCCTGCCTGGCATCCTTACTGTCCTGGCTGAGTAGATATAAAGAAGAGGACAGAAAGAAAAGCTTTTCTTTCCCTTGCTTTCTCTGAGTGAAGCCTCTCTTCGTTGAAGACTCAATCCCAAACACCAATTTGCTGTTGGTCATCTCTATTACCCTGCCGACTCGCTTTGCTTTTTATCCTCGTGATTGAAGCCACCTCCTCTCCAAACTTCTGATGTCCGGATTGGCAGCTGGCCAAAGCTCTATGGCACTGCCGCAAACCATTCTTCTCTCTTATCCTCGTGTGGAGGACCTGATTGAAGTCTCCTCCTGTCCAAACTTCCAATGTCCAGATTTGCCACTGCTCAAAGCTCCATTGCTTGCCCCTGTATCCTTTGTAATGAATTTTTCAATCCTCTATGTTGTCATTTAAAATCCAATTTCAGCTGTGTACATACATCTATTGATGCTTCTGGACACATCTTCAGTGATGTTCCTGGAATCATCGGGTGTTTCGGGTCTTTCAACATCATACAACCTCCTCCAGGTGACCCAGCTGGGGCTGATCAGACCCCAGCTTGTGTCCAGATGGCTAGCTACTTATGACTCCATGGCTCCCCTCTTTTGAGCCACAGCCATCTTGAGGCCCTCTCTGCCGCATCGGTGGTACTGCGGATCGCTCTCCTCTTCCTCTCTCCCTCGATGCCCAAAATGCTGAAGGCTCTAACTAAAGAACAGGCTACGAATCCCCTACAACCAACCTCCACTGGGAGACACCTCGCTCTCCATCCAGCCTGCTGACAGTTGCTGACCAGTCCTGCGTACTTGGAGAGCTTCCTTTCAAAGGCCTCCTCCAAGCGATCTTCCCATGGGACTGTCAGCTCCAGTAGCACCACTTGCTTAGTAGACTCAGACACTAGGACAATGTCTGGTCGCAGGGTGGTGGCTGCAATATGTTTGGGGAACTTCAGCTGCCCTTTGAGGTCCACCAACAGCTGCCAGTCCCTTGCAGAGGTCAGGATGCCTGCAGATGTTCTTTTGGCAGGTATTGGCTGCTCCCCAGCTCTGACAAAGGCAATGGTCTGCTTGGAGGGTCAGGACCACTTCGCCCACTCAACTCCTGCGCTGACGGCTTCAGCAATGGTCTTCAGGACCTGATCATGCCTCCATCAGTACCGTCCCTCACCAAGTGCCCTTGTGCAGCCGCTGAGGATGTGCTCCAGGGTTCCTCACTTGGAGCACAGTGGGCACGCGGATGACTCTGCCTTGCCCCATGTGTGCAGGTTTGATGGGCTTGGAAGCACATTGTACACTTCCTGGATGAGAAATTGGATGCGGTGTGGTTCAGCTTTCCAAAGATCAGCCCAGGTCACTTTCCTCTCAACCGTATTCTCCCATCTTGTCCAAGCTCCCTGTTGCTTCATTACCACCGCCTTGCAGGCTCTCATCTCCTCCACTACTGCTCTCACCTCCTCCTGAACTAGACGACGCCTTTCCTTCCCTCTGGTGTCCATTCGGGGAGTTGGAAAGGATCCTCGCCCAGCTTGGCCTCGTGTGACCACTCCCACCAGCCTCCTGTGACGCAGCCTTGACTCTGCCTCCTGAACAGCTTCCTCTGCCCTCCACTTCCTGTCAGTACTTACTTGGATCCCTGCTCTAGCCACCTTCGGGTCACTTGAGTTCCTATACTGTAGCACTTCTCTGGCTCTTGTTACCTTGAATTCTTCCTCCAAGGATTTGAAGGGCAGTTGCAGTTTGTTGTGGTGTCCACAGATCCTGTTAGCTAATTGATTGAGTTTGCAGGCTTGAAGTCAGCCGGGATGGTTGTGGTTGGGAGTAACAATCTGCATCATCTTTACGTGTTCCAGGTTTAGGATAATGGACATCCAGAAAGTAATGACATAGTGGATCAGAACAGGACTGAGTTTATCAGAAAGATGAAGATCCTGATTAGAGAGGATGCAAACACTTGTTTATGCGGTTTATACGTCTGCACGGTAATGTACTTTTGTGTTGTCTCGATCTGGACTAACTGGGCACTCTGCGGGCTGTGTAGTACTTCAATCTGAAAATAAACTGCAGCAGACTGTCACGCCTTGTGATATAATTTATGGACTAGAGTACAAGTTCTCTGCCTTTCTGTTGACACTAACCTCCACCTCCCTTAGAGAATTTTCTGTCATGATATTCTGTTTTCAATCAACTACAGTCTCATTCAACGTAAATTTTGGGGAAAACAATAAACTATTGTCATTACTTCCCATCAGAAATTACTCTGCCCTAAGAAAGCATCATTTTGCCTCAAGCACTCTGGCTGTCTCATTCTGTACTCAGTCCTGTTTGGGCATTGAGCACTGTGAGGGTGCTAAAGTCAAATTCCAAATCACCTTGTTTAAGCATGTCATTAAAATTCAATGGGTTTGAAAACAAGATCGCTAGAGTCAGTGGCTTCTGAATCTCGATTTAATACAGGAGCAGTGAGTTGAAAATCTAGGCCTGCTTCTCCTTCCATTGGCTGCTCTCACGTCTGCTTAGAAATTGGCTTGAACCTACACTGAGTCACCACTTTATAAGGTAGAGGAGTGGAACCCAGCATGGTCTTCTGCTCCTTTCACTTCAAGCTTCAACGTGTGTGAGTTCAGAGATGCTCTTCTGCACACCACTGTTGTAACATGTGATTATCTGAGTTATTGTCACCTTCCTGCCTGGCCTCTCTCATTAACAAAGCACTCTGGCCCACTGAACTGTCACTCGCTTCATGTCTTTGGTTTTCTGCACCATTCTCTGTAAGCTCTAGACCAGGGTTCCTAATCTGGGGTCTATGGACCCCTTGCTTAATGGTATTGGTCCATGGCACAAAAATGGTTGTGAGCCCTGTTGGTAGAGTGGTCAGACTTTGACTCATCAAGCTTCTGCAAAAACAGGCTTAGACAGGAACAGGCGGACGTCTAACTAAGTTTCTAGTAAGATTTGTCCTGCTGAAGGGTCTCGGCCCAAAACGTCGACTGTACTCTTTTCCATAGATGCTGCCTGGCCTGCTGAGTTCCTCCAGCATTTTATGTGTGTTACTTGGTTTTCCAGCATCTGCAGATTTTCTCTTGTTAATAAGATTTATTTTCCTCTTTCTTTGTCTATTAGTACATAGTTTGTGCACTATGTATGGGTCTAGAGTTAGTGGTGTGTTCTTCGTGTGCGAAGTGGGAACTCTGGGAGACCTCCAGTCCCCTGATAATTACATCCGCACGAAGTGCATCGAACTGCAGCTCCTTAAAGACTGTGTTAAGGAACTGGAACCTTTGGCTCATATAGGAGAATGAGCAGGTGGTAGATAAGAGCTACAGGGACGTAGTCACCCCTAAGCTGCAGGAGGTAGGTACCTGGGTGACTGACAGGAGAGGGTAAGGGAATAGGCAGCCAGTGCAGAGTACCCCTGTGGCCATTCTGCTCAATAATAAGCATACCGCTTTGGATACTGTTGGAAGGGATTGTGGAGGATGACCTACCAAGCAAAAGCTGCAGCAACCATAGAACCATAGAACACTACAGCACAGAAAACAGGCTATTCGGCCCTTCTAGTCTGTGCCGAAACTTTATTCCGCTAGTTAACCAGCTCTGTGACTCAGAAGGGAAGGGACGAGAAGAGGAGTGCGGTAGTGATAGGGGATTCCACAGTTAGTGGAGCAGACAGGAGACTCTCTGGAACAGGAACTCTGTTGCCTCGCAGGTGCCAGGATCAGGGATGTCTTGCATTGGATCCATAGCATTCTAAAGGGGGAGGGAGAGTAGCCAGAAGTCGTGGTATAAATAGGTACCAACAACATAGGTAGGAAAATGGAGGGGGTCCTGAAGAGAGAATACAGAGAGTCAGGTAGAAAGCTGAAAAGCAGGACCTCCAGGGTAGTAAACTCTGAACTGCTTCCTGTGCCATGCACCAGTGAGGGTAGAAAGGGGGTAATTTGGCAGGTGGATATGTGGTTGAGAAGTTGGTGCGGGGGCAGATTTCTGGATCATTGGATCTCTTCTGGGGAAGGTTTGACCTGTACTGAAAGGTTAGCTTACACCTGAACCCAAGGGGGACCAAAATCCTTGTGGGTAGGTTTGCTCGAGCTGATGGGGAGGACTTAAACTAATTTGGCAGGGGGTCGGGAACTGGTGTAAAAGGGCTGATGATGGGCAGTTGATATACAAGTAGATGTAGTGTGAAGTGAGATGGAGGGAAGGCAAGCAGATGACAGGACAAAATTACAGTCAGTTGAAGTGTAACATGGAGGCAAAATCAAAAAGGGTGATGAATACTGGATTGAATGTGATATATTGCAAGCGCACAGTATATAGAATATAGTGGGTGATCTTGTAGTGTAGTTAGAGATTGGCAGGTGTGACATTGTGGGCATCAGAGTTTAGCCAGAAAGAAGATCATAACATCCAAGGATGCATATTGCATCGAAAAGACATGCTGGTAGGCAGAGGAGGTGGGATGGCTCCAATGGTAAAAAAATGACATCAAATCCTTAGAAGTGACATGGGATTGGAAGATGTAGAGTCCTTGTGGGTGGAGTTAAGAAACTGCAAGGGTAAAAAAAACGTGATTGGAGTTATATTCAGGCATCCAAACAATAGTCAGGATGTGGGATATAAATTACAACAGGAGATAAGAACAGCATGTAAAAAGGGCAACATTTACAATCGTCATGGGGGATTTCGATAAGCAGGTAGATTGGAAAAATCAGGTTGGTTTGGTGCTGGATCCTAAGAGAAGAAATTTATAGAATGTCTGTGATGGACTTTTAGAGCAACTTGTGGTAGAGCTCACCTGGGGAAAAGCAATCTTGGACTGAGTGTGCTGTAATGTACCAGATTTGCTTAGGGAGCTTATGGTAAAAAACTCTGAGGAGGCAGTGATCATAATGTGATAGAATTCAACCTGCAGTTTGAGAGCGAGAAGATAAAGTCAAATTTATCAGTATTACAGTGATTATTAAAAGGAATCAGAGAGGCAGAGCAAGGAGCTGGCCAGAGTTGATCAGAAGGGGACGCTAGCAGAGATGACAACAGTGTAGCAATAGCTGGAGGTTTGTTATTTTTGAGGAAATAACAAGCAGGATAGATAAGGGAGTATCGGTGGATATTGTCTGCTTACGTTTTCAGAAGGCCTTTGACAAGGTGCTACACATGGGGTTGGTTTAGACCATTACACCATAAGACAGAAGAGCAGAATTAGGCCATTTGGCCCATCGAGTCCGCTCTGCCATTCAGCCATGACTGATCCCTTTGTCCCCTTTTCATCCCCACTCCCTGTAACCTTTGATGCCATGTTCAATCAAGAACCTATCAATCTGCATAAAATATACCCAATGACCTGGCCTCCACAGCTACCTGTGGTACCAAATTCCACAAATTCTCTACCCTCTGGTTTAAGAAATTTCCCTGCATCTCTGTTTTAAATGGATGCTCCTCTCTCCTGAGGCTGTGCCCATTTGTTCTAGACTCCCCCATCATGGGAAACATCCTTTCCACATCTACTCTGTCTAGGCCTTTCAACATTCGAAAGATTTCAATCAGATCCCGCACCCCCGCACACTTCTAAATTCCATCTAGTACAGACCCAGAGCCATCAGACGTTCCTCATATGATAACCCTTTCATTCCTGGAATCATCCTTGTCAACCTCTGAACACTCTCCAACGCCAACACATCTTTTCTGAGATAAGGAGCCCAAAACTGTTCACAATACTCAAGGTGTGGTCTCACCAGTGCCTTATAAAGCATTATCACATCCCTGCTCTTGTATTCTAGACCTCTTGAAGTGATTGCTAACATTGCATTTGCCTTCCTCACAACTGACTCAAACTGCAAGTTAACCTTTAGGGTGTTCTACACAAGGACTCCCAAGTTCCTTTGCACCTCAGATTTTTGGATTTTCTCCCTGTTTAAAAAATAGTCTGCACATTTATTTCTACTACCAAAGTAAATGACCATGCAATTTCCAACACTGTGTTTCATTTGCCAATTTCTTGCCCGTTCTCATAATCTTTCTAAGTTCTTCTGCAGCCTACCTGTTTCCTCAGCAGTACCTGCCCCTCCACCAACCTTCATATCACCTGCAAACTTGGCAACAAAGCCATCTATTCCATCATCTAAATCTTTGATATACAGCATAAAAAGAAGCGGTCCCAACACTGACCCCTTCGGAACATCACAGGTCACTGGCAGCCAACCAGAAAAGGATCCTTTTGTTCCAACTCGCTGCCTCCTACCAATCAGCCAATGCTCTAACCATGCCAGTAACTTCCCTGTAATACTTAACTTTGTAAGCAGCCTCATGTGTGGCACCTTGTCAAAGGCCTTCTGAAAGTCCAAATATACAGCTTCCACTGCATCCCCTTTTTTCTATTCTACTAGCAATCTCTTCAAAGAATTCCAACAGGTTCTATAATTTCCTTTCTGCTGCCTTCCTCCTTTCTTAAACAATGGAGTGACATTTGCAATTTTCCAGTCCTCTGGCACCATGCCAGTGTGTAATGTTTCTTGAAATATCATTACAAGTGCCTCTACAATAGCAACTGCTACCACTTTCAGAACCCTAGGGTGCTGTTCATCTGGTCCAGATGACTTATGTACCCTTAGGTCTTTCAGCTTTTTGAGCATCTGCTCCCTTGTAATAGTAACTGCACTCAGTTCTCTTGCCTCACACTCTTCAACACCTGGCGCACTGCTAATGTCCTCCACAGTGAAGACTGATGCAAAATACTTATTTCATTCATCTGCCATCTCTTTGCCCCTTGTCCCCCATTATTATTATTTATCCATCCTCATTTTCTAGCGGTCCTATATCCACTCTCAGCTCTTTTTTTTTACATACTAGAAAAAGCTTTTACTATCTGCTTTCATATTGTTTGCCGGCTTGCTTTCATATTGTTTGCCGGCTTGCTTTCATATTTCATCCTATCCCCCATAATGACTCTTTTAGTTGCTCTCTGTAGGTTTTTAAAAGCTTCCCAACCCTCTATTTTCCCACTAGTTTTTGTCTTGTTGTATGCCCTCTGTTTTGCTTTTACTTTAGCTTTGACTTCCCTTGTAATATTTTACTGTTTGAGAATTTCTTTGTTTTTTCAAATACATCTATCCTGCAACTTCCTTATTTTTCCTAGAAACTCACACCAGTGCTGGGTCCCAAGGGAGGGAATTTGTACAAAGTCTGAGATGGATTTTTAGAGCAGCTTGTGGTTGATCTCACTTGGAGAAAAGCAATTCTGGATTGGGTGTGGTGTAATGAACGAGTTTTGCTTAGGGAGTTTAAGGTAAAAGACTCTTAGGAGACAGTGATCATAATGAACTCCCTTTTTACTGGGTATTTCCAGAGATGTGCCTTTTAGCCTCTCACTAACTGCTACCGGACTCAGTGGTGTGAAAACTATCTTCCCCAGACTCCGTGTGTCTAGGGTATATATGATTTGGGTCCCACCAAACCCAGGAGGTTGGGATATCTTACCCACCCGAACCCAGATCTGAGTGAGTACTGTGTAATTTCTGTCCCATGCAATTACCCATCTGAAAGGAATAACAAACTGTACACTGCATATAATTATAAAGAAAGTACATTTATGAATGTTAACTTAACCAAACAGTTATTAAAGAAAAGAAAGAAAAAAAAAACAAAAGGGCCCATTATAATTAAAACAGTCAAATCTGTACAGGGTGGAGCTCAAACCTTCCAAAAGCCGATGAGTCCGATGTACTCACAGCGCCAACTCCATATTTACAAATCTCCACTAGATTTCCGCCCTTTGGGCACTATCAAATTGTGCATTCCCGCCGGATCGAATTCTATTTTCTGCCAGTTCTCTCAACCTCCTTCTCACTCCACCTCCTGCTGAAAAAGACCTCGACCCACCACAGTGTCTGTCAAAAAATCTCTCCCTCAGCATTGTCTAGAACCTTCTCCCAGTTCCACCATCCTGATTGGATGACACAACATTCCTAAGTATCCCTTATCTTTAACAGTAACCCAAACACGGTCAGCACAACACACTGCTTCTACAGAAAACCATTCCACGAAATACCCTACAACATTAGCAGTAAAGTCTTTACCAGGGCATGACAATAATATGATAGAATTCACTCTGCAGTTTGAGAGAGAGAAGATAGAGTCTTCTTTATCAGTAAAGGGAAATCAGAGAGGCAGAGCGAGGAGCTGGCCAAAGTTGATTGGAAGGCAACACTAGCTGAGATGACAGCAATAGCTGGAGTTTTGGTATTTTTGAGGAAATAACAAGTAGGAATGATAAGGGAGTATCGGTGGATGTTGCTTACTTGGATTTTCAGAAGGCCTTTGACAAGGTGGTACACGAGGCTACTTAGCAAGATAAGAGCGCGTGGTATTACAGGATGGATAGAGCACTGGCTGATTGGCAGGGGAGCAAAGAGTGAGAATAAAGGGAGCCCTTACTGATTGGCTGTCGGTAACTGGTGTTGTACACAGGCGTCAATGTTGAGACAACTTGGCTTTATGGCTAAGTTAGAGGATGATGCAAAGATTGGTAGAGGAGCAGGTAGTGTTGAAGAAGCAGAAAGGCTGTGGAAGAACTTACAATGATTAGGAGATGGCAAGAAGAGGCAGATGGAATGCAGTGTCGGGAAGTGTATGGTCATGCACTTTGGTAGAAGGAATAAAATCATAGACTATTTTCTAAAGGGGACAAAATTTAAAAATTGGAGGTGCAATATTCATAAGAATATTGACGAGTAGAAAATAAGTTCTTAACCTAAAGAGAAAGGAAATTGCAATTTTATTTCAGGTTGTACTGATTGTAAATGATTGAACATTGAGTGAAGGGAACTCAAGTGTACGAGTTTCGCAGATGAAGTACTGCAAGTTCAACGGAAGCTTGAGTACCCATGATGTCGAGTATCTTTCTAATATGTAAACCAAAGCATATCTTATTTTATCCAGATTATCTCCTTTCAGAGAGGGCTGCGAAGAGGAACTTCCTACTGGTTTAGTTGTCACTCTGTTTCACTGGGTGTTCATTCAGAATGAATAGGTTACTATGTCAACTTAACCCATGTGAGGAACAGTAAGACGCACTGGCCATTAGTATTCAGCACTGGCAGCAGCTGCTTTCATGTTTCTACGATAAAGCAATGCCTGAATTATACGGAAGGACAAACAAATCATACATTAGAACTGGATTTCAAAGATAATCCATAGAATTTTTAGTGAATACTGTTCCACATGTATCCATCACATCTACAGCCCAAGAATCAATGAATTAAATTAAAATTTAAAAGTGATAAAGATAATTAAAGCAACCAGCAATTCTCTTCCACAATTATTTGAACAATTTAAAACATTTCATGTGTTAAACCTACGTGGCCTCTTGTCTGAAACACAATGCTTCACATTACATACTACACTGCTGATATCTGCTCGTGACCTTGACCTGATTGAGTGTGTGACCTTCCCACCCCATCATGTTTGTCCGTGTCAATGCCCAATCACAGGTCAAATCCTTCCTTTTGGCATCCAGTTGCATTCTGATTCCCTGAAAGGCTCAGTGTTATGTTCAATACTCCAGCCCTCAACACTCAACTGTGTATCCAACTCTCACAATATTCAAGTTTGTGTGCAATGCTTCAGGCTGCCATTTACTACAACACAGAATCACATGTCTATTAGTTCCTAAGGCCTAAGTGGATATCTGACCTCCAAACCCCAACTGAGAGTCTTATAAACTCCAAAACAGAATTGTGTATAACACCTATTTGAGGGTCTGACCCAAACAGCGTTTTCTGTATTTTAATACAACATAGTAGGACCCATTTGGCCCATCTGCTCAATGCTAGAGTACATTGAAATTATAACCTATTCTCCCTAGAATGCCCAATATAAGAGCAGAAGCAGGCCATTCGGCCTATCGAGTCTGCTCCACCATTCAATCATGGGCTGATCCAATTCTTCCAGTCATACTTCTCTCTCTATGGGATGTATATATCCTCTGTCTTCCGAATTGCTTCCAGAAATTCAAGCCATTACTGCTCTGCCATCATCCCTGCCAGTGTTCTTTTCCAATCAATTCTGGCCAACTCCTCTCTCCTGCCTCTGTAATTCTCTTTACTCCACTGTACTATTGATACACCCGACTTTAGCTTCTCCTTCTCAAGTTTCCATTAGATATAGGAGCAGAAGTAGGCCATTCAGCCAACCGAGTCTGCTCCGCCATTCAATCATGGGCTGATCCAATTCTTCCAGTCATCCCCACTCGCCTGTCTTCTCCCCATACCCTTTGATGCCCTGGCTAATCAAAAACCTATCTATCTCTTCCTTAAATACACCCAATAACTTGGCCTCCACAGCCGCTCATGGCAACAAATTCCACAGATTTACCACCCTCTGACTAAAGTAATTTCTCCTCATCTCTGTTTTAAATAGACATCCTTCAATGCTGAAGTTGTGCCCTCTTGTCCTAGACTCCCTTACTATAGGAAATAACTTTGCCATATCTAATCTATTCAGGCCTTTTAATATTCGGAATGTTTCTATGGTATCCCCCCTCATTCTCCTAAACTCCAGGGAATACAGCCCAAGAGCTGCCAGATATTCCTCATATGATAACCCTTTCATTCCTGGAACCATTCTTGTGAATCTTCTCTGAACCCTCTCCAATGTCAGTACCGTATGTCCTTTCTAAAATAAGGAGCCCAAAACTGCACATAATACTCCAAGTGTGGTCTCACGAGTGCCTTATAGAACCTCAACATCACATCCCTGCTCTTAATTTCTATACCTCTAGAAATGAATGCCAACATTGCATTCACCTTCTTCACCACTAACTCAAACTGGAGATTAACCTTCAGGGCATCTTGCACAAGGACTCCCAAGTCCCTTTGCATCTCTGCATTTTGAATTCTCTCCCCATTTAAATAATAGTCTGCCCGTTTATTTCTTCCACCAAAGTGCATGACCATAAACTTTCCAACATTGTATTTCAATTGCCACTTCTTTGCCCATTCTCCTAAACTATCTAAGTCTCTCTGCAGGCTCTCTGTTTCCTCAACACTACCCACTCCTCCACCTATCTTTGTATCATCAGCAAATTTAGCCACAAATCCATTAATCCCATAGTCCATATCATTGACAAACATTGTAAAATGCAACGGTCCCAACACCGACCCCTGTGGAACTCCAGTGGGAAGCAGCAGCCAGCCAGAATAGGATCCCTTTATTCCCACTCTCTGTTTTCTGCCAATCAGCTGATGCTCCACCCATGCTAGTAACTTCCCAGTAACTCCATGGGCTCTTATCTTGCTAAGCAGCCTCATGTACGGTACCTTGTCAAAGGCCTTCTGAAAATTCAAGTACACCATGTCTACTGCATCTCCTTTGTCTACTCTGCTTGTAATTTCCTCAAAAAATTGCGATAGGTTAGTCAGGCAGGATCTTCCTTTCAGAAAACCATGCTGGCTTTGGCCTATTTTGTCATGTGCCTCCAGGTGCTCTGTAATCTCATCTCTAACAATCGATTCCAACAACTTCCCAACCACTAATGTCAGGCTAACAGGTCTATGGTTTCCTTTCTGCTGCCTCCCACCCTTCTTAAATAGCGGAGTAACATTTACAATTTTCCAGTCATCTGGTACAATGCCAGAATCTATTGATTCTTGAAAGATCATTGTTAATGCCTCCGCAATCTCTCCAGCTACTTCCTTCAGAGCCCGAGGGTGCATTCCATCAGGTCCACACTCAGACCATTAAGCTTCCTGAGTACCTTCTCAGTCATAATTTTCACTGCTCATACTTCACTTCCATGACACTCGTGAATGTCCAGTATACTGCAGACGTCCTCCACTGTGAAGACTGATGCAAAATACGCATTCAGTTCCTCTGCCGTCTCTGCGTCTCTCATTACAATATCTCCAGTGTCATTTTCTATTGGTCCTATATCTGCCCTCAACTCTCTTTTACTCTTTATATACTTAAAAAAGCTTTTCATATCTTCTTTGATATTAGTCACCAGCTTCTTTACATAATTCATCTTTTCCTTCCTTTTACCGTACCATGGTCTGTTCTTATCAAATTACGGTATTGCTTTGCACTATTGTAACTATATGTTATAATTATGTGGTTTCTGTTAGTTTTTAAGTCGGTTTGTCATGTGTTTTCGTGATATCATTCTGGAAAAACGTATCATTTCTTAATGCATGCATTACTAAATGACAATAAAAGAGGACAGCATGTCCTCATAATCTAATCTAATCTAATCTAATCTAATGATCTTCTTAGTTTCCTTCTGCATTTTTAAAAGCTCCCCAATCCTCTATCTTCCCACTAGCTTTGGCTTCCTTGTATGCCCTCTCTTTTGCTTTTACTTTGGCTCTGACTTCACTGCCTCTGTCCAAATGCCACTAAAACCCACTAGAGTGTCTGATTTATCTCCACAAAACCCAATTATATGCCTTACTTCCCAGCACCCAAATGTAGTCAACGCATAGTTCAGCAGTGAGCTGAGGAGATGGGAGGTGTAACTTCTATAATAAATGAAAGGTAAACCTATTTGCTAACAGTGGGCAGATGAGCAGAGTCACTTTCACCAGTGGTGGAGTAGCCAACAGTCCTCTCGTTTAGAACCAGCTTCATTGCTAGTTGGCAAAATCTCTCAGAGGCATTGAATGAAGAAATACATTTTGTGCTAATGACATTGTAGTATGTGATGTCATTTAGTGCCACTGCACATCCCCTGTAGATTTCTTAATTAATTGCCAGACACTTGCAAGGTATGTAATGGAACTCAGAGATCCCTCTGCATCTCAGGTTCTTCCCACTGAAATAGTATGTATGCATTTTTTGTTTTCACTTCCTACAGGGAAAATTTCACATTTTTGTGCATTATTTTCTGCTTACCAGATCTCTGCCAACTAACCTATCTGTATTCCATTGTCATATTCTTTTGTCCTCTACACATCTTACTTTCCAACCTAATTTTGTGTGATCAGCAAATCTGGCATGTTTTCCTTTGATGATCCTGTTAGCACACTCCTCATTACACCTTGCCAAGCAGAAAAAGACCTACTAATGCCTATTCTTTGATTACTATTGATACTGATTTGTTCTGCAATAACCTTTAATGTGGCATCTTGTCAAATGCCCTCTGTAAATCTGAATAAAATACATCCAAATTTTGTTCCCTTGGTAGACTCTATGAAGTATTTATTTAATAGACGGAGTCAACTTACATTTTCACTTGTTGGTTGTATCCATATAGTTAAAATGATGATTTTACCAAAATTTTTATATTTATTTCAGAATATCCCTGTTTTTTTTCACCGAGTAGTTTTTTGATCGGATGGATTCTATTATTTTATCTTTTATTTGGAATAATAAAAGACCAAGAATTAGTAAATATCATTTACAAAAGTTGAAAAAGGATGGAGGCCTTGCTTTGCCTAATTTAAGAATGCATTACTGGGCTGTTAATGTGCAATACATGTCCTTTTGGTTATATTGGGTTGATAAGAGCAATCGGCCAATTTGGGTAGACCTGGAATTGAAAGCTGTGAAACAGTTTTATTTAACCTTGTTATTGGGAGTTGCTTCACCTATACAATTAGCTAAAGTTGCTAATCTAAACCTGTGATTAAGCATTCTTTACAAATTTGGCTCCAGTTCCACAATTTTTTTAATCTTAAAAAATTTAAACTTTGTAGTTTAATTTATCGAAATTACTTTTTTAAGCCTTGAGTGATCCAATTTTTTTACTTTGGAAAAATAGAGGTATTAATTCTTTTTTGGAATTATTTAAAGAAGATAGATTGATGTCTTTTGAACAATTAGTTGACAAATATTCTCTTTCATACTCACACTTTTTACAATACCTTCAAATTAGACACTTCTTACAAAAATATTTAAGTTATTTTCCTTATATATTGGAGGCTGACCTGTTAGATACTATTATGAGTATGAACCCTTCAATGAAGGGTTCTATTGGAAGAATTTATGATTTATTATTACAATGGGATAAGCATCCTTTGACTTTTATGACAGAGGATTTGACACAGATTCTGAAGCTGGTTAACTCTTCTTCGATCTGTGCTAGTCATTCACTGATTCAATTTAAAATTGTACATCGTTACCATTTGACAAAGGAGAGACTGTCTAAAATATTTCCTAATGTTGATAGTTATTGTGATAGATGTAAAACTGAGACAGCTACACTGACACACATGTTTTGGTCCTGTTCTATACTGGAACAGTTCTGTAAGTCATTTTTTTCATCAATCTCTAAAGCACTGTATATTAGTTTACAACCTAACAAATTAACTGTGCTTTTTGGAATAATTCCTCAAAATATCTGTGGTATCTCTGTGCCTGACCAACATGTTATTGCATTTGTTACTTTGATAGCCAGGAGGGCCATTTTGTTGAAGTGGAAGGAGAAATCAGCTCCCACTTTGTCACAATGGCTCTCTCAAGTGATGCTATGTCTTAGTTTGGAGAAAATTAGAAGTCAAACCTTTGAACCTTTATTTGATTTTGAGAAAAGATGGGGTTCATTTGCTCGTTATTATCATTTGAGTTAATTGATAGATTTCCTCCACGATCTAATTGTAAATTTCTGGTATATATTTTTTCTTGCTGGCGGTTTGATGTTTACCTTTAGAAGCTTTTTGTATGACGCATGGCTCCAGGGTTGTACACCTAACGGGGTTTTTTCCCACTTTTTCTGCTTAGTAGGGTTTTTTTATAATCACAAAAATTTTTCAATCTTTAAAAATAATATTTTTTTTCCTTGAGACATTGTAAGTGTTGCTTGCGTCAATGTACTCATGTTATTTTTTGAATAATATAATAATAATAAAAAAGGTTTGAAAAGAAAGTACATCCAAATATTCCCCTTTAACTTCTTCATGTTACTTCTGCAAAGAACCTCAATAAATTGGTCAAATATAAAGACATGCTGACTTTGCATTATCACCTTGAATTTTTGAACTCTGCCATCACCTCTCAAATAATGGACTAATATTCCCCATGTCAGATGTAAGGCTAACTGTCCTATTGTTTCATGCCTTCTATTCTCTCTCATTTTTGGATAAAGGAGTTGCAGTCACCTTTTTTTCCCAATCTAATAGAATTTTCCTTAAATCGAGGTAATTTTGGAAAAGTCAAACTAAAGAGGGGTCAAACAGAGGTTCTCTTTGTCTAAGAAGGTTTTTCTTAGCTTTTCATTTAAAATTTTTGAAATTCTAGATCAATGTAAAATTTTGTTTCTGATATTTTTCTTATTTCAATTGCTGTAAATTCAGGTGAATTGCCTCTATTTATTTTAAAATGTAGAATTTTACATGGATTTAATTATTTTCAGTCAAGCTAAAACTGTAAATGGAAATTGCAAGAGGTTTTCATGTATTTGTACACTTCAAAAATCCTGTCATCATTATCGTCATCATCAGGTGCCGTGCCCAGTTTGAGCTTTGACTGCCATGGCCCACACACTCCGGTTTCCGGTCAAGTGGATCAATTCACTGGTATTCATTTCCAGTTCTCTGGCTGCTGTCTCCATCATCATTTGTCTTTGCCTTCCTCTTGCTTTCTTCCCTTCAATCTTTCCCATAATTACTGTGCATTCTAACTCCTCTTTCCTAATCACATGTCCAATGAAGTCACGTTGCCTTTTCACGATCTCATACATTATTTCTCTTTTTGTGCTTGCTCTGTTCATGACATCCTTATTAGGTATTCATTTTGTCCATGCTATTCTTTGCAGTCTCCTCAAAAACAACATCTCTGCTGCTTCAATTCGTTTCCTCATGTTACTAGATATTGTCCAACATTCTGAGCCATATAACATAACTGGATAAACGTAACATTTCAGTACTCTGAGGCGGGTTGTCATGCCTAGTTTAGTGTTGGTCAGTATACTCTTCATTCTCGTAAAGGTGTCTTTTGCCATCCTTATTCTTCTTTAGATGTCCATGTCACACCTGCCACCTGATGTCACCCAGCTTCCTAAGTAGCAAAAGCTCTGTACTTGTTTTATGTCTTCCCCGTTTATTCTCAGCCTGCAGATAGGATTCTCCTTCTTTTTGGATATCACCATACATTCTATCTTTTTGCAATTGATAGATAGACCCATTTTTGCCCTTTCTTCAACAACTATATCAATTAAGTTTTGTAGTTCTTCCTCTGTAATTGCAATTAACACAGTGTCATCCGCATATCTAAAATGATTGATGTTCTCACCGCCAACCTTGATTCCCAAGATGTCTCTTATTTTTTATAATATTGTTTCACTCTACACATTGACTCTGTGCAATAAAGGAACAGCAGTTATAATAGGTGACTTCAATCTACATGTAGATTGGGTGAACCAAATTGGTAAAGGTGCTGAGGAAGAGGATTTCTTGGAATGTATGCGGGATGGTTTTTTGAACCAACATGTCGAGGAACCAACTAGAGAGCAGGCTATTCTGGACTGGGTTTTGAGCAATGAGGAAGGGTTAATTAGCGATCTTGTCGTGAGAGGCCCCTTGGGTAAGAGTGACCATAATATGGTGGAATTCTTCATTAAGATGGAGAGTGACATAGTTAATTCAGAAACAAAGGTTCTGAACTTTAAGAGGGGTAACTTTGAAGGTATGAGACGTGAATTAGCTAAGATAGACTGGCAAATGACACTTAAAGGATTGACGGTGGATATGCAATGGCAAGCATTTAAAGGTTGCATGGATGAACTACAACAATTGTTCATCCCAGTTTGGCAAAAGAATAAATCAAGGAAGGTAGTGCACCCGTGGCTGACAAGAGAAATTAGGGATAGTATCAATTCCAAAGAAGAAGCATACAAATTAGTCAGAGGAAGTGGATCACCTGAGGACTGGGAGAAATTCAGAGTTCAGCAGAGGAGGACAAAGGGCTTAATTAGGAAGGGGAAAAAAGATTATGAGAGAAAACTGGCAGAAAACATAAAAACGGACTGTAAAAGCTTTTATAGATATGTGAAAAGGAAAAGACTGGTAAAGACAAATGTAGGTCCCCTGCAGACAGAAACAGGTGAATTGATTATGGGGAGCAAGGACATGGCAGACCAATTGAATAATTACTTTGGTTCTGTCTTCACTAAGGAGGACATAAATAATCTTCCAGAAATAGTAGGGAACAGAGGGTCCAGTGAGATGGAGGAACTGAGCGAAATACATGTTAGTAGGGAAGTGGTGTTAGGTAAATTGAAGGGATTGAAGGCAGATAAATCCCTAGGGCCAGATGGTCTGCATCCCAGGGTGCTTAAGGAAGTAGCCCAAGAAATAGTGGATGCAATAATGATAATTTTTCAAAACTCGTTAGATTCTGGACTAGTTTCTGAGGATTGGAGGGTGGCTAATGTAACTCCACTTTTTAAAAAAGGAGAGAGGGAGAAACCGGGGAATTATAGACCGGTTAACCTAATGTCAGTGGTGGGGAAACTGCTGGAGTCAGTTATCAAGGATGTGATAACAGCACATTTGGAAAGCGGTGAAATCATCGGACAAAGTCAGCATGGATTTGTGAAAGGAAAATCATGTCTGACGAATCTCATAGAATTTTTTGAGGATGTAACTAGTAGAGTGGATAGGGGAGAACCAGTGGATGTGGTATATTTGGATTTTCAGAAGGCTTTTGACAAGGTCCCACACAGGAGATTAGTGTGCAAACTTAAAGCACACGGTATTGCAGGTAAGGTATTGGTGTGGGTGGAGAGTTGGTTAGCAGACAGGAAGCAAAGAGTGGGAATAAACGGGACCTTTTCAGAATGGCAGGCGGTGACTAGTGGGGTACCGCAAGGCTCAGTGCTGGGACCTCAGTTGTTTACAATATATATTAATGACTTGGATGAGGGAATTAAATGCAGCATCTCCAAGTTTGTGGATGACACGAAGCTGGGCAGCAGTGTTAGCTGTGAGGAGGATGCTAAGAGGATGCAGGGTGACTTGGATAGGTTGGGTGAGTGGGCAAATTCATGGCAGATGCAATTTAATGTGGATAAATGTGAAGTTATCCACTTTGGTGGCAAAAATAGGAAAACAGATTATTATCTGAATGGTGGCCGATTAGGAAAAGGGGAGGTGCAACGAGACCTGGGTGTCATTATACACCAGTCATTGAAAGTGGGCATGCAGGTACAGCAGGCAGTGAAAAAGACGAATGGTATGCTGGCATTTATAGCGAGAGGATTCGAGTACAGGAGCAGGGAGGTACTACTGCAGTTGTACAAGGCCTTGGTGAGACCACACCTGGAGTATTGTGTGCAGTTTTGGTCCCCTAATCTGAGGAAAGACATCCTTGCCATAGAAGGAGTACAAAGAAGGTTCACCAGATTGATTCCTGGGATGGCAGGACTTTCATATGAAGAAAGACTGGATGAACTGGGCTTGTACTCGTTGGAATTTAGAAGATTGAGGGGGGATCTGATTGAAATGTATAAGATCCTAAAGGGATTGCACAGGCTAGATGCAGGAAGATTGTTCCCGATGTTGGGGAAGTCCAGAACGAGGGGCCACAGTTTGAGGATAGAGGGGAAGCCTTTTAGGACCGAGATTAGGAAAAACTTCTTCACACAGAGAGTGGTGAATCTGTGGAATTCTCTGCCACAGGAAACAGTTGAGGCCAGTTCATTGGCTATATTTAAGAGGGAGTTAGATATGGCCCTTGTGGCTACGGGGGTCAGGGGGTATGGAGGGAAGGCTGGGGCGGGGTTCTGAGTTGGATGATCAGCCATGATCATAATAAATGGTGGTGCAGGCTCGAAGGGCCGAATGGCCTACTCCTGCACCTATTTTCTATGTTTCTATTAAATAAATCAGGGGAGAAAACACACCCTTGTCTAACGCCTCTCTTGATTTTTGTAAACTGACTCACTTCTCCATCTATTCTTACAGCGGCAGTTTGTTCGCAGTACAGTTTTCTGATTAGGCAGAGGTCTTTCAAATCTAGATCTAGAGTTTCCTGTAATATTTCAAATAACTTATTGTGCTTCACTTTATCAAATGCTTTTGTGTAGTCGATAAAACAAACAAATCTTTTTGCACTTGAATACCTCGTTCTGATAGTATCCTTAAACATCAATATCGTGTTTCTTGTACCTTTGTCTTTCACAAAACCACATTGTTCTTTGCCTACTTCAGCTTGTATCTTACTTTTAGCTCTTGTCATCAAAATTCTTAGAAGTATTTTAGTGATATAACTCATTAAACTTATGGTCCTATGTAATTCACATTCTATTGCTCCAGGTTTCTTAGGAAGAGTGATAAACACTGATTTTTTCATCTCTTTTGGTATTATTCCAGACTCATAAATGTCATTGATTATCAGTAAGTTTTTCAATTCCATAATCTTCAAGAGCGAAAACTCCTGTATATATTCCATATTATTTCTAGATTTATTGGAGTTCTGATCTTAATTGAAAATTCACATTTAATAACAAATCTATTAAGCATTTTTATATATTAAAGGATTTTCTGAAATACAGTCATAATTGAGGGATTTGGAAATCCTTAAACTGAACACTAGATGGCTATTTGACAGGGCTGGGTGCTTTTACAGGTCTGAATTTCTTTGTCAATTAGAGTATTTCTCATGGCATAAAAGACACCATTGTTAAGCGTGCTAATTAATTTACATGCACAGGGCTCTCAAATAAATGGAACTTATCATATTTGTTGACTTTGAAAGACAAATTGGCCTAGACTTCAGGAAAGGAGTCTTATCTTTACAGAGAGGCCACATAAAAGATTTTATAGAACAGGTCAGTAAATAACAAAGGCTTCTTTTTAATGCAAAGCAATGCAGCCCTGTCTAGCTTGATCACATACTTAGGTTTGGAATGAGACAGATAAGGCTCCATAGTAGCGTTAGAGTGACGCTATCACGGGTCAGAGTTCAGAGTTCAATTCTGGCGCCATCTGTAAGGAGCTTGTGCATTCTCTCACCTACTTTTCCTTGCTTCCTCCCACAGTCCAAACATGTACTAGTTAGAAGGTTAATTAGTCATTGCAAATTGTTCTGTGATCAGGCGAGGTTTAAGTAGATGGGTTGCTGGCTGGCATGGCTTGTTGAGCTGTAAGGGCCTTCTACACAGTATCTCCAAATAAAGATAAGATAAAAAGGTCAGTGTGTATGCACTCGAGTCGAATTCTCTCCCCAATAATAATTAACCGCACTAAGGACGCAGATACATGAACATTTTTATATAATATGCAAACATTTAAAGTTTATTTCCAACAGTGATCACATGTAAATTTTACACTTGGACTAATATGTAAAACTCCTAACATTTTGATTTAGGTAACAATGAAGATTATTATAGTGACAGAAGCCTATTAAATACTAAAGGCCTGGATAGAGTGGATATCGAGAGGATGTTTCCCATAGTGGGGGAGTCTAGGACCAGATGGCACAGCCTCAGAATAGAGGGACACCCTTTTAGAATACAGCTGAGGAGGAATTTCTTTAGCAAGAGGGTGGTAAATCTGTGGAACACACACAAAATGCTAGAGGAACTCAGCAGGCCAGGCAGCATCTATGAAAAAGAATACAGTCGACGTTTTGGGCCGAGACCCTTCAGCAAGACTGGAGAAAAAAAAATGAGGAGTAGATTTAAAAGGTGGGGGGAGAGGAGAGAGAAATATGGGAAGTTGATTGGTGGAAGAGATACAGGGCTGGAGAAGGGGGAATCTGATAGGAAGGAACAGAAGGCCATGGAAGAAAGAAAAGGGGGGAGGAGCACCAGAGGAAGGTGGTAGGCAGGCAAGGAAATAAGGTGAGAGAGGGAAAAGGTGATGGGGTATGGTGGAGTGGGGGAAACATTACCGGAAGTTCAAGAAATCAATGTTCATGCCATCAGGTTAGAGGCTACCCAGACGGAATATAAGGTGTTGTCCCTCCAACCTGACTGTAGCCTCATCATGATATAGAGGAGGCCATAGATTAACATATTGGAATGGGAATGGAAAGTGGAATGGGAATGGAAAGTGGAATTGGAAAGTGAAATTGGAATGGAAAGTGAAATTGCAATGGGAATGGAAAGTGGAATTGGAATGGGTGCCCACTAGGAAATCCCACTTTTTCTGGTGGACGAATGTCTGATGACTCTAGTTGGGTCTCACCAATATACAGGAGGCCACACCAGGAGCACCACACATAGTATATGACCCCAACAGACTCACAGGTGAAGTGTCACCTCACCTGGAAGGACTGTTTGGGGCCCTGAACGTTAGTGAGGGAGGAGGTGTAGGGGCAGGTGTGATATTTGTCCTGCTTGCAAGGATAAGTGCCAGGAGGATGATCAGTGGGGAGGGATGAATGTACAAGGGAGTCGCGTAGGGAGTGATCCTTGTGGAAAGCAGAAAATGGGGGGAAGGAAAGATGTGCTTGGTGGTGGGATCCCGTTGGAGATGGCGGAAGTTCCGGAGAATTATGTGCTGGACATGGAGGGTGGTGGGGTGATAGGTGAGGATGAGGAACCCTACACTTGGTAGGGTGGTGGGAGGATGGGGTGAGCGCAGATGTGTGTGAAATGGAAGAGATGCAGTTGAGGACAGCGTTGATGGTGGCAGAAGGGAAGCCCCTTTCTTTGAAAAAGGAGGACACCTCCTTTGTTCTGGAATGAAAAGCCTCATCCTGAGAGCAGATGCAGTGGAGATGGAGGAACTGACAGAAGGGGATAGTGTTTTTACAAGTAACAGGGTGGGAAGAGGTAGATTTCAGGTAGCTCTGAGAGTCCCTGGGTTTATAATAGACATCAATAGATAAACTTTCTCTAGGACTGTGACAATGAGATCAAAAAAAGGGAGGGAAGGTGTCGGAAATGGACCAGGTGAATTTGAGGGCAGGGTGGAAGTTGGAGGCAAAGTGGATGAAGTCGACGAGCTCCACATGGGTGCAGAAAGCAGTAGTTGATGTAGCATAGGAAAAGTGGGGTTCAGACACCAGGGTAGTCTTGGAACATAGACTGTTCCTCATAGCCAACAAACAGGCTGGCATAGCTGGGACCCATGTGAGTGTCCATGGCTGCACCTTTTGTTTGAAGGAAGTGGGAGGAGTCAATGGTGAAATTATCAGGAGTGAGGCCAAGTTCTGCAAGATGGGAGAGAGTGGTGGTAGAGGGGAGCTGGTTGGGTCTGGTGTCCAAAAAGGAATGAAGAGCTTTAAGGCCTTCCTGGTGGGGGATGGAGGTATATTGGGACTGGCCATCCATGGTGAAAATAAGATGATAGGGGCCAGGGAACTTGAAATCATTGAAAGATCAAGAGTGTGTGAAGTGTCACGGATGTAGGTTGGAAGGGACTGAACTGGGGGGGCGGGGCGGTAAGACAGAGTTGAGGTATGCAGATATGAGTTCAGTGGGGCAGGAACAAGCTGAAACAATAGGTCTATCCCGATAAGCAGGTCTGTGCATCTTAGGTAGGAGGTAGAAACGGGAGGTGTGGGGTGCAGCAACTGTGAGGTTGGTGGCAGTGGATGGGAGATCCCCAGAGCTAATAAGGTCAGTGATGGTGTGGGAGACAATGACCTGGTGCTCTTTAGTGGGGTCCTGTTCGAGGAGTAATTAAGAGGAGGTGTCTGAGAGTTGTCGCTGACCCTCAGCAAGGTAGAGGTCAGTATGCCAGACTACTACAACATCCCCCTTATCTGTGGGTTTGATGGTGAGGTTAGGATTAGTACCTAGGGAGTAGAGAGCAGAGCATTCGGAAGGAGTGGCGTTGGAATTAGAGAGAGGAGTGTTGATGTCGAGACGGTTGATGTCCCATTGGCAGTTTGCAATGAAAAGGTCCAGAGCAGACAGAGACCAGGGTGGGGTGTCCTGGAAGAGGAGGAGGGTTGAAGATGGGAAAAGAAGTCATCAATGTGGGGAATTCACCGTGGAAGCCAGGCCATTGGGTATAATTAAAACCAAGATTGATAGGTTCTTGATTAGAAAGGATGTCACAGATTATGGGGAGAAGGCAGGAGAATGGGGTTAAGAAAATTTTCCTTATGTATACACTGGGTGAATATTTAGCAATTCCATTCCTGATTTTGAACAGCTTTTTAAAATTCTAAGTTGCAGTTTCTTTGGTCTCTTCCCCTCCCTGTTTTGCAGATGACACCACTGTTGGTGATGGCGAAAGGAGGCATACAAGAGTGAGGTAGATCAGCTGGTTGAATGGAGTCACAATAACAACCTTGCCCTCAACATCAGCAAGACCAATAAATGTATTGTGGACTTCAGGAAGGGGAAGGCAGGAGAAAACACACCAGTCCTCACTGAGGGCTCAGCAGCGGAAAGGGTGAGCAGCTTCAAGGTCCCGAGCATCAACATCTCGGAAGGTCTATCCCGAGCCCAACATATTGATGCAATCACAAAGAAAGCATCCAATTGCTCCACCTCATTAAGATTTTGAGGTGATTTGGTATGTCGCCAAAGAGCCTAGAAAATTTCAATGGATGTATGGTGGAGAGTGCTCTTACTGGTTGCATCACTGCTCGGTATGGAGCCTCCAATGCACAGGATTTAAAGAGGCTACAGAGGGTTGTAGACAACCAGCTCCAGAAAAGGCACATTCCTCCCCACTATTGAGGATATCTTCAAGTCTCAGTGCCTCAAGAAGGCAGCAGCTATCATTAAGGACGCTCACCATCATACCATCTTCTTGTTGCTACATTAGCGGAGGACTTCGAGAAGCCTGAAGACCCTCATCAATGACTTAGGAACAACTTTTTCCCCTCTGCTATCAGATTTCCAAATGGTCCATGAACACTACCTTATTATTCCGATTTTTGCAATACTTATTTTGTAACTTATAGTAATTTTTATGTTTTTAAACTGCATTGTCGCAAAGCCACCAATTTAGTGACAGTGATATTAAATCTGATTCTGACATCTAAAGCCCCTCATTCTCCCAATTCTCTTCTTCATTCTTTTCATATCCTTTTTATCTTTAATAAAATGTAGTGCCCAGAGTTGAATGTAATACTCACCAAGTGTCTTATAAATATTTCTACAACTGACTTGCTCTTGTACTCGTTGTTTCTTGAAATGAAATAAAGCCTTTTCTCAACTTGTCCTCATATGTGCACACTGGTTCCTCTATCTCAATCACAATTAAAATTGTACAATTTAGATTACTGTTTCTTGTTTTATTAATTATTAATTCTCCTAAGGCTTAATTTAACATACAGCTGCTCATTCCACAAGTCGATCTACAGCCTTCTGTATTCTCACTGGTACACTGGAGTTTTACACCATTAATGAAATCTGAAATTGTGTTCATTATCAAATAAAGCAGCAAATACTAAAGATACCTAATTGGCCAGGTTGCACCTGTAGACAAGGAAATAGAGTTGATGGTTCAGGTCAATGATCTGAAGCGACAAGTTAGAATAAAACAATTTATAAGATGGAAGGGAAATAATAAATAAATAAATAAGGAAGAGAAGGAAAGATATAGAAGAGGGAAAGATCCGAGATGGTGGCAAGGATGAGAAATTAAATGACCAAGGGGATGATAGAGCAAGGTGACATGTTCCACCCAGCTTGGTTTTACTACATCCTGTAAGCCTTCCTTCTCCCCAGTCATTTACCCTTTTACAGTCAAGTATCCCTTCCGTTTTAATTGGTATTACTGTGTTCTTGCCATGTGAAGAAAAATACTGCTGATGTTGTAAATCTGAAATAAAAAGAGAAAATGCTAGAAACATTCTGCAGCATTAAGCTGAGTATATTAGGTACCATGACGTCCATGTATTTTATTCTTGCCTATCATTCTAGGGGTTACGTTGAACAAATCTGCCAATATGACCAAAAGTGAGCTACAGACTTACTAGAACATAGACATAAAACAATACATGCACCTTTTCCTGTGACGTTGTGCTGACCTACTCTAAGATCAATCTGACCTTTGCCTCCTACATAGCCCTCCTTGTGCTTATCTGAGGGTTTATAAAATGCCCCAAATATACCTGCCTCTACCACCAGGATACTCCACGTGCTCACCACTCTCCATGTAGAAAACTTACCACTGAGTGCTCTTTTACACTTTCCTGCAATCACCTTAAAATTATGCTCCCTCATATTGGGTATTTCTGCACTGGGCAGAAGTCCCTCGCTATCTACTTGATCTACTGTATGCTTCTTACCATCTTGTACATCTCTAGTAAGTCACCTCTCATCCTCCTTCTCTCCAAAGAGAAAAGCCCCAGCTCACTCAACCTATCCTCATAAGTTATGCTCTCTAATTCAGACAGCATCCTGGTAAATCTCTTCTGTATCCTCCCTAAAACTTCTACACCCTTCCTATAATGAGGCGACCAGAACCAAACACAATATTCCAAGCGTGGTCTAACAAGGGTTTTATCAAACTGCAACATTACCTCACGGCACTTCAAATCATTCACCCCACATGTTTGCTATTACTTCACCTCTACATGAGGAATAATGACTATCAAGGGAGTAATGGTTCAGATTTCTCCTATAGCATGTGTGGAATCATCCCCTGCCCCACCCTTGCAGACCGACATTGTAGGCTGCTTATTTAAATTTTGAAGCTATAGTTGCATTCACTCTACATCTTTTGTAACATTGGTAGACACTCGGTGAGGAGATTTTTAGTATCAAATTATATGTCATCAAGATTGAAGGAAATTTGTTCTGTATCACATCTGCTGGCTACTTATAGTCTGGATTTATTTCTAATAGTGGTTATAGTTATACCTATTAAAGGTTTGCATCTCATTAATAAACTCTCAGAGTAAAAAAAATCAATGTCAACTCCTTTTGATGAATTGACTCAAAATTATTTTATATCAGAACCTTCATACACCCTTTGTATGATGTCCACCAAGCATTAAGCAGGATGCAAGATGTTGATTTGATGAAGTTGTGTTCAATCTGAATTCAGATTTACACCATCTGCAATTTTTGATGGACATTTGTCTTTTTTCCTTGAGATTCTACAGAAGATAACACCATTATGATTTTCAAATCGTCCCTGATTTTTCTTCCCTTCTTCTTTTGTAACTGGAATAAGCACTCCTACAGCTGTCAGATAGCAGGTTATCCCACTCTGAGGGACAGAACCAAGTTGTGTAGTAGGTGGTATGCTTAGGGAAATCCAGCATATTTGAAGTCCAGGCTCTTTGTTTCTCTGAGTCTGATGTTTGCATTTAGTAAGCGCATGTACGCGGAATTGGTTAAATTGAAGTAAGTGAGTGTAGAAACGCAAATTGCTTTTAACCCATTTATTCATTTCACTCATCAAATTGTTCAGAATTTTCCATGTTAGTTGTGTTTTGTGGAAGAGTTACTGTGGCCATTTCTATCCAGGGATATTTCACTTCCTGCTTGCTTCTACAATTTTCAATTTTATCTGTTGATGAATTATATCTCTTAGGTAACAGAATCCATAATATGGATATCATAGAGATGTGGTATGCATCCAGCGATGAATATAATTATCATTTTTGTCCAGTACTCTTTATTAGGCATTTGTTAGCTATCGTTTTTGCTGTAGTTTTTAGCCTGTTGAACATATTGTTAATGAGATGGATGTCAAGAGATTTTATGTGGTTGTTTTAAATATTTAACATTATTTGTAAGATTGATTTTCTTATCCTGAATTTTGATTTAAGAGCTATTAACCTTCGTAATTCATTAGAATGTTGTGTTGCCCTAAACCTATTGTAGCCTAAAGGGTCTCGGCCTGAAACGTCGACTGCACCTCTTCCTAGAGATGCTGCCTGGTCTGCTGCGTTCACCAGCAACTTTGATGTGTGTAGCTTAATCAGTGAATTTTCTTTTAAAATCAATGTATCGATTTCTTTTTTGCTGATTTTTGCTCTATGTGTTTGCTGAAGTTGGAGAGCTGGGTGATTGGTTACACAAGTTCAAATTCATTGTCATTCAACTGTGCACATGTATACCACCAAATGAAACAACATTCCTCCGGACCAAGGTGCACAACACGGTACATATAACTCACAACTCACACACATAGCACATAAAATAATATTACCACAAATAAATTAACAAATAATGTGAATATATGATACAAATTAAAAAGTAACAATACTGTTTCATGCTACTGGCACTTCATACATGATGAGACTGTACAATGAGTTTCATACGTGGTGGCAGGGAGTTCAGTAGTCTTACGGCCTGGCGACAAAAGCTATTTCCCGTCCTAACAGTTCTTGTCTATTGCTACAGTGCCTCTTGCCTTATAATAGGGTGTCAAAGAGATTGTTGAGTGGATGGGAGGCATCACTCACAATGCTAAGGGCCCTGTGAATACAGCGCTCCTGATAATTAACTCTAATGGGAGGAACGATGATCCTCCCAGCAGTCTTCACAATCCTTTGTCGGTCAGATGTCTTGCAAGTCCTGTCCCTGACAGTGATGCAGCTGGTCAGGACACTCTCAGCGGCGTTCCTGCAAATATTGGTTAGTGGTGGAAGATTGAAGCTCTTTCTCTTAGCTGAGGACACTTTGTGGATAATAGCACCAGGGAGAGTGAGTGAGATCATCCTTATTATTGTACAATGACATTAAGTAAGTTTCAATGCACGTGGTGACCAGAGCTTATTCTGCACCTTATTGCGGAATAAAATAACTTACAAGAGTTCTTAAATAGTTTCTAGAGCTCTGCAATTTGATTTCTGCAATCTTCATTCCTATATTTTTGTAGAATAAATAGCAAGACCAAATTGAGCCAATAACCTTCAGTAATATAAGATTAATGTCACATACTGTTTTTAGAGCATTATTTTTCTTTTAAGGTGTTAGCCAATAATGATCCATGTCACTGGGAAAAGTGTTGACATGTTAAACATTATTAACAAAGCCTTCAAAGAACCAAAGTCTTATCTGTCTTCATAAAACCAATGCAATGTAGTAAATCCCTCCAGGTCTTTACTGCAAAAGGCTTGTGCCGTGAAAAGCGAAACAAAAACAATTTGATGCAGTGCCAACCGAATGCATTTCAGCATTGTAGAAATCTGAAACAGAAAACGCTGGAAACAAGCAACAAGACCATTAGCAATTCATGCACTTTCCGCTCTCTACGCTATTTTGCTTTTGATGTTGGAGGACAGTCAATAGGAAGAAACGGAGTCAGCAACACATATAAATGAGAGCAAATGTAGTGTTGGGGGAGGGGTTGGGGTGGTAAACAGGAACATCGCAGAGAATGGAAGGCATTCACAATGAGAATGATTCACCACAAGCTGAGGATAAAGTGGAGAGCGACATTAGGTCAAGACTCCAATGTTACATTTGCCACCCTTTCGCCCATTCAGTCAATCAGCTCTTAAATTAGCTTCAATCAGTCATTCATGCTGACAGTACTATTCTTATTTCTGTCAGAGTGCCCTGGGAAAATTGTGCTGAGTTACTTTTGTGGTAGTTTAAAATATAGTGACATGATTGTGTTGAAATTAGTATTTTACTGCACCAGAAACCCCTGAAAAGACCTCATAATGTGACATTTTCAGCAGGGCACCAAGGTATCTGATATCCTGTTGCACACTTCAAGTCAGCAACTACATCTTGAAAAGTACTGTACAATCTTACATCCTTGTAAAGTCAAACTTTGCCAGAGAACTACACAATGCTTTGAGAAAAGAGGCAGATTTTCTTTCCACTTGTTTGAAATTTTGATTGAGTTGTGTGCCAACAGCCTAGAAAACTGTGCAGTTACCCAGAGCAATGGCACCACATGGAGTGCAGCAAAGTAAGTGAAATCCTGCTCTGCTAAATCTGCCTGTTTCACGTTTCTGGAACTGTGATTTTAGTGTTTCTATTGATATGCCAATGATTTCCATTGACAATTACTGGAAGATCTTAAAACCTATGATACACATTTACGGAAGGATAATTTTAGCCAGGTTATGATTTATATATCAAGTCATACTTGAACCTAATGCAGGATCAATTGCAACAGCATGGCATGGGGATTCAAAAGAGAAATAAAAATGTGTAACATGCTAAAAAATGAACTACATCTATTATCTGCAAGGACCACAATACTAATTTCTGTTCTCTTTTCATAAAAAATCACTTCTAAAGTATTTAAGTGGAATTGGCTGATTGGAAAGAAATGCAGACAGCTATATCAAATCTTAAGCCAATAATCAAAGCCTGATTATTGCACAAATCTAGCAATTTTTTATGACCATTTGGTAAAACTTATTTATGAATGTCAACAATTCAGTACTGTAATCCACCATTTATTCATGAGAGTAATAGGCTGTTTCTGATTCTACGGAATGGATAGACTGGAGAAGAGAGTGCCCATTATATAGTAACTATCCATATTGATGCGAAAATCACTTTCTGAACTGTTCATGGGAGAACTGCTTCAAAGGTTAATATCAGGTCGTGGCATTAGTTGCTCTGTCAAGCCAGTTATTGAATGGCACTTTCAGAAATCCTGACAAACACCTCAGCCATCACAGAGAGCCTCGATGAACAAAGTGGTCACAGACTTTCCCAAAGTAGGATTGTTGACCTAGAAAACAGAGTCTTCTATAATCACAGAGCTCTTGCTCCCGAATTTATTGATTTATAACACAATTCATTAAAAAGTCCGTCTATTGTTTTTATGACTTTTAATGAATTATTTTACAAATTAATATTATTGTGAACAAGAGCTCAAGAAGTCATAGAGTTTGGGAGCACAGAAGCAGGCCCTTTGGCCCATCTAGTCCATGCCGTACTGTTGTTCTGCTTGCTCCCATCAACCTGCGCCTGGACCATAGCCCTCCACACTAGTCCCATCCCTGTACTTATCCAAACTTCTCTTAAATTTTGGAATTGAACCTGCATCTACCACTTCCGCACTCTCATCACCTTCTGCGTAAAGAGGTTCCACGTCATATTCCCCTTATACTTTTCACCTTTCACCCTTAACCCCATGACCTCTAGTTCTAGTCTCACCCAGTCTCAATGGAAAAAGCCTGCTTGCATTTATTTATCTCTATCCCTCACAAATCTCCCTCATTCTCCTACACTCCAGGGAATAGAGTCCGAACCTAATCAAACTTTCCCTATAACTCAGGTGTAATGAGTTTTCAAACTTGTGCAGGGCACGAGAGAGCAATGGACTCCAAGGTTTTTAGAGCACCTGAACTGGTTTGATTGTTTTTTAATGAGAGTTGTTAATTGTTCGTAGTTCCTTGTGTTTTTCTGGAGTGACTCACCCTTTGTAATGAGGTCTCCTGGTGCCTTCTGTTGAAGCTTGTTAACTTTATTTTGATAGGCTCAGGGATTCTGTGTTGCTTGTATTATTTAAGTGGATGTCGATTCACACTAATTGTAGGGTCCTGGTGTTGCTTGCCCAAGGCATGAATGTTCTTTTGGAATTATTATGAATGAACTCTCTTCATCATTTCTGCTTCAGAATCTGTCTTTGCTCTGCACTTGGGTTCCAATATTGCCAGTGTACATTGTGACATCAGGTCCTCAAGTCATAGCAACATTCTTGAGTTTAACTTCATAATCCTTGGTAATTACAGAAGATTGTATGTCACAGGCCAACCATCCTACATTGGGAAAATGTGCGTCCATTCTGCTCACTGAGCAACCAGCTAATTTGTGATTTCTCTCTGCAGCACTGCAGTAAGTCAAAAGTTCCAGGAAAGCAATCTTTCTTTATGGGCTAATCAGTTTTGAGCAATATAATGTGGACTTCCAGCTGGCATCCATTTCACCAGTAATGGGTAAGAGAAAATTCAGTTCAACACATAAATGCTATATTGTGTGGAACAATATGCTCTGATTTCCTGTTTATCCAGTATTTTTGTAGTCTACACTTCAAGGTATTTTGTATATGGCACATTGGTGCATTTGAGAATGTTGGATTAGTTCAACATGTAGAGTGTTATGGCAGTATAATTTCTCCTGGGTGCCGTTCTCTACATGGTGATCAGGAACTTGCAATGTTGCTGTTTCAGCTTTCTGTCTGGCAATCTCCATCGAAAGAGTAATTTGTATATTCACAGATATGGTTTCATTTATTATGTCCAGCTGAAGATGGTTTTTGAGGAGTCATTCCTAATTCTTTAAGAACCGATTATGCAGAGTAAAATATTTATAATTATAATTCACCCGTGGGAAATAGAAGTGATCACGATCAGAGGTAAGGACAACAAAGGGGTGGTTGCGAGAGGCAGAGGAATGACCACAGGATCATTTTGAGTCTTTGGACTGGGCCATGTTCAGGGACTTGGCAGAGGACTATGTAGAGGCAGAGAGAGTTGAAAAGAAGCATGCAGGGTAGTGGGTACATTTTGCATGCCGCAGTTCCGAGGAGGCCCTGGATTGTGTAGAAGGGAAGACAGTTTAAAAGAAGTGAGAAGGAGTAGTTGGCACATTTTGTGCACCACAGTTCCCGAGGAGTGATTGGGTACAAGAGCTCAAAGAGTCATGGAGCATGAGAGTACAGAAGCAAGCTCTTTGGCCCATCTAGTCCATGCTGAGCTATTATCCTGCCTGGTCCTGTCAACTTGCCAGAATGTGATTAGGCACTTGGCGAGGTCCAATAAAAAGAAGTTAGAATTGAGCAAAGCAGCCAGTGTGAGAGTGGCCATTCAATTTATTTAAATCTTACATCCATCCCACGATGTGAAGGAGTAAAAATCTGTTGCAATGTACAGACATGTGAATTTATATCTCAACCAACAGGAATTCTGCAGATGCTGGAAATTCAAGCAACACACATCAAAGTTGCTGGTGAACGCAGCAGGCCAGGCAGCATCTGTAGGAAGAGGTGCAGTCGACGTTTCAGGCTGAGACCCTTCGTCAGGACTCAGCTCTCGGCCTGAAATGTCGACTGCACCTCTTCCTACAGATGCTGCCTGGCCTGCTGCGTTCACCAGCAACTTTGATGAATTTATGTCTAATGACTTGTGTGAGTGGCCCAGTTCTAGAATGGGGAGTTCATCGAGGCTTCTCCAAGGAGAGGCATACGCTGTAAGTAGGTTTTTTCATTACTTATTCTTTACTGGACATTTAGAACAGCAGGAATGCCAGACAGGATACTGGAATGCTCCTCTTGTGGGATGTGGGAAGATTGGGAGACCTCCAGTGTCCCTGACAAATACACAATCACGAAGTGCATGCAGCTGAAGTTTCTAAGCAGTTAAGGAGTTGGAGCTGGAACTGGAAGAACACCCGATCATTCAGAAGGCTGAGGGGTTGATAAACAAAATGTACAGGACACAGTTAATTTGGCAACCGTCAGGAGTTGAAAGATGATGAGCAGGCTGCACAGAGTACCCCTGTGGCTGCTCCTCTCAGCAACAGGTTTACTGGTGTAGATACTGTTGGGAGTGGGGGAAGATCTAGCAGAGGATAACCACAGCGGTCAGCTTTCTGGCACTGAGTCTGGCTCTGTGGCTCAGAAGGGAAGGGAGAGAAGAGGGGATTCTGTACAGAAGGGATGGTTTGCTCCTGAACTAGAGGGGGACTAATATCCGAGCGGGAAGGTTTGCAAATGCTGCACTGGAGTGTTTAAACTAGATTTGTAGGGGAATGGGAACCAGAATGTCAGAACAGATAGTGGAGTGGTTCTAGAGAAAGATGTTGTTAGGCCTACATACAAAGTCAGAAATCGTAAGGTTGAGCATGGTGCAACTTGCATGTTCTGAGATGCGTATATTTCAATGCAAGGAAAAGGTGGATCAGCATGTGGAGTTATAACATTGTAGCCGTTAGTGAGACTTGGTTATGGGAAGGGCAGGATTGGCAGTTCAGTATTCCGAGGTTCTGTTGTTTTAGATGTTGTTTTAGACGCAAGAGGGATTAAAGGGGGAGAGGTAGCATTACTAGACAGGGAAAATGTCACGGCAGTGCTCAGACAGGACAGACTGGAGAGCTCGTTTAGTGAGGCTTTGTGGGTAGAACTGAGGAATAAGAAAGGTATGACCATGTTACAGAGATTATACTATAAACCACCCAATAGCCCACGGGCTTTAGAGGAGCAAATTTGTACAAAGATCGCAGACTGTTGCAAGAAACAGAAGGTTGTAATAGTAGTTCATTTTATCTTTCCACATATTGACTGAGACTCCCATACTGTAAAAAGGGCTGGATGGAAAAGAGTTTGTTAAATGTGTTCAAGAAAGTTTCCTTATTAAGTACATAGAAGTTCGAACTAGAGAGAGCTCAATACTAGATCTCCTATTATGGAATGGGACAGGGCGTGTGACAGATGTTTGTGTAGGGGCATGCTTTGCACCTGGTGATCATAATGCCATTAGATTCAAGATAATTATAGAAAAGGTTAGGTCTGGTCCTTGGGTGAGATTCCTAATTGGACAAAGGCCAATTTTGATAGTATCAGCAAGGAGCTGGCAAGTACAGGTTTGGACAGGTTGTTTTCTGGCGAAGCTAAGTGGGAGGCCTTCAAAAGTGAAATTTTCAAAGTACAGAGTTTGCATGTGCCTGTGAGAATAAAAGACAAGGACAACAGGATTAGGGAACCTTGGTTTTGAGAGATATTGAGTCCCTGGTTAAGAAAATGAAGGAGGTGCATAGTAGGTATACATAGGTAGGAATACTTGAGGAGTATAACAAAAGCCAGGAAACACTTAAGAAGGAAATCAGGAGAATTAAAAGAAGACACGTGGTTGCTCTAGTAGTCAAGGTGATGGAGAATCCTAAGGGCTTCTACAGATATCAAGGGACAAAATAGATCCTCTGGAAGATCAGATTGGTAATCTATGTGTGAAGCTGGAAGTGATGTGGAGGAACTTAAATATATTTTTTGTATTGATTCGGGAGATGGACACATTTTATAGAAGTTAGGCAATGCAGCAGTGAGTTCATGGACCCATACAGATTACAGAGGAGGTGCTGACTGGATATATAAGTACTTGGATAGACAGGGACAGATTAGGCAGCCATCAAGGCTGTGTGTGTGGTAAATTGCATCTAACTAATCTTAGAGTTTTTCAAGATGAGGTAGTAAATTGTATTTGACACTGGCTTCACAGAGGAAGCCAGGGAGTGTTGGGAGATGGTTGCCTTTCTGGCTGGAGGCCTGTGACTCATGGTGTGCCTCAGGGATTGGTGCTGGGTCTGTTATTGATATATCATCTACATTAATGATCTGGATCATAATGTGGTGAACAGGATCAGCAAATTTGTGGATGACACCAAGATTTTGGGGTAGATATGGCTTGAATTAACTCCTGACTCGGCAAGGACCTGGAACCACTGCAGTTTGCCTATCGCTACAATAGGTCTACAGCAGACATGATCTCATTGGCTCTTCATGCAGCTTTGGATCACCTGGACAATACAAATGCCTATCTCATCAACGTCTGAAAAACGTCTCATTTTTACTGTGTTCTGTACCAGCAGTTATGGTTGAAATGACAATAAAAAGTGACTTGAGGATACTGTCCGTTGACTACAGCTCAGTGTTTAACACAATCATTCTACCAGTTCTGATCAAAAAGCTCCAGAACCTGGGCTTCCGTACCTCCCTCTGCAGCTGGATCTTCAACTTCTTCACTGGAAGACCACAATCTGTGCAGATTGGAAATAACAGCTCCACCTTGCTGACAATGAACTTTGCCACACCTCGGGGAGGTGTGCTTAGCCCACTGCTCTACTCCCTCTACACCCATGACTGTGTGGCTAGGCACAGCTCAAATGCCATCTATAAATTTGCTGATGACACAACTATTTATGGCAGAATTTCCGATGGTGACAAGAAGGCATACTGGAGTGAGATAGATCAGCTGGCTGAGTGGTGACGCAGCAACAACCTTGTACTCAACATTAGTGAGACCAAAGTACAAACTGATTGTGGACTTCAGAAAGGGTAAGATAAGGGAACACATACCAGTCCTCACTGATGGATCAGAAGTGGAAAGAGAGGAATTTCAAGTTCCTGGGTGTCAATATCTCTGAAGATCGAAACTGTACCGAATGTATTGATGCAGCTACAAAGAGGGCATAATAGTGGCTATATTTCATTAGGCGTTTGAAGAGACTTGTTATATCACCAAAGACACTCGCAAATTTCTACAGATGTACCATGGAGAGCATTCTAATGGCTGCAACACCCTCTGGTATGGTGGGGCATGGTTACTGTAGAAGATCGAAATAAGCTGCAGAGAGTTGTAAACTTAGCTCCATCATGGGCACCAGGACCCTTTCAAAGAGCGATGTCTCAAAAAGTCAACAACCAACATTAAGGACCCCCATCGCCCAGGTCATACCCTGTTCTCATTGCTACCACCAGGAAGGAGGTACAGAAGCCTGAAGTCACACACTTAGTGATTCAGGAACAGCTTCTTTCCCTCTGCCATCCAATTTCTGAATGGACGTTGAACCCAAGAACATTACCACGCTACTTTTTAAATTTCTATTTTTGCACTACTTATTTAATTTAACTATTATATATATTTACCATAATTCACTTTTTTCTATTATTATGTATTGCATTGTACCGCTGCTGCAAAGACAACAGATTTCACAACATCTGTGATATTAAACCAGATCCTGATTCTGATTCCGATCCATGTACTTATCCAGATGGCTTTTCAATGTTGCTAATGTATCTGCTTCAGCTACTATTTCTGGCTGGTTATTCCAAATACACCACACCTTTTGCATGTCCCTGATGTCCTTTTAAAACCCATGACTCTGATCTTAAATCTAAGCCCTCGTGTTTCTAGCACCACCTCCGTGGAAAAAGATTATGTGCTTTCATCCTGTCTACACCCTCATAGACCTCTTATCAACCTCTGTCAGATCACTTTTCAATCCCCTATGATCCATGGAATAAGAGGGAAAGTTGACTTAGACCATGAGAGGCCTGTGTCGGGCATTTTCATGCCTTACAAGGCGCAGATTGGAAGTCTGTGTGGGGCGCCACTCCTCACACAGACACTAGAGCAATGTGTGGTTAAGTGCCTTGCTCAAGGACACAAACACGCTGCCACAGCTGAGGCTCGAACTAGTGATCACTAGACGAACGCCTTAACCACTTGTCCACGTGCTTAACACATGTAGGGAATAAAGTTCTAGTTTACACAACCTCTCCCTGTAATTCAGCCCCCATGTCCAGGCAACATCTTGGTAAATCTTTTCTGCAATTTTTTTCCTAAGTTAATAAGATCTTTCTTATAACTGGGTGACCAAAACTATTCATAATACTCCAACAGTAGCCTCACCAATGTCTTGTATAACTGCAACATAGCTCCCAACTCCTACACTCAAAGCTCTGACTAATGAAGGCCAGTGTGCCGCATGCCCTCTCCACTCCCCATCTACCTGTGAAGCTGAATTCAGCCAACTCTGCACTTGAACTCCTAAATTCACCCGTTCCATAATGCTCCCAGGATCCCTACCATTCCCTGTCCCCTGGTTTGATCTCCCATAATACATTTATCTTGATTGAAAGCCATTTGCCAATCCTCAGCCCACATACTTAGTTGATCAATGACCCCCTGTAAATTTTTCATACCAAGATGGTGCCAGCGATCAAAGGTGCCATTTTGCAGACAGCTCACAAAACGACTAGATACTCAATTAGATATTTTTCCTCTGGACTGCGATCACTGCAGTCTGTCATCTATAATTTCCCTTTTAAGGATGTTCTTTTGAACTGCTTTTGCAATCTTCCAGGGGATTTGGTGAACTAGACTCTTGCGAGCACAGGTACGGCCCAGCGGCCATTGCTGGGGGTGAATACTACGTCGAGACCTGATGGCAGAAGACAAGCCTGTGGTCAGCTCCGTGCCAGTTAAAGCGCCGAGGATTAAAGTGTGAAACTAAACATGCCTGCGTTTGACCAGTCTCCCTCTCTTGTCACTACTACTGTTGAGTGGGAGGTGCAGCTGTCTTGTGTCCCACGCTGCCAGGTTCAGGAGTAGTTGTTGCCCGGCAGCCATGGGGCTTCTGGAGCGGCTTCCCTCTACTGTTCATGCTCCGTACGTTTTTGTTTACTTTTTTTTACTATCTATGCAACTTGGTAAAGGCATCAAGGCCAAGGGAAAAGAGTGAACCAGCATTCAGCTGACTACTCCATGAGGTTTGCTGGCTTCAGAGCTGAACTGACTCTGCAGCTGTGGCTTGCAACCACTGGCACTCGCGACCGTCAGCGTCCTGAACCAGCTGTGCTCATCTCAGCGCTGAACTGGCTCCGTAGCTGTAGACTCACTTTCAGGGGCTCTGCTGTTAATGTTCTATGTTTTATTTGTTTACTTTTTTTCATTGATTGCATGAGTTTTTTTTTGCATATTAGATGTTTGATGGTCTTTGTTGGATGGTGTTTTTTAATGGACCCTATTGTGTTTCTTTGTTTTGTGGCTGCCTGCTGGAAGACATATCTCAAGGTACATACTTTGATAACAAATGTGAACTTTGAACCTTCCACAATATTGACACCACCACCTATTTTAGCATTATCTAAACATCTTGAGAAAACATCAGCATGTCCAATTCCTTAAAAATGTTATGCCTCCACCTCTCATTCTTCTGAACTATTGAGAGTTTAGAGTCAGTTTGCTCAATTTACAACAAAACCCACCACAAAGTGATTGGCATTGACCAGTTGGGCTGGAGGACCTGTTTGACATTATTATTATTATAATACAGTAAGCATTCATTGCATTCCCTCTATCACAAGTATATCTTTCTCTATGTATGGAGGCTCAGAAACAGAATCAGGTTTATTATCACCAGCAAGTGTCATGAAAGTTGTTAACTTAGACCTGTAGACGATACTTCATTTGCAAGGTCTCACAAAAATGAGTTGGTAAACACAAAAGATTCTGCAGATGCTCCAAATCCAGAGCAACGCACATAAAATCTGGAGGAACTGAGCAGGGCAGGCAGCAACTATGGAGGTGAATAAACAGCTGATGTTTTGGGCCCAAGGCCCTTCATAGGATTGGAAAGGAAGGGGGCAGAAGTCCAAATAAGAAGTAGGGAGAAGAGGAAAGAGTGGAAGCTGGCGGGTGATAATTGAATGCATGTCGGGGTGGGGGTGGGGGCACCTCCCAGCTTCACGTTCTGCACACCACAGTTCCCAAGGAAACGTTGGATTGCATAGCAGAAGAGTGAGTTCAAAAGAAGCGAGTGGGGGCACTCGGGACATTCTGTGCATCAGAGTTCCCGAGGAGACATTGGAATGTGCATAATTTGGCACTTGGCAAGGACCAATAAAAAGAAATTGGGTTTAAGTGGAGCAGCCATTATGTGAATGTCCCAGCAGGGGAGCTTAGGCTTTGTTGGATCCCAACAGAGGCTTTGGCAAGGAAAGACAAAGGCTGTAGGTGGAGCTTTCATTTTATTTTTCTTTCCTTTTTTTTTTTTTTAGAGCAGTGGGGATACCAGGCAGGATAGTAGAATGGTCCTCTTGTGGGATTTAGGAGGGAAGGAAGACCTCCAGGGTCCCTAATGACTACACCTGCACGAAGTGAGTGCAGCTGCAGCTTCTTTCAGACCGTGTCCAGGAGTTGGAGCTAGAACTGGATGAACTCCTGATCATTTGGGAGACTGATTATCAGGACATGTAGGAAGGTAGTTTCACCCTCAGTGCAGGACACAGGTAACTGTGTGACCATCAGGAGGGGTAAGGGGATAGGCAGAGAACCCCTGTGGCTCTTCCCCTCAACAACAGGTTTGAATACGGTTGAAGGTATGACCTAGCAGAACAAAGCTACAGTGGTCAGGTCTCTGTGGCTCAAAAGGGGGGGGGGGGGGCGGGGGAGAGAAGAGGACTGCAGTAGTAGAAACAGAAAAACTACAGCACAATGCAGGCCCTTTGGCCTGCAATGCTGTGCCAAGCTTTAGAAATGACGGATTTCATAGTGATTAGTGATGATGGATTTCATAGTTAGAGGAGCAGAAAGGAGATACTGTGCACATAAAGAGACACGTGGATGGTACGTTTCCTCCCAGATACCAGGGTCAAGGATGTCTCAGATTGAATCCACAGCATGCTAAAAGGGGGAGAGTGAGCAGCTGGAAGTCATGGTCTATATTGGTACCAATTCCATAGGTAGGAAAATGGAGAAGGTCCTGAAGACAAAATATAGGAAGTTGTGTAGAAAGCTGAAATGCAAGTGCTCTAGCATATCAATCCCTGGATTCCTGCCTGTGCCACACACCAGTAGGGGTAAGAATAGAATGATTTGGAAGATGAATGTGTAGATGAAGAATTGGTGCAGGGGGAAGCATTTGAGATTTCTGGATTATTGGGATCTTTTCTGGGGTAGGTATGACCTGAACAAAAAAGAGAGGTTAATATCTTTGCGGGCAGGTTTGCTAGGGCTGTTGGAAATGGTTTAAACTAACTTGGCAAGGGAATAGGAAGTGCAGGATAGGGCTGAGGATGGGGCAGTAGGTATGGTTTGTATTCTGCCTGGAGGTCAGTGACCTCTGATGTTCCACAGGGATCTGTTCTGGGACCCTTCCTCTTTGTGATTTTTATAAATGACCTGGATGAGGAAGTAGAAGGATGGGTTAGTAAGTTTGCTGATGACACAAAGGTTAGGGTCATTGTGGATAGTCTGGAGGATTGTCAGAGGTTACAGCAGGACATTGATAAAACTGGGCTGAGAAGTGGCAGAAGGACTTCAACACAGATGAGTGTGAAGTGGTTCATTTTGGTAGGTATAATTTGAAGACAGAATGCAATATAAATGGTAAGACTCTTGGCAGTGTGGAGTATCTGAGAGATCTTGGGGTCGGTGTCCATAGGAAACTCAAAGCTGCTGCACAGGTTGGCAGTGTTGTTAAGAAGGTGTGTGGTGTGTTGAAATCTATCATCCATGGGATTGAGTTCAAGAGCCGAGAGGTAATGTTACAGCTATACAAGACCTTGGTCAGACCCCTCTTGGAGTACTGTGTTCAGTTCTGGTCACCTCACTACAGGAAGGATGTGGATACTATAGAGCGAGTGCAGAGGAGACTTACAAGGATGTTGCCTGGATTGGAGGGCGTACCTTATGAGAATAGGTTGAGTGAACTTGGCCTTTTCTTGGAGAGACAGAGGATGAGAGGTGACCTGATGGAGGTGTATAAGATGATGAGAGGCATTGATCATCTGGATAGCCAGAAGCTTTTACCTAGGGCTGAAGTGGCTAACACAAGGGGGCATAGTTTTAAGGTGCTTGGAAATAGGAACCGAGGGGACGTCAGGGGTGTTTTTCACACGGAGAGTGGTGGGTGTGTGGAATGCACTGCCGGCAGTGGTGGTGGAAGTGGATACAATAGGGTCTTTTAAGAGACTTAGGTAGGTACATGGAGCTGAGAAAAATGGAGGGCTATGCACTAGGGAAATTCTAGGCAGTTTCCAGAGTAGGTTACATGGTCGGCACAACATTGTGGGCTGAAGGGCCTGTAATGTGCTGGAAATTTCTCTGTATACAAGTAGATGCAGTATGTAGTGAGACTGAGGAAGGACAGGCAGATGTTAGGGCAAAATTGAAGGTAGTGGGATGAGTTGAAGTGTAACATGGAAGCAAAATCAAAAAGGGTGATGAATATGGGACTGCAAGTGCTCTATTTGAATGCACTCAGTATACAGAATAAGGTCGACGATCTTGCAATTTTAGAGGTATGATGTTGTGGGTATTACTGAGTCATGGCTGAAAGAGGATCAGAGTTGGAAGCTTAATTGAAAGTACAGTCGGATAGGCAGACAGCATCATACACAAAATGCTGGTGAGGTAGCATCCATGGAAATGAGCAAAAAGATATTTCGGGCTGAGATCCTTCTTCGGGACTGGAAAATGAGGGGAGGACCAGAATAAAAAGGTGGGGGGAGGGGAAAAAGGATAGCTGGAAGATGACAGGTGAAGCCAGGGTGAGTGGGAAAGATAAAGAGCTGGAGATGAAGGAATCTGTTCCGAGAGGAGTTTTGACCAGCAACCAAGTGGGAGAACAGAAGCTTGAGAGGGCAGAATTTCTGGATTGTTGCCTGTGCCACATGCTAGTGAGAGTAGAAACAGGATGATTTGGCAGATAAATGCATGCTGAGAAGCTGGTGCAGGGAGCAGGGCTTCAGGTTCTTGGACCATTGGAATCTCTTCTGGGGGAGGTATGACCTGTACAAAAGCGATGGGTTGCACCTGAACCCGAGGGGGACCAATATTCTTGAAGGCAGGTTTGTTAGGGTTGTTGGGGAGTGTTTAAGCTAATTCAGCAGGGGGATGGAAACTGGAGTAAAGGGACTCAGGAAAGAACGGCAAAAAAGCAAAGATAGGGTTCAGTCACACTGTCAGGAAGGGCAAGCAGATGATAGGACAAAAGTTGCAACCAGCAGCATGAGTATGTTATTTGCGATGCAGAATCAAAAAGGGTAGCAAATACAATACTCAGAGTTTTATAGAGCAGGGAGTATAAGAAATAAGGTGGATGATCTTGTTGTGCTTTTAAAGATTGTCAGGTGGCCATCACTGAATCATGGCTGAAGGATGGTTGTAGTTGGGAGCTGAATGTTCAAGGTTTCACATTATATCAGAGGTATAGGAAAGTAGGCAGAGGGAGTAGTATGGCTCTACTGGTAAAGACTGGCATCAAATCATCAGAAAGGTTTTACATAGGATCGGAAGATGTTGACTCCTGGGTTGAGTAAGGAACCTTACAAACCTCCCAACAGTACCTGGGATGTGGACCAGAGATTACAATGGGAAATAGAAAAGGCATGTCAAGTAGGCAATGCTATGATAGCCATGAGAGTTTTCAACATGCAGATCGATTGGGGAAAATCATGCCTGTAATGGATCTCAAGACAGTGAATTTGTTGAATGCCTATGAGATAGCTTTTTAGAGCAGCTTGTCATTGAGCCCACTAGGGAATCAGCTATACTGGATTGAGTGTTATATAATGAACTGGAGGCGAATAGGGAGCTTAAGGTAAAGGAACCATTAGGAGACAGTGATCACAATATGATTGAGTTCAACTTGAAATTTGACGGGGAGAAAGTAAAGTCTGATGAAGCAGTATTTCAGTGGAGTAAAGGATATTACAGTAGTATGAGAGAGGAGTTGGTCAAAGTAAATTGGAAGGAGATGCTGGCAAGAATGAGAGCAGAGCAGCAATAGCTTGAGTTTCTGGGATAAATGAGGAAGGTATAGGATAGATGTATTCCAAAAATGAAGAAATACTCAAATAGAAAAATAGTATAAGGGAAGTCAAATGGAAAAATAGTACAAAGGAAGTCAAAGCCAATGTAAAAGCAAAAGAGAAGGCATACAACAAAACAAAAATTAGTGGGAAGATAGAGGATTAGGTAGCTTGTAAAAACCTACAGAAAGCAACTATAAGATTCATTAGGAGGGAAAAGATGAAATATGAAAGCAAGCTAGCAAACAATATCAAGATGGATTAAAAAAATCTTATTCAATTATATAAAAGAAAAATGAGAGTAGGTGTATTTCCGCTAGAAATTGAGGCTAGAGAAATAATAATGGGGGGCAAAGAGATGGCAGATGAACTAAATAAGTATTTTGCATCAGTCCTCACTATGGAATACACTAGCAGTGGGTCAGATGTGGAAGGGTGTGAGGGAAGATGTGTGAGTACAGTTACTATTACAAGGGAGAAGGTGCTCAAAAAGCTGAAAGACCTAAGGGTACGCAAGTCACCCGGACCAGATGAACTGCACCCTAGAGTTCTGAAAGAAGCAGCAGTAGAGATTGTGGAGACGTTAGAAATGATCTTTCAAGAATCATTGGACTCTGGCATGATTTTGGAGGACGGGAACATTACAAATGTCACTCCACTCTTTAAGAAAGGAGGGAGGCAGCAGAAGGGAAATTATAGATCAATTAGCCTGACCACAGAGGTTGGGAAGATGTTGGAGTCAATTGTTAAGGATGAGGTGATGGAGTACTTGGTGACACAGGCCAAGATAGGACAAAATCAGCATGGTTTCCTTAAGGGAAAATCCTGCCTGACGAACCTGTTGGAATTCTTTGAGGAGATTACAAGTAGGATAGATAAAGAGGATGCAGTGGATGTTGTGTATTTGGATTTTCAGAAGGCATTTGACAAGGTGCCACACATGAGGCTGCTTACCAAGTTAAGAGCTCATCATATAACAGGAAGCTACTGGCATGGTTAGAGCATTGGCTGAATGGTAGGAGGCAGCGAGTGGGAATAAAAGGATATTTTTTTGGTTGGCTGCCACTGACTAATGGTGTTCCGCTGGGGTTGGTGTTGGGACCACTTCTTTTTATACCGTTTTTCAATGATTTAGATGCTGGAATAGTTAACTTTGTTGCCAAGTTTGCAGATGATACGAAGATTGGTGGAGGGGTAGGTAGTGCTAAGAAAACATGAAGGCTGCAGAAGAACTTAGACAGATTAGGAGAATGGAAAATAAATTGGCAAATGAAATACAACGTTGGAAAATGCACTTTGTTAGAAGAAATAAATGTGCAGATTATTTTCTAAACATGGAGAAATTCCAAAAATATAAGATGCAAAGGGACCTGGGAGTCCTTGTGCAGAATACCCTAAAGGTTAACTTGCAGGTAGAGTGATTGGTGAGCAAGGCAAAAGCAATTTTGCATTTATTTCTAGAATACAAGAACAGGGATGTGATGCTGAGGCTTTATAAGGCACTGGTGAGGCTTCACCTTAAGTATTGTGAACTGTTTTGGGCTCCTCATCTCAGAAAAGATGTGCTGGTATTGGAGAGGGTCCAGGGGAGGTTCACAAGGATGATTCCAGGAATGTTTGATGGCTCTGGACTATACTTGCTGGAATTCGGAAGGATAATGGGGGGATTTCATTGAAACCTTTCGAATGTTGAAAGGCCTAGACAGAGCAGATATGGAAAGGATGTTTCCCATGGTGGGGGAGTCTAGGACAAGAGGGCACAGCCTCAGGATAGAGAGGTGTCCATTTAGAACAGAGATGCAGGGAAATTTCTTTAACCAGAGGGTGTTGAATTTGTGGAATTTGTTATCACAGACAGCTGTGGAGGCCAGGTCGTTGGATGTATTTAAGGCGCAGATTGATAAGTTCTTGATTGGCCACGGCATCAAAGGTTATGGGGAGAAGTCCAGGGAGTAAGGCTGAGGAGGGATGAAAAGAGGATCTGTCATGACTGATTGGTGGAGTAGACTAGATGGGCCAAATGGCCCAGTTCTGCTCCCATGTCTTATGATCTTAGGGTCTTATGGAATTTCACTCAGGTTTGCTGACTGAGTATTAAAGGCAGCCACCCATAGTAATTTTTTAGAGGTTTGACTAGTGACCAATTCACATTTGGGAGTGATTGGCATAAAGAAATTAAAGTAAGGAAGGGGCAAGTGGAGTGGCCATTTATGGAGTGGACAGAGCCAGAGTGGAGATTTTGAGACCTTAGCTCTTCAACAGTTCAGTGAGTAGAGGCTTCATTCAGAGAAAAGAAAAGCCCAAAGCTTCATGTGGAGGTTCCCCTCCCCCCTCCTCTTTCTTTGCATTTGCTCAGTTAGGGCAGTAGACATGCCAGGCAGGAAAGTGGAATGCTCCATGTACGGGATGTGGGGAAGCAGGGAGACGTCCAGTGTCCCTGACAACTACAGCCGCAGGAAGCTCATCTAGCTGCAACTTCTAACACTCCATGTTAAGGAGTTTGATTTAGGATTGGTGGACTCTGAGAAGGTGATAGATAGGATATATAGAGAAGTAGTTATACACAAGGTGCAGGACACAGGAAACTGGATAACAGTCAGGAAGGGGAAAGGAGTTAAGGAGCCAGTGCAGAGTACCCCTGTGGCCACCCCCTCAATGACAGGGGTTTGGATATGGTTGGGGGGGAGGAATGACCAAGCAGAGGAAAGTCACGAGCTGGGTCTCTGGCACTGTGACTCAGAAAGGAAGGAGGAAGAAGGGGCGAGCTGTGGTGATAGGGGAATGGACAGGAGGTTCTGTGGGCAAGAATGAGATACCTGGATGGTATGTTGCCTCCTGGGTGCCAGGGCCCTCGGAGTTCTTAAGTGGATGTCTGAACAGCTACAGGGTGTGGTCCATGTAGGTACCAATGACATGGGTAGGATGTGTGACAAGGTTCTGCACAGGGAGTTCAGGGAGTTAGGTGCTAAGTTAAAGGGTAGGACCTCCAGGGTTGTGATCACAGGATTTCTTCCTGTGCCATGTGCTGGTGAGGCCAGAAATAAGATGATTACACAGTTTAACACATGGCAAAGGAGTTGCTGTAGGAGGGAGGGCATAAGATTTGTGGATAATTAGGCTCGCTTTCAGGGAAGATTGGGGCTGTACAGAAGGAATGGATTGCACCTGAACTGGAGAGAGACCAACATCCTCACAGGAAGGTTGGTTAATGCTGTACAGTGGGGATTAAACCAGAGTTGCGGGGGGAGAGTGCAGGAATGGTTACTGGAAATGTTGTGCAGGCAGATGTTTGTAAGACCCTACACAAACTCAGGAATCAAAGGGTTGGGCATGGTGTGACTAGTGTCCTGAACTGCATATATTTCAACACAAGAAGTATTGCAGGAAATGTTGACGGGCTCAGAGCCTGGATCAACAGCTCGAATCGACCCATTAGTAGCCATTAGTGAGACTTGGTTGCAGGAGGGACAGGACACTAGAAATTGCTTAGTGACACATTATGGGTGGAATTGAGAAATAAGAAAGGTATGACCATGTTAATGGAGCTCTGTTACAGACCACCCAACAGTCCGTGGGATTTAGAGGAACAAATTTGTAGGTATAGTAGATGATTTTAACTTGCCACATATTGATTGGGAATCCCATACTGTGAAAGGTCTAGATGGGATAGAGTTTGTCAAATGTGTTCAGGAAAGTTTACTTCATCAGTTTGTAGAAGTCCCAATGGGAGATTGTGATACTGGAATCTGCTATTTGGGAATGAGACAGGCCAGGTGACAGAAGTTTGTGTAGGGAAAACTTTGATCCAGTGACCACAATGCCATTAGTTTCAAAGTCACTCTGCAAAGAGATAGGTCTGGTCTATGGGTTGATATTCCAAATTAGATGGTATCCAGTAATGATCTGGCAGGTGTGGATTGGGACAGGCTGTTTTCTGGCAAAGGTGTGCTTGGTAAGTGGGAGGCCTTCAAAAATGAAATTTTGAGAGTACAGAGCTTGTATGTGTCTGTTAGAATAAAAGGTAAAGATAACTAATGTAGGAACCTTGGTTTTCAAGAGATATTGAAGCCCTGCTTAAGTGAAAAAAGGAGGTGCATAGCAGGTATAGGCAGGAAGGAACATAGGAGATGCTTATGGAGTATAAGAAATGCAAGAGAATACTTAAGAAAGAAATCAGGAAGGCTAAAAGAAGGCATGAGGTTGCTCTAGCAGTCAAGGTAAGGGAGAATCCTATGGGATTCTACAGATATGTTGAGAGCAAAGGGATTGCAAGGGGTATAGAAAGAATAAATGCAAGCAGGCTTTTTCCACTGATGTTGGGTGGGACTACAACCAGAGGTCATGGGATAAGCATGAAAGGTGAGAGGTTTAAGGGGGGACATTAGGGGAATCTTCTTCACTCAGAGGGTTGTGAGAGTGTGGAATGAGCTGTCAGCACAAGTAGTAAATGCAAGCTCGATTTCATCATTGAAGAGAACTTTGGATCGGTACATGGATTATAGGGGTACGGAGGGCTATGGTCCCAGTGCAGGTTGATGGGAGCAGGCAATATAAATGTTTTTGACATGTGTCTAGAAGGGTTGAAGGGCCTGTTTCTGTGCTGTTCTTCTGTATGATTCTATGAGAGTGGACCATAGAAGAAAGGGAAGGAGGAGACAAGTCATGGGAGACATGATAGGCACATAGGTAAGAGGTAAGAGGCACAAGTTGGGAATAGAAGAAGAGGGGATGGTGAGAGAATTTTTTTTTACTGGAAGGAGAAATCGGTGTTCATGCCATCAGGATGGAGGCTTCCCAGGCAGAATATAAGGTGTCACTCCTCCACCCTGAGGGTTGTCTCATTGTAGCACAAGAGGAGGCCACGGACTGACATGTCAGAACAGGAATGAGAATTAAAATGTTGAGCCACAGGAAGTTTTGCTTTTGACAGATGGAGCGGTGGTGCTTGATGAAATGGTCCCTTAATTTACAAAGGGTCTCAGCAATGTAGAGGTCGCTTCATCGGGAGCACCGGATACAGTAGACAACCCCTGCAGATTCACAGGTGAAGTATTGCCTCACTTGGAAGGACTGTTTAGGGCCCTGAATGGAGCTGAGGGAGGAGGTGTAGGGGCAGGAATAACTGTTTGGCTGCTTGCAGGGATAAGTGCTGGGAGGAATGAATGGACAAGGGAATCATGGAGGGGGTGATCCCTGTGGAAAATGGAGAGTTGGAGGGAGGTAAAGATGTGTTTGGTGGGAGGATCCCTTTGGAGATGGTGGAAGTTGCGGTGAATGATGTGTTGGATGTGCAGTCTCATGGGCTGGCTGGTAAGGACAAGAGGAACTCTATCCATGTTAAGGCAGAGGGAAGATGGAGTAAGAGTGGATGTCCGGAAAATGTAGGAGATGCGGGTGAGGGCAGCATCAGTGCAGAGGAAAGGAAACTCCATTTTTTGAAAGAGGACAACATCTTTGATGTCCTGAAAGGAAAGCCACATCCTGGGAATAGATGTAGCGGAGATGAAGCAACTGAGAAAAGGGAACAGGAAGTAGACAGTGAGGTAAGGTGTCTCTGTTGGTAAAAAAAAATGAAATTAAATCCTTAGAAAGAGGTGACACAAAATCAGAAGATGTAGGATCTTTGTGGGTTGAGTTAAGAAACAGCAAAGGAAAAAAAGACCATGATGGGAATTACATACAGGCTTCTGAACAGTAGCCAGAATGTGGGGTACAAATTACAACGGGAGATAGAAAACACATGTAGAAAGGGCAATGTTACGATGGTGATAGGGATATCAATGCACAGGTAGATTGGGTTAATCAGGTTGGTGCTGGATCCTGAGAGATGCAATTTATAGAGTGCCAATGAGAAGGCTTTTTAGAGCAGCTTTTGGTTGAGCCTACTGGAGGAAAGGCAGTTCTGGATTGAGTGTTGCGTAATGAACCAGATTTGATTAGCGGGTTTAAGGGAAAGGAACACTTAGGAGACAGTGATCATAATATGATAGAATTCACCCTTCAATTTGAGAGGGGGAAGCTAAAGCAGATGTATCAGTATTAAAGACCCAGATAGAGTGGATGTGGAGAGGATGTTTCCTATAGTGAGAGAGTTTAGGATCAGAGAGCACAGCCTCAGAATATAGGGATGTCCATTTAGAACAGAGATGAAGAATTTCTTAAGCTAAAGGACAGCGAATTTGTGGAATTCATTACCGCAGATGTGTTGAAACATGAAAACTTCTGGGGGGGAGTATTTTTACAGGCACTGTATCTATAGCATGTGTGCAGTCACTTCTGATTCTTCCTCTAACCCATCTACCTCCTCCAAAGCCAACGAGCCATAGTCCACACAACAGTTTATTAAAGTCTGATTGTCACAGCCCTGATATATACAGTAGGTCCATTCTTTTGTAGAAAGCAACTATCTTTATTTGTTCATTTGGGGAATATGGACTTTGTTGACCAGGCTGGTATTAATTTCCCTTGCCTATTTAACCTTGGTGGTAATGAGCCATCTTGTTGAATCACCTGCATTCCCTCTGGTGAAGGTACTCACATAGTGCTGCTGGAGTGCTAGCTCAGGACTCGGACCCAGTGAGGGCATAGCAATATATACTCCGATTCAGGATGGAGGTTAAGTAAGAGGTGTCCCTGGCGGTAGTGATGGTGGTGCTCCCATACAGCTGTTGCCCTTGTCCTTCTTGCTCTATAAGACAAGATTGCAGGTATGGTCAAAGAGGTACAGCATTTGGAAATGATCACTTTCTACTTGCAAGAGTGATGAATCTGTGGAAATCTTTGCCACAGGCAGCTATGGAGGGCAGAGGTTGATAGATTCTTGATCAGTCAGGCCATGAAGAGATATGGGGAGAAGAAAGGAGATTGGGGCTGAGAGGAAAAAAAAAAGATCAGCGATGCTGAAATGGCAGAACAGACTCAATGGGCCAAATGACCTATGTCTTGTGTTCTTGTGATATAAGATTACTAGTTATTGCACATTCTACTACCTGAGTGATAACCAGCTTGGACATAGTGTGGTTAATTAACCTAGCTTCTTTGGTTATGCTTGGTTATTTAAATCTTCAACCAATGTGGGAGACATTAACAAAACTTTTTTCCTATGTATTAATTTTATTTTATCAATCTGTTGGAGACGCTTGCTTCTGAATCAGAAGGATACAGTTTCAAGTTGTATTCCTTAGTCTAGAGAACATCAATAAGACCATAGACCATAAGACATAAGATACAGGAGAAAAATGAGGCCATTTGACCCATCGAGTCTGCTCTGGCATTTCATCATGGCTGATGCTATATTCCTCCCAGCCCCAGTCTCTTACCTTATCCCTGTATCTCTTCATGCCCTGGCTGACCAAGAATCTATCAACCTCTGCCTTAAATATACGTAAAGACTTGGCCTCCACGGCTGCCTGTGGCAATGAATTCCACAGATTCATCACTCTCTGGCTAAGGAAATTCCTCCTCATCTCCATTCTAAAAGGACACCCCTCTATTCTGAGACTGTGTCCCACCATAGACTCTCCCACCATAGGAAACACCTTCACCACATCCACTTTATCGAGGCCTTTCAATATTCGATAGGTCTCAATAAGATCATCCCTCATTCTTCTGAATTCCGGTGAGTACAGGCCCAGAGCCATCAAGCACTCTTCATATGCCAAGCCTTTCAATCCAGGAATCATTTTTGTAATCTCATATACCTATGCAGGACTCATACACTTACGCATGAGTGGAGATGGAAAGCATTACCTGTACTTTGTCTGGCCACTCAAGAGGAATTAAAAGATGTTGAGGAAGAGTAAAGGAGTCAGTGTCATTGCCAAGACCCATAGATCTAACAGACAACAGCAGAACTCACAAACCTGCTGGTGTGCAGGATTGGGTTATCAAAAACTTGCCAGACTTAATTTCTAAGTTATGTCCCTTATTAAGTGATAATAAATAACCATGACTTGCCATAAAATGAAGTCTGGCAATTTTTCATAACCCATGAAGCCTCATCCTCTACACTGTGCAGCTCGACCCCCAGTAAGAATTTCTGGATAAAATCCAGTGAAGAGTTCAGTAATATTGGCCTGTTGGGGTTTGATGGGTGAATAATTAAGTTAGCCTAATGTGCTACTGCCTAATCTGCATCAGAGACTTTGGAACAGCCAAGACAGGATTATCAAACTAGCCACATTTTGTCCACAGTTGTATATTGTACAAAATCAACCTTAAACCTGTTGGATTTAATTTAGAAAATAACGGAACATTCAGCAGCTCAGGAAGCAAAGATAATATTTCATATTGGTGAATTTTCATTGAAATTTTTTGATAAAAGATGTTAGAAACAGGTGGGATCTTGATAAAAATAATGCAAGGGTTCTTGTTTCTGATACCTTTAGTCGAAAATATTTGCCATTATTTTTAATAATTAATGTTGCAGACAAAAATCTCAACATAAAATCTTTTGATCAATATTCCTTTGTAAATTTGAGACTCATCTGCTCTTATTCCCTAAAATCTTCTTGTGAAACCTTCATTGAAGGCATTACTGCAGTATTTCTGATCATTTGACCCCTTTAAGTTCTATAATTAATTAATTAATTATTAATAATAGAGTTTGAAAAGTCATTAATCAAAGTTAACTGTCAGCAATTGTGCTATCATCGTCTATGCCAGCAACATTATTAAACAGGGATACTTAGGATTGGGTTTCAGGGTAATAGTGTAGCCTTAACGATTGGTGTGAGTAAATAAAATGAGAAAATGAAGCTGGGAATATCCAATAACCAAGCCTGTTATTCTAGACAACGGAGGGCTATCAGATTGGTCTTAGATCCTGCATTATCACTGTGCATGATCAGCAGCTTCATAACGACTACTGGAAATGACCACAAGCTGTTCTATTTATCTCTTTTTATTTATTTAGAGATAAGGCGTGGAACAGGCCCAACAAGCCACGACATGCAGCGATCCACCTATTTAACCCTGGGATAATCACAAGGCAATTTACAATGACCAATTAGCCAACCAGTCGCTCCATCCTTGGACTGGGGGAGGAAACCAGAGTAGCTGGAGGAAACCTGTGTGGTCACGGTGAGAAAGTACAAACTGTGTACAGACAGCGCCAGAAATGAATTCTGAACTCCGACACCCTGCGCTGTAATAGCGTTGTGCTAACCACAACGCTACCATGACGTACCACAGTTTTCACATTCAGTGATTCATTTGGTTTAGTTCTACACAGTGAATAATGATTAAACCCTGTAGTTTTTATGTGCATTGAGTTCCTTAATATGTTGATTGATTGGTGAAATACAAATAAGACAAACCGTTATGAGTAAGGATAAAATTGGAACTTGAGGGAAGGTACTAAATTGGGGTGGAACAAATTATGACAGGATAACACAGGAGCTAAGGGGTATTGATTGGCAGAGCTGCTGTCCGGCAAGTCCATATATGACATGTGAGAGTTGTTTAAAAATCAGAGTTAAGGATTCCGGTGAGAAGGAAGGGCAAGGACGGGAAGGTAATGAAACCTTTCATGATCAGGAACATCCTAAAGAGAAAAGTAAGCTAAAGTCAGATTGGGCTCTTGTGGAATATAAATTTAGCAGTAAGGTACTCAAACAGGCAATTAGGAATGTCAAAGTAGGTCAAGAGATGTTCTTGGCAAGCAGGGTCAAAGAGAATACCAAGGCATTTTGCACTTATTAAGAAAGAGAGGATAGGTTTACTCAAGGATAATGGAGGGAATTTATACTTTGGGTCAGAGCTAACGGCCGAGGTACTAAACGACTACTTTGTGTGTGTATTGAAGAAGGATTTGGAGGACAGTGAAGTCAAACTGGGGCATGCTAATGTGAAAGGACATTTTGAGATTAAGTGGAAGGTAGTGCTAGGTCTACAGCTTCTGAGATCCTCAGACAACCCTGCTTGGCACCAACAATCATTCAATGGTCAAAATCACTTAGATCATATTTCTTCCCCATTCTGATGTTTGGTCTTAACAACAACTCAATCTCTTGACCATGTCTGCATGCTTTTATGTATTAGTTGCTGCTACATGATTGGCTGACTAGATATTTGTATTAATAAGCAGGTGTACAGGTATAGCTAATAAGATGGCCACTGAATGTAGTATTATGCAATACCAGGGTTGGTTAGCAATTTTATTCTGTGGATTGTCACCTTGTCGTGGTGGAGAAGCTTGTGTGGTCCTGTGATCCCGAGAGCAATGCCGTCTGGAGCTATGCTCCTGGTAAGGTCACCCATGGCGGTAAGGTCGAGGGTGAGTTCCCTGACAAAGAACAATCCAACCAAGACCTCAACGGTGAAACAGGTGGACGAAGTTACTTCGAACTCAACGGCTGTGAAGGCAGATGAAGGCTGCAACAAATCCATCAGCTCCAATCGTCGTGGTTTCCATGCCATTGGAATCAGTTGGTTGACTTGTGAAGTATCGTGTGCATCTTGGAGTGCAACATCAAGTACATGTTAAACACATACACATACAGTCATCTTCGCTCTGTGGGCCACTTCTTCAGAACAAAGACTATCATCCTCGACCTCGAGGGATAGCCATGACGACGATGAGTAATTTTATACTTTTTTTTGTGGAAATCAAAACATAATATAATTTAAAGTCAAAGTACGGGAGGTGCTGGAAATTAGATATAAAAACTGTAAATGTTGCGAAAACTCATCAGGGAAATTGGTCTCTGTGGGGAGAGAAACCGAGATTACCTCTTCAGGGAGGAAGTCCTGAAAAGAGAATATAGGGAGTTAGGTAGAAAGCTGAAAATCAGGTGCTCCAGGGTAGTAATCTCTGGATTGCTGTTTGTGCATACCGCAGTGAGGGAAGAAGAGGATGATTTGGAAGATGAATGTGTGGTTGAGGAACTGGTTCGGGGGGGGGGGGGTGTGTGCAGGGTTTCAAATTTTGGGATCATTAGGATCTCTTCCGAGGAAGGTATGACCTGTGCAATAAGGATGGGTTACACCTGAACTGGGGGTTGGGGTGTGGAGACCAATATCCTCATGGGCAGATTTGTTAGAACTGTTGGGGAGAGTTTAAATTAATCTGGCAGGAGAATGGGAACTGGAATGATAGGGCTGTGGGGGTAGTTGATATAGGTAAAAGTAGATGTAGTGTGTCGTGAGACTGTGAGGAAGGACAGATCAAAATTGCAGTCAGTGGAATCAGTTGAAGTGTAACTTGGGGGCAAAATTGAAAAGGGTGACAAGTACAGGACTGAAGGTGTTATATTTGAATGCACACAGTATACAAAATAAGGTAGATGATCTTGTAGTGCTATTAGAGATTGGCAAGTATGACTGAGTGATGGCTGAAAGATCCTAGTTGAGATCTGTTCACATTGTATCAAAAGGACAGGCAGTAGGACAAAGGGAGTGGGGTGGCTTTGTTGGTTAAGAAATGAAATCAAATCCTTAGAAAGATGTTACATAGGATCAGAAGATGTCGAATCCCTGTGAGTAGAGTTAAGAAACTGCAAAAGTAAAATGACCCTGATGGGATTATATACAGGCCTCCAAGCAGTAGCCAGGATGTGGAATACAAATTACAATGGGACATAGAAAAGGCATATAAAAAGGGCAATGTTATGACAGTCATGGGCGATTTCAATGTGCAGGTAAATTGGGGAAAATCATATTGGTGCTGGATCCCCAGAGATGCAATTTGTAGAATGCCTACAAAATAGCTTTTCAGAGCAGCTTGTGGTTGAGCCCACTGGGGGAATGGCAATGTGTCTTATGTAATAACCCAGTTTTGATTCGGAAGCTTAAGGTAAATGAACCCTTAAGAGGCAGAAACCATAATATGAGAGGACTGGAAAATTGTGAATGTCACTCCGCTCTTTAAGAAGGGTGAGAGACAGAAAAAAAGGAAATTATAGGCCAGTTAGCCTGACTTCAGTGGTAGGGAAGGTAGTGGAATCCATTATTAAGGACAAAGTCTCAGGATACTTGGAGGCACATAATAAAATGGGCCTTAAAAGGAAATTTTGCCTGACAAATCAGCTGGAAATCTTTGAGGAAATAACAGGCAAGATGGACAAAGGAGAAAGTCAGTGTTGGGACTGCTTTTCATATTGTACAGTAGGTTAATGATTCAATGATGGATTTGATAACTTTGCGGCCAAGTTTGCAGATGATACTGGGATAGGTGGAGGGGTAGGTAGTGTTGAGAAAGCAGGGAGTCTGCAAAAGGCTGTAGACCAGTTGGGAGAATGGGGAAAAAAGTGGCAAATGGAATATATTTATATATGAAAAATATCAGAAATGAGAGGTGCAAAGGGACTTGGGAGTCCTTGTGCAGAGATTCATGAGAATGATTCTGAGAGTGAAAAGGTTTACATATGTGCAGTGTTTGATGGCTCCAGGGCTGTACACGCTGGAGTTGAGAAGAATGAGGTCTCATTGAAACCTATCGAAATTTGAAAGGCCTGAATAGAGTGGATGTGGGGAGGAAGTTTCATATAGTGGGGGAACCTGGGACCAGAATGCACATACTCAGAGTAGAGGGACATCAATTTAGAGCAGAGATGAGGAGGGATTTCTTTAGCTAGAGGGTGGTGTATCTGTGGAATTCATTGCAACAGACATCTGTGGAGGCCAGGTCACTTGGTATATTTAAAGCGGAGGTTGATGGGTTCTTGATTAGTCAGGGCATCAAAGGTTGTGGGGAGAAGGGTGAAGAATGGCATTGAGAGGGATAATAAGTCAGCCATGGTGGGATACAGAGCAGGCTTGGGAATTTGAAATAAAATGCTGGAACTACTCAAACAATGCACAGAAAATGCTGGAGGAACTCAGCAGGCCAGGCAGCATCTATGGAAAAAAGTACAGTCGACGTTTCGGGCTGAGAACCTTCGGCAGGACTAGAGAAAAAGAGATGAGGAGTAGATTTAAAAGGTGTGGGGAGGGGAGAGAGAAACACAAGCTGATAGGAGGTGAAACTGGGAGGGGGAGGGACGAACCTGGAAATATTCAGCAAGCATCCTTTTTTAAATTTTCTTTTATCCTTCTGATTTGGACATTCCTGCTAGAGCCTGCATTTATTATTTGTCCTGAGAGGGTGATTATGGGTCCAACACATTGATTGGTCTGGAGTCAGACAGGCCAGAAAGACAGCATTCCTTCCTTGAAGGATAAACGTGAACTACTAGCCTTTTTGTAGTTTCATGTTTATAATTAATGAACTCAGTTGATTTTTATTGCTAACTCCAGATTTATAGGATGGCCTAATTCTGCTTCTATGTTTTTATGGTCTTAAATGACCTTTCATATTTTTTGACAGATGAACGCTGAGGAAATGGTCTTTTGTTGAAATGATGGATGTGATCAAGGATGAAAGGCTCTGAGGATTTAGCTTTGAGATGGACCATGTCGCTGCTGCTGGAGAGAGAGTACAACAGCCTGTGTGTACTGATGCATGACTCTGAGTGTGGGTTTCATGAGGCTGCAACTTCAGCTGGAATCTAAGTGGAAAAATTCAGTGATGCATTCAGTAAGAAAAGAGATGCATCTGTGGAGTTAAGTTTAGTAAATACCTTATCAACAACAAAGGAGAAAACAGAAAGCAATGAAAAGTGAGCATTAATAAGAGAGAAATGCAAATTGCATGCGATAGAGGAACAATGTTTCTTTCATGTGGGAATTCCTGGAAAAGAAGAGGCAGTAATTTAATAGTGATCCAAAAAGAAAATAGTACAAATGTGGGGAATTTGAAACAAAATACTGGAAATACTCAGCAAGCATCTTTTTTTAAAATTTTGTTTTATCTTCCTGATTTGGACATTCCTGGTAAAGCCATACTTGCCTCTGAACTGAGAGGGTAATTATGGGTCCAGCACATTCATTGGTCTGGAGTCAGCCAAGCCAGAATGACAGCAGTCCTTCCTTGAAGGATAAAGGAGAACTAATCGCCATCTTGTAGTTTCATGTTTATAATTAATGAATCCAGTTTTTTTTATTTTTCAACTCCAGATTTATTGAATCACTTGAATTAAAATATCCCAGTTACTACTGTATGATTTGAACTTGCTTCTCTCGATCATTGATCCAATAGCCTTGCCAGTAACTTAACTACTGAACTACTGTCAACAATCTAGGTCAATGACTACAATTAGGCTGTTATTTTTTGACATTTGAAAAGAAAGGGTAAAAAGTCTTACACTAAAATTTTTGATGTGGCAAAGAATGTACTGGTGACCTGAAAACATTAACTCTCGTTTCTTTCTCTACAGATGTTGCCTAAACTCCTGAGAATTTCCAGCATATATCATTTTTATAATGTAATATAATTTCCTAAATTTGAAAACATGGTGGCTGTCGTCTTTCTAATTCTAGGGTAGTGAATCTAAACAAAGCAAATTATAGTAGTAATTTTTACTACTAGTTAAATAGCAAATAGTAGTAAATAATAGTATGATTTAAAACAGGTCAGTTTAATCTAGTCAATATGATAACTAATGCATAATTTTTAATGATTATGCATTCCCTTGAAGAATAAAAATTCAACAAGTGATCCAGCCCTGGCTAACTGAAGTAATGGAACATGAGGGAGTAAGAAACAGAAGCAGGAATAGGCCTGAAGCCTCTTGGCCTCTTCACAATATCATGGCTGATCTTCCAGTTTAAACACCATTTACCTGTTCCATTAAACTCAAAGTACTCTGCAGATGCTGGGGTCAAAGCATTGTTTGTTTCTCTAAATATGCAGTCTCTGCTTTGAATACAATTGATGACTGAGCTTCTCGCCTTTCCAGGAAACAAAACTATCTGCATCTGAATGAAGAAATTTCTCCCCACTTCAATCCTAAATGATCTACCCTTTAATCTGAGGCTACGTCCACACTACGCCGGATAATTTTGAAAACGCCAGTTTCGAGTAAAAACGACAGGCATACACACTAAGCGTTATTCAAAATATTTCTGTCCACACTAACACAGATATTTGGGCAATTCTCCTCTACTGGGCACGCGCAGGACACACAGAAAACAAGTGAAGAGGAAACGGTATACTTAGTGTGCTTTTGTCCAGTTACAGAGTAGAAGAACTTAAAAGGAATTGCTCTTGGCTCTCGCGCAGGAGGACTTAAACCAAAAAAAATACAAATACTGGAGCGTATGGAGGCAACCGACAGGGAGTTCACGGACAGTATGACCCAGCTGACAACGAACATTGAAAAACTGACTAACTCTGTTGCATTAATAAAGCACCTTGTTAAATGTATAAAACATGTCTGCATCAGTGTTATCTCGTATTTCCATACAATGTTACATTAGGCTGTTACACATCTATTGTCAGAAAAGTACTTGCATAAATAGGTAAACCACCTTCATACAAGCAAGGACAGAAAACAGGGCAAAGTGAGTATATTTATTCAATAAGCTATGGGTTAAAGTATTTGGTGAGTATATTTCTAACTCTTCTGGCTTCAGTCTCGGCGTCTGTTCTGAAATTGTTAGGTTCTGTGAAGCGCAGAATCAAATATCGCTGTGATGATTGTACGCTCTAGGATCAATTGTTTGGTGACAGTAAAGTAGTAATAATAATAATAAGAAGAAAACAATGAAATGCTGGGCTGCCGCCATCGGTTCCGACACATCATGACAGCGGTTTTAAAAAGCTCCAGGTACCCCGTACACACTGCAACGGATATTAGGCATTTTCACATTTATTCACTCTGGAGACCGTTTCTGAAAATCTCCATTTTCCGGGGATGAAAACACCGTTTTAGTGTGGGCAGAGAGTCAAAATGAAGAGAAAAAGCTTTGTTTTCAAAATTATCCGGCGTAGTGTGGAAGTAGCCTGAGACTGTGACACTGGTTTCAGACTCCTTGGTCAGAAATATCCTTCCTCCATCCACTCTGTCAAGCTTGAATGGAATCTTGTACATTTCAATGAGGATTAAACTCTCTAGAATACAAGTCTAAATGAGGTAAAAAAAATTTTACCCTTGTATCAAATCCTCTTGTAGTGAATGGCAATATACTACTTCTCTCCTAACTAGACTGCTAAATTTGCATGTTAGCTTTCAGTGGCTTGTGTATAAGGGTTCTGGTCCCTTTGAGCAGTAGAGGTTCTCAGTCTTTCATCATCTAAACAATACTCCCTATTCCTGTCTTTTGTTACTGAAGTAGATTGTCTCACCGTACTCCATATGGTACTCCAGTGCTGTTGCTCACTGGGCTGGTCTGTATCCCCTGGCAACCTCCTCACATTCTCATCGCTGTTCGCATTCCCACATAGTTTCATGTCACCTGCAAACTTAGAAACATTCTGCTTGGTTCTCTCAGGAAAATCATTGAAATAGATTGTGAATAATTGTGGCCCAAGCAGCGATCCCTGCATGATTCCACGGGTCACTTCCTACCAGCTGAGAAGGACGCTTTGATTTCCACAGTGTTTTATTATCTCCAACCTACTTTCAATCTACATTGATATATTATTCCTAGGCCATTTGCTCTAACATCATTCTTCCAGAAATCCAAATACATCATATCCACCATTTCCCCGTCACTTACTCCTCTAGAACTTCAGGCAACTCTACTAAACTAGATGAACGTACCCTTTCATAAATCAACATTGCCTCTGCTCAACCATATTATTTTTCTATGTCTTGATATCACATCTTTTATTATAGATTCCAGCCATTTTCCTTCTGCATATGCCAGGTTTGCAGGTCAGTAATTCTCTTCTTTGCTTTCTCTCTCCCCAGGTAAGTACTCTCCAAACTGCAGGAAGCCATTCTAGAATTTATTGAATTTTGCAGGAGAATTCATTATCTCTAGCCATTAAAAAAAAATTAAGGTATTTCAGGTGTCCACAGGCTCCTCGTTTATTGGTATTGGTCCATGGCAGATAAGAAGTTTGGGAATGCCTGCTTTAGATCATCAGGGATTTATCAGTTGTTTAGCTTATTGACTTCTCTTACTTTATTAATAACCATATGTTTTATTTCCTCATTTGAGTTGGTCCATTTGTTCTCCACTAATTCTTAATGTTTAGTGTACCTAAAGCTGGACAGGTTCATGGACAGGATAGGTTAAGAGGGAAAACGGACAAATATAGACAAGTGTGACAAACTTGGGAAGCTTGCTCAGCGTGAACAAGTGCGGTTGAATGGCCTGGCTCTGTGCTTTTTAACTCTTTGCCATTCTGACTCTATAAGATGCAGTCTGACCTACTGAGCATTTCCAGTATTTTCTGTTTTTATTTTAGTTTTATAGCATATTCCTCTTTATTTGATTTTCAGCTTCAATTCTTAGCATTAAGGAATACGCTTATGTACAATTCTTTACAACAACAGACCTGCTACAAGCGCAGTGTACTTTATTGTTGCCAAACAATTGATACTAGAGCGTACAATCATCACAGTGATATTTGATTCTGCGCTTTGCGCAATATTTCAGTGTACGAAGAATACTGAAATAAATCCTGGTAATCAGCAGATTTTCTTGCCGGTTTCCAGTTACAGTTTTAGCCCAAGCACTGTCACAGACAGACATTGTGCTGATAATCATGGCGTTGCAAGAAATTTCCATCAGGCTGTCTCTGTTCCCTTCCTTTAACACAGGGAGTGCAGCTGTGGAAACCTGTTGATGCCAGTGAATCGTGTGGATAGCCCGAGGCTTTTTCCCAGGGCTGAAATGGCTAACACGAGGAGGTATAGTTTTAAGGTGCTTGGAAATAGGTACGGAGGGGATGTCGGGTTAAGTTTTCCACGCAGAGATTGGTAGGTGCTTATAATGCACTGCCAGCGGCAGTGGTGGAAGTGGATACTATAGGGTCTGTTAACAACTTCTTAGAGAGGTACATGGAGTTTAGAAAAATAGAGGACTGTACACTGGGGAAATTCCAGGCAGTCTCTATAGTAGGTTACATGGTCGGCACAACATTGTGGGCTGAAGGGCCTGTAATGTGCTGTAATTTCTATCTTGTATGTTCTATGAATGGAACCTGAAAGTAAATTCCCAGGCATGGAACAACCGCTGGAGAGTTACCAGAATTTATATAGCTGGATTACGTGACGCATTTAGGGGAGGAAGGCTGGAAATTGGGTGGAAAGAAAAGGTGAAAATAGATGGAAGAAGCAAAGTGATAGTTTATTAGCGCAACTTGTTTTTTTTCCTTTCTTCCCTCTGGGAGTGGAGGATATACCCTGCCTGATACACTGGGATTGTCCTGCTTTACATTCGGCAACCCCTCCATTGTTGTCGAAGTTCTCACTCCCTAACTGTTCCCCTTGACTCTCTGACCTGGTAACATTGCTTCCACCTTATTCCCATAGTCACCCCAGTTTTACCCTACCAGTCATACATTCCCTCCCCACCCCTCCCAGGAGTTCCACGAGCTTCCTGATTGTAATGAAAGGTCTTCAACCTGTAAAGTTTCTCTCTTCCCACAAAAGTGGCATGGCTTGCAAAGTATTTCCAGCATGTTTTGTCTTGATAATGAGGTACAGTAGTTTTCTTTAAAATGATAAATGCCTATGCTTACTGCACTGAGATAGGGTGAAGATTTGATAAAGCAAGTGCAGACAGTTTCCTATCCCTGCTTTCAAATCCTTCTGATTTAGATCCACACCCAAAAGGCATAACTGCTGCAGTCTGAGTGAAAGAGGAAGGCAGAAGCAAGCTTTGTAGTGGGATCTTTAGGAATGCATGGTAACATCCCTTAACAAGAAAAACTTTGAGAGCTGGGGCACTTGAATGACCAACCAACAGGATTACTATTCACGTGTACTTTAGTTTTTAACAGAAAGGACATTGTCACTTGAGGATAATTGTATGAACTTGAACTGAATTCTCAATTTAAATTGAGGAGCTGTTTAATTAACACAAATAAAAATTGCTGGTGAACGCAGCAGGCCAGGCAGCATCTCTAGGAAGAGGTACAGTTGACGTTTCGGGCCAAGATCCTTCGTCAGGACTAACTGAAAGAAGAGCTAGTAAAAGATTTGAAAGGGGGAGGGGGAGATCCAAAATGATAGGAGAAGACAGGAGGGGGAGGGATGGAGCCAAGAGCTGGACAGGTGATTGGCAAAAGGGGATACGAGAGGATCATGGGACAGGAGGCCCAGGGAGAAGGAAAAGAGGGAGGGGGCGGAAAAGCCCAGAGGATGGGCAAGGGATATAGTGAGAGGGACAGAGGGAGAAAAAGGAGAGAGAGAGAAAAAGAATGTGTATATAAATAAATAACGGATGGAGTATGAGGGGGAGGTGGGGCATTAGCGGAAGTTTGAGAAGTCAATATTCATGCCATCAGGTTGGAGGCTACCCAGACGGAATATAAGATGTTGTTCCTCCAACCTGAGTGTGGCTTCATCTTTACAGTAGAGGAGACCGTGGATAGACATACCAGAATGGGAATGGAATGTGGAATTAAAATGTGTGGCCACTGGGAGATCCTGCTTTCGCTGGCGGACAGAGCGTAGATGTTCAGCAGAGCGGTCTCCCAGTCTGCGTCGGGTCTCGCCAATATATAAAAGGCCACATCGGGAGTACCGGATGCAGTATATCACCCCAGCCGACTCACAGGTGAAGTGTCGCCTCACCTGGAAGGACTGTCTGTGGCCCTGAATGGTGGTAAGGGAGGAAGTGTAAGGGCATGTGTAGCACTTGTTCCGCTTACAAGGATAAGTGCCAGGAGGGAGATTGGTGGGGAGGGATGGGGGGAACGAATGGACAAGGGAGTTGCGTAGGGAGCGATCCCTGCAGAAAGCAGAGTGGGGGAGGGAAAGATATGCTTAGTGGTGGGATCCTGTTGGAGGTGGTGGAAGTTACAGAGAATAATATGTTGGACCTGGAGGCTGGTGGGATGGTAGGTGAGGACAAGGGAAACCCTATTCCTAGTGGGGTGGCGGGAGGATGGAGTGAGAGCAGATGTGTGTGAAATGGGGAAAATGTGTTTGAGAGCAGAGTTGATGGTGGAGGAAGGGAAGCCCCTTTCTTTAAAAAAGGAGGACATCTCCCTCAACCTGGAATGAAAAGCCTCATCCTGAGAGCAGATACGGCGGAGATGGAGGAATTGCGAGAAGGGGATTGAATTTTTGCAAGAGACAGGGTGAGAAGAGGAATAGTCCAGATAGCTGTGAGAGTCAGTAGGCTTATAGTAGACATCAGCGGATGAGCTGTCTCCAGAGACAGAGACAGAAAGATCTAGAAAGGGGAGGGAGGTGTCGGAAATGGACCAGGTAAACTTGAGGGCAGGGTGAAAGTTGGAGGCAAAGTTGATGAAGTCAACGAGCTCAGCATGCGTGCAGGAAGCAGCGCCAATGCAGTCATCGATGTAGCGAAGGAAAAGTGGGGGACAGATACCAGAATAGGTTTGGAACATAGATTGTTCCACAAAGCCAACAAAAAGGCAGGCATAGCTGGGACCCATACGGGTGCCCATGGCTACACCTTTAGTTTGGAGGAAGTGGGAGGAGCCAAAGGAGAAATTATTAAGAGTGAGGACTAATTCCGCTAGACGGAGCAGAGTGGTGGTAGAGGAGAACTGGTTAGGTCTGGAATCCAAAAAGAAGCAGAGAGCTTTGAGACCTTCCTGAGGGGGGGTGGAAGTATATAGGGACTGGACATCCATGGTGAAAATAAAGTGGTGGGGGCCAGGGAACTTAAAATCATCGAAAAGTTTCAGAGTGTGAGAAGTGTCACGAACATAGGTAGGAAGGGATTGAACAGGGGGGGATAAAACTGTGTCGAGGTATGCAGAAATGAGTTCGGTGGGGCAGGAGCAAGCTGAGACAATAGGTCGGCCAGGACAGGCAGGTTTGTGGATCTTGGATAGGAGGTAGAAACGGGAAGTGCGGGGTGTGGGAACTATAAAGTTGGTAGCAGTGGATGGGAGATCCCTGAGTGGATAAAGTCGGTGATGGTGTGGGAGACAATGGTTTGATGCTCCTTAGTGGGGTCACGATGGAGGTGTAAATAAGAGGAGGTATCCGCGAGTTGTCACTGAGCCTCGGCAAGGTAGAGGTCAGTACGCCAGACTACAACAGCACCCCCCTTATCAGCGGGTTTAATAGTAAGGTTAGGATTAGTGCGGAGGGAGTGGAGAGCAGAGCGTTCCAAAGGAGTAAGGTTAGAATGGGGACAAGGTGCGGTGAAGTCGAGATGATTGATGTCCCATCGACAGTTAGTAATAAAGAGATACAGAGCAGGCAAAAGACCAGAGCGGGGTGTCCATGCATAGGAGGAGGGTTGAAGACGGGAGAAGGGGTCATTGGTAGGGATGGGCGAGTCCTTGCCAAAGAGCATTCGGAAGGAGTGAGGTTGACACTTCCTCCCTCACCACCATTCAGGGACCCAGGCAGTTCTTCCAGGTGAGGTGAGACTTCACCTGTGAGTCGGCTGGGGTGATATACTGCATCCGGTGTTCCAGATGTGGCCTTCTATACATTGGCGAGACCCGACACAGAATGGGAGATTGTTTCACTGAACACCTACGCTCTGTTCGCCAGAGAAAGCAGGATCTCCCAGTGGCCACACATTTTAATTCCACGTCCCATTCCCATTCTGATATGTCTATCCACGGCCTCCTCGACTGTAAAGATGAAGCCACACTCAGGTTGGAGGAACAACATCTTATATTCCGTCTGGGTAGCCTCCAACCTAATGGCATGAACATCGACTTCTCTAACTTCCACTAATGCCCCACCTCCCCCTCGTACCCCATCTGTTACTTATATATACACACACATTCTTTCTCTCTCTCCTTTTTCTCCCTCTGTCCCTCTCACTATATCCCTTGCCCATCCTTTGGGCTCCCCCACCCCCCCCGCCCCCCTTGTCTTTCTCCCTGGGCCTCCTGTGCCGTGATCCTCTCATATCCCTTTTGCCAATCACCTGTCCAGCTCTTGGCTCCATCCCTCCCCCTCCTGTCTTCTCCTATCATTTTGGATCTCCCCGTCCCCCTCCCACTTTCAAATCTCTTACTAGCTCTTCAGTTAGTCGTGACGAAGGGTCTCGGCCCGAATTGTCGACTGTACCTCTTCCTAGAGATACTGCCTAGCCTGCTGCATTTATCAGCAACTTTTATGTGTGTTGCTTGAAATTCCAGCATCTGCAGATTTCCTTGTGTTTGAGCTGTTTAATTTCTGGATTAAGCACCAGAGTGAATACCATTACAATGAAATGCAGAGATTGCACTCTCTACGCTTGCCGCTTGTGATTTATCCTAGTGTATCACTTGCAGAAGTATAAACAACAGTTTTATCCAGCATATGGGATGCACATCGTTGGCAAAAGGGAACGGGTAACATTGCCAATTCAGTCATAGCAATGTGGGATCCACTGGTATTGCTGACTATTTTAAGCCAGGTGAGGAGTTCCACTCCTGGCACCAATCCAGTAATGTTTGCTAAAATATGCTTACTCTGGGTGCAGGTGGATTGCTTGCCTGATGTTTAGAATTGAACCGTACGTAATGCCCGGTTACTATTACTATTACTACTGTCATGCTGTTACCCTGTTTTATTTTCTGCAGCTTTTCTGTAAAACACAGTGTGTTCTGTTAATTAGGCATCACAGTTCAGTATTTTGGCTTCTGCTAAAATGAGGAGTCGTTTGCTCAGTTTAGGAATGCTGTGTCGGCCAATCGGGTTTGTCTTGATAACGTTCTGTCCAGTGGGATGCCGTGCAACATTTGAGAGAGCTTGGCGGCATCAGATTTCTAGGAGACAGTGGATCTTTTGTTGGCAGGTGGGAGATGCAGAGAAGAGCACGAGGGAAGATGCTCACAGTATCCTGCCCGAAGGAGACACCCTGTTGTTAGGACTGCTCTGTGCAGCCGAATGGTTCCAAGGAGGAACTGCCAACACTCCTGAGTCAGCCATTTTGTTCGTAATGGTCTTTGAAGGCAGTACAAACTGGGTTGGTGACATGGGTTCAGTGGTGAGTAATTAAAGTGAAGCACCTGACTATGCAGAAATGAGCTCCAATGCTTATGTGCACATTTAATCTGGTTTAACTGTAATGGGCCCTTTTATTTTTCTAATAACTGTTAAAGTTGCAGTATCTGCAACTATACTTTCACTTTAAGTTTCTGCTGCTGTAAGGTCTGTTCGTTCCTGATGAACGATAACTGCATGGGGCAGCACTTATACAGGATTCACCATAATTTCCGTTCCCTTATTGGAATGTTCCAATCCTCCTGTTTGAACCAGAATCATTCCGACCCAAGCTGTGTGTTGCTTATTGAAGGTGGCTTCCCACCATTACCCATGCAATGCTGAGTCACGTGGCTGTTAGACCGAGTTAGCTAACGAGCCTAGTTTGTTATGAGCCACGTTGAGAGGGTTACACATAATCTTATCCAGCCTTCTCTACATATCCCACTATGCTCAAATGATAATTCTGTGCATAGAGAAATACATTGACTTCTGGCTCCTATTTAAAATATCCATCACTGAGAACGTCAGGGGGGCTGAAGTGAGTGTAGTTGTCATTGATAAGGAGAAGGTGCTTGAGAAGTTGAAAAGTCTGAAGGTAGATAAGTCACCTGGATCAGATGATGTACACCCCAGGGTTCTGAAAGAGACCATGAGACAAAGGAGCAGAAGTAGGCCATTCGGCCCATCGAGTCTGCTCCGCCATTTTATCATGAGTTGATCCATTTTATCCTATTTAGTCCCACTGCCTCGCCTTCACACCATAACCTTTGATGCCCTGGCTACTCAGATACCTATCAATCTCTGCCTTAAATACACCCGTGGCAACAAATTCCATAGATTCACCACCCTCTGACTAAAAAAAATTTTTCACATTTCTGTTCTGAAAGGGCGCCCTTCAATCCTGAAGTCATGCCCTCTCGTACTAGACTCCCCCATCATGAGAAACAACTTTGCCACATCCACTCTGTCCATGCCTTTTAACATTCGAAATGTTTCTATGAGGTCTCCCCTCATTCTTCTAAACTCCAAGGAATACAGTCCAAGAGGTAGCTGAAGAGATTGTGGAGGCATTAGTATTGACCTTTCAGGAATCCCTAGATCCTGGTATGGTTCTGGAGGACTAGAATCAGATTCAGGTTTAATATCACTGACATATGTCATGAAATTTAATGTTATGCAGTAGCAGTACATTGCAATACGTAATAATAAAACTAAATTACAGTAAGAAGCATATATATTTTAAAGAAGTTAAATTAAGTAAGTAGTACAAAAAAGAGAAAAAGATGTAATAAGGTAATGTTCATGGGTTCAATGTCCATTCAGAAATCTGTTGGCAGAGGGAAAGAAGCTGATCCTGAATCACTGAGTGTGTGCCTTCAGGCTCCTGTACCTCCTTCCTGATGGTAACAGTGAGAAGAGGGTATGTCCTGGGTGGTGAGGGTCCTTAATGATGGATGCTGCCTTTTTGTGGCATTGCTACATGAAGATGTCCTGGATGCTGGGGAGGTAAGTGCCATGATGGAGCTGACTGAGTTTACAACTCTCTGCAGCTTATTCCAACGGTACCATCCATTCCACGGTACATCTGTAGAAATTTGCAAGTGACATACCAAGCCTCCTCAAACTCCTAATCAAATATAATGCTGCCGTGCCTTCTTTGTAACTGAGAGAAGGGAAGGAGACAGAGGAAAGGAAATTGTAAGCTGGTTAGCCTGGCTTCAGTTAATGGGAAGTCCGTTATTAAGGATGAGGTTACGGAGTACTTGGAGGCAGATGATAAAGTAGGCCAAAGCCAACATTGTTTCCTTTAGGGGAAAGGAAGAGGCTGTATGTCAACGATTTGGATAACAGAATTAATGACTGTGGCTAAGTTTTCAGACAATATTAAGATAGGTGGAGGGGCAGGCAGTGTTGAGGAAGCAGGGAGTCTGCAGAAGGACTTGGACATGTGAGAATGGGCAAAGAGGTGGCAGATAGACTATAGTATAGGGAAGTATTTGATCATGCAGTTTTTTCAGGAGTAAAGGCTTGGACTATTTTCTAAATGAGGAGATAATTCAAAAATTAGAGATGCAAAGGGACTTAGGAGTCCTTGTGCAGGATTCCCTACAGGTTATCTTGCAAGTTGAGTCGATGGTAAGGGAAGCAAATGCAATGTTAGCATTCATTTCAAGAGGACTAAAATATAAGAGTAAGTATGAGATGTTGAAGCTTTTTAAAGCATTGGTCAGACTACACTTGGAGAATTGTGAGCAGTTGTGGGCCCCTATTTAAGAAAAGATGTGCTGGCATTGGAGAGGGCCCAGAGGAGTTTCACAGGAATGATTCTGGGAATGAAAGGGTTAACATATGAGGTGCATTTGATGGCTCTGGGCTTGTACTCGCTGGAGGGAGGGTGAGTGGAATCTCATTGAAACCCATCGAATATTGAAAGGTTCAGACAGGGTGAATGTGAAGAGGACGTTTCCTATAGTGCAGGAGTCTAGGACCAGAGGGCACAGACTCAGAATATAGGAAGGTCTATTTAAAACAGAGATGAGGAATTTCTTCAGCCAGAGACTAATGATTTTGTGGAATTCGTTGCCATAGGTGGCTGAGGAGGCCACATCATTGAATATATTTAAAACTGAGGTTGATAAGATCTTGATTGGTCAGGGCATCCAAGGATTGCAGAGAGAAGGCTAGAGAATAGGGTTGAGAGGGATAATAAATCAGCCATGATGAAACGATGGAGCAGACTCAACGGACTGAGTGGCCTAAAGTCCTATGTGTTATGGTTTTGAAATTCCTCCTTTGCTCAATCCTTCCTTACAAAAGTTTTAAACCTCACCCCCCCAAAGAATTGTTGTCTATGAATAAAATGCACACATCTTATTTTAATACCATGTAATCCAAAATCAGTGTAATCTGCACTAAATTAGTGATGCTTGACATTACCCCTACAGAACTCGCGTCTTAAAGATTGACAAAGCATAGAGAGCAAAGTAATGACTCCATGTAAACATGCCGTGGAAGATCAGTGCTCACATTTCCACCCCATTCATTGTCATGGGCACACATCGACCTTCAGGAGGGCAAGCATTGTGTTTGCATTTACATTTTGTATTAATGCTTGTGGCACGAAGAAATGTTACACTATTGCCTAGATACAGGGGTGGCAAACCTTTTAGAGAGCATGTGCCCAGATTGACAACTTTTGTAGGGATTGGGACTTTTGGATCGGGACTACAGAGTGGCGTGGGAGCTGAATTCTGAAGGAAGGCAGTTTTTTTTAAAAAAAACTTCTTCGAGTGGAAGAAGGACGAGACTGCGCAGGCGCGTGACGTAACAGGACAGCGCGGAGAGTTTAAAAAGGAGACAACCCTACACAGCGGGCAGCTGTCGGAGCAGGCAGCGGAGTGAGTGGTAGCAGAGTGCAGGGCTTTGGCTTGAACGGGCTTCAGTGGTAAACGGGAAGAGACGAGAGTGAGGCACCAACTCTTTGCCCCCCCCCCCCCCCGACAGACAGGAACAGCAAGGCTCACACAGCTAACAGTTTAAAAAGTTCGTCTGTTTGGCGAGGTAAGTGGGTGAATAGACTTATTTTTCCTGTTTCATTCCTGTAGAATTAGGTAGCATGCCTGCAGCGTTCATGCTTTGTTCAGGGTGTCAGATGTGGGAATCCTGGGAGACTTCCAGCCTCCCTGACGGCCACATCTGTGCCAGGTGCACCGAGATGCAGCTCCTCAGAGACCGTGTTAGGGATCTGGAGCTGCAGCTTGATGACCTACTGTTTATCAGGGAAAGTGAAGAGGTGATAGACAGGAGCTACAGGGAGGTAGTCATCCCTAGGCTACAGGAGTCAGAACACTGGGTCACTGTCAAGAGAGGGAAGGGAAATGCCCGGATAGTGGAGAGCACACCTGTGGCTGTCCCCCTCAGCAACAAATATCTTGTTCTGGATACTGTTGAGGGGGATGACCTGACAGGGGACGCCCACGGTGACTGGGTCTCTGGCACTGAGCCTGGTGCTGTTGTGCAGGAGGGAGAAGAGGAATGCGGTAGTCATAGGGGATTCCATAGTCGGGGGAACGGACAGGAGATTCTGTGAGCCTGATAGAGATACCCACATGGTGTGTTGCCTCCCAGGTGCCAGGGTACAGGATGTCTTGGATCCGGTCCAGAATATTCTGAAGGGAGAGGGTGAGCAGCCAGTTGTCTTGGTACATGTTGGTACCAATGACATAGATAGGACAAAGGAGGAGGTCCTGAAGAGAGATTTCTGGGAGTTAGGAAGGAAGCTGAGAAGCAGGAACTCCAGGGTAGTAATCTTGGGATTGCTCCCTGTGCCACGTGCTAGCGAGGGCAAGAATGGTAGGATCAGGCAGATGAATGCGTGGCTGAGAGACTGGTGCAGGGGGCACGGCTTCAGATTCTTGGATAATTGAGATCTCTTCTGGGGGAAGTATGACCTGTTCAAAAAGGACAGGTTACACCTGAACCTGAAGGGGACCAATATCCTGGCAGGAAAGTTTAATAGAGTTGTTAGGGAGGGTTTAAACTAATTTGGCAGGGGTATGGGAACTGGAATGATAGAGTGGAGGAAGGGAAAAACAGAAATAATTCTAAGATAGTGAGCAGCAAAGATGTCAGGAAAGACAGGCAGGTGATGGGGCAAATTTGTAGCCATTGGGATGAGTTGCAGTGCAATAAAGTTGCAGTGAAATCAAAGTGAAAAGTATCAAATACTGGTCTTATGGTGTTATACTTAAATGCACGCAGCATAAGGAATAAGGTGGATGATCTTGTCGTACAGCTACAGATTGGCAGGTAGATATTGTGACCATCACTGAGACGTGGCTAAAGGATGCATGTCTCTGGGAGCTGAACGTCCAAGGATACACGGTATATCGGAAGGATAGGAAGGTAGGCAGAGGGGGAGGCATGGCTTTATTGGTAAGAAATGATATTAAATCATTAGAAAGAGGTGATACAGGATCGGAAGGTGCAGAATCCTTATGGGTTGAGCTAAGAAATCACAGGGGTAAAAGGACCCTGATGGCAGTTATTTATAGGCCTCCAAACAGCTGCAGTGATGTGGACTACAAATTACAACTGGAAATAGAAAAGGCTTGTCAGAAGGGCAGTGTTATGATAATTGTGGGGGATTTTAACATGCGAGTGGATGGGAAAATCAGGTCGGCACTGGATCTCAAGAGAGAGAATTTGTAGAGTGTCTGCGAGATGGCTTTTTAAGAACAGCGTGTTGTTGAGCCCACTAGGGGATCGGCTGTACTGGATTGGGTATTATGTAATGAACCGGAGGTGATTAGTGAGATTGAGGTGAAGGAACCCTTAGGAGGCAGTGATCATAACATGATTGAGTTCACTGTGAAATTTGAAAAAGAGAAGCCGAAATCTGATGTGTCGGTATTTCAGTGGAGTAAAGGAAATTACAGTGGCATGGGAGAGGAACTGGCCAAAGTTGACTGGAAAGTAACACTGGTGGGAAAGACGGCAGAGCAGCAGTGGTTGACGTTTATGCGAGAAGTGAGGAAGGTGCAAGACAGGTATATTCCAAAGAAGAAGAAATTTTCGAATGGAAAAAGGATGTAACCGTGGTTGACAAGAGAAGTCAAAGCCAAAGTTAAAGCAAAGGAGAGGGCACAAGGAAGCAAAAATTAATGGGAAGACAGAGGATTGGGAAGTTTTTAAAAGCTTACAAAAGGAAACTAAGAAGGTCATTAAGAGGGAAAAGTTGAACTATGAAAGGAAGCTAGCAAATAATATCAAAGAGGATACTAAAAGCTTTTTCAAGTATATAAAGAGTAAAAGACAGGTGAGAGTAGATATAGGACCAATAGAAAATGATGCTGGAGAAATTGTAATGGGAGATAAGGAGATGATGGAGGAACTGAACGAGTACTTTGCATCAGTCTTCACTGAGGAAGACATCAGCAGTATACCGGATACTCAAGGGTGGCAGGGAAGAGAAGTGTGCGCAGTCACAATTACAACAGAGAAAGTACTCAGGAAGCTGAATAGTCTAAAGGTAGATAAATCTCCCGGACCAGATGGAATGCACCCTCGTGTTCTGAAGGAAGTAGCTGTGGAGATTGTGGAGGCATTAGCGATGATCTTTCAAAAGTCGATAGATTCTGGCATGGTTCCGGAGGACTGGAAGATTGCAAATGTCACTCCGCTATTTAAGAAGGGGGCAAGGAAGAAAAAAGGAAATTATAGACCTGTTAGCTTGACATTGGTGGTTGGGAAGTTGTTGGAGTCGATCGTCAAGGATGAGGTTACAGAGTACCTGGAGGCATATGACAAGATAGGCAGAACTCAGGCATGGATTCCTTAAAGGAAAATCCTGCCTGACAAACCTATTACAATTTTTTGAGGAAATTACAAGCAGTCTAGACAAGGGAGATGCAGTGGATGTTGTATATTTGGAGTTTCAGAAGGCCTTTGACAAGGTGCCACACATGAGGCTACTTAACAAGATAAGAGCCCATGGAATTACGGGAAAGTTACATACGTCAATAGAGCATTTGCTAATTGGCAGGAAACAGAGTGGGAGTAAAGGGATCCTATTCTGGTTGGCTGCCGGTTACCAGTGGTGTTCCACGGGGGTCCGTGTTGGGGCCGCTTCTTTTTACATTGTACATCGATGATTTGGATTATGGAATAGATGGCTTTGTGGCTAAGTTTGCTGACGATACGAAGATAGATGGAGGGACTGGTTGTGCTGAGGAAACAGAGAGTCTGCAGAGAGACTTGGATAGATTGGAAGAATGGGCAGAGAAGTGGCAAATGAAATACAATGTTGGAAAGTGTATGGTTATGCACTTTGGCAGAAGAAATAAACGGGCAGACTATTATTTAAATGGGGAAAGATTTCAAAGTTCTGAGATGCAACGGAACTTTGGAGTCCTCGTACAGGATACCCTTAAGGTTAACCTCCAGGTTGAGTTGGTGGTGAAAAAGGCGAATGCAATGTTGGCATTCATTTCTAGAGGAATAGAGTATAGGAGCAGGGATGTGATGTTGAGGCTCTATAAGGCGCGGGTGAGACCTCACTTGGAGTATTGTGGGCAGTTTTGGTCTCCTTACTTAAGAAAGGATGTGCTGACGTTGACGAGGGTACAGAGAAGATTCACTAGAATGTTTCTGGAAATGAGAGGGTTAACATATGAGGAATGTTTGTCCGCTCTTGGACTGTATTCCTTGGAGTTTAGAAGAGTGAGGGGAGACCTCATAGAAACATTTCGAATGTTGAAAGGCATGGACAGAGTGGATGTGGCAAAGTTATTTCCCATGATGGGGGAGTCTAGTACGAGAGGGCATGATTTAAGGATTGAAGGGCGTCCATTCAGAACAGAGACGCGAAGAAATTTTTTTAGCCAGAGGGTGGTGAATCTATGGAATTTGTTGCCACGGGCGGCAGTGGAGGCCAAGTTATTGGGTGTATTTAAGGCAGAGATTGATAGATATCTGAGTAACCAGGGCATCAAAGGTTATGGTGAGAAGGCGGGGGAGTGGGACTAAATGGGAGAATGGATCAGCTCATGATAAAATGGTGGAGCAGGCTCGATGGGCCAAATGGCCGACTTCTGCTCCTTTGTCTTATGGTCTAATCATCTTCTAAAAATATTCTCTCGCCTGCCATTGTAGTTTTGAGCAGAGATTATCATTGATTAATGAACTAGTAACAATAATTATGGACTTTAAGGAAAAAGGTTGAGTCATGTTGCATATTTGTGCATATTCATTGTTTTACCTATTAATTAAGGTATAATAGAGACAGATTGGAAATAAATTAAGCATTTTCAAAAAATATTAATATCAATCTTTTAAAAGAACAAATGAACAATAAACATAATCTCTAAATAGTATTGTTATTGTAACTGCTTACTCTGCAGATACCAATGTGCACTCCAGGTCTGTGAGAATTTTAATATGTATCATCCAACTCACTGCTCCCAGTTTGTAAAGCAAAATGCGGTTTTATTTAGCAGTGATTATGTATCTTGTTATTATGGGAGTGGTTTTAAGAATTGAGGGATAGGACTACATACCACATGCCAACAAAATTTTTGTGTATATCACCTTGGGAATGCATGGTCTTCTTTCTCACATACTTCTAGTCTTTTCAGAGCTGTGCAATCTAAGAGTTGTAATCTGGATTAAATCATATTAACAATCATTTCCATGTGAATTTGCACCAATCTCCAAACCAGATCAAACAGTTCTGGTGGGGATCCGCACTAATGGGCCAGACACTTCCTTCCTTGCCAGATGTGTATCTAATGATTAACTCAGCCTGAACTGTAATTTAAGCCCTTCCCAGAGCAAACCTGCAGAGGATGGTTGCCATGGGGCAATCATACAAAATGAGGAGCATCACCCAGAGTCCAACAGATAGGTGTCACTTGTGTGGCCACTGAGGGCACCATCTCACTCTGTACCTGACAGTCTAGGCTCACAGGAGGCTGTCAACCCATCTACCAAAGTGCTTAGACCAGTAGTGTGCTTTTTGGAGAATTTAACAAGTATAACTCATTTAATTCAGTGTACGTTATCCATAAGCAGGAAGGATATCCTCAGCTTCAGCCTGACCCCGAGAGGGCACCTTGACAGCCCAGATGATCTCCCTGACAGTCTCCAGTCCACTAGAGGAGATGAAGTGAATTGTGTGTAATAAAAAGGTTTTAGGCTTGATCTGTGGGGGTGCTGTTGGAGGATGGGGCTGGTAACCGTCAGTGGGGTTGTGGAAGGTGTGAATGTAGGGGGATGTGTATCAGCATTGAGGAGTTGATATTTATCATTATGGACAGGTTATCTTGAGTTACCTTGCAAAAATATAACATTTTTTTCTGGCATTGATGGTTTCCCCCTTCTGGGATTTATTTTATTCACCTCGAGAAATTTAATGCTTTCCCCATGTCCATTCTGGTATTCCCTTGCTTCGACAGACGTAAACAACTGGTGTGAGACTGGAAGGTGGAAGAGAACCTTTTGAAAAGCTTTTGAACTTCCCTGCTAAGAGTGGAGGTTTTTGTTCCCCGAGGAAGAAATTTTATAAATCTGTCATGGGGAGTCTATTTTTAAGGGTGGGTGTCTTTCTCATATTGCTGTGAACTGGTGGTGGAGGGATGAACCTGGCCTGGCTGGTTGTTCTCTCCGGGTCAGCACCTCAACAGCCTGTCACCGAGGATATCCTTCCTGCTTATGGATTACATGCACTGAATTAAATGAGTTTCTTACAATAAACTGGAAGCGCTGCTGCCTGAAACCATCTCTTTAGGTAGAAGCCACACTAGGGCTATTACACTCTGACTTCAACTACTTGAGTCATTTTATGTGTTTTGGGGAGGGTGATGGGGGTGGCCTGATTTGGGGTCAATTTTGCACGACATTTTGGCAGATTGAAAAGGTTGCTAAACAATTTCTTTCTTCCTATTGCTATCCTGCAAGCCCTTCATTTCATTAGTGACCACTGTAGCTATGGCAACTAGGCCCTGGGCCTGAGTTCCAAAATGTTCTCACTAAGTTTCTGTCCCTCCGGCAACTTCTTTCTCTCCCAGAACCTTCCTTAAAACCTCTCACAAAAGACTTTAGTTTATGCTTTTGGCATTGTTTTCAGTGAATCGCTGTTAATCTATGACATGAAACGTAGCATAGTGAAACAAATAAATTGTTATTGGCGAGGATGTAGATACACAAATGATATTTCCTTTGGCTGAGGATCTAAGAACCAAGGGCATGGGGTCATGAAGTTAAAATAAGGGTTGGGCATTCAGGACAAAGAAGTTTCTTCACCCGGAGAGTAGTGAAATCTTTGGAACTGATAGATTTTTTAAAATATTAATGCAAGTATGGTCTGAGTGTGGGAGTGTGGTGATGAGGGAAACAATTAGTACAATGACCTATTGCTGCCTCTTTTTCTTATGGAACACAGCTCAGAAGTTGCAGAGAGGGGAGAGGTTGCTCTACTACTGAGAGGGGAGACTGCCTCTTGATTTCTGCTGGGATCACTCTGCTACAGAGAGAGGAGACGGCCTTTCGATGTCTGCTGGGATCACTCTGCTACAGAGAGGGGAGACTGCCTTTTGATTGCTGTTGGGATCAATCGCTACTGGAGAGGGAAAGGCCTGCTGCTGTGCCCAGAGAATGTTACCCAGGTTTTCTGTGTTTTGGATGTGGACTTGGACTATAGACTTTTTTTTCCCAGTCTTATAGTTTTTTTTAATTCTGTATTTTTTCACCTGCGGGAAGGAGGGATTTTGTGTGTGTGTGTGTGGGGGGGGGGAGGGATTTGGGGATTGATGTGCCTGTTCCATTTTTGTTTGTTTTTTTGTGCAGGGAGGAGGAATTTGGGGGTTGATGATTGTGCCGCTGTTCTTTTCTTTCTTGGTTTCATGGCTATCTGGAGAAGAAGAACTTCAGAGTTGTATACTTTGATAATAAATGAACCTTTGAACAATCTCAATACCTGAATAATGAAAATTCAGGTGGGCACCTGAATCCACAAAATCTCCATCACATTGAGAGATCCTGAAGAACTTGCATTCAGGAAGATCACTCTACAGATTGGGGAACATGTTGAAGGTGCCGGCTGAGTGAACCAGGAGTACTGCCGATGTTCCTCTGATAACTCCAGCAGAACCAACATGGTGTGCAAGAGCAACTGCTAATTCGACCCTGGATCTTGTGAAGCCTCCAACAAGGGACAGCAGTTCGCTGACATCGCCACACATCTTTCCCCATTGATGAAGAGCACAATAACCAGCGGTTTTAAGTCAATGAAGACAACTCCTCGGTTTTCCCTTTTTACATTTTTATTAATTTTGAAACTGCCACGACAAAGCAATAGCTACTGTCAAGGGCAGTATCTGCTCCCATTCAGATTCTTCTGACATAGAGCCAATAGTTATAACTATCATCAGAAGAACAAAAGCAGCTGTGAGCCAATGCTTCTGGGCATCTACTTTTCAGTCTTCAAGCAAACAAACACAATCTCTGATATAATACTGCGGCTGCACACACCCAGCAGCTTGTTATGATGTTACAGCATGATCAGTCAGATTCTATTTGCAATTGTGCACTTCTTGACATTTTTCTGTCAAAACAACACCAGTCCTTTGAATTTCTCTGAATTACATGTTATTTCTGTAATACCTGCACTAGCTTGCTGAGTTCCTTTGGATTTTCTTTATTTATCTGTAATTCAGAGTAAGCCCCTCCCACCCCGGTCTAGTTCCAGGAATAGTTATATACACAAGGCATCACTTCCAAAGGAGTGGGAGAAATCTAGTTGGCTTCATTCACTCACACATTCTCCTCTTTGGCAGTGACAGATAAGGCTGGCATCAGCTTCTTCCAACTTGGAAAAAGACCATCTGTGCTTCTGTCCACTTTCATCCTGACAATAAAAGAATGCAAAGGCACAAAACTAGATTGACAGCAGAGGCAAGCATTAATCAGCACCTATTCAGTTTTGTTTCTAGCATGGAGACACAAGAGATTCTGCAAGTACTGGAATTCTGGGGCAACACACTCTCACAAAATGCCGGAGGAACTGAGCAGGTCAAGCAGCATCTACAGAGGGAAAAGAGCAGTTAACGTTGCAGGCTGAGACCTTTCATCAGACCTGATGAAGGGTCTCAGCCCAAGAACATTGAATTCTCATTTCTCTCCATTGCCTGCTCTGCTGAGTTTCTCCAGAATTCTATGTGCGTGTTCTTTCTGCCAGGGTTCAGTGGCGTGGTACCAAGCCATAATCTCCAGGAAAGACAAAATTCTTTTCAAAATCTCTAATTAATTACTGATAAGCTTTAAATGCCGCTGCTGGAAGTTCTGATTGATATTGCACAAGAGGATTGGACTTGCGTAGATTGCTCAGCAGTCTGCCAAGGCCAATGGACGATGCAAAGCTGGTTGTAAGGGAAAGGATGATAGTTGGCAGCAATGGAACCACTTCTGGGATAAACGGCTGTTGTTAGAAGCAGGGAGAAAACTAAAGGTGGAGTGAGGGGTGGATCCTAAATGGAATTAAACATACTTCCCTAAATTTTACAACAGCATCTTCAATATCCCAGGTAGAGAAGTTACAGATGGCCCTACCAGCAAAACAACAAAACAATGGTGATTGATTAAAGTGGTGATTTGTTCTTTCAGAATTGATATGCAAATACTCTAATTATCTTACAAATCTCATTTTTCTGTTTTGGCTATTGAAGAGTCTGACTTCCATTCTCCTTGGCCTTGTAAAACTTTGGTCAGTTTTCCCACTCCTCCATTCAGATAGGCATTGTATTCTTTCGTTTGTGTCTGCAACAATGACCTTGCTTCATTGCATCTGAGAAACCCACTATATAACTGGTTAATCAGCTTATCTGATGTCTTCCTTGTTGCCAAATGGTATCAAACAGAGGAGACCCACTGAAGGATCTGTGAGGGCTGTTTTCTTTTGGTGTTACTGACAAACACTGTTCCCATATCTGATCACAATATCTTCAAGATAGATTTCAGAACAATGGGCCATTTTTTCCTAGGCAAATTTATTTCCCTAACCCCGGCAGGTGAGAGAGAAAATTCCAACCACATTGACGTCCTTTAACAGTTCACAGAGTTCCAACTAAGTCAAATGACCAATGTTTGGTCTTAAAGTACTTCATGTTTCCTTTCCACCTTCATATCAAATATAAATCCCATTCTACAGGTGATTTAAAGTATCACATAAACCCTCTTAGCCTGGTCCGATGTTGTCTTGTCTCCAGCTATCGTTTTGGGCTTTGCCTTCTGACTCGGGGAAGGTGATTGTCACAAGAACAGTGCACAATTCGCTCCCCATCTTGTTTTGCAGCAATATTAAAACTATAAATAAGTACTTTAGTTGTCGTGGTTTTATGATGTCCCACAACAATAGCTTTAATATTTACATTTAGAGACAGTGGCCATAGCTTTCAGCACACTGAAGTTCCCTCAGACTGCTGGGGGCATTTTTTTCAATCAGCAGACGTGGGGACAGTGAGAGAAGCAGAATTATTAATTAAAACAAATGCAATTGTTGAATAATCCACCTCTGATTTTCACTCTATTCAGATAGTTGTATGTCTTCCTTCCACCTCATATCAAAGATGTGATCAGTTTGAGGAACTCTCTCTCTGGGGAATTGGGAGCATGAACTCACTCACTACTTCATAGTGCTGTATTTAGGTTTTAACCTCTTCCTGACTGCACACATCCTGGGATCATTTTCCAGCAGCTCAGAAGTTTATGTGTACAGTATTCCTTTTTAAATAATTGCAGTGCATCGACTTTATTAAATTTCAATTTTTAAAAAATGTTTGCTTTAAAATTGAATGTGATTGTCTTTAAAGGGTTAAAGCTAATAAGGTTGTTGGGGATGGGACATGTATAAAAGTAGTTGCCCCATTATTGGACTCCCCATGACAGTTTTACTATGTGTAATTAGAGATTACTTTAGGATAAGCAAATGATTTGTAGTTATTGATTAAACATGGTCTTAAATAACATACCAGCAGTCACATGACTACATCCCAAGATTTCCCATGGTTTTCTCTGACCCCTACCACCAAGGATAGGAACATCAACCACATAGAAACGGCAGCAAATCTACTTCCCTCTCCAATTTACACACCATTCTGACTTGGAAACATAGGAGTTCCTATGTCATCGCTGGGTCTAAATCCCAGAATTCCCTCCACAACAGCATTTTCCTCAGGACTGCGGTCCACCACCTTCTCCAGAGCAATGAACGATGGGCGATAAATGCTGGCTTTGTCAGTGATTCCCCACATCACAAAAGATGAATAATGAAAAAAAAAATCTCAGCTTGCACTCTTCCCAGGCTTGCCATATTGGCGATCAGGAACTTACTGTGCAGGACTGTGGTAGCTGTGATACAGAACGGAGCAGTGACCTATAACACGATTGGTCCAAAGTGTTGGACGTCATGGTGCTTTTTCTTCCCAGGCTTTTAAAATCGTGTGGGGGATTTTCAGTGATCTGTCAAGGGACTTTACCCTTGTTCACCATGCAAATTACTATTGACTATTTTGGACTGAATTTGAATTTGTGCAAGCTGATAGTTGAGAATGAGTCTGTTCTTTGGAGGTTGGCTACAGGCACACAGGAAGGAGGGGCAGGGAGGCTGGCGTTCTCCACTGCTAATGGTGCTCCATTGCCTCTTTCGTCTGTTCATGGGGACTGGATGGGGGTGGGGGGAGGGAGGTCGGCCTGGCGTTTGGGAGGGTCTGGTGAGACCACGGAGACTACATGTTCTTGGAGAGGGATTGATAGCAGTAGTAGGAGGAGTGGGGAAAAGAAAGGAGGGAGTTCAGCAAAGGTTTGGGTAGAGATGTAGGGTTCAGGGAGTAGGCTGCGAAGGCAGCATTTGGAGGAGTTTTTACTTAGAGATATGGCAATGAGCTCACTCTGCTCAATTGCACACATATGACCAATTAAACCACTAACCTGTACATCTTTGGAATGCCGAAGGAAGCCAGAACACCCAGAGGAAACGCACGCAGTCATGAGGAGAATGTGCAGACTGTAGCGGTACTGAACCTGGCGGAGGCTGTAAATCATTACACTAACCACTAGGCTAGCATTGAAGACTTTGAGAGTAACCTGAAGAGTGGGTTATATATTTTAACTCAAGACCCCCCCCCCCCCAAGGTCTGTGTACCCCTATGACAAGCTCATTCAGGACAAGAAGTCTGGGGTTTGCCTGCTATTTCAATAGCTCATGGAGACATGGTGTGGAACTTGCATTGGGGTTGCAAGGTTGACTTAACACCAGGAAGTGTTGAATCCATATTCATGAACTGCCATAACTTAACCTGGAGATGTTTGGAACTTTGAGCTGATTCAAACCCCGGTCAGATACCAGTGGAAAATAAAGCATCACGTTACCCAGTTTCCAAGCTGTGTTTCTCCTGTCAGTGGGGGAAAGATATGAACAACTCTGCATGAATTTCAAAGGAGACTCATATGGGATGGGGCATCAGAATCTTCAAAATGCACCAATTCATTAGGATTTGTCCCATTGGCTACATGCTAACTAAAAGCCTAACTCTTCAAGGATATCAGGATCATAAGACATTGGAGCAAAATTAGGCCATTCCGCCCACTGAGTCTGCTCCTCTATTCATCATGGCTGATCCATTTCTCTCTCAACCCTATTCTCCTGCCTTCTCCCCGTAACCTTTCACATCATGAATAATCAAGAACCTATCAACCTCTGTCTTAAGTACACCCAATGACCTAGCCTCCACAGCCACCTGAGGCAACAAATCGTACAGATTCTCCATCTTCTGGCTATAGAAATTCCTCCTCACTCTGTTCTAAATGGATGCCCCTCTCTATGCTGAGGCTGTGCCCTCTGGTCCTTGACTCCCCACCATAGGAAACATCCTCTCCACATCCACTCTATCTAGACTTTTCAGCATTTGATAGGATTCAGTGAGAACCCCCTTCATTCTTCTCAATTCCAGCAAGTAAAGGTCCAGAGCCATGAATGTCTCCTCATAAGCCTTTCCTTACCAGAATCATTCCCGTGACCTCCTCTAAACCATCTCCACTGTCAGCACATCCTTTCTTAAATAAGGGGCCCAAAACTGCTGACAACACTCCGTGAGGCCTCACCAGTACGTTATAAAGCTCCAGCACTGGTGAGGCCCTATAAAAGTGAGGCTTTGTAAGACACTGGTGAGGCCTCAGTTGCCTTTAGGTGTCTGATACCTTAATTAAGAGGCAAATGTAGTGGAAGCAATATGGTAATTCCTCAACAAACTGGATAATGGAAAAATGCAAATATGGGGAATCTAAAATAAAAACAGAAACTGCTGAATCACTCAAGAGAGGTCAGGCAGCATCGGTGAAATGATAAACAGTTAGAATTACAGGTCCAACGCCCTACACGAGGACCTGGAAATAGAGAAACACAAGTCTGAAGTTGCAACGAAGTGGTGGGCACATGGGGGTGGGGAATAGATAGAAGCAAGAGAATAATTGTGAAAGGGTGAGGTCAGGGTTGCCATGGGGATGAGTAATGGTCGGTAGGTTAATGGCAGCAGTCAGACTGTGACGGGACAAGCAATGGAGAATAAAATGTTGCAGGTTTGTTGGACATGTTCAGCAAGTCGGGAGGTGACCATGGAGAGAGGAGAAATGGAGCCAATGTCACCTAGAAGAGACTTAGAAGAGAAATAGCAGTTCTGATGCAGACAGAGAAAGCAAGCTACCTCAAACTACGCAATTCGATACTGAGTGTGAAAGGCTACCCAGTGTGCCAGTTCCAAAGCTGAGGTGTTGTTCTAAGTTTCCAGTGGGCCTTACTCCAAACGGTGTAGGAGACCATAGGCAATAGTGCCACACAACAGGAAACTGAGGATTACTACTGCAGACTGAATGCAGGTACTCCACAGAATGTTCACCAAATCTGCATTTGGGTTTTCCACTGTCAACCTATCACAGATATTCACTCCCGCTCTTCTCTGCAAATTAAAGCAAACTTGTTTTTCCCTCTTTCCCAGTTCTAATATGAAGGGTATTAACTCACTTCCTCTTTCCGCAGATGCTGCCTGATGCACTGAGTGGCTCCAGAATTTTCTGTTTTTATAACTGGATTGACAGTCTCAGGTTGGGTGAATTATCTTCCAGTGGTAGTGGCACCGCAGTGGTCATGGCAGGTAACCTTTCCTGCTGACAGGAATTCGTAAAAACTAAAGGGAGGGAGTATAACACCTCTCCACAACTCCTGATTTCCAAAGTTGCTAAAGTTGAAAAGAATCCTCAGTAGTGCCCTTTTGAAATCAAAGTGCATTTGGACCAGGAGTTCCCAACCTTTTTTTATGCCATTGACCAATACCATTAAGCAAGGGGTCCATGAACCTTAGGTTGGGAAACTCTCTTTGACATTCTTCGGGTCTGATGACCACAGAGTGCTGTGTTTGATCAAGGGATCCCCAGATAAGGCAAAGTGACTTTCTGTAGCATGCCTGGATAAAAAGAGTGTGATAACCTTTTTGAGTTTCCCATGTTTCTGATCTGCACCTCGATCACAAGGAGAGGACTGAACCATGTAACCTGCTGATACTCACCCTGCAAGGGTCATTCCTGTTACTCATGGAGAAATACCACACCAAGAATTGCTGTCATCGGGAGAAGCTTGGAGGAAACGGGGAAATAAAGTAAAGGGGAAAGCAAAACATTGGGGAAAAAATCAGAAAAGAGAAAACTATTCAGCCTTATTCAGCTGTTAAATGCAGTTAAACAACACACGATGCTCTTAGCACAAAGAAAACCGTCTAGAATTGATGTTCATTTTAGTCACGCCAATGAGCTTGAGAGGAGCCGACAGAGAGAAGGCATTGGTCACTGGGAAGTCACAGAGCAAATCCGACAGTTCATCCCGCTCCTCCAGCTCATAGGTGGCATCGTTAAGCATCCGCTGGTGCAAGTGGCAGGTCTGCTCAATCTTCAGCTTGCTGATTTCGTTGCGAAGGCGCATCAGTTGCCTGGCCAGCTGTTGGTCTTGCAGACGCATTTCTGTCTGTTTTTTTATATTTTAAACAAAAACTCTGTGGATTATTATAATAACAAGCAGCAAAAACACATCAATACCGCATTAGCAAACAGGCACATTTTCTGGCTTGCTGTAGTTGGCAAAACAGCCATTACAATGTTAGTAGCGTAGTTACACTACATCACTGAAGACAGGTCTGAGGAGTTTTGAAGGTTTTCCATAACTTATACAGTAAATTCTAGTTTACATGCAGTAACTGAGAAAAAAATTGGGAAGTATCCCCAGAAATAATTTAACTTTTCACCTTCAATAAATATGCCATCAAAAAAGGTTGATGGCCTTTCTATATCTTCTTATGTCAAATTTAAGGACAGGTGGAATTGAAGCCAGAGTAATTATAACAACCAGAAACCTTGCTGCCTAGCCCACCGATATCATTCACTCAGCAAACAATTGCTTCTTAGCAAATACCTTCTTAAAAGCATTGATTTCTTGTTCCATGCCTTTCTGTCTAGCCGACTTGTTGGTGAAGATATCCATGTTTCACAGATCAGCAACTTATTTTTTTAGATATTTAACTTTTGGAATGTAACTGAATTGCAATTATAACTTACTGTCTATTACCAAAAATGTAATCAAATAAGACCGTAAGCTATAAGATGGTGGAGCAAAATTAGGCCATTTGGCCCATCGAGTCTGCTCTGCCATTTCATCGTGGCCAATCCATTTTCCCTCTCAGTCCCAATCTCCTACCTTCTCCCCGTGTCCTATCATGTCCCAACCAATCAAGAATCTATTAACCTCTCCCTTAAATATTCACAAAGACTTGGCTTCCACAGCTGCCTGTGGCAAAGAATTCCACAGAAACTAATTACAATGTCAAATTAACAATGTCATTAAATAGGATGTAATACTTTAGACTAAAATTTGCATCAATATAATATGCAAACTCAATTGCATTGCTACCCATTTCAGTCATCTGTTGATATCCGATTGCAACTGGCTAACGTAATGTTAATTGTCAATGCCTCAGTATACAGAAGGCTGCAGTTCTTAATGGTGTACATGTGCTTTACAGATACTTCCTTTGCTCTCAATACTTTTTCCTTTCTTCACTTGATTCTTCCTTGATTCTTCACTTGTCAGGGTTACCTGTTGCTACTCTTGTCATCTACCACCAGCTTTTAAGATTATTTATTTATTTTCATTCAACGATACAGCACAATAGCAGGCCCTTGCAGTTCAACGAGCCCCCGCTGCCCAATTACGCCTCCATGAACAATTAACCTACTAACCCCATATGTCTTTGGGATGTGGGACGAAACCCACACAGTCAGTGAGAATGTGCAAACTGCTTACAGACCGCAGGATGAAATGACGCAGGGACAGTGGCGCTGTAGAGCGTTATGCTAACCGCTATGTGACTGCGCCGCTCCAAGTTCTAGCTCTCAAATATTATTCATCTTTTTCCCTTCATAATTGCAGCTCTTCACTCAACTTTCTCTAGCACCAGTCAAGGATATGAAGTGAAGCCAAGGGGCGGGTGGAGAAAATGAAGGTGACAAAAAACTGAATATAAAGATAATTCAGCCCCCACAACTGCAACAAAATAAGATGGCTAATATCTGCAAATGAAAGATTACAGTTCTGTCTGGGAGAAAGACACCTTCTTTCTACTAAATGGTTTGCATTCATTGTGTAAATTTTCAGGTAAAAAAAAGGAAGATCAGGTTAGATGGCCCTAGAGTCTTCTACCATTCAATAAGATCACAGCTGTTCTCATCACTGGCCTCATGTTGACTTCCTTATCCGAATCCTGTAACTCTATTTCCCTGTGGGTTAAAACTTTATCCACTTCAGCTTTTGGTAAATGACAGTATTGTGCTTTAAAGAAATGGCTATTGCCAGCAGCAATCAATTGCTGTGAAAAGAACTGCTCTTGATCACAAGGTGTTTGAGAGTGTGTGGTGACACTCTGTTAAAACTATCATCCCTTCCATGATGCCATGGGATAAGCACCTTTGATGTGATATCTCCTGGGCAAAGTGAGCTTTATTTTAAAGAGGGGATTGAATCCTGAGCTGGCTTAAGGCAAATGCATTATGCTCAAGACACACAAGCCTGCTTTACAGTTGATCTCACAGTAAACAAGTGGTTTAAGTAAAAATTTAAACCGCCAAGATTTGAAATTTGCCATTTACAAAAAAGGGAAAGAAAATCAATTTGCCCAAGTATTATTCAAATTTCAGCAATAAATAACCTTGAGGAGAAACAGAAAAGGAAAATGAAAGAGAATGTATTTAAGCTTACCAATTCCTTCCTGAGCCAGTTCAATGCCTGGTCGATATTTTCAAAGCCACTAAATTTCCCTGGAGTCAAGCTCCTATCCTTGTCAGAATTCTCACTGAGTTGCTTTTGTGCTTTCTTGAGGTTGCTGGGGTCCTCACTGGGTTTCTTTGTAACTGCAGGCTCTTGGTCATCCAATGGCTTTGTGCTTTTCCAGTCTTTCCTTTCCAGATTGGCTTTCCACTCTAGGTAAGAAGGCCTTCTGGTTTCAAGTCTCAGTTTCTGGGTCAGTGCTTTTAAACTCCTCAGGTGATCATCAGTCTGACTCTCTGGGTTGTCCTGTTCATCTTTGAAAAGACTTACTTCAAGTTTTGGCACAGACCAGGAGGCCATTCTGCCTTACTTACAGCGTAGCTGTTATCTGTAATAGAGAACAGAACCTCACTTTTTTAAAAAACTAATTCATTAAGACATTTCAGAAGTTCCAACATTAAAATTCCTCAATTTATGAGATTATTATTAAAGTAAACAAGATTACCTTAAGAACTAATATTATTTGGATTGTAAAGAATCATAAAATACAGCATTAATAATGATCATTCAGTGTACAAATATTATTATATATTTTATAATGCTCAATATAAACTCAAAAAAGCTAAAGATGGTAAATAACGTAATCTTTTTTATAGTGACACCTTTACGTTTATGAAGATTGTTTACTGACATAAAATTCTGATGATCCTGGTAGTCATGAGTAATGGAAACACATTCAAATTTTTGAACCTACACACAGATGGCTGTCGTTTTTGCCTGCTTCCTTTAGTGCCCAGCAGGCCACAGACTCAGTACACAAACACTCAGCTGCAGGTTGCCTGTCTTAACTGAACAACAAAATCTACCGTGGACAGAATTCATTCATCATTGTAGTAGTCCCAACAGTAAACAGCATCACTGGATATTCTGTTGTTTGACTCAGTACAGTTGTTTACCACCTGTCATGGTTGGTGCGATTGCAATAGCAAATTTGGACTCTAAACTTGCAGGTGGCAAACGTCTTCCATGTGGCTGAGTATTCCTGCCAGAAAGCTGCCATGCCATTACATTGGAATAAAAAACACCAGGATGTTTATGGATGCCAGGAATCTACTTGAGCGCTCTCCCATTAAGCACACTGACTTTATCTAAAGATCAATAGAAACTCAGATTAATGACTATCTGGACTTGCTGGTCAATTGAGAGTCGCCAAGGAAATTTCTAGTGACAAATGTAGGAATACTTAAAAGAGAACAAGTAGACAGAATTTAGAAATAAATGAAGTTTTATTTTAAATAAGTAAAGAGAAGAATAAATTATCAATATCATCACTGGGACTTATTGGGGTGTTTTGTTAATTGGCTGATGTAACTTCAGTGTAGGATTGATAAACGAACCTTTTATCTCAGCTGGGGTTTTTCATCGTTTACCTGTTAGCAAGAAAACTCTCAAGGAAGCATAAAGCAGATTTAATACTCAACAACTAAAGGTGGCCAACATCTTCTAGATTTCCTTCTTGCAGAACAGTGATTTGTAATAATATTCCACCTGTAAGTTTGTGAACAATGCACTCACCTGGTAGCTTAAGGCAAGGTGACAAAGTACAGAGAAAGTTTTAACTGCTTAGCGTGCATAGATAATTAATCTGCCACTGAATCTCTTGAGCACAGCTTCAATAAATTTGAGGGTGAGGAATGATTTGTGAATGACTGGCAGATTCAGCATCAGTTTTCAGTGGTTGTGGTGGGGTAGGTCATGAGCCTCTCCCTAAAGTGGAATCCCATATTTTCTAGGGCAGCCGAATTATCTTTCAAACCTGTTCTGGTGCTGCCTGATAATGCTGCTTCAATATTAGCTTTCCGTTGGCAATAGCTCCCAGAATCCTGTTAGCGATTGGAGGAATAGTCAGAACTGCAGAATTGGGTGTTGCGACGGCCAAGCTCTTTGGAGAACACAAGCATCATTCACTTTTGTTTACTTTTCGAACAGATGGCCACTATTTGAGTATTTAGTTTACCTGCCATATAATTCTTTATTTTACAATTAAATATTATCCGTTATCAGGAATGAGTCTTGTGGGAGAGTCCGCTGTCAACCCAAGCCTGAAATCGGCTGAAGAAAGCCCCTCTGCTTCAGATACTCCCGTACTTAGCACAGGCTCAGTTTTAAATAGGCTGTTAGTAGGCGTCCACTAGTCCACCGAAAGCAGAGGTGCTCAGGTTAGGATTGGAGGACACTGATTAAGAGGTTGATTATATCTGCCTTCACCCAACACCTTCTAGCCTCTTTCTCCTCCCCCACCACCCCCAACCTTTTATTCTGGCATCTTCCCCCTTCCTTCTCAGTCCTGAAGAGGGGTCTCGGCCCGAAACTGCTTATTTATTTCCATAGATGCTGCCTGACCTGCTGAGTTCCTCCAGCATTTTGTGTGTTATTCAGGATTTCCAGCATCTGCATACCTTCTTGTGTTTATGATTTGCTGGTAGACCTTGGTTTGTTGAATTTTAATGGCTTAATCAATTTAAAATTTGTAAACATTTATCTTTGATTTATTTAGTGCGTCCTCTTTTGGGGGTATTACCCTTTACAGTATAATTTTTGTTATTCTCTATCTGAAAAATGTTATTTCATACTTCTACATGCTGAATGGCATCCAACTCCTAACAGTCTAATGCACTAATTATGTCCTCATTTGTCTATGAAGGTTCTCGTAATCCAAGTCACTGCATATCAAGCAGTAGTAAATCAAGGTAACTGGACTTGCCACTCATCTGAGACGCTTCTTTAGTTCTGATCCATGGTGGGTAGTTTTCTGGTTTATAAACTCGGTGAGTTTAATGGTATAGCAATCACATGGGGGTTGTTAAGAGTCATAGAGGTAATGAGAGGGCCATTAGTCTCACCTTTGCATGAACAGAGGTGTGAACTGTTGTGGCGACGTTGGGGTAGAGATGTTAGGACTGCACTGCAAGTAGTTGACAGGTGGTGTTGTACCCACCCCCTCTGTCCAGGGATGGGTTTTCCAGCTAGACAAAAATTTCTCCTTTACCCCCTTTTTCAAACTATCAAGAGCCAATCTTGATGCCAATTTATATTACAGATCCTCTTCCTGTGTATCATTCATATTCCTCCAACCCCTTCAAGTTCATATGGCTACCTAAAAGCCTCTTAGATTCCACCAGAACTTCCCAATTTCACTCCTAAACTTGGAAACCCACTCTAAACATCTACCATCCTCTGCTTAAAAACTTTCCCCGCACATCACACTTAAACTTCCCTCCTCTAACATTAAAAGTATGCCCTCTAGTTTTGCCATTTCCATCCTGGGAGAAAAATTCTGTCTGCATTATTCATGCTTTTTGTAACTTATAAAAAATCTCTGTTAGGTCTCCCATCAACCTCTGAAGTTCTAGGGAGTCTGTCCTATCATTCCTTATACCTGTAGCTCCTACCAGTTATACCAGGCAGTATCCTGGTAAACCTCTTCTGCACCCTCTCCACATTTTTCCTATAATGGGGTGACCAGAATTAACACAGGACTCCAAGTGTATAAAGTTTTATATAGCTGCAGAATAACTTTATTACTCTTACACTCAAAACCCTAACCACAGAATAACTTTATTAATCTTACACTCAAAACCCTAACCAATGAAGGCAAGTATGCCATATGTGCGGACAGAAACTCTCCTGAGTATTTCCAGCACTTGTTGCTTTTATTTCAGAATTCCAACATTTGTCAATTTTGCTCTCAGATGATAAAATAAGTGAGGTTTCTTGCCAATTTGTTTCCTGAAAGGATCTGCAATCTGTGGCTCACATTGCTCCAGTTCCTCACCTTCATTCATAACGTGTGTCTAGACCTGAATTAGCCAGGCTCTTCAATCAACCTCATATATAACAGAGAGAAAAAGACCCTGGAACATTTTTAATTCCATTTTCACAAATGGTAAAGTAGAATGACTCTCAAAAGGTCATTAGACAAGGATTTAGATTTAAATAGTATGAAAAGAAAGAGTGAAAAAGCAGGAAAATGGTCAAATTGTTCCAGTTGGGGGGTTAATACAAGTAAGAAGGACTGAATGACCTCTATGAGGTTTTATACACTTCTGAAGTAATCATTTTAAATATTTTCTGGTTGAGTCACTAACACTGATTGTTTTCAAAATGTATACAGTATATGAAAACAATTTCCTGCTTATAAATCTCTCTGTATTCCACTTACTGAAATTTTTTTACAGAGATCTTTACTTATTTGTCTATATCCCAGTGAGTGAAGGGCTTTCCCACTCTTCTGTTCCCCTCAGGACAACCTTTTCATCTCAGTAATTAATCTATACTGTATCATCAACAAGGAGCAACATCTTTCCATGGGTAAGAGGTGAAACTGCACACAAGAAAACATGTACAAAAAAAACTTGTACAAAAACAGCAAGATTCTAACCTTACTGCAACAGAGTTCCACAATCCTTCCCAGCTGTAGTGGCACCTATATATCTATATATTTACCGTTTTCTATGTAAACACATTCAGATCCCTCTTTAAACAGTTTAACAGTTTGTCATCATTTCTAAAACATGTTTACTCTAATCTTCTTTCTAAAAGGAACAATCTTAATTTTCATCACACTATATATTCAATGCCATCTTCTTCCTACAGAAATTTCTGTCCAGATTCTTGGTCAAACTCTACAGTACATCCTTCTCACAGCTCTGTTCATCTCAAACTTACTTATCCCCCATTTTTCAGATCTTTACTATGGACAATTCAATGTATACTGATTCATATGGCAAAAATGGGCCAACCAAAGGATGATGCATTATTCATACTTTTGTTTTCTTTCTATCAATCAGTCTACTGGTCTTACTACTCCAAATCACAAGCCTTATTTCATAACATAAGCTATCACAGCAAAATACTTTTGAACAATACCCAGCACTTAATTGGTCTCCTTGTTAAAGGCGTCAGATGCAGCAAAGCATGAAAACATTTTCATTTTATGAAATATGCCTACTCCACCCAAACACAGTAAATTGCTCTAAAACCACCGTGACCACTTGTGAATAACGATTTCTAGCACTTTCCGATAACCGATGTCAGGCTCTCGGGTTTGCATTTTCTTTCTTTCCGGAAAAGCATCATTATGTTCACTGATTTTCATTCTATTAGAATCATTCAAGAATCCCAGAATTTTTTTCTCTCTGAAGATCATCACCAATTTATACAGCGAATTTTAGAAATCATCAGTTACAGGGCATTTTATTTGCATTTCGCTAATGTTAATTACTTCAAGTTCCTCAATTAAGTTCATTGGCTTCTCGCTATTTTTGGTTTGTTGTACTGTTTCTTCTACCATGAAGCAAAACAAAATATTTGTTTAACGTTTTAGCCATTTCCTTCTAATCTTAAGATACAGAATGTTCTACTCCCAGTGAATGGTACACTTAAACCTAATTTTACAATGAGAGATCTATAACTAGTTACAAATAGATTATTAAGATTTAGGACTGGCATGAATCGCCCTTGTTCGTTTTCTTTAACATGGAAATATTTGTACTCACGTGCTTTAGATAATAATACTGTTTTAAACGGTTGGCAAAGATATATTTCGTTCTGAGTGCTGGTTGATACAGTATTAAGATTCTATTATTGCAAAAGCGGGAGGCAATCCTTTGTAGTGAGCCCCCACATGGCATAGATCAGAAATGACAGACACATTCGGGTGGTGTGGCAAATGACAGTTTCATGGGTGAAGTACTGCCCGCCAATTCTCACTCCTTCAGTCTCCCCCATCCTTTAGATCCTATAAAACTGGAAAGGTCTTGTTTAGGCAGGTATAAAAGCATATGGAAATAAATCGGACTGCCCCTTCATTTCTTACATTTACCATTCTGTTCACAAGACCCAGAAAGCAGGCGTCCCTCCGAATGCACTGAGAGAGAAGGTGTGCTCACCTGCTTTTACTGGGGGAAGGAGCTATGCCCAGGGTCCATGCTGCAGCTTTCGGATTGCACCGACCACCTGCAGCCGGCGGCGAGAGCTTCTTCTCAGCACGAGTCCCTGGGAAAAAGCTGGGATTTCTGCGTCAGGGCCGTTGCTGGGAGACCGCAGAGGGTATTTAGCTCCAGTTATTCCTCAGCTCCTCGTCTGTGTGTGTGTGCGGTGCAGACTCCTATCTGTCTCACTCCGACAGGGAATGCAGCACTAGCTGCCCGGGTCCTAGCGCCTTCATGTTACTGCCTGTTCCAGTTGTGGTGAGTCAGTGCACACAAAAACCGTTTTCAGGGCAGGTCTCGGCACGCAATAAAGAACATTTAGATTCTTGATTTTAATGCCTTGTTGACTATTAGTTAAATTTAGTTCCCGATTTTTTTTATCTTCCTGAAGATTCTATTCACTTGGACCAATATATTTCCATACAAACTTCTATTCGTTTCTGCTTTGAAATTTTGCCATGTTTTCGTCCTTTATAAGCGGCATGGCGGAAGAGTGAAATGGACGATATTGAGTAGGTAACAATTTTTACAATCACTTCCCATTCCTCACTTTCACAAATTTAACAGAAGGAGGTGGAACCGTGGCCCTGACCTTATCCGAAGATGGATCTGAATCTGAATCTGATGAAGTTCCCGAATTGCTGCTCTGCCTGACATTAACTAATACCGTACTTTCAGAGAATAAGCCTAAGAGTCCAGTCCAAGTGGCTGAGTCATTCGCTTAAAAGTAGTGGGAATGTTTTATCTTTTTTCCTAAATAACACGTTTTTAATGGATGGAATATATTCTGTAATGTAATTCAACACCATCCTGCAGAAAGCACTAATTTACCAGTGGATGAAGCTGACAATTGAAGGGATAGCTACACACCTGGAAATAAACTGAATTTGTTGCTCAAAGTAATGAATGTTTCGTTAAAATTGAACCTTGCTCTTGGATGCTTGACGTAGCATTACACATGTTGTATCTCTGCAGCTGCCTGGGGATCAGTTTGCTTGATTCCTATTTTCAACTATTCTGAAGTACAAAGTAAATTTATTACTTTAGTTCATATATCTCACTATATACGACCCTGAGGTTCATTTTCTTGCAGGAATACTGAATAAATCCACAATAGAATAATGACCATAATAAAATCAATAGAATCAAGAGTCTGATGGTTGAGGGGTAATAACTATTCCCAAACCCAGTGGTGTGACTCCTGAGGCTCCTGTACCTTCTTCCAGGTGGCACAATGAGAAGAGAATATGTCCTGGGTGATGGGAGTGAGGGTGTCCCTAATGATAGATGCTGTTTTTTTTTGTGAAAACGTTTCATGTAGATGTGCTCAATGGTGGGGAGGGCTTTACCTGTGATGGACTGTACCATATCCACCACTTTTTGTAGGATTTTCCATTCAAGGGCATTGGTGTTTCCTACCAGGCTGTGAGGCAGCCAGTCAATATACTCTCTATTACACATCTATAGACGTTTGTCAGAGTTTTAGATCTCATGGCAAATCTTTGCACACTCCTAAGGAAGTAGAGACACTGAGGTGTTTTCTTCATAATTGCACTTACATACTGGGCCCAGGACAGGTCCTCTGAAATAATAACACTGAGGAACTTAAAGTTGCAATTAATAATAGATCTCTGGTTTCCTCCTCCTGAAGACAGTAATCAGCTCCTTGGTCTTGTTGACAAGGAGGAAGAGATTGTTGTAATGGCACCACTCAGCTGGATTTTCAACCTCCTTCCTATATGCTGATTTGTCACCACCTTTGAGTCAGCCTATGACAGTAGTGTCATCGGAAAATTTGAATATGGCATTGGAGCTGTGCTTAGCCACACAGTCATAGTGTAAAGTGAGCAGAGGTCTAAGCACACAGCCTTGTGGTGCACCTGTGTTGATGGAGATTGTGCAGGAGATGTTGTTGCTAATCCAAACTGACTGGGCTCTGCAGGTGAGAAAATTTAGGCTCGAATTGTGCAAGGATGTGTTGAGGCCAAGATCTTGAAGCTTATTGATTAGTTTTGAGGGGATGACAGTATTGAATGCTGAGACAACAGGAATTCTGCAGATACTGGAAATTCAAGCAACACATCAAAGTTGCTGGTGAACGCAGCAGGCCAGGCAGCATCTCTAGGAAGAGGTACAGTCAACGTTTCAGGCCGAGACCCTTCGTCAGGACTAACTGAAGGAAGAGTGAGTAAGAGATTTGAAAGTGGGAGGGGGAGGGGGAGATCCAAAATGATAGAAGACAGGAGGGGGAGGGATGGAGCCAAGAGCTGGACAGGTGATTGGCAAAGGGGATATGAGAGGATCATGGGACAGGAGGCCCGGGGAGAAAGGCAAGGGGGGAGAACCCAGAGGATGGGCAAGGGGTATAGTCAGAGGGACAGAGGGAGAAAAAGGAGAGTGAGAGAAAGAATGTGTGTATATAAATAAAAAATGGATGGGCTACGAGGGGGAGGTGGGGCATTAGCGGAAGTTAGGGAAGTCGATGTTCATGCCATCAGGTTGGAGGCTACCCAGATGGAATATAAGGTGTTGTTCCTCCAACCTGAGTGTGGCTTCATCTTTACAGTAGAGGAGGCCGTGGATAGACATGTCAGAATGGGAATGGGGTGTGGAATTAAAATGTGTGGCCACTGGGAGATCCTGCTTTCTCTGGCGGACAGAGCGTAGGTGTTCAGCAAAGCGGTCTCCCAGTCTGCGTCGGAAGTGTAAGGGCATGTGTAGCACTTGTTCCGCTTAGAAGGATAAGTGCCAGGAGGGAGATCAGTGGGGAGGGATGGGGGGGACGAATGGACAAGGGTGTCGCGTAGGGAGCGATCCCTGTGGAAAGCGGGGGGGGGGAGGGAAAGATGTGCTTAGTGGTGGGATCCCGTTGGAGGTGGCGGAAGTTACGGAGAATAATATGTTGGACCCAGAGGCTGGTGGGGTGGTAGGTGAGGACCAGGAGAACCCTATTCCTTACACTTCCTCCCTCTTCACCATTTAGGGCCCCAGGCAGTCCTTCCAGGTGAGGCGACACTTCACCTGTGAGTCGGCTGGGGTGATATACTGCGTCCGGTGCTCCCGATGTGGCCTTCTATATATTGGCGAGACCCGACGCAGACTGGGAGACCGCTTTGCTGAACGCCTACGCTCTGTCCGCCAGAGAAATCAGGATCTCCCAGTGGCCACACATTTTAATTCCACATCCCATTCCCATTCTGACATGTCTATCCACGGCCTCCTCTACTGTAAAGATGAAGCCACACTCAGGTTGGAGGAACAACACCTTATATTCCGTCTGGGTAGCCTCCAACCTGATGGCATGAACATCGACTTCTCTAACTTCAGCTAATACCCCACCTCCCTCTCGTACCCCATCTGTTATTTATTTTTATACACACATTCTTTCTCTCACTCTCCTTTTTCTCCCTCTGCCCCTCTGACTATACCCCTTGCCCATCCTCTGGGATCCCCAGGCCTCCTGTCCCATGATCCTCTCATATCCCCTTTGCCAATCACCTGTTCAGCTCTTGGCTCCATCCCCCCCCCCCCCGTCTTCTCCTATCATTTTGGATCTCCCCCTCCCCCTCCCACTTTCAAATCTCTTACTCACTCTTCCTTCAGTTAGTCCTGACGAAGGGTCTCGGCCTGAAACGTCGACTGTACCTCTTCCTAGAGATGCTGCCTGGCCTGCTGCGTTCACCAGCAACTTGAATGCTGAGCTATAGTCAATAAAGATCATCCTGATGTATTCATCTTGGCTGTCTACATGTTCTAGGTTTGAGTAGAGAACCAGTAAGATGACATCTGCTATGGACCTGTTGCTCCGGTAGGCAAATTGGAGCAGATCCAAGTTACTTCTCGGGCAGGAGTTGATATGTTTCCTCGCCAACCTCTCAAAACACTTCATCACTCTGGATGTAAGTGCCACTGGATGATATTAATTGAGGCAAGTTATCACATTCTTCTTGGGCACCAATATAATTGAAGCCTGCTTGAAGCAGAAGGGTACCTCAGTGAACACTGCAGCCAGACGATCTCTCTCTCTCTCTCTCTCCTTGCTTTCTATTTCACATTTCCCATTGGTGACCCTGGCTTAGACCCTGCAGTTAGTTGCAAAGTAACAGTACTTCCCTGGGCTGAACCACGAAAGCAGCCACCCATAAATATGGAATCAGCTAGGTTTGGATTTTTCTCTTCTCTGTCAGTGGGCTCCATCACCCATTGTATTCTTTGTGTCAAACTGCTGTGATGACATCACGTGGAAATATTCTCACAAGCTGTAGACCAGGAAGTAAAAGGCACAATTTTTGAGAAACACTTTGAACGTAGAAAAATTAAAGGGAATGACAACTGATTCATAATTACAAGGTTAAAGCGATACTGCGATACTTTTTAAATAAACCATTTAAGTTCAGAAGAATCTGTTGAATGCTGTTAATATTTACTGTGACGGAATAAAAATCCACAAATATAAAACTAATATTTGAGCACCAGAAAACTATTATAACCAGTATACTATTAAAACCCCATTTATACCTCATGCAACAAAGTTTAATACTTTTACAGTAGCAATAAATGCCTTCGATTTTCATCAGATTCTGGAATTTGGAAAATCGAAGTTGTATAGATTGCAAAATAGCATTTCCTATTGAGAAGCAGCAAATCGGTATTAGTAATATCCAGATTACCATAATTAACGGTGCAAAATGTACTACGGAGATTGTTACCAAATTTGCTGTTTAATGACAAGGTTGCAGTGCAAAACCAGGCATCATCTGCAGCCATGGGGGTCATCTGCTTCATCAGGGGTTTCCAAGCTGGGAACCACAGACACCTTGCTTAAGGGTATTCATCCACAGCATGAAAAGAAAGGTTGGGAAGCCCTGGCTTGAGCTGAATGTATGCTGAAAATATTTGGCTCATTTTCTCTGACACCCCTCTTGGATCCCAGTGGCAAATTCCCCACTCTTACCTCTTCTCTTCTCCTCACCTGCCTATCATCTACCCCGGAGTCCATCCCCTTCCCTTTCTCCCATGGTTCACTCTCCCCTTCTATCAGGTTCCTTCTTCTCCAGCCCTTTGCCTTTTCCACCTATCACCTTACCTCAGTCCTCCCGTCCCTCCCCCCACCCAGCTGGCTTCACCTATCGCCTTCGAGCTTATACTCCTTCTTATTCTGGCTTCTTCCCCTTTCCAGTTTTGCCCTGATGAAGGGACCCGGCCCAAAGTGCCAACTATTTATTCATTTCCATAGATGCAACCTCACATGCTGAGTTCCTCCAGCATTTTGTATGTGATTCTGGATATTGAGTCTCAAATGGGCCGTAGCAGTTTCTTTGATGAAATCCTTCATTAATCTCTTGCAACAGTTTCATTACTCTGCTTGGCATATTTGCATTCTTAGCGTCTTATTTTTAAAACATAAGGTGAACTTCCAGTATTATGCATTTTCCATCACAGCAAACCCTTTTACTTTCATGTATGTTACAACTCCACTTTATGTCAGCTCATTAGCCACTAGAAGTATCATCCTGAGTCCTGTCACTCAAAATTTGACTATTACAATGCTCTCCTGGGAAGTGTTATAATCTTTTTATTAAATAAACTCCATCTTAAGCCATTTGCTGCTGCCCATGTTTTATCTCTGAGGTAGTCACTGTTCAAAGAAGCAGAATTAATTTGAAGCATAAACACATAAAAACTGAAACCAGTCAGTTTTTTAATATTATGCTTCTTATTAATATTTTTGGTGTTTTCCAGGAATATCCTCAGTGCAGGTGGAAATTCAAATAGGGATTAGTTCAGTTTGTGTCATTCTGGGGAGAACAAAATTAAAAGTATTGTGAAGAGGTTTAATTGCAACAGAGGGAAAAGCCTGCACCTGCCTTTATCTATCTAATCACTTCTGTAAATCCAGGTACATCCAGGTGAGGAAGTTATTGAAGAGATTCCAGGTCAGCAAGATGGCAGTAATTGATATGCCCCATGACTAGATGCGAACAGAAGGTTAAAACGTTCTGTAATAGGAATGATACTGCCATTGTCAGATATTTATCTACATAAAGCTTATCACCTGGTACATAACAACAGGAATTCTGCAGATGCTGGAAATTCAAGCAACACATATCAAAGTTGCTGGTGAATGCAGCAGGCGAGGCAGCATCTCTAGGAAGAGGTACAGTCGACGCTTCAGGCCGAGATCCTTCATCAGGACTAACTGAAGGAAGAGTTAGTAAGAGATTTGAAAGTGGGAGGGGGAGATCCAAAATGATAGGAGAAAACAGGAGGGGGAGGAACCATGATCCTCTCATATCCCCTTTGCCTGTCCCATGATCCTCTCATATCCCCTTTGCCAATCACCTGTCCAGCTCCTGGCTCCATCCCTCCTCCTCCTGTCTTCTCCTATCATTTTGGATCTCCCCCTTCCCCTCCCACTTTCAAATCTCTTACTAACTCTTCCTTCAGTTAGTCCTGACGAAGGGTCTTGGCCTGAAATGTCGACTGTACCTCTTCCTAGAGATGCTGCCTGGCCTGCTGCGTTCACCAGCAACTTTGATGTGTGTCACCTGGTACATAGCAACATTATTTAATCCACTCTTTACCAAATCATTAAACAGGTTGTTCATTTGTGCAAACAGAATCATCCAGTCCCTGGTTCCAATCCTACCTCCTGTACAAGCTCAATTTATATCTAGAAAACATGTCCAGATCTTCTAGGTGCCAGCATTTTCCCTAGACAATTCTCCATGTTCCTTCCATTGTTGTGCTCCCGTTGGGTGTTTGCCTAGTAACAGAGATGGCCAGCATTCTGAACCTGCAAAATTTCTGCTGGCTTCTGGGCCGAGCATTAAGGTCTGTAGCTAGTGTCTCCACCCTGATGCTGACTGGCTCCCATTCAACCATAAAATGATTTGGGAAGATAAGTCTTGTTTTCATTTGATATTCTACATGATGTCTGAAATTTCTAAAGCTTTCTTTTTCCAGCAATAAGGTACCTATGGATTCAGATATTTAGCCATCAATGTTAACACAGAATATCTGATTTCTAATTGCAGACACTGTTGTAATGTATGAAAATCTTCAATCAATTTTCACATAGGAAGATTCTGCAAATAATGCAGTTTGAGGCCTCTGTTGGTCAGGGTCAACCACGGATGCTGTGTCCTAGCTGTCATGCTCAAACCAGGGCAGTATGAAATGGAGAGCATCTGTTGCCTATGGAGGAGGCTCCCCCCTCCACGCAGCTGATGAATCTAAAGGATCTTCCAAGACTGATACATTTTGGCACCAGCAGCATCGCAGAAGTTGCCAGTCAGGGTTAAACAACGTTGGACACCTTTAGGAACCCCAGCTTTGCATCTTTCCTCGTTGTTTACTCCCGAGGCCTTCCCCACGAGTGAGTAGAATCGCAAGGCAAAGAAGGTTTGAGGTCAGAGTTGTACTTCTTCTAGATAAGCTGCCAACCATGGCTGACAAGCTTCATCTGCCTGAAGTGATTGGTTTTAAGGCTACAGTAACTCGCCTTAGTCTCTTTTTCTGTCAATAGAAATAGTTCTGCCGTCCTCAGTAGCTAAGCCACATGTGAAGGCCAGGAGCTGGACTTGGAGGGTATTTGAGATGCACGCCATTGGGAGCATTTAATAGGTAGAGGGAGCTTATCCTCACTACCACCAACTGCACTCCCCCCCCCCCCCAACCCAGCTATGACAACTTTAAGGATCCAACAATATATCAGCAGATATTCTGTTCAAGATTTGGTGGTTAATGCTACAAAATGAGGAAAACTTCCTGACATTCTTTCAACCTACCCAATGTCTTTTTTCATGTTAAGGGAACAAGATCTCGGTTTTCTGATACATCTGCAAGATAGCAGCTTTGAAGTGCAGCACTAAATAATGGCCCGGATTAGGAGCAAACGTTTCTGGCCTGCAAGTTCATCTCAAAACAATAAAAGTTATAGGAAGTCTTGATCAAATTGCAAACTGTTTTGGCTACATCATATCTTACAAGTGTAAGTATGATGCCTACTATTAACCATCAAATGCAAGAAATATTCTCACACACTGGAGGTAGTCCAGATAAGAGCTGCAAGACTATTGTTCTCATCTGAAGAATGAGTATAAAGATTAAGGGCCAGAGAACTGAACAAAACATTATAACTGAAAGCTTCACATGTTGGAAAACTTACGTTGTACATCTGGTCAGTTCAGTCCAGATGAGCTGATGGAAATGGGCAATCACATTGGCAGTGTGGCTTATAAAGGATAATCAGGAGACTGCTAGAATCTGGGGGTGCTCAAAGAAACTGAAGGGCTGAGCCATGGAAGGAGATGGGCAGTGTTGCAAAATTAGAAGTGGGGAGGGAAGCTACATGAGTGGCAGTGCAATGGAAAACCACTGATGGAGACAGAAATCCTGCCCCACATTTTCAAAGTTCATGGATGAGCACAGGACCAAGGACCAAAGGCTGGACAATGAACATAATCTGCTTTGATAGCCAAGGACACGAACAGCTGAACACCACTGTAAGTTTTTATAACAGTATGAGAATATGAACTTGATGGCTGGATGGGATGTTGAGGTTTTGTATAACCAGCTTCGAACTGAAATAAGTACTGGTAAGGTTGGAGAGAGCCAGTGCAAGTGGTAGAGTTGGTTATAGTTACAGTGTTTGAAAGAAAGTTGGACAGGTTCGTGGATAGGAAAGGCTTAGAGGGATGTGGGCCAAATGTAGGCAGATGTGATTAGCTCAGGAAGCTTGGTTGGCATGAAAAAGTTGAGATGGAGGGCATGGTTTGTGCTCTACGACTCTCTGACTAGAAAACTTTTGGTGAGGGACAAAGCCAATAGTTTGCTTTCTAAATGTTTAAATAGAAGAGACTGCCACTTGGTGAAAATGACCAGTCAAACAACCTGACCTCACATGGGAAACCCAGTTAATCCTACTGCCACCTAGTGGTGGTTTAAGAACGTCAATTGCAAAAGCAGTAAATATACTGCAATATGGATTAAACACCCTCCTCTGGAGGCCCGTGGAACTATCACTAAAGTGGTATGGTTAACAATGACCCAACAGATCCTAAAACTTGACTAATGTGACGTCTTCCTCTTCCAGGAGGGTAACTTGCCAATTTATGACAACAAGTCCTATGGTAGGATCACACTAACATCTGCAGCGCAAGTTTTATTCTGTAGAAGCCATTGGAGTAGAACATAATTTTCCTTAAAAAATAATAATTTATTGTTTCAAAATAGATTCAAGAACCTATCACCCTCAATGTCCCCAAAGCACTCCCAGGGTTTTACCAGGCTGCTGGTAGAAATTGCCTTTGGCATATTGGATACCACCTTCATCCATACTTTGAGCTACCTTTGCACAAGCAGGTCACTGATGCAAGCTGAAGGAGATATGAGTACGCTGCTGAAAGTTCCAGGTGACTTGCCAGCCAGCTACCATGACTTAGGATCAATAACTTATATTTTGGATAAAGGTAGTGGGTTGGTTATATTGTTGGTCTAGTAATCTTGAAGCAGCCACAAAGACATTCAATTTGCATCATAGCAGTTTGTAAATCTGAATCTGAAATAAAGAGCCAATATCCATATACAGATCCAGGACAACGTTGGATAGCTGTGAAAATTCAATTCATTTAACAATATTCTAATTCCAGACTCATATCATTGCAGATGGGCAGAAGTGGAATTTGCTCCTGTTAGCCTACTTAGAGAGCTGCCTTGACCTTGTTTTTTGCCAGTGAGTCCAATCACAACAGAACACTCTACTTTTGAATCATGTGGAAGATTGACTCACAATTTCATTGGTTATGAATCTGTTTTCCAGGAGCAATGTTATGCTGCTTATCTCTGATGAGTTCCTTCAGGTTTGAACCAACTCAGTGATGAGAAGGACCTCCTTGCAAATGCTCCGCACATTCAGTTAATGGGCCAATCAAATGTACACTGAATAAATGACCCCACTGGTTTTGATTTGTCATTTTGTTCACAGTGATTTATAACTAACTAAGCAAATACAGAGTAAGATTGCTGTGAAGTTGGGTGTTACGTATCTAAACTGCTGATTATCACATTTGCAGAAAAAGCTCAGTGTTACACGACTGATTCGTTGAAAGCATTTAACTGTGTTAGAAAAATATACTCAACAGTCTTCAGGGTGCCAGCATTTCTATATACTGGAATTTTTTTATCTTGGGCCATCTGCTTACGACATCACTATAACATCACTAATGAATGCATTTTACTTCACAATCTATTGAATAAGATTCAACATAAATATATACTCTGTGTTGATATTTTCAACATTAATTTCTATGCCAATAGATTCTTGCTGGAGAAAAAACAAGTTTATTCAGATTGCAACATTAATTTTTGTAAATGTCAACTAACTTGTTAATTAATGTTGACTGTCTAAAATACCTGAGTTAGTTAAATTGTGCTAATTGGCATTTCATATTATTGCTTATGGTTTTAAGTAGGTTGGTTACCACTGCCTGTTGTATTTGGAAGTTCTGGATATGATTGGTTAATGAGATTCTACAGTAGTATGGCACTATGGTGACAAAACTAATATACAAATATATTAAATGAAGGATAAAAGAAGTTATTCGGGTAATCCTATCTGTTTGATGGACAAATAAGCATGAATAATCTCAATGATTAATTTCTATATGCTGGCTCTCTGGATAAATCTAACAAGGGACCAAGCAGAGAATGGGCTATTTTAGATCTTGAGTAAAGAGAAATGCTTAATCAATAATCTGGTAGTTATGAAGCCTTTAAGGGAATATTGATCATAACATGTATATAAATATTGGAAAATTTTTCATTCAATCTGATTCTATCATCATAAACTTGCATAAAGCAAACTACAAAGGCATGAACTCTTAGAGAATGTACTATCATCAGCCTGTGTGAAGTTTATTCTGCACCCTTATGTTTTTTGTCTTTGGTTCTACTGATGCTCCAAGATGTAATTAAATATGTAAAAAAATATAAGATCATGAATTTTTGGGAAAAAAAGGAAGACAGAGGAAAGGAAAAATGGTGAGATATTGAAAGGTATTCAGATGTAACCAGGTGCCTTTGCATAGGAAGTATTGAAAATTATCATGCAGGTTCTGCAAGCAATCAGGCAGGCAAATGGTATGCTGACCTTTACGCAGAGAATTTGATAATCAAGGATACTTGGCTCCAAGCATTTGGCTGTGCAGAGTTTGCAAATGGAAGATTGTGTACTGGTCTGCTGCTCTCAATACCCAAGAACGGTTTGCTAGATTGATTCCTCCAATGTTAGGTTTGTTGAATGACGAGACATTGATTCTTTCAAAAGTTTAGAAGAATGGGAAGTGATCTCATCTATCAGAAATGTACAACATTAGAAAGGACAGACGTAGATAGAGTTGACGCTTACCTTGGTTGGGGTGTTTAGAACCAGAAATCAGTGTTTCAGAATGAGTAAACTGACCATTCATGGCAGAACTGAGATGAAGTTTCTTAGACATGCCCTTAAAATTCTTTACCTGAGTGAGCTGGAGGCTGCAGCTGATAGTTATAGACCTAGATATTAGGGGAATCAGAGGATGAAGAATTAGTGCAGGAAAGTGGCACTGAGATACAAGAGGCCCACTTTCAGAGAACATAGAACGTAGAACAGTACTGCACAGGCACAAGCCCTTCGGCCCACAATGTTGTGCTGAACAAACTAAAAAATCTAAAACTAATATCTTCCAACTGCACAATGTCCATATCCCTCCATCCTCTTCACATTCATGTGCCTATCTACATGTCTCTTAAAAGCCTCTAATGTATTTGCCTGTACCAACGTACCAGGCAGCACATTCCACCCCGTCTAACCTTCAATGCATGCTCTCTGGTATTAGACATTTCTATCCCAGGAAGAAGATACTCCCTGCCTACTCTATCTATGCCTCTCTTAATCTTATAAACCCCTGTCAGATGTCCCCTCCGCCTCCGCCACTCCAAAGAAAACAGACCAAGTTTGTCTGGCCTCTCATGATAGCACATGCCCTCTAAACCAGACTGGTAAATCTCTTCTGCAGCCTCTCCAAAGCCTCAACATCCTTCCTGTAGTGTGGTGACCAGAACTGTATGCAATACTCCAGACGTGGCCTCACCAGATTTTTATAAGGTTGCAACATAACCTCTTGACTTTTGACCTCAGTGCTTTGTTTAATAAAAGCAAGCATTCTATAAGACTTCTTAACCACCCTATTGACTTGTGTGCCCACTTTCAAGGAGCTATGAACTTGGACCCCAAAGTCTCTCTGCTCAGCAACATTTGCCCTACCAAAGTGCAACACCTCACACTTATTTCCATCTGCCTTTTCTCTGCCCATATCTGTAACTGATCTTTATTATGCTTTATTCTTTGTCAGTCTTCTACACTATCCACAACTCCAACAATTGTGGTATCATTTCCAAACTTACTAACCCACCCATCTACATTTTCATTCAGGTCATTTATATACATCAAAACAGCAAAGGTCCCAGCACGGATCCCTGCGGAACTCCACTAATTACAGATCTCCAGCTTGACTAAGTTCCTTCGGCCACTACCCTCGATCTTCTATGCGCAGGCCAGTTCAGAATCCAAGCAGTCAATTCACTGCAGACTCAATGCATCCTAATCTTCTGGATTGGTCTCCCATGAGGGACTTTGTTAAATGCCTTACTAAAATCCATGTGGACAACATCCACTGCCTTACCTTTATCAATCTCTCTCATCACCTTTTCAAAAAAACTTAATCACATTGATAAGACATGACCTGGCCTGCATTAAGCCATGTTAGTCCTTCCTAATTAGACCATAGATTTCCAAATGGTCTAATATCCTATCCCTATGAATTTTCCCCAGCAATTTCCCTTCAACTGACGTGAGACTCATCGGCCCATAGTTCCCAGGATTTTCCCTTGTTCCCTTCTTAAATAGAGGTTCAACATTAGCCACTTGCCAGTTCTCCAGGGCCTCGCCTGTGCTTAACAGGGGACATGAAGATACTGGTCAAGGCTCCAGCAATCTCACCTCTTACCTCCCTCCATAACCTGGAGTAAATTCCATCCGGCCCTGAGGAATTATCCATCTTAATACTCATTAGGAAGTCCAACACTTCCCCCTCCTTGACCTCAAAATGCCCCATCATATTTATACACTCAGCACTGATCTCCTGGTCCTCCATGTCCTTTCCCTTGGTAAATCCTGAAGCAAAGTACTCATTAAGTACCTCACTCACATTCTCCGCATCTAGTCAGTAATTGATTAGGCAGGTGGGTGGGACCGAACAGTTTACTCTTGATTTGTTATTTTCTCTTATATATGTTGAGAAGCATTGATTGTATGGATAGTCAGGGGCTTTTTCCCAGGGCTGAAATGGCTAACATGAGAGGGCACAGTTTTAAGGTGCTTAGAAGGTACAGAGGAGATGTCAGGGGTAAGTTTTTTTACGCAGAGTGGTGAAAGCATGGAATGGGCTGCCGGCGATGGTGGTGGAGGCGGAAATGATAGGGTCTTTTGAGAGACTCCTGGATAGGTACATGGAGCTTAGAAAAATAGAGGGCTATGGGTAACCCTAGGTAATTTCTCAAGAAAGGACATGTTCAGCACAGCTTTGTGGGCTGAAGGGCCTGTACTGTGCTGTATGTTTTCTATGTTTCTATGTTTGCTCTCTTTCATCCTCCCCTTCCCCTAACAGACGACATTTCTTTTGTCCTTGAGCTCTTGAATAGAATAAATATTGTCAGAATCTCTGCATGTATTTAGGGAGGGCAATATTCCTGCTCCAGTGTCCCACAAATTGACTATTGCTTAGAGAGCAACTCAGTGAAGCAGAATTCCACTACCCATCTCATCAAACTCTGATTCACAAGAGATGTAGGGCAAATAGAGTAAGCTGCAGTAAGAGGATCCCAGCCTGACTCAGGGAAGCTTTGCCAAAGTCAGGCAACTGACAACATCCATTTTTCAGCACTATTATATTTGCAAATAATGCACTTAGCTGTGCCTCGTTTATAGAAGCAGAAGTATCATCTATCCTGTGAGCAAGAGAGCAAAATGAAATCCTATAATGTTATAAAATAGCAATATTTCCAATGTGTCACTATGTGGTCTTACACATGGGAATACCCCATTGGAGAGGGTCCAGAGGAGGTTCAGGATAATGATCCTGGCAATGAAAGGGTTAATGCATGAGGATCATTTGATGGCTCTGGGCCTGTACTCGCTGAGCTTTAGGAGAATGAGGGCATCTCATTGAAACCTAACTGAAGGATTCAGCCATGAACTGAAGGATTCAGCCATGATGGTATGGCAGAGCAGGCTTGATGGGCTGAATGGCCTAATTCTGCTCCATGTTTTATGGCTTTGTGGTCATTCTTCAAAAACATAAGTTTTCATTTCATTGAAGTTCATTTTACATTGAGCTTAATACATGCAATATTGCAGGTGAATGGCTAATTCCTTGGCAGCAGCCTTGATATTTAACGCTAGTCTACTTTGCCACTGAATATGAGCGTGGATAGTAGGTCAAATTCCTTTGCAGCCTGTGATTTTCTTGGCTTAGTGCCCTTCATTCACACCCTGAGGCACTAACAGAGCAGATTAAATGACTAACAAGAAAAAATCTGCAGATGCTGGAAATCTGAGCAACAAACACACAAAATGCTAGAGCAACTCAGCAGGCCAGGTAGCATCCATGGAAAAAAGTACAGTCGACATTTCAGGCTGAAACCCTTCAGCAGGACTGCTGAGTTCCACAGCAGGAAATTCGAGGTCTTCCCAGATCGATACAATTAAGTATAAGTTTACAGAGTAATTGTGCTGCATTTCCAGAAAATTACAGATGAAAAGAGAAATTAAACAGAGCAGTTACAGCAAAAGCTCTCAAAAGAAAAATTAGAGTACATGTCTGGCATTGGCATTTGTCAAGTTAGTCATCATTTCAGAGAGATGATAAATAATTATGTGAAGAGGATATAATAAGGGTTGATAAATTATTTGAAATGTTGTAGGTGGTTTGGTATGATCAAAATTAAATATAACACCCCCAGTAAAAATTTGGATCACTAATCAGAAACAAATTAGAGTTAGTTAGTGCTGCATACATTCATGTACCAAGTATACATTGAATTGGGAGAAGGATTGATAGGCAGTGTTACCATCAGTTATGTTCTCAATAAATGAATAATTGGTGCAACACACACAAAATGCTGAAGGAACTCAGCAAGTCAGGCAGCTTCTACAGAGAAGAATACACAGTTGGCATTTTAGACTGAGATCCTTCATCAGAACTAAAAAGAGATCAGAATCCAGAATAAAAGTTTGGGGGGGGGGGGTGGTGGTGAGGAGGAGGAGTACAAGCTGGCTGGTAATAGATGGGACTAGGTGAGGGGAAAGGTAGCTGGGTGGAAGATGGGGGATGAGATGTTGTAAGATACTGGGAGAAGATAGGTGGAAAAGATAAAGGCCTGAAGAAGAAGGAATCTGATAGAAGACAGTGGACCATGGAAGAAAGATAACGAGCAGTGAAACCATATAGAGGTAATGGACACCAGAGAAGAGGAAGAAGGGTGAGAGAATCAGAATGGAAATTAGAAAGAGACGGGAGGGAGAGGAGAGATTACCATAAATTGAAGAAATCGATGTTCATTCCATCAGGTTGGAGATCACCCAGATAGAATACGAGATGTTGCTCCTCCAGCCTGTTAACTTCGATTTCTCCAACTTCTGGAAACCTCTCCCCCTTCCCTCTTTTATATTCTCCACTCTGGTTATTCTGTCACTCCTTTTCGTCTTGGCCCATAGATGCTCCCTGACTTGCTGAGTTCCTCCAGCATTTTGTATGTGTTGGCAAAGATTTCTGACAAATGCAAAATCTCTTGTGTGTTAACAAGAGCTGCAGGTCATTGACCTTTGGGTCCTACAGGAGAATGAGGTGTTACAGGGAGGTAGTCACCAATAATTTGCAGGAGGCAAGTACTGGATAATTCAGGAGAGAGAAACTGAATAGGCAGCAAATGCGGAGTACTTTTGTGGCTGTTCAACAGGTATACTGCTTTGGATACTGGGAGATTGTCTCAGATATTGCACTTGCAATGCCGAGACTCTGGACAGTGGACAGTGATAATGTAAGTTACCCAAGGCATTTTACCTTCATCTGTTGGAGTGACATGGGAGCTGTGTAGCCTCAGTTGTAGTGAAAACCACACTTCAAGCCTCAAGCTTGCTTGCAGTTACAGACCAGGTGAGTGACACAAAAATGCTACAGCCTGGTGAGTTCAGCTGGGGCCTGGCCTCTCCCATTGGGGGGTGTCCTCCTATGTTCGAGCGGTGGAATGACAGGCTGGATTCCGTGCGTCTTCGCACAGCTGGGAGACCGTACCATTGATTGCTGGGCATTGTCACCTAGGTCTTGGACCATATATGTTATTTTTCAAGTGAATATACTTCTTTGCTTGATATTTTTAATTACGTTACTTGTTCTTTTTTAATGTTTGCTTGCTATTTTGAATGCTTTGCACCTTGGCTCCAGAGTAACCCTGTCTCATTCAGCTGTATAGTTTGAATGATCATTAAACTTGATCTGATTTGATACTTTTATGGGAAAGACAACCTCTCAGAAGGAAACTGCAGCAACCGACTCTCTAGGGGCATTCTAAAGAGGAATGGAGAGCAGCCAGAAGTTGTGGTACACATTGGTTCAAAAGACATAGGTAGGAAAAGGGGATAGTGCTGAAGAGAGAGTATAGGGAGTTAGGTAGAAAGCTGAAAAGCAGGACCTGTAGGGTAGTAATCACTGGATTGCTGCCAGAGAGGGTAAGAAGTGGGTGATCTGGCATGTGAGTGCGTGGCTGAGGAATTGGTGCAGGGAGTAGGGTTTCAGATTTCTAGATCATTGGGACCTCTTTCAGGTAAGGTATGAACGAGTTGCAGCTGAACCCGACAGGGAACCAATATCCTCACGGGCAATTTCCTAGCACTGTTTGCAGGGTTTAGACTAACTTGGCATGGGGATGGGAACCAGGGTGATAAAGCTGAGGATGGGGCAGTTACTTTCCAAGTCAATGCAATGTGTAGTGAGACTGTGAGGACGGACAGGCAGATGACAGGCACAATTGCAGTCAGTGGGATGAGTTGAATTGAAACATGAGGGCAAAATTGAAAAGGGTGATGAATACTTGACTGTAGGTGCTATATGTGAATGCACACAGTATACGGACTAAGACAGATGATCTTGTAGCGCAATTATAGAATTGCAGGGATGATGTTGTGGGCATCACTGAGTTGTGGCTGAAAGAAGATCATAATTGGGAGCCAAGGATAAACATTGTATTGAAAAGACAGGCAGGTAGGCAAAGGTGGGGGGGGGGGGTGGCTCTGTTGGTTAAAAAAAAACATGAAATCAAATTCATAGAAAGAGTTGACATAGAATTGGAAGATATAGAATACTTCTGGGTAGAGTTAAGAAACTGCAAGGGTAAAAAGACCCAAATGGGTATTATATACAGGCCTCCGAACAGTAGCCAGGATGTGGAATCCAATTTGTAAAGGAAATAGAAAAGGCATGTAAAAAGGGCAATATTACAAAAGTCATGGGGGGGGGGGGATTCCCATATGTAAATAGATTGGGAAAATTAGGTTGGTGCTGAATTCCAAGAGACGGGGTTTGTAGAATGCATACGAGATGGCATTTGGTTGAGCCCACTAGGGGAAAGGTAATTCTGGTTTGGGTGTTGTGTAATGAACCAGATTTAATAAAGGAGCTTGACATAAACAAACTCTTAGGTAGCAGTGATCATAATATGATAGAAATCACCCTGCAGTTTGAGATAGAGAAGATAAAGTCAGGTGTATCAGTACTACAGTGTAGTAAAGAGAATTAGAGGTGTGACAGAGGAGCTGGTCAAAGTTGATTTGGAAGGGGACACTAGCAGAGATGATGGCAGAACAGCAATGGCTGGAGTTTCTTGGGGAAATTTGGAAAATGCAGGATAGATCCATCCCAAACATGAAGAGGTATTCTAAAGAGAGGATGAGTTAACTGTAGCTGACAAGGGAAGTCAAAGACGGCATTAAAAGGAAAAGAGAGAGCATATATTAGAGCAAAATTTGGTGGGAAGTTAGAGGATCTGGAAGCTTTTAAAAACAAATAGAAGGCAACTAAATAAAAATTTATAAGGAGAGAAAAGATGAAGTATGGTTAGCAAGCCAGTAATATCAAAGAGGATACAAAAATTGTTTTGCAGATATACAGTAAGAGACATGAGTAGATATTGGGCCACTGGAGAGGTGGTAATGGGCGGCAAAAAAATGGAGAATGAACTTTATATTTTGTATCTGTCTTTACTGTGAAAGAGACTAGCAGTATGCCAGAAATTTGAGTGCATCGGGGCAGAAGTGAGTGTACTTGCTGTAACAAAGAAAATGCTTGGGAAGCTGAAAGGTCTGAAAGTAGGTAAGTCACCTGGATCAGATGGACTACACCCCAGAGTTCTGAAAGAGATAGCAGGAGAAATTGTGCAGGCGTTAGTGATTATCTTTCAAGAATCACTGGATTCCAGAATGGCTCCTTGAGGACTGGAAAATTGTAAATGTCACTCCCCTCTTCAAAAAAGGAAGGAGACAGAAGAAAGAAAATTATAGTCGCAGCACGCTGGAGGAACTCAGCAGGTCGGGTAGCATCAGTGGAAACGATGAGTCAACTTTTCGGGCTGGAACGTCCTGACAAAGGGTTCCGGCCCGAAACGTTGACTCATCGTTTCCACTGATGCTGCCCGACCGAACTCAGCGTGCTGTGAGTGTTGCTTTGATCCCAGCATCTGCAGATTATTTTGTGTTAGTCTGACTTCAGTGGGTGGGAAAATGTTGAGTCCATTATGTATGAGGTTTCAGGGTACTTGGAAGTACATGATAAAATAGGCCAAAATCAGAATGGTTTCCTTAAAGGGAAATCTTGCCTGTTGAATTCTTTGAGGAAATAACAGGCAGGATAAACAAAGGAGAGTCAGTAATCTTGTTTACTTGGATTTTCAGAAGGCCTTTGGCAGCTTAGCAAGGTAAGAGCCCACGATGTTACAGGGAAGATACTAGCTATTAGTAATCAGTGTTCTACAAGGGTCGGTGTTGGGACTGCTTCTTTTCACGTCATGTCAATGATTTGGATGACAGAATTGATGGCTTTTTGGATGACACAAAGATAGGTGGAGGGGTAGGTAGTGTTGAATAAGCAGAGAGTTTGCAGAAGGACTTGAGACAGATTGGGAGAATGGGCAAAGAGTGGTAGATGGAATATAGTGTAGCGAAGTGCATGGTCATGAAGTTTGTTAGAAAGAATAAAGGTGTAGACTATTTTCTAAACAGGGAGAAAATTCAAAAATTAGAGGTGAAAGGGACTTGGGAGTTCTTGTGTGGGATTCCTTAAAGGTTAACTTGCAGATTGAGTTGGTGGTAAGGAAGGCAAATGGAATGTTAGCATTCATTTTGAGAGGACTAGAATATGAGAGCAATGATGTAATGCTGAGGCTTTATAAGGTATTGGTCAGACCGCACTTTAAATATCGTGAGCAGTTTTGGGCCCCTTATTTAAGAAAATGTGTGCTGGAATTGGATAGGATCAAGAGGAGGTTCACGAGAATTATTTTGGGGGTGAAATGGTTAATGTATGAGGAGCATTTGATGGTTCAGGGCCTGCACTCACTGGAATTTAGAAGAATGACAGGGGATCTTATTGAAACCTACTGAATATTGTAAAGCCAGACATAAACTGGAAGAGGAGAGGATATTTCCTATAGTGAGTGAGTCTAGGCCCAAAGGGTATTGTCTCAGATTAAAGGAACCTCCATTTAGCACAAACACTAAGGTGAATTTATTTAGCCATATGTTAGTGAATTTGTGGAATTGAGTCTATTTAAAGCTGAGGATGATAGGTCCTTGATTTGTCAAGGCGTAAAGGCTACAGGAAGAAAGCAGGAGAATGGGGTTTGAGAAGAATAATAAAGCAGCCATGATGGACTGGTGAAGCAGACTTGATGCGCCAAATGCCCCAATTCTGCTTCTATGTCTTATGGTCCAAGTCACAGGATATGTCATATTACAATACACCATTAACACAATGTACCTATGCCTCTGAACCCTATGTTTCTCTACCTCTTTTGGATACGTTCTCTATGGCACGTACATATAGGATATCTCTAGAGGTGGATGGTTCTGATTACGTGAAGAGAGTTGAGATACTGCAACGGATAAACTGAGAGATGTTTAAAATGATTAAGTATTTTGATAGTGAGGGAGGAAATGTTTCTCATTTGGAGAAGTCAGCAACTAAAATGTTAAAATTACCACGCAGGGAATGAGGAGAAAAGTTGGGAGAAATATGTATAATGACATAGATTACAATCACTCATCTTTAGCCAGAAGCACACATCTCAAATGCAATTATGACTATAAACCAAGGAGAATGCAAAGTTTTGTAGTGGACTAGCACTGTGGGAGTTTTGTAAAATGCTCAATAAACAGCTGGTCCAGACCCAATGACTGATTGGGTTCTGTATTAATATGGTATTTATAACCTACTGTAACAAATATTTAAAAAATTGTGAACAGTTAATTGAAATGTACATTATACAAACATGTTTATGGTGTATTTAAGGTACTTATCTACCAGTACCTGTGCATTTTTAAAACGCTGAGTCCATCTTACATCTATTACACCTTAATATTAATTTTCCTGTATTTTAGTAAATAATCGTTTTACATTACTTCAGAGATTTAAAATTGTGTTTCCTTTCTTTTTGTCAAGCCATATATATGTACTATTTCAATATGGCCATTATAAGGACGGAATCAGAACACGATTCTTGGAATGTCACATCATTAAGTGACTGCTTTAAAAGGCTCAGCATTAAAACCGTTATCGGCGTCAGTACACAAAATTACATTATAGAACCACTAACAGTGCAACGAGGGCATCGAAAAGGGTGAGATTTTACTGACACAACCCAGTACGATCAGTCGTTCATCGTCTCTGCTTTCCTATCTATAACGCTCACACACTTGTTGCCTTTGATGTAAAACCGGAGAGGTTTGCTAACCCACTCCCCTGCATAACCTATACCAATTCGGCTCGTAGAGATTATATCAGTTTCAACAATGGCTTCGGGACCTCGTTCCATCCAGAGACCCGTGCCCGTGGCCAAGTGCTCCTTGTTAAAGCTCTTGGTGATGTCCAGCGCTTGGCACAGTTTGGAGGGGCCGTTACACAACTGGTGGTCTTTGAGGGGCTTGCCCCCCGCCCTCCTCCGCTGGCCGCGGAGCCCCCTCATGGCATCGAGTCCCTGCAGAGGCTCCAGCGAGCGCACCAGCACGGCCGCTCCGTCGCCCTGGCTCGACACGTTGAGGCAGAAGTACACGCCGTAGATCTGGTAAACATACAGCGTGCCCGGGCTCATGAACATCGCCTCATTCCGGAAGCTCCGCCTGCCGCCGCGGGAGTGCGAGGCCTGGTCCTCCCCGCCCAGGTAAGCCTCGGTCTCCACAATCCTGCCCCTCAGCTCGGTGCCGTCGGCCAACTTCCGCACCATCACCTGACCCAGGAACTCCCGGGCCAAAGCCACGCACGGCCGGCTGAAGAAGTCCCACAGGAGCCGGCCGGGGTGTGACAAGCCAGCGGGAAGTTGCTCGGTGCAGGCCGCGCCATCCTGCAGGGTCTCCGCGACCGCGCCGTCCTCAGCAGCCGCCTGCAGTCCGCTGGATGGCCCACGCCTCCCTGGGCTTGCGGCGTGCGCCAGCCCCCTTCTCCTCCATGCCATTTCCAGCAGAACCTGCTGCAGCCCGGAATCCTGCGGCACTTAACTCTGCTCACCCTCGGAACAGGAAGTAGGAGCCAGTCCCGACAAACGACCACTCCGGGCGTCCTAGTTCATCCCCAGCACCTTCACTGGTGTGTCCCAATTCAAACGCTCTGCTGCGGTATCACGGTTTTGCCTTCGGCCGAGCAAGTTAAAAGAGCTGCAAGGTTCTTGCTATTTTACCGTGTTAAATTACCTACAATCTGTGTGCCCTTCTTTGTCAAGCGACTCATCTAGAAATTCAAATTCCACCGCGGCCGTGATGGAAATTAAATTCAGCAATCAGCGGTTTAAAAAAAAGAGCGACTAACTCTCAGGAATCAAACTCTCCTGACTACTGGATTCTGTTCACTGATGCCCCCTAAGGGAGGAAATCTGACATTAGGTGTGAGTCTCCTAGCAGAATGATTGACTCAATTTGGCATCAGCAATGAATTCCAGTCAGTGTCCCACAGATCCTCAGAAGTAAATAAAAAAAAGGATCAAATTACTCGCCCCGAATGTTTCCCAAAACCAAGCGATTATATTAATACAGACGATCTCAATTCCTCACATTAGCCCCTCCCCCCGAATTACATCCCCTGAATCCTCACCATATCTGTTGGGTTTTTCAGCCAGTCCATATCCAAAGCTGCTTCCCGAGTTTTTCTATGTCTTCTGGTCAATTCACCCCAAGCAAATGCTGATCCTGACTACTCTGATATCCGTCTACCCCAAGTGTCCCAACGCCAAGAGCTTCAAATCGGCTGGGAAAAAAAAAACAAGGCATCAAGCGGTATATTCAAATTGTATAAGGTATATTGAATAATTACAAATGGATGAACCACATAGATTCATTTCGCTTCTTCACTGCCAATACTGTACTAAACCAAAAATGAATATCTATATACCTCATCAAAGGTTAAAGCACGACGTAGTCCGCACATCTGGGGATGCCGCTGGGCAGAACCTAGACAACTCAGGAGCATCTCAGGAAATCAGTAGGAAAAGTCAGCTCTTGGGACAATCTGCTCTTCAACGATGGAAACCGAAACAAAACAGCTCATGACATACGGGAAAGTTCTCTATGTTTTCAGATTTAAATTTCCTTGCTCACTATTTCCAGGTACCGTAATTACTGACAGAAATTACGTCTGCCTGCATAAAAATTGCAAGCACCTGTTAAGAATTCAAAATACCAGCTTCCTAGTACATTTCTGTTCAGTTTTTAAAGCAATCCCGAATTCTGAGCCCTGGGCCTTGTTTTTCCTATCCCCAGTATTAGAGGCTCTGCAGTATTGTGAGTGTTGTGAATGTCCTCGCAGAACCTGCCTACCCCGGTAAGGCGACTTATTCAATTCACCTGCTGACCGTTTCCCTCCATGGAGCATTCCGCCTTTCCTAGATGTTAAATTTGGATTGATGGAATAAACCCCTTGTTTCCAAAGCCACGCATTACTGCAGTGGGTATGTTATTATGGGGGAGGGGGCCCTGCTGAACACGCCAGTCGTGGCATAAAACAGGGCCTTTGTGTAGGCGTGTTGAGATGTAAAAAAGCCTTAAGGCATGTGGCATGAGGCAAGAGGCAGCACTGGCAGTACCCTCCTGCACCGGTTGACTCATCACGTCGGAGGATGCCTGTCTGTAGAAAGTCCGGTGTTCCACTGGCGTTACCGGCTCCAAGTCTTTACGTTGGTGGACGGCCGCGGCGTCCGGTGAAACAGGCATCACCACCACCGGGAATAGATGCATCATCACAAGGACGCCTTTCCATCACGTAAATGGGTGGTGGGTAGCAAGCTGGAACCAAGCAGGAGAAGAAATTGAACAAATCGTCTTTACTTCATTTCAACAAAATACAGTGCTGTATAAAAATACCTATCATCACAGACACCCGTAAAACATTCAGTGGCATAACTACAGGGTCAGTGTGCGGTGGAAAATGTAATGGATATGGCCCGAAGTTAGCCAGGGAGTTTGATCATAACGTGGCTCAGTTGAATGTGTCCTATCTGCGATCCATTAAGTCTGAATTCAAATCCACAGTCACGACAAAATGAAAAGCCCGACACGTTAAGAGGATACACAGAAGGCTGCTGATGCTGGAATCTGAAGCAAAAGAAACGCAATTTATCAGAGCAACTGAGTGCGTCAGGAACAGTCCGCAGAACATCGACTGTCCACATGCCTCCAGGGATGCTGCCTGACCCGCTGAGTTTCTCCAGCAGTTTGCTTTTATTAAAAACTGTAGAAAGAATCCTACTTCTGTAACCGCACTGAGAATAATGAATTGCTGAGTGACATCACGATGTCCCGTAAATTGCCATTCTTTTCTGTAGGGAATATCTGTACAATGAAATGTGTAGTTCGTTGTCAATAAATTACCATTGTAACAGTATTGTGCCTTAAATAACAGCGGTCAGCATGAGAAAAAGTGCATACTACGATCTTCATAGCTGAACTGGTGCTGTACTTGCCCTCTTCTCAGTAGAGGGGAGGAGGTACAGGAGCCCGAAAACCCACACTTTACCTTTTAGGATCAGATTTGTCCCCTCTGCCATCAGATTTCCGAATAGTCCGCGAGCCCATGAATACGACCTCGCACTTCTTTTGAAAGTTTTATTCATGTGTTAATTATAACAACTTATAGTAATAAGTTTATGTCGTACACTGTGCTGCCACCCCAAGATGTCCCTCCATATATCAGTGATAACAAACTTCATTCTGATTCGGTTTTTCAGTGTTCAGTTCTGTTTTTGCAGATGGTTCATATCTCAGGTGTATGCTACACTCGGCTGCACATGTTTGCTTATAATTGGATCTGTCTGTTTGTTTGCCGTTAATCAGAAGGCGAGGATGCCCCGATATCTTTACTTATACTTAATATTGAAGTATGTGCACTATTATAAATAACACCAAGTATCCGGAAGCAAACGATTCATCGCATTGATTTTAATGTCTTATTTTTACTATATTTAATGCAGGCAAGTTTTATCGGCATCAGCAAAATTGGAATGTTTTTATTTTGCGCTGCTTGTATTTTGCCAAGTCTTTGATGGCAGTGAATTCCAAGAAACGCCGGGTTCGGGTGTGGATGTCGAAATACTGAGGTGTAGCTGGGCTGAAAGCCTTCACAGAAACCCGGACAGTTCTGGCGGGAGATACTTCTGACGCTCACCCAGCGGAATTCGGACGTGGAGGTCGTGTAGCGCCATAATGATTGGAGTTACAGCCCCATGGGCTGCTAAAAAGCCAGATAAACAGCGAGTTGAGTAATCCAAAAAAAAAACACTTTTGAATAATGTAGAATTTCTTCCCATCAAATCTGGAGACAGTCTAACAAACCCAGTAACTGGGAATACAGTCGATCGGCTCTGCGGAAAATATTTACTCATTAAAATAGACTTATTTACTTGGTGTTCTTCTATGATTACTCTTTACGATTCATTTGTTCAGTGTCTCCCTCTCTGGGAAAGTCACTATGTAATATTATCATTTCGTTATTGTAGGTTAAACGGCAGGTTTTATTTGACACAATTTCATGGAAAAATATCACAGTTTCACCTGCAGCCTTCAGAAAGTTGAAACTAAATTTATTATCAAAGTACATACATCCATATGTCACCTGAGAGGCATTTTATTGCGAGGATGCACAGTAAATACAAAGAAACAGAATAGAAGCAATGAAAACGGACAAACAAAAGACAACGCACACAAAATGCGGGAGGAACAGTCGGGAGATGTCACACAGCAACTTTACGTGCGGGAGAAAAGAGTGAACAGTCGACATTTCGAGCCGAGGCTTTTCATCAGGACTTCGTGATGAAGGGTCTCAGCCCGAATCGTCGACTGTTTACTCTTTTCCACTGATACTGCCTGGCCTGCTGAGTTCCTCCAGTATTTTGTGTGTGTTGCTCGGATTTCCAGCATCTGCAGATTTTCTCGTCTTTGTCAAACAAAAGACAACAAACGATGCAAATAGAAAAAGAAAAAAAAACGTAATAAATATTAATCGGTAAAGCTAAGACAAATTCAAATAGTAGAACTATCTTCTAAAGATGAAAATATGAACTTTGGATTGGATAAGTGCAAAACATTAAACATAAGGAAAGGTGCAATAGAGCTAGTAGAGTATAAAATAGAGCAGCAGTATACTATGTATACAAGATAGAATACGAAACATAAATATCTTGGATGCTTATCCCAGATAAACTACATAGATCATAGTGCAATAAAGGGATTTACTTCAAGGCTTAAGAAGATCTGCCGAACGGAGCCCAATAGTAAAAATATAACAAAGGCAACAAATACTTTCGCTATACCCATATTAACGTATACTTTTGGCATAGTATCTTGGTCTGAAACTGACCTGGAAAATTTACAAAGAAAAATAAGAACTGAAATGACAAATTTTAGAAAGCACTTAGAATAACACTACCTGGGACAGAAAGAGGAAGAGAAAAAAACAGACAGAAATAATTATACAACAGTCATATAAAAACATATTTTCATCAACAAAAACAGGATTCAGTACCTCACACAAGCATATGCAATTCTGATCAGCAATCCTTAGTGGTACACACCAGTAAACTTAAATGAAACTACAACCCCCCAAAATGAAGAAATTATCACTGCAGAAGAAAAAGTTAACCAATGGAAGAATCTGACCAAAGGAAGACATCCCCACAATCTGAGCAGACTAGATGTTGACAAGGAAGTGTGAAACGCCTGGCTCAGATTTGGAGTCCTCTTTCCAGAAACAGAGGGATTCCTTGTGGCAATACAGGACCAGGTGGTTAATACAAAAATATCAAAAATAAAAGACCAACAGATTCAAGACAATAAATGCAGAAAATGCCAGAAACAATCCAACATATTAAAGAATTGCACAGCAGTTTAACTCTGATTACTTACACAGGCACAATCAAATGGCAAACATCATTCATCAAAATCTTGCTTTAAAATACAAACTCCATACCTTACTATAAGTACAAGCCTGATCCAGTTTTAGAGACCCACAAATTATATTACTTCAATCCATAATAACGATCCATATATAATATTACAGGGCATAGAGTGTATTGAAGTGAGGCAAAGAGGCAGCAACTTCGTGAACCCTACACAGATTACAGAGGAGGAGCTGTTTCACGTCTTGAGGCAAATTAGTGTGGATAAATTGCTAGGGCCTGACATGGTGTTCCCTCCGACACTGGGGGAGGCAAGAACAGTAATTGCCAGAACCCTAGCAGAGATATTTAAATCATCCTTAGTGACAAGAGAGGTACCAGAGGATTGGATGAAAGCTCATGTTGTTCCACTGTTTAATAAAAGTTCTAAAGATAACCCAGGAAATTATAGGCTGGTGAGCCTGACATCTGTAGTAGGAAATTTATTGGATGGGATCTAAGGGACTGGATATATAAGTATTTGGAGAGACATGGACTGATGAAGGGTGGTCAGTATGGCTTCGTGCGTGATAGGTCATGTCTAACCTATCATAGAGTTTTTCAAGGAAGTTACCAGGAAAGTTGATAAAGGCAAGGCAGTGGATGTTGACTACATGGACTTTTGCAAGACATTTGACAAGGCCCCATATGGGAAGTTGATCAAGAAGGTTCAGTCACTCAGCATTCAAGATGAGATGGTAAATTGGATTAGACATCGGTTTTGTGAGAGAAGCCAGAAAGTAGTAGCAGAAGGCAGCTGGCTCTCTGATTGGAGGCCCGTGACTAGTGGTGTGCCTCAGAGATCAGTGCTGGGTTTGTTATTGATCGTCATCTATATCATCAATCTGGATTATAATGTGGTTAACTGGATCAGCAAATTTGCAGATGACACCAAGATTGGAGGTGTAGTGCAAAACTAACATGACTTGCAGCAGGATCTGAACCAGCTGGAAAAATAGGCTAAAAATGGCAGATGGAATTTAATGCAGAGAAATGTGAGATGTTGCACCTTGGTAGGGCCAACTAGGATAGGCCTTATACATTAAATATGTAAGGCACTGAGGAGTGTGGTAGAACAAAGGGATCTGGGAATGCAGGTCCATAATTTATTAAAAATGGGGTCAAAGATAGATAGGGTCATAAAGAAAGTTTTTGTCACATTGGCCTTCATAAATCAAAGTATTGAGTACAGGAGATGGGATGTTATGTTGAAGTTGTATAAGACATTGGTGAGGCCTAGTTTGGAGTATTGTGTGCAGTTTTGGTCACCTCCCTACAGGAAAGATGTAAATAAGGTTGACAGCATACAGAGAAAATTTACCAGGATGTTGCCAGAACAGAAGGAAAGATTAAATAGTTTAGGACTTTATTCCTTGAAATGCTGAAGATTTAGAGGAGATTAGACAGAGGTATACAAAATTATGAGGGGTATAGATACAAGTAGGCTTTTCCCATTGAGGTTTGGTGGGACTACAACTAGTGGTCATGGGTTAAGGGTGAAAGGTGAAACATTTAAGGAGAACATAGGGGAAACATCTTCACTCAGAGGGTCGTGAGAGTGTGCAATGAACTGCCAGCGCAAGTGGTGCATGGGAGCTCCATTTGAACGCTTAAGAGAAGTTTGCATAGGTACGTTAATGGTACAGGTATGGAGGGCTATGATCCCAATGCAGGTCAATGGGAGTAGGCAGTTTAATTGGCTCAGCACAGACTAGATGGGCTGAAGGGCCTGTTTCTGTGCTGTATTTTTCTATGACTCCAAACAAGCAAGAACAATTTACTTAATAGATTCCAAACAAACGTAACATACAGATATAAATAAGTGGGAAAACAACAGACGTATTTTGAATTAAAAGATGAAATTGAAAGACTATGGAACATGACCATTGTCCCAATAGCAATGTCTACGACTGGTATCACCTCCAGTCACTACACAATAGTATTAACCGATTAAGCCTACACAGCAATATTTACATAAATCTCCGGAAAGCCATGAAGTTGAGAGTTAAAGGGCAAAAGTTTAAGGGTAACATGAGGGGGAACTTCTTTACTCGGAGAGTGGTAGCTGTGTGGAACGAGCTTCCAGCAGAAGTGGTGAGGCAGGTTCGATGTTGTCATTTAAAGTTAAATTGGATAGATATATGGACAGGAAAGGAATGGAGGGTTATGGGCTGAGTGCAGATCGGTGGGACTAGGTGAGAGTAAGAGTTCGGCACGGACTAGAAGGGCCGAGATGGCTTGTTTCCGTGCTGTAATTGTTATATGTTATATGGTTATATGATAATAAACACGACTAGAATAGTTCCAAAGTTCCTAGCAATTGAGAAATGTGTATGCATGGCTATGCTCGGACCTCAGTTTTACCGGAGAAAAATATAACACTAATAATGTAATAAATATCCAGAACGTGAGATGAAGAGTTCTTGAATGTGGAACAGTTCAGAGATGGGGCGAGGGAAGTTATTGCCTCTGGTTCAAGAGGCTGATGATGTGGGTCTTGAGGTTTCTGTAAGTTCTTCCTGATGGAAGCAGCGAGAAGAGAGCATGGTTTTCCCAGCGCGGGTCCTTGATAATACCGCTTTCCGCGACAACTCTCTGTATAGATATGCTCGGACATTACTTCTTCGGTAAGCGAAAAGGGAATTGAAAAATATCGCCTGGATGGGCAACGGTTGATGGGAACATTACCTATCTACCGCGGCCGGACTTCAATGTCACATGGGTTTACGAAGGGTTAAATTTTACCGACAGCATGGGACCATGGTGAGTCCAGAAGGCAGTTCCCATTTAGCCGCTCACATGCGGTATAACAACACCCCTTGGTTCAGAAAATTTGCTCCCGGCATCTCAGAGCGACGCTTTCTGTTTGTTGGAGGAGTAGAAGTAAATAAACCAAATGGCACGGAAGACCCGAGGCTTGACTCCACCCGTGACGGCATCTCAGCAAAGTGTGTCTAGTCCAACTGAGAAGTCCGTTCAACCTGTGGCGTAGAGTGGACGGGAGTGACAGACTGGAGTGGACGCAAGCTGAAGGAAGGTCGTACCTGCTGCCGAAACCACTGCCCCGAGGAAGCGGCGCACAATGCACGCCTTTCATGCGGCTGGTGTGACTGACCTGAGTTCCCCGCAGCGCTGATCACTCGCTCAAAGGCACCCTTATTCTTCGCCTGTATCCTCTCTGGTGCCGGGCCAGCGTGGTCGAAGGGCTGTATTACCGCTGATCATTTTCTGTGGAAACTAGACCAAAAAAAAAACAAGGTGTGTTGTGGCCATTTTCGATGGTTTCCGATTATTCTCGATGTCCAACTTAGTTAGACAGCCAGGAAAAAAACAAACTTGCACCTCTCAACCGGGTTGTAAAGGACGTCCCCTCATGTTACCTTCCGCAGAATCAGACGAAGCCGTTGCCATTTTCACGGATTGAGACTTAATGTAAATAGACTACAATTCAGGTAAATATCCAATAAAGTTGAACTTTTGTATAAAGATTCCGTTAAGTAAATTTGTTCTTTTCAAAGGAAAAGATTAAGGCAATCAGTGAGGTGTATCTGTACAATAAAGGTTGTCTATTTTTATTCGCCAATATTTAAAGTGAGGGGTACAGTCTTTCAGAAAATGAATGGAATCCAAACAGGAGCAAGTCAAATCTTTCCGAGGGTGACAGAATGATAATACCGTTTAACATCAGTAAGGGGACGGGATATCACTTGATCTTGCCATGATAAAATTAACTTTGTACTTAAGTGAGGTGAACTTTCTGAGATCGCTCGCCGGGATTTACAACTGTCGTTTATTATTACTGTTAGATGGGATATTGCCAACAGCGAAAACCCCGAATCCCCTGTCCCTCACTTTTAAATTCAACCAAAGCGCCTGGCTCCCTTTTCAAATACACGGAACATCATGAAGCGCTGGATTACGTCGGCACAAAGTCAATTAATTTGAAATTGACCTTAAAGACATAATAATTAGTAATTACTTCCGAACAATCTCGTTGGTACTGAAAATTAGCAACAGCAATTGCAGATTCCTACTCTTTCAGGTTTCATTTATGATAAGTGACTTTAAATTAAAAAATTTTTTTATTTATTTTCCTTTTTTACTCCTACTTGGACCTTTTGGCCTTTATTTCACTTTCTATTCCTCCTCTGAAATTAAGACGGTATTCTCACAGGCACTTCCTGCTTTTGACTGGTATTCAACAGGGATTCCGAAGTTCATTCCGTAAAGTAGTACCCAGTGGTTTTGCCTTCTTGCCACAGATGTCCTGCAGAGGCTGCAGCATTGTGCAACTTGCATTGCAAAGCCTGGAAGTAAGTTTGTGGATAATGGTAGATGGAGTTCAACCCAGATAAGTGTGAGGTGGTTCATTTTGGTAGGTCAAATATGATGGCAGAATATAGTTTTAATGGTTAGACTCTTGGTAGTGCGGAGGATCAGAGGGATCTTGGGGTCCGAGTCCATAGGACGCTCAAAGCTGCTACGCAGATTGACTCTGTGGTTTAGAAGGCGTACGGTTCATTGGCCTTCATCAATCGTGGGATTGAGCTTAAGAGCCGAGAGGTAATGTTGCAGCTATGTCGGACCCTAGTTAGGCCCCACTTGGAGTACTGTGCTCAGTTCTGGTCGCCTCACTACAGGAAGGACGTGGAAACCATAGAAAGGGTGCAGAGGAGATCTACAAGGATGTTGCCTGGATTGGGGAGCATGCCTTATGAAATTAGGTTGAGTGAACTCAGCTTTTTCTCCTTGGAGTGACAGAGGATGAGAGGTGACCTGATAGAGGTGTATAAGATGATGAGAGGCATTGATCGTGTGGATAGTCAGAGGCTTTTTCCCAGGGCTGGAATGGCTAACACGAGAGGGCACAGTTTTAAGGTGCTTGGAAACAGGTACAGAGGAGATGTCAGTGGTAAGTTTTTTACTCAGAGAGCCGGGGACAATGGTGGAGATGGATACAATAGGGTCTTTTAAGAGACTCCTGGATGGCTACATGGAGCTCAGAAAAATAGAGGGCTATGGGTAAAGCCTAGGTAGTTCTAAGGTAGGGACATGTTCGGCGCAGCTTTGTGGGCTGAAGGGCCTGTATTGTGCTGTACGTTTTCTATGTTTCTATGTGAATGTACCCGGGCACTGGTCATTCTTAGTCCATAGTGGAATCCTGTGCCTTGGTCCTATTTATATATTTAATTATAGGGTCAAAATAGCAAAATCACATTTTTTTATGTTGCTTAGCATTCCATTAGTACTGGAAACAATGTGTGTGATAAGTGTAATCTACCAGTATATTATCACAGAACTGGGCTGGACAAACACATGAGAGAAAGGAATACAGAAGTTTTGATGAAAGCATTAGAGAAGGACAGGGAGGTACACGCAGTAACTGAAATGCTCCCGAGCACATTGCCTTTGTAACTACGCAGCTGAAATTGGATGCAGCTAGAAAAAGTTTATGAAACATAAAAGATTTTCTTTGTTGCACTGTAATTCATTCCACCCTTCAATTAATAAATAAAATCAAGTCTATGTGATTTTTAACTTTTCATTCTAAATATTAATAGTATGCAAATTACAAAAAAAATTCAAATTGCTACGCAGTTTTCAGGCTGTGTAATAAAAAAAATAATTCCTGCTCAGAGTAATGGTTGGTTTTTCTCCCATCTGTAAAAAATATATATAGAGGGGATATTAGAGAGGTGGTACCTAGGTATAAATGAATTGAGATGTATGATTTGTTTTTACACAGTATTTTCTATCAAATTCATGTTACCAAGAAATTGGGCAACTACTCACGGAAGAGAACTTTGCAGGGCCCCATGAAGGGGACAAGGTTACAGGGTTAATTGGATTGCTCATCCAACAGGAAACACAGGCACGATGAGCCTTTTGAAGATAAGACATAGGAGCAGAATTAAACCAATTGGCTTGTTAAGTCTCCTTCGTCTGATTTATTTTCCTTCTCAAGCTCATCTCCTGCCCTCTTCCTGTCACCTTTGATGCCTTTACTAATCAGGAACCTATCCATCTCCGCTTTAAATATACCCGACAACTTGGCCTCCATGGCCATCTGTGGCAATGAATTCCACAGATTCACCACCCTCTGGCTAAAGAACTTCCTTCTTATCTCTGTTCTAAAGAGACATCCTTCTATTCTGAGGCTGAAGTAGGACAAGATCAGATCATTCAATGCCCCAAACCAGCAACAAGGTACTGACATGTTACTTTTATCTTAGCATCACTTTCCTGTACTAACACTATAACTAAACATTCTTTATATTCTGGGTGAAGAAGTCCCTGAGTGGCTGATGCTTTATTGTGTAATCGCCTCCCCTTTTTCTAGATATCCCAGCCAATAGGTGATCATGCCTGCCTTTTCAAATCCCGTAACAAATTTGTATATTTCATTGAGATTATTTCTCATTCTTCTATACTGTAGAGCGTACAGCCACAGATTATATAATCTCTCCTCATATAATTAATGTATTATCACAGGAATTAATCCAGTGAATCTGTGCAGCATTCCCTCCATTACACATACGTTCTTGCTAAGTATCAAACACAGAACTGTACACAATATTGAAGGAGCAATCACCCTGGGCCCAATGAATCTGTATTAAGACATCTTTATTCACGTCTTCAAATCTTCTTGAAATAAACGGCAATATACTATGTGCCTTCCTAATTGATTGTTATGCTTGCATATTAGCTTCAAGTGATGCAGATACAAGAGCGCCCAAGCCTTGATCTGTGCTATGGAGTTATACTATTCAGCGGTAAATAAGCTCTCGCCAATTTATGTGGAATTTTTCTCAAAGTAATATTCTAGAAGATTGATTCATTTAACATTGTCTTCAGAATAACAGAAGGTTTTAAAGTCAGTGAAGCTTTGAAGAACAGCTTTGCATAGTTTGTTTCTAAACCTATTTCTAGAACTAAAATCTGTTCCTGAACTCACATTGAGGCTTTAAATGTCCAATATTTATCTTTAGTGATAAGAAGCAAAGATTGCAAATGACTTTGCAGGGTATTTGGGATGGCTGACCATTTAAATTTGAGCAATTAAAATAAATATATTTAAACTAAAGAATGCTGATGACATATAGTGTAAGTAATTGGGAGTTTTAGAGGACAAGATATAATATTAAATTCTGCAAATACTAGAAATACTTGCTTTTGGACCCCGGCCATATTCTACCGAGATACAACACTGGGCGTCACGGGAGGTTGTTCCTGCCTGTGGCCATCGAACTTTGCAGCTCCTCCCGTGGAGCGTCAGACATCCTGAGCCAGTAGGCTGGTCCTGGACTTATTTCCATCTGGCATAGTTTGCACTTTGTTGTTTGATTGTTTGTGGTGTTTGTATTGCTATATTTACGCTCTATTCTTGGTTGGTGCGGCTGTAATGAAACCCAATTTCCCTCAGGATCAATAAAGTATATCTATCTATCTAATGTAGAAAAGAATGCTGTGATATCTCAAGAAGAAAAGGAAAATGTCTTTTGTTTGTAATTTATCATTAGAAATCTCGGTATTCCACAGAGTTGCTTTTGGGCAGCTGTTTGAACTGAGTTTAGGAGCAGAATTCTTTAAGAATAATTTGGAATTTGGGCTGTAAATGTGTTTTATTAATAAAACATTATTATTGTTAGTAATATTTATCAAATCTGCAATCTAAATGAAATGCAATCCTCTGTGTGAACATTCATTAAGTAATATCAAAATTTATGTGCTGATTTTTGCAGCAAATAAAAACGACTATGGATTTTGTCATATTCTCACAAAAACCCTATTTGCTCAATAACTTCCTTCAGGAGCATTAAAATTAGAAACTGGAGCTGGTTGCCCAGCCCTTCAGACCTGCTTCACCAGCCAATAAGCCCTTGGTGTATCGGAACACAAATAGTAACCTTAGTTTTGTATTTCTTTCTACCCCCTTGCTTATCAAAAATTAATCCACCCTGCCTTAAACATATTTAAAGAGACTGCTTCCGGTATCCTTTGAGATTGTGAGGTGCAAAGACTCATGGCCCTCCGAGCGAAAATAACAAAAATCTTCAACTGTTTGTGAAATGGAGAGCATTTTATTTTCAAATGGTGGCCTCGAGAAGAATTGCCCTTTCCATTTACACCCTATGAGTAACTGTCATATATGTTTTAATAACACTTGAGGAAGAAATCCTCCTTCATTTCTGGTATGATCTGTGTGACACCACAGAATCTCTTAACAATTTGTCTGTTAGTAAGTTTGAGGTGACTAGATGTGGACAATAAAAACCTCACACCAGTGTCACATGTGGCACAAATAAACTCAATCTTTCATTGTTATAAATTTTTTCAAGCTGCAATTTACTTACCATTTGATCACACTTCTGACATGATATATTTTATTTCTCTTGGGCAGGTAGCTCAATAAAAAATACTGCAACTCACTGAAATACTGATTTGGCCTTTCAGATTAATGAGCAGCTGACAACAGTCGGTAAGCATAACATCTTAATAAGAACGTCAGTTTCATTAGGCCTCAGACCAAAACTGTGAGAGATAAAAGCAAATGCATTTTGTATTTTATGTGCAGCCATTTATCACCTCTCCATTTCATTAATAGCCGTGCTCAGGGTTTTGCTGAAAATGTCACAGTGGCCAAGTCCATTGCTAAGTGCATACTTACATTAGTTGCACTGGCATTTAATTTTTGTGTAAAGGAAAATATATTTTCTCATGGAGATGAGGGAACAAATTCAGAGTATGGGAAATCACAAATAATTGTAGAAAAGCTAGAGAATATGTCAGTGGCTAGAAGATAAACACAATATTGAAGATCTGTTTATTGTGTAGACTGTGGTAAATCCATTTATAGCTTTTATCTCTTTTAGTTTCTTGACCACTCACCTGCAAACTAATTTTTTCATTTTGGCTTGGCCTCCTAGACTGATTTATGTTGTGTTCCTTTTATTGAACTTTTTGGTGAGCACGCTCCATTTTAATGTCTGAGGAAACATCTACTAGTTGGTTATATTATCTGTGGGCGGTTCACGGGGACGCACGTGGAGACGAACATCAAATGCTGTTGGTAGATCATCAACTCTTTTGCCTACCAAAGGTTGTTGATCTGCCAGCGCATTCAGATGCCCACGGAGGAATGCTGCCAACTGGCATATTCCAGACTGCAGCCGTACCTGCTGCAGAATGCACTGTAGTCACCGCAAGGGCTCGGTGAGGAAGGACCACAGTGGAGATTTCTCCTCCCAGGGAGGAAGGGGTCTGGTTGGGGGAAAGAAGCCTCTCAATTATTTTAGTAGATAGTATACTACCCCAGGGTCCCACATGAGTGGCAGCAGAGATATATATCAATGTAATAGAAGAGTACAGAAAGGAATGTAAAGAATGAAAAGGCATTGAATGGTTATTCTTGTAAATAATTTAAAAATTATGAATAAAGTTTATTTGTTTTAAAATAGGCAGTCTAACAACTTAATAAGCGTTAACTTTTTCAAACTTTGCTCTTAAAACACCTTAATAGATTCAAGGTGAACGCCAAAATGAATGCCTCATATTTTGAAACGCATTGGTAATTGATCATCGGTTTATTATTGTCAGATGTACTGAGTTAAAATGAAAAGCTTTGTTTGTGTACCATCCAGAGAGATTATTCTATACATAGGTGCATCGAGGCAGTACCTAAGGAAGACAAAATAGAGGACTGAATATATCGTTAAGAGTCCCAAAAAGGGTGCAAGTAGGCAAATAAAGTGCAAGGGCCAGGATGAAGCTGATTGAGAGATCACAGCCATTCCAGAGTCTTATAATAGCAGGCTAAACTGTCCCTGAGCCTGGTGGCACATGTGTTCAAGCTTTTGCATCCTCTGCCTGATTGGGTGTGTGTGGGTGTGTGTGGTGGGTGGTGAAGAGAGAATGACCAGGCTGTGAACGATCCTTGATAATGTTGGCCGCTTTCCTGAGGCAGCAGGAAATGTAGACAGAGTTAATAATGGGAAGGCTGATCTGCATGATAAAATGGGCTGTGTTTACAACTCTGTCATTTCTTGCGGTCTTGCGCAGAACACTTGCCATACCAAGCTGTGGTGCATCTGGGAGTTTTATTTTTTTCTCTGTTTATGAGCAAAGAATGACTTCATGAAAGTTTGGTTTAAACATATTCTTTGTTTTGACCTGATAAAATAATACAGAATATTCACAATATGGGTAGAATGTTGTGGAATTCGATGCAGTTTCTATTAATTTCAGCTTTTCCTTTAGAAGTGAGGAAATTGTGAACCTAGCCATCTAATCTGGGAGATCACTACTAATAGCAACTGCTGTTATCTGCAGATTCCCCTTCTCTGAGTTGTATGTTTTAAAAATTATAAAAGAGATTATACTTGGTTTGCATGATCCCATTGTGGGGCCTTGTCAACTTTCAGTTAAAGTATTAATCAATCTGATTTTTAAAGTACTTAAATGTTATGGGTATAAAAGTAGAGAGGTTGTACTTCCATTGTATTGGGCTATGGTAAAACCACATTTAGAGTATTGAGCAGAGTATTGGTTTTCTTATTTAAGTAAGTATGCTAACATGTTGGAGGCATTTTAGAGAAGCTTTACTGAACCTGCATTTGGAATAAGTGGGTTATCTTAGCTGTAAGGATCGGTTAATGTCACTGAAGTGAAAACGTAAAATGTCGGAAACTCTCACCAGGCTCAGGAAGCATCTGTGGAGGGAGACATATATGACGTTTATGTAGACGACTCTTCATCAGAACTCTTGTTTCCAAAATTTTCTGTTTTTATGTCAGATTTCCAGCACCTGCAATCTTTCTGACTTTCATTTACGATTGTATCTCTTTTGGAGTTTAGAAGAGTGAAAGGGGATTGGATTAAAATATAAAAGATTCTGAGAGGTTTCTTCATGAATGTTTGAGAGAATGCTTTCCTATGTGGGGACCTAGAACTAAAGGTCACAGTTTTACAATAAATGGTTGCCCATTTTGATAGAGATGAGATTTTTTTTCCCTCTCAGATACTTGCAACTGTTTGGAATTTTCTTCTTAAAGTCTTCTAGCTCAATTAGATGAAATGTTGTTAAGTGAAGGAACGAAAGGTTACCGGGGTAGATTGGAATGAAGAGTAGATGTATTGTTAGATTAGCTTTGATCTTTGAATCCATTGTTGAACGGAGAGGCAGGCTTAAGAGGTTCAATGGCTTACTACTTTCCTAATTTGTATGTTGGATAAGACCATAAGATATAGGAGCAGAATTAGGCCATTTGGCCCATCCAGTCTGCTCCACCATTTCATCATGGCTGACTCATTTTTCTTCTCAGCCCCAATCTCCTACCTTCTCCCCATATCCCTTCATGCCCTTACCAATCAAGAATCAACCTCTGTCTTAGGTAAACATACAGACTCGGCCTCCACAGCTGCCTGGGGCAAAGAATTCCACAGATTCACCATTCTCCAGCTCATGAAATTCCACCACATCTCCGTTCTAAAAGGACACCCCTCTATTTTGAGACTGTGTCCTCTGGTCTTAGATTCTCCCACCATAGGAAACATCCACTCCACATTCAGTCTATCAAGGCCTTTCACCATTGACAGGTTTCAATGAGGTCACCCCTCATTCTTCTGCAATACAACCAATACAGGCCAAGAACCATCAAACACTCTTCATATGACAAGACGTTCAAACCTGGAATCATTTTCATGAACCTCCTTTGAACCCTCAACAGTATCAGCACATCCTTTCTAAGATAAATGGCACAAAGCTGCTCACAGTACTCTGAGTGTGGCCTCACCAGTGTTTTATGAAGTCTCAACATTACACCCTTGCTTTTTATTCTATCCTCTTGAGATTTATGCCAACATTGCATTTACTGCCTTCACCACAGATTCAACCTGCAAAATAACCTTCAGGGAATCCTGCACAAGGACTCCCAGTCCCTTTGTGCCTCAGTTTTTTGTAATTTGTCTCCATTTAGAAAATAGTCAACCTTTTCATTTCTTCTACCAATCTGCATGATCATACACATCCTGACACTATATTCCACCTGCCATTTCTTTGCCCATTCTCCTAATATGTCTGTCCATCTTTAGCCTCTCTACTTCCTCAAAACTACCTGCCCCTCCAACTATCTTCATATTGTCTGCAAACTTTGCAATAAAGCCATCAATTCCATCATCCAAATCATTGACATATAATGTAAAAGGAATCGGTCCCAACACAGACCCCTATGGAAAACCACTAGTCACCAGCGGCCAACCAGAAAAGGCTCCCTTTATTCCCACACTTTGCCTCCTGCCAATCAGCCACTGCTTTATCCATGCCAGAATATTTCCTGTAATACCATGGACCTCATGTGTGGCATCTTGTCAAAGGCCTTCTGAAAATCCAAATACACAACATCAACTGATTCTCCTTTGTCTATCCTGCTTATTATTTCTTCAAAGAATTCCAACAGGTTTGTCAGGCAAGATTTTCCATTGAGGAAACCATTTTATCATGTGTGGGTATATATGGGCCTTTCCCACGTTATAACAGGGCTCCATTCTTGAGAGCTGCTCGTAAACAGAACAGTTTGCAAGTCTCCACTATGCAATGATAGTTACCATCAAGTTTAGTGGTTTGATGAAAATACAAAATATTTAGAAATTGTTATTACTAGAAATACCCAGCCACATATTGTAGATGCTGAATGTGTTTCATCATTAGATAACAAGGTAAAAACTATCAGGAACAAATAGATAACAGCTAATGATATTTTGAGGTCCTCCAAAAATTGTCCATGAGTTATCAATGACCAGGAACATGGACAAGAAGTGAAACAAGCAAATTAATATATTGGCTACTTAATTTTAATTAAAATTTCCAAGTTTGCCATACCAATGAAATACATTTTTGCACATGTATTTGAATAATTACAGGAAGTAATTTTGGAATCCATGAAATATTTTAGAAGAATGATGAGCCTACTAGATTTTCCTTTTAAAAAAAAATAATCTTGAACATTTAGAGAATTATGAAATAAAGTCTGTAAATTTCAATGAATTAGTTACTCATCTGAAATGCAGACAGACAAGAGATGTACGAAGGTGCTTCCAATTAATTTGATAGCATTGGTCTTGAGAGTTTCCAGTTTGTGAAGCATCTGTACTTGTGAAGTTTTGTATTAAGAGATGCCTTAGCATCACCAACCTCTCACATAATGAGAAGCAACAATAAAACTCTGATTTCTTAAATGAATCCCTCAGGAGTTCTGAAATAGTTTGTGGAGTATTTTTATTGGCTTCTATCATGTTTTCTATCAAGTCAGGGAAAACTATAACCTGTTGGCTATTTAACAAAATGTTGCATTATCTACTTAAAGAAACAGACTCGAAGAATTTATTGAACATCAGACACATAAAACGGTAAATTGCAATAAAAATAGTTTTAATTTGAAACTGGTATTGTCAAGTCACCTAAGACTTGCAGTAACATGGCAGCATGCTCGTACACAGCAGCCTCTTGAGGGCAAGCCGAAGGTATGTGTTTATATGTATGTATGTGTGTGTGTGTGTGTGTATATGTATGTATATATATTATTTTTGCACCATTGTATATTTGTTTGCTATCTTGAATGTGTTATGAGTGCCATGTGCTGTGCATGTTTGCACTTTTGCCCCAGGAATGCTATTTCGTTCGGCTGTATTCATGAATAGTTGAATGACAATTGAACTTGAACTTCCATTTCTAATGACCTCTCCTGACTGCTTTCAATGAACTATGCGCTTGTACTCATCAGTCCCTTTGTTCCTACACTCCCCGTGCCCCTCCATTCGCAGTGTAAGGCTTGTACTGGTCTAACTTTAAATGTAAACCGTTCGCTCTTCCTGCTTATGTTTGTCTGCCGCAACTGTGCAATATACTATCTGGGTGTGAAATTCCTAACTGAATTCTAGCTGAGACAAATCCAGAGCACGTGGGAGAAAACTGGGGAATTATTTTTTCCAATTATGAAGATATTTGTCAGTTTTTCAAAAGGAGATAAAACTCATTGGACTGGAATTGGTCTAGTAAAATGGAGTTAACTCAATGACGGACAATCTAAACTGCATACCCTAGAAATTTCTCATGTAGTACAACATTCCTGTGTGGTTCAGGATAGAACTTTAACAATAAACTTGAATTTGAAGTACATCTTGGTGACACTGAAAGGGGTCTTGCCCGAGCAGATCCCAAATCACGGAGTCTCTTGGTTAGGACTGGTTACAATTTGCTGCCTTTTTTGGTAAAACATGCTGCTTTCCGCAGGTGTCTCAGCTTCACTGGCTTGCACTTCTCGCCAACTGATGTATTATGACCCCACCCACCACATGAGGCTCGCAGCACCGATACCTGCTTCCACCACGTCCCACTCCACTGTGATGTGTGATAGAGGAGCCTTTGTCTATCTTTCTGACAATGGCTCTACTCTGTAGTAGTGGAATGAGTGGATTCAAGGTCTTAGTGCAAATCAAACATGAACAGACTGCTCTATTGTACATGTGATAGAACTTTGCAACAAATGGCCCTTGAAGCAATGAGAAGCAAGAAGCACCTACCATGTGAAGTTTCTCTCCCCGTGTGGGGAAAAAAAATCCTAAACCTGTTTCCGTTCATCACAACACTGCTTCATGATGTATTGGATGTGCTGTCTAGAATCTGGGACTAAATACCAATTTAACCAATCACTAGAGCATTTGAACAGCTTACTTTTAATTTACATAAAAGACCTCCTGTCATGGAAAATTAGACATTTAGATCAGTGAATTGCTGATTTACCAAGATTCTTCACAGCTGCCTGTCTCATTTTTTTTTCTCAATAAATCAAAGATCGCTGGTTTGTTTCTTCAAAACACTGTGCATAAAAATCAGGGTTGCAACTAACCGACACCATTTTTAACTTAAACTCCACGAAAACATCATGGTCGCTAATTGTAATATTTAGTTAGCATTCTGACAATAAATTCTGATTTCAAGTTTCAGTGGTTGCTTCTAGATGTCAGCTAAATATAACATTTCTAATTTTATAAATCAGATTTCAAATTGGAGAAATAATTATTATTTTCTGAATCTGTTGTTACTCTGCTCTGTTCACTGTAGTTTTCACTGCCATTTCCAAATTTGTTGTCTGACCTCTTAAAAGTGCAACATGATGGCCAGAAATCTGCAATAAACAATGTCAAAGCAACCTGCACTCGTATCACAAATTTAATCCATCCTACTTAGAATATCAGTCTCAGGAGATGCTGTGACTGTGGAAGAGAAGCCAGGATAGTGCGTTGCCTCCCAGGTGCTAGGGTCAAGGATCTCTTTGAGTGGCTGAAGGAGATGAGTGAGTGGGGAGGAAATTATGACTTGGGTAGAAGAAGGGATGAGGCCTTGCAGTATGAATATAGGGAGTGAGGTGAAAAATTAAGCAACTGGACCTCTGGAGTAGTGCTATGTGTAAACAAGGTCAGAAGTAGAAAGGCCAAATGAATTTGTGGCTAAGGAGCTGGTACAAAGGGCAGGGACTTGGGTTCTTGGATGACTGGGGATCTCTTCTGGGGAAGAGGCAAGCTGTACAAGAGGGCCAGGTTCTGCTTGAACCAGGGAGAGACAAATATCCTTGCAAGGAAATTTGCTAACGCTAGATTTAAACTAGATTGGCAGGGACCGAGCAGGAGCAAATCATGGGATAAAGCAGCAGCCAATGAGGGCATGTTGAGTAATTGGAATAGTAAAGGACACAGGAAAGGGATACTCGGTTAAACTGTACTTACTTTAATGAACAGTGTTTAGCAGCTAAGGTGGACTGGGATGCTACAACCCTGACCCAGTGAAGGGCGGGACAGGCAGGATACAGCTGCTTCATGTTAACTTCCCTGGTATTGACTGGGTGGAATTTATGAAATGTGGCCAGGAAAGTTTCCGGATTCAATATATAGAGAGTCCTACTCAGGAGGGTATGAGAGTGACCTTCTTTTAGAGAATGAGGCAGGACAAGTAACTGAAGGTGCAGACACCATGCACTTTGGCTCTGACGGCTATAATTCTATTAGTTTTTACATTGAATTAAATTGACTTTATTACTTACATCTTCCATATATGTGAGGAGTCCCGCAGAGACTAGTGGAGGAACTGTCTCTGCTTGCCCTTAACACTACCATGTGTTGGTGGATTCTGGATTTCTTGACAGAGAGACCACAGTCAGTCCGTGTTGGCAGGAACCTCTCTGACTCCATCACACTGAGTACTGGATCCCCACAAGGCTGTGTGCTCAGCCCATTGCTGTTTACACTGCTAACACATGACTGTGCAGCCAGATTCAAGGAGAACCTGATCATTAAATTTGCTGATGATACCACAGTTGTGGGGCTCATCAGCAAAAATGATGAAACAATGTACAGGGAGGAGGTCAAACACCTAGAGAACTGGTGCAGTGATAACAACTTGATGCTTAATGTCACCAAAACCAAGGAGATGATCGTCGATTTCTGACGGTCTCAGCCTGAGCACACACCCCTCAGCATCAGTGGCTCCACAGTGGAGAGAGTGGAAAACATCAAGTTCCTTGGGGTGCAGATCTCGGACAATCTCACCTGGTCCAGGAACACCACTGGGGTTGTGAAACGGGCCCAGCAGAGATTGCACTTTCTGAGGTAGTTTAAACAAGCATCACTCCCCACTAACATCTTAACTACATTCTACAGAGGCATGGTTGAGAGTGTGCTGACCTTTTGCATCACAACCTGGTACTCCAGCTGCAGTGCTGTCGACAAAAAAGCCTTGCAGAGGGTGGTTAGGGGAGCAGAGAAGGTTATTGGGGTCTCCCTACCTTCTGTCCAAGACCTCTTTCAGAGTCGATGCCTCCAGAAGACACGGTACATCATTAAAGACCCCTCACACCCTCTCCATGAACTGTTTGTGCTTCTGCCATCAGGCAAACATTACAGGAGCATCAAAACTAAAACCACAAGGCTACTAGATAGTTTCCTCCCACAGGCAGTCAGACTGCTAAATAGCTGCTCTACCTGACTCTGCTTTGGACACTTTTAACTTGCACTGGACACTTATAACTTGATTTTAACTGACGTGGCTGTTGTGTTTTACTACTTATTGTTATGTTTATTATTTAGTGTTACGTTTGTTATGTTATGATTGCACTGCTCCTGGGAAACGCTGTCTCATTCTGCCCTGCAGAGCTGATGTATGGTTAGAATGACAATAAAGTTTTTTGAATTTGAATTGAATTTGAGTAAAAATCTTTACACTATGTCTCCCTCTAAATGTGCAATTTATAGTAATTTATAAAAAATAGTATGTACAACAGGACAGCCAATATAACATAGAAATACAATTGTATCAGCATGAATTCATCAGTCTGATGGCCTGGTGGAAGAAGCTGTCCCAGAGCCTGTTGGTCCTGGCTTTTATGCTGAGGTACCATTTCCTGGATGGTCGCAGCTGGAAAAGTTTGTGGTTGGGGTGACTCGTGTCCCCAATGATCCTTTGGGCCCTTTTTACATACCTGTCTTTGTAAATGTCCTGAATAGTGGGAAGTTCACATCTACAGATGCGCTGGACTGTCCGCACCACTCTCTGCAGAATCTAGTTCCCATACCAGGCAGTGATGCGGCCAGTCAGGCTGCTCTCAATTGTGCCCCTATAGAAAGGTCTTAGGATTTGGGGGCCCAAATTCTTCAACAGTCTGAGGTGAAAGAGGCGCTGTTGTGCCTTCTTCATTACACAGCCGGTATGTACGGACCACGTGAGATCTTCGGTGATGTTCTTGCCAAGGAACTTAAAGCTGTTCACTCTCTCAACCCCAGATCCATTGATGTCAATAGGGGTTAGCCTGTCTCCATTCCTCCTGTAGTCCACAACCAGCTCCTTTGTGTTTGCAACATTGAGGGAGAAGTTGTTTTCTTGACATCCCTGTGTCAGGGTGATGACTACTTCTCTAAAGGCTGCCTCATTATTATTTGAGATTAGGCCAATCAGTGTAGTGTCATCAGCAAATTTAATTAGCAGATTGGAGCTGTGGGTTATGATACAGTGATGGGTATACAGAGAGTAAAGGAGGGGGCTTAGATCACAGCCCTGAGGGGCACCTGTGTTGAGGGACAGAGGTAAGGGAGCCCACTCTTACCACCTGCTGGTGATCTGACAGGAAGTCCAGGATCCAGCTACACAAAGCAGGTGAAGGCCAAGGTTTCTGAGTTTCTTGTCAAGCCTGAGGGGAATTAGGGTGTTGAATGCTGAACTGTAGTCCAATAAATATTCAGCAAGGCTTACTGAGAAAGTAAGGAGGCATGGGATCCAAGGAGACATTGCTTTGTGCATCCAGAACTGACTTGCCCACAGAAGGCAAAGAGTGGTTGTAGAAGGGCCATATTCTGCATGGAGGTTGGTCACCAGTGATGTGCCTCAGGGATCTGTTCTGGGATCCCTGCTCTTTGTGATTTTCTATAAATGACCTGGGTGAAGAAGTGGAGGGATAGGTTAGCAAATTTGCTGAAGACGCAAAGGTTGGAGGTATTGTGGATAGTGTGGAGGGCTGTCAGAGGTTACAGTGGGACATTAGTAGGATGCAAAACTGGGCTGATAAGTGGCAGATGGAGTTCAACCCAGATGAGTGAGAGGTGATTCATTTTGGTAGGTCAAATATGATGGCAGAATATAGTATTAATGGTAAGACTCTTGGTGGTGTGGAAGATCAGAGGGATCTTGGGGTCTGAGTCCTTAGGACACTCAAAGCTGCTACGCAGATTGACTCCATGGTTAAGATAGCATACGGTTCATTAGCCTTCATCAATCATGGGATTGAGTTTAGGAGCCGAGAGGTAATGTTGCAGCTATATAGGACCCTGGTCAGACCCCTCTTGGAGTACTGTGCTCAGTTCTGGTTGCCTCACTATAGGAAGGATGTGGAAGCCATAGAAAGGGTGCAGAGGAGGTTTACAAGGACGTTGCCTGGATTGGGGAGCATGTGTTATGAGAATAGGTTGAATGAACTTGGCCTTTTTTGCTTGGAGCGACGGAGGATGAGAGGTGACCTGATAGAGGTGTATAAGATGATGAGAGGCATTGATCATGTGGATAGTCAAAGGTTTTTTCCCTGGGCTGGAATGGCTAGCACAAGAGGGCACAGTTTTAAGGTGCTTGGAAGCAAGTACAGAGGGGATGTCAGGGGTAACACTCACAACACGCTGGAGGAACGCAGCAGGTCGGGCAGCATCCGTGGAAATGATCAGTCATTTCGGGCCAGAACCCTTCGTCAGGACACAGAGACGTCAGGGGTAAGTTTTTTACTCAGAGAGCCGGTGACGGTGGTGGAGGCGGATACGATAGGGTCTTTTAAGAGACTCCTGGACAGGTACATGGAGCTTAGAAAAATAGATGGCTATGGGTAAGCCTAGGTAGTTCTAAGGTAAGGACATGTTCGGCACAGCTTTGTGGGCTGAAGGGCTTGTATTGTGCTGTAGATTTTCTCTGTTTCTGACAGCATTTTCATATAAGCATCCTTCTTCTCCAGATGTGTGAGAATGGTGTGGCTATTGCATTGTCAGTCGATCAGTTGTGTCGATAGGTGAATTGTAGTGGGTCCAGTGTGGGTGGCAGCATGCTTCAGATGTAGTCCTTGACCAGCCTCTGAAAGCATTTGCTTATTATTTTTTTTTTTTGGTAATATAATTTTTATTGAATTTTCAAAAGGAATACATGAAAAAATAGAATCTACCCTCCCCCCTCTCCTTAACCCTCCCCCCCCATATAAAGTCCTACCTAAAAAGAAAGAAAGGAAGAAAAGAGCCGCCTGGGTATTGGAAGGTTTCCACATGCTCCATGGGATTCAAAATAAATTTGGTATAATTATTCGTTACTTTCCCCAAGTGACCAAAGTCTTTATCGGAGCACTTAAATATGCCATCCTATCTTTTGTAAATAAGGGCGCCAAATATTCAAAAATGTTACATATTTGTCTCTTAAATTATAAGTAATTTTTTCGAGTGGAATAGAACTAGCCATTTCATTATTCCAACGATCCATACTTAAATATGAATCAGATTTCCAAGTAACTGCTATAGTCTTCTTAGCTACTGCCAATGCAATTTTTATAAATTCTTTCTGATATTTATTCAATTTAAGTTTCGGTTTTATCCCTTCAATATCACCTAATAGAAATAATACAGGGTTATGTAGAAGTTGAGTTCCAGTAATTTGTTCCAATAAGATTCTTAAATTTATCCAAAAGGGTTGAATTTTAAAACAAGACCAAGTAGAATGTAAAAAAGTACCAATTTCTTGATTACACCGAAAACATTTATCAGATAGATTTGAATTTAATCTATTTATTTTTTGCGGTGTAATATATAATTGGTGTAAAAAATTATATTGTACTAATCTAAGTCGAACATTTATTGTATTTGTCATACTGTCAAGACAAAGTCTTGACGTTTTGCTTATTATTGAAGTGAATGCGACAGGACGCCAGTCGTTCAGACATGTTACCTTGGTCTTTTTAGGTACAGGAACAAAGGTGGATGTTTTGAAGCAGGAGGGCACTTTACACTGGGAGAGGGAGAGGTTAAAGATATATGTAAACACACCTGCTAGTTGTGCCGCACATACTCTCTGGGATGCCGTCCGGTCCCACAGCCTTGCGACTGTCCACTTGCTGGAAACACCTGCGTACATAGTGATTGAAAAGGATAGGACATGTCCACAGGTTAGGTTTCTACACTGGAGCTGAGTTTGTTTTGGGGAAATTAGGAGGGTCCAACAGATGTCAATTGGGCAGACCTGACTGAAGGCTTTTAAGGGTATGATATCAAGATTCCAGCAGCAGCATGTTCCTGTAAGAGTGAAGGGTAAACCTGGCAAGTTTAGAGAACCTTAGCTGATGAGAGATATTGATGTTCTGGTAAAGAAATAGAAGGAAGCATACATTGGGCTTATAAGATTGGAGATGACTATAAGATGATGAATACCCTTAGGAGGGAAATTAGGAGGGCAAAGAAAGGGTATGAGATGGATGTGGCAGGTAAGGCTAAGGAAAATCCCAAAAGGTTCTATAGTTGTAGGGTTAAAGGGTGCCTAGGGAAAGAGTGAACAGGGGTCCCCAACCACCGGGCCGCGAGGAAGCGATATGATTTGGCGATAGGAGGCAGCTGCACCTTTCCTCATTCCCTGTCACGCACTATTGAACCATTAACGTATGCGAGGTCATTACCTGCGTGTCATCCATGTCAGCGCGGGAAGAAGATCTTGTAAATGACGGCGGGCTGAAAAGTATGTTTGACATAACTTCTCTGCCGGCATTCTGGATCAAAGTCAAGGCTGAATATCCTGAGATAGCCACGAAAGCACTGAAAACATTGCTTCCATTTCCAACATATCTCTGCAATGAATGCAACAAAAACTAAATTGCGGAATAGACTGGACATAAGGAACCCCCTTCGAGTATCGCTGTCTCCCATCACCCCTCGATGTTGCAGGGAAACAAGCCCAGGGCTCCCACCGATTCAGCGATATTGGTGTGTTGCAATGATTTTATATGTTCATACGGGGAAAATATGTGCTGTGTGTTTAATATCCAAACATTACTTAAAATGTTATGATGCTATTGACTTATATAATCATATAACAATTACAGCACGGAAACAGGCCATCTCTGCCCTTCTAGTCTGTGCCGAACGCTACTCACACCTCGTCCCACCGACCTGCACTCAGCCCATAACCCTCCATTCCTTTCCTGTCCATATACCTATCCAATTTTTCTTTTAAATGATAATATCAAACCTGCCTCTACCACTTCTACTGGAAGTTCGTTCAACACTTCCCTGATAACTCAAATTTCAAACTCCCCTGATAATTGACTTATCACTATATTCATGCGAGGAAAATATGCGCTGTGTGTTTAATATTAAATTCGTCAGATAAACACTTTTAGAAACGAAATTGAGTGTATTAGCCATTTATCACCTATATTCTGGTCATGATTACCCCCTCGACCCGAACAGAGTCGCCAAAAGTGAATTGTAGAAAAAAATCAGCAGGTAAACGCAAACGCAAATTACGCCTGCGCACTGGTGCCCGCGCATGGTTTCTTGGTCATTGTAGTCATTCTCGGGGTAAACCCAACGTATTTGACTACTCTTGGCCGTTGGCGACCGTCCCCCCCGCCCCCACGTCCGCAAGAATATTGTCAATAAGAAACCGGTCCGCCTTGCAAAAAAAAGGGTTGGGGACCCCTGCTCGTAAAGATCAGTAGGGCTGTCTATTCTTGAGCCAAAGGCCATGGGTGGGATTTTTCAAAAATATTAATTCTGTTTTTTTTTACTGAGGAAGAGATAAGGGAAACAAGTGGAATTATTTTGGATAACATTCATTTTACTCAGTGGGAGGCATTTGCAGTCTTGCAGTGTATTAGATAGATAAATATCTAGGACTGACTGACTGCGTCCTCAGACTTTGTGGGAGGCTAAGGGAGACAATTCTGGATGCTCTTGTCGAGATACTGCTTCATCATTAGCTATGGGTGAAGTTCCCTAAGACTGGAAGGTGGCTAAATTATTATCTAGTTTAAGAAGGGTAGCAAGGACAAGCTGAGGAACTACAGACTGGTCAGCCTGATATTTGTAGTGGAGAAGTTACTGGGGGGAATTCTGAGGAACAGGAAAACTACCAGCATTTACATAGACAGAAGCAGAAGGTACTGGTCGAAAGCTGTTTCTCAGAAAGGAGGCTGGTGAGTAGTGGTGTGCTGCAGAGGTCAGTGTTGGGATCTTTGTTATTATTTATTTATAGAAATGATTTAGTTAAAAATGTATAAGGCTTGATCAGTAATTTTGTGGATGACAGAAAATTAAGAGATGTTGATAGTGAAGAAGTTTATCATTGGTTACAGGGGATCAAAGAGAGGAAAATGGGTTTCAATACAGTTACATACGAGGTGATGAACTTTATACAGTTCAGCCAGTGTAGGACTTGTACAATAGATAGCAAGGCACGGGGAAGTGTAATGAAACAGAGGAGCCAAGGAATCCAAGTGCATAGTTCTTGAAACAGCATCACAGGTAGACAAGGTGGTGAATAAGGCACTTAGCATGCTGGCCTTAATCAGAGTACTGAGTGTTGTAGCTGGGACAGTACATTCAGATAGACAGTATAACTCATTGGTGAGGCTGCACAGGGTACTGCATGCAGTTTTGGTCACTCCTTTCTAGGGAAAAAGTGATTAAACTGGAAACGGTGCAGAGAAAATTTATGAGAATGTTGCCAGGACTAGAGGGTCTGAGTTATAGGGAGAGGTTGGCCAGGCTAGGTGTTTATACCTTGAAGAATGAGGGATGACCTTAATAAAGATGTTTCAAACTATGAGAGGCATAGATGAAGTGGATGGTAGCTGTCTTTTCCCCAAGGTAGGGGAGTCCAAAACTAGGAGATACAGATTTAGGGTGATAAGGGAAAGATTTAGAAGGGACCATTGGGGCAACATTTTCACACAGAGGGTGGTGAGTATATGGAATGAGCTACCAGCGGAAGTTGTTGAGGCAGTTATTGTAGTATCACTTAAGAAGCAATTGGTAGGTACATGAAGGGCATGCTCAGAGATAAGCAATTGAGTGATTCAAAGTGAGCAATAAAAGAGTCAATTTTAATCCTTAAAATTTATTCCTGTGATACCTATTACATCATAAACAATTTTTTTTCTCTATTTAAATGACGTGCAACAGCTAGGCCATTCTTCAAGGCTTGCTGATGTGAAAAAATGGGAAATTAAATGCACCAGATTGTCAGTCACAATGAATTAAAATACGGAATAACAGCTTTGAATATCTGCCATGTTCCATTTTCTTGTGGGGTTTGTGCCATTTTGCCTTTGTGAAATTGAGCAACTCACAAAGTAAATCAAAAAACAGTGAACCAAGCCTACAACTTAAAAGTCTATTAAGTTAAAGGAGAAGACTCAGGGAGAAGGAAGGGTATCTAACTGTATCTTTTTTTACTCCCTATTTCAGGATTCCAAGGTCACAATGAATTTTTCACTATAGTTGCTGTTTTCTGACATCAATTAGTTGTGGAGATTTACAGCAGTGTGGAAGATAATTTTTATAAGATTTTGGAAGAGCTATCAGAGGGTGGAGGTTGTTGTACATTCTGAAAGTTGGCATTGTTTTCCCATCATTTGTTTTTGTAAATTTTATGATTTAAAGTTAATGATTAAAGATTGATTACTTCTAATATCAAAATTACAGCCGAGGTTGACATTAATTAAAAAAATGTCAGTGGAGAAAATGCACTTCATATCTTTGATGTTGTCCTGAACTTGTAGTTATGTTAGAGACAAACTATTGACCATTGGTGAAAGTACCTGCAGAATCTCTTGTGTTGGTTTAAGTATATGTTTCTGGTTCTACCTTTCAACTACTAGCTTTCATTCCAAACACCACAACCCTTTCATACTGTTATACATTAGCAATCAATCCTGTTTCTTCTCAAGTCATTGTATCATTTTTTAATGCATGTATGCATTTCTAAATGACAATAAAATAGGACTGTGTCCTGATGTGAAACACTAGCTTTTGCTCTTCTTTCTACGGTGGCTGCTTGACCCACTGAATTTTTCCGGAGGTCTGTATTTTGTTTGGATTCCAGCATCTACTGTCTGTTTTTCCTTCATTCACCATGTGGAACTCATGACCATGTCTCACCAAACAGGGATTTTATTTTCTTGAGGCATCTAATTATCTCTCACTATCATAGTAACTGCCAGCTCTTCTGCCCACCTTGAGGCCTTGGATAAATATCTTGAGGTGGATGTATTGTTTCTTATTCCACTTCAAACATCTGACCATTTCCCATCCAATTATCCTCTGAGACCTTGAATCTTAGTAAAGCAAATTACTTGCAGACTCATCACCGCAGCTTAGTGAAACTGACTATAGTCCCTTACCTAGTGTGAAGCTAGGTTAATTTGTCCTGGAAGTTCACTCCTTCAGTTATATTGTTATCAATCTCCTTGCTAATATCTACTTTAACTTTCTCAGAGAGCATCACGAACCATTAAGCATCCTTGTATGTGGCAACCTCCAAATGTTGACTCAAACTGCAAACACTGTCCATTCTTCTATTCTGGGATAGTTGATTTTAACCTCTATGTCCACTATATTGGATATAGAAAAAAGCATGAGATTATTGAGAGGTAGCCGTGCATTAATTAATGTGATGATCAATTCAAACTTTGTTTAAAAAAAGAATTTGATCCACTAGGCATTGCATGGAAAGGATATTTTTGCATCTGATATGAATAGAACTGACTTAGCTTTTCTTGAGCAACATAAATGTAAGCGCTGTTTTAAATATAAATCTTTTTAAGGGAACTTACTTTTCCATGGTAATTTAATATTTATAGCGTGTTAGTCTACTGCAGCTGACTTGTCTGCAAAGTAATCCTAAAAACTATTTCTTTTCAAGCATTACGCAGATCTTGAGATGATAACTAGTGCTTAATAACACGAAGCATGTGTCAGTAATGCTTTGTAGAACTAGTTTTTAAATTATTGATTGATTTAGCTGCTCAGTTCCATCTGTACCACAACATCTGGACATCCCACAAATGGGCATCTAATCTACCCATACACTGGAGACAGAATTCATTAGTTATTGCTCAGATATTACTTGTGTTCTTTGAAAAGTAATTAGTGCTAAAATGTGAAAAGTGGTAAGTATTGAACAGTTTCTCTGTTTCTATTTCAGAATCGGAATCAGACTTAATATCATGGGCATCTGTTGTGAAATTTGTTAACTTTACAGAAGCAGTACAATGAAATACTTAATAAATATACAGAAAAGCTGAGTTACATTAAGTTTATAAATGTTTATTAGATTGTTAAGTTAAACGAAGTAGTGCAAAAAAAAAAGAAATTAAAAAAGTAGTGAGGTAGTGGTCATGGGTTCATTGTCTATTTAGAAATCGGATGGCAGAGGGGAAGAAGCTGCTCCTGAGTTGTTGAGTGTGTGCCTTTAGGCTTTTGAACCTCCTTCCCAAACGTGTCAGTGTGAAGAGGGCATGTCCTGGGTGGTGGGGATCCTGAATGATGGACGCCGCCTTCCTTAGGCACCGCTCCTTGAAGATGTCTGGGTTACTACGGAGGCTAGTATCCATGATGGATCTGACTAATTTTACAGGTTTCTGCAAATCTTTTCAGTCTTGTGCAGTAGCCCCCCCCACCCCCCAACCCTCCATACCAGACAGTGATGCATCCAGTCAGAATACTCTCCACGGTACATTTGTAGAAGTTTTTGAGTGTTTTCATTGACAAACCAAATCTCCTCAAACTCCTCAAATTCTTTCTTTATAACTGCATCAATATGTTGCGCCCAGGTTAGGTCCTCAGAGATATTGACACCCAGGAACTTGATATTGCTCAGTCTCTCCACTTCTGATCCCTCTACGATGATTGGTGTGAGTTCCCTCATTTAACCCTTCCTGAAGTCCTGCTGATGTTGAGTGCAAAGTTGTTGCGACAGCACTCAAATAACTGGTCTATCTCGCTCCTGCATGCCCTTCTGTCACCATCTGAAATTCTGCCAACAATGGTTGTATCATCAGCAAATTTATAGATGGTGTTTGAGCTGCACCTAGCCACGCAGATGTGGAGAGTAGAGCAGTGGGCTAAGCACACATCCCTGTGGTGCACCAGTGTTGATTGTCAGTGAAGTGGAGATGTTATTTCCAACCTGCATGGATTGTGGTCTTCTGGTTGAGAAGTCCAGCATCCAGTTGCAGAGGGAAGTACGGAGGCCTAGCTTCTGCAGCTTTTCAATCAGGACTGTAGGAATGATGGTGTTAAATGCTGAGTTACGGTCAATAAACAGCATCCTGACATACTGTAGATGTTTGTATTGTAAGAGTGAGTTTAATATTTTATGAAATAGTAGATTCTGGTTAACTGGGCCATTGGTTACTTGGGGCAGCCCCTTATTTGGGACAACTTATAAAGAACAAAAACTAGTCGACAAAACAGCTGGAATTTCTGTCGTTTGTTTGGGATACTATGCCGCTTAATTGGGATAGGAGACTGTTGCCAAACAGTTTCTAACTTGAGTCATTTGTGCATACTTGTGTGGCCTTTAGACATCACACTGTGCTTGGAGCAAACAGTTTTTAAGATAGCGTCAGTTGTGTGTGTTTTTTTCAATAAGCAATGTTGACATTGGCAGTTGGTGAGAAATGAGCAGTAACACATTTCAGAACTGCTTTTGCTCACTGTGGTTTCAAGCACTGAGGCTTGGAAGTGCCAGGAATGTCTGGGAGTGAAAATTTTATTTTATTTATTTACTCTGAGATACAGCATGGAGTAGACCCCAGAGGATGCTGGGGTTGAACTCTGAACTCTGATGTCCCAAGATGTAATAGCTTTGCTCTAACTGCTACACCACTGTGGCACTCACATGAAAATGAAATGATTTCACTACTTCACAGGTTAGGAACCACAAAATATTTGAAGGAGTTGGCAAACATCTTGAATGTTACAATGAAAATGAAGATTTGGAGGATGCAGTTGCAATTGTCGAAAGCATTGTATGAAAGCAGTCCATTATTTGCACTAGGTGTCTGTGCTGATATTTGTTTGCATTCACTCAACAGAACACAGCAGTGGTGAATTCCTCTGTTGATAACTATTGGGAACTAATACACAGTTTGTTCTATATTTCATATAAATACATGTATTTAATCTGTTGCTCAGTTTAAACGGTAGTTTGTTTTTTTTATATATCTTTTTGACAATTTTCATGAAACTTCATTTAATTAGGGCAATTGCACAACTGGGCCAAAATGTATTGGTCTCAAAGTGTCCCAATTAACCGGAATCCACTGTATATATAACAAAGGCTTACCAAACATGGTGCCTTTAACACAATATTCACTTAATATTTAATGAATTGTTGTTGCTGTGTAGTCATTCTTGTAGTGTAGGAATTTTCAACCACTGAACATCAAACAGTATACAATGAGTTGTCTCTGAGTATCAGTGTCACTGTATTGAGACAACCCAGAGGATTATCAGTCCTTTAGTCATTGAATATTCTTAGCACACAACTTATAACCAAATACCATCAGAGAAAATTATAGGTTCAATGATGATATTTATTCTGTTGGACTTTATTATTGAGATTCTCTTCAGTGCCTTAAGCTTATCCTGTAGGCACTGATCATGCCATCTGCTCTTGTACTTGATAGAAATCATTCTGCTTCTGGTTTTAATTTTTGTTTGCTCTGCACTCTTCTGACACACCTGCAAAGACAAAATCTTACTCATCTCTGTTGTCAAGGTTGTACATCTGCCCTTCTTTAATTTGTATTCAAAACCTCTGTAAATCTACAAAAATCAGCACATTGAGGGCTCTTTGGCCCTGGATTTCCGTGTTGAGCATGATACAAACTAAACTAATCCCTTTTGCCTGAGCATGATCTATATCACTCTATTCCCTGTGTATTCAGGTGCCTGTCTAAAAGTATCTTGAGTACCACAATTGTATCTGCTTCCACTTCCACCCCGGTAGTGTGTTCCAAGCACCCACCGCTCTCTGTGTAAAGCTCTTGCCCTGACCCTCCTTTTTACATATTTTCCCTTACCTCGGCGTTTCTACCCTGAGAAAAAGAATCTCATTATCTTTAATCTGGACCCTCTCTGAAACCTTCACTTCCTTCCTGTAACAGGGTGACCAGAATTGCATGTGGTTCTTCGTGTGGCATAACCAAAGCTTTATATAACTCTGTCATGACGGTCTGATTCACGTAGCAGTGCCATATGTCGTCTTTACTACTCTAACTGCTTGCATTACCACTTTCAGCGAAGTATTGACTTGGATCCCAAGAACCCTCTGTACATCAGTCCTGCCGTGAACTGTATACTTTGCCTTGCGTTTAATCTCCGAAGGTGCAGCACTTCACACTTGCCCAGATTAAATTTTATTTGTCATTCCTACATGCATATCTGTAACTTATCTCTGCCCTGCTGTATTGTTCTTGACCTTCTTCACTGTCTGCAACTCCTCCAATTATGTAGAAATATATCATTTAAGGCCACCATGCCGTGACTCTCCTTTCTTCACTATGCTAAAGCAAAACTTCAGGTCTGTGAAAAAAATGGTTGAACTGCTTTTTAGATCCCCTTTGCACCCTTAACTTATGGGGGAAGGGAGAGAGCCTGATACTTTCTGATTGATTTAGTGTTATTTTATTTGCTTGAGTTCTTCTCTCATTTTGAAATATTTTGAGTTGTGTGGGATATTAATAAACTTGTCAATTGTTATAAAGAATAATTAAATGAAATAATTTTGCCTTTATTAATAATCCTAGGGTGTGTGGGGATATTACTACTGTGGTTGGGGAAGTAATTGGTGGCTTCCCCAGAAAAAGGAGCATGTGAATGAGGCTGTATATTCAGTATGTTACTGAGGGAGTACTCACAGTCACGGGTGTCCTAGTTTCACATAATTTCAGGGTTGGGCCGTAGACCTCAATGCACAGGCTTTCATCAAAATGGCCGAGAGCACATTGTTGTTGTGGAATGTGTGAGGGAGATATTCTCCACTTACTGTACTGAGGATGAACTTTTTAGCAGTGAAACTTGCTTAGTTTTGGTTTGAAACGATCTGAGGAAAGGTTGTACTGGAAGGTTAGCCCATTTTGCTGTAGTGAAGCTGTTCCTTTAATGTGAATTTTAGATGCTCAACAAACGACTATTTTCATGAATGTTTTCTTTTAGTTATTTCTCCTTAAAACATGACATATTGACTGAAAACTCCTCAACTGAGAAATTACATCAGTCCACCTTACTGCAAGGGATGCTCGGTTTCCTAAAGAACAGGAGAAAAAGTTTACTTGGTGTAAACTTTTCACTAATGTCATTTGATAAAAATAGTCACTGAAATGGAAACTTTCTTTCAGGCAAGGGTCTGTCATGCAGAGCACAGCAAGCATTTTATAAATATTAAGAACAAAACAGGAAACCAACCTCAAAAAAAAAATGCGTCTTCAGCTTGTTGGCCAGTGGCTGAAAGTGAAAAAAAAACTTTAAACAAAGGCATACCTCTGAAATGTGGATAATTGATAATCATGACTGCCTGTGCCCAAGCCATTTCAGATCCTCAAGTGATTTAATTTACAGGGTTAATTGTGAATTGAGTTGCAGTAGTTTGTTATTGAGTTGGTTTCTGTTTTCTTAGTCTCTTCTGTATTCCAATTGTAAAGAAACAATTCAAGGCAAATTTAAATATTCAATAGTTTCAGAGTTTTAGTCTGATGATAAATTCATGTTACAACACTATCTGTCAGTTAAGATGGATAGGACAAGAGGATTTAGAGCAGTAAACACTTTGGGACAGGAAGGAAGTGCCCTGAGTGGTAAAAAAGGCAACTTAGACCACCTTGTTAGTCATTCAATATTCAGGATATACTTAGGCTACATGAGTTCACACTTGATCGTGATACTTTATACTTTATTGTCGCCAAACAATTGATACTAGAACATACAATCATCACAGTGATATTTGATTCTGCGCTTCCCGCTCCCCGGATTACACATTGATAGTAAATATTAAAAATTTAAATTATAAATCATAAATAGAAAATAGAAAAATGGAAAGTAAGGTCGTGCGAAAAAAAAACTGAGAGGCAGGTCCGAATATTTGGAGGGTTTGGCCCAGATCCGGGTCAGGATCCGTTCAGCAGTCTCATCACATTTGGAAAGAAGCTGTTCCCAAATCTGGCCATACGAGTCTTCAAGCTCCTGAGCCTTCTCCCGGACGGAAGAGGGACGAAAAGTGTGTTGGCTTGGGTGGGTTGTGACGTGATTATCCTGGCAGCACTGCTCCGACAGCGTGCGGTGTAAAGTGAGTCATATTTTAAAGTATGTTATGAAGTACATTTGGAATGGGATAGAAATAATCCAAAAAAGGATGTGCTGACATTGAAGAGTATTAGAAGGAAGTTCACGAAAATGATTCCAGGATTGAAAGGCTTTATTGAATGAGAAATATTTGTTGGCTCTGGGCCTGTACTCACTGGAATGCAGAAGAATGATGGGTGTGGATCTCACTGAAACCTTTTGAATGTTGCAAGGTCTCAATGGAATGGATGTGGAGAGGAGGTTTCCTCTGCTGGGGGAGTCGATGACGAGAGGACACAGCTTCAGAATGACGGATGTTCATTTAGAAAGGAGATGAGGAGGAATTTCTTTAGCCAGAGAGGTTGTCCTTAAAAGAGACTATAGGGAGTTAGGTAGAAAGCTGAAAAACAGGACCTCCAGGATTGATGATTTAGCAGATGAATTGGTGCAGGGGGTAGGGTTTTGGATTTCTGGATCATTGGGATCTCTTCAAGGGAAGGTATGGCCATATAAAATGGATGAGTTGCACCTGATCCTGAGCTGGACTACGATCCTGGTGGGCAAGTCTGCTAGAGCTGTTGGCAAAGGTTTAAAGTAATATAGTAGGGGAATGGGAACCAGAGTGATAGGGCTGAGGATGGGGCAGTTGATAGTGAGACTGCGAGGAAGGACAGGCAGATGATAGAGAAAAATCGCAGTCAGTGGGATGAGTTGAAGTGTAACGTGAGAGAAAAATTGAAAAAGGTGATGAAGAGAGGACTGAAGGTGTTATATTTGAATGCACTCAGTATACAGAATAAGGTAATGATCTTAGAAACATAGAAACATAGAAAATAGGTGCAGGAGTAGGCCATTCGGCCCTTCGAGCCTGCACCACCATTTATTATGATCATGGCTGATCATCCAACTCAGAACCCTGCACCAGCCTTCCCTCCATACCCCCTGATCCCCGTAGCCACAAGGGCCATATCTAACTCCCTCTTAAATATAGCCAATGAACTGGCCTCAACTGTTTCCTGTGGCAGAGAATTCCACAGATTCACCACTCTCTGTGTGAAGAAGTTTTTCCTAATCTCGGTACTAAAAGGCTTCCCCTTTATCCTCAAACTGTGACCCCTCATTCTGGACGTCCCCAACATTGGGAACAATCTTCCTGCATCTAGCCTGTCCAATCCCTTTAGGATTTTATACGTTTCAATCAGATCCCCCCTCAATCTTCTAAATTCCAACGAGTACAAGCCCAGTTCATCCAGTCTTTCTTCATATGAAAGTCCTGCCATCCCAGGAATCAATCTGGTGAACCTTCTTTGTACTCCCTCTATGGCAAGGATGTCTTTCCTCAGATTAGGGGACCAAAACTGCACACAATACTCCAGGTGTGGTCTCACCAAGACCTTGTACAACTGCAGTAGTACCTCCCTGCTCCTGTACTCAAATCCTCTCGCTATAAATGCCAGCATACCATTCGCCTTTTTCACCGCCCGCTGTACCTGCATGCCCACTTTCAATGACTGGTGTATAATGACACCCAGGTCTCGTTGCACCTCCCCTTTTCCTAATCGGCCACCATTCAAATAATAATCTGCTTTCCTATTTTTGGCACCAAAGTGGATAACTTCACATTTATCCACATTGTAGCGTTGTTAGAGATTGGCAGGTATGACGTTGTGGGCATCACTGAGTCATGGCTGAAAGAAGATCATAATTGGGAGCTTAAAATCCAAGGATACACGTTGTGTAGAAAAGACATGCAGGTAGATAGATTGGGTGGAGTGGCTCTGTTGTTAAAAAATGAAATCAAATCCTTAAGAGGTGATGTAGGATCGGAAGATGTTGTATCTTTGTGGGTAGAGTTAAGAAACTGCAGGGGTAAAAAGACCCTAATGGAAGTTATATACTAGCCTCCAAACAGTAGTTATGTTGTGAGATACATATTAGGACAGGAGAGTGAAAAGGCATGTATAAAGGACAATGTTACAATATTCATGGGGGATTCAATATGTAGGTAGTTAGGGGAAATCAGGTTGGTGCTAGATCCCAAGAGAGGAAATTTGCTTCTTTGGGCAGCTTTTGGTTGAGTCTACTATGGAAAAAGCAATTCTGCATTGGGTGTTGTTTAGTGAACCAGAACCCTTAGGAGACAGTGACCCTAATATGATAGCGTTCACCCAGCATTTTGAGAGGGAGAAGATGAAGACAGATCCATCAATATTAGAATGGAGTAAGGGGAACTGCAGAAGACTGAGAGAAGAGCTGGCTAAAGTTGATTGGAATGGGGACACTAGCAGTGCTGACGGCAGAATGACAACAGCTGAATTTCTGGGGGCAATTTGGAAGGTGCAGCATAGGTACATCCCAAAGATGAAGAAATATTGTAAGGGAGGATGAGGCAACCGTGGCTGACAAGGGAAGTCAAAGATAGCAGAAAAGGAAAAGAGAGGGCATATAATATAACAAAACTTAGTGGGAAGTTGAAGGATCTAGAAGCTTTTAGAAATAATGGAAGGTGACTAAAAAGCCATAAGGAGAGAACAGATGAAATATGAGAACAAGCTAGCCAACAATATAAAAGAGGATACCAAAAGATTTTTTCTGATGTGTGTTTGCGTGTGTGTGTGTGTGTGTGTGTGTGTGTGTGTGTGTGTGTGTATGTGTATATATAACAATAGAGATGAGAGTGAATATTAGGCTGCTGGAAAATGATGCCAGAGAGGTAGTGGTGGGGACCCCAACAGTCCTTCCAGGTGAGGCAACACTTCACCTGTGAGTCGACTGGGGTGATATACTGCGTCTGGTGCTCCCGATGTGGCCTTTTATATATTGGCGAGACCCGACGCAGACTGGGAGACCGCTTTGCTGAACATCTATGCTCTGTCCGCCAGAGAAAGCAGGATCTCCCAGTGGCCACACATTTTAATTCCACATCCCATTCCCATTCTGACATGTCCATCCACGACCTCCTCTGCTGTAAAGATGAAGCCACACTCAGGTTGGAGGAACAACACCTTATATTCCATCTGGGTAGCCTCCAACCTGATGGCATGAACATCGACTTCTCTAACTTCCGCTAAGGCCCCACCTCCCCCTCGTATCCCATCTGTTACTCATTTTTATGCACACATTCTTTCTCTCACTCTCCTTTTTCTCCCTCTGTCCCTCTGAATATACCTCTTGCCCATCCTCTGGGTCCTCCCCCCCCGTCTTTCTCCCCGGGCCTCCTGTCCCATGATCCTCTCGTATTCCTTTTGCCTATCACCTGTCCAGCTCTTGGCTCCATCCCTCCCCCTCCTGTCTTCTCCTATCATTTTGGATCTCCCCCTCCCCCTCCAACTTTCAAATCCCTTACTCACTCTTCCTTCAGTTAGTCCTGACGAAGGGTCTCGGCCTGAAATGTCGACTGCACCTCTTCCTACAGATGCTGCCTGGCCTGCTGCATTCACCAGCAACTTTGATGTGTGTTGTTTTTTTGTAAGTCTTCACTGTGGAAAGCACTAGCAGAATGCCAGAAATTCCAGAGTGTCGGGGTGCAGGTGGTGCTGGTGGCAGAAGTGAGTGTAGTTGCTATTACAAAGGAGAAGATGCTTATGAAGCTGAAAGGTCTGAAAGTAGATACAGTAAGTCATCTGGACCAGATGGACTTCACTGCAGTTTTCTGAAACAGGAGCCGAAGAGATTGTGCAGACACTTGTAATGATCTTTGTAGTTATACTAGATTCTGGAATGGTTCTGGAGGACTAGAAAATAGCAAATTTCACTTCACAATTTAAGAAGGGAGAGATAGATCAGGAAGGAAATTATAGACCAGTTAGCCTGACTTCAGTCATTGGGAAGATGTTGGAGTCCATTATTAAGGATGAGGTTTTGGGGTACTTGGAGGCAGATGATAAGATATGCCAAAGTTATCATGGTTTCTGTTGAAATTCTTTGAGGAAATAACAAGCAGACGAGATATAGGAGCGTCAGTGGATACAAACAAGAGAAAATCTGCAGATGCTGGAAATCTGAGTGACACACACAAAATGCTGGAGGAACTTAGCAGGCCAGGGAGCATCTATGGGAAAAAATACAGATGATGTTTCAGGAGAGTCAGTGGATGTTGTTTACTTGGACTTTCAGGTGGTCTTTGACAAAATACCGCACATGAAGCTGCTTAACAAGATAAAAGCCCAAGGTGTTACTGTAAAGATAGTAGTATAAATATAAGATTAACTGACTGGCAGGAGTCAAAGAATGGGAATAAAAGGAGCCTTTTCTGGTTGACTGTTGATGACTAGTGGTGTTCCAATATATGCCAATGATTTGGATGATGGAATTGGTGACCTTGTGGCCAGTTTTGCAGACAATGTGAAGATAGGTAGAGGGGCATGTGGTCTTGTGGACGCAAGGAGTCTGCAGAAAAACTTAGACAGATTGTGAGAATGGGCAAAGTAGTGGCAAATGGAACTTAGTGTAGGGAATTGTATGTTCATGCACTTTAGTAGAAAGAAAAAAACTGAGGTACAAAGAGACTTGGGAGTCCTTGTGCAGGGTTTCCTAAAGGCTAACTTGCAGTTTGAATTGATGGTAAGGAAAGCAAATGCAATGTTAGCATTCATTTTGAGAGGACTAGAATATAAGAACAAGGATTTATAAGTCTTTGATTAGACCACACTTGGAGTATTGTGAGCAGTTTTGAGCCCCTTATCTCGAGAAATGAAGTGCTAGCATTAGAGAGGGTCCAGAGGAGATTCACAAGAATTATTCTGGGACTGAAAGAGTTGATGTATGAGGAATGTTTAATAGCTCTGTGCCTGTACTCACTGGAGTTTAGAAGAACGATTAGATATCTCATTGAATCCTATCGAATATTGAAAGGCCTAGATAGAGTGGACGTGAAGAGGATGTTTCCTATAGCGGGCACAGCATCAGAATAGAGGGTCGTCCATTTAGAACAGAGATTTTGAGGAATTTCCCTAGCTAGAGAGTGGTGAACTCTATAGGAATTCATTGCCATAGATGGCTGTGAAAGCCAAGTTATTGACTATATTAAAGCAGAAGTTGATAGGTTCTTGGTTTGTCAGGGTGTCAACGGTTACGGGGAAAAGGCAGGAGAATGGGTTGGAACGGGATGATAAATCAGCCATGATGGAAAGGTGGAGCAGATTTTGATTGGCCAAATAGTCTAATTCTGCTTCTTTGTCTTATGATCTGATGACCAGCAGAGTGTCTACTTTGCATCATGGCCCACTGTGTCAAAGGCTGAGAGAAGAACCTGGAGCAGCTTTGCCTTGAAGTATTCAATAGTCCAATAGCTTTTTTTCCATTCACAACACACCCAACACACTTCACAATCAACATAATGTAGGGAAATATGGCAAATAATTTATGCACAGCTCAGTTCTGTAAAAACAAAAATGTAATATTTGGTCAACACACATCAAAGTTGCTGGTGAACGCAGCAGGCCAAGCAGCACCTGTAGGAAGAGGTGCAGTCGACGTTTCAGGCCGAGACCCTTCGTCAGGACTAACTGAAGGAAGAGTGAGTAAGGGATTTGAAAGTTGGAGGGGGAGGGGGAGATCCAAAGTGATAGGAGAAGACAGGAGGGGGAGGGATGGAGCCAAGAGCTGGACAGGTGATAGGCAAAAGGGATATGAGAGGATCATGGGACAGGAGGTCCGGGAAGAAAGACAAGGAGGGGGGGACCCAGAGGATGGGCAAGAGGTATATTCAGAGGGACAGAGGGAGAAAAAGGAGAGTGAGAGAAAGAATGTGTGTATAAAAATAAGTAACAGATGGGGTACGAGGGGGAGGTGGGGCCTAGCGGAAGTTAGAGAAGTCGATGTTCATGCCATGATGCATGAAGTTTATCATCACTGGTAACACTCAATGTGTAGGTGTCTGGTGTTGTAACCACCTTCAGATGTGTAGTGCAATTCTGTAGACATGATGGACTACAGTGGAATCAGAAGTCAAGAAATGAGTACTTGAATGGAAAGCAGATTACTTACCAATTCAGTCTCAGTCTTTTTCCATTCCAATTTTCCTTCTACCCTGCCGTTTCTGATGAAGGGGCTCAGCCTGAAGTGTCGACTGTAGTCTTTTCCATAGATGAGTGCCCAGCCTGCTGAGTTTCTCCAGCATTTTGTGTGTGTTGCTCAGATTTCCAGCATCTGTAGGTTTCCTCTAATTTATGACTTCCTTGGGTTTACAGTGGACTATGAACACCTTGCCACATTTTCTGAATGAACATGTTTTATAATCATCCAGCAGCAGTGGGACGAGGACTAGTGCCTGAGGTTGACCTATCGTCCATTTTGCAAGGCCAGTTCCAATGAATGTTGTTTATGAGCAACAAGTTTGGTTGAATTTCTCTTCTGTCACTAGGCTTCTCGATGTATGTTATAGCATCTCTTATACCACAGTGCCTGAGATTAGCTATCATAGCACAGACTGGTGCTTGGTTTAGTGCAAGAATTTGTTTGGTCTGGTGTAGTTTGTTGTAAAATGAAAACCTATATGTTAAAGTTTTATTACAGCTTAGAAAGAGGCCATTTTCCACACATTCTTGAAAAGCCTAGGTTGTTTCACTCTTCCATTCTGTTTCAGTAACCCTACAAACTTCTATCAAGGGGACTGACTACCTTCCTTTTGAAATCACTCGTTGTCTTTGCCTTCTCCCCCCTTGTAGGTGGTGAGTTCCAGCTCTTGGTGAGCTCTCGGTATTGTAATTTTAGAGACCATATACCTTTACTTGAGACCAATTACCCGACAGGTTTGGATACAAACATAAATTCAGCGTTCACAGTTTTGTAGCCCTGACTCCTATCTGCGTAACTTTCAGAAAATGACAACATTAATAAAAACACAAGGAAAAGGGACCATTCTACCCGAGCCAGATAGGCTATTCTTCAACTTCACGGCTGACCTTTCACCTCAACATTGTTTCCCCACACTATTCCTGGATTCTACTTGTGTCCGGACAACGAATGATCTTTGATTTCATCCATGACTGAGCCTTCACTACCCTTCAGGGTAGGAAATCCCAAAGATTCTCCACCTTTTCAGTGAGGCAATTTTTCCTCCAGATTTCAGTCAGTGAATATAGGAATCCACAATATTTGGACAATAAGGGTGTGAAAGTGAATCCGGAGGCTCACTGTGCAGTCCTGTCAATCTGCCTATCTATTGAGTTACAGCACCGTCACTTCTATCTATCTATCTATCTATCTATCCATTCATTGAGTTACAGCACAGAATAGGCCCTTCTGGCCCTTTGAGACGTGCCACCCAGCAGCTCCTGAGTTAACCCTAGCCTAAATATGGGACAATTTTACAATGAGCAATTAACCTACCAACTGGTGCACCTTTGAGAGAAAACTGGACCGTCTGAAGGAAGTCCATGCGGTCACCACTTCTTACAATGGTGGCGGGAATTGAACCCGGCTCGCTGGTACCATAACGCATTGTGCTAACCACTTATACTATCGTGCCATCCAGGAATAACTCTGTTTTATAGTCTAGGAAAATCCTATTGGTAAACAGTGGACTATGCTGAAGTCAAATTGATGCTGTAAGATGGCCTCAGCAGCCTGTTTGGTGATATATGAGCAGTTTTCCTGTTTGATTTCTCTCATTTAGTCCTGGCTCTGGGTGTTGACTTCAGCTGATAAAAGCCAGCTAGGCAAGGGTCATGGTCGATGCAGAGTGTGGTTGGGCTAGAACATACTGCCAGGGAAGTGGTTGGAGAAGAGACATTATCAGTGTTCAACAGGAATTTAAACAGGCTTGTGAACAGGCAAGGAATGAAGGAATATACAGCAAGTGTAGGTAGATGAGATTAGTTTGGATTAGCATCATGATCAGTACAGACATCGTGCGCTACTCCCTGCACTGCGCTGTTCTATGATAATGCTCATTCATGGAGTTAACTTAATCAAGTGAAGAATCAGACACGAGAAGTGAGGAGAAACTGAGGTGAAGAAAGAAGACATGAGGCTACATTACATTCACTAAAAATAGTGCATGCTGACCTGTGCAGATCTGGTCTGTCTCATACCAAGAGTGCAGTTAATGGGTAACATCCTCTGCTGGATTGTGACTCAGTTTAGCCACTATGACAAATGAGACACTCACCGATCTGGTACCAGATTAATTCAGTGTTGGTGCGGTATTCAGAATGTAGTTTGATTTGGTTGATTTTTCACTCGTCACGTTCACTGCGGGCAGAAGGGATGTTGCCCACAGAAGTTTGCACGCAATGTGCTTGCAGAAAATAGATAATTTTGTTAAATTAAAGAATCTGACCCATGATTAGAGGCACAAGAGAAAGACTGCAGGTGCTGGAAATCTGGAGCAACACACACAAAATGCTTCATGAATCCAGATGAAGGGTCTTGGCCTGAAACATTGACTGTCCATTTCCCTCCAAAGATGCTGCCAGAACTGCTGAGTTCCATGGTGATTTGAGGCAGATATCAAACATTCCTTTCTGAATTAATTAGTTTTTTCCTTTTTCAGCAAGGATGGGCTGTGCGGTAAGCACCAAACGGAGAGTAAACAGTTTCGTCCATCGGGACCGGGCCAATGGCTTTGAAGCTGGGAGACAGGTTAGTCTTTTCCCATGCCTAGTGAGTACAGCTGAAGGTTAATCTTGTTTTCCTTTTATCTGGGCACTTAATACTGATGACTGAATTAAAAAAATAATACTAACCCATGATATCCTGGAAGTAATTAATAGCCTGGCCAACAAATGTTCGAAAAACAAACTAAAGTTTCACTTGGATAGTTGTGATGAAGAGTTAAGTGTCAATAGTTCTTCGTGAGGTGTAAAGGACTTAGCATGTTATTTTAATGCTACAAAAATACTTTATAAGTGTAAGTTCCTTTTCCTTCTGATAGCTAGGTTATTCCCTACACGTACACTCTTCAGCATTAGTTGTTAGATTTCAACTCTGATGGCTGCTTCTAGATTATTATGCATTGCCCAAAATCTTTAAAGCACCAGTCCTCATATTTCAACTTCTCAGAGGGAATAGCCAGGCTCATCTGTTAGTTATGAAATTAGTTTACCATAAAACTACTTTCCCTTATTTTGTAGGTTCATTTTGAAGATCAAGCGGCATCATTTGAACACTCCCAGGGTAAGCAGTTCTTATGTTTTCTTTCTTACCATAGCCCCTGCATTCCCAAGTACTTCACAATAGTGAACTCTAACCTTGACAAATAAGCATTGCTTTTAAGATTATGGTTTAAATTAATTGTCACTGTTTTCCCATCCAAACATATTGAACTTAATTCTATAAATACACCTTACACACGTGTTAGATAATTTCCTATATCTATTGCTCTTTTTTTTCTGACTTTTTAACTTTGTGGGCTAACATAAGTGTTGGGCTTGTGTTTGCTGATGATGTTGGTAGTATGTGGCCTCAGTGGGAACTCACGGCAACCCTGGCAAAGACCCATCTCAGAAGAGTACTTTGTTCCCGAAGCAATTGGTGAGTTTTCATTAGAGAAGGTTAATGAGTGAAATCAACAAAATGGCTATTTTAAAAGTAATCTTCAGTGAATTAAAATTAATGTTCAGGTGGAGGACAAAACATTTAAAATGCATAATATTTTGTAATAAACCCTTTGCAAAAACGTGTGCAATCACCGTGTCCGGTTTAACTTTGATATTGCCAGAGAGAGCATGCCCTCAGAATCCACTACCACAACATACAACAGGGTCTTTTAAGAGGCTCCTGGATAGGCACATGGAGCTTAGAAAAATAGAGGGCTATGGGTAACCCGAAGTAATTTCTGAAGTAAGTACATGTTCAGCACAGCATTGTGGGCCGAAAGGCCTATATTGTACTGTAGGGTTTCTGTTTCTATGAATCAAACCATGCAAACTTTACAAATAAGTTGTCAAAGTGAGGACATTTATTAATGGTCTGTGAAGAAATTTAACAATAAAATCAATTTTACCAACACTGTAAAAATAGAGGGACATTATAGAATGCCGAAATGTTTAGTATGTAATAACCATTGATACTGTTATGTTAAAGCTTTTGGATTTTTATCTGCCAATTAAATGCTTAGAAATAAGGTGGGACGGTATTGTTGGTTGATGTGAGGCTCCATCATTTGGTCACAGGTTCTTCCTTCCATGTTTATTTTGCCAGCCTTTGGCTTTATCTGGTTTGTTACTTTTTGTCTGATCTACCCTTAATGAAAATTGAAATGTGACATAAAATATTCATATCTGTGGGATGTAAAATGTAAGTCCTAGGGTGAAAACCTGGAACCCACATTTCTGATTCTGCCAGAAGTTATTGTCTGTGAGTCCATATTGAACAAGGAGTGACAGTGCAAGGAATCAGATACTGAAATATCTGGAAGCAACTCCTAGGGGCTTCTGTTAAAACAAGAGTACATGCAATACTTTCAACTGGGTTCCCTTTCTCACTTAGCAGCCTATTGGGTAATGCCATAATTGAGATGTTGGTGACCCACATCCATCTTATCTACTATACTATGAGTGATCTCCTACAGGATGCTAGAATCCAGCTTACCTGAGTTCCAACTAATAGAATTCCTTTGCAAAAATATAAACTGCCGGAGGAATGCTCAGGCCGCATCTGTGGAGGCAAAGGGAAGGTGGATATTTTAGGTCAAGACTGAGAGTGCAGAGGAAAGAAAGCCAGTATGAGAGGGTGAGAGGGCTGTGGCTGGCAGGTGACAGGTGGAACCAGGTGAGGAGGGGCACGATGGACAGATGGAACCAGGTGTATGATGGGGAGGGGTGAACGTGGGAGATTGGGGGTGATAGAAATAGATAAGGAGTGAAAAAAAAACATTAAAAAATGGGCTCTATGGAGCTAGTGGTTGTGGAGGGTGGAGGGTGGAGATAGATACAGAGGGACAAGGTGATAAACACAGACACTTGTGGCTAGAGATGTTTGAATTCGTTTGAAGTGTGTCAATTGACTGGCAGTGTTACAGATTATAGAATTCACTTTTCTCAGGTTCCTATCAATCATAACTAGACGAAGTTTGCAAATGATTGTGGTATTTAAAACGTGGGCAAAGCCACCTGTGCATTTATAGTTCAAGGCATTCACAGTTTGCTCAAGTCGTGCCCTTCACAAAACTGAGTACACAGGCAGATTGAGGTTAGATGAATCTACTACTTAAAGATTTTTTTTGGCAAGCTTTTCAACATGAACTAATTTATTAGGTAAATATTTTCAAAATTCATTCTTGTTAATGTAATGTTAATATATTATGAAATAAGTTGGGCTAAGAAATAATTTGATGTGGCTATTTTAAAAGTCATTTTCAGTGATATACAGTAAAGTATTTACAGGAGGAAGACTGAACATATTAAAAGGTGTTAAAAAGGGTGAGCAGTTTTAAGTTCCTGGGTGTGATCATCTCTGAACTTCTATCCTATGCCGAATATGTTGTTGCAATTACAAAGAAGGCCTGACAGCAGCTATATTTCATGAGGAGTTTGAGAAGAATTTGTATAATATCAAGGACATTTGCAAATCACTACAAATATACATTGGAGAGCATTCTATCTGGTTGCATCACCATCTAGTATGCAGGGGCCACTGCACAGAATTGGAAAAAGCTGCAGAAAGTTGTAAACTCAGCCAGCCCCATCATGGGAGCTAGACTCCCCAGAATGCAGGACACCTTCACAAGGTGATGCCTCAGAAAGATGGCATCCATCATTAAGGACCCATTCACCCAGGACATTCCCTCTTCTCATTGCTGCCATCTAGGAGGAGGTACAGGAGCCTGAAGAGACACACTCAACATTTCAGGAACAGCTTCTTCCTCTCCGCTATGAGATTTCTGAATGGACAATGTACCCATGAACACTACCTCACTGTTACTTGCTCTCTCTATATATAGTTTTTTATTATTATGCCATGAAACAACAAATTTCACAACATATGCCAGTGATATTAAACCTGCTCTGAGCAAGAAAAAACTTACCTCTTATACAGTATCCACCTATACTTTCCTACAATCACTTTTAAATTACGCAGATTGGAAATAACATCCCCTCCTCGCTGACAATTAAGTCCGGCACACTTCAAGGAAGCATGCTTAGCCCAGTGCTCTACTCTCTTTACACCCATGATTCTGTGGTTAGACCCAGTTCGAACACCATCTATAGCTGCTATGATACTGACATTGCCATGATAGTGTGGCAGTCAGAGTGATGCCATGACAGTTCGGGCGTTCCAGAGTTTGGAGTTCAATTCCAGCACCGTTCTGGAGGGAGTCTCTGTACATGCTCCCCGTGGAATGCATGTGTTTTCCCCGGGTGCTCCAATTTCCCCTCACAGTCCTAATGGGTAGGTTAATTGTCCTGTGGATTAGCTGGGGTTAATCGGTGTTATGGGGTTACTGTGGCAACGCGGCTCAAAGGGCCTGAAGGACCTTCTCCGCACTGTATTGCTAAGTAAGTACAGTACTGTGCAAAGGTCATAGGTAGAGAGGTAGCTAAGAATTCTGCACAGTACTTTACTTGTCAATGTGGAGCAGAGAGTGAGTTTGTAAATCTGATGGGATATTGGGAACAGGGAGCGTGGAGCGCTGCGGGAGGGGTGTGGGACAAGTGGCCGTGGCAGAGAAGGAGTGCCAGGAGTGGGGGATGGGGGGTGGCGCAGTGGCAGACACACACAGCCCTGAGACACCAGGCAACGTCATTTGATTCCAAACAATTGGTGTATTGATCATTGCAGAATGTCTCTGGTGCTTCCCACTCCCTTCCCCTTTTCCCAACCATGATTCCCCTCTCCCTGCCCCCTTCTCGCTCTCAGCCCTCAATAGAGACATATCACATTCAAGTTTATCATCACTCACATGTCATGAAGTTTTTTTTATGGCAGCAGTACAGTGCAATACATAGAATTACTACAGTACTATGCAGAAGTTGTAGGTGCCTTAGCTATATATATGTGTCTAAGACTTTTGCACAGGACCATAAATGAATAAATGCCAATGACACAACTATTGTTGGCAGAATTTCAGCTGGTGATGAGGAGATGTACAGGAGCAAGGTAGATCAGCTAACTGAGTGATATTGCAACAACAAACTTGCACTCAACATCAGTAAGACCAAGGAATTAACTCTGGTCGTCAGGTTGGGGAAGTCGAGGGAACACATACCAGTCTTCATCAAGCAATCAGCAGTGGAAAGAGTGAGCAGTTTCAGGTTCCTGGGTGTCCACCTCATTAAGGATCCATCCTGAGTCAAACATATTGATGCAATTACAAAGAAGACATGACAGCAGCTTTATTTCATTAGGAGTTTGGGGAGAATCGAAGACAAGTGCAAATTTCTACAGGTGTACCATGGAGAGCGTTTTATCTGGTTATCACCATCTAGTTTGGAAGGGCCACTGCACAGGATCAGAAAGTTGTAAACTCAGCCAGCCCCATCATGGCCACTAACCTCCCCAGTATTGAAGACACCTTCAAAAGGTGATGCCTCAAAAAGGCGCATCCATCATTAAGGACCCCCATCATGGAGAAAGGCTAACTTTGAGGAGATGTGAAAGGATTTAGAAGGAGTAGAGTGGGACAAGTTGTTTTATGGGAAGGATGTAATAGAGAAATGGAGGTCATTTAAATGTGAAATTTTGAGGGTACAGAATATTTATGTTCCTGTTAGGTTGAAAGGAAAGGTTAAGAGTTTGAGAGAGCCATGGTTTTCAAGGGATATTGGAAACTTGGTTCAGAAAAAGAGAGGGATCTACAATAAATATAAGCAGCTTGGAGTAAATGAGGTGCTCGAAGGATATAAAGAATGTAAAAAGAATCTTAAGAAAGAAATTAGGAAAGCTGAAAAAAGATATGAGGTTGCTTTGGCAAGTAAGGTGAAAATAAATCCAAAGGGTTTCTACAGTTATATTAATAGCAAAAGGATAGTGAGGGATAAAATTGGTCCCTTAGAGAATCAGAGTGGACAGCTACATGCGGAGCCAAAAGAGATGGGGGAGATTTTGAACAATTTCTTTTCTTCGGTATTCACTAAGGAGAAGGATATTGAATTGTGTAAGGTAAGGGAAACAAGTAGGGTAGTTATGGAAACTATGATGATTAAAGAAGAGGAAGTACTGGTGCTTTTAAGGAATATAAAAGTGGATAAGTCTCTGGGTCCTGACAGGATATTCCCTAGGACCTTGAGGGATGTTAGTGTGGAAATAGCAGGGGCTCTGACAGAAATATTTCAAATGTCATTAGAAACGGGGATGGTGCCGGAGGATTGGCGTATTGCTCATGTGGTTCCATTGTTTAAAAAGGGTTCTAAGAGTAAACCTAACAATTATCGGCCTGTGAGTTTGATGTCAGTGGTGGGTGAATTGATGGAAAGTATTCTTTGAGATATAATTATCTGGATAGACAGGGTCTGATTAGGAACAGTCAACATGGATTTGTGCGTGGAAGGACATGTTTGACAAACCTTATTGAATTTTTTGATGAGGTTTTTTGATGAAGAATGCTGTAGAACAGAGGGATCTAGGAATAATGGTGCATAGTTCCCTGAAGGTGGAATCTCGTGGATAGGGTGGTGAAGAAAGCTTTTGTTATGCTGGCCTTTATAAATCAGAGCATTGAGTATAGGAGTTGGGATGTAATGTTGAAATTGTACAAGGCATTGGTAAGGCCAAATTTGGAGTATTGTGTACAGTTCTGGTCACCAAATTATAGGAAAGATGTCAACAAAATTGAGTGAGTACAGAGAAGATTTACTAGAATGTTGCCTGGGTTTCATCTCCTAGGTCACAGAGAAAAGTTGAACAAGTTAGGTCTTTATTCTTTGAAACGTAGAAGATTGAGGGGGGACTTGATAGAGGTATTTAAAATTATGAGGGGGATAGATAGAGTTGATGTGGATAGGCTTTTTCCATTGAGAGTGGGGGAGATTCAAACAAGAGGACATAAGTTGAGAGTTAAAGGGCAAAATTTTAGGGGTAACATGAGGGGGAACTTCTTTTCTCAGAGAGTGGTAGCTGTGTGGAATGAGCTTCCAGCAGAAGTGGTTGAGGCAGGTTCGGTGTTGTCATTTAAAGTTAAATTGGATAGCTATATGGACAAGAAAGGAATGGAGGGTTATGGGCTGAGTGCAGGTCGGTGGGACTAGGTAAGAGTAAGAATTTGGCACGGACTAGAAGGGCCGAGATGGCCTGTTTCCGTGCTGTAATTGTTACATGGTTATACGGTTATACCATCAAGGAGGAGGTACTGGAGCCTGAAGAAACACAAGAACAATGTCTTCCCCTCTGCCATCAGATTCTGAATGGACAATGAATCCATGAACGCTGCCTCACTGTTTTTTCCTCTCTTTTTGCATGACTTATATAATTTAATATTTTTATATATTTATTGTAATTTATGGTTTTTATTATCAGGTGTTACAATGTACAGATGTTGAAAAACAACGAATTACATGACATATGACTATTAGGATTTTAAACCTAATTCCTGCCCTGGGAAAAAGCCTGTGGCTGTCCACTCAATCTATGTCTCTTATAATCTTGTACAGCTCTATCAGGTTTTGCTAAACCTCCTTCGCTCCAAAGAGAAAAACCCAGCCTATCCTCATAAGACATGCTTTCCAATCCTGTTAAGTCTCCTGTGTACCTCTCTAAAGTCTCCACATTCTTCCTATAGTGAGGTGACCACATCTTTGTTTTAACATTATTTTAGTATTTGGTCACAAATGAAGTATTGTGATGTTTTTAAGAGTTCTGTACTAAACATAGATTTGAATCTATTTGAACAGTATTTTATTTCTCTCTGATCATTTGTGATTGTTAAAAATAGTTCCATCAGCCTTTAATAGCTCTGAGCTGTCAAAGGCCTTTGAGTCATTCTGAAGTGGGGGCTTAGAATCTGGGGTCTGTGGCCTAGTTTCTTTTAGTGGCCTATTCTGCCTTACAGGACACCTCTTGCACAACTTCCCACATCCAGAACAGAGTGCAGACAAGTGGGCCGGCACTGCAGGGGCCTAAACCCGGGACAATCTAGTCTAACAGAGAATTTATTGTCAACACTTGTTTCAACCAATGGACTGGTTGTTTCATGAGGATGAATGAGTCACATTAATGTTTACCAAATAAAGTCAATTCGCACAATTAAAAGTTCTGTTTTGGTAAGCAAAAGAAGCTGAAATTAAAGTTTTCCCCATTGAAACATGGCCAAACTTCGAGAAAACTTGCAGTGAATGAAGGATAGTTATAAATTACTTTCCAAAACCCTGCCTCAGTGACATTTAGCGGTGTGGATACCAAACATGAGTGACAATAACCAATGATCTCTCTCTGGCTGGCTGTGGTGCTGGCTCCATATGCAACAAAGATGAGACTGCCTTTTTAGTAAACTAGAGCTGCTATCCACATGGTGGACTAATTTTCAAAATACTTATTTTAACTCATTATGTAATGCCTTTTCTTCCAGCAGCAAAGACGTTTGTTGGATTATACGACTATGAACCAACAAGTGAACGTGATCTGGGATTTAAGAAAGGCGAACGCCTTATTGTGGTATCAGAGTAAGTAAATACCAATTGCTCTTTTACATTAGCTAGAAGCATCTGCTTCCAGATGTGCACTCGGTTCTAAAATTATATTTCTTATTCGCTTTTATTGACATTAGCTAAGTAGACTTAGTTACAGAAAATTGACACCTGTGATAATGCCCTCAAACTCAGTTGCAACATTGTTCATGAAACCTGATGTGGGTTTATTTCATAGTGGTCACCTTATGTCAGGGGTTCCCAATTTTTTTATATGCCATGGACCAATACCATTAGGCAAGGGGTCTGTGAACCCCAGTTGGGAACCCTTGCCTCATATACACATGTTTGATGCTGCTTTAATTCACTTTGTCAACAGATGGTGTTCTGTTTTTATTTATTTATCTTTGGGATGTGGACATTGCTAGCGATACAATCACTTATTATCTATCCACTTAAAAAGCAGATTCAAGTCAATCAGATTGGTGAGTCTGAAACCTCATGAAAGGAAGACCACGTCATCAGTGAACTAGAAGATCCTGCAGTGTCAAGCTGATCATTACTTTAATTCCGGTTCTATTTAATTACCTGTACTTGAATTTAAGTGCTCTCACGTCTCTGGTCTAGACCTGTGGACCGAACCACCGGACTAGTAGCTTAATCCCATACTACTGTAACCATCAAGCTGTAGTCAGTAAAACTTTAAAAAGTTGAATACTTGTAGTTTGTTCCTACATATATTCACGATATATGGAGGAAATACACAGAATTGCTATACTGTATATGTGAAGTATTTGCTGTGGTGTGTTGGTCAGGGTGGAACAAGCAACAGAAGCACCAACAGTCAACAATTATAAAGAATAAAAACTTACATAAAAATAAAGTTAGAGGCTAAAGTACAGGTGGAATAAAATATACACAAATATAGAAATGCCTGAGTGCGAGGCTTCCATTGGTCATGGTTATTGCGTCCTAGCTGTCTAGATACACAAGCCTGGGCAGTACAATACAGAGAGCAAGTTGTGGCCATGTAGCTAGCTCTCCCCTCTCCACACATCTGATGAACCCAAAGGAACGGCAGAGACCGATACAGTTTGGTACCAGCGGCGTTGCAGGAGTTGCTAGTCAACATCGGACTATCTTAAGGGCTCCAGCTCCAGAATTTTCCCTTGGGTTTACTCCTTAAGCCTTCCTCATGAGTGGGTATAGCCGCAAGGCAGTGGAGGTTTGAAATCAGAGTTTTCCTTCTCCTAGATGAGCTGCCAACCACAGCTGATAGTGACCTAAAGCGACTAGTTTTGAAGTAGACAGTAACCCACCCTTGACCTGTCAGTAGAAATGGTTCCGCTGGGCTTAGTAGCTAAGCCACACATAAAGACCAGGAGCTCAACTTGGTTGTCAGAGGCAATTCAAGATGCACGGCATTGGGAGCATTTAATAGGCAGTGGGAGCTTCTCCGCATTACTACCCCCAGCTATAACAACCTCAAGGAACCAAATATAGAAATACCAGCACACATTTGCAATGTAAACAGCATCATAAAGAGTGGTTTAAAGTGTTTACAGTGCAGTGTAGACAGGATTTGGGGGGTGGGGTTGCTAACTGGAATGGTTGATCAGATTAACTAGCTGGGGGTAGAAATTCTTAAGACGGCATTAAGTTTTTTGTTTTGTTTTTAAACCTCTATAGCACTTCCCAGAAGAGAGCTTTTGGAAAACTTAATGTAGTATCCTGGGCTGGACACCCTGCTCACTTAAGGAAGGTGAAGCTTCTCCCATAGCCTCTCCTTTCCACGTGTAGTGATCGCCACAAGACCACTGTTTGGCTTGCCTTTCAGGAAGTCACTTGCATATGGCCTCTCCTACACTACTGTGCCCATAGCAACACCTTCACGCAGCGTCCCTGTTCTTACTGAGTTCGCTATGCCATGGCGTGACCGAGTGTCCAGCAGTATAACTGGGCGGCCAGGCTGGGCTCATCAGCCTTGGCTGGCAGTCAGCCTAGGAGAAGGACAACTCCGATTCCAAACCTGGTTAGATGGGACTTGTTAGCCTTGCCAGACAGTCCGTCTAGGAGAAACAAAACTCCAATACAGCCTTGTGTTCGTCACAGCTCACTGTGCCATTGTGGAATGTCCTCCGGCTTAAAGAGTGGAATTGGTCCCGGCACACTAATCCTCACTATAAACCTACGCAGCGCAGGCGGGAAGAAACAAAAATCTTACAGCATTGGAGAAGGGGTGCCTCAATAGTCACCAACAATCGTGCCATCGCTCCTGAGTACTCTTCTTTCCTCCTGATCTTCGCAAGCAACGAACCAGTCATCATCATCACCACCGGTATCTGCAATGATTTTTCCCACCGGTTCTTTGTCCTGGACACACAAAAGTCCTGCAGTGATGGTTAAACTACACTAATATCCTTTTCTGCTGACTTGACAGATTGCTGTAGTTTTCATATATTGTGAAAGGATGCTGTACCAAACCAAATAGTAACGGCTGATGTGAAAATGTAAACCAATGATGTCTCATTTTGCTGTACTTTAATACATTATTTCCTTACGTAGAATAAGTACAAAGAAAACCAAACTTCTGAGATAATAGATATAAAATTCTAAACTGCGACTGGACTCAAATAAAGAACGACATGAAATTTCACGCCTAGCTTGAAATTTACATGAGCATGGATTTGGCTTGCGTGAGAAATTTTTACAAACTAGCAGTTTACAGAGCAGCTCAAAACTCAGTCCAGCGGAAGAGAAAATTGCCTTATAAGGAGAATTTTGTACAACAGAGTCGATTTAATGCTCCAAAGAGAGCCTGCGTCAGACACTTAAAGTGTTTGAAAATGATGCTGCTGGGTTATTTTCACACAAACACAGCCATCTACAGAAAGTTCATCTGTAACAATTGGAGGAGCAGTAAAAGCACAGTGATTATACATTGATAGATAATCTAGTAATAACTATGTCCGTATTTTTACAGTTGCTTGATAACTGACCAGTTTTATAACATTTAATTTCTAGAAAAGGAGAATGGTGGAAGGCGAAGTCCTTGGTCTCTGGCAAAGAAGGTTTTGTTCCCAGTAACTTCATGGCAAGAGTGGACACAATAGAAGTTGAAAAGTAAATAATTCAAATTTTATTAATATTCACATTCTAGACCTTTAGTTCTTTATGCTTATTCCCTGCTTTCACAAAACTACCTGACCCTCCACCTATTTTCATGTTGTCCATAGGCTTGGCCATAAAACCATCAATTCTATGATCCAGGTCACTGATATATAATTTATAAAGAAGCCGTCCCAACACCAACCCCAGCAGAACACCACTTATTACCAGCAGCCAACCAGAAAAGGCCTCCTTTATTCCCACTCTTTGCCTCCTGTCAGTCAGCCAATCTTCTGGCTATGCTAGTATCTTTACTGTAATGCCATAGGTTCTTATCTTGCTTAGTAGCCTCATGTGCAGCATCTTATCAAAGGCTTTCTGAAAATCCAAGTAAACAACATCCACAGACTCCCCATTGTCTATTTCCTCAGAGAATTCCAACAGATATGTCAGGCATGATATCCCTTTAAGGAAACCATGCTGACTTTGGCTTATTTTTTCAATTGCCTCCAAGTACCCCAAAACCTCATCCTTAATAATGGACCCTATCAGCTTCTCACTATAGAAGTCGGGCTAATTGCCTATAATTTTCAATCTTTTTCCTCCCTCCCTTCTTAAAGAGTGGAGTGATATTTGCAATTTTCCAGTTCTCCTGAATCATAGTGCTTCTTGAAAGATGACTATTAATGCCTCCATAATCTTTTCAACTGAGGTTATACCTCAGTTATAGTCACTGACAAGAAGTGGTCCTTTTGCATTCCCCCAGAAATCAGTAGCATCATTCTTTAACATAAGAACATAAGAAATAGGAGCAGGAGTGGGCCATCTGACCCATTGAGCCTGCTCTGCCATTCAATAATATCATGGCTGATCTGACCATGGACTTATCTCCACCTACCTGCTTTCCCCCATAACCCTACTGTGCAAAAATCTATCCAACCTTGCCTTAAATATATATACTGAGGTAGTCTCCAGTGCTTCATTGGGCAGAGAATTCCACAGATTCACCACTCTTTGGGAAAAGCAGTTCCTCTTCAACTCCATCCTAAATTTACTCCCCCGAGCCCTGAGGCTATGTCCTCTAGTTCTACTCTCACCTACCAGTGGAAACAACTTTCCTGCCTCTATCTTGTCTATCCCTTTCATAATTTTATGTTTCTATAAGATCTCCTTTCACCCTTTTCTAACTTCTTGCTGCACATGTACACGAACGAGCCTTTTGTAAAATGTGTTCTGGGTCACACGGAGCTCTCTGCACATCAGGTCTCTGCAGTCGCTCATCACTTGGGCAATATGGTCTTTTTTAACTTTTACACCAAAATGGACTGTTCCACATTTCCCAAGTCATTCTCCTTTCACCCGAACTTCTCCCACTTTCTACGTCCCTTTATAACCACTTTATGACTTTGCAATTTGCTTTCCTACCTGCTTTTATTCAAGTTTATTTATACACATTGTAAATAGCTGAGGAACTAACACTGATTGTTTTAGCACACCTCTCATTATACCTTGGCCACTAAAAAAGCTTGGTTTGCGTCTACTCTCTTCTCCTGCTAGCCAGACAAACATCTATCCCAGGGGTGGTCAACATTTTTCATTCCATGTGTCAATTTTTTCACACACAAGTTCAGACGCGCTATACAACTCTTGTACCCCCATTCAATTCCTGTAAAAAATATGTTAATATAGAACTCGTGCGAAAATATCGCATCTGAACTCGTGTGTGAGAAAATTGACGTATGGAATGTAAAGGGTTGGCCACCCCTGATCTATCCATACCAACATTTTACCTCCTACAACATGGAATTTTATTTTCTGTAGTGATCTTTGATGTGGCACCTTTTCATATGCCTTCTGGCAAATGTCAAGCTCAGGCTGATCATAATCTTTGTGAAAACTCCTGTTGTCTCCAAAGAGTGTTAATGCAAGCAATTACCTGTATGAACACTGGTGATCAAGCTCAATATTTTCCATTGCAGAATGTAGGTCCTGGCCCAGATGAGGCAAATTAAACATCTACTAATATTTTTTATTATTTACAAACTTGCAGTTGGTTCTTCAGAGGAATAAGCCGGAAGGATGCTGAGAGGCAGTTGCTGGCTTCAGGCAATAAATTGGGGACATTTCTAATCCGAGAGAGTGAAACTAATAAAGGTTTGTTATGTGTGAATCTGACTTTGGAGATCAGCAGTGAGATTTACTTAAGAAAGAGTGTCACAGAGTGAATGTCTTTTTAGAGGATGCAACTGAAAAAGGTAGTTTATGAATTCGGCCATACAGGATTATGCTGATTAGATGCTGAATTATAAAATGAAAAAGGTTTAACTCCTTGAGAGTAAAAGATATGCAATTGTTTTGGTTGGGATCTTTTACCTTTCTGCCATTCTATCTTTACAGAAATACAGATTTTTTTTTCTCTTCTATTATAAAATTAAACTACCTGGAGATTTTTTTTTATGATTATTAAAAAGGAATCTTTTCAAACCTCTTGAATTAGAATTGTTAAAGAGATTACGGGAAACTAAGCAATTTACTGAGTCTTCCTCATGGATGGAAACAAATAGTCCCAGAAGTTTTTAAGAATGTCTGTTAACCATAGTTGTGCACAGTCAGCCTTATTTAAGTTGTAAAACTAAAATGGGTGGCTTGTTGGTTTGAAACATTCCAGTGAGTTGAGTTTGTAATTCAGGTTGCTTGTGGTGGCATGACTAGGTGCAAAATTTCAATGTTAATATAGTTGAAAAGTAGTTTCAAATGCTGTGGTACAAATGGTTCAATTTAATATCAGAGAATGTATATCGTATACAACCTGAAATTCTTGATCTTCACAGACATCCACGAAGCAGAAAAAAACCTCGAAGAATGAATGACAGAAATGTTAGAATCCCAAAGCCCCACCCCTCCCCCTCTCCCTCCACACACAAGCAGCAGCAAAGGCACCAGCCCTCCACCCACTTGCTCCAGTAAAAGCACCGAACCCCCACCACACCACCACGCAAGCAATAGCAAAGCCCCCAAGGGGAACATGATCTAGAATCCATCAAAAAACTGCTGTCCATCCCCAACACTTCGACAGCTCAGGCAGGGTCTCCCCCACCAAGGATGTCTGGGTGTCCTCAGCTGACAGAAAGTGGATTACTGTTTACAGTATGAGCAAGCTTTAGCTCCTTTAGCTTCTAAAGCTTTGCTGCCTAACTGTGACCTTTAACAGTTTCTTTTACTCTTTTGTTGAGGTGCCTTTTCACTGTCTGTGAAGGACCATGACTCTAAGTATGGTGATATAGTGAAGCACTACAAGATAAGACTACTTGATGATGGTGGTCATTATATCACCCCGAGAGCCACATTCTCCAGTTTACAGAAATTGGTTCATCATTATTCAAGTAAGTATGAGCAGCATTAATGAAAGAATTCCATTCTAGTCATGTTTGATTGCCTTACATGTTTGCTATTTTACATTATGTCTTCAGAAAGTTCAGATGGACTGTGCCAACGTCTCACTAAGCCATGCCCCATGATGGCTCCTCGAAAGCCCTGGTGGCCCGATGAATGGGAAATTCCAAGAGAAGCCCTGAAGCTTGGAGCTAAACTTGGAGCTGGGCAGTTTGGGGAAGTTTGGATGGGTGAGTACTGAAATCAGCAAGATTTGTTGGTGACAAAACTTCAATTCCTCCCTGGTTTCTAGTGTTGAAGAATGCTGTTTTCAGATTCAGTGGGTAGAAGTCCCTCAGGGCTGCTCACATTCTGCCAACAGCTATCAGTGGCTTGCAGCAATGCGATGGCAAAGATTGATACAAGTATTGGGACAAAATTCAAAGTAAATTTATTATCAAATTAAATATATGTCACTGTATACAACCCTGAGACTCATTTTCTTGCATTAACTGCGAAGAAACACAATAGAATCAATGAAAAACTGTGCACAACAAAAACGGACAAACAACCAATGTGAAAAATTATGCAAATGCAAAAAAAAAGTAATTCATATTGAGAAAATGAGTTGTAGAGTCTTTGAAAGTGAGTCCATTGGATGTGGAATCAGGTCAGAGTTGAAGCCAGTGAAGTTATCCTCTCTGGTTCATGAACCTGATGGTTGAGGGGTAATAACTGTGCCTGAACCTGGTGGTGTGGGGCCTTCTTGATGGTGGCCACGAGAAGAGAGCAGAGCCTGACTGGTGCCAGATTGTTGTGCTGGACACTAATCTGCATTGAGACTGGATGTATTGTGGAAACGGTGTTTAGGATCACACCTTGATATAATCATATCAGCTGCAGAAAACCACCTGAGCCTTGAGCCTGCTGAGGGAATTAGCACCCGAACATGATTATTTTCCTGCACCCATTGGAGAGGCTGTCTGGTTTAGAGGGTTTGTGCTATCACGAGAGACTGGATAAACTTGGGTTGTTTTCTCTGGAGCTGCTGAGGCTGAGGGGAGATCCGACAGAGGTTTATAAGAGTAGACAGGGAGTATCTGTTTCCTTGGGATGAAATGTCTAATATCATGGAAGGTGAGGGGTGTAGGTTGAAGGGGGATGTGAGTGGTATGGTTTTTATTCAGAGAGTCATGGATGGCTGGAATGTGCTGCCTAGTATGGTGGTAGAGGTAAATACTTCAGAGGGTTTTAAGAGACATTTGGTTAGACTCATGGATGCGAGGAAGATGAAGGCATATGGACGTTGTGTAGGTAGTAGGTTTGAGTTTGGGTGTTTTTGCTTTGCTCTTTATCTGGTTTGCCACAACACTGTGGGCTGAATGGCCTGTTCCCATGCTGTACTAGTCTATGTCCATGTTCAATCGAGTAGAAGCCCCATTATCTGCTAGCCCCAGTGGAATCCCAGATCATTGGAGAGCTATCACCAAAGCTGGCTGGATAAAATTCTCCAAGTACACTCTCAGGATAAGGAAGCCAATATTACCAATTGCTCTCAGGCCAATGTTGCGTGACCGAGGCTTTAGTTACTCTCAACCCTGTTGGACAGTCTTGCCTGACACCAGACTTTCGAAACAGCCACCAGGTTTTATCACTGAAACGATTTACCAGATAGTCATAGACAAGGACTCAAGCATGGTCTTGAAACCTTCCTGAATATTTGCAATGTCTCCACTCAATCCTGGCAACTCCCTGCCATGACTGCTCAAAGGAGCACTTAAGACGGTAATGAGAATCTCATCCATTCATCACATTAGACTGAAGCCCTGCATAAGTTGCACAAGGAGCACACTACTACCAAAACCACCAAAATCTGCTCACCTTTCCAAGTACATCTTACACCACCTGTGGCAAAATCTGCAGGTCCCACATTAGTTTCATCAGTCACCTTGGAAATCATTAAACCAGAGTGGAAGCTAATCATCCTCGATTCTAAGGAACCAACCCATAACAAAGATGTCTGAGTTATAAAAGAGTCTAGTCCATAATGTAGGAACTGAATTCTGTTATTCTGTTTAACCATCTCTGCTGGTCAATTAATTTTGGGGCATTTGAAATTTCCATTATCATTTTTGATATTATTCACTCACTTCTCCAATGTGACCGTTCCTTCATTTTCCTTCCACTATTCAACAGCCCATATTCAGCTCCTGCTATGTGACTGATCCATCGTTAGCTTTTATCCTGTCAACATCAAGCCTATTTCTATTGTGTCAGCAACTGCATATGCTTTTCTGCCACCATTAAGTTACCTGATGAAAAAAAATGTAAAATCACTGCAGTTTTCACAAACTACTTTTTTTTTTGGCGTGTGCCTGCGTACATGCGAGTCTGTGCGTGTCCGTGCATCCGTGATGATGTCTTTTTCATGGCTTTTACAAGGCGCGAAGTGAGAGAGAGACTGTGTGGCGCACCACTCCTCACACAGACATTTTTTCGCAGTATTTTCCCTTTATTTTACGAGGTCGAGTTGCGATCCCGACACTCAACCCGGCACGGATGGGAAGCGTACTCAGGAGCGGACCCGGCTAGTTTCGAACCTGGGAACCTCCGCTCCCGGGTCTGGCACTGATGTCGTTGCACCACCAGCCGACCCTTCACAAACTATTTTCACTACTGCTCCAAGTCTTTTTTATTCTCTGGTTACTTATACTACTTACGTTTTCCCTTAGTTTTATCTGTTCTATATTCTCTTGCATTTACTTGTAGAAGTTTCATTTTACTCAGACTTGCATCTTCCCATTTTACATCCTTGGCCATTTCCACTAAGATTAAGACTCACTTGTTTCCTGCATCAAAATGGTTCCAGAATCCTATGAAGAGAAACACCTCTATCCTGCACTGCAGGACTGATGAAGGGTCTCAGCCCAAAATGTCGACCGTTTACTCTTTTGCATAGATGCTGCCTGGCCTGCTGTGTTCTTCCAGCATTTTGTGTGTGTCGCTTGGATTTCCTGCATCTGCAGATTTTCTCATCCTCAGACATGAAGACCGGAGCAGGCCTACAGCCTCGGCCTCTCTTCAAATTGAATTGTTCTTTTTGATGTTGGCTAGCGACAATGAATGGTGCAGATCACACGAGGAGTGATTTGTCTCCGATACTTTGCAACCCATTCGATCTGAAGAATGCCTCAGCATACCAAATCCACTGGGAATGGAACCTTGCTGTTTCTCTAACCAGACAGAAACAGTCATCTAAATACATTTTCATTATATATATTTATTTACTTATGTTTATATATAAAGAAAAGCTGCAGAGGGTTGTAGACTTGGACAACTCCACCATAAGCACCAGCATCCCCACCATTAAGAACATCTTCAAAAACTGGTGTCTCCAGCAGGTGGCAGCCGTCATTACGGACCCTCACCATTTGGGTCTTGTCCTTTTCTCATCACTACCCATCAGGAAGGAGGTACAGGAGCTTGAAGGCCCACACTCAAAGTTTTAGGAAGAGCAAATAGATAAATTGATACATCATTAAGCTGGAACAACTTCTTCCCCTCTGCTACCTGATTGTGAAAGGTCCATGAATGCTGCCTCACTGTTTTGTTTTCTTGTTGTACTATTAATCAGTTTTTAAATTTATGTCTCTCTTACTGTAACTTGCAGTAATTTTTTTTATGAACTGCGCTGTACCACAGCCACTAAACAAGAAATTTCACGACGTCTATCTGAGAATAAACCTGATTCTGATTCTGGTCAACTTGTGGAATAATTGACAAGGGTAGTAATGATAATTGTAGGCAGCAGATAATAGTTTTGATTAAACGTTCAGATTAATGATAGGTCATGTAATGGAGATGGTCTCATTAAACTGCGTTTGTGGCTGGGAAGTTGCAGCTCCTGGGAGAACTCACTGGGGCTGTGGACTGCTTGTCCCTGAATGCTCCCTTGTGATCTCAGTGCTCCAAGAGGCTTCCTAAAAAGGAGCATGGTATTGGATACTGACCAGCAAGGGAACGTAGAAAGTAAAAAGTAGAATAGTACAGCACAGTTTAGGCCCTTCGGCCCACAATGTTGTGCCGACCCTTAAACCCTACCTCCCATATAACCCCCCCAACTTAAATTCCTCCATATACCTGTCTAGCAGACTCTTAAATTTCACTCGTGTATCTGCCTCCACCACTGACTCAGGCAGTGCATTCCACACAGCAATTACTCTCTCAGTAAAAAACCTTCCTCTAATATCCCCCTTGAACTTCCCACCCCTTACCTTAAAACCATGTCCTCTTGTATTGAGCAGTGGTGCCCTGGGGAAGAGGCGCTGGCTATCCACTCTATCTATTCCTCTTAATATCTTGTACACCTCTATCATGTCTCCTCTCATCCTCCTTCTCTCCAAAGAGTAAAGCCCTAGCTCCCTTAATCTCTCATCATAATGCAGACTTTCTAAACCAGGCAGCGTCCTGGTAAATCTCCTCTGTACCCTTTCCAATGCTTCCACATCCTTCCTATAGTGAGGTGACCAGAACTGGACACAGTACTCCAAGTGTGGCCTAACCAGTTTTATAGAGCTGCATCATTACACCGCGACTCTTAAACTCTATCCCTCGACTTATGAAAGCTAAGACCCCATAAGCTTTCCTAACTATCCTATCCACCTGTGAGGCAACTTTCATGGATATATGGACATGTACCCCCAGATCCCTCTGCCCCTCCACACTACCAAGTATCCTGCCGTTTACTTTGTACTCTGCCTTGGAATTTGTCCTTCCAAAGTGTACCACCTCACATTTCTCTGGGTTGAACTCCATCTGCCATTTCTCAGCCCACTTCTGCATCCTATCAATGTCTGTCTGCAATCTTCGACAATCCTCTACACTATCTACAACACCACCAACCTTTGTGTCATCTGCAAACTTGCCAACCCACCCTTCTATCCCCACATCTAAGTCGTTAATAAAAATCACAAAAAACAGGGGTCCCAGAACTGATCCTTGTGGGACACCACTAGTCACAACTCTCCAATCCAAATGTACTCCCTCCACCACAACCCTCTGCTTTCTGCAGGCAAGCCAATTCTGAATCCACCTGGCCAAACTTCCCCGGATCCCATGCCTTCTGACTTTCTGAATAAGCCTACCGTGTGGAAGCTTGTCAAATGCCTTACTAAAATCCCTGTAGATCACATCCACTGCACTACCCTCATCTATATGCCTGGTCACCTCCTCAAAGAACTCTATCAGGCTTGTTAGACATGATCTGCCCTTCACAAAGCCATGCTGACTGTCTCTGATCAGGCCATTATTCTCTAAATGCCCATAGATCCTATCTCTAAGAATCTTTTCCAACAGCTTTCCCACCACAGACGTAAAGCTCACTGGTCTATAATTACCCGGACTATCCCTACTACCTTTTTTGAACAAGGGGACAACATTCACCTCCCTCCAATTGTCTGGTACCATTCCCGTGAACAACGAGGATATGAAGATCCTAGCCAGACGCTCAGCGATCTCTTCCCTCGCCTCATGGAGCAGCCTGGGGAATATTCCGTCATGACGGAATGAGGTAACAGTAGGCTTATAACTGCAAGGAGTGTTTAAAATAAAATTATCTATAAACTCATACAAAGTCATTAGTGTTAAGGACCACAGAATTTCATTATCACATTGCAGTCCAACTTTCGAATTCGTTCCATAGTCACTGGACTAAATTATAGAGGCGGAGTTTGAATGCAGCAGTTGTTACACACTGAAAACTGCAGTCCAGGAAGAAATCAGATTGTCTTTGACAATGGCTGAGAGTTGCAGATGCTTCACAAACAATCTCACAATATTTGATGCTGTTGGCTAACGACTTTCAGCCACATCTAATAGGTGATATATTGGTAACAGACACCCACTTGTGTGATCTGCAAACTGATAAAGTTTCCTCTCTCAATCTCTCTGGCTCCATCTTTGGAGACAGTCTATCTACTGACATCTTTGAAAAACCCACTGACTCTCAAAGTTGTCTTGAATATACCTCCTCCCACCCGGTCATTTGCAAAAGTGCCATTCCCTTTTCTCAGTCCCTCCGTCTCTGCTACATCTGTTCTCTGTTTGAAGCTTTTCATTCCAGAACACCTGAGATGTCCTACTTTAAAGAAAAGGGCTTCGCTTCCTCCACCATCAACACTGCCCTCACCCGCACCTCTTCCATTTCGTGCTCATCTGCCCTCACCACCAAACCTAGTATTGTCTCAATATTAAGATCCTCATCTTTATTTGTGAGCTCCTTCAAGTCCTTGTCCCTCTCTAAATCGGGAATCTCCTCAGTAATATAACCCCCAAGGATCTGTACACTCTTCCAACACTACCTTTTGCACCTGCCCAGTTTTCATTTCTCCATCACTGGTGGCTGAGGTTAGCTGATAACAATTAGGAGTTTTGCAATTCCCTTCTGAACCTCACCCCTTGCTACTCTGTTTCACACTAGATACTTTTAAAACCCAAATACTTTTACTCATTCCGGTATTTTTTTGTGGTTTAATATCACATTTCGTTGCACAATGTACTGTTGATGTACCTTGGGACGATTTGCCACTTTAACATTGCCACGGACAGTATATACACAAGCGGGTTAGTTTTGCAGTGTACTATGAAAAAATAAACTAGAGCACAGATTTTGATGAATCTATGCTTACATGGACATTCTATATTAAAGTTTCCAATTTTTTTTCCTTTAGCCCATAGGAGGTGTTTTAAAATTATTAATTTACCTAACAATAATCACATTCTGCAATTAGTTTGATTAATGATGAGTTCGATGTATTGTAACTAGGTTTTCAAAAAGGATAATGAATATTTAAAATTATTTGTCCAGAGGGATCATCAAATCTAGCAATTAAGTATAATTGGTACATTTGATAAAAGCTCCATTTCATGGATATTGAAAGAGAAGTCTGCATTCCTCATTTATACACTAGACCTTAGTAGAAAGATTGGAATTGTCTTTTTCAGATCAAGAAACTACTGTCAATAAAAGAAAATGTTGAATATACTTTGTAGGTTAGGTAGAATCTGTGGAAAAAGAAACAGAATAAATTTTTGGGCTGGTGAATTTTTCATCAGATCTGGAAAATAAGATACGTAAGTTTTAATTTGCAAGATACCAGAATATAACATTAATGGTAGGATAGCAGAATATAGCATTAATGGTAGGACTCTTGGCAGTGTGGAGGATCAAAGGGATCTTGGGGTCTGAGTCCATAGGACACTCAATGCTGCTAAGCAGGTTGACTCTGTGGTTAAGAAGGCATATGGTGCATTGGCTTTTATCAACCGTGGGATTGAGTTTAAGAGCTGAGAGGTAATGTTGCAGCTATATAGGACCCTGGTCAGACCCCACTTGGAGTACTGTGCTCAACTCTGGTTGCCTCACTACAGGAAAGACGTGGAAACCATAGAAAGGGTGCAGAGCAGATTTACAAGGATGTTGCCTGGATTGGGGAGCATGCCTTATGAGAATAGGTCGAGTGAACCTGGCCTTTTCTCCTTGGAGCGACGGAGGATGAGAGGTGAACTGATAGACAAGTACAAGATAATGAGAGGCATTGATCATGTGGATAGTCAGAGGCTTTTCCCCAGGGCTGAAATGGCTAGCATGAAAGGGCATAGTTTTAAGGTGCTTGGAAGAAGGTACAGAGGAGATGTCAGGGGTAAGTTTTTTACTCAGAGAGCCGGCGACAGTGGTGGCGATAGATACAATAGGGTCTTTTAAGAGACTCCTGGATGGCTACATGGAGCTTAGAAAAATAGAGGGCTATGGGTAATGCCTAGGTAGTTCTAAGGTAAGGACATGTTCGGTATAGCTTTGTGGGCCGAAGGGCCTGTATTGTGCTGTATGTTTTCTTTGTTTTTCTATGTTTCTATGGCAGAGAGGGCAAAAAACAAGGGGCAGATATCAGAATAACCTGCATGACAGAGTGATGATAAAAGACACTGAAGGGCAAAATGGAGAAGTCAAATGAACTCTACTTTCTTAGAAGTTTGCATAGATTCGTCCTCATCTGGAATTTTGACAAAGGTGCACTGTGGAGAGTATATCAACTGGTTGCATCACAGCCTAGTATGGAAACACCAATGCCCAAAAATGGAAAAGCCTACAAAAGATGGTGGGCACAGCCTAGTCCATCACAGGAAATGCCCTCCCCACCATTGCAGAAATTCATCTGGTCTCAATGCAAAATAACACAGATACTGGAAATCAGAAATAAGAAAAAACAGGGTGCACTAGGTCAGCAAAGGCCAAAGGACTGAATTGACATGTTGCCTGGACTCACCACCTGTGGCTCCCACCTGTACACTCACCTGGTCTTCCTGATTTCCATGCTGGGAATTATACTTCCAATCGCTATTTCACTCTACTCCGGGCCTGAGAATCCAAGTATGTTCAGGTTCTGTTGTTGATCATTGTGTGGAACAAGTGAGGGAGTAAAATACCAGATGAAGTGGCACATACGCCTGTCGCTCTGTTTATCCTGGATTTACGGAAGTACACCTTAGTCCAGTACCTGCTGGGGAGCACACTGAATTCTGCTAATTCCTTTTAAAACTGCCAGCCTCATTTCACCCAGTGTAAGTGGCCTTTGAAGGCTTTGCTTTGGACTCTGTCAGGGCTAAGGTGGATGATCTGAAGAGCCCAATACCAAATCTTGCTGCCTAAGCGATGATCGTCTGTAACACCAAACAGAGGAAACCATACACATAGCTAATGGCCATATTAAGAAATTTCAAGCTGATTTGGTTGCAGTAAGGAAAGATCAAGATGCACTTCATACTTACCTTACAACACTTCTGATTGAAACATATAAGATTATTAGGGGATTGGACAAGCTAGAGGCAGGAAACATGTTCCCGATGTTGGGGGAGTCCAGAACCGGAGGCCAAAGTTTAAGAATAAGGGGTAGACAATTTAGAACGGAGTTCAGGGAAAAACTTTTTCACACAGAGGGTTGTGGTTCTGTGGAATTCTCTGCCTCAAGGCAGTGGAGGCCAATTCTCTGGATTCTTTCAAAAAAGAGTTAGATAGAGCTCTGAAAGATAGCGGAGTGAAGGGATATGGGGAGAAGGAAGGAAAAGGGTACTGATTGTGAATGATCAGCCATGATCACAGTGAATGGTGGTGCTGGCTCGAAGGGCTGAATGGCCTACTCCTGCACCTATTGCCTATTGTCTGTAACACTTCTTGTGACATAAATACTTTTAGGCTGCTGCTGTTGTCATCACTGGAGGGGGACATTATAACCAGCTAGTAAACAACTACTTAGGTAGTTATAGCTTTGGCCATTTTTAAGATCAAATACTACCCTTATTCATTTTGTGTTTGTTTGGTATTATTTCCTGTGCTCAACAGTGTGGTGTGTCTTTTTTTAAGCACGTACCTGGAAATTCAAGATCTCAAAAACCACATCTCTGTCACAAATGAATGAGTATCATTTGTGGTGGCTTGACCTGAATGCCAGATATTTGCCTTGCCTATGTGGTGGTTGATTCAAGTATTCCCATGATGGGAAGCAAAGGAAGTGCTGGACTGCCTGGCACTTCTGATGGACAGGATGCAGCACAAAGTTTGTTGTGATCACCAGAGAGTGACAGTTAGAATGAAAGGTTTACTCAGCTGGGTTCGCAAAGGTGGACTTGAAATGGTTGAGTCCAGAGATTAATATCTTTTTTAAAATCTCTTTGGTGATTGTAAACAATTTTTATGAACGTTTTAACTTTCTCACCATGCCTGTGAATTTAACCCTTTTAACTATGTGGGGAAAACCAAGCTTAAGCAATAGACAGTGTTTCCTCTGTTTATTTATTAATCCTTGGGGTTCTTCTGGGAGTCAAAACTGGCGAGCAGATTTAATTCCAATATTTCAGTTTATTTTGGGGTACAAATGTACAAATACTAAGCAAACTAAATAAAGAGCTGAGAATGATACTTTGAGATAGCAGACAACACACATCAAAGTTGCTGGTGAACGCAGCAGGCCAGGCAGCATCTGTAGGAAGAGGTGCAGTCGACGTTTCAGGCCGAGACCCTTCGTCAGGACTAGATTTTTGAGATAGCAGAGATGCTTTGCTTCAGTATTCACTACAGAAAAGGATCTTGGCGATTGTAGGGATGATTTACAGCGGATTGAAAAGCTTGAACATATAGGCATCAAGAAAGAGGATGTGCTGGAATTTTGGAAAGCATCAAATTGGATAAGTCTCTGGGACCGGACGGGATGTACCCCAGGCTACTGTGGAAGGCGAGGGAGGGGATTGCTGAGCCTCTGGTAATGAACTTTACATCATCAATGGGGACGGGAGAGGTTCCAGAGGATTGCAGGGTTGCAGACGTTGTTCCCTTATTCAAGAAAGGGAGTAGAGATAGCCCAGGAAATTATAGACCAGTGAGTCTTACTTCAGTGGTTGGTAAGTTGATGGAAAAGATCCTGAGAGGCAGGATTTATGAACATTTGGAGAGGCATAAAATGATTAGTAATAGTCAGCATGGCTTTGTCAAAGGCAGGTCATGCCTTACGAGCCTGATTGAATTTCTTGAGGATGTGACTAAACACATTGATGAAGGTAGAGCAGCAGATGTAGTGTATATGGATTTCAGCAAGGCATTTGAAAAGGTACCCCATGCAAGGCTTATTGAGAAAGTAAGGAGGCATGGGATCCAAGGGGACCTTGCTATGTGGATCCAGAATTGGCTTGCTCACAGAAGGCAAAGAGTGGTTGTAGAAGGGCCATATTCTGCATGGAGGTCAGTGACCAATAGTGTGCCTCAGGGATCTGTTCTGGGACCCCTTCTCTTTGTGATTTTTATAAATGACCTGGATGAGGAAGTGGAGGGATGGGTTTGTAAATTTGCTGATGACACAAAGGTTGGGAGTGTTGTGGATAGTGTGGAGGGTTGTCAGAGGTTACAGCGGGATATCAATAGGATGCAAAACTGGGCTGAGAAGTAGCAGATGGAGTTCAACCCAGATAAGTGTGAGGTGGGTTCTTTTTTAATATCTACATGCTCAAGCTTTTTGTCCACTGTAAGTCATCCCCACAATCACCAAGATCCTTTTCCATAGTGAAAACTGAAGCAAAGATTTCATTAAGTACTTCCACTCTCTCCTCCGGTTCCATACACACTTTTCCACTGTCACGTCTTATCCTTTTGCTCTTCACATACTTGCAGAATGCCTTGGAGTAATCCTTAATCCTGCTCACCAAGGCTTTCTCATGGTCCCTTCTGGCTCTCCTAATTTCATTCTTAAGCTCCTTCCTGCTATCCTTATAATTTTCTCGATCTCTATCATTACCTAGTTTTTTGAAACTTTCGTAAGCATTTCTTTTCTTCTTGACTAGATTTTCAACAGCCTTTGTGCACCATGGTTCCTGTACCCTACCATCCTTTCCCTGTCTCATTGGCACGTACCTATGTAGAACGCCATGAAAATATCCCCTGAACATTTGCCACATTTCTGCTGTACATTTCCCTGAGAATATTTGTTCCCAATTTATGCTTCCAAGTTCCTGCCTGATAGCTTCATATTCCCCTTACACCACTTAAACACTTTCCTAACTCGTCTGTTCCTATCCTTCTCCAGTGCTATGGTAAAGGAAATAGAATTGTGATCACTATCTCCAAAATGCTCTCCCACTGGGAGACCTAGCACCTGACCAGGTTAATTTCCCAATACCAGGTCAAGTGTAGCCTCGCCTCTTGTAGTCTTATCTACATATTGTGTCAGGAAACCTAACAAACTCCACCCCATCTAAACTCCTTGGGAGATGCCAATCAATATTTGTGGCAGGGATGAAGGAACTGAGAAAATGGAACACATGTTTGCAGGAGACCGTATGGGAAGAGGAATTGTCAAGATAGCCATGGGAATTGATAGGTTTATAAACAACGTTGTTTAACATTTTGTCTCCGGAGGTTTGCAGGAAGGGCACCATCAATGGTGGAGTGAAGAAAAGGTAAGCAAATAACACATAGAACATGAGCTGCAAAGTCAGTTCAGCACTGAAGCAAGGGAAACCAGGTTTGGGACCCAAGACTCCTGCACCTCCCGCCCAATGATAGTAGAGAGAAGAGAGGGAGATGGATCAAACTACAGGCAGACAGAGCTGAACATTGGCTTGTTTTCCATTCTCAGGACTCAATGCTTTAATCTGCCTGGATGCTTTAGGTGCCGAGTGATGGAACTGAAACATTAAGTCTGTTTCTCTTTGCATAGATGCTGCCTGGCATACTGAATCTTTCCAACATTTTTGGTCTTTTATTTCATACTTCTGACATCATAGTTTTTGATTTTCAATTGCTGCTAAGTTATGGACCTTGGTACTGTCATGAAAAGTTTCAGATATATTGATGCTTTGAGAAAGATGTTCCTGTAATTGTTTGAGAGACAAAGAAATGGAAAAAACTGTTGAAAAGCTGAAATGGAGGTAAAACAAGAGGATACCAATAGCATGTAATGTGCTGGATATTCTATGTAACTTTAAATAGTTATAAGTTTCACTTGTCATTAGTGTGTTAGCTCTTTCTGTCTCATGAAAATGCTCTGTTGTCCCAGATTAAATTTAGTATTGATTAGACTTAAGAACATAGGACATTGAACATTACAGCTGAGTACAGGCCATTTGGCCCACGATGTAGCCTTACGAATGTACTCTGAGATCAATCTAATCCTTCCCTCTTACAGAGCTCTACATTTTTCTTGTTGAACCACTCTATGCTCTATTCTAATCTATACAATGAACTCCTTGCTTTTCACAAACCTTACAATCTCCTACTTCATATTTTACATCAAAAAGTAATGGAAACAGCCCAGTCCACCATGGGTAAAACTCTCCTCAGCATTGAGCGCTGTCGCAGGAAAGCAGCATCCATCATCAAGGACCCCCACCATTCAGGTCATGCTCTGTTCTTGCTGCTGCCACCAGGAAGGTGGTACAGGAGCCTTATGACTCAGACCACCAGGTTCAGGAAGCATTATTACCCCTCAACCATCAGGCTCTTGAACCAAAGGGGATAACTTCATTTAACTTCACTTGTCCTATTACTGAAATGTTCCCACAACCTATGGGCTCACTTTCAAAGACTCTTAATCTTGTGCTCTGAATATTTATTGCTTGTTTATTTATTTATTCCTATTATTTCTTCCTGTTTTGTATTTGCATCGTTTGTTGTCTTTTGCCCACCAGTTGAACACCTAACTGGTGCAGTCTTTCATTGTTGATTTACTATAGTTAGTACTCAATTATGGATTTATCGAGTATGCCCAGAAGAAAATGAATCTCAGGAGTACACATGGTGACATACGTGTATGTTGATAATAAATTTACTTTGAACTTGAACAACCCCAAAGGTTTTCTAAACCTCTGTATAATCTCTGAACAATCTCTGGACTTCCAGTGAGTTGGAGCATATTGGGACTGCGCTCCTGTTTTGCCTGAATCTCTTGCAGTAGCTTGCGGCACCAATATTCCATCTGGTTGGGATCACATTCAAACCTGGGATCTAGTGGTGACGCTGTACTGCTTTAACTCCATCACCAATGCTGTGCACTATTTTGACAAGATCTGTTTCTGTTTGTGTAATGTTTAAAGGAGATGATTTGCAAACCCTTTGGGGATGAAATAAATAGTTTTGCAATGTGGGATTTGATTTTCAGTGCTGTTTCATTTAATTCTGCATGCAGGTTACTATAAGAACAATACCAAAGTTGCCATTAAAATGTTGAAGGAGGGTAGCATGTCTCCACAGGCTTTTCTGGAAGAAGCCAACCTTATGAAGACACTTCAACATGACAAGTTGGTGCAGCTGTATGCAGTTGTGACAAAGGAGCCCATATATATAGTGACTGAATTTATGGCAAAAGGTACAGTAATTAAGGTGTGGATTGTAAGTTTGCAGATGACATGAACGTTGGTGGTGTTGTAGTGTAGAGGGTAGTCGTAAGTTACAAAGAGTTACAGACAGGATGCAAAGCTGGGCAGAGGAGTGGCAGATGGAGTTCAGTCCAGAAAAGTATGAGGTGATACACTTTGGAAGATTGAACTTGAAGACAGAATACAAGATTAATAACAGGATTCTTAGCACCATGGAGGAACAAATGGATCTTGGAGTCCAAGTCCACTAATCTCTCAAGTTGCTGCGTAAGTTCTTAGGGTGGTTAAGAAGACATGGAGGATTATGGGTTGTGTAGGAGGGACGGGTTAGATTGTTTGTGGGTTGGGTTTACATAATGGCCTTCATTAGTCAGGGGAATTGAGTTCTAGAGCTGTGAGTTGCAGTTGCAGCTCTATAAACCTCCCATGAGGCCACACTTAGAGTATTGTGTTCAGTTCTAGTTGCCTCATTATGGGAAGGACATAGAAGTTTTACGGAGGCTGTAGGGGAGATTTACCAGGATGCTGCGTGGACATGCCTTGTGTGGAAAGGTTGAGCAAGTTATGGCTTTTCTCTATGGAGTAAAGGAGGATGAGAGGTGACTTGATAGAGGTGTATAAGATGATGAGAGACATAAATAGAGTGGATAGCCAGCATCTTTATCATATGGTGGCAATGGCAAATACCAGAAAACAAGCATTTAAGGCAAGTGGACAGAAGTTTAGGGGAGATGTCAGAAAGAGTACTTTTACACAGGAAGTGGTAGGTGCCTAGGGTGCACTGCTGGGAGTGATGGTCGAGGCTGATACAATCAGGCCTTTAGCAAGTTCTTAGATAGGCATGTGGCTGAAAGAAAAATGGAGGATTGTGAGTTGTGTAGGAGGGAGGGGTTAGATTGATAGTGGTTTATATAGGTCAGCACAATATTGTGGGCTGAACAGCCTGTACAGTGCTACACTTCTCTCGTTGCTTTTTACTTTTCATTGGTGGGTTTAATGTGATTTGACTGTTCATTTCATCTTTTTTCAGGTAGTTTGCTGGATTTTCTAAAGACTAGCGAAGGAGCGAAGTTACAGATGACAAAATTAATTGACATGTCGGCTCAGGTTGGTCTTCTGGAAGTGATTTACATTCTTTTGCCTGTTTCCTTCAGTTCACTGTGAATGGCACTCCAGGGAAATGACTCCCTCGGACTGTACCAGGATGCTTTAAGTTTTTGCTGACATTTCAGTGTGTTGCTTGGAATGACTCTCAAGGAAACTAGGTTTTAGGAGGAATGATTTGGTTAAAATTATACAGACTGAAAGAGGCTGTTGAACTCCCTGGAATGAGTGCCCTTGTCCTTCCCCAGAGCTCTGACAAAATTTCATTCCTTCTCATATCAATATCACCGGAAATGGATCTGAGTGAAATAAATAGTCAGCCCTCCTTATCAGCGAGTTCCGCATGCGCGAATTCAACCAACCGCGAATCAAGAAAACCCGGAAATGCTCTTCCAGCACTTGCTGTTCGAGCATGTACAGACTTTTTTTTTCTTGGCATTATTCCCTAACAATGCAGTATAACAACTATTTTACATAGCATTTACATTGAATTAGGTATTGTAAGTAATCTAGAGATGATTTAAAGTATACGGGAGGATGTGTGTAGCTAATCGTGGATCAGGATTGAAAAAAAAACAAGAAATTCTCTTACTAAGTAAATCGGAACAGGTACATCCGGTAATATTTAGCGTCAGTTAGCCAAACGTTTGTCTTAGTATATAGTATATATTTGACCTTTCTATGCATATAAAATACTTGAGAAATGTATGTTTCAGTGCCAGGCTCGGGAACGGATATTCCCAAGTGCGATCCAGTGACAGACTGCTCCCGAGCACGCTCTCCATCCGTGCTGGGTTGATGTGGAGGATCAAAAACCCCAAACGCCAAAACCCAATAATTAAACCACTGCGTTGCTTAGTAATAATTGTAGCTTTAATCGGGGCAGGGCCTTTCTCACTTTATCCTTTAAAATTGTTTGGATCGTTGACCGACTGTAGCCTAACGCTTTTCCAATGACCGATGGCATTTCACCTCTTTCCGATCGCTTTATTATTTCCACTTTATTTTCAATCGTGATCGTGATTATTTTTGTGAACAGAAAAACTGCGGATTCAGAGTTGCGCCGCCGGGTCCTAATGTCTACCGCACTGAGACAGGTTAAATAAGGACCGGGGTTCCGCTGGGTCCTAAGGTCCACCAGATTTAGACAGGTTGAATAAAGGATTTGAGCATCCGCGTTTTTTGGTATCCGCGAGGGATCCCGGAACCAATCCCTCGCAGATAAGGAGGGTCGACTGTACCATTTCATTCTTAATTGGTGCTCTCCTAAATGGCATCTCTAATTACATTGTTGACACAAATCCCAAACTAGGAAACAGAGTTCACACTGATCCTCCACTGGGGCAAAAAAATACAAATTCCTGCCATTTCTTTTGGATTTCTGCGCAGATTCTATGGCAGAAATTCCAAATAAGCCACATGGTCTTGTGGCCATTCTTATTATTTTTATTTCTTGCACAACAGCTGTGCTTCTTTACAAACCAGTAATCTTTTGCCTGTAATGATAACCACTGAGGGCAGCCAGAGTCATGATAATGACCAAGTGTTAAAAGGAAGTAAAACAGACAAGGGTGAACAATCCATAACCTTTCAGGTGAGCATTTCATGAACTTGAGGTGTGACTAGATACATCAAGGTAAGTATGAAGTTACTTATTCTGTAGAGGAGAGATTAAGCAATTTTATTGTCTGGAAAGTTATAGTCTATGATGCAACCTGTGTTGGTTGGAATTGCCACTTCTTGGCCAAATAGAAACAGAATCAATGTTTCAGGTCTCTTTCTGTAGATGCTGCCTGATCTGCTGAGAGTTCCCAGCATTTCCTCTTTTTGTTTCACATTTCCAGCATCTGCTAATTACCTTTCATTTCCTCCTGCTTTTCGGTTGGTTCATCTAACAAGCAGTGGCACTCTGACCCTTGGCAGAAGTGGGGCCTAATTGTGGGACAGGTTGGCTTAAAGCTGAGGTGTCAGAGAGTCATAGAGAAGTACAGCACAGAAACAGGCCCTCCAGCCCATCTAGTCCATGCCAAAAACATTTAAACTGCCATCCAAACACCTATCCAAAATTCTCTTAAATGCTGAAATCGAGTTTGCATGCACCACTTATGCTGGCAGCTCATTCCACACTCTCAACAGCCCTCTGATTGAAGAAGTTTCCCTCATGTTTCCCTTAAACTTTTCACCTTTCATCTTAAGCCATGACCTCTGGTTGTAGTGCTACCCAACCTTAGTGGAAAAAAGCCTGCTTGCATCTATTCAATGTACATTTTCTTTGCACTTTCAATCTTATTTACATTTTTCCTGGAGGGAGGTGACCAAAACTGCAATGTCTCATACAACTTAAACATAACATCCCATCTTCTATACTCAATGCATTGATTTATGAAGGCCAATGTGCCAGAAGCTTTCTTTATGATCCTACCTACCTGTGACACCACTTTCAATGAATTATGGACTTGCATTCCCAGATCCCTTTGTTCTACCGTACTCCTCAGTGCCTTACCATTCACTGTGTAAGATTTACCCTTCTACAGAAGTGCAAAACCTCGCACCCGTCTGCCTTAAATTCCATCTGCCATTTTTCAGCCCACTTTTCTGGCTGATGCAGATCTCTCAGCAAGCCATGATAGTCTTCCTCGCTGTTCACTACTCCTCCAGTCTTGTTGTCATCCACAAATTTGTTGATCCAGTTAAACACATTATCCAGATCATTAATATAGTTGACAAACAACAATAGCAGCAATCCCTGTGGCACACCGCTAGTCACAGGGCTCCAGTCAGAGAGTACCACCACTCTCTGGCTTCTCCCACAAAGCCAATGTCTAATCCAATTTACTACCTCATCCTGAATGCCGAGCGACTGAACCTTCTTGACCAGCCTCCCATGTGGGACCTCGTCAGATGCCTTGTGAAGGTCCATGTAGACAACATCCATTGTCTTGTCTTCATCCATTTTCCAGATAACTTGTGCACAGAAGAATTGGTTTTTACTATTTATGAGCGACACCTGTGCCCTGTGACTGAAATTATACTTAAAAATTAATAAATTAAAATCCAAATGTGCAACTGTTCAATTCCTGGAATCCTGAAAGAAATACCAAATGGGTGGGAAACTACTCAGCAGGTCAGGCAGCACCTGGGTAGACACGAGTCTGGCATGTAAGTTATGGGAGTTGTTGAATTTTGTTGAAGTTAGTTTAAAAACTCAGTTTTTGACAAAAATTATACAGATCTCCATATGGAGACCAGTTAAAAGAATAAACCCAGATCTTTTCATGTGGCCAGATGCTGCATGTGTTCTCTAGTCCTGTGTGTTGATGTAATGGAAACAGTAACTGGAATAGTTTGCTACCAATGAAAGTGCATATAAAGTATGGGGTGATTGCAAGAAAAGCAATTAGATGGTTAGGTTGTGGTACTGGGTCCAATATCCCACTAAATGTGAAGTAAATGCAACTAAACATGAAGGGGAACTTGTGTTCAGAAGATGATAAGTTAAAATCAATGTGGCCGAGTGTCAAATAGCCATTTCAACAAAGTACAAATAACAGAAAAACTAGAAGGAAATGTTTTGACAGGGTTTAGAGATGGTTTTTGATAGATTTTAAAATTTAGGTTAGTCTCCTAGCCTATTTTTTTTCATGGCTGCTCTCCTGATTCACAGGTGTAATCTGTGATAAAACACTTAATTTGCATTTGTAAACATTTGCTGCAGCTATAAATTAGCCATACCTTTAACTCAACACATTGAATACAGCTCCCATATGCAATATGTTACGGCTGTTGTCAGTTTCTGGGGGTGGTGGGTTGAGGTGAGAGTCTGTTTGTATCAATGATCTTTTACAGCTGTCAGTAATCTCAGAGGATGGAGGCTCAGAGTATGGTAGACCTCTACAATCGATGGAATCAAACAAGATAACAGTTTGAAATCTTAAAGAAAAACATTTCTACTGTTTTTTTTTCCCCCCTGAATCTACTAAACTACAAAGCTGAATGACAGACAAGAGAAAATCTGCAGATGCTGGAAATCTGAGCAACACACACAAAATGCTGGAGGAACTCAGCAGACCAGGCTGCATCTATGGAGAAGCGTAGAATCTACGTTTCGGACCGAGATCCTTCATCAGGACTGGGGAAAAAAGATGAGCAGTCAGAGTAACTCCTCATCTTTTGTTTTTGAGTGCTGTTGAGGGCTCTTGGCCTGAAACGTTGAGTGTACACTTTTCCACAGATGCTGCCTGGCCTGCAAAATACAAAGTTGATTAATTTCAATCTTTTTATGAAACAGATACAAAAGGAGAGTTAACCTATGTTAACTTCAATGTTGCTAAAATTAAACGCATGCTCTCGGCAGGAGAAAATGCTAATTTAAGAAGATAGGTGGCATATCAGAGAAGGCTGTTGTTGCTTTACTTTTACCTCTTATCAGCTTTGTGATCAGTAGAGGAAATGATTTCACTGCCTCTATTTTCCACTGTGATAAACAGGTTTTTTTTAAAAAAATGACCCGAATTGAGGAAATGAAATATAACAGACATCTGTCTGTTATAGATTGGAATAGTTTGTTTTATTTGTGTTGAGTGGAGACTTCTGAGTGATGACAGTTCAAAAAGTGTAGCTCTATTGTGCTGTCCAAATTGTGTACTATGACAACAAAACAAAATCTGGTGAGCTCAGGCCGAGATTGTACAATCCAAGAAGAGTTACTGCAAAGTAACACACACAAAATGCTGGACAAAATCCGCAGGTCAGGAAGCATCTATGGAGAGGAACAAAGAGTCAACCTTTTTGGGATGAGATTCTTCATCTGGCATGGAAAGCAAGGGGGAAGAAGCCAGAATAAGAAGGTGGGATGAGGTGAAGAAGTAGGTGAAGTTATGAAAAGGGGAAGGTAGGTGGGGAAGGGGGGATGAAGTGAGAAGCAGAGAGATAATAGGTGAAAAGGGCAAAGGGCTGATGGAAAAGAATCCCAAGGTTGTATATAGTGACATATATGTACATTGACAGTAAATTTACTTAAAGCTTTCAACTTTGAAGAAGGAATCTGATAGAAGAAGAGAGTGGGCCTATGGGAGACAGGAAAATGTTATGAGTTACTGCAAATTTTGGACTTAACTGGCAAATGTAATGTTTGCACCAAGTCTACAGAAAGAAGTTAAAAGGCAGCCAGTCTTACAGTATGCTGCTAGAAAAGACCACAGTGAGGCTTGAACAACAACAACAAAGCTTTAATTAGAAGGAAAAATAACATCTAGGCAAAGATACCACAGCGGTCCATTTTCACAAACAATGGTGAAGTAGAGGTCCAGTTGATTTGATTCTGGTGGTTTTGAAATCCCCTCACCAAGGGGAAAAAACAGTTTGTGTCAATATAGAGTGACCTCAGTCTGACGTACTTGGCTCAGGTATACCATTCAGCCTTCATTGGAAGCCTCTAACTGCACACCCCTTGTATTGCTGACTTCTTTTTTGTTGCTTTTGGTAATTTTCCACTGAACCCTTTGTCTATCTTTGAGTTATTTGTTTTCCTGGCTGGCCATAACTGTACTCATCTTCATCCAGAAGTCTATAACCTGATAAGTTCAGTGAATCTTATCCTGGGATCCTCTTTTTTTTTTATTAACACCGGCCTTTTATACTTACTCTCTTTTTTTTCCCCTTTCATCGGTCATTACCAAAGCTTAAGAACTTGCTGTCCAGCATCCTCTCTTTAAACCCCTATGGTGTCCTGTTCTTTTGAACATTATTCTTTGATGTATTGGCTTCGTGATGTTGAGTGGCAGCTAGACATCTCCCCCTTGAGAAGAAAAGATTTTAAAGCAGCCCCTTTACAGCAACATCTAGACCTAATTATTCTATTTAAAGTTATTTTGCTTATTTGTGGAGGTTGGGATAATTATATACTTGCATAGCATTTGCAGAGATACAGAGCTGAGTCTTCATGCTAGGACAAACCCTGCAGAAAGGTGGCCATCAATGAAGTTGAAAGAGGAGAAAGGTCTGTTGGAATTCCTGTAGCTTGTCCAGGCTAGTTCCAAGGAAGAAAGTTGCCCTTGAAAGGGCTGTACATGCCATACTGAAGTTATTATTAATAATTAGTTAAAAGCTGATGAAACAGAATTTTGTAGTGGAGGAAGTGGTCAGGATCAGCAAAGCACAGTGGGAGACTGTAGAATTGACCACCTAAATCAACTTGTATGAAAATCTCTGGAAGAAGTTAAAGAAAGATTTTACAAATTTATACAGAAGAATTTGTAGAATAAAAACACCTTTATTATATTTAAGTTTAATTGTCATTCAACCATTCACATACACACAGCCAAACAAAATAACGCTCCTCCAGGGCCAATATGCAAAACACAGCTCATACAGTCACAAAAATAAAGTTACCACAAGTCACAATCAAAAGAAAATCTACAGATGTTGGAAATCTGAGCAGCACACACACAAAATGCTGGAGGAATTCAGCAGGCCAGGCAGGACTGCGGAAGGTTTTCGGCCCGAAACATCGACTGTACTTTTTTCCATAGATGCTGCCTGGCCTGCTGAGTTCCTCCAGCATTCTGTGTGTGTGTTGCCACAGGTCCGTGAGCGGCAAAGCCTGAAGGTTGATAGTGCAGGTGATGTTGTCCCATAGCCACATTTCTGCAAGAGTAAGAATATTTCCAATAACATCTCACATGTGCAGCAGGAATTGTCCTTGAGTAATGTTGAGAACTGAATTTTGATCTGACTTCTCTGTGAGCTTTAATAGAATTGGAATGTAAATTTAGCATACTGATGTGGTTCTCGTTTCTAAATACTGAGTGAAATGGGACAAGGATGTGTCTGGCTCAGAGAAAGGAATCAACTGCATATGCAAGTCTAACAGTTTATCATGAAAAAAATGGAGGGCAAATTATTTAAATAACCATATACTGGCAAATTTTATATATAGAATGTATATTTTTTTCAGGTAGCAGAGGGCATGGCATATATTGAACAGAAAAAATACATCCACAGGGATCTGCGAGCTGCCAATATATTAGTATCAGAAGCATTGGTCTGCAAGATTGCAGATTTTGGTCTTGCCCGACTTATAGATCATGAATACACAGCACGTGAAGGTAAGCCTTTGTTAAGCTCTTGCTTTGAGTGCCAAAACATACTTGACACATATTTTTATTTTGGAAATACTTTAGCTCTGTGGCCCCAGTTCCATTAAGTCAAAAGGCTGTGCAAAGATGACCAAGCTGTTTCAGTTTGATGCTGAACCATATGCTACTTTCCGATAGAGCAAATGTATTTCTCATTTCACTTCTCTGGGAAGAGGGACCATTCCGGGATCCTGAAAGATTCTGTAATTGCGACTATCATCAACAAAGGAGACAAATCTGATGGCTATAAAAATGGAAGAGTCTCTCCTTTCCAAATGCCCTGGACTGCTTCCTGGCAGTGACTGAAGGGGTGTAGCCAGAATCACTCTATGGATTCACATTGTCTGGAGCAGGGGTCCCCAACCTTTTCTGCACTGCGGACTGGTTTCGTATTGACAATATTCTTGCGGACCGGCCACCGGGTGGGGGGGGGGGGGCGGGGGGTAGGGTTGCCAATGGACTAGAGTAGCAGTCAAATACGTTGGGTTTACCTCGATAAGGACTACAATGACCATGAAGCCTTGTGCGGGCACCAGTGCGCATGCGTATGAGATTTTTTTCTACAAATTGTTTTGGGCGATTCTGTTCGGCGGGGGCGGGTTGTTAATCACGACCGGAATATTGGTGATAAGTGGCTAATACATTCAATTTTCTTTCTAAAAGGGTTTCTCTAACAAACTTAATATTAAACACACAGTGCATATTTTCCTCGCATGAATATAGTGATAAGTCAATTATCAGGGGAGGACAGGGGAGCTTGAAATAAGTATTGAACGAACTTCCAGTAGAAGTGGTAGAGGCAGGTTCGATATTATCATTTAAAGAAAAATTGGATAGGTATATAGACAGAAAAGGGATGGAGGGTTATGGGCTGAGTGCAGGTCGGTGGGACTAGGTGAGAGTAGCGTTCGGGATGGACTAGAAGGGCAGGGGTTGCCTATTTCCATGCTGTAATTGTTATATTATATAAGTCAATAACATCATAACATTTTAAGTAACGTTTGGATATTAAACGCACAGCACATATTTTCCCCGTATGAACATATAAAATCATTGCAACACACCAATATCGCTGAATCAGTGGGAGCCCTGGGCTTGTTTCCCTGCAACAAGACGGTCCTATCGAGGGGTGATGGGAGACAGCAATAGTCGAAGGGGGTTCCTTATGTACAGTCTACTCAGCAATTTAGTTTTCGTTGCATTCATTACAGAGATATGTTGGAAATGGAAGCAATGTTTTCAGTGCTTTCATGGCTATCTCAGGATTTTTAGCCTTGACTTTGATCCAGAATGCCAGCAGAGATGTTATGTCAAACAGACTTTCCAGCCCACCATCATTTGCAAGCTCGAGGAGTTGATCTCCTTCCTGCGCTGACATGGATGACATGCGGGTAATGACCTCGCGTGCCTAATGGCTCAACAGTGGCTGTGACAGGGAATGAGGAAAGGTGCAGCTGACTCATATCACCAAATCATATCGCATGCTTTGCGGCCCGGTACCGGTCCGCGGCCTGGTGGTTGGGGACCGCTGGTCTAGAGCAGGGGTTCCCAACTTTTTTATGCCATGGAACAATACCATTAAGCAAGGGATCAATGGGCCCCAGTTTGGGAACCCCTAGTCTAGAGTGATAATGAGCACATTCTTCATTATGATATAAATCCAGGAGAAATCATTTTCATTAGTTATTATTATGGCTCAAGAGAAAACCATTCAGCACTGTGGACTTCCGCATGCTCCCAACAAAATAATCTATCACTCTCTTCCCTCTCTTTTCTGCCTTAACCCTGAAGTTGATTATATCTCACACAATGATCTACTTCCCTTTGCTTCTTTGGGCACTTGCCTACACAAAGTCATGATTTGCAGTAGTCAATGAACAAAATTAGAAAGTGCTTGGGATGTGGGAGAAAACCCATGTGTTTGTGGGAGAACAGGCAAGTTCCACGCAGACTGCATCAGAATGAGACCTGAGCGTAGAATGATGAGGAGCAATATCAACACACTATCCCACAGAAGCCTTTGATTCTGTCACTAGAGATATTATGAATTTCTCTGCACCCTGAGACAATCATCTCCATTTCTGTGGCTTCTACATGATAACAAACAAGCAAGCAAATTATATTTCTAGACAATGGGTGCATTGCAGTGTCAGCATAATGTCGCAATGCTGGGGGAGCTAATCTACAGGATAAGCAGGAAGCTTGTTCCAGAAATGTGGTCAGTCCTACGTCAGGCATTGACTCACTGTGCAAAGATGAGTGTTGCACGCTTGTCAGGAGAATGGAAATGCAGGGATCCTCTAAGTCTCACTCGAATACCGGTACGCTTACTGTGTTTCTGTGTACCTGCGCACCGCTTCTGATGTCTGCTTCCCTGAGTAGCTGTAGTAGGCCCCGATGTGGAGCAAGAGCCTGCTGCACACGCTAGGCTGTAACTGTGCAACACTTTCGTTATCCCACTGCCTAGTGCGGTAGACTTGCAGATTTTAGTATTCTTCATGGTCAGCAGTGTTTTATAATCACAGAAAAGGTGAACAGGACAAGAAATTTCACCGTCCATTGGACCTGGAGAGGCCACTGTGACTGTGCACACTGCCATCCTATGACGACAGACCTCAGGCCTGGAGCAAAAGTCATAGTCAATAGACAATAGTGATTACCAACTTCTTGTATGCTTCTGAGATTTTGACTAGCTAGCGTAGGCACATCAGAGCAATAGAGATTGTATTCACAAAATCCTCCACATACACTAGCAGTGTAACCAAACTGCTGGACTCCTAGCCCAACATCCTCCATACTGAGGCTGTAATTGTACACGGTAGCATAACAGCATAACACTATTACAGCACCAACTATCACTGATGGATTTCGATTCCTACCGATGTCTGTATGGAATTTGTACCATTCTCCCCATTATGAAGTGGGTTTCCCACTGCTTCTCCAGTCTCCTCTGCATTCCAAGGACGTACGGGTTGTTGTCACTGAGCTAGCCCATAAGGCCATAAAATTACAGGAGCAAAATTAGGCCATTTGGCCCATTGAGTCTGCTCTGCCATTTCATCATGATCCAATTTTCCTCTCAACCCCAGTCTCCTGCCTTCTCTCCGTATTCCTTCATTCTCTGATCAATCAAGAATATATCAATCTCTGCCTTAATAACACTTGGCATTCACAGTTGCCTGTGGCAAAGAACTACAGGTTCACCACTCTCTGGCCAAAGAAATTCTGAGGCTGTGTCCTCTGGTCTTAGACTCTCCCACCTTAGGAAATATTCTCTCCACATCCAGTCTATCAAGGCCTTTCACCATTCAAAACGTTTCAATGAGGTCACCCCTCATTCTTCTGAATTCTGGTGTATACAGCCCTAGAGCCATCAAGCACTCTTCATTTGACAAGCCGTTCAATCCTGGAATCATTTTTTGTGAACCTCCTTTGAAGCTTCTCCAGTTTCAGCACATCCTTTCTAAGATAAAGGTCACAAAACTGCACACAATACACCAAGTGAGACATCATCAGTGCTTTATGAAGTCCCAACATTACACCCTTGCTTTTGTACAGTATTCTAGTCCTGTTGAAATGAAATACTAACATTGCATTTGCCTTCCTCACCACAGACTCAACCTGCAAACTAACCTTTAGGGAATCCTGCACAAGGACTCCCAAATTCCTTTGCATCTCAGTTTTTTGTATTTTCTCTCCATTTAGAAAATAGTCAACCCTTTCATTTTTTTCTACCAAAGTGCTTGACCATACACTTCCCAACAGTGCCATATACTTCCCATCCGCTAATTCTTTTCCCATTCTCCTATTATCTAAGTCATTCTGTGGCCTCTCTACCTGCCCCTCCACCTATCTTCATATCATCTGCAAACTTTGCAACAAAGCCATCAATTTCATCATCCAAATCATTGACATATAATGTAAAAAGGATCGGTCCCAACACAGACCCCTGTGGATCACCACTAGTCACCAGCAGCAAAGCAGGAAAAACTCCCTTTATTCCCATTCTTTGCCCTCTGCCAGTCAGTCACTGCTTTATTCATACTAGAATATTTCCTGTAATATTATCGGCTTGTAGCTTGTTAAGCAGCCTCATGTGTGGCACCTTGTCAAAGGCCTTCTGAAAATCCAAGTATACAACATCACCTGGTTCTCCTTTGTCTATCCTGTTTGTTATTTCTTCAAAGAATTCCGACAGATTTGTCAGGCAAGATTTTCCCTTGAGGAAACCATGCTGACTATAGTCTATTTTATCATGGGCCTCCAAGTACCCTGAGACCTGTTCCATAATAATCGACTCCAACATCTTCCCAACCACTGAGGTGAGACTAACTGGCCATAATTTTCTTTCACCTATCTTTCTCTCTTCTTGAAGAGTGGAGTGACATTTGCAAATTTCCAGTCTTCTGGAACCATTCCAGAATCTAACGATTCTTGAAAGATCATTGCTAATGCCTCCACAATCTCTTCAGCTACCACTTTCAGAACTCTGGGGTGTATACCATCTGATCCAGGTGACTTATCCATCTTCAGACCTTCTAATTTCCCAGTAGCCTTCTCTCTTGTTACGGTAACTTAACAAACTTTATGCCCCTGACACTCTGAAACTTTCACTATAATGCTGGTGTCTTCCACAGTGAAGACTGATGCAAAATACTTATTCAATTCATGTGCTATTCAGTTGTGGGCACAAGAAGCGTGGCAAATAAAACTAATTTTTACTGCCGGGTGAGCCACAGGTTATTTTTCTCAACACCAGACTCATGAGATAGGTACCCTGTCACACAGAGAATTCCCTGGAACACACAAAAAAATGCTTCTTCTCAAAACCTATTTGGTTAAAGGGTACCATCCATATCAACTCATGGGAATATTTTGCCTGTGGCTGGTCAATATGGAAAAGGAGTATCTGGGAAAGTCTTGCAGTGAAAAATAGCAGTAGTCCTAAACGTTCCAACTAACACACCCAACAGTTCTGTCAAGCAGCTCCTTTCCAGCTGTGAGGGAGTCTGGGAAAGCTATATTGGTCTCATCAGACCTCTCAGAACCTATGAACCTGGAGCGGAAGTGAGTCATCCTCAACTCTGAGGGGCAGATTAAGGAGAAGACATTTGAATCATGTTCAAAGCTTCATGGTGAACCTGGGACGGGTGCTGTTGAATGGTATTTAATTGATTGGACAGGGATAATGGAAGGAAATTTAAGGGACGGAAATCACCAAAGTACCCACCTGATGTAAGAAAGGATGCATTAGACTCTGCAGTAATCTTCACCTGCATTCCAAGATGGCGTGGACCTTAGCTGGCTCTTTTGAGGTTGTGGCTCAGATTTAGGGGTTTAATGTGAGGAAGGGATGCATTCATCTATATGCCTGCATAATGCAGGGAAAAATAGTGCTATTTCCTTTACAACATCATGGTTGAATATATAATCATTAATGGTCATTGAGGGTCCTATATGGCGAAAGTCATCATTTGGTTCTGGATTTGGGCACAAAATTGCCCAGCACTGGTCACTTGTTCTTAAGTGAAAGCATAAGCTCTGATTGTTACAACAGTGGGAATACAGCATTATAAACACGAGAAATCCTGCGGATGCTGCAAGTCCAGAACAATGCACACAAATTGCTGGAGGAACGCAACAGCAAATCAGGCAGCATCTATGGAAATGAATTAACAGTCTATATTTTAGGCTGAGGCCCTTCTTCAGAACATTGAGTAGCATGATGACATTTTTTAAACATTGGTAAAGGTAGATAAGAATGATTTCTTGATGGTTATAAATGAATTTGAAAGGCAATTCATAATGCACTGAGAGGGTATAAATACATCTACTGTAGGGAGAAGTGACGTTGTTCAGGCCTGGGGGTTAATTGTATTTTTCAGTAGGAAAATGGTCAGGAATAGTTCAGCTGAATACAGTACAACTTTCCTTCAGATTCAAGATGTATTAAAGACCAACAGTTTGAATTAATCTTTAGAAATCCTACCCCATCTAACAAAAAATACTGTATAAAACACATTCACAACACGCTGGAGGAACTCAGCGGGTCGGGCAGCATCCGTGGGAAAGATCGGTTGACGTTTCGGGCCGGAACCCTTCGTCAGGACTGTAGGGGGAGGGGGCAGAGGCCCTATAAAGAAGGTGGGGGGAGGGTGGGAAGGAGAAGGCTGGTAGGTTCCAGGTGAAAAACCAGTAAGGGGTGGGGGAGAGGATAGGCAGGAAAGGTGAAGAAGGAATAGGGGAAAGTACACTGGGTAGTAGAAGGAGGCGGAACCATGAGGGAGGTGATAGGCAGCTGGGGGAGGGGGCAGAATGAAACTGGGATGGGGGACGGGAGGGGGAGGGAATTACTGGAAGTTGGAGAATTCAATGTTCATACCAGCTGGCACCTACCAGCCTTCTCCTTCCCACCCTCCCCCCACCTTCTTTATGGGGCCTCTGCCCCTTCCCTCTTCAGTCTTGACGAAGGGTTCTGGCCCGAAACATTGACTGATCGTTTCCACGGATGCTGCCTGACCTGCTGAGTTCCTCCAGTGTGTTGTGAGTGTTGTTTTGACCCCAGTATCTGCGGAGTATTTTGTGTTGACACTAAAAAGCCAAGTTGGTGAGCATATTAGGGAATATTGCTGAGCACTGAGCAATGACAGGAAGGAGATTTGAATTGATGAGACTACTTTTCTTGGAGTTGACATGTCTGAATGGGCTCCTGTGTCACGTTAAATGAATGATAAATACAACTGTGTTTGGTGAAAATTTTCAATCCTTCAATCACGGAGCAGAGCCTCTCATTGAAAGAGCACTTTCCTAAAATTTATCCTCTGAAATGAAGCTTAAAAGACATAATAACTATTTTCAGAAGATTACTGTATAATTATTATAAATAATTAACCACATAATCATTCTAGGATTGGGACAGATGTGAAAAATGTAGGCTGTTCTTAATATAGATAAATCCTCAATTGTTTTAATGCATTGCACTGGGTAATGAGTCAACAGGGTTTTTGGATTCTAATTCTAATCAAAGAAAGGTATGTATTGTTAAAAAGAAGATTGCTATTTTACATTCCTAAAAGCAGATTATTATTTGGCTGCTCAATGTTTCAGTGGCTCTGTTTATCTATGGATCTGTATAGACCAGCTGGGTTCCCTGTTCCAGGTTGGTGCTGTATTAATTACACTAAACTACATTGGGCAACGTGATAAAGAGTCAATGACCCTCACTCCCTGCACAGCACCACAATATTTGCACACTGCAAGCTCTCAGAACTAGCTTTCCGGACCTACAGGTATTGAATAACTAATAAATCAAGGCATTCAGAAGGAGAAAGTGGAGAAATTGGAAGGAAAATCACAGTTTTTTTTGTTATTTTTCTTTGCAGGTGCCAAATTCCCTATCAAATGGACAGCACCAGAGGCCATTAATTATGGCACCTTCACAATCAAGTCTGATGTCTGGTCCTTTGGTGTACTTTTAACGGAAATTACAACGTATGGGAGAGTACCATATCCAGGTAATATGGATCTTGAAAAATTTATCCTCTTTTACTCATAGTCTGTAGAATAATTTCATATAGACAATATAAAAGGCAGTCCATGCCACTCCAAGAAAGATCCATTAAATCAGTGAGACAAGGTTGTAGCAGTGATGTATTTAATTTAACATGACCCCACTCCTCCCTTAGAATACGTGCATGATTTGATATGACGGTCATCTTACCATGATCCCTTAGGCCACGGGCCAAAGTGGGAACTGGATTATATCCTCTGGATATATTGGCAAATTCAAAATGCCAAGTAAATAGTACTCGATGTAGGGCATTACTGAATGCATATAACATTTTGCAACACATCAAGCCTGATGGAGCTCTGAGTAATACACACAAAGTGCTGGAGGGACTCAGCAGGCCAGGCATCATCAGTGGAAGAAAGTACAGCCGACGTTTCGGGCCGAAAACCTTTGGCAGGACTGGAGAAAAGAAGCTGAGGAGTTGATTTCAAAGGTGGGAGGAGGGGAAAAAGAACTACCAGGTGGTTCATGATTCACACAAAATATGATTGGATAAGAGGCTTTAACATCTTGAATTACGACTTCTACATTACCGAGGTTTCAGTTATCCTAATTGACACTTCTGGAGACTTGTTTGTATTGAACTTCAGAGATGTGAGGTCAGAGACCTAGGGCAATTTGGCATGGCTGCCTCCCTCATGTTCCGGTATCCCCTGCCGCCACTCAAGAAAAAAATCCCCTGACCCTTGATGATCCTTGGGCATTGTCTTGAGCCTATTTGGCTCAGCAAGGTATTAGCTGCTGATATTCAAGTAACTTGATGCAGTGGCAAGAGTAAGAATTAACATGACGTTAAGTAGGCAGGTAGAGGCTGGAAACCCCCACACTGATTTCTCCTGTAGGTGTATGTGAGTTTCATGTAATTGACTATTCCTCATGTGAAATCCTAGAAGAGTTACTTTGCTGATTATTTGTTGGTTACCACTTGTGTTCTGCAGGGATGAGCAACCCTGAAGTAATCCGGAGTTTAGAACGCGGCTATCGAATGCCTCGCCCCGACAGCTGCTCAAATGAACTCTATGATATCATGTTGAACTGCTGGAAAACTGCTCCAGAAGATAGACCCACATTTGAATACTTACAGAGTATTCTGGAGGACTTCTTCACAGCCACAGAAGGGCTCTATCAATCTGCTTAGCTTCAGGAAACTACCTAGTGAAAGAAGCAGATGCTTTGTCACCGGACCTCTAATTAAACACTGTGTTTTCACTCCAGTGTTGTTGAAAACAGTTCAAAGAAAACCAGCTTCTTGTGTGTTTTGTCCTAATTGGTTTGCCATAATTGTTTGGTTTTAACCCTAACCAAGCCACATTTTGGGCTGATGTTCTGAAGACTCGTTGTTAATAGAAACATGTGCCTGCAGAAGAAACTGTTGGGATAGTTTCATTGGAAGTGCCTTCCACAAGCTCTTGTGAGCATAGAAAAATCTCGTTCTTGATTAAGTACCCCGCCAGCATTTTTGACGGCTGTTTCTCCTTGGGATCTTTGGCTGGTTTAGATAAAATTTGTGTGCACTTTTCATGCTGACTTGGGAAACTCATTCCAAGCTTGTCATCTTGAAACCTTCACATTATAACTTGTAGCTGTCTAGCTGTGTCAGTTCACTGACAATGCTAGAAACATTGAGAGTTTTTCATTTCATTTTCATTATGTTCTATATTGTTGTGAGAGTATCCAAACAATTTCATATGAAACTATAATTGCTTATGCTGGAAGTTTTCCTGAAGCTATATTGACTGTTCTGGCTTGTTAATGTATCACAAGGTGTAAGCCAAAATTTTTCAAAGCTACAGATTTTTCTGAAGTTTAAAGCACCATTGAACTCATGTTAAAATAATCTTGCTTTTTACTTGAATATGCACAATTGTTCACATCTAAACACATTGCTTAGAGACTGTACAGTGCAATTCCAATTAAGTGGTTTGCTGATTTTCCAACTGTTGAGTGATGCAGATCATGAGATCTTAACCTTGACTCTAGCTCAAGCTCTCTGATTACCATCAATTTACAGAGGTAGAAGTTTATTTAAGAACTTCTACTGAACACCGGACCAAAATATGATATGCAGAAAGGGTTGAGAATTCATCCTTTTAAAAGACTTGTGGTTTTGTATCTTGCAGTTCATGGAACCACATGATTTGGAATTATTGTCCTGCTATAAATAAAGAATTTATTGAAGAAGTGTCTTCAAACTTCAACATTAACTGTTCCTTTTTCCACAGATACTGTCGGATCTGCTGTTTTTTTCCCAGCATTTTCTATTTTTATTTCAGATTTCCAGTGTCTGCATTTCTTCACTTGACAGAAGATCAGTGGAACCAACACATTTAGGACTGAGAAATACAGTGATGCACTTGCCTGAGCTGGGCACTCTTTCCATTTAAATCTGAGGCTTGCAATCTTTGCAAGGTATTTTGCACATTCCAATGTGTCATGTGTTCGAAGTTACTGATTGGCTAAATATGCTTGCTGCAAGAAGTATGAAGTTAAATCATGTGGTGTCAGATTGTACCTTGTTCATCAGAGGCATTTTTCATTACTTCAAATAAATGTTGTTGGTTGATGAAATAAAGTCTCTCTTTTCCAGATTTGATGTCAGTACTCCTCTTTGCTGACAGTTAAAGCCAGTACTGATGGAAGACAATTGGATGGTGAATCCAAGGATAGTGGCAAGGAGGTTTCTTTGTCAGGGAAGGGTAGCAGCCTGGAGCTCCGTATTTCCTCATTTGTAGGTGAATCAGAATTTATGTATGATACACCTTTCTTTAAAGGGTTCCTTCAAATATGATCAAATGTAAGTTCACATACAGAATCAGGTTTGATATAATGTCATGAAATTTGTTAACTTTGTGGCAGCAGTACAATGCAATACTTTACAATATAGAAAAATATATAATAATCATATTAAATAACGAGTGCAAAAACAGAAATAAAAAAAATAGTGAGGTAGTTTTCATGGTTCAATGACAAGAAATCGTATGGCAGAGGGGAAGAAGCTGTTCCTGAATAATTGAATGTGTACCTCCATCCTGATGGTAACAATGAGAAGAGGGCATGTTCTGGATATTGGAGTCCTCAATGATGAATGCCACCTTCCTAAGATGTCTGGGATACTACGGAGTCCAGTGCCCATGGTGGAGAGGACTTACTTTACAACTCCCTGCAGCTCTTTTTCAATGTATTCTTTTACGGGATGTGGGCATCGCCAGCTAAGCCAGCATTTATTGCCCATCCCTAGTTGCCCTTGAGAAGGTGGTGATGAGCTGCCTTCTTGAACCGCTGTAGTCCCTGAGGTGTAGGTACACCCACAGTGCTGTTAGGGAGGGAATTCCATGGTTTTGACTCAGTGACAATGAAGGAACAGTGATTTGTTTCCAAGTCAGGATGGGCAGTAACTTGGAGGGGGATTTCCAAGTGGTGGTGTTCCCAGGTACCCGTTGTTCTTGTCCTTCTAGATGGCGGTAGTCGTGGATCTGAAAGATGCTACCTTAGGAATTTTGGTGTGTTGTTGCAGTACATCTCGTAGATAGTACACTGCTGCAACTGTTCATGAACGGTGGAGGGATTGGATGCTTGTGGAAGGGGTTCTAATCAAGTGGGCTGCCTTGCACTGGATGGTATCAAGCTTCTTGAGTGTTGATGGAGCTGAACTCATCCAGGCGAGTGGCAAGCATTCCATTACACTCCTGACCTGAGCCTTGTAGATGGTGGACAGGTTTTGGGGAGGCAGGAGGTAAATTACATGCCTCAGGATTCCTAGACTTTGACCTGCTCTGGTAGCCACGGTGTTTATATGGCTAGACCAGTTCTGTTTCCTGCCAATGTTAAACCCCAGGTTGATAGTAGGGTATACGGTGATAGTGATGCCACTGAATGTCAAGGGATGATGGTTAAAGCCTCTCTTGTTGGAGATGGTCAGTGCCTGTCACTTGCATGGCTTGAATGATATTTGCCACTTGTCACCCAGATCTGGATATTATCAAGGTCCTGATTTGGCATAGTGGTGATTACCACTGGCTCAATAATCCAGAGACCCAATTATATGCCAGGGATATGAGTTTGAATCCCACCATGGCAAATGGTGAATTTGAATTCTATAAAAATATCTGATGAGTATGAAACCATGTCGATTGTCGTAAAAACCCATCTGGTTCACTAATGTTCTTTAGGGGAGGAATCCTGCCATCCTTACCTATGTGTTACTCCAGATGTGGTTAATTCTTAAATGCCCTCTGAAGTGGCCTAGCAAGCCATTCAGATGTATCCAACTGCTTTAAAAAAAAAAGCATCTTTGGTCCTTCCTCTCCTCCATTCCCACCCCCACCCCATACCAGACGGTGATGCAGCCAGTTAGAATGTTCTCCATGGTACATCTGTAGAAATTAGTCAGTGGTTTAGGTTACATACTAAATCTCTTCAAGGTCCTAATGAAATATAGTCACTGGCTTACCTTCTTTATAGCTGCATTGCTATTTTGGGACCAGGCTTAAGTTTTGAATACCCAGGAACTTGACATTGCTCACTGATCCTTCTATGAGGACCGGTGTGTGTTCCCCCATCTTACCCTTTCTGAAGTCTGCAATCAGCTCTGTAGTCTTACTGATGTTGAGTGCAAGGTTGATGCTATGTCTCCACTCCACTAGCTGGTATATCTTGCTCTTGTACGACCTCTCATCACCATCTGAGATTCTGCCAACAATCATCAGCAAAGTTATAGATTGCACTTGAGCTGTGCCTAGCCACACAGTCATGGATTTAGAGAGAGTAGAGCAGTGGGCTAAGCACACTTCCCTGAGGTGCACCACTGTTAATTGTCAACAAGTCCTTATCCTTTGAAGCTAAATAATGTATTACTAGATTATATCAATTTTATATATAGATTATTTCAAGACTCTTCTGGGACTATCCATTTCTACCAAGCCCTGAAACAAAATTGTTAGTGTTCTGTGTTCTATAAAAATGGAGGGCTATGTCAAAGGAAGGGATAGATTGATTTAAGAGTAGGTTAAAACATTGGCACGATATCGTGGCCCATACGGCCTGTACTATGCCATTGTGTTCTATTTTTTAGATTCATCGAGAGATGGAACTACAGAAATTAGTGACAAGGTGGACTTCTTAAGTTATTCGGCATTTATTTCATTATAATGGTATACATATTTACAAAGACTTTATTGACATAGAGATACAAAAGAGATTTATAAAATGCATGAGATATTTATTTTTAAAATTTCTTTAACCATCTATGTATTATCAAAGTACATATGTGTCACCATAGATTCATCTTCTTTTGGGCATACTCAATAAATTCAATAACCATAATAGAATGAATGAAAGACTGTACCCAACAAGACAGACAACCAGTGTGCAAAGGGTAACAAATTGTGCAAGTATGAAAAAAGGAATTAATAATAATAAATAAAGTAAACAATAAATATCAAGAACATGAGACATTGAGTCCTTGAAAGTGAGTCCATTGTTTGTGGGAACATTTCAGTAATGGGGCTATTTTTCTGAATTCCAGCGAGTACAGACCCAGAGCCATCAAACGTTCATAGAAACATAGAAAGCCTTCAGCACAATACAAGCCCTTCAGCCCACAATGTTTCGAACGTTTGGTTCAAAAGCCTGGTGGTTGAGGGGTAATAAGTGTCCCTGAACCTGGAGGTGTGTCCTGATGTTCCTGTACCACCTTCTTGATGCCAGCAGTGAGAAGAGAGCATGAGCTGGGTGGTAAGGGTCCCTGATGATGGATGCTGCTTTCTTGTGTCAGCGCTCTGTGTAGATGTGTTCAATGGTTTAAAAACCCTTACATAACAAAATAATTAGAAATTTGGTTTCACTGCGATGCTTTTTCTGCATTGTGTTGTCCACTTTGCACTATATTTTTCTAATACAGACCCAAAACAAGTGAGCTGCATTTGCATTGTGGTTGTGATTTGCTGAAGTTTGTCTCATTTGGACTTCATGCCTCAGTTAGTTGGAAGTCCCCAGTTAATCAAATTGCTGTGTATTTTCACTGCAAAATCATCATCAGTTTTGTGATCATAATTACCAATTCATTATTTTTATAAACTATGTTTATATATAAACTGAGTGGCTTGAGTTGTACCAGATAATTTTACCTGTTACTGGACTATGTACCAATCACTTATGGCAAAACTAAAGAATATAGCTTTCTTAATATATAGTTTTTTAATTTTTAAATCATTGGGGTGACTTTTGCAGGTGCTGCAAATCTACAGGTCATGCTCTATGTCTGTCTGACAACTTTGGAAGAACCAATCTACTGTTGTGATCTGGCTTTACTAATCTGTAGGAGGTACCATTGCTAGTTGCACACTTACTCATGTTACCTGTTCAGAAGATGGGAAGTTCAGTGAGATTATCACCATTTAAAAGTAGCCTGCACCTCAATGAACACTATTGTAGAGCTGAGATGAAGACAAGAGCTTACATTTTTGAATGGTATCATGGTGATATTAACTGAGTACATGAATAGGAAAAGGGTAGTTTTATTCCAATACAATGATTCATCTGTGCCTTGGCAAATTACACAATGCCAGTGGTGAGAAGTGACATCGCAAGAAATGCCAGTTAAAGTAGTTTCTGGATCCTGGCTGTAACGCCGACCAAAATGATACAGCAGGAGTCTAAGTTTGCCAGACCAAAACGAGAGATTCTGCAGATGCTGGAAATTCAGAGCAACAAGCGCTAAATGCTGGAGGAACTCGGCAGGTCAGGCAGCAATAAGGAGAGGATTAAACAGTTGATGCTTCAGGCTGGGAGCCTTCATTAGGAAGAGGGAATGAAGCCAGAGTAAGGGTAGGGGGAGAGGAAGGAGCACAAGCTGGCAGGTGACAGGTGAAACCAGGTGGGTGGGTGGAGGAAGGGGGAAAGAAGTGAGAAGCTGGGAGGTGATAGGTGGAAGAGGTAAAAGGCTGAAGAAGAAGGAATCTAATCGGAGAGGTCAATAGACCATGGGAGAAGGGGAAGGAGGAGGAGCATTGGTGGGAGGTGATGGGCAGGTGAGGTGAAAAGAATGGGTGAGAGGGGAGCCAGAATGGGGAAAGGAAATAGAGTAAAGGGGGCGGGGGAAAATTACCTGAAGTTAAAATCTATATAGACAGGAAAAATAGATGGGTAAAATAATATCGGAGCCGACAGAATATTGTGGGAATAGTTTCTTAGAAAAGATTTAATTTTAAGATCAAGAAGTTAAAGAGTGAAGAATATGTGCAAAACTAGCATTTTCATGTCAAATAAGGGCATGAAAGGAATGTGTGCCAAGGCGAACCGGTAGATTAGATTAAAGGCTCCATTCATGGCAATAAAATGGCAGACAAGGGAATCCTCCATAATACACTGTACAGGTACAATCCAAAGAGAAATAAAAATTCCAGGGGAAGTTAAATTCCAAGAACTTAAATATAGTTAGTCACTTAAAGCAAAAACACAGAGAAGGGTGGCAGGTCAGAAAAAAAACATGATATAAAATATATGTTCAAAAGGTTAATAAAGGCAAAATTAGAGCACAAGCTATAAATATTTGGCAATATACAGTAAATACAGGTAATGAGTTAATGTAGTTCATACAATGGTAAACAAGGAGAAGACTATAAGACCATAAGATACAGGAGCAGAGTTAGGCCAGTTGGCCCATCCACTCTTATCAAGGCTTTTCAGCATTTGATAGATTTTAATGAGGTCATCCCTCATTCTTCTGAATTCTCAGAATACAGGCCAAGAGCCATCATACATTCTTCATATGACAAGTTATTCAATCCTAGAATCATTTTCATAAACCTATGTACCCTCCCTAGTTTCAGTACATCCTTTCTAAGGATTATCATACAAGGAACAGCATTGTGGGCCGAAGGGCTTGTATTGTGCTGAAGGCTTTCTATGTTTCTATGAACGTTTGATGGCTCTGGGTTTGTACTCGCTGGAATTCAGAAGGCTGAGGGGGGATCTCATTGAAACCTTTCGAATGTTGAAAGGCCTAGACAGAGTAGATGTGGAAAGGATGTTTCCATGGTGGGAGAGTCTCAGACAAGAGGGCACAGCCTCAGGATAGAGGGGTGCCCTTTCAAAACAGAGATGCTGAGGAATTTCTTTAGCCAAAGGGTGGTAAATTTGTGGAATTTGTTGCCACATGGCAGCTGTAGAGGCCAGGTTGTTGGGTGTATTTAAGGCAAAGATTGATAGGTTCTTGATTGGACATCTCATCAAAGGTTACAGGGAGAAGGCCGGGAACTGGGGCTGAGGAGAAGATAGGAAAAAAAAGGATCAGCCATGATTGAATGGCGGAGCAGACTCGATAGGCCAGATGGTCTAATTTGCTCCTATGTCTTATGGTCTTATAAGGGGCCCAAACCTGCTCACAATACTCCAAGTGAAGCCTCACCAGTGCTTTATAAAGTTTCAACGTTACGTCTTTGCTTTTGTATCATCCAATTCATTGACATATAAAGTAAAAGAAGGCAGAAGAGTTAAAAATTATTTTGCATCAGTCTTCACTATAGGAAGAAACACCCAAAAATAGCTGTAAATCAAAACTGGAACTCAGGAAAATTACTATCCCCAAGAAAGTGGCACTGAGCAAATTGATGGAGATCCAGGCTGGCAAGTCTCTGGTTCCCCAAGGATTTCGTCATAGGATCTTAAAGAAATGGCTAGTAAGATAGTCGAGTCATTGGTTTTAATTCTCCAGAATTTGCTAGATTAAGAGAAATTTGTTCTGGATTGCAACTCCTTTTTTAAAGAGACAGAAGACGGGGAACTGCAGATTAAATGTCTTAACATGTCTTAGAGGGAAGTTTTTGGAAACAGGACGTGTAATTATTTACATAATAGCAGTCCACAGCAAAATTTAAATTACTCAGGCAAAATGAACAGTTTGTTGAAAAGGAACTATGATTAACCAATTTATCAGTCTTCTTCCAAGAAGTGTGCTGTGGATGAAGGTAGATCAATTGAATCATTAGATGTCAAGAGGGCGAGGCTGGGGAGGGGGACTCAATAAAATAATATATTTTTTAAAAAAAATGTCAAGAGGGCACTTGAAAGGATATTTCATGAAATACTATTGTAGAAAATAAAAGGCCGAGCCGTGGAGGTAACCCATTTGAGAGGGTAGAAGATTGGCTAGATAACAGGAAATAGAGAGCAGGCATAAATGGGTGTTTGTCTGGATGGTGGCACGTAATGAATAGTGTACTACCAGGACTGCTGCAGTGGCCGATTACATACTTGACTTGCAAGAAGACACCAAAGGTATGGTGGTAGATTGGCTGATGGCAGGACATCAAGTGGAAGTCTTCACCGGAAAGATTGCTTTGGTTCTCAAAGGTGATGAATCATCGCTTTTTCAAGGGCAGTTAGGGATGGCTTGTAAATGTTCACATTGCTGGTAAAACCCTCATCCTGACCTACTGATTGCAATTATCAAACAGGCAGATCCAAACAGGTAGGTACAGTGACATTTATCGTGCAATTAACATACTTAAATGACTAACACACCTTTGCTTCTCTGTTGATAATTAAAGTATGTTAATCACAAAATAAAAGCTACTGTACCTTGTGTTGCAAGGAACAGGGCGAACCCACTGGCACGGAGATAGGGTTAGGATGCAGACGAGGGCATGACCGTAGCTGGAACCTGACACGAAGTGTTGCTGGAGTTGAACGGCAAACAGAAAGGCAGGCGGCAGGCAACCCTTATCTTCACACGGAGCGTAGAAAGGCAAGTGGTAGACAATACTTTTCTTGACACAGAGAGACGGATTTACACAGGTAAACCTCAGTACTGAAGTAAAACTTAGAATACTTATCTTGATACGGAGAGACAGAGTTACACAGGTAATCCTCGGTACTGAAGTAAAACTTAAAATACACAATGCTAAGTGGCCAGGAACATTAATTACAACACTGGCTAAACAATGATCTGGCAATGAGTGGATGCAAAGCCGGGGTTTTTATGCTGCAGGTCTTGATGAGAACCAGGTGTGCCACTATCAAAGGGAATTGGGATTGGGAGAAAATGGGGAATTAACGGTCAGGACTGTGACATCTTGTTTTGAAACTTAACCCAGTTTGCTTGGTTTTCTCCATCTTCCTGAAAGTTGGCAGTGAAAAGTTGGCGAGAATGGGTAGGCAGTGAATGGAATAGACAAGATGTCATCATAATCTCACAATGCACAGCTCCCATGGCTGGTGCTCTGGTCAAATGGATTTCTTCCTAATAGCCGTGTTGTTTGTTTCCTTGACGAATGTCTTAACAAATTCATGCTAACTTTATAGTCAGTCCCTCTGGCGCTCCTCTCCCCCCAACTTTCTTCTTTCTTCCATGGCCTTCTCTCTTTCACCAATCAACTAGTGGTGTGCCACAGGGATCAGTGCTGGGTCCATTGTTATTTGTCATCTATATCAACGATCTGGATGATAATGTGGTAAATTGGATCAGCAAGTTTGCTGATGATACAAAGATTGGAGGTGTAGTAGACAGTGAGGAAGGTTTTCAGAGCCTGCAGAGGGACTTGGACCAGCTGGAAAAATGGGCTGAAAAATGGCAGATGGAGTTTAATACTGACAAGTGTGAGGTATTGCACGTTGGAAGGACAAACCAACGTAGAACATACAGGGTTAATGGTAAGGCACTGAGGAGTGCAGTGGAACAGAGGGATCTGGGAATACAGATACAAAATTCCCTAAAAGTGTCGTCACAGGTAGATAGCGTCGTAAAGAGAGCTTTTGGTACATTGGCCTTTATTAATCGAAGTATTGAGTATAAGAGCTGGAATGTTATGATGAGGTTGTATAAGGCATTGGTGAGGCCGAATCTGGAGTATTGTGTTCAGTTTTGGTCACCAAATTACAGGAAGGATATAAATCAGGTTGAAAGAGTGCAGATGAGGTTTACAAGGATGTTGCCGGGACTTGAGAAACTCAGTTACAGAGAAAGGTTGAATAGGTTAGGACTTTATTCCCTGGAGCGTAGAAGAATCTGGTATATAAAATTATGATGGATATAGATAGAATGAATGCAAGCAGGCTTTTTCCACTGAGGCAAGGGGAGAAAAAAACCAGAGGACATGGGTTAAGGGTGAGGAGGGAAAAGTTTAAAGGGAACATTAGGGGGGGCTTCTTCACACAGAGAGTGGTGGGAGTATGGAATGAGCTGCCAGACAAGGTGGTAAATGCGGGTTCTTTTTTAACATTTAAGAATAAATTGGACAGATACATGGATGGGAGGTGTATGGAGGGATATGGTCCGTGTGCAGGTCAGTGGGACTAGGCAGAAAATGGTTCGGCACAGCCAAGAAGGGCCAAAGGGCCTGTTTCTGTGCTGTAGTTTCTATGGTTCTATGGTTCTAACTTCCTAGCTCTTTGCTTCATCCCTTCCCCTCCAAGCTTCAGGTACTGCCTGGTGTTTCTCTGTCTCCCCACCACCTTTCCAATCTAACTCCTCAGCATTTTTTCTCCAGTCCTTCCAAAGGGTTTCAGCCCAAAACATTGACCGTACTTTTTTCCATAGGTACGGCTTGCTGAGTTCCTCCAGCATTTTGTGTGTGTTGCTCAGATTTCCAGCATCTACAGAGTTTCTATCATTTGTGTATTCAGTACCTACCTGATTAGACTTGCCTAATTGTTCAATGAAATGAGTAGTTCTTTATAAGACAAATTGTATATTGGCCTTTATTCTTGTGTCTTCTTGCAATTGTAAAGGAACTAGGCAGGATTGCATTTGGTAAACACTGTACATACTGTATTAGATTGTAATTGCTGAAAGGGATGATGACTAGATAGTTTCCAGGGATCTAGGGAGTCTGCTTAAAACACTGCCATTTACTTGGATGCTTGTACAGTGAAATACCACATAACTCATTAAAATGGCAAGTTCTTCCCTATAAACAATAGAGCTCATGATATACTGGAGAGTTGTATATGAAAAAAAGAGTTGTCCAGAGTTTTGTGGTTAAAAAGTGTCACAATAATCCTTGGGGTTATTTTTACTGTAGCATATGGGATTAGTGTCGAATGACATTAGAATCTTAGAGCATGCAACCTCAGAATAGAAGGGCAACCTTTTAGAATGGAGATGAGACAATGAGAGGTGAATCTGTGGGATTCTTTGCCATAGGCAGCTGTGGAGGCCAAGGCTTTAGACATTTAAGGCAGAGGTTGAAAGATTCTTGATTGGTCAGGGCATGAAGGGATATGAGGAGAAGGTAGGAGACTGGGGCTGAGAGGTAAATTGGATCAGCCATGATGAAAGGGCAGAGCAGACTCAATGTGCCAAATGGCCTAATTTTACTCCCATATCTTAAATACCTATGGTCTTATTATTGAAGGGCATGAATCCTTCAATGATTTTTGACATTGCTATTTTCAGTAAAGTGCTATCAAATTTACAAAGCTGTATTTATACTGTTTGAACACGCAGTATGAAAGTTCATCCAGGATCCCCATCCTACTCTTCTTGTTAGCTGATGTAATTTGATTTGTTTTCCAAGTGTGTTAGATGCTGTGCGATCTTCCCAATTTTTTACCTGTCACAAAACAAGACAAAAGCATTAACTTGTTTTCCGGAAGTGCAGACTACAGATAGAATGAAGAAACAGGATTATTGCTGCAGTTTTCAGAACTACTTTATAATTTAGTGCAAATTATTGTGTGGCTGAGTAAAAAGAATTTTATTCTGCTTACTGGTGCATTCCAGTGTTGACAGAAAGTAATACTTCTGTTTTTAGCATTGGGCTACATTTCATTAGCATGGCTTGAAGGTCTTTAAACGTTGGCCTTTCTTCTGAATTCCGATTCCAGCACTGAAGCACGATATCATTAAGACTGTCTGGGCAGCAGGCAGGAGGAGAGACGTCTATTCCATTCAATAAATCAATTGCAAATTTTTGTGCGCTTTTATCTGTTTCAAATAAAAAGAGCTGAAAAGTGCCATACACTTTTACAAGGGCACAACAAATGTCCATGAATTCATAACACCAGCTAGTTATCTCCAAAACTCTACTGGTGACGTGAATGTCATACCTGGAAATGGAGTCTCACCATATGACACAATTTCTGTCAGCAGGACACCAAAAGACCACACATCAGACTTTATGGTATAATTCTGTTCAAGGAAAATTTCTGGTGCCATCCACTTAATTGGAACTTTACAACCTATTGGAAACATATAATAAAATTTTAATATGGCAGAATTTTAAGGTATGCAAAATATTCTTTGATTCATTAGATTTTGGAGGAAAAATACACAGGAAACACTCATTATTTATCTTACAACAGTACTTCCAAGGCTGGAGAGAGAGAGGCTGTCGGAGATACCAAAGTGACAGGTTACAAACTGTAGTTTTGATGGAATCTGGATCAAGACCTCTTTGGGGGGGCTTTTGCTGGTGCTTGCATGGTGGGCAGTGGTGAGGTTGGTAATGCTGCTGGCACAAGTGGGGAGGTGGGTTGATGCTTTTTGCTGCTGCTGGTGTGAAGGATGGGGGAAGGGAGACTTCAGGGCTTTGAAGTTTCTGTCTTTCATTCTATGGGGTTTCTTGTTCCTTGGATGCCTGTGAAGAGTGCAAGTTTCAGGTTGTATACTGTATACATTCTCTGATATTAAATTAACCTTTGAAGGCTGAGATTCTTTGGACAGGATAAAGTTCTGGGGCAAAGTCCAGTAAAACTCCATTAATCCTGCATATGCAGGACTTTGGCGATGCTGGACCAGCGGATTTTCCAGACTATGGTATGTCATCCAATTAATACTCTGGCACATTTGTAACTCATTTTTATTTTTGATATTACACAGTAAGGTAGCATAATAAATTAAGTGAAGCTGGTAAATTTCAGAGAAGCATGGGGACCAGGGCCCTGATGTGTTGCCTAAGAAGAGACACTTGCCATGAGGGGAGCACACTGGACTGGTTCTGGGGAGAGTGAATTTGGTGTGTGAGGACCTGCAATTTCTGGAGGATGGTAGAAAGGCAAATGATAACTGGTTTGTTGTTGTCACATGTACCATGATACAGTGAAAAGCTTTGTTTGCTTGCCATTCAGACAGATCATAAGCTCATATAGCTAGTATTAAAGGAAAAGCAATGGCATAATACAGAAACAGAGTATTATACTTACAGAGAAAATGCAGTACGAGTAGACAAATAAAATACAAAGGCTATGACAAGTTAGGTTGAGAGATAAGGACTTCATCTTTATTGTACAATAGGCCCATTCAATTGTCTTATATAAATAGAATAGAAGCTGTATTTGAGCTCATGAGGAGATCTCAATGAAATTTGCAACAGATTTAGAAAATTCCTGGATGTAATAGAATCAAAGGGTTGTCAAAGATCCTGAGGAATGGTGGAACCAGTTTGAGGGCCCAAATGGCCATCCCTTCTTATGCCCTTGTTCTATTTCTTATGCCCTCATCTTTTTTTCATTTTGTTTTGAATGGATGCAAAAATTGGATGGCCTCTGTTCTGATGGCAGCCAATTCCCATTTATAGTTTGATGATTGATTAACGAGCAAGATCAAGAAAAGCACATTCTGCACCAAATGCTGACTGGTTAAAAGCTGCAGTCGATCTATTTGTGTCGGAAGTTAAAGCTATTCTTACCATCTGTCATCCTGCACCGATCACTCTCAAGCAGTCGTGCAAGGCCAAAGTCACAGATCTTACAACAGAGCATTTCTGTAAGGAGGACATTTTCAGTCCGTAGGTCTCTGTGAATGCAACGTTTCTCTTCAAGGTAGACCATTCCTTCTGCAATCTATAATATTGGAAATATTGCCATTGAGCTATTGATCTACACTGTTTTACATCATAATCCTACTATTCAAAACTATTCAATTATAAATTGAAATCATCAGTTGAAACTTGCTATAACTTCCTGAGAGCCTTCTTTATACAGAGTTACAGGGAGAGAGGGAGATAGGGAGGGCATTATTTATTTCCTTTTATTTTCATCTTCTTTTATTCCATGAACATAACAGTTAACCATTTCACATTTTCTACCCAAAAGCTTCAAGAGAGATACGTACACTTCCAGTCACTTATGCTAAACTGAAGACAATGGAGCCAGTCTTCCAAAGCACAGAACAACATGTAGATGCTGCTTCTCATGCACGTCCAGCACAAGTGAAGAAGATAATATTGTTAACCTTGGGCTGTTCTTGTGCAGAGCTGTTGTGTGTTCCCATTTGACTATTCCCACCCAGCTCTTCGCCATGTCTTTTTTCACTGTAATGTCTTCCAAACCTGTAGATGGACTCTCCCTACTTACTATAACACTCTGGCAGGAGTGTTTTTGTTTTAAATATTGAGATAAAATTTGTCCCGATTCGTCACGGGTATGTCAAAAGGTACACTGAAGTGCATTGTTTTGCATCAATGACCAACACAGTCTGTGGATTATGCTGGGGGCAGCCCACAAGTGTCACCATGCTTCTGGCACAAATATAGCATACCCACAACTCACTAACACTGAATCTAGCTGCATACATCTTTGGAATATGGAGGAAACCCGAGCACCCAGAGGAAATCCGTGCAGGGAGATTGTACAAAACTTTCAGACAGTGACAGTAATTGAAACTCAATTGGTGATTGCTAGCACTGTTTCAGCCTTATAGCACCTTTAGTGTTTTATTTCCTGTCTGTATTTTACTGTGGCAATCAAATTTATACTCTTCCAAGTAAATTTGAAGTTGTCCAATGCTTAAATAAGCTTTCTACTAATTAGGAGCATCCTGTATATTAGTAAAATTCTATTCTGTGTCTGTCTAGGTACCACATCCGATGCGGACTATGGTGACCATGGTTTTCCATATAGATCTATCCTTCGTTTTTTGGATGACTTCCATTTCCTCGATGTGTAGCCTCCTGGCTATGCTTTTGATGTACATAAGCCAAGGTCTTCCTCTAGGTTTGCTTCCCTCAATCTTTCCAGAGAGTATGTGTTTTTCTTGTTCATCTTTCCGCATGATGTGTTCTAGGAATCTGAGTTGTCTTTCTCTTATTGTTGGTATGAGTGATGGAACTGCTTGGGCTCTTCTGAGAACTTCTTCATTTGATGTGTACAAAATATTATTTAGAAGGATACTATAAGACATAGGAGCAGAATTAGGCCATTTGGCCCATCGAGTCTGCTCTGCCAATTTATCTTGGCTGATCCATTTTTTCCCTCTCAGGCCAATCTCCTGCCTTCTCCCTATATCCCTTCATGCCCTGACTGATCAAGAATCTATCAATCTCTACCTTAAATATACATATAGACTTGGCCTCCACAGCTGCCCGTGGCAAAGAATTCCACAGATTCATCACTCTCTGGCTAAAGAAATTCCTCTCCATCTCCACTCTAAAAGGACACTCCTTTATCTGAGGCTTGGGTCCTCTGGTCTTTGACTCTGTCACCACAGGAAACATCCTCTCCACATCCACTCATGAAGTCCCCCCTCATTCTCCTGCATTCTACTGAACACAGGACCAGAGCCAACCAAAGGTCTTTATATGACGAGCTGTTTAAATCTGGAATCGTTTTTGTGAATGTCCTTTGAATCCTCTCCAGTTTCAGCATATCCTTTCTCAGATAAGGGGCTCAAAACTGTTCACAATACTCTAAGTGAGGCCTCACCAGTGCTTTATAAAGTCTCAGCATTACATCCTTGCTTTTTATATTCTATGAGGAGTGATTGATAAGTTTGTGGCCTAAGGTAGAAGGAGTCAATTTTAGAAAACCTAGCACATTTATTTTTCAACTTAGTCCCCTCCTACATTTACACACTTAGTCCAGTGGTTGTGGAGCATACGGATCCCTTCTTTGTAGAAGTGGTCCACAGCAGAGGTGATTGATAGGTTTGTGGCCTAAGGTAGAAGGAGATGAGTTATTAACTTCAAACTTTCTGTAATATCACTCAAAGAGTTGTACTGCATGTGGTGTAACAAGAGCAGCTTGGACCTCCAGGTGGTCCACAGCAAGGGTGATTGATTAGTTCGTGGCCTAAGGTAAAAGGAGATGAGTTATACAGCTCTTGTTACAGGCACATGCAGTTCAACTCTGAGGTGCCTCTCCACCTAACTTCGTAACATTTGCAAATTTTGCAACAAAGCCATCAATTGCATCATCCAAATCATTAACATATAATGTAAAAAGAACTCCCTTCCTCCTTTCTCCAACACATCTGTATACAGATGTTATTTTTCCTCATAGCCTCTTTATTTTATTCTGAGCGAGGAGGTAAATCTTCAGACCTGAATGGCAAAGCCATTGAGCAAAGAAAATTCCAGATTCCTTGTTTCTGAATGAGCTGTAAAATGAATCAGGAGATTTCGTATTAGAAACAGGTTTAAATTGTCTGGACTTGCAAGTATCTCATAAAGCAAGTGATTACTGGGTACTGGTGCTCCATCACACTTTAGCTTGCCACTTTCCTCTGCCACTAGACCTGTATACCCATACTGTATGTCCAAGGCTGCAGATAGTTTGCAGCTGGCTTGTTTATTCTTGCTGTTTCATACGCTGCCCACAACAGGTGTAACAGATCATAAACACAAGATAATCTGCAGATGCTGGGGTCAAAGCAACACTCACAATATGCTGGAGGAACTCAGCAGGTCGGGCAGCATCCGTGGAAAAGATCAGTCGACGTTTCGGGCCGGAACCTTTAGGGCCCAAAACGTCGACCGATCTTTTCTACGGATGCTGCCCGACCTGCTGAGTTCCTCCAGCGTGTTGTGAGGTGTAACAGATGTTCCTTGATGGTGTCTGTAAAAATACCTTGCCTGAACATCTTGGAATGATTGATAACCAATCTCTCTTTGCACTGCGATGCCCTCAGATCCTTCTTACAGAACAATCAAACTATCACAGAGGCTGGGTTTTACTTCTCTTCCTAATGTCTCTGCCTAACCTTGCTATGACACAGTAGAGCCAAATGGATATCAAGGCAACCTCCCCAAAGCCTGCCTAGGGATGAGAACTTGGGAATCCGAAGGGAACAGTATCTCCAATCAAACTCCGTCCATGAACACTGCCCCTGAACTGAGGAGCACTTCCACCAAACACATCACTTCGTCTCCAAATGTCAGACTAAAAACTCGTGCTTCAGTTGTGCTTAAATCACACCAGTGAACTGAAACCAGGTCCCCCTTTTTCCTCTCTTGTACACCTCCATCAAGTTGCCTCTTATCTTCAGTTGATTCAAAGAGAAAAGCTGAAGCTCATGCATTCTTTCCTCGTAAGACACGTTCTCTAATCTGGATCATCCCTCCCAACTATCATCAGCATAATGTCTCAAATCAGGAATAGCATGGAGACAGAGCGGTACGACACAAATACAGGCTCTTCATGCTGGCTACAGTGCTGTCCCATCTAGTACCAATTTCCTGCATTCAGCCCATATCCATCTAAGTACTGTGCCCACTACTCTGGGGAAATACTATTACCATCAACCTTATAATTGATGTTCTTCATAATTTAAAGTATTTCTATAAGGATGCCCCTAACTCTCCTGCAATCCAAGAAATAAAAACTTAGCCCTGGTCTATGTCTCTCATGCCCTCTAGTCCTAGTAATATTCTTGTAAATTTCTTCTGCACTTTTTCCAGTTTAACCACATCTTGCCTATAACAGGATGATCACAGCAGCCCACTGTGCTCTGAGTGTCAATGACTTGTAGAGCTGCTAACTCAATGCCTTGAGTGATGAAGACCAGCACACTAAAATGCCTTTCTCATCAACCCGTCTGCCTGTTATGCAGATTTCAGCCAAGTATGTATTTGTACTCCTGGATGTCTCTGTTCCACTTCATTCTCTAATACCCTACCATTCACTATGTCCTACGCTGGTCTGACTTTACAAAATGCATCACCTCATACTTACCTGTATTGAAATCCATTTGCCACTCCATGGTCCATTTCTCCAACTGATAAGACCCCTGCAATTTATAATAACCTTCTTCAATTTCTACACCTCCTAATTTTGTGCCATCTTTGTTGCATCCATAGGATTTCAAAAAACGAGGGTTCCAACAACACCCACTGTGGCACACAACTAGTCACTGGTCTCTACTCCGAGAAGCAACCTCAATTACCACCCTCTGCTTCCTACCTCAGAGCCGATTTTGAATCCACCGAACCAGCTCTCCCTGGATTCCACTGATCCTAACCTTCTAGGCCAGTCTGCCATGGGGGATCTTATCACAAGCCATGCTAATGTCCGAGCAGGCAACGTTCACTACTCCTATGCTCATCTTCCCTTTTGGTTACCTCTTCAAAAAAAAAAAAACACTTAGAGATTCCATGCTGGCTCCTCCTAATCAGACTTTGTCCATTCAGATAGTGGTGGATCCTATCCTTCAATACTCCCTCCAGTAATTTCACCACAACAGATGTCAGACTGACAAGCCTGTAGTTCCCTGGCTTGTCTTTGCTACCCTTCTTAAATAAAGGAACAATACCACCTTCCAGTCTTCAGGAACATTACCAGTGGCTCATGATGAAGCAACTAGCCCCACAAGGGCACTGCTTTTGGTAGCTTAAATGTAGAAAATTAAAGTATAATCATGATGCATGCTAACTTGACCTGAGCTGAAAGTACAAATTGCTAAACTTCGGGGTTACGGACACAGATTTCCGTTCTGTAAAATCCATTTTAACACTTTCACAGCATTTTTTTTTCTGTAAATCATGTTTTATCCAGCTCATACAGTGATTAGGATTAGTGATAACTGTGGATTGGCCCATCAATTGTCATGGCTACATATAAAGGAAAGAAAGGATAAAAGACAGTAATTTACTTACACTTGAGGTAATTGTGGAGATTTCCTTTTGTCATTAACTCTGTCACTATACAAAATGGTTCCCTTTCTGTGCACACAGCTAAAAGTTTGATCAACCTTTCATGCCGTAATTGCTTCATGATCTCAACTTCTTCCAAGAGTTTCTTCAACTGTACACCCACTGCCAGAACGAAAGAGAATAATGAGCCATTTGTTCTTCTTATTATGATCTATTTTGTACTTAATAACCTTTTTTTTTGTAAAATGACATGTTGGATGTCAGGCAACAAATTTCTTCCCCAAATTCACCTGTACATCAAAATCTGCACCTCACAGTGAAAATTACAGATCCCGCTCAGCCCTGTTTCCCAGTCCAGTCAGCTCCTACTTCAGTGCTGAATGGTCAAAGTAAAAACTCCACCCTGGTGTGGTCATAGATTGCAGGGAGCAAGGGCTCAGCTAGAAGCTTTACAACAGAGGTACTGCACAGGTAACAATGGGCCTTGCTCCTGATAGGGTTGAGTCGGGATGGGTATCACGCCAGCTGGTAGTACACTACCAGAGCAGCTTTAGATATTCTCTGCACCCTAATTCTGTTTCTACCTTCTGCATCCTTCCCCATAAAATGGGGCAAAATCATAAATAGGCATGGGTCTCACTGACTCAGGCTATTTATCACATTCCAATTGACGTGTGGTCGCCAGGATATGAAAGTAACTTTTTTATCAGTATGGTCATAACCCATTAGTACTAATTTTGTCAGCTACTTTCTTACCAGAGAACTGTACTGCAGCACGTTCGGATAGCTTTGAACATGGAGTAAAGAGACTGAGAACATTAACTTACTTCAAATCTGCCTACTTCTGAGCTGCAAAGATAATTCATTAGAACAGAGCAAACAGATAAAACCTCATGCCAAGTAAGTTAGAAGAAAAGTTGTTGCATTTACACTGGACAACAAATTGATTTGAAAGTGTTGCTTCCTCAGAATTTTTTTTTGTTTACGATGGACCACTTGAATCTGAACACCAACATGATTTCAGACTACTTGTGTCATGTAGGAATTTGGAGAAACAAGAAATCAACTTTTATTGAATACAATGTGTTTAATTACATAATGGTGCTGGCACTTAGTAATAGATCAACTAAGCTAGAAGGAGTAAGGTGAAGCAGCAACAATAGAGACGATATTTTGAGACCAAGTGGGTTTACTTGTAGATCTTCTCTGGAAGACCATTGTTAAATGATGCTTTCTTTTGTTTTTGGCTGCTGTCCCCTCATATCTTGCTCATATATAAAACCATGTTTAACCATATAACAATTACAGCACAGAAACAGGCCATCTCGGCCCTTCTAGTCCATGCCGAACTCTTACTCTCACCTAGTCCCACTGACCTGCACTCAGCCCATTACCCTCCATTCCTTTCCTGTCCATATAGCTATCCAATTTAACTTTAAATGACAACATCGAACCTGCCTCAACCACTTCTGCTGGAAGCTCGTTCCACACAGCTACCACTCTCTGAGTAAAGAAGGTCCCCCTCAAACGCAAAGATATGTGTTTTTACCTAGTGGTTTTGTTGGTCTCATGCGACTCATATGGTTAAAGGGCATAATTTAGGGTGGCAATAGACCATAAGATATAGGAGCAGCATTAAGCCATTTGGCCCATCGAGTCTGCTCCGCTATTTCATCATGCCTGATCCAATTTTCCTCTCAGCCCCAATCTCGTGCCTTCTTCCTGTATTCATTCATGCCCTGACCAAACAAGAATCTATTAACCTCTGCCTTAAATAGACTTGGTCTCCACAGCTGCCTGTGGCAAAGAATTCCACAGATTTACCACTCTCTGGCTAAAGAAATTCCTCCTCATCTCCGTTTTAAAAGGATGCTTTCTATTCTGAAGCTGTGTCCTCTGGTTTAGACTCTTAACACAGCGAAGGTCCTCTCCACATCCACTCTATCAATGTCTTTCACCATTTGATAGGTTTCAATGAGATCACCCCTCATTCTTCAGAATTATAGTGAATACAGGCCATGAGCCATCAAGTGCTCTTTATATGATGAGCCATTCAATCCTGGAATCATTTTCATGAACTTCCTTTGAACTCTCTCCAGTTTCAGCACATCCTTTCTATGATAAGGGACTCAAACTGCTGACAATACTCCACTTGAGGCCTCAACAGTGTGTTACGAAGTCTAAACATTACATCCTTGCTTTATATTCTAGTCCTCTTAAAATGAATGCTAACATTGCATTTGCCTTCCTCACCAAAGGCTCAACCTGCGAATTAGCTTTTAGGGAATCCTGCACAAGGACTCCCAAGACCCACACAACAGTTTTTTGTGGTTTCTCTCCACTTAGAAAATAGTCAACCCTTTCATTTCTTCTACCAAAGTGCACGACCAAACACTTCCCAACACTGTATTCCATCTGCCATTTCTTTGTCATTCTCCTAATCTGTCTAAGTCATTCTGTAGCCACTCTACTTCCTCAAAAATATCTGCCTCTCCACTTACCTTCATATCATTTGCAAACTTTGCAACAAAGCCATCAATTCCATCATCCAAATCACTGTTATATCACATAAAAAGAATCAGTCCCAACACAGACCCCTGTGGAACACCACTAGTCACCGACAGCCAACCAGAAAATTCTCCCTTTATTACCGCTCTTTGCCTCCTGAAATCAGCCACTGCTTTATCCATGCTAGAATCTTTCCTGTAATACCATGGGGTCATAGCTTGTTAAGCAGCCTCATTTGTGGCAGCTTCTCAGAGGCCTTCTGAAAACCCAAGTACACAACATCAACCAATTCTCCTTTGTCTGTCCTGCTTGTTATTTCTTCAAAGTATTCCAACAGATTTGTCAGGCAAATTTTTCCCTTGAGGAAACCATGCCAGCTATATCCTATTTTATCATCTGGCTTCAAGTACCCTGAGACCTCGTCCTTTACAATCAACTCCAACATCTTCCAGGCACCGAGGTCAGACCAACTGGCCTGTAATTTCCTTTCTTCTGCCTCTCTGCCTTCTTGAAGAGTAGAGCAACATCTGTAAGTTTCCAGTCATCCAGAACCATTCCAGAATCTAGTGACTCTTGAAAGATTAATTCTAATGTCGCCACAATCTGTTCAGCAACCTCTTTCAGAACCCTGAGGTGTACACCATCTGGTCCAGGTGACTTACCTACCTTCAGACCAACCATGATCTCTGACAGCAGGAATGTCCACCATACTGCTAATATCTTCCACAATGAAGACTGATACAAAATTCAGTCCGTCCGCCATTTCCTTGTCTCCCATTACCAACTCCAAGCATTGCTTCCCAACGGCGTCACTCTTGCCTCACTTTTACAACTTATGTATCTGAAGAAACTTTTGGTATTCTCTTTAATATTATTGGCTAGCTTACTTTTATGTTCCATCTTTGCCTCCTTATGACTTTTTCAGTTGCCTTCTGTTGGTTTTTTAAAGCTTCCCAATCCTCTACTTCTCACTAATTTTTCCTCTAATAGATTCCCTCTCTTTGGCTTTTATGTTGTCCTTGACTTCTCTTGTTAGCCATGGTTGTGTCATCTTTCCTTTAAAATACTTCTTCTTCTTTGGGATATCCTGTGCCTTCTGAATTGCTTCCAGAAGTTCCAGCCATTGCCGCTCGGCTGTCATCCCTACCAATGTTCTTGTTCAGTCAATTCCGGCCAACTCCTGTCCCATGCCTCTGTAATATTGATACATCCGACTTTAGCTTCTCTTTCTCAAATTTCAGGTTGAATTCGATCACATAAGACTATAAGGTATAGGAGCAGAATTAGGCCATTCAGCCCATCGAGTCTGCTCTGCCATTCCATCATGGCTGATCCTAGATCCCACTCAACCCCATACAATTATGCCTTCTCACCATATCCTTTGATGCCCTGACCGATCAGGAAATGATCAAATTCCGCCTTAAGTATACTCATGGACTTGTCCTCCACCGCAGTCTGCGGCAGAGCATTCCACAGTTTCACTACTCTCTGGCTAAAAAAATTCCTCCTTAATTCTGAACTAAAGGTCACCTCTCAATTTTGAGGTTGTGCCCTCTAGTTCTGAATACCGCCACTAGTGAAAAGATCCTCTCCACATCCACCCTATCCAGTCCTTTCAACATTCGGTAAGTTTCAATGAGATCCCCAAGCATTCTTCTAAATTCCATCAAACATAGGCCTAAAACTGCCAAATGCTCCTCACATGTTAACCCTTTCATTCCTGGAAACATCCTCATGAACCTCCTCTGAACTCTCTCCAATGACACCACATCTTTTCTGTGATATGGGGCCCAAAACTGTTGACGATACTCCAAGTACAGCCTGACAAGTCTCTTATAAAGGCTCAGCATTATAGAAACATAGAAACATAGAAAATAGGTGCAGGAGTAGGCCATTCGGCCCTTCGAGCCTGCACCGCCATTTATTATGATCATGGCTGATCATCCAACTCAGAACCCCGCCCCAGCCTTCCCTCCATACCCCCTGATCCCCGTAGCCATAAGGGCCATATCTAACTCCCTCTTAAATATAGCCAATGAACTGGCCTCAACTGTTTCCTGTGGCAGAGAATTCCACAGATTCACCACTCTCTGTGTGAAGAAGTTTTTCCTAACCTCGGTCCTAAAAGGCTTCCCTTTTATCCTCAAACTGTGACCCCTTGTTCTGGACTTCCCCAACATTGGGAACAATCTTCCTGCATCTAGCCTGTCCAATCCCTTTAGGATTTTATACGTTTCAATCAGATCCCCCCTCAATCTTCTAAATTCCAACGAGTACAAGCCCAGTTCATCCAGTCTTTCTTCATATGAAAGTCCTGCCATCCCAGGAATCAATCTGGTGAACCTTCTTTGTACTCCCTCTATGGCAAGGATGTCTTTCCTCAGATTAGGGGACCAAAACTGCACACAATACTCCGGGTGTGGTCTCACCAAGGCCTTGTACAACTGCAGTAGTACCTCCCTGCTCCTGTACTCAAATCCTCTCGCTATAAATGCCAGCATACCATTCACCTTTTTCACCGCCTGCTGTACCTGCATGCCCACTTTCAATGACTGGTGTATAATGACACCCAGGTCTCGTTGCACCTCCCCTTTTCCTAATCGGCCACCATTCAGATAATAATCTGTTTTCCTATTTTTGCCACCAAAGTGGATAACTTCACATTTATCCACATTAAATTGCATCTGCCATGAATTTGCCCACTCACCCAACCTATCCAAGTCACTCTGCATCCTCTCAGCATCCTCCTCACAGCTAACACTGCCACCCAGCTTCACGTCATCCACAAACTTGGAGATGCTGCATTTAATTCCCTCATCCAAGTCATTAATATATATTGTAAACAACTGGGGTCCCAGCACTGAGTCTTGCGGTACCCCACTAGTCACCGCCTGCCATTCTGAAAAGGTCTCGTTTATTCCCACTCTTTGCTTCCTGTCTGCTAACCAATTCTCCATCCACATCAATACCTTACCCCCAATACCGTGTGCTTTAAGTTTGCACACTAATCTCCTGTGTGGGACCTTGTCAAAAGCCTTTTGAAAATCCAAATATACCACATCCACTGGTTCTCCCCTATCCACTCTACTAGTTACATCCTCAAAAAATTCTATGAGATTCGTCAGACATGATTTTCCTTTCACAAATCCATGCTGACTTTGTCCGATGATTTCACCGCTTTCCAAATGTGCTGTTATCACATCTTTGATTACTGACTCCAGCAGTTTCCCCACCACCGACGTCAGGCTAACCGGTCTATAATTCCCCGGTTTCTCTCTCCCTCCTTTTTTAAAAAGTGGAGTTACATTAGCCACCCTCCAATCCTCAGGAACTAGTCCAGAATCTAACGAGTTTTGAAAAATTATCACTAATGCATCCACTATTTCTTGGGCTACTTCCTTAAGCACTCTAGGATGCAGACCATCTGGCCCTGGGGATTTATCTGCCTTCAATCCCTTCAATTTACCTAACACCACTTCCCTACTAACATGTATTTCGCTTAGTTCCTCCATCTCACTGGACCCTCTGTCCCCTACTATTTCTGGAAGATTATTTATGTCCTCCTTAGTGAAGACAGAACCAAAGTAATTATTCAATTGGTCTGACATGTCCTTGCTCCCCATAATCAATTCACCTGTTTCTGTCTGTAGGGGACCTACATTTGTCTTTACCAGTCTTTTCCTTTTTACATATCTATAAAAGCTTTTACAGTCAGCTTTTATCTCTTTGCTTTTATATTCTAGTTCCCTTGAAATAAATACCAGCATTTCATTTTCCTTCTTTACCATAGACTCAACCTGTAAACTATCCTTCCGGGAGTCTGGCATGAGGATTCCTAAGTCCCTCTGCACCACTGATGTTCGAACCTTCTCGTCATTTAGATAATAATTTGCATTATTGTTTCTTTTACCAAAATGCATTATCAAACTTTTCCCAATATTGTATACCATCTGCCACTTTTTTTGCCAATTCTTCCAACTCGTCTAAGTCTGCTGCAATTGCATTGCATCCTTAGCATTATCTACCCTTCTAGCTATCTACTTATCATCCGCAAAGTCTGCCACAAAGCCATCAGTTCTATTATCCAAATCATTGACACACAATGTGAAAACTCATGGTCCCAATACTGACCCCTGAGGAACACCGCTAGTCACTGGCAGCCAACCAGAAAAGGCCCTTTTAATTCACACTTGCTTCTCCTGCCTGTCAGCCACTTCTCTATCAGTGCCAGTATATTTTCTGTAACGCCATAGGATTTTATCTTGTTAAGCAGACTCATGAGTGGCATCTTATCAGGCGCCTTCGGAAAATCCAAGTAAATGACATCCAATACCTCTCCTTTGTCCACCTGCTTGTTACTTTCTCAAAGAACTCAAATATTTGTCAGGCAAGATTTCCCTTGACAGAAGCCATGCTGACTTTGACTTATTTTATCATTAGTCTCCAAGTACCCCGAAACCTCATCCTTAATAATAGACTCCAACTCTTTCCCAACCACTGAGATTAGGCTAACTGGTTAGGCCAACCACTGAGGCTAGGCTAATTTCATTTTTTTTTTTTTGGCGTGTGCATGCGTGTGTGTGCGATGTTGGCAGGGCGATGTCTTTTTCATGCCTTCGAACCTGGGAACCTTCGTTCTGGAGTCCGGCGCTGATGTCATTGCGCCACCAGCCGGCCCACTAATTGCATTTCCTTTGCCTTCCTCCCTCCTTAAAGAGTGGAGTGACATTTGCGATCTTCCAGTCCTTCTGGATGATGCCAGACGTAAGTGATTCTTGGAAGATCATGACCAATGCATCCGTTATCTCTTTAGTAACCACTCTCAGGACTCTGGGATGTCGTTCAGCTGGTCCAGGTGACTTATCCACCTTAAGACGTTTGAGCTTGCCTTGCACTTTTTCCTTTGTAATTCAAATGTCACTCACTCCTGCTCCCTGACACTCATGGACCTCTGGTACACTGCTAGTGCTTTTCACAGTGAAGACAAATGCAAAGTACCCATTAAGTTCATCTGCCATTTCTTTGTCCCTCATTACTACCTTACCAGCATCATTTATCAGTGGTCCAATATCAACTCTCACCTGCCTTTTATTCTTTATATAACTGAAAAAACTTTTAGTAACCTGCTTTATATTATTGGCTAGTTTGCCCTCATATTTTATCTTTTTCCTTTATAGCTTTTTTAGTTGCCTTTTGTTGGATTTTAAAAGCTTCCCAATCATCCAACTTCCCACTCACTTTTGCTACCTTATATGTCCTTTCCTTGGCTTTATGCAGTCCTTTCCTTTCTTTGTCAGCCATGGTTCTAGCCCTGCCATTTGGGAACATCTTCCTCTGTGGGACACATCTATTCTGCGCCTTGTGAACTATTCCCAGAAGCCTCAGCCATCTCTGCTCAGCTGTCATTCTCGGCAGTATCATCCTCCAATCCACCTGGGCAAGCTCCTCTCTTGTTCTTCTGTATTTGCCTTTATTCCATTGCAGTACTAACACATTTGAGTTATGCTTCTCCCTCTCAACTTGCAGAATGAATCCAATCATACTATGATCACTGCCTCCTAAGGGTTCCTTTACATTAACTCTGGGTTATTACACAACACCCAATCTAAGATCGCCTTTCCCTGAGTAAGCTCAAGCACAATCTGCTCTAAACAGCCATCCCTTAGGCATTCAACAAATTCCCTCTCTTGTGATCCAACACCAACCTGATATTCTCAATCCCCTTGCATATTGAGGTCCTCCATTACAATTGTGTCATTACCCTATCAAAACATGCCTTTCCCAGATCCCTTTGCAATCTCAAGCCCACATCTTGGCTACTATTTGGAGGCCTATACGTGACTTCCATAATGTTTTTTTAACCCTTGCAGTTTCTTAGCTCCACCCACAAAGATTCAACATTCTCCCCTTCCTAAAGAGCCTTACCAAGATCTCCTATCACAGAGCCACACCACCTCCTATGCCTTCCTGCCTGTCCTTTCAGTACAAAATATATCCTTTGATGTTAAGCTACCAACTATAGCCTTCTTTCAGCCACGACTCAGTGATGTTCACAAGGTCATACTGACAAATCTCTAATCACAATTTATGATCACTTTGATGAAGCTTCGAAGAGCTAAACCCTCAAGATCGCCACTCTGACTCTGTCCACTCAAATGACGACTGGCCCTGCTTTCCTTTAATTTGCTCTTGCTAATCAATCCCAAATGCCGATTGGTCGCTGGTCAAATCTCTATTTCACTCTAGCGACCCACTGTTGCCTTTTCTACTCAGGCAGTGGACTTGAGTGAAATCCCCTTCTCTCAAAACTTCCGATGTCTGGATTAGTCACTGCTCAAAGCTCTATTTCACTCTAGCGATCCACTGCTGCCTTTTCTACTCAGGCAGTGGACCTGATTAAAATCCTCTCCTCTCAAAACTTCCAGTGTTCTGATCCTTCAACACACTTTGAGAAAATAAACAGTACTACAAGCATTTGAAAGTCAAAACCTTTTAACCTGAAGAACAGATGATGGGAGGAAAAAATATACCATAATCTGGCAACTCACCAACATCCAAGCATTTGTGGATTCTTTAACGCTGTCAATACCATCTCTGGTTCTAAACAGCTAGAAGCCAAGACTAGAGAAGGACAGAGAAACAGTAAGTGCTTATATTTGACCTACTCTTATTGACCTTCCCACAGCATTCTATCTGAGATGCAAAAAGGCTTCTATAGCAGACAAATTCCCTGCTGATGATGATAAGACTGATGGTTGGTTACAGATTCAATTCTATTGTAAACCGAGATAAAGCCAAGCTGAGTCATTGTTCTGGCCCTCCTCAGTCTTCTGCCTTATAGCATGGCACCTTGCCTTCAACGGGCTTCCAACTTAAAGAGGAGTTAATCTGCAGGATAAGCAGGAAGCTCTCAACTTCTGTCAGATCTACTTCAGAGCCAAAATCACCACAGCGTCAGCCACTGAACTGCAGTAGGCAGATTGTGCTTGCCTGAAAGGAGTTCAGGAGTGAGTGATGTCACAGTAACAACCTCGTATTGAGTGTCAGGATTGTGGAATTAAGAGGGGGGTGCTTGGTAGAACACACACCAGTCCTGATCCAGGGGTCAGCAGTGGAATAGGTAAGAAGCTTCAAGTTCCTGGTTGTATACATCTCTGAACATCTATCATAGGTCTAACATATTGATGCAATTACAAAGATTGCACACTATATTTCAGTAGGAATTTAGGAGATTTGGTATCTCACCAAAGACTCTAGCAAATTTCTACAGATGTTCCATGGAGAGTATTACGACTGGCTGCATCACCATCTGTCTCTGCAAACTGTTATCAGCATAGGTAAACATAAGAATATAAGAAATAGGAGCAGGAGTAGGCCATCTGGCCCGTCGAGCCTGCTCTGCCATTTGATAAGTTCATGGCTGATCTGACTATGGACTCTTTTCCACTTATTTGTCTTTTCCCCTAACCCTTAATTCCCTTACTATTCAAAAATCGATCCAACCTTGTCTTAAAAATATTTACTGAGGTAGTTTCCACTGCTTCATTGGGCAGAGAATTCCACAGATTCACCACTCTCTGGGAAAAGCAGTTCCTCCTCATCTCCATCCTAAATTTACTGCCCTGAATCTTGAGACTATGTCCCCTAGTTCTAGTCTCACTGACCAGTGGAAACAACTTTCCAGCCTCTATTTTATCTACCCCTTTCATAATTTTATATGTTTCTATAAGATCTCCTTTCATCCTTCTGAATTCCAATGAATACAGTCCCAGGCGAATTAATCTCTCCTCATAGTCTAATCCCCTCATCTCTGGAATCAACCTGGTGAACCTCCTCTGCACTGCCTCCAAAGCCAGTATATCCTCCCTCAAGTAAGGAGACCAGAACTGCACGCAGTACTCCACGTGCAGCCTCACCAGTACCCTGTACTGTTGCAGCATAACCTCCCTGCTCTTTAATTCAATCCCTCTATCAATGAAGGCATTGGCCTTCTTGATAGGCTGCTGCACCTGCAAACCAACCTTTTGTGATTCATGCACAAGCACTCCCAAGCCCCTCTGCACAGCAGCATGCTGCAATTTTTTACCATTTAAATAATAATCTGCCCTTTCATTTTTCCTTCCAAAGTGGATGACCTCACATTTACCAACATTGTATTCCATCTGCCAGACCCGTGCCCGCTCACTTAACCTATCTATATCTCTCTGCAGACTCTCCATATCTTCTGCACAATTTGCTTTTCCACTCAATTTAGTATCATCAGCAAACTTAGATATACTACACTTGGTCCCCTCTTCCAGATCAAGATAAACCAAGTCTGCATCCTCTCTCAGACCAACATCTCTGGTTATATTCAATCCACTCTGCTGGGTGAGTACATGCCAGATACCAGAGCCCTAAGGTAAACACAGGAGGTTCTGCAGACACTGGAATCTTGAGCAATGCACATAACATGCTCGAGAAACTCAATGAATCAGGAAGCGTTTATGGAAGGGAATAAACAATCAACATTTTGGGCCAATATACTTCATCAGGATCATCAGGAGCAAGTGTCTCAGTCTACAATGTCGACTGTTTATTCCCCTCTATAGATGCTGCTTGAGTTGCTGAGATCCTCCAGCATTTTGTGTGTATTGCCATGAAATAAACTCTCTCCTCTGCCCTCACAACAATTGCCAATAGGACAGAGAAACACTTCCGTCTCAAGATCTCATTGAACTAATGAAGTATCGCCCTGCACTCATGGCAGGTCTCACCGTCTCGGATTGCAAGACCCTGCAGCAGATAGTGAGGTCAGCTGAAGGGATCATCGCGGTCTCTTTTCCCGCCATTACAGACATTTACACCACATGCTGCATCCGCAAAGCTAACAGCATTATGAAGGGCCCTACGCACCCCTCACACAAACTCGTCTCCCTCCTGCCATCTGGCAAAAGGTACCGAAGCATTCGGGCTCTCACAACCAGACTGTGTAACAATTTCTTCCCCCAAGCCATCAGACTCCTCAATACTCAGAGTCTAGTTTGACACCAACCTACACACACACACACACACACACTCAACTGAACAACACTCCACTCCCTTTGCAATTTTTGCTCATTTCTTTCTCAATTCCTGTAAAATATTGTTTACATTGCTAACATTTACATCATAGAAACATAGAAAATAGGTGGAGTAGGCCATTCGGCCCTTCAAGCCTGAACCACCATTCAGTATGATCATGGCTGATCATCCAACTCAGAACCCTGTACCTGCCTTCTCTCCATACCCCCTGATCCCTTTAGCCACAAGGGCCATATCTAACTCCCCCTTAAATATAGCCAATGAACTGGCCTCAACTGTTTCCTGTGGCAGAGAATTCCACAGATTCACCACTCTCTGTGTGAAGAAGTTATTCCTAATCTCGGTGCTAAAAGGCTTCCCCTTTATCCTCAAACTGTGAACCCTCGTTCTGGACTTCCCCAACATCGGGAACAATCTTCCTGCATATAGCTTGTCCAATCCCTTTAGGATTTTATACGTTTCAATAAGATCCCCCCTCAATCTTCTAAATTCCAACGAGTATAAGCCTAGCCGATCTAGTCTTTCATCCTGTGAAAGTCCTGCCATCCCAGGAATCAATCTGGTGAACCTTCTTTGTACTCCCTCTATGGCAAGAATGTCTTTCCTCACATTAGGGGACCAAAACTGCACACAATACTCCAGGTGTGGTCTCACCAAGGCCTTGTACAACCGCAGTAGTACCTCCCTGCTCCTGTACTCGAATCCTCTTGCTATGAATGCCAGCATACCATTTGCCTTTTTCACCACCTGCTGTACCTGCATGCCCACTTTCAATGACTGGTGTACAATGACACCCAGGTCTCGTTGCACCTCCCCTTTTCCTAATCAGCCACCATTCAGATAATAATCTGTTTTTCTGTTCTTGCCACTAAAGTGGATAACCTCACATTTATCCACATTAAGTTGTATCTGCCATGAATTTGCCCACTCACCTAACCTATCCAAGTCACCCTGCATCCTCTTAGCATCCTCCTCACAGCTAACACTGCTGCCCAGCTTCGTGTCATCCGCAAACTTGGAGATGCTGCATTTAATTCCCTCGTCTAAGTCATTAATATATATTGTAAACAACTGGGGTCCCAGCACTGAGCCTTGCGGTACCCACTAGTCACTGCCTGCCATTCTGAAAAGGTCCCGTTTATTTCCACTCTTTGCTTCCTGTCTGCCAACCAATTCTCTAACCACATCAATACCTTACCCCCAATACCGTGTGCTTTACATTTGCACACTAATCTCCTGTGTGGGACCTTGTCAAAAGCCTTTTGAAAATCCAAATATACCACATCCACTGGTTCTCCCCTATCCACTCTGCTAGTTACATCCTCAAAAAATTCTATGAGGTTCGTCAAGCATGATTTTCCTTTCACAAATCCATGCTGACTTTGTCCGATGATTTCAACGCTTTCCAAATGTGCTGTTATCACATCTTTGATAACTGGCTCTAGCATTTTCCCCACCCTTGATGTTAGGCTAACTGGTCTATAATTCCCCGGTTTCTCTCTCCCTCCTTTTTTAAAAAGCAGGGTTACATTAGCCACCCTCCAATCCTCAGGAACTAGTCCAGAATCTAAAGAGTTTTGAAAAATTATCACTAATGCATCCACTATTTCTTGGGCTACTTCCTTAAGCACTCTGGGATGCAGATCATCTGGCCCTGGGGATTTATCTGCCTTCAATCCCTTCAATTTACCTAACACCACTTCCCTACTAACATGTATTTCCCTCAGTTCCTCCATCTCACTGGACCTTCTGTCCCCTACTATTTCCGGAAGATTATTTATGTCCTCCTTAGTGAAGGCAGAGCCAAAGTAGTTATTCAATTGGTCTGCCATGTCCTTGTTCCCCATAATCAATTCACCTGTTTCTGTCTGTAAGGGACCTGCATTTGACTTAACCAATCTTTTTCTTTTCACATGTCTATAAAAGCTTTTACAATCAGTTTTTATGTTCCCTGCCAGTTTTCTCTCATAATCTCTTTTCCCTTTCCTAATTAAGCCCTTTGTCCTCCTCTGCTGGACTCTGAATTTCTCCCAGTCCTCATGTGAGCCGCTTTTTCTGGCTAATTTGTATGCACCTTCTTTGGAATTGATACTATCTCTACTTTCCCTTGTCAGCCAAGGGTGCACTACCTTCCCTGATTTATTCTTTTGCCAAACTGGGATGAACAATTGTTGTAGTTCATCCATGCGATCTTTAAATGCTTGCCATTGCATATCCACCATCAACCCTTTAAGTATCATTTGCCAGTCTATCTTAGCTAATTCACGTCTCATACCTTCAAAGTTACCCTTTTTTAAGTTCAGAACCTTTGTTTCTGAATTAACTATGTCATTCTCCATCTTAATGAAGAATTCCACCATATTATGGTCACTCTTACCCAAGGGGCCTCTCACGATAAGATTGCTAACTAACCCTTCCTCCTTGCTCGATACCCAATCTAGAGTGGGCTGCTCTCTAGTTGGTTCCTCGACATGTTGGTTCAAAAAACCATCCTGCATACATTCCAAGAAATCCTCTTCTTCAGCACCCTTACCAATTTGGTTCACCCAATCTATATGTAGGTTGAAGTCACCCATTATAACTGCTGTTCCTTTATTGCATGCATTTCTAATTTCCTGTTTAATGCCATCCCCAACCTCACTACTACTGTTAGGTGGCCTGTATGCAACTCCCACCAGCATTTTCTGCCCCTTAGTGTTATGCAGCTCTACGCATATCGATCCCACATCCTCCCAGCTAATGTCCTTCCTTTCTATTGCATTAGTCTCTTCTCTAACCAGCAATGCTACCCCACCTCCTTTTCTTTCATGTCTATCCCTCCTGAATATTGAATATCCCTGAATGTTGAGCTCCCATCCTTGGTCACCCTGGAGCCATGTCTCTGTGATCCCAACTATATCATATTCATTAATAACAATCTTCACTTTTAATTCATCTACCTTATTACGAATGCTCCTTACAATGACACACAAAGCCTTCAGGCTTGCTTTTACAACACTTTTGGCCCTTATACAATTATGTTGAAAAGTGGCCCTTTTTGATTTTTGCCCTGGATTTGCCGGGCTGCCACTTTTACTTTTCACCTTACTACTTTTTGCTTCTACCCTCATTTTACACCCCTCTGTCTCTCTGCCCTTGCTCCCATCCCCCTGTTGTGAAACATTGTAATTTGTCATTATATTGTAATTTGTCCTATACTGTGCCTATTGTCTTGTTTATTAATTATTGTACCGTCTTGCACTGTTTTGTGCACTTTATGTAGTCCCATGTAGGTCTGAAGTCTAATGTAGTTTTGTGTTGTTTCATATAGTCTAGTGCAGTTTTGTGTTGTTTTACGTAGTTCAGTGTAGTTTTCTGTTGTTTCATGTAGCACCATGGTCCTGGAGGAACACTGTTTTGTTTTTACCGTGAACTGTACCAGCAGTTATGGTTGAAATGACAATAAAAGCGAATTGACTTGACTTGACCTGTGATTGCCAGGAATGGAGAGGGGTTTTTATTGTGTGAGATCTCTATGCAGGAGCATGTGGGGGTTATTCACTAGCTGCAGAAGGAATAGACTAATTCACCAAGTAATTCACTTGTGCGTCACCCCAGTCCACTTGTTGACACCACATTGCCTCTTTTAATACATGGATCTGAAATAACTGAACTGGAGTGCAGGAAAGTCACCATCAACCCACAAGCTGCAGCTGGCCAGTCTGCTGGGGGTTTAGCACCATCTACTGGATAATATGAAAATACATTTTATAGAGCAAACAACAGGAATTCTGCAGATGCTGGAAATTCAAGCAACACACATCAAAGTTGCTGGTGAATGCAGCAGGCCAGGCAGCATCTTTAGGAAGAGGTACAGTCGACATTTCAGGCCGAGACCCTTCATTAGACCAGCAACTTTGATGTGTGTTGCTTACATTTCATAGGTCTGTTTTGGGTGATGTTCTTATTTTTGTTGTTTCTCATCACATACCCTTTCACAGAGAGATATCTTTACCAAATTACTTTCTTTGAGGAGCTTTAAGCAATTCCTGGTGCATGTGGATATGTATTTTCATTTTGTTCTTCTGTAATGTTAGGGCATCAGCTGTTTTCCCAAGATGGGCTTGTAATGTGGAAGTTGTGGCGAGGCAAGGGTTAAAGACGACGTCCAGGTAAGAATAACCTGAGGTAGTTGTGGTCAAGTGAGACCGCCAGAGACATCTCAGCTTACTACAGATGAGATAGGAGGGTGGGGATAACTGCAGCACTATGTACTCAAGTGAGACCTCTGCAGTGAGACTTTTCTTGAAATATTTCCCTAAAACATAGCATCCCTTTGCACAACAGGAAATTGCTGGAGACAGACGAGATAGGAATAACAGAAGAATGTGGAACACACCCAGCAACTAAGGGACAATTGCTTTACTAACTTCAAAATATTGTCAGTTGTCAGCTTAAAGTTTCGGTAGACTTTTAACACCCACATTGTGAATGCTGATTGATCCTGTGGGTAGGAATTCAAACATGCAATTTACCAGATGGTCACTATCCATAACTGAGAAACTAATTTTGTACAAAAATATCAGTTTTCTGTTCAGACTTCAGAACAGTGTGGGTGACAGGGGCCATGCTGTTCTCCTTGCGCACAAGTAAAATACAAAGAATGTTTGAGTGCTTGTGTTCTGGGCCCAGTTATTTTAGTTATTTTATTATCTGCGATGGCATTCAATTTAAGATTTTCACAAGAACTGAATATAGAACTTATCTTAAAATATTTTTTAAATAATACATATAAATGGAATTGGAATTTGTTTATTGATGTCACATGGACCGAGATAAAGTGAAACTCTTGTTTGTGTGCCATCCAGACAGATTGTTCCATACTAACGTAGTATAAAAGTAAAACAGAACACAGAATACAATGTTACAGTCTCAGAGAAGGTGTAGTGAAAGTAGATAAATAAAGTTCAAAAGTTTGAAGTTCAAAAAAGACATTATCAAAGCATGTATATGTTACCATATATACCATGAGATTCATTTGCCTGCAGACATTTACAGGGAAAAAGAAATGCAATAAAATTTATTAAAAACAAAGACTGACAAGTAACCAATGTGCAAAAGAAGACAAATAGTGCAAATAAAAAAATCATACTGAGAACATGAGATGCAAAGAATCCTTGAAAGTGAGTCTAAAGGTTGTAGAATCAATTCAGAAGTGGTGAATGCAGTTATCAATGCTGCTTTTAAGGAGCCTGATGGTTGTAGGGTAATAACTATTCCTGAACTTGATGGTGTGGGACCTAAGGCTTCAGTACCACCTACCCAATGGTAGTAGAGAGAAGAACGCATAGCCAAGATGGTGGAGGTCTTAGATGATGGATGCTGGTGTCTTGTGGCAGTGCTCCATTTAATGGTGGGGAGTGCTTTTCCTGTGATGGACTGCGCTGTGTCCACTATCTTCTGTAGCCTTTTTCTGGGCATTGGCATTTCCATACCAGGCCCTGATGCAACCAGTTAGGATACTCTCTATTATGCATCTACTGAAGGTTGTCAAAGTGCAAAGACCACAACAAGGTAGAGTGGGAGATTAAGAGTTCTATGAAATCCCTGTTGTGCTCATCCCCATATAACCTTTAAAGTATTGACTTGAGACTGACCTCCATTCAGTTCTTTGATCGCCACCTCAGTGGTGCCATTCCAGGTGCCTTCCCACACCTCTCCGAAGTGACCGCTCCCTATGAGCTTTTTTTTCTGAAGCGAGTCGTGTTGGATTTCCCATTCAGCAATGTGAGCTAGAGTGCAAATGGATGGGCGATCAAGCTGCAGACGAATTTTGAAATACATTAATTTTAATCAGAACAAAAATAGGGGTTTTTGCCACATTTGCTGTCCAGGTACCAATGACACCTCTCTGTAGCATCTACACTAGGACAACTTAGTAACACTTGGCCTAGAGTAGATCAGTAAACTGGTATAGGTTTCAACTTGTCCCACAGGCCCCAAGAATGATGAGGCGTTTGACAGGCAACTGGTTTACTCCCATTGACTGCTTGAGGTCCACCATCTCCCTGACTGTCTGACACACAAGACCTTCCACAGTTCACAATAGAACCCTGATCCTAGATAGTCAACTGACCCCAATTCCTTCCATTTTTGCTAACATCCTCCTCACCCTTCTCCTTGTCTTTTTTTCCATTCCCCATTCTGGCTTCCCTCTTTATCCCTTCTCTTCTATTCTCCTGCCCCTCCTCCTTCTCTTTCTTCCATGGTCCACTGTCCTCTTCTATCAGACTTCTTCAGCCCTTTACTTCTTCCTCCTAACCCCTCCCAGATTCTCACTTTACCCCCTTCCCCACTTCCCCGTCACCTAGTCTCACCTAGTGGAATGGTGCCACAGCAACAAGCTGGCACTCAATGTCAGTAGGACGAAAGAGCTGATTGTGTAAGACGAAGGAACACATGCCAATCCTCATAGAGGGATCAGAAGTGGAGAGAGTGAGCAGCTTCAAGTTTCTGGATGTCACAATCTCTGAGGAGCTAACCTGGTTCCAACATATTGATGTAGTCTTAAAGAAGGCAGGACAGCGGCTATACTTTTTAGGAGTTTGAAGAGATTTGGCATGTCAACAAATACACTCTAGAACTTCTATAGTTGTACCGTGGAGAGCATTCTGACAGGCTGCATCACTATCTGGTATGGAGGGGCTACTGCACAGGACCGAAAGAAGCTGCAGAAGGTTGTAAATCTGGTCAGCTCCATCTTGGGCACTAGCCTACAAAGTACCCAGGACATCTTTAGGGAGCGGTGTCTCAGAAAGGCAGCATCCATTATTAGGGACCCCCAGCACCCAGGGCATGCCCTTTTCTCACTGTGACCATCAGGTTGGAGATACAGAAGCCTGAAGGCACACACTCAGCGATTCAGGAACAGCTTCTTCCCCTCTGCCATCCGATTCCTAAATGGACTTCGAAGCTTTGGATACTACCTCACTTTTTTTAAATATACAGTATTTCTGCTTTTGCACAATTTTTAATAATCTATTCAATATATGTAATTGATTTGCTTGTGTATTTATTATGTTTTATTTTAGTTATTATTTTTTCTCTCTCTGCCAGCTTATGTATTGCATTGAACTGCTGCTGCTAAGTTAACAAATTTCACGTCACATGCTAGTGATAATAAACCTGATTCTGATTCACCTGCTGACTTGTACTCCTTCCCCTCCTGCCACCTTCTTATTTTGACTTCTTTCCCCTTCCTTTCCAGTTCTGCTGAAGTGTCTTGGCCCAAAGTATCAACTGATTATAAATCACTCTAGGTGCTGCCTGACCTGCTGAGTTCCTACAGCATTTTTGCATAAACAACAGGAATTCTGCAGATGCTGGAAATTCAAGCAACACATCAAAGTTGCTGGTGAACGCAGCAGGCCAGGCAGCATCTCTAGGAAGAGGCACAGTCGACGTTTCAGGCCGAGACCCTTTGTCAGGACTAACTGAAGGAAGAGTTAGTAAGAGATTTGAAAGTGGGAGGGGGACGGGGAGTTCCAAAATGATAGGAGAAGACAGGAGGGGGAGGGTTAGAGCCAAGAGCTGGACAGGTGATTGGCAAGGGGGATACGAGAGGATCATGGGACAGGAGGTCTGGGAAGAAAGACAAGGTGGTGGGATCCCAGAGGATGGGCAAGGGACAGAGGGAGAAAAAGGAGAGAGAGGGAGAAAGAATGTGTGTATAAAAATAAATAACAGATGGGGTACGAGGGAGAGGTGGGGCATTAGCGGAAGTTAGAGAAGTCGATGTTCATGCCATCAGGTTGGAGGCTACCCAGACGGAATATAAGGTGTTGTTCCTCCAACCTGAGTGTGGCTTCATCTTTACAGTAGAGGAGGCCGTGGATAGACATGTCAGAATGGGAATGGGATGTGGAATTAAAATGTGTGGCCACGGGGAGATTTTTGTGTGTTGCTCTAGATTTCCAGTATCTGCAGAAGCTCTTGTGTTTATGCCCCCCACCCCCGTAATCATCTGCTCCTACTCCCAGCCTTGCTCATTAACATCTAATTCCAACTTCTGCCCTTATCTTGCTTGGACACGACCATGACTATTACTGGAGAAGAAAAGAAGCAAAGAGTCGAGAGCAGCAGAGGTCACAGAAGGGGAGCAGTGAGAGGGCATGAACTCTTGTCCAAGGAGATATTTAAACTCTTAAACTTTTGGATGTTAATGAGCAAAGTTGTGAGTAGGACCAGATGATTACGGGGGCGGGGGGCATACACAAAATAGTTTCTGCAGCTACTGGAAATCTAGAGCGACATGCAAAAATACTGGTGGAACTCAGCTGGTCAGGCAGCGTCTAGAGAAAGGAATAAACAAAATGGCAGGTCTTCTGACTTTGTGGGTGTTGCTTGGATTTCCAGCATCTGCAGATTTTCTCTTGTTTGTGCTAACTATTACCTGTTCATTTACTGGACCTTAGTCATACTCAAGAAGCAGTCACTAGCCCCAACCTATCCATAACCCCCAACTTGCACCCTCATAGAACATAGAATAGTACAGCACAGTACAGGTCCTTTGGCCCAGAATGTTGTGCCAACCCTCAAAGCCTACCTGCCATATAACCCCCCACCTTAAATTCCTCTAGTGTATCTGCCTCCACCACTGACTCAGGCAGTGCATTCCACACACCAACCACTCTGAGTAAAAAAACCTTCCTCTAATATCCCCCTTGAACTTCCCACCCCTTACCTTAAAGCCATGTCCTCTTGTATTGAGCAGTGGTGCCCTGGGGAAGAGGTGCCGGCTATCCACTCTATCTATTCCTCTTGATATCTTGTGTACCCCTATCATGTCTCCTCTCATCCTCCTTCTCTCCAAAGAGTAAAGCCCTAGCTCCCTTAATCTCTGATCATAATGCATACTCTCTAAAGCAGGCAGCATCCTGGTAAATCTCTTCTGTACCTTTCCAATGCTTCCACATCCTTCCTATAGCGAGGTGACCAGAACTGGACACGGTACTCCAAGTGTGGCCTAACCAGAGTTTTATCGAGCTGCATCATTATCCCGCGACTCTTGAACTCTCTCCCTCGACTTATGAAAGCTAACACCCCATAAGCTTTCTTAAATACCCTATCTATCTGTGAAGCAACTTTCAGGGATCTGTGGACATGTACCCCCAGATCCCTCTGCTCCTCCACACTACCAAGTATCCTGCCATCAAACTTTGATACCCCAGAGCACATTTTCTACACCAAATGTCACCCAGAAATTCTCAGTTGATGAGTATGAGTTTCTATTGCTGAATTATCAAATAATACAGACTGCTATATGAACTGCTAAAAATCCATCTATTTCAAGCCGAACAGAGTTCAGTAAAATATGAATTATGTAGATAAAATATAAAAGAATACTACTAGGCAAATCTGTTAAATTTCTCCTAGAAATTATAAAGAAAATATGTGTTGAATTAAAATGCAACTGAGATTTGACTTTACATACCTTCACACATGGTTCAGTTAACCGTGTGCACAAATAACCTGCCTCTTCTGAGCACTGATTGATTAGCCGGGACAAGTTCTGATAATCTGCCTCTTCATTGATTTTGTAGTGTTTCACTATGTCACCATAACGCACTGCAAAGGAAAGCCAAACTAAGCACAGTGGAGATGTCCAGAGCATTGCAGGATAAATGTTAATTCTAAGTTAAAGTACAGCAGGTTATATTTGCAATTACCGCATATCTAATGCAGATGGCATCAAGGTTGATGGAGTTGTGGGTTGTCTGGAGTGTTGTTGTAGATTGCAATCTGACACTTATGGGATGCAGAGCTGGGCTGAGAAGTGACAGATGGATTTCAACCTGGAAAAATGTGAAGTGATTCATTTTGGGAGATTGAATTTGAAGGCAGAATACCTGGTCAATGGCGAGATTTTTGGCAGTGTGGAAGAACAGAGGGACCTTGGGGTCCACGTCCATAGATCCCGCAAAGTTACTATGCAAGTTGATAGGGTTGTTAAGAAAGCATATAGTGTGTTGGTTTTCATTGGTCAGGAAATTGAGTTTATATCACTCCAGATATTTCTTGTATGTTTCTGTATTTGCATGTGTATCTTGTCCACTGTGAAGGTTTGAACGACTTTAATTGAAATTTTATTTTGTAAGTTCCCATGCCCTGGAGAGGTCCTGGCACTTTTGGAAGGTATCATAGCTGTTTCACAAAGAAAGCGCCATTTTGGAGTTGCATAAAATAAAGCAAGGGGAAACAAGATCAAACCACAGGCATGACTAGAGGCTACATAAAGTGGAATGAGTGTGATCCCATTTCGGGTAGGGGAATAAATTGATAACTAAGGCAGGAGATTTCTCTCTGGTCCCACCACCAGCTCTTGGGTCCTTGGAGACTCCATCTTCCTCTCACCCCACCATCCCTGAACACCCCAAACCACCCTTCGCCTCAAACATCTCCGACCCATTTCCCCCTTCTGATCCTAGATCTTATCCATGCCAGGTCTTCACTAATCCCTCCAACCTTCCCCTCTCTGAGGCAGAATATTCTGTCCTCAGTAAGAGGCCTCACCTTTGTCCTCCTGCGCTCACACCTTAGTGAGTTCCGCACTGAGCTTTTCTTCTGCTGCCTCTGTCTCTGAGCCTACTTCGCTGGCAAGAACTCTCCACCCTGCACCTTCTCCCATCTTCAACCCTCCTCCTCTGCCTGAACACCCCACTCTGGTTGTCTGCCTGCTCAGAATCTTTTCATTGGCAACTGCCGATGAGACATCAACCATCTCAACTTCAACACTCCTCTCTCCAATTCCATCCTCACTCCTTCTGAACGTTCTGCTCTCCACTCCCTCCGCACTGATCCTAACCTCACCATCAAAACCGCAGATAATGGGGGTGGGGAGTGCTGTAGTAGTCTGGCATACTGACCTCTACCTTGCTGAGGGTCAGTGACAACTCTCAGACACCTCCTCTTACTGCTCAAACAGGACCCCACTAGGGAGCACCAGGCCACTGACCCCCTCACCATCACTGACCTTATTAGCTCTGGGGATCTCCCATGCACTGCCACCAAACTCATAGTTCCTGCACCCTGCACCTCCTGTTTCTATCTCCTACACAAGATCCACAAACCTGCTTGTCCAGATAGACCCTTCTTTCAGCTTGCTCCTGCCCCACTGAACTCATATCTGTCTTATCCCCCAGTTCAGTCCCTTCCTACCTACATCCGTGACACTTCACAGACTCTGGATCTTTACAATGATTTCAAGTTCCCTGGCCCTTATTTTCACTATGGATGTCCAGTCCCTATACACCTCCACCCTCCACCAGGAAGGCCTCAAAGCTCTCCATTTCTTTCTGGACACTGGACCCAACAGTTTCACTCCACCACCACTCTCCTCCATCTAGCAGAACTTGTCCTCATTCTTAATAATTTCTCCTCTGGCTCCTCCCACTTCCTTCAAACAAAATATGTAGCCATGGGCACTCACACGGGTCCCAGCTACGCCTGCCTTTTTGTCAGCTACATGGAACAGTCTATGTTTCAAGCTTACACTAGTGATTGTTCCACACTTTTCCTATGCTACATCGATGACTGCATAGGTGCTGCTTCCTGCACCCATGCTGAACTCATCAACTTCATCCACCTTTCCTCCAACTTCCACCCTGCCCTCAGATTTACCTGGTCCATTTCTAACACCTCCCTCCCCTTTTTTGATCTCACTGTCTCAGTCTCTGGAGACAGCTTATTTACTGATGTCTATTATAATTCCGCAGATTCTCACAGCTACCTGGACTATACCTCTTCCCACCCTGTTAGTTGTGAAAACACTATCCCCTTTTTTCAATTCCTCTGTGTCCACCGCATCTGTTCTCAGGATGAGACTTTTCATTCCAGAATGAAGAAGATGTCCTCCTTTTTCAAAGAGCTTCCTTTTCTCCACCAACACCATCCTCAAATGCATCTCTTCCATTTCACGCATGTCTGCTCACACCTCATCCTCCCACCACCCTACCAGGGATAGGGTTCCTCTTGTCCTTACCTACCACCTCACCAGCCTCTGCATCCAGCACATAATTCTCCAAAACTTCTGCCATCTCCAATGGGATCCCACCACTAAGCACATCTTTCCCTCTCCTCCACTTTCTGCTTTCTGCAGGGATCACTCCCTATGCAATTCCCTTGTCCATTTGTCCCTCCCCATTGATCTCCCTCCTGGTACTTATCCTTCCAAGTGGAACAAGTGCTACATGGGCCCCTCCTCCCTCAGGGCCCCAAACGGTCCTTCCAGGCGAAGTGATACTTCACCTGTAAGTCTACTGGAGTCATATACTGTGCCTAGTGTTCACGGTGTGGCCTCCTATATATCAGTGTGTCACGACGCAGATTGGAAGATCATTTTCCTGACCAGAAAAAGTGGGATCTCCCAGTGACTACCCATTTTAATTCCACTTCCCATTCCCAGTCCGCTGTGTCAATCCATAGCCACCTCCTCTGCCGTGTTGAGGCCACACTATGGTTAGAGGAACAACAGCTTATATTCCATTTGGCTAGCCTCCAACCTGATGGCATTGATATCAATTTCTTGAACTTCCAATAATGCTCCCCCCCCATACCATTCTCCATCCCCTTTTCCCTCTCACCTTATCTCCTTGACTGCCCATCACCTCCCTCTGGTGCTCCTCCCCCTTTTCTGTCCTCCACGGCCTTCTTACCTCTTCTATCAGACTCCCCCCTTCTCCAGTCCTGTATCTCTTTCACCAATCAATTTCCCAGCTCTTTACTTCTCTCCTCCCCCTCCCGGTTTCACTTATTACTGTGTGTCTCTCCCACACCTTTTAAATCTACTCCTCATCCGTTTTTCCTCCAGTCCTGCTGAAGGGTCTCAGCCTGAAACGTCGACTGTACTCTTTTCTATAGATGCTGTCTGGCCTGCTGAGTTCCTCCAGCATTTTAACAGGAATTCTGCAGATGCTGGAAATTCAAACAACACACATCAAAGTTGCTGGTGAACGCAGCAGGCCAGGCAGCATCTGTAGGAAGAGGTGCAGTCGATGTTTCAGGCCGAGACCCTTCACGAAACGTCGACTGCACCTCTTCCTACAGATGCTGCCTGGCCTGCTGCGTTCACCAGCAACTTTGATGTGTGTTCCTCCAGCATTTTGTGTGTTTTGCTTGGATTTGCAGCATCTGCATATTTTCTCTTGTTTCAGGGTATTTCTATGATGCACTCCTTTGGGTGTCAGAAAAGAAATTAGTGTTCCATGATGTAGATTATATTGTTAAATCAGTGATGAAGACAACTTAGGTCAGTGGTAATTAATCAAAGAGCAACCAGACGTGGATGGAGATATAATATATGTCGGCAGGGCTGCAGGAGTCTTCTTGTCAAGAAAAGATGGGCAATAACACCAGTGACTGTAACTTTTCACTAAGTCTGGTAATACATGGAATCAGCAGAGATGAGCTTAATAATAATGAAATAAATAACACCTACTATTTCAGGCCAGTACACCAGAGGGCACTGCAGGAGGAGTGTAGACAAGTTGATTCAAGCTTATATCAATATCAGAAATCTAACGGGTGTTTGGTTTTAAGCTTCAAATAAACAATTTAATTACCAGGGTTTTACTGTGAAAGTGGAAAGTTAAGTCAGTAAAGCATTGTGCTGAATTAAAAAACGATAAATCTGGTCCACATTCGTTTCCAAATCCCAGGTATAAAAGGGATTAACATGGATATCTGAGGAAAGTTGTGCATACTCCTTCCTAATATTGGGTGATACCCAGTAATCTATTCATCATGGATATTATCATCTGTTAATAGATCTATTAAGAAGTGCAACTGAACACTAAGGACAAAAGTATATTTCTGAACTCTTTATCTTCTTAAGCAAGCTGGGGAGACTCAGTAGCACAGATGCACCAGGTTGAGACCCAAAGGATGTGTCTTTATTCTGACAGCACCAATACTGTCTCTGGCACAGGTCCAATTCCCAAATTTCATCCTCTCCTTATCAAGAAATGATGAAGTAACCTTTCATCATGGAAGGCTGATTATCTTAAAATATATGTGATGAATTTTATCAAAATACCTGACAGGAAATAAAGGTCATCCATTTCCTTATTCTGCCAAACTAGGAAGGAACCATTTTGGTTTTCATCTCGCAGCAGACACCTCTTTACATCTACATGGGTCATTCTGCCAAAGAACCATCTGAAGGATGAACAAAATTTTATTCAGTGACTTCTACAACCAGGATTATTACAATACAGAGGAAATCTCCTTTGTAGTTCTTACTAATGGATAAAGAATATGACAGGAGTCTTGAGAAGGGAACTTTGATATTTTTCCATACCGTTTGACATGAGATATGTTGCTCCTGGTATTCAAGATTCAACATTGTTTATTGTCATTCTTCAATATATAAGTGTAAAGGAGAACAAAATGATTCTGGATCTAATACAATATAAAAACATGATAAGCACAACAAATATAAATATAAATGCAATCCTGAGTAACGCAATGTACAAGCAACTATTGAGTGTGGTTGTATGTACATTAGATTAGCTTATATACATAGACTGGTTGAATGTGTATGTACTGTACATAAAGTGACGCTAAGTGTTTGAAGGTGATTCTGACAGGAAATGATAAAATGACAATATGACTCTTGGCAAGAAGAGGCAGCAGGTCATATCAAAACACAGTAGGTCTGTGACTGTGTCAATGTGGGTATGAAGTGTGGAGTGTAAGTGCAAAGCAGCAGTGCACAGGGGAATGAAAGGTGTTGAGGGGCTGTGAAGAGGAATAGCTGATATGCATAGAGTGGTGGTGGGGTGGGTTAATGAGTGGAGATGTTGATCAGCCTGACGACTTGGGGGAAGCAGCTACTTTTTTTTTTTTTTTTTTTGAGTCTGGTGCGGATGCTGTGTAGCCTCTTCCCTGATGGGAGTTGGACAAGCAGTCCAGAAGCAGGGTATTTTCATATCCAGGAAAAACATATACCCTGCATGTGTTCCTGATACCCATTGTACAAAGGCAACTCACACCTAATATAATAATATTATGAAAATATTGTCTGTGCATTGTAATATCGTTTTAGGGAAGATGTGTAAAATCCATTTGAAATATTTTCAATATTGTTGCTGTACAATAACAATGCTTAATGTTCAGATTATTATCAGTGTCAATATATCCCTGCCATTTGTGGTGGGGAAGAGTTTTAGCATTTGTTACATATTATTGGACAATTTGTTGTTCCTCTCAGTTTTTATAAAAACACAACTTCAGTATCAATTTTCTCTTGAATTTCAATAAATTACTGCATTTGATCTTTCCCGATTATTGAATTGAATTGACTTTATTATTTACATCCTTCATATACATAAGGAGTAAAAATATTTACGTAATGTCTCCATCTAAATGTACAATGTGCAATTTACAGTAATTTATAATAAATAGTATGTACAAAAGGATAGCCAATAAAACATAGAAATACAATTGTGTCAGCATGAGTTATGCAGTCCGATGGCCTGGTGGAGGAAGTTATCCCGGAGCCTGTTGGTCCTGGCTTTTATGCTGCGGTACCTTTTCATAGAAACAGAAAACCTACAGCACAACACAGGCCCTTCGGCCCACAATGCTCTGCCAAACATGTACTTACTTTAGAAATTACCTAGGATTACCCATAACCCTCTATTTTTCTAAGCCCTAAGTACCTATTCAGGACTCTCTTAAAAGACCAGATCGTATCTGCCTCCACCACTGTCGCCGGCAGCCCATTCCACGCACTCACCACTCTCTGCGTAAAAAACTTATCTCTGACATCCCCCTACTTCCAAGCACCTTAAACCTGTGCCCTCTCGTGTAAGCCATTTCAGCCCTGGGAAAAAGCCTCTGACTATCCACATGATTAATGCCTCTCATCATCTTATACACATCTATTAGGTCACATCTCATCCTCTGTTGCTCCAAGGAGAAAAGGCCAAGTTCACTCAACCTATTCTCGTAAGGCATGCTCCCCAATTCAGGCAACATCCTTGTAAATCTCCTCTGCACCCTTTCTATAGTTTCCACATCCTTCCCGTAGTGAGGTGACCAGAAATGAGCACAGTACACCAATAGGGATCTGACCAGTGTCCTATATAGCTGTAACATTACCTCTCAGCCCTTGAACTTAATCCCATGGTTGATGAAGGCCAATGCACCGTATGCCTTCTTAACCACAGAGTCAATCTGCGCAGCAGCTTTGAGTGTCCTATGGATTCGGACACCAAGATCCTTCTGATCCTCCACACTGCCAGAGTCTTACCATTAATCCTATATTCTGTCAACATATTTGACCTACCAAAATGAACCACCTCACACTTATCTGGGTTGAACTCTATCTGCCACTTCTCAGCCCAGTTTTGCATCCTATCGATATCCAATTCTCCAGAAACTCTCCCATCTCCACTGATGATGCAAAGATCATCACCAGATGCTCAGCAATCTCCTCCCTCACCTCCCACAGTAGCCTGGGGTACATCTCATCCGGTCCCAGTGACTTATCCAGCTTGATGCTTTCCAAAAGCTCCAGCACATCCTCTTTCTTAATATCTACCTGTACATGTTCAAGCTTTTCAGTCTGCTGAATGTCATCCCTACAATCGACAAGATCCTTTTACGTAGTGAATACTGAAGCAAAATACTCTGCTATCTCCTCCGGTTTCATACACACTTTTCCACTATCGTACTTGACTGTTTCTATTCTCTCATGTCTTATCCTCTTGCTCTTCACATACTTGTAGAATGCTTTGGGGTTTTCTTTAATCCTGTCTGCCAAGTCCTTCTCATGGCCCCTTCTGGCTCTCCTGATTTCTTTCTTAAGCTCCTTCCTGCTAGCCTTATAATCTTCTAGATCTCTATCATTACCTAGTTTATTAAACCTTTCGTAAGCTCTTCTTTTCAGCTTGACTAGATTTACAACAGCGTTTGTACACCACGGTTCCTGTACCCTACCATCCTTTCCCTGTCTCATGGAACGTACCTATGCAGCACACCACGCAAATATCCCCTGAACATTTGCCACATTTCTGCCGTACGTTTCCCTGAGAACATCTGTTCCCAATTTATGCTTCCAAGTTCCTGCCTGATAGCCTCATATTTTCCCTTACTCCGATTAAATACTTTCCTAACTTGTCTGTTCCTATCCCTCTCTATTGCTATGGTAAAGGAGATAAAATTGTGATCACTGTCTCCAAAATGCTATCCCACTGAGAGATCTGAATGCTTCCTGAACATACTTAACAAACTCCACCCTATCTAAACCCCTTGCTAGGGAGATGCCAATCAATATTGGGGAAATTAAAATCTCCCGCCATGTCAACCCTGTATTTATAGCACCTCTCCAGAATCTGTCTCCCTATCTGCTCCTCGATGTCCCTGTTACTAATGGGTGGTCTATAAAAAACACCCAGTAGAGTTATTGACCCCTTCCTGTTCCTAACTTCTCTGTCCCCTGCTGCAATCCCTCAGCCAAGCATTTATCCTCCACCTCACTCTGTTCCTTTATTTACTATCGTGTGGCACAGGCAGTAATCCCTGAGATTACTACCTTTTGAGATCCTGCTTCTCAACTTCCTTCCTAACTCCTTGTAGTGTGTTTTCAGGACCTCCTCCCTTTTCCTTCCTATGTGTTGGTACCAATATGTACCATGACCTCTGGCTGTTACCTTCCCACTTCAGGATATCGTGGACACAATCAGAAACATTCTGGATCCTGGCACCTGGAAGGCAAACTACCATCCGTGTTTCTTTCCTGCATCCACAGAATCACCTGTTTGACCTGTAAGTATCGAGTCCCCTATCACTGCTGCCATCCTCTTCCTTTCCCTACCCTTCTGAGCCACAGGGCCAGACTCTGTGCCAGAGGCACAGCCACTGTTGCTTCCACCAGGTAGGTCGTCCCCCTCAACAGTACTCAAACAGGAGTACTTGTTGTTATGGGGGACAGTCACAGGGGTACTCTCTAGTATCTGACTCTTGTCCTTCCTTCTCCTAACTGTTACCCACTTATCTGTCTCCCAAGGCCCCAGTGTGACTACTTGTCTATAGCTCCTCTCTATCACCACCTCACTCTCCCTGACCAGATGAAAGTCATCGAGCTGCATCTCCATGGTTTCCCAAATTGTAGCAGCTGGAACAGTTTGTGGTTGGGGTGACTCAGGTCTCCAATGATCCTTCGGGCCCATTTTACACACCTGTCTTTGTAAATGTCCTGAATAGTGGGAAGTTCACATCTACAGATGTGCTGGGCTGTCCACACCACTCTCTGCAGAGTCCTGCAATTGAGGGAAGTACAATTCCCATACCAGGCAGTGATGCAGCCAGTCAGGATGCTTTCAATTGTGTCCCTGTAGAAAGTTTCTTAGGATTTGAGGGCCCATACCAAATTCTTCATCTGTCTGAGGTGAAAGAGATACTGTTGTGCCTTTCTCATCACACAGCCGGTATTTACAGACCACATGAGACCCTCAGTTATGTTTATGCCGAGGAACTTAAAGCTGTTCAACCTCTCAACCCCAGATCCATTGATGTCAATAGGGGCTAGCCTGTCTCCATTCTTCCTGTCATCCACAATCAGCTCTAATTACCTCTAATTACCTAGTTCAATGCCATCCTTTGGTACTGATTTGGGGTCTTATCTCAAACTTTGCTTAAGTTTCTAAAATCTCAATCTGATTTAGAGGCGTGTGTGCTCCTGATAGAGCTGAAGATTACACATCCTTCGTGAGCCAGCAGTCCCCTTGGCAAACTTTTAATCTCTAATTTAAAACTGCTGTTGCAATAGCCTAACTCAGGGAGGGCTGCATGGATAATCTGGAGCAGAGGAAGGAGGTGTCAGATAGCACAGGGAACTTAAGGGTTGATGAGTACCTAGAGCCAATGAAATCTATCCCAGATTCTATGGGGAGCAAGGAAGGAGTAGCTGGGGCCTGATGGAGAATTTTGCATCTTCATGAGACACCAGTGGGGGTAGCTTGCCTTGAATTAATTCACGTACCCAGCTCCTTCAGATCTTATCCCCACACCCTCTCACCAGCTAACCTTTAACTCTTCACTGACTTCCCCTTCCACCTCATTATATTGAAACTAGCCTTTGCTAGGCATCAGTCCCCTGACCTGACTCAATAGATCCACAACATGCGGTGGTCCAGCTAAATGTCTGCTCATTGGTGATCCTTTTTGCTGATGGCTGTAAATACAACAGTAGAAGACCGTAAGACCACAAGACATAGGAGCAGAATTAGGCCATCTGGCTCATTGAGTCTGCTCTGCCATTCAATCATGGCTGATCCTTTTTCTTTCTCCTACTCAACCCCAGTTCCCAGCCTTCTTCCCGTAACATAGAACATAGAAATCTACAGCACATTACAGGCCCTTCAACCCAAAATGTCGTGCTGACCATGTAGCCTACTCTAGAAACTGTCTATAATTACCCTACTCACGAAATATTCTGCAGATGCTAGGGTCAAAGCAACACTCACAACACGCTGGAGGAACTCAGCAGGTCGGGCAGCATCCGTGGAAATGAACAGTCAACATTTCGGGCCAGAACCCTTCGTCAGTACTGAAGAGGGAGGGGGCAGGGGCCCTATAAAGAAGGTGGGGGGAGGACGGGGGCCCCCTGCCCCCTCCCTTTTCATTCCTGATGAAAGGTCTCAGCCCAAAACATTGACTGTTCATTTCCACGGATGCTGCCTGAGCTTCTGAGTTCCTCCAGTGTTTTGTGTGTATAATTATCCTACTACATAGCCCTCCATTTTTCTATGCTCCATGAACCAATCTAAGAGTCTCTTAAAAGACTCTATTTTATCCACCTTTGATGCCACATCAAATCAAGAACTTATCAATCTCTGCCTTAAATACACCCAATGACCTGGCCTCCACAGATGCATGTTAACAAATTCCACAAATTCACCACCCTTTGCCTAAAGAAATTTCTCCGCATCTGTTTTGAAAGGGTGCTCCTCTATCCTGAGGCTGTGCCCTCTTGTCCTAGACTCTTCCACCATGGGAAATGACCTTTCCACACCTGCTCTGTCTAGGCCTTTCAATGTTCGAAAGGTTTCAGTGAGATCTCCCCTCATCCTTCTGAATTCCAGCAAGTACAGACCCAAATATAAAATTGCTAGATAATGTGAAGTGAAAGTTTATAGCTTTCTTTCCTTTTCCAAGATGCCTTTAGCCTGACATGGTACACCCATGTGAGAGGGGCTATTTGCCACTCATCAGACCATGTCTAAATGTTCTGCAGATTATGCTGAAAGCACTGTTTCATTATCTGATGAGATGGAACTGAACTAAACTCTGTGCATACACCAGATACAAACTTGTCCCTTATAATAGAGTAAAGACTAGACAAAGCAATTGAAGATAGTTGTGTGTCAGGTACTCCTGTTTTGAAGCACTATCGTTGCAATACACAAAAATGTGATGATGGGCATCCTAAAGTCAGAACCAGTGTAAAGGGAAATATCCCCACCCATTCAGGAGTCCACATCCTTCCTTACATTCAATGCTGTCGCCTATCGGAAACATCATAACTGAGGAACATGCCACGCACATTGATTGTGAATTGTTGGGGCATGCAGTTCTGTTGTTGTCAATAGGAAGGCCTCATTGGTACCAAGTTCAGTCTGTACTTATACCATCCTATTCCTCAGGGTTGTGTGGAGGGGAACTTCGGTGTGAAGATAAAGAGAGTATGGGGATTATTTTTGCCTGCTTACTTGAATGCTTCCATAAAACAAAGAATGAAAAGGATCTGAAAAGGTACAGTAGCTCTCTATTTCTCAGCACTCTTAAGGGCACTGCTGGAGGTGTGGCAGGCAGCAATGCCAATAGGAAACAACTCCCTTCCTGTAAATCTCATTGACTTTCCACCATAATGATGCAACACCTTCCATCTGTTTTATCCTCTAATTCAGTGCCTGGACCTCAACCACTCTTCTCTACTACAGTATGTTCAAGCCACTGATTGCTCTCTAAGTAAATAGCTTTGCATTTTTCATGACTCAGAGACTGTGCCATTTGAGCCCATTAACTTTTGCTTAGCATCTACTTTTGAGCAAATATATTGTATGACTCAAAAGAAGCATATCCACCCCAAGGAACCCCGTGTCTATGTAATTAGTAAAGGGTTGGCAATGGATTCAAAGAATGGCTGATCCAGTAAAACTCTAACAATCTGGGAAACCGAATGGCTTGGCAGCTGCCTCACCTACAGTAGCTCCCATGCTCCTAACAGAGTCTCCTGGTTCACTGGAGAATTTAGTAAACTACAATATAACATCTTACGAAAAGACAATTGGTGGTGGGGGGAAGGGGTTTCGGTTGATGATGGGATTATTAAGAGTAATATCCATTAGTGTAGACCTATCTGTCAGCCCAGCACAAGTAAAATGCCGAGTGCTGAATTATTTGAGTTTTACTGATAACAGCACAGGGTAACGGGTTGAAATGAAACTGCACAACAGTAAACAAGCTTGAAGATGTAATGTTCTTTCAAATAAATGAATATATTGATGAAAGGTAACTGAATAGATTTTTTTATTAGTTGGGGAGGCTGACAAAATGTGGGGAGATGTCTGGGAACCACTCATAAAACACTGAGGTACCACAGGCCCAGGTTCTGTGGAGGGAATGATAATGAAAATATCACTGCTCATTACTATTTCACCCTAAAGTGACTTTACATTTGGGACTTTTCCTAGTTTTAATATGGAAATTATTATTCCTTTGCTTGAAAATATCCTTATTTCAATATTTAACATTTTTAAAATTTTAAAGATATTTGGAATATTTTAATCAGAATCATTTCTGCATGTCCCAGCTTTTAAAGAACTTTATATATGCCTAAACGTTTAACTAAAATTGTTTGTGCTGGGCTACTTATAATCATTTTTAACTCCAGTTGGCAGATCAGCTAATTTGGTGACTTCGCAGCTGCTAAATTTCAGGAACCCTGTTAAATTGACTTCAGCAGACATTGGGAAAGATTCTACTAGAAAGGTGGCCAACCCAGTGGGGAACTCTTTACAGGACCTGTATAAACCACCAACCCTGACTGCAAGTTCTGGGCCATCATTTTATAGCACTTGCTTTGGAAATGACTGTGCATATTAGTACATTGTCTTCTCACAGAGCAATAGAGAAATTGTTCAGTTTTACAGAAATTATTCCCTAGCTGGCAATTTTAGCAATTAATTACTAATATATACTTTTCTTCCTAAACCAGCAAATTATTTAGCAAGTAAAATTTTACTTCACCTTTCTAAATTAGCTGCCTTCCAAGTAACTGTTTATATGACTTCAAACATATTAATTTAAGTTGCTCTAAGTACAGTAACATCAAAGATTCCTCATCCAGTTTCTAAGGCAACCAATAGTTTACTTTTCTTCAAATGACCATTGGTCTCGCACGACCTCAAGTGAGTTCAGGTTGGGCAGGCTGGGGTTGTACTCACTCAAGTTCAGAAAAGTGAGAGATGACTTGATTGAAACATACAAGAACAGTAAGAGGTTGGCATATGGGTTGTGAAGACAGTGTTTCATTGTTAGTGTTTCTAAAATGAGAAGCTATTGTTTAAGACTGCAATGTTTCTCTGAGAGGGCCTGAGTTTTTGGAAATTTCTTCCTCTAAGTACAGGGGAATTAAAACCTTGAATGTAGATAAGCACTTGATAAGCCAGGAATTTAAATGTTTCCAGGGTTAGATGCAATGTGAAATTGAGGTTGACATCATATCAGGTGTGATTGTATGGAATGGTTCCAAGTCCAAAGCTCAAAGTAAATTTTATTACCGAAGTACATATATGTCACCATATACAACCCTGAGAATCATTTTCCTGTGTGCATACTGAATAAATGTATAGAATAATTACTATAACAAATCAATGAAAGTCCACCCAACCAGGACGTTCGACCAGACTGTCGAAGACAGCAAACTGTGCAAATGCAAAAGAAGAAACAATAATAATAAATAAATAAATAAGCAACAAATATCAAGAACATGAGGTGAAGAGTCCTTCAAAGTGAGTCCATAGGTTGTGGGAACATTTCAGTGATGGGGCCAGTGAGGTGAGTGAAGTTATATCTGATGGCTGAGGGGTAGTAACTATTATTAAACCTAGTGGTGTTGGTGGCTCTTGTGCCTTGTCCTGAGAGCAACAGTCAAAGGAGAACATGATCTAGGTGGTGGGGATCCCTGATGATGGATGCTGATTTCCTGAGACAGTGTTTCATATAGATGTGCTCAATGGTTTGGAGGGCTTTACTCATGATGAACTGGGCCATATCCCTTAATTTTTGTAGGATATTCCATTCAAGGGCATTGCTGCTTCCATACCAGGCTATGATACAGCCAATCAATATATTCCCGACAGCAGCAGGCTCAAAGGCACCAGCGATACCAGCGATCTACCTCTGGTCCTAATTTGTATGTGTGTATGCAAGTGTTGCTTCCAGCCTTTCTCTGACAATTGGTTGAGGCATGAAGGGATGCAGGGAGAAGGCAGGAAATTGCGACTAAGAGGAAAAATGGATCAGCCTTGAAGAAATGGTGGAGCAGACTCAATGGGCAAAATGGCCCAATTCTGCTCCCATATTTTATGATCTTATGGTCTTATTATTCCCAGAGGGTAGTATCAGTGACTGATCCAAATTCATTTTTTTGCTCCCTCTTCTTGCATGAAAAGTGGCTCTAAACTTTCTCATCACCAACACTTAGTGGCCTATACACCTGCTCATTAATGCAAATATCTAGTAAGCCAATCATGTCGATGTGTAAAAGCATAAAGACATTGTCAAGAGGTCCAGTTGTTCAGACTAAACATCAGAATGGGGTAGAAATGTGATCTGTTACTTTGATTATGGAATGATTGAGGGTGATTTGAGTATCTCAGAAACTGCTGATCTTCTGGGATTTTCATGCATAACAGTCTCTAGAGTTTACAGAAAATTACGTGTAAAACAAAAAAAAAAATCCAGTGAGTGGCCGTTCTGTGGGTGAAATTGCCTTGTTAATGACACAGATCAGAGGAGAATGGCAGATAGGTTCGAGATGGCAGGAAGGTGACAGCAACTCAACTAACCATGAGTTGCAACAGTGGTGTGCAGAAGAGCATCTCAATGCATAGCATATCCAACCTTGAACTAACTGGAATACAGTAACAAAAGGCTACTAACATATTAGGTAAAGGATGTATCTAACAAGGAGGCCACTGAGTGATTGTATTTCGAACTCTGGCATCCTCTGTTCTTGCAGTGGGAGATGGTATTGCACAGACAAAGTGTGGAAAGCCTAAACACGACTGGTGCAGGGGGACTGCATGTTTCATTGCTTCTAATCCCCATAATACAGATGGCCCATAAGACCATAATGCCATAAGACATAGGAGCAGAATTAGGCCATTCAGCCCATCAAGTCTGCTCTGACACTCCATCATGGCTGATCCCAGATCCCACACAACCCCATACACCTGCCTTCTCACCATAACCTTTGATGCCCTGACCGATCAGGAAAGGATCAACTTCCGGCTTAAATATACCCATAGACCGTCTGTGGCAGAGCATTCCACAGATTCACTACTGTCTAGCTTAAAAAAAAAGTCCTCCTTACCTCTGTTCTAAAAGGTTGGCCCTCTGTTTTGAGTCTATGCCCTCTAGTTCTGGATATCCTCACCATAGGAAACATCCTCTCCACATCCACCCTATCTAGTCCTTTCATCATTCGGTAGGTTTCAATCAGATCCCTCTGCATTCCTCTAACTTCCAGTGAGTACAGGCCCAAAGCTGCCAAATGCTCCTCATAGGTTAACTGCCTTCATTCCTGAAATCATCCTTGTGAACCTCCTCTAAACTCCCTCCAATGACATCACATCCTTTTTGAGATATGGGGCCCAAAACTGTTGACAATAGTCCAGGTGCGGCCTGACTAGTGTCTTATAAGGCACCACCATTATCTCTTGCCTTTATATTCTATTCCCCTTAAAATAAATACCAACATTGCATTTGCCTTCTTTACCATAGACTCAGTCTGTAAATTAAACTTCTGGGAGTCTTGTACGAGAACTCTTAAGACCCTCTGCACCTCCAGTGTTTGAAACTCCCCATTTAGGTAATAGTCCACACTATTGTTCCTTTTACCAAAATGCATTATCATACATTTTCCAACACTGTATTCCATCTGCCACTTTTTTGCCTATTCTTCCAATTTGTCTAAGTCCTGCTGCAATCACATTGCTTCCTCAGCACTACCTACCCCTCCACCTATCCTCATATCATCCGCAAACTTTGCCACAAAGCCATCAATTCCATTATCCAAATCAATGACAAACAATATGAAAATTAGCAGTCCCATACTGACCTCTGAGAAGCACAACTAGTCACTGGCAACCAACCAAAAAAGGCTCCATTTATTCCCACTTCTGCCTCCTGCCCCTCAGCCATTCCATTCCACTATCCATGACATTACCTTTCCTGTGATGCCATAGGATTTTACCTTGTTAAGCATTCTTGGAGGCACCTTATCAAAGACCTTCTGAAAATTCAAGTAAGTGACATTCACTGCCTCTCCTTTGTCCACCCTGCTTGTTACTTCCTCGAAGAACTCCAACAGATTTGTCAGGCAAGATGTTCCTTTACAGAAGTCATGCTGACTTTGACTTACTTTATCATTAGTCTCCAAGTACCCAGAAACCTCATCCCTAATAATAGACTCCAACACTTGTCCAACCTCTGAGGCTAGGCTAATTTCTTTTCTTTTACCTGCCTCCCTCAAGAGTGGAGTGACATTTGCAATATTCCAGTCCTCTGGGGCTATGCCAAAATCAAGTGATTCTTGAAGGACCATGATCCGTTATCTCTCTCAGGACTCTAGGGTGTAGTCCATCTGGTCCAGATGACTTATCCACATTAAGACCTTTCAGTTTGCCTAGCACTTTTTCCTTTGTAATAGCAATGGTACTCACACCTGCTCCCTGACACTCATGGACCTCTGGCACACTGCTATTTTCTTCCACAGTGAAGACAGATGCAAAGTATCCATTACCTTCATCGGCCATTTCTTTGTCCCCGATTACTACCTCACCAGCATCATTTTCCAGTGGTCCAGAATCAACCGTCTCCTTCCTATTACTCTTTATATAACTGAAAAAAAAACTTTTGGTATCCTGCTTTATACTATTGGCTAGTTCATATTTCATCTTTTTTCTTCCAATAGCTTTTTTAGTTGCCTTTTGTTGGATTTTCTCTTTCAATATTTTTATTAAATTTCATATAGAAGAGTACAGAATTCATGACGATACATATTATGAATCAAAAAATAGAATAGTACAGAATGAACTATATTTAAATCATACTATTGCAATCACAGTACCCCATATTCATAATCAAACAAATGAATTAAATTGAATTATAATAGTTTTATTAAAAAAAATCTAAACCCACTACCAAGATCAAAGCTGTTTGGTAAAGAAAAGAAAGACACAAAAAAATCCTTATCATATAGTGATTTATGTTATTAGCCAACATCTGTACTTTTACGCCAGATCAAAGGTTTTGAAAATATTTCAGTAAAGGTCCCCACAGTGTTTGAAAGTCTTGGTTAGAATCAGGAATTCAACAACGGATCTTCTCTAAATTTAAGCATGACATAACATCACGTAACCATTGAGCGTGAGTAGGTGAATCAATGTCCTTCCATCTAAGCAACACTGCCCTCCTAGCCATGAAAGAAGTAAAGGCCAATACAGGCAAATCAGATGTCTCCAAAGTTATGCCTCTTTCTCCAACAATACCAAACATGGCAGTCAAAGGATTACACTTAAAATTTACTTTAAAAAGTACAGAAAAAGTTTGGAATACTTCCTTCCAGTATTTTTCAAGACTTGGACATGTCCAAAACATATGAATTAATGAAGCCTCTCCATTGTCACATCTGTCACAACAGGGAGATATATCCGCATAAAAACGAGATAGCTTGTCTTTGGACATGTAAGCCCTGTGGACCACTTTAAATTGTAGACGGGAGTGACGAGCACATAGTGATGAGGTATTAACCAATTTAAAAATTGCATTTCAGGTCTCTTCAGAAATTGAAATCTGTAAATCCTGTTCCCAGGCTTTTTTTAATTTTGTCTAAAGGAGCCTCTCTCATTCCCAACAGCATCTAATTTAATCTAATCTAATGCCATAAATATTGGATATTGAGCCATTATGAAAAGGTTTCAAGTTAAAAATTACATCTATTAAGTACTTATCAGGACTCATATGTAATTGAGATCGCAGTAAGTGTCTCATCTGTCGATACCTAACATGCCTTTTTTTGGATTTTAAAAGCTTCCCAGTTATCCAACTTCCCACTCACTTTTGCTACATTACTGTTGACTGGAAAGGGACACTGGCGGGAAAGTCAGCAGAGCAGCAGTGGCTGGAGTTTATGCGAGAAGTGAGGAAGGTGCAAGACAGGTATATTCCAGAAAAGAAGAAATTTTCGAATGGAAAAAGGATGCAACCGTGGTTGACAAGAGAAGTCAAAGCCAAAGTTAAAGCAAAGGAGGGGGCATACCAGGAAGCAAAAATTAGTGGGAAGACAGTGGATTGGGAAGTTTTTAAAACCGTGTTGGGGCCACTTCTTTTTACATTGTACATCAACGATTTGGATTATGAAATAGATGGCTTTGTGGCTGTTTGCTGATGATACGCAGATAGGTGGAGGGGCCGGTAGTGCTGAGGAAACGGAGAGTCTGCAGAGAGACTTGGATAAACTGGAAGAATGGGCAAAGAAGTGGCAAATGAGTACAATGTTGGAAAGTGTATGGTTATGCACTTTGGCAGAAGTAATAAACAGGCAGACTATTATTTAAATGGGGAAAGAATTCCAAGTTCTGAGATGCAATGGGACTTGGGAGTCCTTGTACAGGATACCCTTAAAGTTAACCTCCAGGTTGAGTCGGTGGTGAGGAAGGTGAATGCAATGTTGGCATTCATTTCTAGAGGAATAGAGTATAGAAGCAGGGATGTGATGTTGAGGCTCTATAAGGCGCTGGTGAGACCTCACTTGGAGTACTGTGTGCAGTTTTTGGCTCCTTATTTAAGAAAGGATGTGCTGACGTTGGAGAGGGTACAGAGAAGATTCACTAGAATGATTCCGGGAATGAGAGGGTTAACATGTGAGGAACGTTTGTCCGCTCTTGGGCTGTATTCCTTGGAGTTTAGAAGAATGAGGGGAGACCTTATAGAAACATTTCAAATGTTGAAAGGCATGGACAGAGTGGATGTGGCAAAGTCGTTTCCCATGATGGGGGAGTCTAGTATGAGAGGGCATGACTTCAGGATTGAAGGGCGCCCTTTTAGAACAGAAATGCGAAAAAATTTTTTTAGCCAGAGGGTGGTGAATCTATGGAATTTGTTGCCATGGGCAGCAGTGGAGGTCAAGTCATTGGGTGTATTTAAGGCAGAGATTGATAGGTATCTGAGTAGCCAGGGCATCAAAGGTTATGGTGAAAAGGCCGGGGAGTGGGACTAAATGGGAAATTGGGTCAGCTCATGATAGAATGGCGGAGCAGACTCGATGGGCCGAATGGCCGACTTCTGCTCCTTTGTTTTATGGTCTTATTATATGCCCTTTCCTTTTTTTTCCATGCAGTCCTTAACTTCCCTCGTCTATCCCGTGTCTTGTGAACTATTCCTAGAAACTTAAGCCATCTCTGCTCTGCAGACATCCCCCCCCTCCCCCGTCAAACCACAAATTATTGCCAGACGCCAGTCGGCTGCCATTCTCTATACTGCTTCCCATGTATTTATCAACACTGGTTAGTTTACAAAGTAGGGAAGGAAAGAGGCAGACGGAGCACAATTTTCTGACCGTCACTATCTATGTAATAGCATAAAAGAGCAAAACTTCGCGCAGGCAGACTCTCCTGCCCAACTCGCCCATGCAAAGCAAATTGCCTTGCTGAGTTAGTCTGATTTGACCCGTATCTCTCTCTATCTTTCTTATCCGGCTTTATATTGCCGAACTATACAATACCTGCCTCAACTATGCCCCCGTGCAGTTTGTTACATACAGGCACCACCTCTGTGTGAGGGAACCCTTGCTTCTGCAGACCCTTAACGCGCAGATTTCGGAAACTGACGAGGAGGTGAGCGGTATCATTCAGCAGCTGTCGTCTTACCGTGCAGCAGCCAGGCTCCCCACTTCGGCGACGAAGCTTGAAGGCACGTAACCCTCCTTCACTCGCTGCGCTACACCTTGACCTTCTATTTTTTTGACCAATGTCCACTCGCCTTCTTTGCTTACAATTTCAACCTTTTCCCCTTCTTTGACGAGGAGGTCCTCTGAAGTGCGGGGTTTGTAATTGTAGAGCGTGACATAACGCGACGGAGGATTATCTGGGTTTGTATAAAATAAACTGTCTGTTCGTTTTGAAGTCTCTTCATTGCTGTCATTAGAATTGGATCGACAGTAGCGGCAAGGGCAGAAAGCACAGTAATGTTTACACAGTGCTGTGCCCATGACTGTCTCCGATCGACTTCGTTTTCATTGAATGTTAAATCCCATAAAGTCGTCAACGTCAATCCAGGAAGCAGAGTAGCAAATATGTTAAACCTTGTGTGAATTAGTTCTTCCTGCTTTAAGATTCGCCGCCTCATGTGTATGCGCAGTTTTGAAATTGTTTAGCAAGAAGGTTGATCTAGTGTGTGTGTGTATATATATATATATATTCCTGTTTATTATATACTGTATATAGGAATATACACCCCCCCCCCATACGTGGTCCCCATCGTTAATTCCCTATCTTTCTCCTAATTTGCTTTGATTGTGCCATGGTTCTGCCCGTTAATTTCCCTTTTGCGTCTAATTCTCTTTGAAGACGGCACACCTGGTTTCCATCAAGACCTGCAGCATAAGAACCCCGGCATTACAACCACTAGTTGTAACACACCAAGGAGCATTCGTAACAAGGTGGATGAATTAAAAGTGCAGATTGTTATTAATGAATATGATATAGTTGGGATCACAGAGACATGGCTCCAGGGTGACCAAGGATGGGAGCTCAACATTGAGGGTTATTCAATATTCAGGAGGGATAGACATGAAAGAAAAGGAGGTGGGGTGGCATTGCTGGTTAGAGAGGAGATTAACACAATAGAAAGGAAGGACATTAGCCCGGAGGATGTGGAATCGATATGGGTAGAGCTGTGTAAGGGGCAGAAAACGCTGGTGGGAGTTGTGTACAGGCCACCTAACAGTAGTAGTGAGGTTGGGGATGGTATTAAACAGGAAATTAGAAATGCGTGCAATAAAGGAACAGCAGTTATGATGGGTGACTTCAATCTACATGTAGATTGGGTGAACCAAATTGGTAAGAGTGCTGAGGAAGAGGATTTCTTGGAATGTATGCGGGATGGTTTTTTGAACCAACATGTCGAGGAACCAACTAGAGAGCAGGTTATTCTAGACTGGGTATTGAGCAATGAGGAAGGGTTAATTAGCAATCTTGTCATGAGAGGCCCCTTGGGTAAGAGTGACCATAATATGGTGGAATTCTTCATTAAGATGGAGAGTGTCATAGTTAATTCAGAAATAAAGGTTCTGAACTTAAAGAAGGGTAACTTTGAAAGTATGAGATGTGAATTAGCTAAAATAGACTGGCATTACTGGGTTGACGGTGGATAAGCAATGGCAAGCATTTAAAGATTGCATGGATGAACTACAACAATTGTTCATCCCAGTTTGGCAAAGGAATAAATCAAGGAAGGTAGTGCACCCGTGGCTGACAAGGGAAATTAGGGATAGTATCAATTCCAAAGAAGAAACATACAGATCAGCCAGAAAAAGTGGCTCACCTGAGGACTGGGAGAAATTCAGAGTCCAGCAGAGGACAAAAGGCTTAATTAGGAAGGGGAAAAAAGATTATGAGAGAAAACTGGCAGGGAACATAAAAACTGACTGTAAAAGCTTTTATAGATATGTGAAAAGAAAAAGATTGGTTAAGACAAATGTAGGTCCCCTACAGACAGAAACAGGTGAATTGATTATGGGGAGCAAGGACATGGCAGACCAATTGAATAATTACTTTGGTTCTGTCTTCACTAAGGAGGACATAAATAATCTTCCGGAAATAGTAGGGGACAGAGGGTCCAGTGAGATGGAGGAACTGAGGGAAATATATGTTAGTAGGGAAGTGGTGTTAGGTAAATTGAAGGGATTGAAGGCAGATAAATCCCCAGGGCCAGATGGTCTGCATCTCAGAGTGCTTAAGAAAGTAGCCCAAGAAATAGTGGAGGCATTAGTGATAATTTTTCAAAACTCTTTAGATCCTGGACTAGTTCCTGAGGATTGGAGGGTGGCTAATGTAACCCCACTTTTTAAAAAAGGAGGGAGAGAGAAACCGGGGAATTATAGACCGGTTAGCCTAACGACGGTGGTGGGGAAACTGCTAGAGCCAGTTATCAAAGATGTAATAACAGCACCTTTGGAAAGTGGTGAAATGATCGGACAAAGTCAGCATGGATTTGTGAAAGGAAAATCATGTCTGACGAATCTCATAGAATTTTTTGAGGATGTAACTAGTAGAGTGGATAGGGGAGAACCAGTGGATGTGGTATATTTGGATTTTCAAAAGGCTTTTGACAAGGTCCCACACAGGAGATTAGTGTGCAAACTTAAAGCACACTGTATTGGGGGTACGGTAGTGATGTGGATAGGGAATTGGTTGGCAGACAGGAAGCAAAGAATGGGAATAAACGGGACCTTTTCAGAATGGCGGAAAGTGACTAGTGGGGTACCGCAAGGCTCAGTGCTGGGACCCCAGTTGTTTACAATATATATTAATGACTTGGATGAGGGAATTAAATGCAGCATCTCCAAGTTTGCGGATGACATGAAGCTGGGCGGCAGTGTTAGCTGTGAGGAGGATGCAGGGTGACTTGGATAGGTTAGGTGAGTGGGCAAATTCATGGCAGATGTAATTTAATGTGGATAAATGTGAAGTTATCCACTTTGGTGGCAAAAACAGGAAAACAGATAATTATCTGAATGGTGGCCGATTAGGAAAAGGGGAGGTGCAAAGAGACCTAGGTGTCATTATACACCAGTCATTGAAAGTGGGCATGCAGGTACAGCAGGCGGTGAAAAAGGCAAATGGTATGCTGGCATTCATAGCAAGAGGATTCGAGTACAGGAGCAGAGAGGTACTACTGCAGTTGTACAAGGCCTTGGTGAGACCACACCTGGAGTATTGTGTGTAGTTTTGGTCCCCTAATCTGGGAAAAGACATCCTTGCCATAGAGGGAGTACAAAGAAGGTTCACCAGATTGATTCCTGGGATGGCAGGACTTTCATATGATGAAAGACTGGATGAACTAGGCTTATACTCGTTGGAATTCAGAAGATTGAGGGGGGATCTGATTGAAACGTATAAAATCCTAAAGGGATTGGACAGGCTAGATGCAGGAAGATTGTTCCCGATGTTGGGTAAGTCCAGAACGAGGGGTCACAGTTTGAGGATAAAGGGGAAGCCTTTTAGCACCGAGATTAGGAAAAATTTCTTCACACAGAGAGTGGTGAATCTGTGGAATTCTCTGCCACAGGAAACAGTTGAGGCCAGTTCATTGGCTATATTTAAGAGGGAGTTAGATATGGCCCTTGTGGCTAAAGGGATCGGGGGTATGGAGGGAAGGCTGGTACAGGGTTTTGAGTTGGATGATCAGCCATGATCATACTGAATGGCGGTGCAGGCTCAAGAGGCCGAACGGCCTACTCCTGCACCTATTTTCTATGTTTCTATGTTTCTAGTCACCAGATCATTGGTTTTGCCTGTGTGGTAATTAACATTTCCCAGCCACTTTGGACCATGTGTTCTAAGTCTTGCTCCAGAAATGATGAGTTTGAGTATAGAGAGGAAATTAAGAACCTGGTGCCATGGTGCGAAGACAATAACCTATCCCTCAACATCAGCAAGGCGAAGGAATTGGTTGTTGACTTCAGAAGGAGTAGTGGACCACACAACCCAATTTACATCGGTGGGGCGCAAGTGGAACAGGTCCAGAGCTTTAAGTTCCTTGGAGTCAATATCACAAATGACCTGACTTGGTCCAGCCAAGCAGAGTTCACTGACAAGAAGGTCCACCAGTGCCTTTACTTCCTGAGAAAACTAAAGAAATTTGGCCTGTCCTCTAAAACCCTCACTAATTTTTATAGGTGCACCGTAGAAAGCATTCTTCTAGGGTGCATCACAACCTGGTATGGAAGTTGTCCTGTCCAAGGCCAAAAGAAGCTGCAGAAGATCGTGAACATGGCGCAGCACATCACACAAACCAATCTTCTGTCCGTGGGCTCACTTTACACCGTATGCTGTCGGAGCAGTGCTGCCAGGATAATCAAGGACACGACCCACCCAGCCAACACACTTTTTATCCCTCTTCCCTCCAGGAGAAGGTTCAGGAGCTTGAAGACTCGTACAGCCAGATTTGGGAACAGCTTCTTTCCAACTGTGATAAGACTGCTGAACGGATCCTGACCCAGATCTGGGCCATACCCTTCAAATATCTGGACCTGCCTCTCTGTTTTTTTTGCACTACCTTACTTCCCATTTTTCTATTTTCTATTTATGATTTATAATTTAAATTTTTAATATTTACTAATTTTAACTATTTGTAATCCAGGGAGTGTGAAGCGCAGAATTAAATATCGCTGTGATGATTGTACATACTAGTACCAATTGTTTGCTGACAAAGTATGAAGTATAAAATTTCAAGGTTTACACTTGAAACTCCGTCTCTCTGTGTCATGGCTCCGTGTCAAGATCCTTCCTGTTTGCTGCTCGACATTCACGTCCGCATAAGCATCCTAACTCAATCTCCCTGCCTGTGTCCTGCATTTGGGTTCGCTTCATTCGCTCATTGCAACACATACATATATGGTTGAAAACTACATTTCCAAAACAGAATTGCTGGCAGTGATGGAGGTCTCAATAGTGGGTTTACTTGCTTGCTCTTCAGAGCCAAGGGCAATTAGGGGCATCGGTGTTAAAGATATTGGCCTGAAAGACAGTCCCTGAGGTTATTTGGCTTATACTGCCAGTAGAGTTGGAGAACCTGTGGAGAACCTTTGAACCCCTCCAGTTCTCAAAATATTTGCTGTCAGTAGTTTATTCCTGAGAAGCTAACACAAGGGATCACTGCAGTCTGATGGACCATAGGCTTGGTTGTCAGATTGAGATCTTGATCCTCAGGCAGCCAAAGATAAATTAAATACCAATGTTTATCTTCAGTGACAGAGAGCTGCCTTGAAATGAACATGTTTTCCATGGGTTTTATTGCGGACTTTTGTCATAATGACATAAGACACAGGAACAGAATTAGGCCATTTGGCCCATTGAGTCTGTTCCACCATTCAATTATAGCTTATCCTTCTCAACCCCTGTCTTCTGTCTTCTCCTCATAACCTTTGATGTTCTTACTAATTAAGAACCTACTAAATTCGGCTTAAAATATAGCTTGCCCTTCACGGCCATCTGTAACAATGAATTCCACAGATTCACCACCCTCCGGCAAAAGAAATTCCTCCTCATCTCTGTTCTAAAGGGACATCCTTCCATTCTGAAGTTGTACCCTCTGGTCCTAGACTCCCCACTATCGGAAACATCCTCCCCACATCCACTCTAATATAGGCCATTCAATATTCAATAAGTTTCTATGAGATCCCCCTCATTCTTCTAAATTCCAGGGAGTAGTGGACTAGAGCTATTACACACTCCTCATACAATAACCCCTGCATTTCTGGGCTCATTCTTGTGAGCCTCCTCTGAACTCTCTCCAATGTCAGCGCATCCGTTCTGAAATAAGGGGCCCCAAACTGCTCACAATACTCCAAGTGAGGCTTCATCAGTGCCTTATGAAGTCTCAACGTTACCTCCTTGCTTTTATATTCTCGTCCTCTTAACATCACATTTGCCTTCCTCACCACAGACTCAACTTACAAATTAACCTTCAGGGAATCCTGCATAAGGACTTCAAAAATCCTTTTGTTCCTCAGACTTTTGTATTTTCTCTCCATTTAGAAAATAGTCAACACTTTAATTTCTTCTACCAAAATGCATGACCATGCTCTTCCTGACACTCTATTCCATCTCCCACTTCTTTCCCCACTTTTCTACTCTGTCTTAAGTCCTTCTGCAGCCTTCCTTCTTCCACAACGCTACTTGTCCCTCCAACTACCTTTGTATCATCTGTAAACTTGACTACAGAGGAATCAATTCTGTCATCCAAATCATTGATATATAATGGAAAATGAAGTGGTCACAAACTAACCTCTGCAGAATACTGCTAGTCACCGGCAGCCAACCAGAAAAGGCTCCCTTTGTTCCCACTCTTTGTCTCCTGCCAATCAACCATTGCTCTATCCACTCTAGTACTTCTCCTGTAATACCATGGGCTTTTATCTGGTTAAGCAGCCTCATGTACTTTGTCAAAGGCCTTTTAAAGATCCAAGTATACAGCATCCACTGATTCTCCTTCGCCTATCCTGCTTGTTATTTCCTCAAAGATTTACGACAGATTTGTCAGGCAAGATTTTCCCATAAGTGAACCATGCTGACTTTGGCATATTTTATCATGTGCCTCCAAACACCCTGAGACCTCATTCTTAACCATCGACTCCAACATCTTCCCGACCACTAATGTCAGACTAATTTCCTTTCTCCTGCCTTCTTCCCTTCTTGAAAAGTGGAGTGACATTTGAAATTTTCCAGTCCTTTGGAACCATGCCAGAACCCAATGATTCACAAGACCACAAGACAAAGGAGCAGAAGTAGGCCATTTGGCCCATCAAGTCTGCTCCGCAGCTCCCCCATTAGCTAAACTATTCACCCATCTAGTTCCAATTTCCGGCTTTTTCCTCATATCCCTTGATACCCTGACTAATTAGATACCTGTCAATCTCCTCCTTAAACACCCTCAATAATCGGGCCTCCACAGCCATATGTGGCAACGAATTCCACAAATCCACGACCCTCTGGCTAAAAAAATTTCTCCTCATCTCTGTTTTAACTGGGTACCCTCTAATTCTAAGACTATGGCCTCTTGTCCTGGACTCACCCACCAAGGGGAACAACCTTTCCACATCTACTCTGTCCAACCCTTTCAACATTCGAAACGTTTCTATGAGATCCCCTCTCATTCTTCTATTCTCTAATGAATACAATTCAAGAGCCGACAGACGCTCCTCATATGTTAGCCCCTGCATTCCAGGAATCATCCTTGTAAATCTTCTCTGAACTCTCTCCAACATCAGTATATCCTTTCTAAGATAGGGGGCCCAGAATTGCACACAGTATTCCAAATGAGGTCTCGCTAATGCCCCATAGAGCCTCATCAACACCTCCTTACTCTTATACACTATTCCTTGGTGAAATGAATGCCAACATAGCATTTGCTTTCCTTACCGCCAATCCAACTTGGTGGTTAACCTTTAGGGTACCCCGCATGAGGACCCCCAAGTCCCTTTGCACTTCCGATTTTTGAATTTTCTCCCCATCTAAATAATAATCTGCCTGATTATTTCTTCTTCCGAAATGTACAACCGTACATTTGTCAACGTTGTATCTCATCTGCCATTTCTTTGCCCAGTCTCCTAAACTGACTAAGTCTCTCTGCAACCTTTCCGTTTCTTCAACATTTCCTGCTCCTCCACCTATCTTGGTGTCATCCGCAAACTTGGCCACAAAACCATTTAATCCATAATCCAAATCATCGATATACATCGTAAAAAGAAGCGGCCCCAACACCGACCCCTGCGAAACACCACTAGTAACCGGCAACCAATCAGACTAGGATCCCTTTATTCCCACCCTTGCTTTCTGCCTATCAGCCAATGCTCCACCCATTTCAATATCTTTCCTATAATTCCATGGGCTCTCATCTTATTAAGCAGCCTCATATGTGGCGCCTTATCGAAGGCCTTTTGAAATTCCAAATACACAACATCCACAGCCTCTCCCTTGTCAATCTTATTCGAGATTACCTCAAAAAATTCCAATAAGTTGGTAAGGCAGGATCTTCCCTTCATGAAACCATGCTGGCTTCGGCCTATCTTGTCATGCACCTCGAGGTATTTCATAACCTCGTCCTTGAGGATTGACTCCAATATCTTTCCAACCACTGATGTCAGACTAATAGATCTGTAATTTTCTTTTTGCTGCCTCCTTCCTTTCTTAAATAGTGGAACTACATTTGTGACCTTCCAGTCCTTCGGAACCATGCTAGAGTCTATTGATTCTTGGAAGATCATTTCCAATGCTTCCACAATCTCCAAAACCACCTCCTTCAGAACCCTTGGGTGCACCTCATCTGGGCCGGGAGACTTATCTATTCTTAGTCCACTTAGCTTCCCAAGCACTTTCTCTCTAGTTATCTTGACTGTACCTAATTCTATTCCTTGATACCTCTGGCTATCAGGTATATTGCTCATGTCTTCCACTGTGAAGACTGATGCAAAATACTCATTCAGTTCCTCCGCCATCTCTTTGTTATCCATTATAATTACTCCAGCATCATTTTCAATCGGTCCCATATCTACCCTTGTCACTCTTTTACTCTTCATATATTTAAAAAAAACTCTTAGTATCCTTTTTTATGTTAATCGCCAACTTCCTTTCATAATTCATCTTTTCTTTCCTAATGACTTTCTTAGTTTCTTTCAGTAAGTTTTTAAAGGTCTTCCAGTCCTCATTTTTCTCACTAATTTTTGCTTCCTTGTACGCCGTTTCTTTTGCTTTTATTTCTGCCTTAACCTCTCTCGTTAGCCACATTTGTGCCATTTTTCCATTCATGATTTTCTTTTATCTTGGAATATATTTTTCCTGCATTTTCCTTATTTCTTGTAGGAATTTCATCCAATTCTGCTCTGCCGTCCCTCCATTTAGTTTACTTTTCCAATCGACTTGGGCCAGTTCCTCTCTCATTCCACTGTAATTTCCCCTGTTCCACTGAAATATCGATACACCTGATACCAGCTTCTCCTTTTCAAACTTGAAACTGAACTCAATCATATTATGATCACTACTTCCAAGAGGTTCCTTTACCTCCAGCTCCCTAATCGCCTCAGGTTCGTTACACAGCACCCAATCCAAAACAGCCGATCCCCTGGTGGGCTTCTGGACAAGCTGCTCCAAAAAGCCATCCTGTAGGCATTCTACAAACTCCCTCTCCTGAGATCCATTACCTTCCTGACTTTCCCAATCCACTTTCATATTAAAATCTCCCATAATTATCTTGACATTTTCCTTCTGACACGCTTTTTCTATTTCCAGCTGCAACTTGTAGTCCACATCCCGGTTGCTGTTTGGAGGCCTGTATATAACTGCTACTAGTGTCTTTTTACCCTTGCCATTTCTTAATTCTACCCATAAGGATTCTACCTCTTCTGATCCTATGTCCCTTCTTTCTATTGATTTGATATCGTTACTTACCATCAGGGCCACGCCACCCCCTTTACCTACCTTCCTATCCTTCCTGTACACTGTGTATCCTGGGATATTCAGCTCCCAATCACATCCATCATTTAGCCATGACTCGGTGATGGCCACAATGTCATACCTTTTAACCTGCAGCTGTGCAGCAAGGTCATCCACTTTATTTCTAATGCTGCGTGCATTTAAGTACAGTACATTTAGATCGGTACCTGTTGCCACTTGTGCTATATTTTGCAGCAAATTATCCTGTATATTCACCGGCCTGTCCTTCTTACCATCTTTGCTGCACAGTATTTTTGACTTATTTCTATATTCCTCTTCCTCGATCCTAACACCTTGGTTTCCTTCCCCTTGCCAACTTAGTTTAAACCCTCCCTAACAGCTATATTAAGCAATCCCGCTAGGATATTATTACCTTTTGAGTTCAGGTGTAATCCATCTTTTTTGTACAAGTCATACCTTCTCCAAAATAGATCCCAATGATTCAAGAATTTGAAACCCTGCCCCCTGCACCAGTTACTTAGCCACACATTCATCCGCTTAATTTTGCTATTCTTACCATCATTAGCATGCAGCTCAGGCAGCAATTCTGATATTATTACTCTGGAGGTCCGGCTTTTCAATTTTCTTCCTAGCTCCCAGTAATCTTTTTTCAGGACTTCCTCTCTTTTTCTGACTATGTCATTGGTACCAACATGTACCAAGACTTCCGGCTGCTTGTCCTCTCTCCTCAGAATACTCTGGACTCAATCTGAGACATCCCATACCTTGGCACCAGGGAGGTAACACACCATCCGGGTATCCTTGTCCGGCTCGCAGAATCTCTTGTCCGTCCCCCTTATAATGGAGTCTCCTATAACTACCGCATTTCTTCTTGCTCTCTTGATTTTGGCACTGGGCAGAATGCTAGAGTCTCGTTCACTGTGGTCCTCCTCTGTCAGGTCTTGAAAGATGATTACCAATCGCTCCACAATCTCCTCTGCCACCTCTTTCAGAACCCTGGGTGTTGTCCATCTGGTGGAGGTGACTTACAGATCTTCCAGTTTCTCAAGCACTTTCTCCCTCGTAGTAGCAACTGTACTCTCTTCTGCCCCCTGACACTCTCGAACTTCTGGCATAATGCTGGTGTCTTCCACAATAAAGATGGATGTGAAAAACTTACTTAATTCATCCATCATTTCCTTATCCTCATTACTACCTCTCCAGCATCATTTTCCAGTGGTCTGATATCCATACTCACCTCTTTTATCTTTATATATCAACAAAAATGTTTGGTATCCTCTTTAATATTATTGCTAGCTTACCTTCATATTTCATATTTTTATTGTAATATTCCAACTACTATTTCAGTTTATGAACTATTCATGATAATTATTAAAAATCACTTGCATTGCATTTTCAGCTTACCTGGAAGATGTGGTGTGCCTGTCCAAAAAATTTGGAGTTTCTGACTTTGAGATCAATCATGAAATATTGATACTTCTCCTTTTAAAATATCTACACTAGTGCTAATTGTATTTAGCATCCATTTGTACTCAGTTCACGTGGAAACATCTGTGACAAATGGCAGCATTAAAATTTGTTACATATCAGCAATATTCACACTTGTTTAGATGGATGGGAGTGACAAAATATATTACCTGGACATAGTGCTCTTTGTGCTTAAACAATATCACAGGGAAAACAAAGCTGATTATAATGGAGAATAATTTTCTGAGCTGTTGCTAGTAATGAACATGAAAGAGGAAACTATTAGAAAGTATGAATCTAGAAAGGGTCAATCAGGTGTTCTTTATGTGCATGATGTACAATGGAATTAATCCCATCTGACTCACAATGGAAAGTTTTGCACAGCTGTTTGCGATTCTCTGAGTGAAGTTGCAAAGATCACAAGTTGTAACTTGTCCTACTTTTTATTTATCTCTTCTCAGTTCTAGGTAGTTCCAGCTCAGTTTGCACTAAAATTATGTCTTACTAATTTTACATTGTTACCATCTCAATTAAAGAAGCTAAAGAATATTGGTTTATCTTACTCGTACCCAGATTGAAATCTGTCTCTTTTTTTGATGCAGGAAAAAAAAACTGCTTTATTGTTGAGTTTTCACAGAATCACAGAATGTTTACAGCACAGAAAGAGCCCATTTGTCTGATTGAGTTCATGTAGGTTCAAAGTAAGAGTAATCCAGATGGAATCACTTCCTGCCCTCACTTAATATTTTTTCCAAATTCCTTTTGACAATTTGATGACTTTATAGCACAGGTAGAGATGGGCAGGTATGGTGATGTGGGCATCGCTGAGACATGGCTGAAAGAAGATCGTAGTAAAGAGCTTAACATACAAGGATACACATTGTACCGAAAGGACAGGCATGTAGGTAGAGGAGGTGGGTAGTTCTGTTGGGAAAATAAATCCTTAGAAAAAGATGACATAGGATCAGAAGATGTAGAATCCTTGTGAGTAGAGTTAACTGCGAGGGTAAAGAGATCCTGGTGGGAGTTATTTTCAGGCCCCTGAATATCGGCCATGATGTGGGATATAAATTTCAACAGGAAATAGAAAAGGCATGTCAAAAGGGCAATGTTACAATTGTCATGACGGTATTTCAATATGCAGATAGATTGGGAAAATCAGGTTTGTACTGGATCCCAAGAGGGGGAATTTGTAGAATGCCTATAAGATTGCTTTCTAGAGCAGCTTGTGGTTGAACCCATTGGGGGGAAAGGCAATTCTGGATTGGGTGCCCTGTAATGAACAAGATTTGATTAGAGAGCTTAAGATAAAGGAACCCTTGGGAGGCAGTGATCATAATATGATAAAATTCACCCTGCATTATCAGAAGGAGAAGCTAAAGTCAGATGTATTGCTATTACAGTGAAGTAAAGGGAATTACAGAGGCATGAGAGAGTTGCTGGCCGAAGTTGATTTGAAGTGGACACTAGCAAGGATGATGGCAGAGCAGCAATGGCTGGAGTTTTTGGAGGCAATTCAGAAGGCCCAAAGATGAGGAAGTGTTCTAAAGGAAGGATGGGTGACAAGGGAAGTCCAAGGCAGCATAAAAGCAAAAGAAAGGGCATATAACATAGCAAGAACTAGAATGTTAGAGGATTGGGGAGCTTTTAAAAACCAACAGAAGGCAACTAAACAATATAAGGAGAGAAAAGATGAAATGTGAAGATAAGCTAGCCAAAAAATATCAAAGAGGATACCAATTTTTTTTCAGATATATAAAGTAAAAAAAAAAGGCAAGGGTGGATATTGGACCATTGGAAAATGTTGCTGGAGAGGTAGTAATGGGGTCAAAAAATGTCACATGAACTTAATAAGTATCTTGCATCAGTCTTCACTGTGGAAGACACCAGCAAAGTGCCAGAAACTTGAGAGTGTCAGGGGGCAGGAAAATAGTTGTGATTACGAAGGAGAGAGTGCTCGAGAAGCTGAAAGGCTGAAGGTAGTTAAGCCATCTGGACCAGATGGACTATGCACTAGGATTCTAAAAGAGTTAGCTGAAGAGATTGTGGGTCTCAAGAATCGCTAGATCCAGAAAGGTTCCTCGGGACTGGAAAATTGCAAATGTCACTCCATTCTTTCAGAAGAGAGGGAGGGAGAAGAAAGGAAATTATAGGCCAGTTAGCCTGACCTCAGTGGTTGGGAAGATATTGGAGTCCATTATGAAGGATGTGGTTTTGGAGTATTTGGAGGCACATGATAAAATTGGCCAAATTCATCGTGGTTTCCTTAAGGGGAAATCTTGCTTGACTAATCTGTTGGAATGCTTTAAGGAAATAACAGGCAGCATAGCCATTAGAGTCATTGGATATTGTTTACTTGGATTTTCAAAAAGCCTTTGACATGTTACTGCACATAACCATCTTTAGGAAGGTAAGAGCCTACAGTATAATACAAAAGATTCTAGTATGGATGGAAGATTGTCTGATTGACAGGAGGCAAATAGACAGAATAAAGGATGCTTATTCCTGTTGGCTGCCAGTGATAGTGGTGTTCCACAGCAATGAGTATTTGATGACCAGGGTCTACACTTGCTTGAATTTAGAAGAATGTGGGGATGACCTCATTGAAACCTATCAAATATTGAAAGGCCTAGATAGAGTGGACATGGAGATGTTTCCTATATTGGGGGGGTCCAGGACCAGACAGCACAGCCTCAGAATAAGTGTCTATTTAGGACAGAGATGAGAAGGAATTTCTTAAGGGAGAGGGTTGCGAATCTATGGAATTCATTGCCATTCATGACTATGGAGGCCAAGTCATGGGGAATATTTAAAGTGGAGGTCAATAGGTTCTTTATTAGTAAGGGCATCAACGGTTACGGGGAGAAGCCAGGAAAATGGAGTTGAGAGGGAAGTAAATCAGTCATGATTGAATGGTGGAACAGACTCAATGGGCTGAATAGCCTAATTCAGCTCTTATACCTTATGGTCTTATGGTATAAAAGAAGATTTACAACTCCAGCATTTTTCATCTATACAGAGGCCTTCAATAGCAAAATGTTGTGAGACATTTTACAGGGGCATTAAAAAAGGAATGAAGATCTAATACTGCATCTAATCTAATTAGAAATAAAAATAAGAAGATGGTTAAGATGTTCAGCAGGTCAGACAACTAGGTTCTTGATTAGAAAAATTTATGGGGAGAAGGCAGGAGAATTGGATTAAGAGGGATAATAAATCAGCCTTGATGGAATGGTGGAAGAGTCGTGTTGAGCTGAATGCTCTAATTCTGTTTCTATGTATAATGGTCTTATGGTCTATTCCTGTTGTCACTGGACACTATTGTGTTTTAGCAGACCGCTGAAAATAGCTTCTATTTCAGGGCATCCCTGATCACCTTACGGGCCATGAAGTTGTATTTGAAGTGTAATCACAGTGTTATGCAAGAAATGTGGTAGTCAATTTGCGTATAGTAAGCTCCTATAGACCCCCAATGTTTCTTTAGTAATGATACTTGTGTTAATATTAAATTGAGAATTCGGCTTAATGCTAAAATCAAAACAGGAAATATTGGAAATTCTCATCAGCTCAGCTCAGTGAACATTAGTAGAGGGAAATACAATCATTCACCTAAAATGTTAATTCTTTTCCTCACTTCACATGCGCATCCTAATGACACTGAGTATTTCCAGCATTTTCTATTTTTTTCAGATTTCCACAATCCCATCTTATTTTTCCAAATGATGCCATCATATCTTTTAAATCCACCTCTGTGAGCAGAGAGGGTACCTACTTCCTGTTAAAGGCGAACACTACCAACAATGCAGCTTCCCCAAACCCCCATAAACAACTTGGATTTTTATTTTCAAGACACTGGAGAGGGTCCTGAGTCAAAGATGGTCTGATTCACAGGCGGGAATGTGACCATCTGAGCCACAGTTGAGAAGAGGTGACTGTTAGAAGCTCTAGAGTCGTGAGTTCTAAGGCAAAGTTAGTGCATCCACAGCTCTACAAATTGTAGGCAGAATGTCTGCAGTGGGATTGAAATTCATCATATCCTTACCCAAATCTAGTTTGCATTCTTTTTCACCTACTGGTATTGCCACAAAGCTAAAGTTGATTCCCAGCAGCACAGCACCAAATATTTTAATCATGATCTGAAAACAAAACCAAAACTTGAATGGTTTTGCCTAAGAATGCAATTATAAAACATGATCTGATAAACGAGAAAACCTGGTTGATGACATGCACTTCCTTCAACGTCTTTTGTTAGCGTAACTGTAACATCAGGCATTCCCAAGGCAATTTAGAGAGAATGAAAAATATAAAATAGCCTGGCAATTGTCATGATTGTGATGTCAACTAAATGTCAACGGGTACAAAGGTAGGTTTTGAGAAGGCTTACAAAATGAATTAAAGAATCAAAGAAACATATGTCTTTGGAGAAGTTGTTTCAGGCAGTGAAGTCAAACGGTCTGCCTCTGTTTATGGTGTGGAAATCACAGAGCAGAGGGATACAGGAATGCCCGGAGTTGGATAGCTAAAGGGTGCTGAAAAAGTTTTAAGGATGGAGAACGCTTTTCCAACAGGTGTGTGTTTTTCGGAAAACTGAATGTCATTTGTTTCCAACAAGCGACTGATAATAAACAACGATAAAGTTCATTGTTCAAGTGGATGAAATATTCATGGACATGGTTTTATTCAATTCTTAAAAATATACAAGCTGAGAATGTTCACCTGGTATGATAGTTTCTTTTAGCGGTTGTGGTAATCTCAGGCTTATACAAGTTAATTATTTGTAATACCAGCAACTACAATTTCTAACGGAGTCACGCCCTCGTTAAACGCAGCATCCCTGCAGTTACAAGGAAGGAGAAGAAAACAAAAGTTTACAAAAGTAAATCATAAAATGGTTCCTTAACATGTTGGGAAACACTTGTTCCAGACATAAGCAGGTTGTTACCTAAATTACAAACATTGTACCAGAGCAAGTTGTATAAGGATATTATGAACCTTTTTCTCCAAAAAAATTGAATATTTATAACAAAAGCCAGTTGCCGCATGTACAAAGTCACCAGGGAGAAGTAGTAGTAGACATGAAGTAGTCTTTTTAATGTACAAGTTGAGATACAGCAGGCATCATACTGAGATCCTTTCTGGGCAAAAAGTCTGCTTGACCCTATGCTACACGATATTTTATGTGCTATATTTCAAAGGACAATTTCATATTTATAATACATCCAGAATGCTTTCTTTGAACTGCATACAAACTTCACACATCCTGCTTTGCACCCACATTACTGACATCTGAATGAATTTTAAGCAGTATTGTCTGGTCCTCCAGTTAACTGTGATTCATGGTTCTTAGGAATCTATGCTTCAGAGCTGCATTTTAGATTTAATCCACAGTTCATATTCACATCCGAAGACTGGTGGCTGAAGTCAGTTGCTGATGTTATTTGTTGTATGTGCTAACCTCAAAATATGGTCTAACAGTCCCTCCTCAGCCCTCCTGGACAAAGATAAATTTGTACCAGGAAAGCCAAACCTTAAGGGAGGTAGAGAGCTACAGGGAGGTAGTGAGATCTACAGGGAGGTAGTCACACCTAGACTGCAGAAGCAGGTCGTTGGGTGACAGTCAGAGGGGGGAAAGCGAAGGTGAGCAGACAGGTAGTGCAGAGCACCCCTGTAGCCATTCCCCTGAATAATAAGTTTACTGTCCTGGATACTGTTGGCAGGGACGACCGACCAGGTATGAGACACGGTGGCAAGGCCTCTGGCACTGAGTCTGACCCGGTGGTGAAGAAGGGTGGGACGGAGAAGAGAAGAGCTGTCGTCATTGGAGACTCTATAGTCAGGGGAGTAGACAGGAGATTTTGTGGACGTGAGAAGGACACCCGCATGGTTTATTGCCTCCCGGGTGCCAGGGTCCGGGATGTCTCTCACTGGGTGCACGACGTCCTGGTATGAGAGGGAAAGCATCCAGAGGTCATGATACATGTTTGTATCAATGACATAGGCAGGAAGAGGGATGAGGTCCTGAAGTGCAAGTTTCGGGAACTAGGCAGAAGGCTGAAGAACAGGACCTCAAGGGTGGCGTTCTCAGGATTGCTGCCAGTGCTACGTGACAGTGATGGTAAGAACTGGAGGAGATGATGGTTGAATGCGTGGCTGAGGAGTTGGTGCAGGGGGCAGGGTTTTAGATTTTTGGATCACTGGGATCTCTTCTGGGGAAGGTGGGACCTGTACAGATTGGATGGGTTGCACCTGAACCCGAGGGGGAGCAATATCCTTGCAGGTAGGTTTGCTAGCATGGTTAGGGAGGGTTTAAACTAATTTGCAAGGGGGATGGGACCCAGACCGATAGAGCAGTGAAAGAAGTGCATGGAGTAAAGCCAGATCTAACATATAGAGAGGCTTTGAGGAAAGAGAAGCGGAATAAATGGTGTAAAGATAGTAAGGCAGAAGGGCTGAAGTGTGTGTACCTCAATGCAAGAAGCAAAGGTGATGAACTGAGAGCTTGGATACATACATGGAATTATGATGTAGTGGCCATTACAGAGTCTTGGCTGGCACCAGGGCAGGAATAGATTCCCAATATTCCTGGATTTCAGTGCTTTAAAAGGGATAGAGACGGGGGGAAGGAGAGGAGGGTTGACATTACTGGTCAGGGATACTATTACAGCTACAGAAAGGGTGGGTAATGTAGCAGGATCTCTTTTGAGTCAGTATGGGTGGAAGTCAGGAACAGGAAGGGAGCAGTTACTCTATTGGGGGTATTCTATAGGCCCCTTGGTAGCAGCAGAGATACAGAGGAGCAGATTGGGAGGCAGATTTTGGAAAGGTGCAAAAATAACAGTGTTGTTATCATGGCTGACTTTAACTTCCCTAATATTGATTGACACCTGATTAGTTCCAAGGGTTTAGATGGGGCAGAGTTTGTTAAGTGTGTCCAGGACAGATTCCTGTCACAGTATGTGGACAGGCCGACTAGGGGGAATGCCATACTAGATCTAGTACCAGGTAATGAACCAGGTCAGGTCACAGATCTCTCAGTGGGTGAACATCTGCGGAACAGTGACTATCACTCCCTGGCCTTTAGTATTATCATGGAAAAGGATAGAATCAGAGAGGACAAGAAAATTTTTAATTGGGGAAGGGCAAATTATGAGGCTATAAGGCTAGAACTTCTGGGTGTGAATTGGGATGACGTTTTTGCAGGGAAATGTACTATGGGCACGTGATCAATGTTTAGCGATCTCTTGCAGAATGTTAGGGATAAATTTGTCCCGGTGAGGAAGATAAAGAATGGTAGGGTGAAGGAACCATGGGTGACAAGTGAGATGGAAAATCTAGTCAGGTGGAAGAAGGCAGCATACATGAGGTTTAGGAAGCAAGGATCAGAAGGGTCAATTGAGGAATATAGGGAAGCAAGAAAGGAGCTTAAGAAGGGGCTGAGAAGAGCAAGAAGGGGGCATGAGAAGGCCTTGGCGAGTAGGGTAAAGGAAAACCCCAAGGCATTCTTCAATTATGTGAAGAACAAAAGGATGACAGGAGTGAAGGTAGGACCGATTAGAGATAAAGGTGGGAAGATGTACCTGGAGGCTGTGGAAGTGAGCGAGGTCCTCAATGAATACTTCTTTTCAGTAGTCACCAATGAGAGGGAACTTGATGATGATGAGGACAATATGAGTGAGGTTGATGTTCTGGAGCATGTTGATATCAAGGGAGAGGAGGTGTTGGAGTTGTTAAAATACATAAGGATGGATAAGTCCCCGGGGCCTGACGGAATATTCCCCAGACTGCTCCATGAGGCGAGGGAAGAGATTGCTGAGCCTCTGGGTAGGATCTTTATGTCCTCGTTGTCTACAGGAATGGTACGAGAGGATTGGAGGGAGGCGAACGTTGTCCCCTTGTTCAAAAAAGGTAGTAGGGATAGTCTAAGTAATTATAGACCAGTGAGCCTTACGTCTGTGGTGGGAAAGCTGTTGGAAAAGATTCTTAGAGATAGGATCTCTGGGCAATTAGAGAATCATGGTCTGATCAGGGACAGTCAGCATGGCTTTGTGAAGGGCAGATTGCGTCTGACAAGCCTAATAGAGTTCCTTGAGGAGGTGGCCAGGCATATAGATGAGGGTAGTGCAGTGGATGTGATCTACATGGATTTTAGTAAGGCATTTGACAAGGTTCCACACGGTAGGCTTATTCAGAAAATCAGAAGGCATGGGACCCAGGGAAGTTTGGCTAGGTGGATTCAGAATTGGCTTGCCTGCAGAAGGCAGAGGGTCATGGTGGAGGGAGTACATTCAGATTGGAGGATCGTGACTAGTGGTGTCCCACAAGGATCTGTTCTGGGACCTCTACTTTTTGTGATTTTTATTAACGACCTGGATGTGGGGATAGAAGGGTGGGTTCGCAAGTTTGCAAATGACACAAAGGTTGGTGGTGTTGTAGATAGTGTAGAGGATTGTCGAAGATTGCAGACAGACATTAATAGGATGCAGAAGTGGGCTGAGAAGTGGCAGATGGAGTTCAACCTGGAGAAGTGTGAGGTGGTACACTTTGGAAGGACAAACTCCAAGGCACAGTACAAAGTAAGTAGCAGGTGTGACGAGAATACACATAAATTAAGATGTTTTCTGGCCTGGGCTAGCATCAGTGGCATCAGCAGTCGGTCTGCCACCTGTCCTCAGGAGAAGGAGAGATAAGGAACACAATGAAACAGCATTTGGAGATGTTAATGAAGGAGCCATCAGTCTGGGTATTGTCAAGATCGGCTCCCCCTTTGAACCCTAAACTGTTTGAAGTAATGGACAGGCGATACCCCAGCAGGGGAATAAAAAGGGACAGGTTTGCTAAGGCAGGACACACGACACCGGAGGTAACGAGACCCTGGAAGCGGTGCGCCTCTCACAAGTTGGTGGGAAGTACCGGGCCATAAAAGCACAGGGTGGAAAGGTATGATCAGCGGGAACCCGGTGTGTGTCCACCCTCGCTTGGGTGCCGGGTTCACTGCAGAGGATCGACCGCATCTGGAGGAGGGGTCACAGTCGGTGACCCCAGGTGACATCACAAAGGACTCGCCCGAAAGCTGCTTGTGAGCAATATCGCAGGTCTGTGAGTGGAAGCCGTTCTGAATGATCAGTCGTTCTCGTTCTCTCTCTCCCTCCCCCCACGTTGTCCATCGCCATGGCAACGATTACTGCGAACTGAACTAAATTGAACTGGACTTTGTGTCACTTTGAAATTGGTCATTTACCCCTAGACAACGATAGAGCTTGATTGATCCTGTTATCTTAATTCTGTGCACATGTGTGTTTGTTATTGCTGAACTGTTGCATTTATTATCCTTTCGATTACTGTGTTGCTTGTTTCTTTAATAAAACTTTCTTAGTTCTAGTAATCCAGACTCCAACTGAGTGATCCATTTCTGCTAGTTTGGCAACCCAGTTACAGGGTACGTAACACAGGATACTTGGTAGTGTGAAAGAGCAGAGGGATCTCGGGGTACATGTCCACAGATCCATGAAAGTTGCCTCACAGTTAGATAGGGTATTAAGAAAGCTTATGGAGTGTTATAGATTATGCATTATGATCAGAGATTAAGGGATCTAGGGCTTTACTCTTTGAAGAGATGGAGGATGAGAGGAGACATGATAGGGGTGTACAAGATAATAGGAAGAATAGATAGAGTGGATAGCCAGCTCCTCTTCATCTACATCTACTCTGATGTTTGGTAGGAATTCCTATGAATAATCTTTTGCTTCTATCTCTACCTGTGAATCTGCTGTTCCCCAGCTCATGATTTCAGTTGTCTATTGGCGCACATAGTGACCCATTCATCGTGACTTGTAGACATTAGATCAAGCTCTGGGGAGTAAGGATGTGAATTACTCACTGCAGGATTCCTAGCTTCTGAACTGATCTTGTATCCACATTGATTCTGGACAATTGTAACACCCAGAATATTGATAGCGGGAGGATTTAGTGATAGTAGTGCCATTGAATGTCAAAGGTGAAAATTGTTTGCTCGAAGTCACAAGTCAACAAGATAATTTTTTTTCAAATAGTCTAATGGTGCCATGATCAACCTTACAAATTCTTGCTTTTCATCTCAGCATTAATTTCTCCATTTGCCACAGTGGGATGAGAATTCATGTCTCTGGACCAAGGACATGGGGTACAGGATAGGCTTACTTAAAGCCATGATACAGCAGCGTCCCTTTTCCTGGTGGAACAGTAAAGAGTCATCAGTCATGTACAAATGTATGAGTGGTCTTCCTTCACTTACTCTGATAGAACTTTCTGCTGAGCAGTGCGGGCATCCTGACTTAAGTTTGAGACTCAGTCATAGATGCTATTACATCTGTTAAGGATGAAAGGGGTAGTTTCAGTCATTGTAGATTAAATGAATAAAATGTTGATAAATCTGATGGAGCTTTCAAATATAGATGAGATTAATTCCACCCTGTATTATTTCAGATTTCTAGTGTTTACAGTTTTTTTGCTGTCCACTCTTTTGAAAGGTTCAATAAACAAAACTTTAGAATTATTGATTTCACAGCCAATGAAAAACCTTCAGTCCTGGTGGAGAGAGACTTGCAGCCCAGCATCTAACAGGTGTCTCTCTCAGTTACTGTATTCACATTTCCTTGATGCCAGGTACAGATAATTTACTCTGAGTTGTTGATTATGTGTGTGTTGACATTGGAATGGCGACTATTGTTGTTGTGCAACAGCCTGGCTTCCACCTTCTACATCAACATTCTCCTCATACACAAAGACAATGCATGAAGAAAATTCAATATTTCCCTTAAAGACACTTCCGTGAACTGCTTACAAATTTCAGCAAATTCGTTTCAATGCAGAATTTTTGAATTTTAGCACCTTGCTGGTCATTTTCATTTCACTCAAAATTTTAAGACAGGACTTCTGTCTTTCTTGACCTTGTTGATCTCAAAAGACAATGTTCTGGAACAATGCTGTCCACCTTCATTGTTAATTCTGGCCAGTAAATGCATTGATGGTATTTCATCATTGCTGGGTCAAAAGTTTGGAACTCCTTGTCTCATAACTGAGGGAACACTTTCATCAAAAGCATTTCAGCAGTACAGGAAGGCTTTCTATTTCTCCTTGGGGTGTGCTTAAGGAGGACAATTAAGTACTATCCTTAAAGATGCCAACATCCTGTGAATGAATGAAAGGGAAATATTGTGGAGGATGCCCGGAATCTCATCTCATCTAGATATTTTGGAATCAGCTACCTATGAGCAATTCAGGCTCTTCATAGTTAACCTCCACCTAGAAGAATCTATTTATTGCAAGTAAACACAAAATACTCTGCAGATGCTGGGGTCAAAGCAACACTCACAACACACTGGAGGAACTCAGCAGGTCAGGCAGCATCCGTGGAAAAGATCGGTCGACGTTTCGGGCCGGAACCCTTCGTCAGGACTGTAGGGGGAAAGGGCAGAGGCCCTATAAAGAAGGTGGGGGGAGGGTGGGAAGGAGAAGGCTGGTAGGTTCTCCCAGTAGCCACTCACTTCAACTCTGCTTCCCACTCCCATTCAGATATGTCCATACATGGCCTCCTCTACTGCCATGATGAGGCTAAACTCAGGTTGGAGGAGCAACACCTCATATACCGTCTAGGTAGTCTCCAGCCCCTTGGTATGAGCATAGTATTCTCCAACTTCTGGTAATTCCCTCCCCCTCCCTTCCCCTATCCCTATGTCATTCTGCCCCCTCTCCCAGCTGCCTACCACCTGCATCTTGCTTCCGCCTCCTTCTACTACTCATTGTGTTTTCCCGTATTCTTTCTTCACCTTTCCTGCCTATCACCTCCCTGCCTCCCTTCCCCCACCCCTTTATCTTTCCCCTTACTGGTTTTTCACCTGGAACCTACCAGCCTTCTCCTTCCCACCCTCCCCCCACCTTCTTTATAGGGCCTCTGCCCCTTCCCTCTACAGTCCTGACGAAGGGTTCCGGCCCGAAATGTCGACCTATCTTTTCCACGGATACTGCCCGCTCTGCTGAGTTCCTCCAGCGTGTTGTGAGTGTTATTTATTGCAAGTATCTTTCCTTGTACCAGCCATCAGACATTGATGCTCATTTTGATGAAAGATTAGTGTTGCGGAAGAAAGGCACGACAAAACAAAGCACTGCTTTGGATTGTAAACTTGCACTGTAATCACCAGGGCCATCTTTATTAACACTGACATACACGTGAAATATGTTGTTTTGTGGAAGTAAAACAATGCAAAACATTTAAAAAATTGCAAGTTACAATAAAAACTAAATAGTGCAAAAGATTGAAGCAGTGCTCATGGGTTCGTGGACCATTCTAATGGGAAGAAGCAGCTCCTAAAACGTTGTATGTGACTCTTCAATCTCCTGTTTCTCCTCTCTAATGAGAAGAGCACACGTCCCAGTGGACAGGGTCCTTAATGATGGATGTCGTTTGAAATGTAGTAGAAGTTGCATTTCATGTTTTCCAGTATGCAGCATTATAACTGAATATCAAGTCAGGAATACCCTACTCCACTGCCTCTTAATATTGCCACACTCCTGGTTAATGTACAAAGAGAATTTACGACGTATGCCATATACCAGTGATATTAATCCTTATTCTGATTCTGATACTGACTTTCAAGTTTAACTAAATGTATCAACAGATCTTTGTCTAGTTATCTGATTTTTTCCCCCCTGCATTTGCTGACTCACTAGAACCTTTATCTTTTTACACTGATTCCTTTTGTGTTGGTTGCTGGCCTTACCTTTTGAAGGGTAAAATTTAAAGAGTGTGCCAATTATCCATGGATGCTCTTTATAAATATGTTTGAGGACCACAGATATAAATACACTGCTTTTCTTCAGTTGGCTGGAAACATGCTACAGACTTGGTCATATACAGCTTAAAACAGAATGGTCATAGATATCCAATGTGGATGGAAGTCAATAGTTCAATAGCTCCATTTAATATCAGAGAAATGTATACAATATACAACCTGAAATTCTTGTTTTTCACAGGCATCCTTGAAAACAGAACAGTTCCACAAAGAGCGAGTGATAGTAAAAGCATTAGAATTCCAAAGCCCCCTAATCTCCCTTCTCATGCACAAGCAGCAGTAAACTAATGACTCTCCCAGTCCCTCACTTACTTCAGCAAAAAAAGCACCCTCCACCCACCAAGCAAGCAATAGAAAAGTCCCCAAATCTGCTGTACAACAAAAACTAATTGTTCACCCAAGAATTCAACATACCACAGGTGCTCTCTCTCTCTCTCTCTCCCTCTCCTTCTCCCTTTCCTTCTCCCTCTCCCTCTCCCTCTCCCTCTCCCTCTCCCCCTTCTCCCCCCTCTCCCCACCTCTCTCCCTCTCCCTCTCCCCAATAAAGGGGCAGAGAGGTGTCACCCTCTCAGGAGGGGAGGGGAGACATAACAAAACAACTCACTGATTTATGGTGATAAAGTCTGCTGGGTTACTATTTTTCAAGTTAGCCAACTTGATAGTTGTCAACAGACTCTCCCCCACCAATGAGAAAGAGAGAGAGAGTGCGTGATTTGCCGAGTACAGTACCCCTGACAGTCAATCTGCCATTCCCAGTGGTCTGTTTCCTCCCATGATGCTTCTGTCGGTGACACCAGCATTCAGTTAGCTTGTTCACAGGGCCACGAAGCCTCGGAACCCCGAAGGTGCACTCATCTTCTACGCTACGTCCTTGGGATATCGAAAAGTGGCCGGTTGTGAGCCCTAGAGAGCACAAAGAACTGAGTCTGAGTGTAACTGTAGGTCAAGGTCTCCAACAGAACCCCATCCACCTTGAAAAGGAAAAAGAGAGACTTCAATAGTAGAAATTAAATTGTTTCTGCAGATGAGCTCAAAGGAGTCACTGTTAAGTTCCATCATTGCTCCACTGCATCACTTGGCATTATAGGAATCATTGATACAAGTAAATGTACACCAACATTTGGAGCAGGTACTTTGACCTCTGCTATGGTTTTATCTGAACATTATTTCAAAAAGAATTAGTAGTGTTGGAAGGAAAGTCAATATTTACCCTTCGATATGTGATTGCCTTCGGAGGCAATGGAAGAAAAGATGTTATAGTGGAGGACAGATGTCATATAACTTCTCTCTCCAAGGAAGGGATAACTCATGCAAGTAATAGCAGTTGTTGTTCTTGAAGGGAAATACATTAAACTCAATATAAATTCTCTTTGTACATTAATCAATAATACTGTAAACTAGGAGTGTGGCAATATTAAGAGGCAGTGGAGTAGGCTATTCCTGACTTGATATTCAGTTACAATGCTGCCATACTGGAAAATATGCAATGCAACAATACTACATGTCCAACGACATCCATCATTAAGGACCCTCTCCACTCCTTCTCATTATGACCATCAGGGGGAGAAACAGGAGACTGAAGACTCACACTCAACATTTTAGAAACTGTGTCTTCCCCTCTGCCATCAGATTTCTGCGCAGTTTTTGAACCCATGAACACTACCTCAGTATTCATCTTTTGCACTATTTATTTTTTACTGTAGCTTACAGTAATATTTTTATGTTTCACCTTGTATTACTGCTACAAAACAACATACTTCACACATATGACAGTGTTATTAAACCTGATTCTGATGATTAAAGTTCAAAGTTCATGGTATTATCAAAGTACATAAACTTGCTTTTCATTCTAGCATTTTTTTAAGTAATTGATGTTAAGTTCTCCGTTTGCCACTGTGGGATGAGAGTTCATGTCTCTGGACAAAGGTCATTGACCACAAGATAGGCTTAGATAAATCCATGATACAGCAACATCCCTTTTCCTGGTGGAACAGTAAAGAGTCATCAGTCATGTACAAATGTATGAGTGGTCTTCCTTCATTTACTCTGATAGAACTTTCTGCTGAGCAGTGCGGGTATCCTGACTTAAGTTTGAGACTGAGTCATAGATGCTATTACATCTGTTAAGGATGAAAGGGGTGGTTTCAGTCATTGTAGATTAAATGAATAAAATGTTGATAAATCTGATGGAGCTTTCAAATATAGATGAGATTAATTCCACCCTGTATTATTTCAGATTTCTATTGTTTACAGTTTTTTGCTGTCCACTCTTGAAAGGTTCAATAAACAAAACTATAGAATTGTTGCTTTCACAGCCAATGAAAAACCTTCAGTCCTGGTGGAGAGAGGCTTGCAGCCCAGCATCTAACAGGTGTCTCTCTCAGTTACTGTATCCACATTTCCTTGATGCCAGGTACAGATGGGTTTACCCTGAATTGTTGATTATGTGTGTGTTGGCATTGGAATGGCGACTATTGCTGAAAATTCAATATTTCCCCTAAAAACACTTCTGTGAATTGCTTACAATTTTCAGCAAATTCCTTTCAATGCAGAATTTTTGAATTTTAACACCTTGCGGGTCACTTTCATTTTACTCAGAATTTTAAAACCATATTGCAGTCTTTCTTGACCTTTTTGGTCTTGAAAGACAATGTTCTGGAAGAATGCTGTCCACCTTCATTGTTAATTCTGGCCAGTAAATGCATTGATAGTATTTTGTCATTACTGGGTCAAAAGTTTGGAACTCCTTGTCTCATAACTGAGGGAACACTTTCAGTAAAAGCATTTCAGCAGTACATAAAGGCTCCTTATTTCTCTTTGGACTGTGCTTAAGGAGAACAATTAAATACTATCCTTAAAGATGCTAACATCCTATGAATGAATGAAAGGGAAATATTGTGGAGGATGCCCCTCATCTCATCTCATCTAGATATTTTGGAATCGGCTACCTATGAGTAATTCAGGCTCTTCATAGTTAACCTCCACCTAGAAGAATCTATTTATTACAAGTAATTTTCCTTGTACCAGCCATCAAACTTTGATGTTTGTTTTGATGAAAGATTAGTGTTGCTAAAGAAAGGCACGACAAAACAAAGCAAATGAAAAACCTTCAGTCCTGGTGGAAAGAGGCTTACAGACCAGCATCTAACAGGTGTCTCTGACAGTTACTGTATCCACATTTCCTTGATGCCAGGTACAGATAATTTACTCTGATTTTGTTGATTATGTGTGTGTTGACATTGAAATGTCGACTATTGTTGTTGTGCAACAGCCTGGCTTCCACCTTCTACATCAACATTCTCCTCATACACAAAGACAATGCATGAAGAAAATTCAAGTTTTCCCTTAAAGACATTTCCGTGAATTGTTTGCAAATTTTAGCAAATTCCTTTTAATGCAGAATTTTAAAATTTTGTACCTTGCAGGTCATTTTCCTTTTACTCAGAATTTTATAACAAGATTGCTCACTTTCTGTACTTTTGGCCTACTCAGTAGCCAAGGACAATGTTCTGAATGTTCTGGAGCAATGTCGTCCTCCTTCATTGCTAATTCTAGCCAGTAAATATATTGTCGTAGTAATTTTCACTGCTGGTTCAAAAGTTTGGAACTCCTTGTCTAATAACTGTGGGAGTACTTCCATCAAAAGCATTTCAGCAGTCCATGAAAGCTCTCTATTACTCTTTGGAGGGTGCTTAAGGAGGACATTTAAATACTATCCTTACATTTGCTCACAATCAGTGAATGAATAAAAGGGAAATACTGTAGTAGATGCCTCTCATCTCATCCCATCTAGATATTTCAGAATGGGCTGCCTATGGCAGGTTTGATGTTGTCATTTAAAGTTAAACTGGATAGATATGTGGACAGGAAAGGAATGGAGGGTTATGGGCTGAGTGCAGGTCGGTGGGACTAAGTGAGAGTAAGAGTTCGGCACGGACTAGAAGGGCCGAGATGGCCTGTTTCCGTGTTGTAGTTGTTATATGGTTATATGGTTAATTCAGGCTTTTCATAGTTTAAACTTCACCTAGAAGAATCTATTTATTGCGAGTATTTTTCCTTGTACAAGCAATCAGGCGTTGATGCTCATTTTGATAAAAGACTAGTATTGCCAATGAAATGTACCACAACCAAAGAACTGCTTTGGATTGTACACTTGCACTGTGTTTTCCTGACCTTGTACATCTAACAGTCAAATCCCTACTGTTCTATTTACCTAGGGTATTCCCAACATATTAGACCACTGTTAAACTAAGATAAGGAATACCTATCGTTTCATACACTGACTGCATTTTGGTAAATATGATCACCTGTTCTCCTACCTGCCTACAGGCAGAGGTTAAAGAGCAAAGCTCCAGAGACTAGGACAATAAAGAGATGGTTGCAGGAGGCTGAGGCGCAGCTACCGGATTACTTCAAGTCGGTGGACTGGGCCATGTTCAAGGATTCACCTGTGGAGCTGAACGAATACACCATAGTTGTCATGGATTTTATAAAAACAGTTGTAGACAAGCGTGTCCCACAAAATCATTCGGAGTCTCACCCAACCAGAAGCCCTGGATGAACCATGAGATTCACAATCTGCTGAGGGCCAGTTCAGAGTCACTCAAGTCCGATGTCCAAGAAAGTTACGAGAGATCCAGGTATGATCTCTGGAAAACCACCTCACAGGCGAAGTGGTAATTCCGGACAAAACATGATAAAAATGAAGGATGCTCGACAGTTGTGGCAGAGTTGGAATGCTCTGATGGCATTTGTTAGTCTCGCGAGACCATGGATCTGTGCCTGGAAAGTCTTGCTTCAGTCTGTGTTGGTAGAGCAGCGTCTGTTGTGGCTGTGGAGGCCCACACGGGAGTGACAGTCTCGGCTGCAGCGACTGCACTTGAAGGCGCTGGCCTCCAGTGTTGTCTTGGTGCTGTTTTATTGGCGAGTGCGCTTTTCTTCAGCAGCAAGCCTCAGCTTCCCTTCTCCTCTTTTTAGACCTCTGCGTAGTTCCAGCCTCCAGTGAGAGCGATGGCTTGCAATGTCCTCCCATCTCTTGACGTTCATGTTCAGTGACCTCATGTCTCTCTTGCAGACATCTTTGAAATGAAGATGGGGCCGCCCTTGTGCCATCTTGCCGGAGACCAGTTCCCTGTACAGCAGGTCTTTCGGGATCCTCCCGTCTGACATGCGGTGTACGTGGCCCAGCCACTGGAGACGGTGTTGTTGGTGCAGGGTGAAGAGACTGGGTAGCTGGGCGCGGGCCAGGACCTCATTGTTGGTAACTTCGTCAATCCATTTGATGTCCATGATGCGTCTCAGGCTGTGAAGGTGGAAGGTGTTGAGATGCCACTCTTGTCTGGAATAGAGGCTGCCATGAGGTTTTCTGTTCCAGGACATCTCAAATGTCCTCTTTCTTTAAGGATCATGGTTTCCCTTCTGCTGTCATCAATGATGCCCTCACCCGTATCTCCTCCATTTCCCGCACTTCGGCTCTCACCCCATCCTCCTGCCACCACAACAGGGACAGAGTTCCCCTTGTCCTCACCTACCACCACACCAGCCTCCGGATCTAGCACATTATCCTCCGCAACTTCCGTCACGTTCAACAGGACCCCACCACTAAGCACATCTTTCCCTCTCCACCCCTCTCCGCTTTCCGCAGGGATTGGTCCCTCCACGACTCCCTGGTCCACACGTCCCTCCCCACAGATCTCCCACCTAGCACTTATCCCTGTAAGCGAAAGTGCTACACCTGTCCCTACACCTCCTCTCTTGCCACCATTCAGGGCCCCAAACAGTCCTTCCAAGTGAGGCAACACTTCACTTGTGAGTCTGTTGGGGTCATCTATTGCATCCGGTGCTCCCGGTGCGGCCTCCTCTACATCAGTGAAACCTGACGCAGATTGGGGGACCACTTTGTCGAGCACCTCGGCTCCGTCTGCCATAACAGGCAGGATCTCCCAGTAGCCACCCACTTCAACTCTGCTTCCCACTCCCATTCAGATATGTCCATACATGGCCTCCTCTACTGCCATGATGAGGCTAAACTCAGGTTGGAGGAGCAACACCTCATATACCGTCTAGGTAGTCTCCAGCCCCTTGGTATGAACATAGACTTCTCCAACTTCGGGTAATTCCCTCCCCCTCCCTTCCCCTATCCCTATGTCACTCTGCCCCCTCCCCCAGCTGCCTATCACCTACCTAATGGTTCAGCCTCCTTCTGCTACCCATTGTGTTTTCCCCTATTCTTTCTTCACCTTTCCTGCCTAGCACCTCCCTGCTTCCCTTCCCCCACCCCTTTATCTTTCCCCTTACTGGTTTTTCACCTGGAACCTACCAGCCTTCTCCTTCCCACCCTCCCCCCACCTTCTTTATAGGGCCTCTGCCCCTTCCCTCTAGAGTCCTGATGAAGGGTTCCGGCCCAAAATGTCGACCGATCTTTTCCACGGATGCTGCCCGACCTGTTGATTTCCTCCAGTGTGCTGTGAGTGTTGCTTTGACCCCAGCATCTGCAGGTTATTTTGTGTGAACGACGCCCTTCATGTCTGTGTGGTATGACTGAACTATCCTGAGGAGCTTCGGGGGACGACCAATCCTGGCGAGGATTTTGAACAGGCCGTCTCTGCTCACAAGGTCGAAGGCCTTTGTGAGGTCAATGAAAGCAACGTAGAGTGGTTGTCTTTGCTCTCTGCATTTCTCTTGTAGCTGTTAAAGGGAGAAGATCATGTCGATTGTGGAGTGTTCTGACCTGAAACCGCACTGAGACTCGGGATATACCCTTTCGGCTATTTCCTGCCATCTGTTCAGGACCACGTGGGTGAAGACCTTCCCAACGATGCTCAGCAAGGAGATTCCCCTGTCGTTGTTACAATCGCTTCTGTCCCCTTTGTTCTTATATATAGTGACAATGTTGCAGTCTCTCATATCCTGTGGCTCTGCTCCCTCTATCCAGCACTGGCACTGTAGTTCGTGCAGGTGGTTTAGCAGGACACCCTTTGTGCATTTTATGGCCTCTGGTGGAATGTCATCCAATCCTGGTGCCTTCCCAGTGGGCAGGCTGTCGATGACTTTACTCAGCTCTTCAGCAGTCGGCAATGCATCCAGTTCCTCCATGACAGGCAGGCATTCCACAATGTCTAGCGCACTGTCTGAGATGCTGTTTTCTCTGGAGAAGAGTTCAGAGTAATGCTCCACCCATTTCTCTGTCTGCTTGTCTTTGTCATTGATGGTCTCGCCTGTTATGGTTTTCAACGGTACTGTCTTACTCTGGGTTATTTTCTCTTATAAAGGAAAATCAAGCGACATAGGCAACAACAGAGCTTCTGTTCCAGATGAGTTCAATGCCTTGTGTAAGGGGTTTGTTAACTGCTGAGAAAGTCCTCCCGCTAGCAGTTTGTTTGAATCATGTTATTGATAAGAGGATGAACAAACCAATCGGGATAGATGTTACTCTTTCTGTGTGTCTGTAAGTTAGTGTGATGCGGGGGTTTTTGGGCAGAAGGCGGGAGAGAGAGACAGAGGATGGACCAGGTGCTGTGAGTCCGCTAACAGGGTCGGTCCCCGCGCAGGAGTCCAGGGTGTTCGGCGAGGAGAGGTGATGGAGATGGACTCATGTGGAGAGTCTGGTCGACCACTGTTGTTGGTCCCAGGCGGCGGATCGAGGTGGTCCGAGGGGAAACGCAGGTTGAAGAAGGAGGGTCCTGAGCTCCAACTGTTTGTGCACGAAGAGATTGAACTTTGATAAGTGTGGCGCCTTTTATTTCCCTTTTATATTTTATTATCTATTAATTATATAGTTCCAGCAAAGATAATTATATAGTTCCAGCAATATCTATAAACTGTAACTCATTTAATTGTATCTGGTGTATTGTCTGTTATTTGGGCGGGGCAGGGTACATCACACAGCATCCACATAATCTATTACCCAGTTTGGCGGGGCCGAGGGTGGTTTCCCTAGACGATAACGAGCTGAGCGACCCTGAGGCTGGCCAGCAGGCTACACTTGTATGCTCACTTTGACCATCAAAACATGGAGCAACAATCACAAACTCTCACAGCCCCTTGTGATTGTGATTTCAATCTATGAGGTCAAAGTGCAAGCAGCTTTCGTGGGTGGGTGAACCCACAAGAAACATCGGGCCCAGGTGAGGTACCTGACCAGGTGCTAAAGACCTGTGCTGATCAACTGGCTGGGGTGTTCACTGAGATCTTTAACCTCTTGCTTCAGCAGTCTGAGATACCCACCTACTTCGAGCAGGCTTCGATTGTACTGGTGCCTAGTAGACAAACATGGTAACCTGCCTCAATGAATATCAGCCACAGTGGAGAGTGCTTTGAGGGGTTGGTGATGAAACATAATAACTCCTGCCTGAGAACTGACTTGGATCTGATCCATTTTGCCTACTAGAGCAACAGGTCCACAGTGGATGCCATCTCATTGGGTCTTCATTCAACCCTGCAACATCTGGACAGCAAATATGCATAAATCAGAATGTTCTTTATTGATGACAGCTCTGCACTTAATACCATCAATCCCTCAAAACAAATCAACAAGCTACAAGACCTTGGCCTCAATATCTCCTTTCCAATTGGATCCTTGATTTCCTCACTTATAGACCCCGGGCAGTTTGGACTGGCAACAACATCTCCTCCACAATCTCCATCAGCACAGTTGCACCACAAGGTTGTGTGCTTAGCCCCATGCACCATTCACTTTACACTTATGACTGTGTGGCTAAGTGCAGCTCCAATGCCGTATTCAAATTTGCTGATGACCCCACTGTCTTATGCCAAATCAAAGGTGGTGATGAATCAGCATATAGGAGGGAATTGAAAATCCGGCTGAGTGGTGCCACAGCAACAACCTCTCACTCAATGTCAGCAAGACCAAGGAACAAATCATTGACTTCAGGAAGAGGAAACCAAAAGTCCATGAGCCAGTCTTCATCAGAGGATCAGAGATGGAGAAGGTCAGCAACTTTAAACTCCTCGGTGTTGTCCCTTTAGAAGACCTGTCCTGAGCCCAGCGTGTAAGAGCAATTACAAAGAAAGTACTAAGCATAGAAACATGGAAAACCTACAGCACAATACAGGCCCTTTGGCCCACAAAGCTGTGCCGAAACTTAGAAATTACCCAGTGTTACCCATAGCCCTCTATTTTTCTGAGCTCCATGTACCTGTCCGGGAGTCTCTTAAAAGACCCTATTGTATCTACTCCCACCACCATCGCTGGCAGCCCATTCCATGCACTCACCACTCTGCGTAGAAAACTTACCCCTGACATCTTCTGTACCTATTTCCAAGCACCTTAAAACTGTGCCCTCTTATGTTAGCCATTTCAGCCCTGGAAAAAAGCCTCTGACTATCCACATGATCAATGCCTCTCATCAGCTTAAACACCTCTATCAGGTCACCTCTCATCCTCACGCTGACTATTCCAAATCATATTATGCCTCTCCAAATGTTCATAAATCCTGCCTCTCAGGATCTTCTCCATCATCTTACCAATCACTACAGTAAGACTCACTGGTCTATAATTTCCTGGGCCTACTCCCTTTCTTGAATAAGGGAACAACATCCAAAACCCTTCAATCCTCCGGAACCTTTCCCATCTCCACTGATGATGCAAAGATCATCGCCAGAGGCTCAGCAATCTCCTCCCTCACCTCCCACAGTAGCCTGGGGTACATCTTGTCTGGTCCTGATGACCTACCCAACCTGATGCTTTCCAAAAGTTCCAGCACATCCTCTTTCTTAATGTCTACATGTTCAAGCTTTTCAGTCTGCTGTAAGTCATCCCTACAATCACCAAAATCCTTTTCCATAGTGAATACTGAAGCAAAGTACTCATTAAGTACCTCTGCTATCCCTTCCACTTCATTGATCCTATTCTCTCATGTCTTATCCTTTTGCTCTTCACATACTTGTAGAATGCCTTGTACTGCAGTACCTCTACTTCCTGAGGAGTTTGTGAAGATTTGGCATGACATCTAAAACTTCGACGAACTTCTATAGATGAGCAGTGTAGAGTATATTGACTGACTGCATCACAGCCTGATATAGAAACACCAATGCCCTTGAATGAAGAATCCTATAAAAAGTAGTGGATATGATCCTTTACATCACAGGTAAAGCCCTCCACATCACTGAGCACATCTACATGTAACGTTTGTTGCAGGAAAACAGCATCCATAATCAGTGAGCTCCACCACCCAGGTCATGCTCTGTTCTCACTGTTGCCATCAGGAAGAAGGTACAGGAGCCTGAGGACTCGCACCACCAAGATCAGTTGTTACCCCTCAACCATCAGGCCCTTGAACCAAGCTTCACTCAACTTCACTTGCCCCATCATTAAAATGTACCCACAACCTATGGACTCACTTTCAAGGACTCCAGCTCATCCTTCAATATTTATTGTTTTTTTAATTTATTATTATTATTTCTTTCCTTTTATATTTGCACAGTTTATTGTCTTTTGCATACTGGTTGAATGCCCAAGTTGGTGTGGTCTTTCATCAATGCTATTATGGATATATTGGGTATGCCTGTAAGAAAATGAATAAATGAATCTCAGTATTGTATATGGTGACATATATGTACTTTGATAATATACTTTGAACTTTAATCATCAGAATCAGGTTTAATAACACTGTCATATGTGTGAAGTATATTGTTTTGTAGCAGTAATACAAGGTGGAACACAAAAATATTACTGTAAGTTACAATAAAAAATAAATAGTGCAAAAGATGAATACTGAGGTAGTGTTCATGGGTTCAAAAACTGCGCAGAAATCTGATGGCAGAGGGGAAGACACAGTTCCTAAAATGTTGAGTGTTAGTCTTCAGTCTCCTGTTTCTCCCCCTGATGGTCATAATGAGAAGGAGTGGAGGGGGTCCTTAATGATGGATGTCGTTGGACATGTAGTATTGTTGCATTGCATATTTTCCAGTATGGCAGCATTGTAACTGAATATCAAGTCAAGAATAGTCTACTCCACTGCCTCTTAATATTGCCACACTCCTAGTTTACAGTATTATTAATTAATGTACAAAGAGAATTTATATTGAGTTTAATGTATTTCCCTTCAAGAACAACAACTGCTATTAATTGCATGAGTTATGCCTTTCTTGGAGAGAGAAGCTATATGACATCGGTCCTCCACTATAACATCTTTTCTTCCATTGTCTCCGAAGGCAATCACATATCGAAGGGTAAATATTGACTTTTCTTCCAACACTACTAATTCTTTTTGAAATAATGTTCAGATAAAACCATAGCAGAGGTCAAAGTACCTGCTCCAAATGTTGGTGTACATTTACTTGTATCAATGATTCCTATAATGCCAAGTGATGCAGTGGAGCAATGATGGAACTTAACAGTGACTCCTTTGAGCTCATCTGCAGAAACAATTTAATTTCTACTATTGAAGTCTCTCTTTTTCCTTTTCAAGGTGGATGGGGTTCTGTTGGAGAGCTTGACCTACAGTTACACTCAGACTCCAGTTCTTTGTGCTCCCTAGGGCTCACAACCAGCCACTTTTCGATATCCCAAGGACATAGCGTAGAAGATGAGTGCACCTTCGGGGTTCCGAGGCTTTGTGGCCCTGTAAACAAGCTGACTGAATGCTGGTGTCACTGACAGAAGCATCATGGGAGGAAACAGACCACTGGGAATGGCAGATTGACTGTCAGGGGTACTGTACTCGGCAAATCACATGCTCTCTCTCTCTTTCTCATTGGTGGGGGAGAGTCTGTTGACAACTATCAAGTTGGCTAACTTGAAAAAAGCAACCCGGCAGACTTAATCATCGCAAATCAGTGAGTTGTTTTGTTATGTCTCCCCTCCCCTCATCTCTCTACCCCTTTATTGGGGGGGGGAGGGAGGGAGAGAGAGAGAGAGAGGGAGAGAGAGAGAGGTGTATGGGGACTTTTCTATTGCTTGCTTGGTGGGTGGAGGGTGCTCTTTTTGCTGAAGTAAGTGAAGGACTGGGAGAGTCATTAGTTTACTGCTGCTTGTGCATGAGAAGGGAGATTAGGGGGCTTTGGAGTTCTAACGCTTTTACTATCACTCGCTCTTTGCTGAACTCTTCTGTTTTCAAGGATGCCTGTGAAGAACAAAAGTTTCAGGTTGTATATTGTATACATTTCTCTGATATTAAATGGAACTATTGAACTATTGACTTCCATCCACATTGGATATCTACGACCATTCTGTTTTAAGCTGTATATGACCAAGTCTGTAGCATGTTTCCAGCCAACTGAAGAAAAGCAGTGTATTTATATCTATGGTCCTGAAACGTATCTATAAAGAGCATCCATAAATAACTGACACACTCCTTAAATCTTACCATTCAAAAAGTAGAGCCGGCAACCAACACAAAAGGAATCAGTATAAAAAAATTACGGTTCTAGTGAGTCAGCAAATGCAGGGGGAAAAAATCAGACAAATAGACAAAGATCTGTTGATACATTTAGTTAAACTTGAAAGTCTGAATCAGAATCAGAATAAGGATTAATATCACTGGTATATGGCATATGTCGTAAATTCTCTTTGTACATTAATCAATAACACAGTAAACCAGGAGTCATTCGTCATCTCGTATGACGAGATCCAACATCATCTTAAATGCGCTGGAACAGCTTTTGGACGTCTCCGAACAAGAGTCTTTCATGATCGTGACATCCGAACAGACACCAAAATGTTAGTGTACAAAGCAGTGGTAATCCCAACGCTTCTGTATGCATCAGAAACCTGGACAACATACTGACAACATCTGAAGGCACTTGAAAAGTCCCATCAATGCTATCTTCGAACGATCTTAAATATCAGCTGGGAAGATAGAAGAACCAACATCAGCATGCTAAATGAAGCAAAAACAGCAAGCATTGAAGCCTACGTCATCAAGAACCAACTAAGACGGAGCGGTCATGTTGTTTGCATGAAAGACGAATGTCTGCTGAAACAAATCTTCTATTCCCAGCTTAAAGAAGGCAAATGTAAAAGAGGCAGACAACAGAAGAGATTCAAAGACGCCCTAAAAGCCAACATGAAGAAATGTAACATCGACATCAACAACTGGGAAACTAATGCCAAGAACAGGAAATTCTGGCAAGCCATCATCCAAGAAGGAACAGCAACTTTCCAAGCCAATAGATGTGTAGAATTAGAAGAAAAGGGAAGAAAACAGAAAGAGAGGCAGCAACAACCAAAGGCTGATCTGCCATCTGGAACTACCTGTCCGGAATGCAGAAGAACTTTCAAAGCCAAGATTGGAATCATAAGCCACTTGAGAGCCCATACGTAGATCAACAGAATGAAGACCATCATCCTCGACCTCGAGGGATAGCCACGACGACAACGAAACCAGGAGTGCGGCAATATTAGGAGGCAGTGGAGTAGGGTATTCCTGACTTGATATTCAGTTATAATGCTGACATACTGGAAAACATGAAATGCAACTTCTACTACATTTCAAACGACATCCATCATTAAGGACCCTGTCCACTGGGACGCGTGCTCTTCTCATTAGAGAGGAGAAACGGGAGATTGAAGAGTTACATACAATGTTTTAGGAGCTGCTTCTTCCCATTAGAATGGTCCACGAACCCATGAACACTGCTTCCCTCTTTTGCACTATTTAGTTTTTATTGTAACTGGCGATTTTTAAAATGTTTTGCATTGTTTTACTTCCACAAAACAACATATTTCACGTGTATGCCAGTGTTAATAAAGATGGCCCTGGTGATTACAGTGCAAGTTCACAATCCAAAGCAGTGCTTTGTTTTGTCGTGCCTTTCTTTGGCAACACTAATCTTATATCAAAATGAGCATCAATGTCTGATGGCTGGTACAAGGAAGAATGCTTGCAATAAATAGATTCTTCTAGATGGAGGTCAACTATGAAGAGCCTGAATTACTCATAGGTAGCCGATTCTGAAATATCTAGATGAGATGAGATGTGGGGCATCCTCCACAATATTTCCCTTTTATTCATTCACAGGATGTTGGCATCTTTAAGGATAGTAATTAATTGTCCTCCTTAAGTACACTCCAAGGAGAAATAGAGAGCCTTCATGTACTGCTGAAATGCCCTTGATGAAAGTGTTCCCTTAGTTTTTAGACAAGGAGTTCCACACTTGGGACTCAGCAATGACAAAATACTATCAATGTGTTTACTGGCCAGAATTAACAATGAAGGTGGACAGCATTGTTCCAGAACATTGACTTTCAAGATCAATACAGTCAAGAAAGACAGCAATCCTGTTTTAAAATTTTCAGTAAAATGAAAATGACCTACAAGGTATAAAATGTAAAAATTCTGCACTGAAAGGAATTTGCTGAAATTTGCAAGCAATTCACAGCAGTGTCTTTAAGGGAAAACTTGAATTTTCTTCATGGATTGTCTTTGTGTATGAGGAGAATGTTGATGTAGAAGGTGGAAGCCAGGCTGTTGCACAACAACAATAGTCGCCATTCCAATGTCAACACACACATAATCAACAATTCAGAGTAAATTGTCTGTACCTGGCATCAAGGAAATGTGAATACAGTAACTGAGAGAGACACCTGTTAGATCCTGGGCTGCAAGCCTTTCTCCACCAGGACTGAAGGTTTTTCATTGGCTGTGAAAGCAACAATTTTATAGTTTTGTTTATTGAACCTTTCAAAAGAGTAAACAGCAAAAAACTGTAAACACTAGAAATCTGAAATAATACAGGGTGGAATTAATCTCATCTATATTTGAAAGCTCCATCAGATTTATCAACATTTTCTTCTTTTAATCTACAATGACTGAAACCACCCCTTTCATCCTTAACGGATGTAATAGCATCTATAACCCAGTCTCAAACTTAAGTCAGGATGCCCGCACTGCTCAGCAGAAAGTTCTATCAGAGTAAATGAAGGAAGACCACTCATACATTTGTACATGACTGATGACTCTTTACTGTCCCACCAGGAAAACGGACGCTGCTGTATCATGGCTTTAAGTAAGCCTATCCTGTGCCCCATGTCCTTGGTCCAGAGACATGAATTCTCATCCCACTGTGGCAAATGGAGAAATTAACATGAATTATACAATAGACAATAGACAATAGACAATAGACAATAGGTGCAGGAGTAGGCCATTTGGCCCTTCGAGCCAGCACCGCCATTCACTGTAATCATGGCTGATCATCCACTATCAGTATCCAGTTCCTTCCTTATCCCCATAACCTTTGATTCCGCTATCTTTAAGAGCTCTATCCATCTCTTTTTTGAAAGCATCCAGAGACTTGGCCTCCACAGCCTTCTGGGGCAGAGCATTCCATATATCCACCACTCTCTGGGTGAAAAAGTTTTTCCTCAACTCCGTTCTAAATGGCCTACCCCTAGTTCTTAAACTGTGGCCTCTGGTTCTGGACTCACCCATCAGCAGGAACATGCTTCCTGCCTGCAGCGTGTCCAATCCCTTAATAATCTTATATGTTTCAATAAGATCCCCTCTCAGCCTTCTAAATTCCAGAGTATACAAGCCCAGTTGCTCTAATCTTTTGACATATGACAGCCCCGCCATCCCCGGAATCAACCTTGTGAACCTACGCTGCACTCCCTCAATAGCAAGAATGTCCTTCCTCAAATTTGGTGACCAAAACTGCACACAGTACGCCAGATGTAGTCTCACCAGAGCCCTGCACAGCTGCAGAAGGACCTCCTTGCTCTTATACTCAATTCCCCTTGTTATGAAGGCCAGCATGCCATTAGCTTTCTTCACTGCCTGCTGTACTTGCATGCTTGCTTTCAGTGACTGATGTACAAGAACACCAAGATCTCATTGTGCTTCCCCTTTTCCTAACTTGACTCCATTTAGATAATAATCTGCCTTCCCGTTCTTACCACCAAAGTGGATAACCTCACATTTATCCACATTAAACTGCATCTGCCATGCATCTGCCCACTCACCCAGCCTGTCCAAATCACCCTGCATTCTCATAACATCCTCCTCACATTTCACACTGCCACCCAGCTTTGTGTCATCGGCAAATTTGCTAATGTTACTTTTAATTACCTCATCTAAAACATTAATATATATTGTAAACAGCTGCGGTCCCAGCACTGAACCCTGCAGTACCCCACTGGTCACCACCTGCCATTCCGAAAGGGACCCGTTAATTGCTACTCTTTGTTTTCTGTCAGCCAGCCAATTTTCAATCCATGTCAGTACTCTGCCCCCAATACCATGCACCCTAATTTTGCCCACTAATCTCCTATGTGGGACTTTATCAAATGCTTTCTGAAAGTCCAGGTACACTACATCCACTGGCTCTCTCTTGTCCATTTTCATAGTTACATCCTCAAAAAATTCCAGAAGATTAGTCAAGCACGATTTCCCCTTCGTAAATCCATGCTGACTGGGACCAATCCTGTTACTGCTATCCAGGTGTGTCGTAATTTCAACTTTTATGATTGACTCCAGCATCTTTCCCCCCACCGACATCAGGGAACCAGTCTATAATTCCCTGTTTTCTCTCTTCCTCCCTTCTTGAAGAAAGGGACAACATTAGCCACCCTCCAATCCACAGGAACTGATCCTGAAACTATGGAACATTGGAAAATGATTACCAATGCGTCCACGATTTCTAAAGCCACCTCCTTAAGCACTTAAAATAATGCTAGAATGAAAGCAAGAATTTGTAAAGTTGATCATGTAACCATTAGACTAGAATAGTAAATCTAGTTCACTTGTGAGGGAGGAAAATCAGCCCCCTTACCAGTGACTTTGAGCAAACAATTTTCACCTTTGACATTCAATGGCATTAACATCACTAAGTCCCCACACAATCAATATCCTGGGTCCTTCAATTGTCCAGAATTAATGTGGATACAAGATCAGTTCAGGAGCTAGGGGTCCTGCACCTCCTAACTCCCGAAAGCTTGATCCACTGCCCAGAACGCGCAAGTCAGGGTGAATGGGAGCAACTACAACAATATTAAAGAAACCCAACACCTTACAAGAGTTAGCAGCCCACTGCGACAGGCACTCCATCAGCAACCATTCAGCCACTCCACCACTGATGCGATGCAACACCACTTTGTGCCACGTACAGCAGGCATTTCAGTAGATCAACACGACTCCTGAGACGGCATCTCCCAATCCCACAATCTATACAAAAGCATGAGAGCACCACCACGTTGAAGTTACCCTCCAAGTCACATGCTGTCCTAACTAGGAAATAGATTACTGTTTCTTCTCCATCACTGAGTCAAAATTCTGAAACTATCTCCTTAACAATGTTTTGTGTGTGCTCACATGACAAGTATTGCAGCAGTTCACCACCACCATCTTCAAGGTTAACTAATTAAAAAAGGGGAAACGCAGGCAGCAGCACAATGATGGACCAGGACAAGGCACAGGAATGCACACGGCAGCAGCACAAGGGGATGAGACAGTTAAATCAGATTTAACAGATCAGCCTGCAAAGCCCCCAGCCCTTGAATGAATACATACAAACATAGAAATATAGAAAATCTACAGCACAGTACAGGCCCTTTGGCCCACAAAGCTGTGCCGAACATGTCCTTACCTTAGAACTATCCTATTTTTCGAAGCTCCATGTATCCATCCAGGAGTCTCTTAAAAGACCCTATCATTTCCGCCTCCACCACCGCCACTGGCAGCCCATTCCACGCACTCACCACTCTCTGCATAAAAAACTTACCCCTGATATCTCCTCTGTACCTACTTCCAAGCACCTTAAAGCTATACCCTCTCGTGCTAGCCATTTCAGCCCTGGGAAAAAGCCTCTGACTGTCCACTTGATCAATGCCTCTCAATTAAAAAAAAACTTTAGCCCCACATTACTATGCTTGTCTTTTCACTGCTCCCTGAAGAGCTATTCTATTCTAAAGCAATTAATTAGGTAAGAGCAATAAATGCTGGTCCTTCGAGCAATACCTTTGTCCTCTCAATAAATTAGCACATGGTGTAGAAAAGATACAAGAAAACAAAATGTCATCTAGATAAGAGTTAAAATTCCTGATTCAACATTTTGTGGTGTGGTTGAATCAGGAGATATCCTACCCTGAGCTTGATTGTGGTTATAGGAAATGTAAAGGCTTTCTACCATTCCAAGAGGAAAAGGTCTTCCTTTCACTAAAGAAAAGAGGACGGAGATGCTTCATCTCTGATCTGTTTGGGATAACTGGGCAAGGGGCAGTGCATTTCCTACTGTCATGTTGGCTGATAGGAATAAAAGACACATTTTTGAGTCACTCAAAACCACAGTTCCCCTGTCCTCAAATAAATACAAAATTCCATGATATAGTAAACATTTTCTTAAAAAAAGACATAATTCACTCCAATTGATCTATTTCTGCTTCACTTCAAGGAGACTAATATTATTTTCTGCTCATTTGTGCTTGAGAATCATAGATCTTTATAAAGACTGGGCTGTTGCAAGTGAAATTCATGACTTCTCAGTCACCTCTGTCTCTAGTGTATGACTGTGTTTTAGAAATTAGAGTATTGGTAAAATAAATTAGTAAAAGCATCGATAGTTAAATGGTGTAGGTGTAGGTCCCTTTTGAAAATTAACACAATTGCAACAGTAGGGCATTGAAGAATCTGGAATAAATTTTTAACTTGGTCACTCTAGTGTTAAAAAAGGTGGGAGTGACATCACAGAATACTATCTCCTGAGTCGGTTTCACATTGTTAACACTTGTATGACCAAGTTTAAAGTTATCCCAGACTCTTCAGTTGGAAAATGATATTATGCTAAGTTCCCTGCCAGAGCTGGCAGATCTTCTTTGTTTGCCATTTCTTTGAAGCCATGGTATATAAATCCATACATGTGACTGGCATCTGCAATCACACAAACAGGTGGCAGCAATGCTTAGATTTAAGGATCTGCAAGAATAAAAATACCTAGATGGGAGGTATGTGCAGGAGTCTGAATAGCAGTCAGGGTGTAGGGTATAAACTATAATGGGAGATAACAACAGCGTGTATAAAGGACAATGTTATGATAGTCATGGGGTATTTCAATATGCAGATAGATTGGGAAAATCAGGTTGGTGCTGGATCCCAAGAGAAGGATTTTGTAAAATGCTTGTGAGATGGTGTTGTAGCGCAGCTTCTGGTGTAGGCCACTAGAAAAAAAACTATTCTGCATTGGATGTTGTGCAGTGAACCAGATCTAATTAGAGAGTTTAAGGTAAAGGAATCCTTAGGAGTCAGTGATCATATTTTGATAGAATTTACCTTGCAGTTTGACAGGGTGAAGCTAAAATCGGATGCATAAATCTCATAGTTAAGTAAAAGTAACTACAAAGGCATGAGAGGAGCTGGCCAAAGTTGAGTGGAAGGGGACTGTAGCAGGGATGATGTCGGAACAACAATGACTGGAGTGTCTGGGAGTAATTCAGGATTCGCAGGATCAGTTCATCCCAAAGAAGCAGCAGCAATTTATAGGGAGGATGGGGCAATTACAAGGAAGTGAAAGACAGCATCAAAGCAAAAGAGAGAACATATAATATAGAAAAAGTTAGTGGAGAGCTTTAAGCAACCAACAGAAGGCAAATAAAAAAGCAATGAGAGAAAAGATGAAATATGAAGGTCAGCTAGTCAATATTATAAATCAGGATACCAAATTTTTTTCAGCTATATAAAGAGAGACACGAGTGGATATTGGAACACTGGAAAATGATGCTGGAGAAGTAGTAATGTTGACCACAGAAATAGTGGATGAGCTCAATGTGCATTTTGTGTCAGTCTTCACTGTGGAAGAAACCAGCAACGTACCAGAAATTCTAGAGAGTCAGGGAACAGAAGTGAGTATAGTTGCTTTTGCTAAGGAGAAGGTGCTTGGGAATCTGAATGGTCCGAAGGTAGATAAGTCACCTGCACCAGGTGATGTATACCCCTGATACTGAAAGAGGTAGCTGAGGAGATTGTGGAGGCAGTAGCATTGATCTTTAAAGAATCACCAGATTCAGGGATGGTTCCAGAGGACTGGAAAATTGCAAATGTCACCCCACTCTTTAAGAAGGGAGGGAGGCAGAAGAAAGCTGGTTAGCCTGACTTCAGTGATTGGGAAGATGTTGGAGTCCTTCATTAAAGATGAGGTTTCAGGGTACTTGGAGTCACATGATAAAATGGTTTCCTTAAGGTAAGATCTTTCGTGGTAAATCTGTTGGAATTCTTTGAGGAAGTACAGGCAGGATAGAAAAAGGAGATTCAGTGATGTTGTTTACTTAGATTTTACTGGAAGTTATATTCTTATCCCATTCTAATCTTTCTGTTTTATTATTTATTCTGGAGATTTTTATAATCTCTCCAGCACTTCCCTTTCCTTTTACTTTATCCTCACTGTTCAAAACTGTTGAAATGTTGAACCTACTATTCAAGTTAAAGGCACACTTCAACCCATCCCACTGACAACAATTCTGCCCTACCAACTGCCTATCCTTCCTCACAGTCTGACTATACACTGTGTCTACTTGTATACCAATGCCCCATCCTCTGCCTTGTCACCCTGGTTCTCATCCTTCTTCCAAATCAGTTTAAACTCTCCCCTACAGCTCTGGCAAACTTGCTCACAAGGATATCGGTCCCACTTGAGTTCAGGTGAAGCTGTCCTTCTTGTCCATGTTGTACCTTCCCCAGAAGAGATCCCAATGAATCAATAAAATGCATTTATTGATACTGCGTGGAGTAGGCTCTTCTGGGCCTTCGAGCCACACCACCCCGCAATCTCACAACCTCGATTAGCCCTAACCTAATCATGGGACAATGTACAATGACCAATCACCCTATCTGGTACGTCATTGGACTGTGGGAGGAAACCAGGGCACCCAGGGAAAACCCCTGCATTCCACAGGGAGGACGTGCAGGGAGGACGTGCAGAGACTCCTTACAGAATGGCGCTGGAGTTGAACTCTGATCTCTGGAATTCCCTGAACTGTAATAGCGTTGCGCTAACTGCAACACCAACATGGTGATCGAAGCCCACCAAAAAGTCCTGAGCTTTTTAAATCTTGCATTGCCTTCCCAAAACTGCTTGTGATAATTGAAGCCCAGTAATGTTTTATGATCTATATTCTAGCTGAAATTCAACAATAAACCAGAAATGGACATGTTAATATAAATTACCAAATGTTTGTCAGAGTTTTTAGAAGAATTTTAAAGTAGAAAAGAGAGCTGGAGAGTTCTGGGGTCAATTCCAGAGTTTAGCATCTTAGCAGTTGAATTCAGATTGCCAATGTAATCAGGGCAAATAAATTCAGGGAACATTAAGACTCATCAAGAAGATAAATGCAGATAACTTGACAAGTTACATCGACAATTATAGCCTTCCTCCAGTACAACTTAAGAAACTTTCACAATTACACCCCATTTCTGATTTCTTATACATTTTGTTTTTCCCTGCTGTTTTTGCTTTTAAGTCCTTGGGCTTTCGTTATAGTCAATTTTTCTTTCAAAGGTCCATAATCTCCTTATGCAACTTGTTCTGGTACAATGTTTATAATTTAGGTAACAATCTGCTTATGTGTGGAGCAAGTGCTTACCAACATGTTAAGCAGCCATTTTATAAATTACTTTCTGTGGACTTTTGTTTTCTTCTCCTTCCTTGTAGCTGTAGGGATGCTGAGTTTAATGCTGATGTGACTGTTGGAAATTGTAGTGGCTGGAATTACAAATATATAACTTGTATTAGCCTGAGATTACCACAACCATTAAAAGAAACTATCATACCGGGTGAACATTCTCAGCTCAGATATTTTCAAGAACTAAATAAAACCATGTCCAGTCAATATTTCATCCACTTGAACAATGAACTTTATTGTTGTTTATAATCGGTCGCTAGTTGGATACAAATGAAATAAAGTTTTCCAGAAAGCACGTTCTTACTGTCAAAGCAGCTCTCTATCCTTAAAACCTTTGCAGCCCCCTTTAGCTGTCCAACTCTGGGCATTCCTGTATCCCTCTGTTCTGTGATTTCCAGACCACAAACAGAAACAGAGCTCTTGACTTCACTGCTTGAAGCAACTTCCCCAAAGACATATTTTTCTTTGATTCTTTAATTTGTTTTGTAAGCCTTCTCAAAACCTACCTTTGTGCCAGTTGACATTTAGCCTAACTAATCACTATCATAACAATTGTCATGCCATTTTATATTTTTCATTCCCCCTAAATTGCCTTGGGAGCGTCCGATGTTACAGTTTTAAAAAATTTATTCATTTACGGGATGTGGATGTCGCCAGCTAAGTCAGCATTTATTGCCCATCCCTAGTTGCCCTTGAGAAGGTGGTGACGAGCTGCCTTCTTGAACGGCTGCAGTCCCTGAGGTGCAGGTACACCCACTGTGCTGTTAGGGAGGGAACTCCATGATTTTGACCCAGTGACAATAAAGGAGCGACGATAAGTTTCCAAGTCAGGATGGTGAGTGACTTGCAGGGAGATTTCCAGGTATCTGCTGTTCCCGTCCTTCTAGATGGTAGTGGTCGTGGGTCTGGAAGGTGCTGCCTAAGGAACTTTGGTGTGTTGTTGCAGTGCACTTGTACGTTTGTAGACAGTACACACTGCTACAACTGTTTGTCGATAGTGGAGGGTTTGGATGCTTGTGGAAGGGGTGCCAATCAAGTGGGCTGCCTTGTACTGGATGGTGTTGAGCTTCTTGAGCGTTGATGGAGCTGCACTCATCCAGGTGAGTGGCAAGTATTCCATTACACTCCTGACCTGAGCCTTGTAGATGGTGGACAAGGTTTGGGAGTCAGGAGGTGAGTTACACACTGCAAGATTCCTAGCTTTGATCTGCTCTGGTAGCCACAGTGTCTATATGGCTAGACCAGTTCAGTGTCCTATCAATGGCAACCCCCAGGATGCTGATAGTAGGGGATTCAGTGATGGTGATGCCACTGAATGTCAAGGGATGATGGTTAGAGCCTGTCTTATTGGAGATGGTCATTGCCTGGCACTTACGTGGCTCAAATGTTACTTGCCACTTGTCAGCCCAAACCTGGATAGTGTCCAGGTCCTGCTGTGTTTGGGTTTGAACTGCTTTACTATCTGAGGAGTCACGATTGGTGCAGAACATTGTGCAGCCATCAGCAAACATCCCCACTTCTTGCTTTTTCAATATTTTTATTAATTTCTACATAAGGAATATAGAGTACAAGAAGTATATATTATAAGTAAAAAAGATAAAATACCAATACATATTTGAATCACACCTGCAACCTCATTACTCTATATTCATGTAAATTATATTAAATCATAATATTGAAATATGATAATTTTATTATTATACAAAAAAAAATCTAAACCCACTACCAAAATGGAAGCTGCTTGGTAAAAAAGAAAGAAGGAAAAAAATCCTTATCATGTAGTGAAATATGTTACTAGCCAACATCTGTACTTTAACAACAAATCAAAGATTTTGAAAATAGTTCAAAAAAGGCCCCCATAATGTGTGAAAGTCTTGGCTAAATTCAGAAATTGAACAACGTATCTTTTCTAAATTTAAACATGACATAACATCATGTAACCATTGAGTGTGAGTAGGTGGAACGACGTCCTTCCATTTAAGCAAGAGCATCCTCCTGGCTATAAGAGAAATAAACGCCAAAATGTGCAAATCAGGTGTCTCCAGAATAATATCTTTTTCTCCAACAATACCGAATAAGGCAGTCAAAGGGTTAGGCTTAAAATTTACTTTGAAAAGTACAAAGGAAGTTTGAAATACTTCCCTCCACTATTTCCCGAGACGCAGACATGTCCAAAACATATGAATTAGTGAAGCTTCTCCATTACTACATCTATCACAAAAGGGAGATATATCCGAATAAAAACAAGATATTTATCCTTGGTCATGTGGGCCCTATGACCACTTTAAATTGTAAGAGGGAGTGGCGGGCACATAATGATAAAATGTTATCCAATTTAAAAATTTCATTCCAAGTTTCCTCAGAAATTGAAGACTGTAAATCTTGTTCCCAAAGGTTTTTAATTTTATCTAAAGGAGCATTTCTCATTCCCAGCAACATACTGTAAATATTAGATATTGAACTATTATGAAAAAGTTTCAAATTAAAAATTTCATCTGATAAGTTCTTATCGGGACTTTTAGGAAACGTATATAATTGAGATCGCAGAAAGTCTCTAATTTGTAGATATCGAAAAAGTGAGTTTTTGGTAAGCTATACTCAGCTGACAATTGCTCAAATGGAAAGAGACTTCCTCAAGCATCCCCACTTCTGACCTTATGACGGAAAGACAGTCTTTGATGAACCAGTTGAAGATGGTTGGTCCTAGGACACTTCCCTGCGGAACTCGTGCAGTGATGTCCTGAGGATGGGATGATTGACTTCCAACCACCACAACCATCTTCCTTTGTGTCAGGTATGATTCCAACCAGTGGAGGGTTTTCCCCCTAATTCCCATTGACTACTTTAGCTAGGGCACCTTGATGCCATACTCCGTCAAATGCTAACTTGATGTCGAGAGCTATCACTCTCACCTCACCCCTGGTATTTAGCTCTTTCCTCCATGTTTGGACCAAGGAGGTGATGCGGTCAGGAGCTGAGTGGCCCTGATGGAACCCAAACTGGGCATCCATAAGCTGGACATTCCCGAGTAGGTGCTGCATGATAGCACTGTTGATAACCCCTTCCTTTACTTTGCTGATGATTGAGAGTAGGCTGATAGGGTGGTAATTAGCTAGGTTGGACGTGTCCTGTTCCCTGTGTACAGGACACACCTGGCCAATGTTCCACATTGTCAGGTAGATGCCAGTGTTGTATCTGTACTGGAACAGCTTGGTTAGTGGTGTGGCAAGTTCTGGAGCACAAGTCTTCAGGACTGTTGCCAGGATTTTGTCTGGGCCCATAGCCTTCACAGTATCCAGTGCTTTCAGCCTTTTCTTGATATCACATGGAGTGAATCGGATTGGTTGCATACTGACATCTGGGATATTAGGGACTTCTGGAGGAGGCCGAGCTGGATCATCTCCTCGGCACTTCTGACTGAAGATTGTTGCAAGTGCCTCAGCCTCATCTTTTTCAGAGGTTTGCTGGGCTCCTCGAACATTGAAAATGGGGATATTTGTGGAGTCTCCTCCTCCAGTGAGTTGCTTAATTGTCCACCACCATCCACGGCCGGATATGGCAGAACTACAGAGCTTAGATTGGACCACTGGTTGTGGGACCACTTAACTCTGTCTATTACTTGCTGCTTATGGTGGTTGACATGCACGTAGTCCCACATTGTGGCTTCACCAGGGTGACGCCTCCTATTGAGGGAGGCCTGGTGTTGTTCTTGGCATGCTCTCCTGCACGCTTCATTGAACCACTTGTTATGCTAACAAAAAACAATGAAGGCAGTGCAAGTTACAACCAGATTTTCCTGTTTATCAGATCATGTTTTATAATTGCATTCTCAAGCGAAACCATTCAAGCTTTGGTTTTGGTTTCAGATCATGATTAAAATACTTGGTGCTGTGCTGCTGAGAATCAACTTTAGTTTTGTGGCAATACCAGTGGGTGGAAAAGAATGCAAACTAGATTTGGTTAAGAATATGATGAATTTCAATCCTACTGCAGACATTCTGCCTACAATTTGTAGAGCTGTGGATTGCCTAACTTTGCCTTAGAACTCACGACTCTAGAGCTTCTAACAGTCACCTCTTCTCAACTGTGGCTCAGATGGTCACATTCCCGCCTGTGAATCAGACCATCTTCGACTCAGGACCCTCTCCAGTGTCTTGAAAATTAAAATCTAAGTTGTTTACGGGCGCAAACACGAGGAAATCTGCAGATGCTGGAATTTCAAGCAACACACATAAAAGTTGCTGGTGAACGCAGCAGGCCAGGCAGCATCTCTAGGAAGAGGTACAGTCGACGTTTCAGGCCGAGATCCTTCGTCAGGACTAACTGAAAGAAGAACTAGTAAGAGATTTGAAAGTGGGAGGGGGAGGGGGAGATCTGAAATGATAGGAGAAGACAGGAGGGGGAGGGATGATCTCCCAGTGGCCACACATTTTAATTCCACGTCCCATTCCCATTCCGATATGTCTATCCACGGCCTCCTCTACTGTAAAGATGAAGCCACACTCAGGTTGGAGGAACAACACCTTATATTCCGCCTGGGTAGCCTCCAACCTGATGGCATGAACATTGACTTATCTAACTTCCGCTAATGCCCCACCTCCCCCTCACACCCCATCCATTATTTATTTATATACACACATTCTTTTTCTCTCTCTGTCCCTCTGACTATACCCTTTGCCCATCCTCTGGGTTTCCCCCCCTCCTCCTTGTCTTTCTCCCGGACCTCCTGTCCCATGATCCTCTCATATCCCTTTTGCCAATCAACTGTCCAGTTCTTGGCTCCATCCCTCCCCCTCCTGTCTTCTCCTATCATTTTGGATCTCCCCCTCCCCCTCCCACTTTCAAATCTCTTACTAACTCTTCCTTCAGTTAGTCCTGACGAAGGGTCTCGGCCCGAAACGTCGACTGTACCTCTTCCGAGAGATGCTGCCTGGCCTGCTGTGTTCACTAGCATCTTTTATATGTGTTGTTTACGGGCATTTGGGGAAGCTGCATTGTTGGTAGGGTCTGCCTTTAACAGGAAGTAAAAACCCTCTCTGCACACAGAGGTGGATGTAAAAGATATGGAAAAATGAAATGGGGTTGTGGAAATGTAAAAAAAAACAGAAAATGCTGGAAATACTCAGTGTCATTAGGATGCACGTGTGAAGTGAGGAAAAGAATTAACATTTTAGATGAATTATTGTATTTCTCTCTACTAACGTTCATTGAACTGAGCTGATGAGAATTTCCAATATTTCTTGTTTTGATTTCAGAGTTAAGCCGAATTCTCAATTTAATATTAACACCACAAGTATCATTACTAAAGAAACATTGGTGGTCGAGAGGAGCTTACTATACGCAGATTGACTGTCACATTTCTTGCATAACACTGTTATTATACTTCAAATACAACTTCATGGCCTGTAAGGTGATCATGGATGCCCTGAAACAGAAGCTATTTTCAGCGGTCTGCTAAAACACAATAGTTGCTATGTCCGGTGACAACAAGAATAGACCATAAGACATAAGAGCATAATTAGGTCATTCAGTCTGTTGAGACTGCTCTGGCATTCCCTCTAAACCCAACTCTCCTGCCTTTCCCCATAACCTTTGGCACTTTTATGAATCAGGAGTCTAGTTGTCTGACCTACTGAGCCTCTGAAGCATTTTCTATTTTTATTTCAGATTAGATTAGATGCAGTTTTAGATTTCCATCCCTTTTTAACGCTCCTGTAAAATGTCTCAGAGCATTTTGGCATTGAAGGCCTCTATATAGATGGAAATTGTTGGAGTTGTAAATCTTCTTTTATGCCATGGAACCATAAGGTATAAGAACTGAATTAGGCTATTCGGCCCATTGAGTTTGTTCCAGCATTCAATCATGACCGATTTACTTCCCTCTCAAATCCATTTTCCTGGATTCTCCCCCTAACCTTTGACACCCTTACTAATGAAGTATCGAACGACCTCCACTTTAAACATAACCAATGATCTGGCTTCCACAACCTCCTGTGGCAATAAATTCCATGGATTCACCACCATTGGTCAAAAGAAATTCCTCTTCATCTGTGATCCAAATGGTCATCCCTCTGGTTTGAGGTTGTGTCCTCGGGTCCGAGGCTCCCCCACTATAGGAAACACCTCTCCATGTGCACTCTATCCAGGCCTTTAAAAATTCAAAGGGTTTCAGTGAGATGCCTTCCCCCCCCATTCATCTAAACTTCACTGAGTATAGACCCTGAGCCATCAAACACTTCTCATACATTAACCATTTCATTCCCGGGATCATTCTCGTGAACCTTATCTGAACCCTCTCCAATGCTAGCACAGTTTTTCTTAGATAAAGGGCCCAAAACTGCTCACAGTACTCCAGTGGAATTGAGTCTACTTGACTGTTGAGCTTGTGCATCCTTCTGCACACCTTCCTGGACACATCCATTATTTAAAATATTAATCTTATTTTATTTTTATTATTTGCTGTCATTGTGAATAGCATTTTTACTTGTGTTGTTACTTTTATAAGTATTAACTATTCATGAATGACCTCCTACTAAATGAATTTGATTATTGTCTGATATCTTCCTTGCATCACACTTACTAAATTGGATCAAGCATCTAAGTAGAACCTAACCTCAGAAATGCTTCAGTACTGGAAGAGGGTCTTTGGCTGTTTCACCGCGAACCCAAGTTCTGTAAGGGCAATCAGTTTGTTCCTTCTCTGAATGGAGACAGCACACTCCAAGACACAACTCATTGTGATGCAAAAGACATCAGCTTTCATGTTTTGCTGTTCTCATTAATTCTATGTCCTCTGGCTCCTGGCTTTTTTCACCCACTCCGCACCACCTGTGACCCCCACCATCTATCCTCTGATCCCCATCTCCCACCATGTGATCCCCGACTCTATCATCATCCTCTGCCTCCACCGTCGCCCTCAGCCTTCACCTCCCACTATTGATAACCCCCCCATGAGCTCCTGCAGTTGAACTTCTATCTCCCTCCAGTGTTCTTCAGTCCCCTTTTCCTATCATCTACCCGCCAACCTCTGATAAGGGATTGGAACTGCTGTGAACCATAAAGAGGACAGTAAAAATTAGCTTCATTTGTCATATGAGCATTGAAACATAGAGTCAAGTGCATTGCTGCCTCAAACTAAGTAGTCAGCGAGGATTGTGCTGGGGAGCTTGCAAGTATTGACAAGCATCTGGCACCAGCATTGCATACCCACAACGCAATAACCCCAACCTGTATGTCTTTGGAATGGGGAAGGAACCGGAACACCAGGAGGAAACCACATGGTCAGGAGGAGGACATACTTGCAGAAAATGATGGGGATTGAACCTCGATCTTACAACTGGTGCAGGAAAGCATTGATCTAACCACTATGTTAAAGAGATTAAGGAACTAGGACTATTCTGGGATATGTGATTGAGAAACATGCAAAGAATGAGAGAAGCAGTGTTCACAAGTGGCATAACTGTTAATGGGAAACGGTTATAGTGAAATCAGGGAGTGTACATCCAGGGGTCCTTCAATGTACCAGGGAAGTTTCAAATAAAGCATATGGGATATTGAGTATAATGAAAAAAGGCATAGAGTATAAGACTGAGGAGATTGTAATGAGCATTTACAATTCACTGCTTTGACTACCATTAAACTATATTGTCCAGCTCTGCACTGCACAGTTCATGATAAACAGGAAGGATTTAGAATGGGTACAGAAAAGATTTACTAAGATGAGTCCAGGGATAAGGGACTTCAATTATGTGAGTAGATTGAAGAGTTCTCCTTGGAACAGAGAAATGTACAATGTGTCTGATACATAAGACCATGAATGGTACATGGAGAGCAGATGGAGTGGAACTGCTCAAGTGAAGTGTTCAAGAGCTAGGGACTTAGAAAGTGATTTGCAAATGAACCAAAAGTGTCACAAAGAAAAACTCTTTAATAAACAATTGATCAGGGTCTGAAATGGAGGCAGATTAAATGAGAACATAAGACCATTAGACATAGGATCTGTAATAATGAGATCAAGGGTGGAGTACAGTAGCCTTGTTTGGCAGGAACCTGTTATAGTTATTGACAAATCCTAAAAAGGACCACAACTGTGACATGCCTCGTTGTCAAGATGTTCCTTGTCACTGGCACGTGTTTCTCATTGGCTATTTCACTTGCTTAAAAATAGTGCTCAATTCATTCAGTATGTAAAATCTAGTTATCTCTTGTGCAATCAAACATGTTTATCTTTTCGAGATAGCCAGCCATTCCTCCCTTTTTAAATTTATTTTCACCTGGTACTCATTGTTTATAAATCTGTTAAATCTTCCATTACCAGCCCTATTTTTTAATTCAAACATCTCTTTGTGCTTCCAAAGGGAAAAAATGTGCTGTACTTTTTTAAAACTGTATCATCTCTCTCTCTCCTTCTTGTGAAGAAATAGCTTCAGCAGGTATGTAATCATCTCAGGTTTGCTTTAAAATTTACTCTTCTCCACTGTTACGTTTAGTAACTCCAAAACATAAAACAAATCAAAAGAAAAACATGGAGCTGGGATAACCTGTCTACTTTGCTTTTACTTTCGTGAGGCGTGCACTTATGATGTGGTATTCATGTACTTCTTACATATAACCCAAAATCAATCATGTAAACAAACAACAATGTTTCATCAAATGATATTGTATCTGTTAAATAGGGGCCGTGGACAATCTTGATTTGATGGAGAATGGACATGAAAGCACAGAGGAACATCTGGAGAAATTTCTGAAACGCTCGTTCGCTGCTGTCATTACTGCGCGGTCGGGAATCTTCCAGAGGGTAGGCCTCAAAATCCCCGGCTTTGCCTGCTGCTGGCGACCGAGGTTGAGGTCAAATCATTCGGACAGAGGTGGTGCTCAGTACCCGGGTGTCGGAGAGCTGATCAGAGCTCGAAGTTTTCGGATGACTCGGAGTCGGACTGTGGTCAGCATGGCAGGGAGAGTTCTTCCTTCTCCCGTCTGCGTGAGATGTGGGACATTTGAGAGACTTTGAACTTTTACTGTGCTCATGGACCTTTTCATCAAGTTATGGTATTGTTGCACGGTTGTAACTATATGTTATAATTATGTGGTTTTGTCAGTTTTTTTTCAGTCTTGGTCTGTCCTGTGTTTTGTGATATCACACCGGAGGAAATATTGTATCATTTCTTAATGCATGCATTACTAAATGACAATAAAAGAGGACTACGTGTCTTCATAATCTAAAATATATTTACAATATTACTCAAATATTACTGAAATATTAAATACACAACATTTTTCACAAGGTTAACTTCAAAAATATATAACCTCATACCAGACACTGGATGGCAGAAGATGCTTTTCTGTGAAAGCTTGTACTTCTTGCAACATAGTTATCATGACCCAGAACAGCAGCATCTCATTAATGATTGAACATGCTCCACCAAATCTTCATAGTCAGGACTGCATCGCACATATTCATTGAAACACTGGGTGTTTAATAACAAAAAACATTGCGGTCTCGAACTGAAGGTTTAGCTTATTTGCAGGCTTAGCATTTAATTACGTCTGTACTGAATGTTTCATCCTTAGAAACAGGGCCACTGCAGCTGGTCATAAAATCTGTCCTCTGAATACTCCACAGATTAACCTGTGGGGGAGATTGTTGACACTCTATAAGCATTGATATGTGACAGGGAATTTATTTATTTTCAAGAGCCTTGCACCAGCCTGCTTCACCAAAGCAGGAATATTTTCCCTGTGAGGATGTATGATTGCAAAAATTGCTTCTTAACTTCTCAGGTACTCTCATAGGCACCTGAATGATTAGAAATGGCTGAATTCTTACAACGAGGATTTTATGGGATTATATTGGACTTTATTTATTCAATATAAAAACAATATTACTAACTTCAATTCAAACTTAATAGCAAAACTCCTGAAACGAGAAGAAATTGAAATAACTAATTGCATTTGTTACAATTGTTATCACAAAGTCCATTGCAAGCTTGAGAAACAACAGCTTATCTTCTGCCTGGCAGGTTGCAACCTTCTGGGTTCTGCACTGAATTCTCAAACTTTAGGTAACTCAGTCTTTCTTTCTGTGTGTATCAGAAATGACTAGCTCTGTCAGCCATCCATCTATGATTTTGACTCAGTTTTTCTTTCTCCATTAGTATAGGCTGGTCTGCTGTGAACTTGCAACACATGACACAGATAAAGAGCACAATCTGTTTCTAACTGCCATATTAACTTAATTAGTCTCAAATTGGATATTCCCTATCTACTTTCTCTGCAACTAAAAACTAACTTCCTTTTCTTTCCCGTTTTGAAAGAGGATCTGAGACCTAAAACATAATTTCTCTTTCCTCAACTGCTACCTGATCTGTAGTGTTCCCTGCATTCAAATTTCCAGTATCAGCAGGCTTTATAATCTTCATCTGCAGTTACTGTGCGGTCATCCAGTTGCCTGAGAATTGCTAAAAAAAATTACATCACATAATAGTGTTCTATGCATAAGGATTTAAATAAGTTGAAAGTGGGAGGGGGAAGGGAGATCCGAAATGATAGGAGAAGACAGGAGGGGGAAGGATAGAGCTAAGAGACCCCCTCCCACTTTCAAAAAATTTCTTCCTATCTCTTCTTTCAGTTAGTCCTGACGCAGGGTCTCAGCCCGAAACGTCGACTGTACCTCTTCCTAGAGATGCTGCCTGGCCTGCTGTGTTCATCAGCATTTTTTGTGTGGGTTGCTTGAATTTCCAGCATCTGCAGATTTCCTCCTGTTTGCGTTTCTTATTCTACATGTACCGGAGCACATCGTTGCCCAGGGTCTGATAAAGAGCACGGCATTAGCCAGACCAAATGGCATCATGAGGTACTCGTAGTGGCCATGGGAAGTATTGAATGCTGTCGTTCACCCATCGCCTTCTCAGATGCGAACCAGGCTGTACGCTTTGCACAGATCTACCTTAGAGAATATAGTTGCTCCTTGGAGATGTTCAAATGCAAAAGCAAGCAGGGGAACAGGTGAGCGGTTCTTCACCATGGTGTTGAAGAGGGGCCAATAATCAATGCAGCGATGGATCTTGCCATCCTTCTTGCTCACAAAAATGATGCTCACCCCTGCTGGTGGGGCAGATCGACAGATAAATCCTAAGCCAATGCCTTCTTGATGTATTCTCCATGGCCACCCTTTCAGGATGAGAGAGGGAAAAGAGGTTGCTCTGAGGAAATCTAAAACCCAGTAGGAAGTCAATTGGGCCCTCCGTTAGTAGGGATTGACCACTGCTGCTGCGATCCAGCTCTATACATGATAAGCAAGTAGTATGCAAGCCAAGGCAGTACGATATGGAGAACAAGCTGTTGAAATCAATAGCACAGTGATATGGCCAGTGTGGGGGCAGTGAGGTGGCCTACTGAAGACCTCTGATGGAACACCAGACAGGTTCACAGTAGTAGTTGGCTCTGAAGGGGATAAGCTGACAGGAGCTTGAGCTGAACCTAGAAAGGAAGGCAGGCATGCCGGTCCCCACTTTGGAGCGCCTTTAGTAACTAATTGATCCATGGGTTGGGTCGAGAGAGCCAGGGAAGGCTAAGCACCGATGGCAATTCAGGTATGTAAATCAATAAGATAGAAGGAGAGCTGTTTTCCCTGGTTGCTCTCTATCACACGTTGGAGGGGTGTTGTGGAGAGGTGGATCTTGCTGGTGCCTAGAGATGGATCACTTAGAGTTTTGATATCAAAATTCTCTCTCAATTGTTGGGTGGGAACCCCCACTTCTTTGAGCCTGAAAGATATCCATGAGGTTCCTGGCTGCCCCAGACTGAAGAAATGCTAGAAGCTCATGGGTCTGAGACACCTACAATAGGGAAGCTGGGAGCATTAGTCAGCTCCTTCATGGATTCTTCATGCCTCTGTAGTATCCAGGCCAATTTCAAGGAGTGATGACTCAAAAAGGCAGCGTCCATCAGTAAAGGACCCCACCACCCAGGACATGCCCTCTTCTCATTGCTACCATCAGGATGGAGGTACAGGAGTCTGAAGGCACACACTCAGTGATTCAGGAACAGCTTCTTCCCCTCGGCCATTCAATTTTTGACTACCTCACTATTTTTTAATTTTTATTTTTGCCCTAATGATTTAATATATATATATTGTAAAAAAAAGTTCTAGTGCTTTCCCAGCGTATATGATGAATAAACTCTTCTCAGGCTTCCAGCAGGGTACAGGTATCAATTTTAACCGATGTTTCAATGACAAGCTCTGCTACCTTCTTCAGGGATGATGCCTGGGCAGGTTTAGTCCGGTGGTATTTATACCTCCATTGTCCGTCCCTCCTGATTGGTTAGTCCTCATCCAATCAGGTGTTGGAGTTTCTTCTTTTATGTTACCGTGTAGGCTAACTCAAGTGTCTTCTTTGTTATGTTAACTGCTGAGAAAGGTCTCCCGTTAGCAGCTTGTTTGGATTATGTTATTAATAAGAGAGCGAATAAACCAATTGGATAGATGTCATTCTTTCTAGTGTGTCTGTAAGTTATTGTGATGCGCGGGTTTTTAGGCAGAAGGCGCGATGGAGAGTGAGAGAATGGACAAGGTGCTGTGAACCGGTTAACGGGGTCGGACCTTGAGCAGGAGTCCGAGGTCCAGGGTGTTCGGCGAGGAGAGGAGACGGAGACAGACTCCTGTGGAGCGGCTGGTCAGAGGGGATTGAATGGTGAAGAGAGGATCGTTACCTGAGCTCCAACTGTTGTGCATGAAGAGATTGAACTTTGATAAGTGTGGCGCCTTTTATTTTCCTTTTATATTTTATCTCTATTAAATATATAGTTCCAGTAATATCTATAAACTGTAATTCATTTAATCGAATATGGTGTATTGTCTGTTACTGGGCGGGGTGGGTACATCACACAGCATCCACAACATCTTAATTGCCCAGTTTGGCGGGGCCGAGGGCTGTTTCCCTAGACGACAGAGAGTTGAGTGACCTTGAGGTGTGCCGGGGGCGGCTACACAGGTTTCCACTTTCCCACCTTGTTTATAATCGAATTTCAGTTCTTACTTAGAGCAAGATCTTTATGTTCCTTGTGGGTTTATGGATGGTATTAATCTGGTTCCTCCTCGTTGTTTGACTCCAGCTACTCCAACATTTCCATGTCCACCAGAACAGCATATTTAATATCTAAATGATGGGGATGAAGCACTCCTGTTGCTTCCGGTTCTTGGTCATTCTAATTTGACGGAAACCAGATGGTAGTCTCAGACATGGCGTCTATCTGAAACCCACTCAAGCAGGCTTACACCTCAACAATAACAGCCACCATCATGCCTCCCAACCTAGAGCAATTCTGTCTACTTTGATTAGCTGTGTGAAAACTATCTTGGACCCAGAGAGTCTCCACGAGGAAATAAGAAGGTTACGTATGACATTCCTGTGGAATGGCTACAGGGAAAAGGAAACCAATCAGATCCTTAAAAGGGTCAACAGAAAAAACAGGAAATCTAACAATGAGGAGGGACCCAAAGCCACCACCTGTCTTCCCTGTATTTCCATGGAAGCCCGAGAAAAGTTTATTCATCATATTTACTGTAATCTATATTTTTTCTCTATTATTATGTATTGCATTGTACTGTTGCTGCAAAAACAACAAATTTCACAACATATGCTGGTGTTATTAAACCTGATTCTGATTCAGGTTACTCAGTTAGGGAAAGATGCTTGCTGAGAAAATCGACCCATCAGAACTCCATTTCTTGCTGAGAATCTCCTCTTTTACTGAATGCTTGGGAAATAATGTCCAGAAGTATCACGGGGAGCCACAGTAGAGGTAGCAACCTGTTCTTCTGTGCTGATCATGTTCCTCCAGAGACGGGTGCAAGCCCCTCATATGCATGGGTTCCTTCTCCTACCGTGTGCTGGGTAACGAGAGGAGAGGTGTAGGCTGGCGGTAATCTGATGAGTGGGAAACTTGAGACATTTCTCCCTTTGTGCCACTCAGCAGCCTGGTTGTCAGTTCGATTGGCCAGATTTATCGGGTCATCCAGGCTGTTCTGCTCATCATGCTCTGCAGTCTCATGGCGGACCTCTGTGCTCAGCCTATGTTGGAAAGCAGTAATGACAGATTCCTCAATCCACCTCATCTCAACTGCAAGAGTGTGGAACCTTACTGCATAGTCCCCCACTGACCTTCTCCCTTCGTGCAGGTCCAAAGGTCAGTGGAAAGCCTCCTGACCCCATACTGGAAGGTCAAACACTATCTTGAACTCGACTACAGAGTGCTGGAAAGACTGGACTGCGGGGAAACCTTGTTCTCATAAAGCATTGATCAGGCTGATTGGGGGGAGCAGGGTCTGTTTAAGAGATTCACCGTGTAAGCCAGTTTACGTACATCTACGCTGAACTGACCTGGTTGGGCTTGGAACGTCAGTCACATTGGGTAATAAAGTTTCTGCAGCCATCAGGGTCACCAGACTATCTGCCTGATGGAGGAATGCTCGATTCAAGTACGGAAGCAACCAAGGGAATTCAGGCATTATTGGCTGAGGCTGATGATACTGCAATAGAGGGGTTTGAAGAGGTACCAGTGCTGGAAGTGGGCCTGCACAGGCAGAGAGCTGCTGATTAGTGGCAGTGAGAGCAGTAATAGCTGCCACCTGATTCTGACTGACATTCGTGAGGCGCCAAACCATTTTTGAGAGAGCGGAGTGCGGACTTTCAACTTGGACTGGGCTTGCTGCTCTGAGAGTAGTTGTACTTCACGAGCCATTATTGTCAGCCCAGCCCCCACTGATTTTAGCTTTACCCCTACCTGACCAACAAAGTTCAGGGCCAATTACAGCTTTTGTCTTTCTGCTGGGTCCATTTTGATTGGTCAAGTCTTACGAACACAGGTTGGGTGATGGCCCAAGTGCAGAGGGAAACACAGAAGGGGAATGAACAGTTCACTGAGTTTTAATAAGAACTGCACAGAACAAAAAAATAATAAATGATAGGCCAGCCAGTAATGCTAGCTAACTAAAAAGTCTCAAACTAAAAATTAACGCTGCCTCTGCAGCTCGCAAGCAGTAACTTAATATTAAATTAGCACAGCTCCTTTACCACGTCTACCAAAAGGATTAGTCTTCATTTTCCACAACACGGACTGAGGTAAGCAGGGAGTGTTGCCATATCTGTGCTTTGATCAAGACTTGACAAGATTGAAATGAAAGGAAGACAGTTCAGTACAATTACCAAGAAACCCAAATTGGCCAGAATATGCATTCTCACGTGAGTGATTCCCAACCTCTTCCTGCTGCCCGCCTGTGAGAGCGCCCCAATTCCACAGCAGTGTCCATGGTAGTGGCAGTAGATTTACAGAATCTTGGGAGGTTAACTCTCCCAAATTCCCAAACTTTCAACTGCCATTCTGTTCAGTTCCATAGATGTTTAAAAGAACCTCCCATCCACAACATCTTATTGGGCCGCGGGTCTGATTTGTTTTTAAACAATGACCCTCCTTAATTTCAGTTACTTTCTTTAGAACCGCTTGCAGCAAGGACTGTTCCTGCCAATCTCACAGTTATGCAATGCCACCCCAGTCCACTCCCTTGTATCAATTTTTGAGCTCTAACCTTAGATACAGTTAAAGTGAAATTAGCAGTGCCGCAGGAAATTCTAGCCTTCCACATATACGGTAGATGTGAGCCGTAAAGATGCTGAATCTCATTTTGAATTCTACTCAATCAGTATACTGTCAGAATTATAACTAAAATTCAAAAGCAATAAAAATATGTAGCACAAAAATAATGGGAAAATGATATCCTTTCAGACCAGTGTTGTTTCTGTGATCATGTGACCATATATTATTGTGTCTAAAATGTATTGAGACTGAATCAGTGCATCTCATCAACCATCCAGACTTTTAGGGATACCTTAGTAAACTGGTTTTCACAGTGCCTTTCCATCAAACATATGCATTAGAAATTCCACCATTACTTCCAAATATAAATGGCATATATTCAGTATATTTTGGTTTACATTCAGATCTGCAGTAGTTTTCTCAATTGCGTTTGGAGCATGTTACTTTGGAAGTGCAGTGGGGTCCAAGAGGGGTTCCTCCTCCATAAATAACCTTAGAGAAGGCAAGCTTTATTAGTTGCTTTATTACTTAATATATACTTACGATTTCCCACTGTTCCCCACAGATTCACGGACAACATAAAGATCATAAAATTAAAACAAGTTTTGGAAGCATACAGTACAACAGGAAACGTTTGTGATTAAGGATCATCAGTTTGAAGTCTAAACTTTTTTTCTGCAAATTAAAAAATATTATTTATTGAGGTACAACATGGAATAGGCCCATTCCGGCCTTTCAAGACGCGCCAGCCAGCAGTTCCCTGATTTAACCCTAGCCATGACAATTTACAATGACCAATTAACCTACCAACCATTATGTCTTTGGACTGTGGGAGGAAACTGGAACATCCAGAGGAAACCCACGCGGTCATGGGGAGAATGCACAAACTCCCTACAGACAGTGGTGAGAATTGACCCTGGATTGCTGGTACTGTAAAGCGTTGTGCTACTGTGTGATGTTGCAGGATCTGAGATCTTGTTGCAGGTTTTCAGCAACTGTCATATTTTGCTGTTTCCTAGACTTTCATCTGATAAGACCCTCTGCTTGCCAATTAAACTTGGGAATGCTGCACCTTTACACATTGGAGAGAGATTCTTCATTAATGTATTTGGAGAAATACTGCAATATGTTATCTCATTCTCAATCAAACTGCTGTGCATTTTCTCTTCATTTTTAGATTTTACGGCTGCAAGGAACACATGACCTGAGACAGAAGAACTGAAGTTATTAATAGGAAGCAATTCAATAATTTATTGGAGAAAATGCTCTCAGACTTGTCTTTCTGTGATGTCATTGTCGTTTCCTGAAGCCTTGTTTGCAGACAGGAGCACCGCCTTCAGAAGAATTTTGGTAGCACTTTCATCTTTAATTCAGGATGATCCAGTGATCCCTTCAGGCTGGGAGATTAAAATCACATAGGTTTACATTAATGATCACTTCCTATGGAAATAACAAGCTACTTTATGCACATTTACATAGTTCTAGGATATAATCTGTCTCTCTCTATTTGAAACATTTTTTTTCTCTATGTTTCTGTTACACAGCCATACTCTAGTTTCAGGGAAACCTTCATCAATGATGTTTTCAATTTTTTTTGAGGGAAGAGTCTTTGTTTTTTTTAAACCAACAACTTTAAATAACCATCTTTCTTCCTTGCCACAAATCCAACAGATAATGGGGCAAAGATCTGGGTTGCAGAATCTTTCAATATGCAGTCCTGTGAAAGTTACACTAGAAATAGACCCACTTCTTCCTTTCAGTGGTCAGTCCGCCCAGATGGTGTAAGGAAACATGCTTGGCATCGGGTAAATAGGTACAATCTAAAACCAAGCTGGTGCCTGCTGCTGGAAAGCTGCCCTTCCAACCAGCACTGACTTAGATATTCACAGCGAACAACGGTTCCCCACTGTGTGTGTTGAAGGTCCCCTATCACTCACACTCTCCTTCCCAGAGAATATGTAGAATTTTCCCTGGGGAGTACTGTGTACATTTTACACAGGAAGATGCAATAAAAATTGGGATATCAGCTTATATTCCGTCTGGGTATCCCCCAACCTGATGGCATGAACATTGACTTCTCTAACTTCTGCTAATGCCCCAACCTCCCCCTCTTACCCCATCCGTTTTTTACTTATATATACACGTTCTTTCTCTCTCTCTCCTTTTTCTCCCTCTGTCCCTCTCACTATACCCCTTGCCCATCCTCTGGGTTTTCCTCCCCTCCCCCTTTTCCTTCTCCCTGGGCCTCCTGTCCCATGATCCTCTCATATCCCTTTAGCCAATCACCTGTCCAGCTCTTGGCTCCATCCCTCCCCCTCCTGTCTTCTCCTATCATTTTGGATCTCTCCCTCCCCCTCCCACTTTCAAATCGCTTACTAGCTCTTCCTTCAGTTAGTCCTGACGAAGGGTCTCGGCCCGAAACGTCGACTGTACCTCTTCCTAGGGATGCTGCCTGCCCTGCTGTGTTCACCAGCAACTTTGACGTGTATTGCTGGGATATCAGCTGCTGATTTCCCCACCAGAACATGCCTAAGAGATGGCTTTTTAGAGCAGTTTGTCATTGAGCCTACTTGGGGATCATCTGTGTTGGATTGGGTGTGTTTAACGAACCAGAGGCGATTAGGGAGCTTAAGGTAAAAGAACCCTTAGGAGCCAGTGATCACAATATGATTGTGTTCAACTTGAAATTTGATATGGAAGAAAGTAACGTCTGATGTAGCAGTATTTCAGTGGAGTAAGAGAAATTACAGTGGTATGAGTGCGACTTGGCCAAAATAAATTGGAAGGAGCTGCTGGCAGGGATGTCAGCAGAGCAGTAATGGCATGCGTTTCTGGGAAAAATGAGCAAGGTGCAGGACATGTGTATTCCAAAAATGAAGAAATACCCAAATGGTAAAATAGTACAATTGTGGCTGACAAGGGAAGTCAAAACTAATGTAAAAACAAACAGAGGGCATACAACAAAACAAAGATTAGTGGGAAGGTAGAGGATTGGGAAGTTTTTAAAAAACCTACAGAGAGCAATCATTAGAAGGAAAAATATGAAATATGACAGCAGCTAGCAAATAATATCAAAGTGGATAGTAAAAGCTTTTTCAAGTATGTTAAAAATAAAAGAGAGATGAGAGTGGATATAGGACCACTAGAAAATGAGGCAGGAGAAATAATAACAGGGAACAAGGAGATGGCAGATAAACTAAATGAGTATTTTGCATCAGTCTTCACTGTGGAAGACACTAGCAGTGTGCCAGATGTTATAGTGTATGAAGGAAGAGAAGTGGGTGAAGTTACTATTACAAGGGAGAAGGTGCTCAAAAAACTGAAAGACCTAAAGGTACATAAGACCAGATGAACTGCACCCTAGGGTCCTGAAAGAGGTAGCATTAGAGATTGTGGTGGCATTAGCAATAATCTTTCAAAAATCATTGGACTCTGGCAATGGTGCCATAGGACTGGAAAACTGCAAATGTCACTCCACTCCTTAAGAAAGTAGAAAGGAAATTATATACCAGTTAGCCTGACCTCAGTGGTTGGGAAGATGTTAGAGTCAATTGTTAAGGATGAGGTAACTGATTACTTGGTGACACAGGATGAGATAGGACAAAGTCAGCATAGTTTCCTTAAGGCAGGGGTGGCCAACCTTTTACATTCTGTGTGTCAATTTTTTCACGCACGAGTTCTATATTAACATATTTTTACAAGAATTGAATGGGGGTACAAGAGTTGTGTGGCGCATCTGAACTCATGAGTGAAAAAATTGACGCATGGAATGTAAAAGGTTGGCCACCCCAGACTTAAGGGAAAATCCTGCCTGACGAACCTGTTGGAACACTTTGAGGAGATTATAAAGATAAAGGGGATGCAGTGGATGTTGTATATTTGGACTTTCATAAGGCTTTTGACAAGGTGCCATACATGAGGCTGCTTACCAAGTTAAAAGCCCATGGTATTACAGGAAAGTTACTAACATGGTTAGAGCATTGGCTGATTGGAAAGAGACAGAGAGTGAGAATAAAAGGATTCTTGTCTGGTTGGAACACTAGTAGTGTTCCGCAGGGGTCGTTGTTGGGACCTCTTCTTTTTATGCTGTATATTAATGATTTAGATGATGAAATAAATGGCTTTGTTGCCAAGTTTGCAGATGACTCGAAGTTTGGTGGAGGGACAGGTAGTATTGAGGCAACAGGTAGGATGCAGAAGGACTTAGACAGATTAGGAGAATGGGCAAGAAAGTGGCAAATGAAATATAATGTTGGAAAGTGCATGGTCTTGCACTTTGGTAGTAGAAATAAATGTGCTGACTATTTTCTAAATGGAAAGGAAATCGAAAAATCTGAGATGCAAAGGGACTTGTGCAGAACATCCTGAAGGTTAACTTGCAGGTAGAGTCGGTGGTGAGGAAGGCAAATGCCATGTTAGCATTCATTTCAAGAGGTCTAGATTACAAGAGCATGGATGTGATGCTGAGGCTTTATAAGGGACTAGCGATTCCTTACCTTGAGTGTTGTGAACAGTTTTGGGCTTCTTATCTTAGAAGAGATGTGCTGGCATTGGAGAGGGTCCAGAGGAGGTTCACAGGGATGATTCCGGGAATGAAAGGGTTATCATATGAGGAACGTTTGATGGCTCTGGGTCTGTACTCACTGGAATTCAGAAGGATGGGGGGGCGGATATCATTGAAACTTTTCAAATGTTGAAGGCCTAGACAAGTAGATGTTGTAAGGATGTTTCCCACGGTGAGGCAGTCTAGGAGAAGAGGACACAGCCTCAGGATAGAGGGGTGTCCATTGAAGACAGAGATGCGGAGAAATTTCTTTAGTCAGAGGGTGGTGAATTTGTGGAATTTGTTGCCACAGGCAGCTGTGGAGGCCAGGTTGTTGGGGGTACTTAAGGCAGAGATTGATAGGTTCTCGATTAGACATGGTATCAAAGGTTTCGGGAAGAAAGCTGGGAAATAGGGTTGAGGAAGAGAACAATAAAGGATCAGCCATGATTGAATGGTGGAGCAAAGTCGATGGGCCAAATGACCTAATTCTGCTCCTATGTCTTATGGTTTTATAATCTGCTTGCACATGGTCTGTATCCCTCAGTCCCTGGCCACTCATATCTTCTTAAATGCCTCTTAAATGTTGTTATCATATCTACCACCTCCCCAGGCAGTCTTGCTTTACAAATCCCCTTTAATCATCCCAACCCTCCCCTTAAATGGTCTTAAATCCTGTGGCTTTGAGTGGTAGGGAGTAAGATGGTGCTGCGCTCAGATGCAGCGGACATTTTGGATCCAATCAAAGGTGCTTTCGTTCACCTTGTACATCTTTTTCATGATCGCAAGTCACTGCTGGATACGAAGAAGATCAAGTACTGCAGGACATTCCCATCAACGCGTTGCTCGATAGCGATGGAGCTGGTCTAATTGCATACCATTTTCGTGTGGTCACCTGGACTTGTTCTGTACTGTTATGCTGAGAAAGTGCGCAGTGCGAGTGATTGACTTAGACGTTTTTATCATGATTGCAAGAGCATGCTGGATATTGATAATGTAGAAAACTGCAAGTCTGGTTCACTGGTTCATTGGCGAGAATGACGGTGGGGAGCTTCATTGCCTCATTTATGGCAAGGCCTAAGCTGAGTCCGTGTGGTCATGCATGGGACTATAATCCCTTCAGTGTTTGCTTGGTGGAAGAACAAGCTGGACCAGGACAATTTACCATCAGCCTACTCCTGCCACATGGGGAATTGGGCTATATTTTTTTTTTTCTCTCTGTGACTGTATGTGTTTATTCTGAAATTGTAACCGTTGGTGCTATTTGTGCTATGTGCTATGTGCATTGTGTTGTGTGCTGTAGGTAATGTGTTTTGCACATTGGCCCGGAGGAACATTGCTTTGTTTGGCTATAATCATGTATGGTTAAATGATAATTAAACTTGGACTTGAACAATGAAATGAGGTGTGAACAATCCTTCCTAGCTGGACAGTGTAGGAGAGGTGATAGGAGAAGATCGTTTTGAAATTTTAATTTTGATGTCATACTTGATTTAAAAGGTAGTAGTCTCATCTTTAATGAAGTTAGAAAATGTTGTGATAGATCCCTGTAAAATTCATTGTTATCAAGCAAACTCTGAAGTTGAGTACACTTCTTCACTTCCAATGAATCTTCCTTTATTCAGGACTATCCCTTGTCCAGTTGCCATGTTACAAAATTGACCTTGGAATTGAAGATAGATCCCATTGTTGCTTTGTTCTTGTTGAATAATTTTTGTAGGTTTTCTGGCAGAAAATAATTGGAGGACCACACTTATCTCAGCAGCAGGGTTGATGATAAATGTCTTGTGAACATTGTGTAGCCTCTGGTTGTTCTGCCACTTGACCACTACACAATCATGATGCCCTCCTATGCCTGGACTTTAGAATTCCTTTCTCAAAACACTCCATCAGCTTCCGCTAAACCAACCTTTGCATTCATGACTTCACTGTATCTCTCTACTTCTCCGTGGATTGTCACCTTGTCGTGGTGGAGAAGCTTGTGTTGTCCTGTGATCCTGAGAGCAATGCCGTCTGGAGCTATGCTCCTGGTAGGGTCATCCATGGCGGTAAGGTTGAGGGTGAGGTCCCTGACAAAGAACAATCCAACCAAGACCTCAACAGTGGAACAGACGGATGAAGTTACTTCAAACTCAATGGCTGTGAAAGCAGATGAAGGCTGCAACAAATCCATCAGCTCCAATCGTCGTGGTTTCCATGCCACTGGAATCAGTTGGTTGATTTGTGATTGTGTGCTTCTTGGAGTGCAACATCAAGTACACATTAAACAAGTACACGCACAGGCGTCTTCACTCTGTGGGCCACTTCTTCAGAACGAAGACCATCATCCTCAACCTCGAGGGATCGGCACGACGATACCTCCCTACTTTTTTTCCCTACCTTTATTCCCCAGGTCACCCACATCTTTCATGCCAGCTGTCAGCTCTCCTCTATAGCACCCTGACTGCCTGGCAGAAGAACTTCCTGAACTCAGTCAGCAGAAGTATATTTCTGAGAGCATTGAAGACCGCAATGATCAAAATTCATATTCAAGAAGTATAATAATCATAGCTGCATAACTACCATCTTGTACAAGAGAAATCTCTGATCTTGGAAGAAGAACATACACTGAAGAGCTAGAACAATGAAAGGCTGAATGTATCGCAATGGATGACTAAATGTAATGCAGCTGGCATATGTTTTGTACCTTGCCATATTAACTGGGTTGACCACGCTACCACAGGAATAAATTTGTCCATGTTTTTCATGCAGAAGTCAGGCTGACCAGCAAAAAATGGAGCCTGCAAGCAGGAAAGGGAACTCCATAATATGGCTATGATACCATATGTAAACCCCAACAGTACAAAATACAAATACATTATGGTATTCTTTTAACTATTGGACTCTAGGACTCCCTTTTCAACTTGATAAATGAAAATAAAATGCCTCCATAATGAGTTGACAAGCATCATTTTTTTCATTATCTGCCTGTGCTTCTATTATGTGTCACCCGGACATAAAGTTGTTTTTATTTTGAAATAGTTTAGTTTGAAAATAAATACCCATGGCAATACATAATCAAGCTATTTTATATAATTTCTAATCCTATAGGTGCTAATTGGTTTAAATGTAAGGTGATTCACTTTGGAAAATGATAACGAGAATGCACTCACAAAATGCCAGAGCAATCTCAGTAAAAGAAAAGAGAAATAAAAAAAAACCTAGAATCAAAAATAAGAGCATGAAATAATAATATAGATCAATTAATGGACTTCAAAAGGATAGTCTTGCTTGACAAACAGCGATGAAATCTGTGAAAGTGGAACAGAGAGTAGACAATGTTCTGGTAATTGATGTAATAGAACTAATTTTCAAAAACATATCGACAAGGATTAATGACTAAAATGTGAGAAAGTAGAGTTGGGGGACAAAAATTGGAATAGAAAGTTTGTTGGCTGTCAGACAGAGCAGAGGGTGCAGGCAACTGATAGAGTGGAAAGAAGTGGAAGGGTGATCACATAAGGATAAGCTGGGGTTGTTATCATTCACAATTTATAGCAATGATGTACATATTGAAAGCAAAAATGTAGTTCCAAAACTGCAGTTGAGAACTGTAACAAATTATAACATATAAATAAAACTGCAAAATAGTTATATAGAGTAATTGGAAAATGAATTTGACAAAGGGAAGTTCTTAAGTCATGGTAAGAAAAGTAAGGAGGTTAAAAGCTATGTGGAAAATATTAACCTAAGAACAATAGTAGAATAAGTATGCTTTCAGAGACACCGATAATAACTACACAGATTAACAAATCCCCTAAATAAAGCTAATACGCACTACAATTTATGCCTGAAAGCACCTTCAGCTTATACTGTACTTTGGTTAGACCACATGGAATTTTTGTAAAAATTCAAGTTACTGCACTGAAGGATTGCTACCAATGCCACGTGCAGGCGGGTTTAGAAATAGTAAGATCGCGCAGATCAACATATGGCTGAAGACATGGTGCAGGAGGGAGGGCTTCAGATTTATAGATAATTGGGCAGTTTTCCAGGGAAGGTGGGACCTGTTCCGGCAGGACGGTTTACATCTGAACCAGAGGGGGAAAATTATTCTTGAAGGTAGGTTTGCTAGAGAGGCTCCAGTGGATTTAAACTTGATACAAGGGGGGGGCGGAGAGGAACTAGAGTGTAGGAACAGATGTAGGGGAGAAGGAAGAAAAAGAAAATAATAAAGTTGTTTGCACCATTAGTGATAAACAGACAGTAAGAGGTGGAAAATTTCTTAAATGCATTTATTTTAATTCTAGGAGCATTATAAGGAAGGTGGATGAGCTTAAAGCATGGATTGATACCTGGAAGTATGATGTGGTAGCTATTAGTGAAACATGGTTGCAGGAGGGGCGTGATTGGCAACTAAGTATTCCCGGATTTCGTTGCTTCAGGTATGATAGAATCAGAGGGAGAAGAGGGGGAGGTGTTGCATTGCTTGTCAGAGAAAATATTACAGCAGTGGTCTGGCAGGATTGATTAGAGGGCTCATCTAGGGAGGCTATTTGGGTGGAATAGAGGAGTGAGAAAGGTGTAGTAACACTTATAGGGGTGTATTATAGACCACCTAATGGTAAGCGAGAATTGGAGGAGCAAATTTGTAAGGAGATAGCAGATATTTGTAGTAAGCACAAGGTTGTGATTGTGGGAGATTTAAATTTTCCACACATAGACTGGGAAGCCCACACTGTAAAAGGGCCAGATGGTTTGGACTTGGTAAAATGTGTGCAGGATAGTTTTTTGCAGCAATACATAGAGCTGCCATCTAGAGAAGGGGCAGTGTTGGATCTCCTGTTAGGGAATGAGATAGGTAAGGTGATGGTGGTATGTGCTGGGGAGAACTTCGGGTCAAGTGATCACAATGTCATTAGTTTCAATATAATTATGGAGAAGGATAGGTCTGGACCCAGGGCTGTGATTTTTGATTGGAGAAAGGCTAGCTTTGAGGAGATGCGAAAGGATTTAGAAGGAGTGGATTGTGACAAGTTGCTTTATGGGAAGGATGTAATAGAGAAATGGAGGTCATTTAAAGGTGAAATTTTGAGGGTACAGAATCTTTATGTTCCTGTTAGATTGAAAGGAAAAGTTAAAAGTTTGAGAGAGCCATGGTTTTCAAGGGATATTGGAAACTTGGTTTGGAAAAAGGGAGATATCTACAATAAATTTAGGCAGCATGGAGTAAATGAGGTGCTCGAGGAACATAAAGAATGTAAAAAGAATCTTAAGAAAGAAATTAGTAAAGCTAAAAGAAGATACAAAGTTGCTTTGGCAAGTAAGGTGAAAATAAATCCAAAGGGTTTCTACAGTTATATTAATAGCAATAGGATAGTGAGGGATAAAATCAATCCCTTAGAGAATCAGAGTGGACAGCTATGTGTGGAACCAAAAGAGATGAGGGAGATTTTGAACAATTTCTTTTCTTTGGCATTCACTAAGGAGAAAGATATTGGATTGTGTAAGGTAAGGGAAACAGGTAGTGAAGTTATGGAAACTATGATGATTAAAGAAGAGGAAGTACTGGCACTTTTAAGGAATATAAAAGTGGATAAGTCTCCGGGTCCTGACAGGATATTGCCTAGGACCTTGAGGGAAGTTAGTCTAGAAATAGCAGGGGTTCTGACAGAAATATTTCAAATGTCATTAGAAACAGGGATGGTGCCGGAGGATTGGCGTATTGCTCATGTTGTTCCATTGTTTAAAAAGGGTTCTAAGAGTAAACCTAGCAATTATCGGCCTGTGAGCTTGACATCAGTGGTGGGTAAATTGATGGAAAGTATTCTTAGAGATGGTATATATAATTATCTGGATAGACAGGGTCTGATTAGGAGCAGTCAACATGGATTTGTGCGTGGAAGGTCATGTTTGACAAATCTTATCGAACTTTTTGAAGAGGTTACTAGGAAAGTTGACGAGGGTAAAGCGGTGGATGTTGTCTATATGGACTTCAGTAAGGCCTTTGACAAGGTTCCGCATGGAAGATTAGTTAGGAAGGTTCAATTGTTAGGTATTAATATCGAAGTAGTAAAATGGATTCAGCAGTGGCTGGATGGGAGACGCCAGAGAGTAGTGGTGGATAACTGTGTGTCAGATTGGAGGCTGGTGACTAATGGTGTGCCTCAGGGATCTGTACTGGGTCCAATGTTGTTTGTCATATACATTAATGATCTGGATGACGGGGTGGTAAATTGGATTAGTAAGTATGCAGATGATACTAAGATAGATGGTGCTGTGGATAATGAAGTAGGTTTTCAAAGCTTGCAGAGAGATTTAGGCCAGTTAGAAGAGTGGGCTGAAAGATGGCAAATAGAGTTTAATGCTGATAAATGTGAGGTGCTACATTTTGGTTGGAATAATCAAAATAGGACATACATGGTAAATGGTAGGGCATTGGAGAATGCAGTAGAACAGAGGGATCTAGGAATAATGGTGCATAGTTCCCTGAAGGTGGAATCTCATGTGGATAGCGTGGTGAAGAGTGCATTTGGTATGCTGGCCTTTATAAATCAGAGCATTGAGTATAGGAGTTGGGATGTAATGTTAAAATTGTACAAGGCATTGGTAAGGCCAAATTTGGAGTATTGTGTACACTTCTGGTCACTAATTATAGGAAAGATGTCAACAAATTAGAGAGAGTACAGAGAAGATTTAGAACCATAGAACCATAGAAACTACAGCACAGAAACAGGCCCCTTGGCCCTTCTTGGCTGCGCCGAACCACTTTCTGCCTAGTCCCATTTACTAGAATGTTACCTGGATTTCAGCACCTAAGTTACAGAGAAAGGTTGAACAAGTTGGGTTTCTATTCTTTGGAGCGTAGAAGGTTGAGGGGGGACTTAATAGAGGTATTTAAAATTATGAGGGGGATAGATAGAGTTGACATGGATAGGCTTTTTCCATTGAGAGTAGGAGAGATTCAAACAAGAGGACATGAGTTGAGAGTTAGGGTGCAAAAGTTTAGGGGTAACATGAGGGGGAACTTCTTTACTCAGAGAGTGGTAGCTGTGTAGAACAAGCTTCCAGCAGAAGTGGTTGAGGCAGGTTTGATATTGTCATTTAAAGTAAAATTGGATAGTTATATGGACAGGAAAGGAATGGAGGGTTATGGGCTGAGTGCAGGTCGGTGGGACTAGGTGAGAGTAAGAGTTGGGCAGGGACCAGAAAGGCCAAGATGGCCTGTTTCCATGCTGTAATTGTTATATGGTTATATGGTTATATGATCCACCAGCAAGATTGAAAAGAATGGTGGTGGAAATGCATCTATTAGAAAAGAATGGATTGGTTGGGCCTCAATTAAGTTGAAAAGAGAACGAGAAGGTAAAAGAGAACTTTAATACTCTGAAATGTTTTGATAGACTTGAAACAGAAAAATGCTTCCACTTTCATAAGGAATATCAATATGAAATCATCAATGTCAAATGCTCAATTGGAAAATACAGAAAGAACTTTTTTCACCAAAAGCTGGTAAAGAATATGGAATGTGAACTGATTTATTGGGCTGAAAAGCTTGTTCTTGTGCTTTATATTCTGTAATCATTTGTACTTGCACGTCAACAGGATATCATTAAATATCGAGAAATAAGTTGAAATAAACATGCTACATTTTGCCTCAAATGCAACAACATCTACAGCTCTCATAAACGTAAACATGGACTACAGCATCAGATATTAAACTATTTATGAAGGCAGTTAATCAAGCTAGAAGTATGTGGGTGAAATCCCTTTATGTGAGAGAAATATCAAATGAATATCCAAAAAATGAATCTAATGTTCATTGAATTGATTTCATTTACAGCATTGCCATTGTGTTAAGGAAAGTACTTGCAATAAGCCTGGAAAAATTGGTACTGAGAATATATGATACTGACAACAAAATCTTGTTTGGAAAATTGTTTGAAATTCAAACTACTTACTGACAATCCACATGAAATCCCAGTGAACAATATTTTCGTCTTCCTTTCTGAAATCAGCAACAGTTCATAGATGTGAATAATAAATTACCCATTCTATTACATCTTAGTGTCATAGACATCGAGTTTACAGCATAGAATCTGCATCTATGTCTCTTTATACTGAGCTCACTTCCTGAATTTAATTCCATAATCCTCTAACCTTTGCTAAGGTATCTTAAATGTTGCTCCTGTTCCTGCCACTGCCACCTTCCACCTCCCCGGCACCTCACTCCAGATACCAGCTACACCTCATGTGAAAAGTTTACCTCCTCATATCTCCTTTAAACAACTTCTTCTCACTTTGAACCCTTAGTTTTAGACACCCCTGCCATGGGAAACACACTTTGGTTCTCTATCCTATCTATGTCTCTCTTAAACTTATCATGCCAACTCTCAGACTCCTTGGCTTCAGCCTATCCAAACAAGAGAAAGTCTGCGGATGCTGGGAATGCTGCTTGGCCTATTGAGTTCCTCCAGCATTTTGTTGTATTAACTAGCCTATCCAATCTCTCTATATAACTTGAGCCCCCAATCTGAGCAAAATTAAGTTCTTTTGTACCTTCTCTAGCTTAATAACATGTTTCCTAAAGTGTGGGGCCAAAACTGCACATACAGTAATACTCCAAGTATCACTTAATAACATGATGTCCCAGTTCGGTGCCTGGACAATGAAGTCACACATGTCACATGCTGTCTTCACCACCTGGTTTATCAGTGCGGCTGCTTTCAGGAAACTATGTGCTTGTGGCCCAAGATCTCTATGTTATGCAGCACGCCCTAAGGCCCTGTCATTTCACAGCAGATGCCCTTCCTCGATTTAACTTTGCACTTGTCAGAGTTAAATTCCATTTTCCATTTCTCCACCCACTTCTCTGGTTGATGTATATTCTTTTGTGGTCTAAAACCACCTTCCTTATGGCCCACTATACCACCATTCCTGCTGTAATCTGCAAACCTACCAATCATGCCACCTACACTCACATCCAAATCATTAACATATATGACAAGTAAGAGGAACTTTCTTGGTCCTCTTTATGATAAGAATTAAAAATCAGGAAATTATCTTCAAAATATAAACAGTTTAAAAAATAATTTAAGCAGCAAGATTTCAGAATATTATTTAAAATAATCATGGAGATGACATGAGAGCCATACACTTGCCACTGATTTTCCAAAAGATATATATTATTACACAAATTTAAAATCTACCTTACTGCACCGAGAGAAAAAATATATTAAAAAAAAATCAAACTGTATGCCTGGTTGAGAATTACAGTTGTTTTTTTTTCCTTCTTTCTCTATGTGATCTTCATTTTATTTGTAAAAAATTCCCTAATGTTTTGTAACTGGTCAAAAATAATTTTCAAAGTATTAAATCACAAAAGATCATTGTTACCAATATTTGCAGTAGAAGATCACTTTATTAATTTGGAATTTCATCTTAAATGATAAGAAAATTGCACAGCAAAAAGAAGCATAAGCAAGCATTAAATTATGAGGGATTATTAGACATGGAATACCCTTTAGGGATTCTCTGGACAGCAGACAGTAATACAAACAATATTCAGTCTTCAAAAGAAAACCTGCTCAAATTAAAACCTCAAGCAGCAATTAGTTTTGAAATTAAAAGGATGTAATCAAACAGTATTGTTCACTTAGTACAGACTCCCAGCTGACAGCATGAGTTCACTCGAGAGATATGCTTTGTCAATTGACATGACCATGAGATAATCTTGTATATAACACAAAGTAATGGGGCTATGTTAATTGGCTTACATCAAACCAGGTATCAGACATCTTCGACTAAAGTTATTTTGCATTATTGGTACAGAGATCAGGGAAGGCTCCAGACTAGAATGATTATTTCGTCCCTCAGCGCATCAAACTCTATCAGTGGTCTACGTGGTCTGTCAGTCAATATTTGAGATATTTGTGTGCCCAGGGAGTTACTTTTATAACACTAATTTTGGGTGTTAGGTGCTTCTGTCCTCAGAAGCTTATAGATGGATTACTTTGTAGATAATTTTGTCCCATAAAGGTGTTTTGAATTCTCAGAGATTTCTTTTAAGTTGTGTTGTGCTTCCAATGTAAATATGTAACTCAACCAAATAATTTGTTTGCATCTAAGATACTGAACCAAACTATGCCATTTTAAGTATTGAAATTGCATTCAAACACTTGTGGTTACTTTTAGTCTTAAGAATATAAAAACAATATACATTGAGTTCAGAGAGATTCTCCTGAGTTTCCTTAGTTTCTCCAAGAGGATAAGAGTGAGACAGATCCTCCAGAATACCTGCTTGTGCTGAATTAAGACTTTTACAACTACAGCTCTGTGTTAGTCACTCACGTTCACAGCAAAATGATCCATCTACGACATAGCTGGATGAAAATGTATGTAAATACAATCCAACAATAATATAATTTACTGCTTTTAACACTAACTCCTGTCAATGGATTATTCTCAGGAAGTTCTAGAGAAGTCATTAGAGCTCCATAGATTGAAATAAAACTAGAGAGAAAATTTGTAATGGTGGTAGTTTATTTTTTAAATTTAAACCATTCTTTATAGTTACACATCTCCTCTTGCAATGATGTAGTCTTTGCTTTTTGTTTTGGATAAATTGTTGAAAGAAGACCAAAAGCATTAGAAGTGGATTAAGTCACTTAAATTAGAACAAATCTTGGAAGTAGAATAAAGCAGAAAAGCTTTTATTTGCATCTAAGCCGAAACGAATTTTTTTGCAACAAAGGTAAAACAAAAATCTATGTAGTGACCAGGCAAAGACTATTAGTAATAATAGTGTGGAGGACAGACTGGTAGGGTGTATAGGATAGCTTTCTGTACTAGTAATTGGAAGGAAAAAGAATCTATTAATAATGTTATTATTAAGGAATGATATGCAAAGATAGAAAGAGGTATGGTTCAATATGAAAATAAGTCTCCAATCTAACAAGGAAAATTGCAAAGGTATGAGGTGTGAATAGGATATTGTAGATTGTGAAACCACATTGAAATGTTTAATATGCAACGGTCATCATTTACTAAAACTCGTATGGCTCTCCAGATCATTACGTTCAGGAACCAACGGCAGAATCAGATCTGGCGACAGACTACTCCTTCTTATGTTGTTCTTATATGACACTTCTTTGTGGTTTATCTCTGTCAGGAGATTACATTGTTCCTCTGTGGGTAAGGGAGGAGGAATGGGGATATGCAGAAGTGACACCATATCATAAAGTGTCTGGCCCTACCAACGTTTACCCATTCACTTCAATTATTCACACAAACAGAGGCATAATCCAGGTATTTACAATACTGACAGGGACATTGTGGCAGATTCATTTCGATTGTGTGCACAAAACAGTCAGAATGAGCCTTCGATAGATTTTATAATTTCTTCTCCTGGAATAACAGAAAGTAGAATGCAATTCTTAACTGCAGCAATTAGTGCTTGGTGTGGAATAGGCTGAATATCTAGTTGGTTATAACCTAAAGTATACAAAACTAGATAAAACAATATCAATAAATATGATATAATTTATAAGTTTCAAAGGTTTCCTTTGGGATGGGAAAAAGGTCTTTCCTTAGGATATTAACTTGTTTTGGTAAATTAGATTAGATTAGATTAGATTTAACTTTATTGTCATTGTGCCGAGTACAGATACAAAGCCAATGAAATACAATTAGCATCTGACCAGAAGTGCAAAAAAGAGTAGTATAATTTACAAAATAACTGCGAATAAAAAGTAAGTGCTACAGCACACAAATATGAAAGTACTGAGACAGTACAATATGGGTGCAATACTGCTTAGCGCTGTGATGTGAGGTTCAGCAGCGTCACAGCCTCAGGGAAGAAGCTCTTCCTGAGCCTGCTGGAGCGGGAGCGGAGGCTCCTGTAGTGCCTACTGGATGGGAGGAGAGTAAAAAGTCTATGCTTAGGGGGAGATGCATCCTTGATAATGCTTTTCGCCCTGCCCAGGCAGCATTTATGGCAGATGTTCTCAATGGTGGGCAATTGGATGCCAATAATCCACTGGGCAGTTTTCACCACCGGCTGGAGTGCTTTGCGGTCCGATACGGGACAATTGCCATACCACACTGAGGTGTGTTTCACTTCAAAATATACATTAGAAGTAAAAATATTTTGATGATTTTCCTGCCAAGTTGATGCTTCTGAGTGAAGTCCTTGAGCTGATGGCTCAACCGTCCTTTGTATGCCCTGCTGAATTTTACTTCCCATTGACTTTAATGGAATAGACAGCTGAATTGTTATGTTTAGTCTCTAACAGTAATGAAAGTTAAAGTCTATGCCTTATTGTTAAGGTCATAGATTTGATGGGTATACTTGTGCAATCATCTTGCCATGAATATTGGAATAGCGTTGACTGGTCTACCAGGTTGAGTCAAGAAGAAAGTTCAAATGTGGAAGAACATATAAGCAAGAATGTAATGCTGAGATTTTGTAAGACCACACTTGGAGTATTGTGAGCAGTTTTGGGCACCTTATCAAAGAAAGGATGTGTCGGCATTGGAGAGAGTCCAGAGGAGATTCACAGGAATTATCCCAGGGATGAAAGGTTTAACATATGACAAGCATTTGATGGCTCTGGACCTGTACTCACTGGAGTTTAGAAGGAAGGTGGCGGTGGGGGGGGGGGGGGTGATCTCATTGAAGCCTATCGAATATTGAAAGGCCTAGATAGAGTGGATATGGAGAGACTGCTTTCTATAGTTGGGGAGTCTAGGACCAGAGGGAACAGCTTCAGCATAGAAGGACATCCCTTTGCAATAGAGATCATGAAGAACTCCATTAGCCAGAGGGTGGTGAATTTGTGGAATATATTGCCACAGACGGCTGTGGTTGCCAAGTGAGTGGGTATACTTAAAGCAGTGGATGACAGATTCATAATTAGTAATGGCATCAAAAACTACACGGAGAAGGCAGTAGAATATATCAGCCGTGATGGAATGGCGGAGCAGAATAAATGGGCTGAATGGCCTAGTCCAGCTTTTATGCCTTGGTCTGAAAGTTACAAAAAACAAAAAAAAGAGAAGATAACAGAACAGAGAAAGTGAGAAACAACCTATAGGTGTATGAAGATGTAACAAATATACTTGGCAAAAAGGAGGTGAAATAAAAAGGAACTAAAAATGAGACACAGGCGGATAATGCCAGAGACAGATGAATGAAGAATTTGGATGAGAATGCACAAGGCATGGTTAGTAAGTATGCAGTTGACGCTAAAATAAGAGATGTCAAGGACAGTGAAGAAGATTATTAAAAGTTACAGTGGGATGTTGATTAGTTGGGTAAGTGGGCTGAGGAATGGCAAATGGAATTTTAATTCATATAAATATGTGGTGTTGCATTTTGGGAAGCCAAATTGGGGTAGAACCTTCACAGTGAATACTAAGGGCCTGGGTGGTGTTGTAGAACAGAGACTTTTGAGTGTAAATGGTTTCCTGAATGTGGCATCACAAGTAGACAGAGTGGTGAAGAAGGCTTTAGGCAAACTGACAGTGAAGGCATGGAGTACAGTAGTTGAGTAGTTTATCTTGCAGTTGTACAGGATGTCCGTGAGACAGTATTCTGAATATGGCATTCAATTTTTTTTTCACTGTTATAGAAAAGACACAATTAGGCTGGAAAGAGTGCAGAGGAGACTTATGGGGGTGTTGACATGACACAAGAGACAGAACTCGAGAGAGAGAGGTTGAGCAGGCTATGACTTCATTCATTGTATCACTGGAGAATGAAGGGTGATCTTATAGAGAGGTGTGTGAAATCATGATGGGTGAATGCACATCGTTTTTTTCCAGGGCTGGGGAATTGAGAACTAGAGGTAGAGTTTAAAGAGGAAAGGGATATGATTTAATAGGTACCTGAAGGTCAACTTTTTCACCCACAGAGTACATTAACAATATCTTGGACATGTATGTGTGTAGGAGCCATATGCCTGTTCTCTATCTGCTTTGTATTCTATGTTGTGCGTTTATTATGTTAATCATGGTAATTAGGGTGTGGTAAAAGCAAAGGGAATAAGTTGCATATTCTTGCTTATTCCATGGCAGTTTGTAGCTTGGGACTGGCAGAAGCTGTATCCTTTGCCAACCACTGAGATAACACTGAATGATGCTTAGCTTACACTTGAGTATGCTTAAGTTTCATCACTTCAAGATTGTAAGTTTACTCATTGTTAATAAAGGATTCAACTTTGGGAGGAATCATTGGAGCTGGGGGCACATCATGCAAGTGTGACATATCCACAGGGTCGCAGGGAGCAGTAATTGCGTTGTTTTGCATTTGATTTTGTATTGCCGCTGCAATGTGGAAAGGGTTAAAGGGATATGGGCCAAACTTGGGTAAATTGGACTAGCTTAGATAGGCATTTTGGTCAGTGTTGACCATTTGGGCCTAAGGATCTGTTTCCATCCTGCATGCTGCCATGACTCTCAAAATAAAGAACAGTCTGCCAGAGTGAGAAATGTTAGGTGTTGAAGAAAGGAGAATATGAAGGATATTACTAGATAAATTATTAATAATATGATTAGAAAAGGTAAAGCATACATACAGCAGGCAGGAATGATAATCTCCTTGATGTTCCATACAATCAGGTCATCATTATGAAAATATTTGTCAACAATTTGTATAAAACATAATAATAATATATATGATATGATAAATATATATTTAGCAGTAATAAACTTTTATTGGGTATTTCATATACCTCTTCAGACCTTCAATTCACATCACACGAGATTAAAACTACAATTGTGTAGCAGTTACAAATTCCAATGAGACTTGTAGTTCTGTAATTAGCTCTCCAATTTACTAATATCATTCTGAGAAGCACTCTTTGTTATTACATTCTTAAATATAATGTGTAATTATTTTTCTAATAAGTTGAGACATAGCTCAACTTAAGGAAAAAATCATTTTAATAATGTTTCTTTTTTTTCAAATTAACAGCTTATACTGGGCAAATCTATGCAATAGTCTAATGCAGTTTTTTTTTAATGTGAACGAAGTCACCGGAGAGACTCTGAAGCTACTGGATATAAGACCATAAGACCATAAGACAAAGGAGCAGAAGTAGGCCATTTGGCCCATCGAGTCTGCTCGGCCATTTTATCAAGAGCTGATCCATTTTCTCCTATCTAGTCCCACTCCCCTGCCTTCTCACCATAACCTTTGATGCCCTGGCTACTCAGATACCTATCAATCTCTGCCTTAAATACACCCAATGACTTGGCCTCCACTGCTGTCCGTGGCAACAAATTCCATAGATTCACCACCCTCTAACTAAAAAAATTTCTTCACATTTCTGTTCTTAAAGGGCGCCCTTCAATCCTTCAGTCATGCCCTCTCGTACTAGACTCCCCCATCATGGAAAACAACTTTGCCACATCCACTCTGTCCATGTCTTTTAACATTCGAAATGTTTCTATGAGGTCTCCCCTCATTCTTCTAAACTCCAAGGAATACAGTCCAAGAGCGGACAAACGTTCCTCATATGTTAACCCTCTCATTCCCGGAATCATTCTAGTGAATCTTCTCTGTACCCTCTCCAACGTCAGCACATCCTTTCTTAAATAAGGAGACCAAAACTGCACACAGTACTCCAAGTGAGGTTTCACCAGCACCTTATAGAGCCTCAACATCACATCCCTGCTCCTATACTCTATTCCTCTAGAAATGAATGCCAACATTGCATTCGCCTTCTTCACTACTGACTCAACCTGAAGGTTAACTTTAAGGGTATCCTGTACGAGGACTCCCAAGTCCCGTTGCATCTCAGAACTTTGAATTCTTTCCCAATTTAAATAATAGTCTGCCCGTTTATTTTTTCTGCCAAAGTGCATAACCATACACTTTCCAACATTGTACTTCATTTGCCACTTCTCTGCCCATTCTTCCAATCTATCCAAGTCTCTCTGCAGACTCTCCGTGTTTGAAGTGTTTGATTCAGCAAAAACAAGCAACAGGCATTATATTGAGACACTGTTGGTTGAAGAGGCCTGCTTGATCCAATTTTACATGATATTTTCATATGCTAACGATCAAAGTTAACTGCAGGACAATTCTATAGTTACAATATACCTTCAATGCTTCTTTTGAATTACATATAGTTTTCAAGCATATCCTTCTTCACACCCACACTCCAGACAGCCCAAAATGAATATTAATCCCCATGACTCTCTTTCTGGATCCGTGCATATGCAGACATCAAGTGAATGGGTGTTCCCTGGTTTGTAATCAACCCCAAACTGCAACCCCAAGGAGACCCTATGTTCAGAGCTGCATTTTAAATTCAACCTACCATCCAAATTCAAATCTGAAGATCGGTTGCTGGTGAAATTAATACTTGCTATCTACCCCAACTCCAGAATACACCCTGACACATTTCCAAGAAAATATAATGGAGCTAAAGTATGTGTTAACCCTTTCTCTTTGTGCTTCTGCCATCAGGAGAGTAGGGATTGAAGAAGAAGTGTGTAGGGAGAGTAATTTTAGGTGTGAGGATATAATAATAGAAGAAGATGGGTTTATGGTGTGGGTAGATTGGGGACAGAGATAGAAACAATTATGAGGGGAGGAAAGAGGATCTAGCCAGTAACACAATCAGAAGGGGTGGTAATGTGGGTGAGAGGAATATAGTGAAGTTGGTCAGGGCTATGGTCCGAGAGGGCATTGGAATGCGGAAGACAGGTGGCTGATTAATGCACTAGGGAGATAACTGCAAGGAGCTGTAATGACAGTTTGGTAGAGTGTATGGTTGGGAAAGAAGGAGTAGGAGGTTTTTTTTGGATTGGTTAGATTGTCAGGTGCTGGTCAGTGAGGAAAGGACTGGTGAAATTTTCAGCAAGATTTGCCCGAGAGAGGATTAGAGGATGTTGGGGAACTGTTTGGTAAAGAAGATGTTCCGAGGAGGGTTGAGATCATCAAAAGAAGGTGGTTGGTTGTGAGGCCAGAGTCCCCAACAATATCACAAGTAGAATGTAGATCTCAGTCAATGAATGAAGAGGGCTTCGGTATGTGGGGTTGAGCCATTTCCATTTTGTGCTATTTGGTGTCAGTGTCCATGGCAACAGGACAAATCTATGGACACCATTAGAATAAAGGATCTGTAATGGAAATCTAAAAGTACACCATCAATATGTGAACAAATTAATTGGATGTAGTAATCCAGTTTAAATAAAATCTCTGTGACATTTTGTTGAAATAGGGTGATCCACTTTTATTTCTTCCTTTCTTGCTTCAAAACATATAAATTCCTTTTCCCTTGTGACATAATTTAAATGTGTAATTTTCAAGGGCTTTATTTTATGATTTGATGTTTCTAGCATGGAGTGTTACAGAAGCATGGATTGGAAATATGAATATACAAGTAATTTCAGATGGTTCACTGCACAGGTCATTCATAATCTGCTCAAAGTTATTTGACAGCAAATCAAATGAGCTGTGAATTATACAAATTGCCTTCAGGGTTGCTACTTTTTTGTGCAAAATTCAGAACCAGGAGTGTTAGCTCAAAAACTGCTTATTTAGGAAGCCTCGGTTATTCTCCCCATACACTGAATAGCTTTTTCTTTGTCAGCATTTGTAATAAATTCAATAAACACTGTTTTGTCACCTACTCTCTGGAGCTCTTGAACTTGTTTGGCAGTGTCCCTCATTGCTCTTTAAGATAGACTCACTGTACAGAGTCAGTCAGGAGACACTGAAGACATATTGGACCATTGCAGCAAATTTTAATTTGAGAAGGTCAGGAGTCACTGACAACAAGAACGGAAATGCTGGAAGAACTCAGCCAGTCAAGCAGCATCTGTGGAAAGAGGAACCATATAATAATGGAGTGCATTATTTTGGAACAGCCTGCACAGCAAGCTTTGAGCTTACTTTAAGCTCTGCGAACCATTATGTAGTTTTGCTGGAACACATTGGGCTCTTCTGCAGCTGTTCTACAGTAATGGAGCTGTCAGGTAACCATCAGCGCTGCTGATTGGATATACCAACTGATTAACCAACTGTACTGACTACTAGAGTCATCTAAGTTCAGCTCAACTCACGGTCACCCCTTCGCGACACTAATGGCTTACAGCATGTTGCTTCACTGACATAAGAGCCTTGGTTCTGTGGCTGTTCCATGAGCAGAAACCACCAAAGGTACTGGCCAGGTCTCATCCCAGTGGCCTGCCCCCAGTACCACCCTAGTCCTTAGAGAGCTTGCCCAATCAAAGGCAATTTCAGAGACAATTCTAAAGAAGATAACATTATTGAAATCAAAAATTATTTAAAACTGAATAAATATATTTAAAACATAAATGCTAATTGAAAACATAAATAAATGAAATAAAGAAAAATAGACAGAATTATTGAAGTTCTGCAGCAATATTTGATTCAGTGTTAGGTGTGCTTGCTTTGCTTTTATAAAGCTGCAGGACTTTATTCCATAGTTTGTCCAGCCCTCAATAGGGTGTACTATGGAGCTTTCTTTGGATCTACTGCTGAGACCCAGAGCACCGTGAGACAACAGGTGCAGTCACAGAAGTCCAGAACATCTGACTGGCCACCAGTATGATTCAGTCTCTTGAACCAGAGGGAATAACTTCACTCAACTTCACTTGCCTATCACTAAACTATTCCCACTGAACAGGACTAACTTTCAAGGACTCTTCATCTCATGTTCTCGATATTTATTAATCATTATTATTTCTTTCTTTCTCTTTATTTTTGTACTTGGACAGTTTGTTTTTTTGCACATGGGCTGTTGCCTGTCCTGTTGGATGCGGTCTTTCATTGATTCTATTTTGCTTTTTGTAATTACTGTGATTACTGCAAGAAAATGAATCTCAGAGATGTATATGGTGACATATATGTATTTTAGTAATAACTTTACTTTGAGCTTTGATTTTCATATTAGTTGAGCAATAGGGTTGAGTGGATACAGTAATGGAAAGTGTTAAAGAGTTGAAGAGTTTCATCGACAAGCCTTTTAACATAGCAGGGAACTTGTTGATAGTAATGGTTACCCATAGTTATTGTGGAGAGAAATCTGATGCTCTATTGAAATGAGCTGTAATCTCAAAATTATAGGAGAAATCTGGACCAACTAGAAAGCGGAAATGGGAATTATAGGGAAGCAGAAGTTCCAGCTTGGATGTCAAGGATGTCATAGTTTCATAGATTTCATATAAAACTGCTCCAAAGGTTTGCACAGTTGTTGGCTATATTTCAATCATCACAACCATAGAACCATAGAAACTACAGCACAGAAACAGGCCTTTTGGCCCTTCTTGGCTGTGCCGAACCATTTTCTGCCTAGTCCCACTGACCTGCACACGGACCATATCCCTCCATACACCTCCCATCCATATATCTGTCCGATTTATTCTTAAATGTTAAAAAAGAACCCGCATTTACCATCTCGTCTTCAGCTCATTCCATACTCCCACCACTCTCTGTGTGAAGAAGCCTCCCTTAATGTTTCCTTTAAACTTTTCCCCCCTCACCCTTAACCCATGTCCTCTGGTTTTTTTCTCCCCTTGCCTCAGTGGAAAAAGCCTGCTTGCATTCACTCTATCTATACCCATCATATTTTATATACCTCTATCAAATCTCCCCTCATTCTTCTACGCTCCAGGGAGTAAAGTCCTAACCTATTCAACCTTTCTCTGTAACTGAGTTTCTCAAGTCCTGGCAACATCCTTGTAAACCTTCTCTGCACTCTTTCAACCTTATTTATATCCTTCCTGTAACTTGGTGACCAAAACTGAACACAATACTCCAGATTTGGCCTCACCAATGCCTTATACAACCTCATCATAACATTCCAGCAATTATTTTGTAAGAACGCGTGAGTTGTCTTAAAGTACTTAGTGATGCATCCAAAATGGATGTAAAAGAAGCTAAATATATGCAATTTTGCTCTTATTGATTCCAAAATTACTAACAGTGTAATATTTAAGGGGAATCTGAGGGGGAAGTTCATCACTCAGAGTGTGCGTGTGGAATGAGCTGCCAATGGAAATGGTGGATGGGGGGGTTCGATTTGAAAATTTAAGATGTTGGTAAGTACGTGGATTCAAGGGGCATGCAGGGCCATGGCCCAGGTGCCAGTCAATGGGTCTATGCAGTTCAGCACAGACTAGATGGGCCGAAGGGCCTGTTTCCGTGCTTTAGTGCTCTATGACTCTAATCCTGTATTTTATGTTTCAGCATCTGCAGGCAACTGCAGGAAACATAAAGTTGTGGTAGTAGGGGATTTTAATTTTCCATACATTGATTGGGACTCCCATACTGTTAGGGGTCTAGATGGTTTAGAGTTTGTAAAATGTGTTCAGGAAAGTTTTCTAAATCAGTATATAGAGGAACCAACTAGAGGGGATGCAATATTGGATCTCCTGTTAGGAAACGAATTAGGGCAAGTGACGGAAGTCTGTGTAGGGGAGCACTTTGGTTCCAGTGATCATAACACCATTAGTTTCAATTTGATCATGGACAAGGATAGATCTGGTCCTAGGGTTGAGGTTCTGAACTGGAAGAAGGCCAAATTTGAAGAAATAAGAAAGGATCTAAAAAGCGTGGATTGGGACAGGTCGTTCTCTGGCAAAGATGTGATTGGTAGGTGGGAAGCCTTCAAAGGGGAAATTTTGAGAGTGCAGAGTTTGTATGTTCCTGTCAGGATTAAAGGCAAATTGAATAGGAATAAGGAACCTTGGTTCTCAAGGGATATTGCAGCTCTGATAAAGAAGAAGAGGGAGTTGTATGAAATGTATAGGAAACAGGGGGTAAATCAGGTGCTTGAGGATTATAAGAAGTACAGGAAAATACTTAAGAAAGAAATCAGGAGGGCTAAAAGACATGAGGTTGCCTTGGCAGTCAAAGTGAAGGATAATCCAAAGAGCTTTTACAAGCATATTAAGAGCAAAAGGATTGTAAGGGATAAAATTGGTCCTCTTGAAGATCAGAGTGGTCGGCTTTGTGCGGAACCAAAGGAAATGGGGGAGATCTTAAATAGGTTTTTTGCGTCTGTATTTACTAAGGAAACTGGCATGAAATCTATGGAATTGAGGGAATCAAGTAGTGAGACCATGAAAACTGTACAGATTGAAAAGGAGGAGGTGCTTGCTGTCTTAAGGAAAATTAAAGTGGATAAATCCCCGGGACCTGACAGGGTGTTCCCTCGGACCTTGAAGGAGACTAGTGTTGAAATTGCGGGGGCCCTGCCAGAAATATTTAAAATGTTGCTGTCTACGGGTGAAGTGCCGGAGGATTGGAGAGTGGCTCATGTTGTTCCGTTGTTTAAAAAAGGATCGAAAAGTAATCCGGGAAATTATAGGCCAGTGAGTTTAACGTCAGTAGTAGGTAAGTTATTGGAGGGAGTACTAAGAGACAGAATCTACAAGCATTTGGATAGACAGGGGCTTATTAGGGAGAGTCAACATGGCTTTGTGCGTGGTAGGTCATGTTTGACCAATCTGTTGGAGTTTTTCGAGGAGGTTACCAGGAAAGTGGATGAAGGGAAGGCAGTGGATATTGTCTACATGGACTTCAGTAAGGCCTTTGACAAGGTCCCGCATGGGAGGTTAGTTAGGAAAATTCAGTCGCTGGGTATACATGGAGAGGTGGTAAATTGGATTAGACATTGGCTCGATGGAAGAAGCCAGAGAGTGGTGGTAGAGAATTGCTTCTCTGAGTGGAAGCCTGTGACTAGTGGTGTGCCACAGGGATCAGTGCTGGGTCCATTGTTATTTGTCATCTATATCAATGATCTGGATGATAATGTGGTAAATTGGATCAGCAAGTTTGCTGATGATACGAAGATTGGAGGTGTAGTAGACAGTGAGGAAGGTTTTCAGAGTCTGCAGAGGGACTTGGACCAGCTGGAAAAATGGGCTGAAAAATGGCAGATGGAGTTTAATACTGACAAGTATGAGGTATTGCACGTTGGAAGGACAAACCAACGTAGAACATACAGGATTAATGGTAAGGCACTGAGGAGTGCAGTGGAACAGAGGGATCTGGGAATACAGATACAAAATTCCCTAAAAGTGTCGTCACAGGTAGATAGGGTCGTAAAGATAGCTTTTGATACATTGGCCTTTATTAATCAAAGTATTGAGTATAAGAGCTGGAAGGTTATGATGAGGTTGTATAAGGCATTGGTGAGGCCGAATCTGGAGTATTGTGTTCCGTTTTGGTCACCAAATTACAGGAAGGATATAAATAAGGTTGAAAGAGTGCAGAGAAGGTTTACAAGGATGTTGCCGGGACTTGAGAAACTCAGTTACAGAGAAAGGTTGAATAGGTTAGGACTTTATTCCCTGGAGCGTAGAAGAATGAGGGGAGATTTGATAGAGGTATATAAAATTATGATGGGTAGAGATAGAGTGAATGCAAGCAGGCTTTTTCCACTGAGGCAAGGGGAGAAAAAAACCAGAGGACATGGGTTAAGGGTGAGGGGGGAAAAGTTTAAAGGGAACATTAAGGGGGGCTTCTTCACACAGAGAGTGGTGGGAGTATGGAATGAGCTGCCAGACGAGGTGGTAAATGCGGGTTCTTTTTTAACATTTAAGAATAAATTGGACAGATACATGGATGGGAGGTGTATAGAGGGATATAGTCCGTGTGCAGGTCAGTGGGACTAGGCAGAAAATGGTTCGGCACAGCCAAGAAGGGCCAAAGGGCCTGTTTCTGTGCTGTAGTTTCTATGGTTTCTATCTGATTCTAACAAAATATAGAAGCACCTTGAGACCAAAATCACTCCTCATTTCTCTGAGTAGTTTCCAGTTTGATGTCCTCTAGTCTTCAGATAATTTCCTGAACCTCAATCTCTGACACCCATTACAAATCCACTGGAAACAAGGACACTGATAAAGTTTACTCAGTGTGTATGTCAGGTGTATATATATTAGCCTTTGAATCTTCACATGGATAACACAATTTATGCTGGTAGTTAGCATGGAAACTTCATAGCTTATAGTTTGTAGCTGTGCTGTCCTCCTTCCGAAATATTTCTCCATCACACCTTTTCAACAGTTGGACAATCTGAATTAAATCTGATTGGTCTATACTCTGTGTAATTGTGTTGGACCTCTCTGGATGGGGAGAGTGGTTTCACATCCTGCAAGTGGCAGAGAAAGGAACAGAGCTCATCATCTTTATATTGCATAGTTCCCTTACGAGGTGGAAAGTATGCATTTAAAATAAAGCCAGCATTTAGTTTTAGAACTGTTTGAGTATAAAATCAGTAAGCTTTCCGGTCATTGCCTCGGAAAAGCAGCTAACATAATCAATGGCCCCTCTCAGTACAGTTATTCTCTCTTTGCATCCCCTCCCATCGGGCAGAGGAATCAAAAACACGACAGTACATACCACCGGGCTGAAGGACAGTTTCTGTCCTGCTGTTACCAGCAGACTCTGAAATGGATCTCTCATAGGGTAAAAGGTGAACTCTTGATTTCCCACTGCACGGTATTTGTCTATTTGCACTGCACTTTCTCTGTAAATGGAACACTATGTTCCGCATTATGCTTTCCTTTTTACCATCTCGATGTACTTATGGATGAAATGATCAGTCTGGATTATGCAAATAAAAGCTTTTCACTGTGTTCAGTACATGTGAACATCATAAACCAGGGGTGCCAACCTTTTACATTTAATGCATCAATTTTTTCACGCACGATTTTAGATGTGATTTTTTTCACACGAGTTCTATATTAACATATTTTTGCAAGAATTGAATGGGGGTACAAGAGTTGTATGGCACATCTGAACTCGTGAGTGAAAAAATTGACGCATAGAATGTAAAAGGTTGGCCACCCCTGTCATAAACCATTCATTTCTTCCCAGCAATTAAGCATATGCCAGTCACCACTGACGAATCTTCCAGATGTGAATGTCTGGACAGTTCAATCATATGTCCACATTTTGTTAAATTCTCAATGATTTTACAAGTTTCCAGCTCTCATTATTACAGAAAAATTTAGAAAACACCATAAGGGAATTGAATCTGCCCCTGCTTGTTGTGTTGGACTTCAGTAATGCCTCATCTGCCCTCCAGTTCCCATTAAAGAGATATAGGTTCACGAGAATGATTCCAGGAATGAAGGAATTAACGTATGAGGAGCGTTCGGCAGCTTTGGGCCTGTTCTCACTGGAATTTAGAAAAATGTTGGTGGGAGAATTTCATTGAAAGCTACCGTGTTGAAAGGACTAGACAGGGTGGAAATGGAAAGGATGTTTCATATGGTGGGGGTAATCTAAACTGGAGAGCACAACCTCAAAATTGAGGGGCAACCCTTTAGAATAGAGGTAAGAAGGAATTTTGTTAGCCACAGAGCATGAATCTGTGGAAAGCTCTGCCACAGACTGCGGTGGAGGCCAAATCCATGGGTATATTTAAGGCAGAAGTTGGTGGTTTCCTGATCAGTCAGGGCATTAAAGGATATGGCAGGAAGGCAGGTGTTTGGGGTTGTGTGGGATCCGGAATCAGCCATGATGGAATGGCAGAGCAGACTCGATGGGCTGAATGGCCTAATTCTGCTCTTATGTCTTAAGGTCTTAATACAGAGAATACACATCCTGTAGATTTGCATCAATGAAGTTGAATGTGGGAAGTGCATTGCACAGAACACACTGCAAATCCAAACCATTGCTAGTTCACATTGACATTATTACCTTTCAAGTTAGATGACATACTCCCATAGACCTGGTTATATACCATTATAGTTCCAAGTGTTGCTAGGGTGTGATACTGTTTAAAATTGCATCCAATGGCTAAACAGAGTGCCCGTCTAATTATTCTGATGATTTGAAAAAATAAGCAAGGGGCAGACTAGGCAATCAAGTGGCCAATGTTAAGTTTTTTGATCTTTTTTCCTTCCCATCCTAACCTAATGTTTTCCAAGTCTAATACATCCAGTATAAAACAGAATAGGTCAGATTGGTGTTCATTTTACACTGTCTATTGCTTTGATTCTGAACCAAAATAAATTTGTAGAACAATAAATTTGAAAAATAGAAAATAGAAGTAACCTCTTCTTTAAAAAGAGCCTGCAATATTGCATGGCCATTCTAATTTTTCCTTTGAATCTCTGGAGTATTGAGTTTAATGCAATATTGTTAAAAACAAATCCTGATCATAATTTGTCTTATTTGGCAGTAGAGTAAGATCTTGAACTGTTTCCACACAAGTAATTAGCACCAACAATTGCACAGGACACACTGCAAATCCAGGGTCTTCAGTGACTCGAGGAGTAACATTCCAGTAAGGACCGTGTTTCCTCCAAGATCCACTGGAAGTATTGCTGGCCAAAATAAATAATTGTTTTGAAGAAAGTTTAAACTTCCAAACCACTCTAATAAACATTTTATCAGGTAAATGTTTCTTTATTAAATATTTAATAGTTAAACATAGCAATCGATATTTGTTGGGAAAAATGATAACACCCTGAAATCTCAAAGACCGCTTTGCTCTTGCGATCTGTGTGGAGCCCAGCACTTGTGGTGTCATCACAGACAAAATATATATCCAATTTTTGATTTTTAATTTTACACTTTAGGTTATAGAGATTGCTAAATTAAGGGGCAAACACATATGGTTATATTAAAGGCTGGAAAATCCCAAATAAGTATTGTAAATAAAGAAATGTTTAAAAATATTTATATAAAAAGTTATCATACATAACATAATTTTTAGGACAAATAATTTGCTGCAGCAATTTTAGCTCAGCATGCCTTAAAACTCAGCTGGACGTCATTTCAGTATGGATGAGATTCACAAGATGCTTTACAGTGGTTCATGAACATCTGGAATTAATTTCAGTGTTTACGTAAAGGGCAAGGCTAAACATGGTGATGGTACGTGGCATCGCTAACAGCAATTTTGGGATTTTCATGTAAAAACAGAGTGAAACCTCAAAATTGCTCTTATTTTTATTATGTATGGACAGTGAATGCAATCTCACTCTCTTTACTTCCAGAAGCTCTGGGCCCATAGAACTTACCTGAAAGCAGCTCATTATCCTGTTTATTCTCAATGTATGTTCCTTTGATGACAAAGCACAGAAATCAGAAATAGACTGATGACTTCTCAAGATGCAGGATAATGCTGGGTAGCAGCTCCTTCACAAGTTTAGTGTGGAGGCTGGAAGTTCACTCTAGGCACTCAGCACACTCCAGTGCAGATAATTAGAGCCGAATAATTCTGAATTGGTGGAGTTGTGCATAGTGAAGATAGTTGTAAATGGATACAGTCCTGATGAAGAGTCTCACTGTTTACTCTTCCACAGATGCTACCTGGCCTTCTGAGTTTGTGTGTGTTTCCTACAGTAGGAACCCGTAAGGAGTGAACAGTTTATTACTGGCTTAACGTCAAGCCAGATTTAGGTGCCTGAAATATTTGGTAATGAGATGTAATTAGAGTTATTTAAGTTCAAAGTTCAGGTATTTGACTTTATTGTTAGGCAGTAAACATGAGAAGCGGTTTCGAAAACTGGGTGATAAAATCCCCTCATAAAAACAAAGTTAGAATACTCGAGCTGGAAATTATGCTGCCTAAGTATTGATGTTTTAACATTAAAATTCTCTACCTGCTGATTAAGTTCAAAAAGCATAGTAGGTAAAAATCTGTCCTCCTCTGTCAAACTAGATGGGGAATTCTGCTGCCATATCCTTTTTCTGATGAAGGCGGAAGAATTGCATTACAGTATCAGAATACTCTTTGTGGCTTCGGGATATCCTAAAGCAGCTTCCTGTTGGAGTAAAACCCCTGACGCATAGTAGTTGCAGTAATATAAGCAACGTGCAGTCATTTGTGCAGAGCAAACTCCTACAGCCAACAAGGGGATAATGTTGAGAGAATCTGTCTGTCGGTGCCGTTGGTTAAGAGATAAATATTGAGCAAGAAATCTGTGATAATGCTTGAAGTATTGGAATGAAATCATTTACATCCACCTGTGCAAGCAGTGAGGGCCTTAATTATACTGTCATCTGACAGATTAACAACTCTGAGAACACACCCCATCCGCGGAACTTAACCTCTGACTCAGCGATGAGATTGCTACAAATTGAACCAGAGTGACACCTTTACCCTCTGTACCAATAAAGGCAGTGAAAGGCCTTTACACTTTTATGATCACTTTGTTCAGAGAAAGCCCTTTGGTACACTGCATAATGGAAATTGCATCTGGAGAATAGGAACACACACAAAGTGCTGGTGGAACACAGCAGGCCAGGCAGCATCTCTAGGAAGAGGTACAGCTGACGTTTCCGGCGAGACCGTTTGTCAGGACTAACTGAAAGAAGAGGTAGTCAGAAATTTGAAAGTGGGAGGGGGAGGGGGAGATCTGAAATGATAGGAGAATTCAGGAGGGAGAGGGATGGAGCCAAGAGCTGGAAAGTTGATTGGCAAAAGGGATATGAGAGGATCTTGGGACAGGAGGCCTAGGGAGAGGGAAAAGGGGAGGGGAGCACCAGAGCAAGATATAGTGAGAGGGACAGAGGGAGAAAAAAAGAGAGAAAGAAAGGGGAAATAAATAAATAAACAAACAAACAAATAAGGGCTGGGTGTGGTAAACCATGTATATACCATGTATATAATCATGTAACTGGGTTACCTGTCTGGACATACCTGGACATGCCCCTCTGCTGACTGCTCCTGTGGCTCCTCCCACAGACTGCTGAATAAAGGCGATTGTGTCACTGCTCCTCCCACAGTCCTGGACAGACATACAGCGTGGACGTGGATCCTTTTACTGTTAATAAAAGCCTTTCAGTACTTACTCTACTTCCAGTCTTTTGGAATAATTGATAGTGCATCAATTTCATTAACAGTAATTTTATGGCATGGAACATGTCCTGAGACCCGACAAGTTAGACCTCGACCCGCAAACACCTGAAGCCGGAAACGCTTTCGAATGCTGGCTAGCCTGCTTCGAGTCATACCTGGAGGAGATTGAAGTGACCGAGTCTGCTGCGAAGCACAGAGTTCTCCTCTCCAGGGTCAGTCCACGGGTCTACTCAATGATTAGAGACCAGCCGAGCTACGATGGCACGATGGGCGACCTCAGAAGACAATATTTAAAAACAAGTATATTTACAGGTTAAGCCTATCAGGCGGTCGAGTCCGTCGCTGTGATCTATGTAGCACCGGTGGTGATTGCACCGGCGACGGTGGTTGTGCTGGCTCCAGCCTGACTTGAGGTGCCAGCACGTTAGGCGTTGTTAATCCCTTGTGCGTGTGCGTTGCACCCGGTATGGGAGTGTCGTGTGGTGTCTGTGCAGGGCTTGGAGTGTGCGGTGTCTGGTGGGTACATATATCGGTGGGTACGGGGTTAATAGTCACCATGGAGTGTTCAGGGTATGGGCCTGGTGCTCCTGCGGGTGGCAGGTCGCGGATGGAGATTGTGTCCTCCCGCCCATCAGATAAAACTATGTAGGCATACTGCGGGTTCGCATGAAGTGAACCCTCTCGACAATCGGGAAGTATTTATTGCTCCTCGCATGCCTCCGGAGCAGCACTGGCCCCGGGGTTGTCAGCCAAGTTGGTAGGGTGGTCCCGGTGGTCGACTTTCTGGGAAAAGAAAAGAGTCGCTCATGAGGGGTGGCATTGGTGGATGTGCATAACAGGGAGCGGATGGAGTGGAGTGCCTCGGGAAGGACCTCCTGCCAGCGGGAGACCGGCAGTCCCTTTGACCTGAGGGCTAAAAGTGTGGCTTTCCACACTGTGCCATTCTCCTTCTCTACCTGTCCATTCCCCGGGGATTATAGTTCGTGGTCCTACTGGTTGCAATTCCCCTAGCCAGTAGGTATTGGCGCAGCTCGTCACTCATCTCTGCAGTTGTAAATTAAATGGTTTAATGTATTTACCTAAAGGTACAATCCGTTCAGAGAAGGGAAGTGAATCTGTGAAGAGTCTGGAAAATGTTTGCTGATCTATTTTGACTTTGCCAAGTGAGAGGTTTTAAAAGCATTCATAAAGTTCTAGAAAACGTTGATTTCATTTTGGATGAAACTGCAAATAGTAGTGAAGCTATTTCAACGTCTGATTTTCAGCTAGACCCTGAAAGGTTTTGAAATTATTTTGCCAACTTTGGCAAGCTCTCAACCTCCTGATTTGTGATTCTCAAGTCCCAGTTTGACCATGAGGTTAAGTCCTGATTACCCTTGTTTTTGATCTGATACTCCAGTACCATACCCACTTCCAGTACCATACCCTCCTCTAGTATCATAACCCACTCCATTACTGTACCCCACTCCAGTGAGAGTCTCTCTCACCTGCAAACAATGCTCATTGGCCTATGATCTGAACTCATAATCTCTCCAGTGGAACGTATGGAAAAAAGTCCATGCAACATGTTGAATTTAGATCTGGAATGACTGGTTTAATTCCCGCCACTGCCTGTACAGAGTTTGTATGTTCTCTCTGTGACTGCATGGGTTTCCTCTGGGTGCTCCGGTTTCCTCCCACAATCCAAAGACATACTGTTTGGCAGGTTAGTTGGTCATTGTAAATTGTCTTGTGATTAGCCTGGATGGAGTGGATATGGAGAGGATATTTCCAGTAGTGAGAGAATCTAGGAACAGAGGGCACAGCCTCTGAATAAAAGGATTTTCCTTTAAAACAGAGATGAAAAGGAATTTCTTTAGCCAGAGGGTGATGAATCTGTTTTGTTTTGAGTGCTCAGTTTCACTGTGTTAATACTTGTTTAATCCACTCAAATCCAATGCAGTATCTGGATCCCATTTCAGAGGCAAGAGCCGACGAGGCAGCTGGACAGTGATATTTTGAGCAGAATTTGACCTCTGACAACAGGACCCTGAGAAGGGCATCAGGTAAAGTTGACAAACTGCTGTCACATTTAGTTTCCAGGTTAATTTTTATGCATTGAAATGGTGCCAGTGTGGTAGAACACCAGTCTTCACATGAGGGAATTATTGAATAAGGATTAGTTAATGGGTTTATGGATATCAAGTTGTGCTTTCATCAGTGTAGCCCAGATATCTGTTTTACGTGAAGCTTCAATTTGCAATAGATGATTGATTGCACAGTAGGTGAGAGATGAGGCAATTGAGTGAAAATTCCAGGTGGGTTCAGTCAACTGAGACAAAGGAATGAAGGGATAAGTATTACAGGTGAAAGCAATTACATCAAAGCAAATGTGGGTGCTGGATGGTATCACTGGTTGGCACACTGCATTCCCATTCCACGGTCAAATCTAGCTTAGGTCAGTTGGATGAATCTTGATGTGAAATGTATTCCAACAATCTCACCAAGAGAATGTGCCTCATGCAGAACTGCATTCACTGGAAAATGAAAAAGATCCAATGCCCTCAGATCAGCAACAAGGGCCTCTACTTTCTTAGAAATTTGCACAGATTCAGCATGTCATCAAAAACTTTGACAAACTTTTATAGACGTGCAGAGGGGAGTACACTGAGTGGTTGCTGTTTTTTAGATTATGAGAACACTCAGTCCTTCTTTATTGTCATTTAGAAATGCATGCATGCATTAAGAAATGATACAATGTTCCTCCAGAGTGATATCACAGAAGAACAGGACAAACCAAAGACTAACACTGACAGAACCACATAATTATAACATATAGTTACAGCAGTGCAAAGCAATACCATAATTTGATAAAGAACAGACCATGGGCATGGTAAAAAAAAAGTTTTAAAGTCCCGAGTTGATTGACTCCCAAGTCCCCGATAGCAGGTGGCAAAGGGAGAAACTCCCTGCCATAAACCTCCAGGCACCGACAACTGCCGATGCATTGGAAGCACCCAAACACAGCCGACACTGAGACCGTCCGTCCGAAAAATTCGAGCCTCCAACCAGCCCCTCCAATACAGCCTCCCAAGTGCCATCCTCTGCCGAGCGCCTTCGACCTCGTCCCGGCCGCTGTAACAAGCAAAGCCGAGGACTCGGGGTCTTCTGCTCTGGAGATTCTGGTTACCACACAGTAACAGCAGCAACGAAGCGGGCATTTCAGAAGTTTCTCTAGATGTTCCTCCGTACTCTCATGTCTGTCTCCATCAAATCAGAATTGTGCACGGTACCCTACTTGACAAATAACAGGCATCACCACCGAAGTGGCAGCGCGAGGAGGCTTTATGGCCTGCTATGGAGGAGGCTTTATGGACTGCTATGGGAACAGCAAGGTCCAAGAATGGAAAAGCCTACTAAAAGTAGTGTGTACAGTCAAGTCCATCACAGGTGAAGCCTTCCCCAACATTGAGCACATCTACACAGAGCACTGTGGCAGGAAAGCAGCGTCCATCATCAAGGACCCTCACCATCAAGGTCATACTGTCTTCTCGCTGCTTCCATCAGAAAGAAGGTACTGGAGCCTCAAATTCCACACCACCAGGCTCAAAGGTTCAAAGGTTCATTTTATTGTCAAAGTATTCATGTACAATACAACTCTGATATTCGTCTTCTCCAGATAGCCATGAAATATGGAAAAACCATGGGGTAATTGAAAGAAAAGACATCAACCACCCCCCACCAGCATGTAAAGTAAAAAGAAACAAAATTCACAAACCCCAAACCCCCAGCCCCTCCCTCACACAAAAAACTAACAGATCGTCTACACTAAAACCAGCAGCTGGAACATTAAATTCCGAACTCCCGAATCCCTCCATTGCACAAAAATTAACAGATCACCCACCCGGAAAACAGCAGCTTGAACATCAGAAACCCTAAACCCCCAACCCCCTCCCTTGCAAAGAAAGAGTGACAATAACATCAAATCCCAACCCCATCCCTTGCAATAAAGAACAGTGACATTAACATCAAACACCAACCCCCCCCCCACCCTCACACACAAAAATTAACAGATCTCCCACACAGAAAAAAACAGGAAGAGCATCAAACCCCAAATCCCCAACCCCTCCCTCGCACAAAAGCTAACAGATCCCCCACCCGGAAATCCAACCTGTCAATTGGCAATAAGAAAGAAAACACAGAAAACTGAAGGAGAACATTACTAGCTACAGTCCATAAATCTGAGATTTTTGAAAACGTCCTCCCATCAGAATCAAGGAGCAATTAATTTCCCTCAATCATAAGACTCTTGATCCAGAGGGGATAATTACACTCACCCCAACACTGAAGTGATTCCACAGCCGTGGACTAACTTTTAAGGACAACTCATGTCCTCGATATTTATTGCTTATTTATTTATTATTTTTTCTCTTTTTCATATTTCAATTCTGTTGTCCTTTCCATTTTCATTGTGCGTGTTTTCATTGATCCTTTTGTACTTTCTGTGAATGCTTGCAAGAAAATGAATCTCAGGTGACCTGTGGTGAATATACTGTATGTATTTTGATAATAAATTTACTTTCAACTTTTTGAAGGCTGCAAGTGAAGTTGTGACAGGAAATGTATTCATCCTGACAGAGATTATTCGTTTGGTCCATGATTTTTCAAGGCACCTTTGGAGAATCCTGCAGTACTTGCAAAAGAAGATCCAAGCTCTTTGGCAGTATGTTCTATGCAGCATAACATCTTAGATGTAAGGGCATAACCCTTGCCAGTAGCATCACAGTGATCACTACGGCATAGGATGGGGTTAGACAGGAGGAGGAAGAGGAAAGAGAAGAGAGTTGGAGTTAAGTAACAAGTACCTTTCCAGGCTGATTGTCCGTGACCATGCCTTTTGAGTGTAGATAAAAAAGACACCTCAAAACAACACTATTCACCAATAGGTCCCTCTTTCACATGTGGCAGCCATCAAGTTAAAACCAATGCCAAAATAAACATTCCAAACCAGACTTATAAATGAAACATGCCCTATTGCTCAGGAACATTATCCAGCAGAATCATTGCCTCTACTGTTTCCCGACTCTCCATTTGATTTCTTGTTGTTCTGATTAAGTAACGGTTTGCTCTTTCCCATATTTAGAGTTAACAGCACTGATTCCCAGTGACATCTGCTTCAGCACCTCAACATCTATTCATCGGGGGAATCAGCTACACTTAGTACGTACTTAGTTTCATTTATTTTCTGTGCATTGAGTTCACCTGGCTCTCCAAAGCATCGGTCATAAACATGCCTGCCTGCCTTAGCTGCCTGTCCCAATTTGTGTGCGTATGTTTACTTCCACTGGACTTAGATAAGGAGATTAAGGCGGCATATAAGAACCACAGAGCACAAGTGTAGCAAAGTCATTTGAACTTTGCAAAACTACAGAATGCAGTTCTGGTCAGCACATGGCAGCACGGATCTGTTAGTAATAAAGTGTGTGGAGAAGATTTCGGATAATGTTGCTGTGAGTCAAAGTCCAAAAGATCAAAGTTCTAAATAAATGTATTACCAATGTGCACATATGTCACCATATACAGCCCTGAGATTCGTTTTCTTGCAGGCATGCTCAGTAAATCCACGAAACATAATAAATTCAATGAAAGACCATACTCTGCAGGGTGGACAAATAACCAATATGCAATATCCAAAAGAGAACAAGCTGTACAAATACAAAACAAATATAATAATATATAAGCAATAAATATCGAGAAATGAGATGAAGAGTGCTTAGTAATTGCACTTATGTGCTGAACTCAGGATAGTTTTCTAAAATGATAACACCGAGGAATTTAAGGTTGCTGACCCTCTCCACCTCTGATTGCCAATGAGGACTGGCTCATGTTTGCTCCTCCTGAAGTCAATAATCAACTCCTAGGTTTTGCTGACATTGAGAGAGAGGCTGTTGTGTGGCACCACTCAACTGGATTTTCAATCTCCCTCCTATATGCTGATTCATCACGACCTTTGACTCAGCCTACAGTGAATTTGAATATTGCATTAGAACTGCGCTTAGCCACACAGTCGCAAGTGTAAAGTGAGTAGGGCAGGAGCTAAGCACACAATCCTGTGGTGCACCTGTGCTGATGGAGATTGTGGAGCAGATGCAATTGCTGAGCTGAACTGATGGGAGTCTGCAAGCGAGGAAATCGAAGATCACATTGCTCAAGGAGGTATTGAGGCCAAGGTCTTGAAACTTATTGATTAGTTTTGAGGAGATGATGCAATTGTCGAGATACAATTGTTTTCCTTGCAACGTTAAGGAGAGATTAGTGGCAGCTGATGTTACAAATATCTACATAGAGTAAACAGTAAGGGCCTATATCGCTTAGACAGAGAGGCCAGAAACCAGATTTGTTCATTGACAAAAAGGTTCTAGAGTCATAGAATCTAGAGAAATACAACACAGATACAGGCCCTTCAACCCATCAAGTCCATGCTGACCTCGGTGTCCACCCATCTAGTGCCCAATTTCCTGTGTTTAATATATCCCCCTCTTACCCCACCCTTACATGTAGCTATGCATGTTTTTGTTAAATGATAGCATTGTACCTGCTTCAAGCAACTCCCTGATGGCTTGTTCTATATATTCACCACACTCTGCATGAAAAACATGCCCCTCCATCCCCTTTTAAATCTTTCCCCTCTCATGCTACATCCATGCCCCTCCTCTAGTTGTTGACACACCTACCATGGAGAGAAGACTGCTACCATCCACATTATCTATGCCCCTCATGACTTCATAAATGTCCTACTGGTTATCCCTCATTTTCCTGTGCTCCAAGGAATAAGGGCCTAGTATGGCCAACTTCTCCCTATAACTCAGCCCATCTAGTTCTGGCAACCTCCTTATCTGCACTCCGAGCAACACACACAGAATGCTGGAGGAACTCAGTAGGCCAGGCAGCATCTGTGGAAAAAAGTACATTCAACATTTCGGGCAGGAATGTGTGTGTTGCTCACATTTCCAGCAACTGCAGATTTTTTCTTGTTTGTGCTTTTCCATGTCTTTCCTATAATAAAGTCAACCAAACTGTTCATAGTACTCCAGTGTGTCCTCACAAACACTTCCCAATCTCTTATACTTAATCTCCTGACAGATGAATGCCAGCATGCAAAATGCCTTTTATTATCACTCCTTGGCCCACTTCCCGAACTGATTAAGATCCCCCTGTATTCTATGATAACCTTCACTACCAACACATCTTAACACAGTGTCATCCGCAAACTTATTGATCAAGCCTTGTGCATTTGCATCCAAATCATTTTTATAAATAACAAATAACCAAGGGTCCCAGCACCCACAGCCTTCCAGCACCTCTGTTTACTGCTCCTGAGCCAATTTTGAATCATCGTTTCCATGGATGCTGCCCAACCTGCTCAGTTCCTCTGGCGTGTTGTGAGTGTTACCTAACCAGCTTGCCTTTAATTTCATGTGATCTAATTTTCCAGGCCAGTTTACCATATTTGAGGTCTTGCTGAGGTTCAAATAGACAACATCACTGCCCCATTTTCATTCACTTATTTGGTTACCTTTTCAAAAATATCTTGAAGTATTCATTAAGCACAATTTTCCACTCACAAAGCCATGCTGTCTCCTCCTATTTAGACTCTGTCTATCCAAATGCTGGTATATTCTATCCCTCAGGTAATTTACCGACTATTGATATCAGGTCTGTAGTTCCTGGCTTGTCCTTGCTATCCTTCTTAAACAGTGAGACAACATTAGCTGCCTTCCATTCTTAGACCATAAGACCATAAGACAAAGGAGCAGAAGTAGGCCATTCGACCCATCGAGTCTGCTCCGCCATTTTATCATGAGCTGATCCATTTTATCCTATTTAGTCCCACTGCCCCGCCTTCTCACCATAACCTTTGATGCCCTGGCTACTTAGATACCTATCAATCTCTGCCTTAAAGACACCCAATGACTTGGCCTCCACTGCTGCCCGTGGCAACAAATTCCATAGATTCACCACCCTCTGACTAAAAAAATTTCTTTGCATTTCTGTTCTGAAAGGGCGCCCTCCAATCCTTAAGTCATGCCCTCTTGTACTAGACTCCCCCATCATGGGAAACAACTTTGCCACATCCACTCTGTCCATGCCTTTTAACATTCAAAATGTTTCTATAAGGTCCCCCCTCATTCTTCTAAACTCCAAGGAATATAGTCCAAGAGCGGACAAATGTTCCTCATATGTTAACCCTCTCATTCCCGGAATCATTCTAGTGAATCTTCTCTGTACCCTCTCCAACGTCAGCACATCCTTTCTTAAATAAGGAGACCAAAACTGCCCACGGTACTCCAAGTGAGGTCTCACCAGCGCCTTATAGAGCCTCAACATCACATCCCTGCTCCTATACTCTATTCCTCTAGAAATGAATGCCAACATTGCATTCGCCTTCTTCACTACCGACTCAACCTGGAGGTTAACTTTAAGGGAATCCTGTACGAGGACTCCCAAGTCCCGTTGCATCTCAGAACTTTGAATTCTTTCCCCATTTAAATAATAGTCTGCCTGTTTATTTTTTCTGCCAAAGTGCATAACCATACACTTTCCAACATTGTACTTCATTTGCCACTTCTCTGCCCATTCTTCCAATCTATCCAAGTCTCTCTGCAGACTCTCCGTTTCCTCAGCACTACCGGCCCCTCCACCTATCTTCGTATCGTCAGCAAACTTAGCCACAAAGCCCTCTATTCCATAATCCAAATCGTTGATGTACAATGTAAAAAGAAGCGGCCCCAACACTGATCCCTGTGGAACACCACTGGTAACCGGCAGCCAACCAGAATAGGATCCCTTTATTCCCACTCTCTGTTTCCTGCCAATCAGCCAATGCTCTATCCACGTATGTAACTTTCCTGTAATTCCATGGGCTCTTATCTTGTTAAGCAGCCTCATGTGCGGCACCTTGTCAAAGGCCTTCTGAAAATCCAAATATACAGCATCCACTGCATCTCCCTTGTCTAGCCTACTGGTAATTTCCTCAACCTTCTTCAACCTTACCTGCCAGATCCACCAAATACCCTCTCTTTGCCCTCCTGATTTCTCTCCTAAGAGAAAGAGAGGGAAGAAAGGTTAGAGAGGATTTAAGAAGAATTATTTTACCAAAGTTGAAATGTGGTACAACTTCAGAGAGGGTGCAGGAGCAGGAAAATCTGAGATATCACCTATTAGTCAGACCCATTGTGCTTTTTCATCCAAATCATTTATGTTAATAATGAATAACAGGGGTCTCAACACCCAGTCATCATTAGTCATCAATCTCTATTCCAAGAAATAACCTTCTAGCACTACATTCTGCTCTCTACCCTTAAGGCAATTTGGAATTCACCCAGATGGCTATCTATGGATTCCTTGGGACCTAACTTTCTTGGCCAATCTACCATGTGGGACCTTGTCACAGTTCCCACTAAATCACTGTCCTGACTTTGTATACTTTTTGGTTACCTCTTAAATACTTATCAGACTTAATTGGAGTATTGGGCCAATTCTGAAATTGGCCACTTCATTCCAATGGTAATGATTGACATCTGTAATGGATGCATTGCCAAGCAGCATCTGGGATAACTGGAAAACCTGGCAGAAGTTACTTCAGTGTGGAGTTGCATGTGTAATCTTGTTTCTCCATTTTATAAAATGGTATTTTAAAGAGAGATTTAAGCATGACTCCAGGCAAATGTCATTTGCATGTACTAATTTGAAATTCTGCCTGAGAATAATATGTATATTGACTTTCCATTTGACTGCATTGCAGCTGAATGTTATATCAGTTAATCACTAATGACATTAACTAAAACCCAAAACCCAGCCTGAGACTTTAGGACAGACATTATTAGGCAAATAATCCGTAAGCAATTCCTCCTGACATTATAAACTTTCGTGATCAGTTTGACATTACGGGAAAAGACAGAAATATGGTCCTATATGATTTCTTTGAATCTCTGCGCAAATGAAGATTAATTTTAATTAATTTGCACTAAATCTACACAGTTGATGAGATGAATTAATGAAAGAAAGAGAAAGAAAAGGTTCAAGCCTTTTGACATTCAAAATCAACGTACTGATTGCAAATGTTCAGATAAGGTAGCCTTAGTGTAACCTACATTAATTTATGCAGAACATGATCATTTGTGTACCTCAATTTTAGAAGTCATTAGTGGGAAAATGTAAAATTAGTGGCCTGCTAATGAGAAGGTAAAAGAGATGGATTAGATTAGTTCTGTCCTTGCAATCTTTCCCAAACTATAAATTAATTATAATGGCACTAAGATATTGGTCACTTTAAAGATCTTCTGATTTATTAGCAGGCATACTTGAAATATCCTTTTGCTGTGCAAATTGCACTCATTAGCATTCCATTTCCAGGCTTTCAATGAATGTTTAACTGTATAATGCAGTTTATAGTTATAGGCTAATAAATTTAAGACAGAGAAGTGTGAATTGATGCATTCAGTCAGAAGGATGAGGAGAGAAAATATAAACTACATTCAAAAGAAGGTGCAAGAATGGTAAAATCTATGATGCAAACCACTATCTGAGCCCTGCAGTGTAAACTCTACTTTTAGTAGGAAGTCAAAGCTATAATAAGGTTTAAGAAAGGGTTTATGGGAAAGTAACCGGATGTTATAGAAAACCCCAGACAAGCGTGATTTCTTTGGAGCTTGGAAGGCTAAGTACTTTTTTGATCAATGAGTTCAAGATCATGAGGATTCTGATAAAGAAAAGGAGGATGCAGTGTAGATGAGTTGGTAAACAGAGGGTATAGAGTCAAGATAAATGATAATAGAATCATTAATAAAATGAAGAGAATATTTTCGTGTCACCAACAAGAGAAAATCTGCTAAATGAGTGTAATTTGCACAGCAAAAGGACATTTCAAGTATGCCTGCTAATGAATAGAAGACCTTTAAAGTGATCAATAGCTTAATACACATAAAATACTGGAGGAAGTCACCTCTTTTTTCCATCTTTACTTTGACTTCTCATCTCTTTTTTTTCCAGTCCTGATGAAGGGTCTTGGCCCGAAACATTGACTGCCTGCTCTTTTCCACAGATGCTGCCTGGCTTGCTGAGTTCCTCCAGCATCTTGTGTGTAATATTTTCTTGTGATGTGTTATCATTATTTGCAATGCGCTATCTCAAATTATTCTGAAAGAAGAGAATTTGATGAATAATTAAAAGAGATAAATGATGTAGGACCACAGAGAGAGAGTCACTTCACTTGCATGGTAATGATTGACATCTGTAACGGACGCACCGCCAAGCAGCGTCTGGGATAACTGGAAAACCTGGCAGAAGAAGTTACTTCAGTGTGGAGTTGCATGTGTAATCTTGTTCAATAAAATGTGTAATAGGTAATTTAAATCTTTATCAAAGGACAGCACAGGCATGTTGGGCCAGATGGCCTCCTTGTGTATTGTTCAATTCATTGATTCTTTCTTTTTTTCTTTCTTTATTGAGATACAGGCTACGTCCACACTAGACCGGATAATTTTGAAAACGCCGGTTTTGCGTAAAAACGATAGGCGTCCACGCCAAGTGTTTTTGAAAATACCTCCGTCTACATTAGAACGGGTATTTGGGCGTATCTCCTCCCAAATGCACAGGACACATCTACAGAAAACAAGCGACATGTTTGGTGTCGAATCTCGCTGTGAAAGTGCGCGTTTGTGCAGTTACCGGCTAGAAAAACTTAAAAGGAAATTGCCAAATGAGGGACAGCTGTTGGCTCTCGCGCAGGAGGACTTAAAACTAAAAAACAACAAATATTGGAGCGTATGGAGGCAACTGACAGGGAGTTCATGACAATATGACCCGGCTGATGACAAACATTGAAAAACTGACTAACTCTGTTGCATTAGTAAAGCACCTTGTTAAATGTATAAAACATGGCTGCATCAGTGTTATCTTGTATTTCCATACAATGTTACATCAGTCTGTTACACATCTATTGTCAGAGAAGTACTTGCATAAATAGGTAAACCACCTTCATACAAGCAAGGACAGAAAATAGGGCAGAGTGAGTATACTTATTTATTCAGTAAGTTATGGGTCAAAGTATTTGGTGAGTACATTTCTAACTCTTCTGACTTCAGTCTCGTTGCCGTCTGTTCTGAAATTATTAGGTTGTGTGGGGAGTTGTGTTCAAGAAAACAATGAAATGCCGCGCTGCCGCCACTACCTGTTCCGGCACGTCATGACAGCGTTTTTAGAAATCTCTGGTTACCCCGTACACACTGCTCTGCACAATCGGCGTTTTCAAATGTACACACTCTGGAGGGCGTTTTAGAAAAGCTCCGTTTTTGGGGGAGGAAAACACCATTTCAGTGTGGACGGAGGGTCAAAACGAAGGGAAAAAGCTTCGGTTACAGATTTATCCGGTCTAGTGTGGAGGTAGCTACAGTTATGAATAGGCCCTTTTGGCCCTTTGAGCAGTTCTGCCCATCAACCCACCTATTTAACACCAGCCTAAGTCAGAGGAAAACTTACAGTAACCAATTAACTTACTAACTGTCTTTGGACTGTGGGAGGAAACTGGAGCACCCGGAGGAAACCCACATGGTCACGGGGAGAATGTACAAACTCCTTACAGACAGCAGCAGGATTTGAACCCAGGTCACTGAAACTGTAAAGCATTGTGCTAACCACTACACCACCTTGCCACCCCAAGATTCTAAGGCATGTTTATTTATAAAGTTAGCCCAGTTTATTTTCTCTGTGATTCTATCACTCTTGGGGGACTAAATAGTTTCATTTCAAAGATTCCACTTGATTATTGAAACTTCTAACAGTTTACAATAGGAGTTCATAGGTTTTAATGATTTGTGAATGTGTCAGAGGATAATTGGTGAGATGCTCACATGCCTCTGCTGAGAGAGATAAGTGATGTGAAATAGTTTTCGCTGGTCTAAGTCGCCAGGCTTGATTGTTATAATGTTTAAATGTTATTTGTTCCTTTCTTACCAGAACGTGTCAGCTGAGAAAGGTCAGATTGCCATTGCTATTCTCCTGTTGCAGAAAAGTGGGAAGGACATGATTCTCATGCTGGGGAGAACTTCAGGACAGAGGAGGTTACACATTTCTCTATGAGGTCTGGAGTAGAACATCTCTTCTGTCTGTCCCCTTAACCTGGCAAACTGCTTCATCCCACTCACTAGTGTTTCTGCCCTGGGACCAGTGAAATGTTATAAAGCCATAAGACAAAGGAGCAGGATTAGGCTATTCGGTCCATGGAGTCTGCTCTGCCATTCAATCATGGCTGACTTATTATCCCTCTCAAACCCACTCTCCTTCTTTCTCTCCATAACCTTTGACACTGAATAATCAAGAACCTATCAACTTCCGTTGTAAATATGCTCAATGACGTGGCCTCCACAGCCATCCATGGCAATGACTTCCACAGATTCATTAGTCTCTGCTGAAGAAATTCCTCCTCATCTCTGTTCTAAGTGGATGTCCCTCCATTCTGAGTCTATGCCCTCTGGTCCTAGTCTCACCCACTATAGGAAACATCCACTCCATCTGCTTTTCAATATTCGATAGTTTTCAGTGAGATGCTCCTCAGTCTTCTAAAAGCCAGTGAGTACAGGCCCAGAGACATAAAACACTCCTCATACTTTAACCCTTTCATTCCGGGAACCCCTTCCTCCTCTGCCTACCTGCCTGTCCTTTTGATACAATGCGTATTCTTGGATGTTAAGCTTCCAACTATGATCTTCTTTCAGCCATAACTCAGTGATGCCTACATCATCATACCTGCCAATCTACAAGATCATTTCCCTTATTCTGTATTCTGCGTGCATTCAAATATAACACTTCTGGTCCTGTATTCACCCTTTTTGATTTTGCCCTTATATTGCACTTCAATTCATCTCACTGACTGTAATTTTGCCCCATCATCTGCCTGTCCTTCCTCACACTGCTTCTGCTTGTACACAGAGTGCCCCATCCTCACCACTATCACTCTGGCTCCCATTCCCCTGCCAAATTAGGTTAATCCTCCAACAACAGCTCAAGCAAACCTGCCCGTAAGGGTAACAGTCCCCTTCGGGTTCAGATGTAACCTGTCCTTTTTGTACAGGTCATATCTTCCTCAGAAACGATCTCTATGATCCAGAAATCTGAAATCCTGGCCCCTGCACCAGATCCTAACCACTCATTCATCTGTGCTTTCATTCTGTTCCTGCCCTGACTAGCTTGTGGCACTGGTAGTAATTGAGGGATTACTACCTTGGAAGTCCCACTCTTCAGCCTCTTCCCTAACACCCTATACTCAATGCAAATATGCACCAGAACCACTGGCTTACCCTCCCTTTTCAGGATATGCTGCAGCCACCCTGAGACATACTTGACCCGAGCACCTGGGAGGCAAGACACCATCCTGGCATCTTTTTAGTGGCCACAGAAATGTCTGTCCATCCCCCTGACTATCGAATCTCCTGCCATTATCACACTACTTGTCTTTACCCTTCCCTGCTGAACCTCAGAGCCAGCCAGAACCACCTCCCCCCGTCCAGCAGTATACAAGGGTGTATACTTGTTGCAGAGGAGAATGAGCACAGGAGAAGCCCAGCACTAACAGCTTACTTCCTTCACTTCTCCTGCTGGTCACCCATATACCAAATGAAACCTGTACTCTCGGTGTGATCCCTCAGTAAAAGCTTCATTTATGAGGCTTTCAGCCTTCTGGATGGTCCTGCATACACCCAGCTCCAGCTCCACTTCATTGACCTTGTCAGTCAGGAGCTGAAGTTGGGTGCACTTCCTGTAAATGTAGTCATCAGGGAGATCGTTATCCCACATTTTACAGAAGGAACATTCCATTGCCTTAACTACCATCCTTCCTGCACTTTAACGTCTACTTTAATTTTAATATGCTTGTCCGTCCCTAACTTCTTAAACTTACATTCTACAATCAACCAAATGACTCCAAAAGTCTCAGCACCTACAACCTCTCGCAACACACATAAAAATTGCTGGTGAACGCAGCAGGCCAGGCAACATCTCTAGGAAGAGGTACAGTCGACGTTTCAGGCCGAGACCCTTCGTCCTGACGTCGACTGTACCTCTTCCTAGAGACGCTGCCCGGCCTGCTGCGTGCACCAGCAATTTTTGTGTGTGTTGCTTGAAATTCCAGCATCTGCAGAATTCCTCGTGTTTGTGACCTACAACCTCTGCCTGTTCTCACTGAACCCTGTTGAGCCAGTTCCTGACCATTCTAACGCTGGTCACTTCCAACAATGGCAGTCTTCCATGCTCTTGCCATCCTGCTGACAGGACACTGAAAATTATTGTAGTATAAAGCTCCCACTTAAACCCAGGGCCAAAACCAACAGCTTTATTGTTGGAGATCAGTAGGAACAGAATAACAGTTCAATTCAGCTGCTTTCCTTTGTATTCCACTCAGTGAGAATGTCAAAATCCATGACATTTTGATGAATAAAAAATATTTTAATTAAAAAAACATAATGCATGAAGACATTTTTAAAAATGATAAAATATGGCATTTGCTACCTAATGAATCCTACCATTTCTCAGAACCAAACATCAATTTAATTGAAGCCTTAATGGATTCTATTATTTAATATAATATGCCTCAAGAGATAAAAGAGCTATGAAACTGATTTCAAATGGTTAGTTCTTATCCTCAGGCCAGAAAAGTGACTTCTGTACTTTTCATGAACAAGGACCCAACCAGTGTCACTCCTCCAACACTCCCACCTATTGGTGGAACATGTTCTTTAACAAGTCCATCAACAACTTCTCTCTCGATTCCTCCCACTTACTACAGAAGTGTCACCACTTACATGAACCCTAGCTACACGTTTGTTTCTCAACAATGTGGAACAGTCCTTGTTCTAAACCTAGTCTGGTTCTTTCGCCAACAAGAGAGAATCTGCAGATGCTGGAAATCCAAGCAGCACACACAGAATGCTGAAGGAACTCAGCAGGCCAGGCAGCATCTATGGAAAAGAGTATAGTCGATGTCTCAGCCCGAAACGATGACAGTACTTTTTTTCCATAGATGCTGCCGGGCCTGCTGAATACCTCCAGCATTTTGTGTGTGTTGCCTAGTACATTCGCCAACTCCTTCTCCACTATATAGGACGTTTCTGATGATGGAAGAGTCTAAGACCAGAGGACACAGCCTCAGAATAGAGGGGTGCCCTTTTGGAACAGAGATGAGGAGGAATCTGATGAAATGGCAGAGTTGACTTGATGGACTAAATGGCCTAAGTCTGCTCCTGAATCTTATGGTCTTATGTTGATGACAACATTTGAGTCACTCCTACACAGGAGATTCTGCAGATGCTGGAAATCCAAAGTAACACACATAAAATGCTAGAAAAGCCCATCAGATCAGGCATCATATATTGAGAGGATGAAAGAGATGATATTTCAGGCTAAGTTTACCATCAAACACACCTTTACCTCCTTCTCCCTGTCTGCTTTCTTCAGAGATCACATTCTGTGATTTCCTTGTCCACTCGTCCCTCCCCACCAAACCCCCTCTTGGTACCTATCCCCGTAAGCAGCACAAGTGCTGCACCTGCCTTTGCACTTCCTCCCTCACCACCATTCAAAACCCCAAATAGTCCTTTCAGATGAGACAACACTCCAGCTGCAGTACTCTCATGGTCAATTACTGTATACGGTGATCCCAGTGTGGTCTCATCTTCCTCTTTGAGACGTGATGTAGATTGGGGGACCACTTTGTCGAGCACCCTCGCTCTGCCTGCAACAGGAAGAATTTCTCAGTGGCCATCCCTTTTAATTCTACACCCCATCCCCATTCAACATCTACTGCATTCCCTTTATCTATCCTGCTTGTAATCTCCTCAAAGAATTCCAACAGGTTTGCCAGACAGGATTTTCCCTGAAGGAAACCATGCTGGTTTTGTCCTATCTTGTCCTGTGTCACCAAGTACTCCATCACCTCATCCTTAACAATTGACTCCAACATCTTCCCAACCACTGAGGTCAGGCTAACTGGTCTATAATTCCCTTTCTGCTGCCTTCCTCCTTTCTGCACCATGCCAGAGTCCAATCATTTCTAATGCCACCACAATCTCTAACGCTACCTCTTTCAGAACCCGAGGGTGCAGTTCATCTGGTCCAGGTGACTTATGTACCTTTAGGTCTTTCAACTTTTTGAGCACTTTCTTGAAATAGTTACTGCACCCACTTCTCTTCCTTCACACATTACAACATCAGGGATATTGCTAGTGTCTTCCACAGTGAAGAATGGTGTAAGATACTCATTTAGTTCATCAGCCATCTCCTTGTCCCTTGTTATTATTTCTCCTACTTCATTTTCTAGCGGTCCAATATCTACTCTCATTTCTGTTGTATTTTTAACATAATTGAAAACATTTACTATCCACTTTGATATTATTTGCTAGCTTGCTTTCATATTTCACCTTTCCTCTTCTAATGACTTTTTTTAGCTGCTCTCTGCAGATTTTTAAAAAATTCCCAATCCTGTATTTTCCTACTAATTTTTGCTCTGTTGTATTGTCGACATGTTCCTATCCCTCCGATATAATGTACAACCTTGGACATTCAGCTCCCAATTACAACCAACGTTCAGTCACGATACAGTGATGACTACAACATTATACCTACCTATTATAATATGGCAACAAGATCATCCACCTTATTTCTTATATTACAGGCATTTAGATAAAATACTTTGAGTACTGTATTTGCTACCCTTTCTGATTTTGCATCCCTAATATACTGATACTCACCCTGTTGTCTGCGACCATGTCCCATCACCTGCCTGCCCTTCCTGACAGTCTGACTGCACACTATCTTTTCTTTTTTACCATCTGTCCTATCCTGAATCCCTTCACTCCAGTTCCCACCCCGCTGCCAAGTTAGTTTAAACCCTCCCCAACAGCTCTAACAAACCTGCCCGTGAGATTATTGGTTCCCCTCGGGTTCAGATGCAACCCGTCACTTTTGAACAGGTCGTGCCTCCCCCAGAAGAGATCCCCATGATCCAAGAACCTGAAGCCCTGCCCCCTGTGCCAGCTTCTCAGCCACGCATTTATCTGCCAAATCATCCTGTTTTTACCCTCACTGGCATGTGCCACAGGCAGCAATCCAGAAATTACTACCCGAGAGGTCCTGCTTTCTGCCGAGCTCTCTAAAATCTCTTTTCAGGACCTGTTTGTTTTTCCTTCCTATGTCATTAGTACCAATATGTAGCAAGACATTTGACTGCTCCCTTTCCTTCTCCAAGATGTTGTGGACGTGATCTGAGACGTCCCTGACCCTGGCACCTCAGAGGCAACATACCATCCGGGTGTCCTATTCGTGTCCACAGAATTTCCTGTCTGTTCCCCTCACTATTGATTCTCCTATCACTACTCTCTCTCTCTTTCTTCTCTCTCTTTCCCTTCTGCACCACGGACCCATGCTCAGTGCCTGTAACCGGGTTGGCATGGCATTCTCCTGGGACGTCATCCTCCACGAAAGTATCCAAAGCGATATACTTGTTTTTGAGGGGAATGGCCACAGGGGTGCTCTGCTCTAACTGCCTATTTCCATTTCTCCTGACGGTCACCCAGCTACTTGTCTCCTGCGGGTGACTACTTACCAGTAACTTTGATCAATTATATCCTTACTCTCCTGTACAAACCGAAGGTCATCCAGTTGCTGCTCCAGAACCCTAGCACGGTCTTCAAGGAGCTGCAGCCGGATGCACTTCACACAGATGTAGCTCCCCGGGAGACTCTGGGTCTCCCAGGACTCCAACATCTGGCATGAACAACACACTACAGCCATTTAAATGGTACAGGAAGAGGGAGAGAAAAAAAAGGAAACCTTAACAGATGCTTTACACAGAACCGATGCCTCTTCCGAGCCAAAGCTTGGTTTGAGCCAAAGCCTGTCGCTCCTACTCTCGTCACAGGCCTACTCCTGACAATTGCTGCTCCGCTTATCCCTTTTGTATTTTTATTTAGTTTGCAGAGCTCTGTTGACACCGCTGATAGGCCCCGTACAATGGACCAAAGAGCCCACAAAGCTCTCTTTTTAAATAATCACCGTCGACCTGCGAGAAGCACCTCTGCATAGAGCTCCATTGACACCGCAGATAGGCCCCGCACCTTTCTCTCCTATCAATTTCCTTCTTCTTCAGCTCTTTACCTTTTCCACCTATCACCTTCCAGCTTCTCTCTTTTGCCCCTACCCCAACCCCCAGCTACCTTCCCCCTCACTTGACTTGACCTATCACCTTCCAGATTGTACACCTCCCCTTCTCCTTCTCATTCTGGCTCCTTCCCCCTTTCTTTCCAGACTTGATGAAGGGAGTCGGTATAAAAAATCTATTTTTCATCCCTCTTCATAGATGCCGTCTGACCCGCAGAGTCCCTCCAACATTTTGTGGTGTTATGCAGCAGGGTCTATTGCCTTTTGTACTAACTGTCATTTTGTCAACAACTTTACCATTTCTGAAACCTCTATTACTTTTCTTGATTTGCCTGTCTCCTTTTCAGTAGACAAGTTATCCAACAATATCTAATATAAATCTCTGGACTCCCACAGCTACTCTGACTACACCTCATCCCACCCTCTGTCTTGTAAGGACATCATCTCCTTCTCTCACATTCTCCATCTTTGTTGAACCTGTTCTCAAAATGAGCCTTTCCAATCTAGGAATTCTAAAACATGGATTCCCATCTGCCATCGTTAGTGGAGGCCTCACAACATTCACTTCATTTCCCATACATCTGTTGTCAACCACCAACTCCTTGGACAGAACAGAAATAGTGTTCCTTTGATCCTCAGCTGTCACCTCATTAGCCTTTGCATCCAGCACATTATCCAGCACTTCTGACAGTTCTAATAAGATTCCACACCTTCCACATCTCACCCTTTCTGATTTCTGCAAGGACCATGACTCCCTACCCTTAGGCACTCTCCCCTGTGACTGTCGGAGTTTTTTTTATACCCTCTCCCTATGCACCATCCATGGATTTAAACAGTCTTTCTAGCTGGGGTAGATATTCACATACATCTTCAACCTGGTCTACTGCATGTACTGCTCACAAAATGGCCTCCCCTACATCAGTGAGACCAAATGCAGAACAGGCAACCATTTTGAAGAATCTCCACTCTATCTGCAATGACGACTCTGACCTTCCATTTGAATGCCACTCCAACGCCCCTTCCTATTTCCACGTTTTCTTGTCTGTACTCGGCCTTCTCCACTGCCCTGGTGAGGTCAAGCACAAACTAGGTGGCCTATTGTCCAAATGTATGAACACTAAATTCTCCAATTTCAGGTCACCCACACTTCATGTGCTCTCTTCCCCTTCCCACCAGCCCACACAGTTCTCTTTCTCTTCACCTCTTCCATTTAACCCACCTCTACCACCACCTTGTTACCTTGTCTCATCACCCTCCCTCATCTGGTTCCACTTGCAAATCACCCACATATCTATCTAACTAGGCTTCTTCTCCCTTGGTTAATATTTCCTATCCCATCTCCTATTTTGTTTCCTCTGCCCACCATTCGTCTCTTATCTGGTTCCACCTATCACCTACCAGTATACTTACCTGTCACCTCTCCTCCTCCTGCCTCTTCCCCACCACATCTCATTCCACCCATCACCTCCCATCTTCTGTCTTGCCCTTCCATCTCACTTCTATATACTGTCAACCTCCTCCTATACTCTCAGTCCTAATGCAGGAGTCTGACTATATCAAGATGCCTCTTGACCTGCCGATTTTCCCTAGCAGTCGGTTGATTGTACTCAGTGTTCATTTGGTTTCTCCTTCTGCTCTACCACTGATAAAATCTTTCATGTCTGTCACCTTTTCTTGGAAATTGCCTATCGGGTTAAGCAAATCTTCTTTCACCAGACTCTAGTTAATTCCCTCTGTATCAAATCAGTTTTATTATCACTGTCTTATAGGACATGAAAGTTGTTTTATGACAGCAATACAGTGCAAAGACAAAAAAATTAGTATAAAAGTACTATATTTACTATAAAATTATTATAAAAGGACAAATAAACAAATAGTGCAAAATAAAAGAACAATGAAGTAATGCAACACATACAAAATGCTGGAGGAACCCAGGCAGCTTCTATGGAAATGAACAAACAGTCAACATTTCAGGCTGAGACCCTTCTTCAGGACCTGAAGGTAATGAGGTAGTGTTCACGTACCATCCAGAAATCTGATGAAGGAGGGAAGGAAACTATTCCTGAATTGTTGAATGAGAACAGAAAAAAATCAGCTGAAATCTGTTGAGCAGAGCCTTATATCAGTCAGGTTGTGTCAGTTTAAGTAATGATGAAGATGTTTGTTGCAGTTCACTTGACTCCTACACGTCAGTAACCTTCTTAAAACTTTGAGATGAAGTTTCCATTTCCATGTCAGCGCAAAGCACACGTCAATCCTCAAATCAGTAGCAGAAGTATAGTGCCACCCAGGGCAGGCTGAAGAAGTGAGGCAACACCACGCCTGACAGCACTGCTTACATTCCAGGCACAGCCTGCTGGAAGGTGAGGTGATTGAGGAAAGAAGTGTCATAGAGGCAGAGAGAGAAAACGAAAGAAAAGGAAAAGGGGATGGAGAAGGGAGAGGGAAAAAGCACAGAGCAAATCCAAAGCTTGCAGATGAAGATCTCCAGCTTCGAAAGGCCTTTAATGTCCCAGAGAAACCTTTATGTTCACCAAAGAGAGCAGACAGAACTTTGATGTAAAACCTGAAAGACTGTATCCATGATGGTGCTGCACTAGAATTATGAGCTTAAATCTCTAAACTACAACTTGTACGTTGAATCATCTGACTGAATTTGAGAATACTACAACCAAGCCAGAATAGGATAGTGACCAGAATGCATATTTTTCTGATGATCTTTAAGACATAAATATTAAACTATTAGGCATCATATTAAACTATACTCTTGCTCTACACTGGCCCAAAGCATCAGTCTGTACCTAAGTATGGCCTGGCCTCAGGCAGTGCAACTGATGGGAAATATTACATGTGAGCAGGCACTCTGGGAATTGTCAGTGATTATTCTGGACTTGGGAAATGATGGATAGTGGATTTTAATTAAAATGAGGACACAGAAGGACTGCAGAACAATTTCCAGGAAATAAAACCTGTTTGCAATTCAGCTTCAACTGATACTTTTAGGTTATTTAAACTAAGTATTGGGTGTTGTGCCTTTTCTGACTCTGTCCCACTGAAATTTTTGCAGGTGAAGACAATAGATAAATATTCACATTAATTGGTGGTCATTGAAAACCTCAGGACGAGATCAGGGAAAGCATTTAGTGGTAATCTCCTGTATAAAAGCCTCATGAAAGGTGGGTCCCTGCCAGTTAGTGCATAGTTCAAGACAGGCCCGCTTTGTCACCAAACATTCTAGTCAGTTGTGTATTCAGAGACGCATCCCTCAACAGTCTAACAAACAATGTAACAACATGAACACAACATACTAGAGGAACCCAACTGGTCAGGCAGCAGCTATGGAGGAAAATGAACAGTTAATGGTTCAGGCTGAAACCCTTCATCAATTTTGAATAGATATGGACAGTCCACACCAGGGATGCATGAAAAGATCTACTTTTTGATTAGGGCAGTGACTGAGATTTCAAAAGCGGAGATCGTGGCAGTTTTTCGGTTATGAGGGGCAACCACTCAGCAAGCAGCAGTGTGTAAAAAGCGTTACCTTTCAGTCAGGTCCACATTCAAGATTAAAAAAGCAGAACTTTGATCCAGTTTTCTCTGAGTTGGACAATCCACAGCAGATGTGTGTGAAAAGAGCTACTTTTTAACAGGGTGGCGACTGAGATTTCCAAAGCAGAGTTTGGTGGCAGTTTTTCTGATTTGAGGAGCGACCAATCAGCAAGAGGGATTCATTATAAACAGCCAATAAGGATAATTTATTTGCAAGTGGAGCAGCCATTTGTTGGGTGGCCATTCTTTTTGAGTGTGCCAGTCTTTAGAATAGCTTTGCCCATCGGGCTTTTTTTTTCTCCCTCTCTCCCTCTCTCCCTCTCTCCCTCTCTCCCTCTCTCCCTCTCTCCCTCTCTCCCTCTCTCCCTCTCTCCCTCTCTCCCTCTCTCCCTCTCTCCCTCCCTAATCTATTAGTGCATAGTGTAGTGAAAGTGGCTCCAGCGGCAGTATTTTGTACTGTGTGTGGGATGTGGGAAGTCTGGGAGACTGGAGGTCTCCCAGATAAATGCATCTGCACTAAGTGCACTGTGCTACAGTTCCTGAGAGAATGTATTAAGGAACTGGAGCTGCAGCTCGATGACCTTTGACTCAGAAGAATGAGGACGTGATGGACAGGAGCTACAAGGAGGTGGTCATCCCTAGGTTGCAGGAGACAGGTAACTGGGTGACTGTCAGGTGCAAGAGGGGGAAATGCACAGCCAGTGCAGAGTACACCTGTGGCTATTCCCCTCAATAGTAAGTATATAACTTTGGATACTATTAAGGAGAACAAACTACCAGGGGAAGCCACAGTGATTGATTCTCTGGCTCTGAGCCTGGTGCTGTGCCTCAGAAGAGAAAAGAGTTGAAGAGGACTGCAGTGTTGATAAAAGATACTTCGGTTAGAGTTACAGAGACAAGGTTCTGTGGGCACAATAGAGATACAGGGATGGTATGTTGCTTCCCTGGTGCCAGGATCAGGGATATCTGGAATCATGTCCATGGCATTCTCAAAAGTGAGGGTGAGCAGCCAGAAGTCTTGGTACATATTGGCATGAATGACTTAGATAGATAAGGTGGGGAGGTCCTGAAGAGAGATTTTAGGAAGCTAAATAGAAAGCTGAGAAACAGGACCTCCAAGGTAGCAATCTCTGGTTTCTACCTGTGTCGCATGCCAGTGAAAGTAAGGATTGGATGATTTGGCAGGAACTGAGGAACTGGTGCAGGGGATAGGAGTTCAGATTTATGGATCATTGGGATCTTTCTGGGGAAGGTATGACCTCTACACCTGAACCTGAGGGAGTCCAATATCCTTGCCGGCAGGTTAGCTAGAGCTGTTCAGGTGGGTTTAAACTAATTTGGCAGGGCAATGGGAACTGGAGTGATAGTGCAGAAGATGAGGTAGTTGGGTTACAAACAGAGGCAATGTATAGCGAGACTCCTACAAGGAGAGGCTGATGATGGGGCAAAATTGCAGTCAACAGGATGAGTTGAAATGTAAAAGGCAGACAAAATCAAAAAGGGTGAATAAAGAACTAAGGATGTTATATCTGAATGCACGCAACATACGGAATAAGGTCAATGAAGTAGCACAGTTACATGTTGGCAAGTATGATGATGTAGGCATCACTGAATCGTGGCTGAAGGAAGATTAGAGCTGGGAGCTTAACATTCAAGGGTACGTATTATATCAAAAGGGCAGGCAGAAAGGCAAAAGGTTGGTGTAGCTCTGTTGGTGAAAAATGAAATTAAATCGTTAAAAAGAGGTAACATAGAGTCAGAAGGTGTGAATCATTATGGATAGAGCCAAGGAACCACATGGGTAAAAGGACCCTGATGGGAGTTATATACAGGTCCCTAACAGAAGAAAGGATGAGGTGTACAAGTTACAACAGGAGATGGGAAATTAGTGCCAAAAGGGCAATGTTACAATAGTCATGGGGGATTTCAATATTCAGCTGGATTGGGAAAATCAGGTTGGTGCTGGATTCCAAAAGGGGGAGTTTCTACAATGGCTACGAGACTCCACTTCCACGTCCAGGATGCCTCGAGGTGACTCGTGTGGCAGCAGAACTCTCAATGGATACGATTAAATATTCTTGTTTCAGCCTGATACAGTTTAAAAAACACAACTGGTTCCAAGGTCAGTACAGTCAACAAAAATGTCTTAATGCATTTAAATGAACTATTGCTGCTTAAAACTGATGGAAACAATGTTGATTGTGGACAGATTCCTCGCCGGATTCCACGCAGGAAGCGTGGCTATAGGTTGGGGATACACATGCGTTTAAGGAAACGGGGTTTTAAACTCCCAATACTAACTATCTTGCTGGCAAACGTGCAGTCTCTGGTGAATAAAATCAATGATCTCAGAGTTGGGGTGCTGAATTGACAGGACATCAGGACCTCGTGTGTTCTTTGTTTCACAGAATACTGGTTAACCCCTTCTGCCCCTTCCTTTCGGAGATGGATGGCTGATATGATCTCAGTCATACGGATGGAGAAACTTAGGTTCTTGAGAACCAATTCAATTAAAAATTTTCGGCTATCTGGGATCCATTTCTTTCCCACCTGGATGAGGCTGGGGGCGGATGAGCAATTTCCCCCCAGCTGATTTCTCACGGCCCTCATTTGAGATTTAATGTTTAGGATTTTTGAGCACTTTGTACAATAGGCATCCCTCTAATGTTATGTCTCTTTCTTTTTTTTGCTTATTTCATTTTTATACATGTCTGAGCTGGTATGTTCTTGTTGATTTCATTGTTCTTTTTTGAAAATTTTGAAAATAAAGTATAAAAAAAAACCCTTCTGTATTGGATGCAGTGATTCAGATTGACAGGTTTACTATACACCGTCAGGAGTTACGTTGTCTGCCGAAGGCTAGTCTGTGGCATTCAAGTCTGGCAACCCAGGTCTGTACCAGAAAGCCAGGGATAATTTGTGGAGGACTACTTCAAGGGCAAAGAGACTATTTCAATCGAGGTTAGAGGCGACATTGAATGTACAACAACTCTGACAGGGTTTGCAAGACATTACTTCGTACAAAGCAAAACCCAATAGCATGAATGGCAGCGATGCTTCACTACCAGATGAACTCAACACCTTCTATGCCCGCTTTGAAAGGGAGAATATAACTACAGCTGTGAGGATCCCTGCTGCACCTAGTGACTCTGTGATCTCTGTCTCAGAGGTCGATGTTAGGCTGTCTTTAAAGAGAGTGAACTCTTCCAAGGTGGAACGTCCAGATGGAGTACCTGGTAAGGCTCTGAAAGCCTGTGCCAACCAACAGGTGGGAGTATTCAAGGACATTTTCAACCTCTCACTGTTATGGGCTGAAGTTCCAACTTGCTTCAAAAATGCAACAATTATAACAGTGCCTAAGAAGAATAATGTAAGCTGCATTAATGACTATCGCCTGGTAGCACTCACATCTACAGTGATGAAATGCTTTGAGAGGTTCGTTATGACTAGACTGAACTCCTTCTTCAGCAAGGACCTGGACCCATTGCAATTTGCCTATCGCCACAATAGGACAACGGCAAATGCAATCTCAATGGCTCTTCACATGGCCTTACACCACCTGGACGTTGCAAGCACCTATGTCAGGATGCTGTTCATTGACTATAGCTCAGCATTTAACATCATTGTTCCCACAAAATGATTGCGAAGTTACAGAACCTGGGCCTCTGTACCTCTCTCTGCAATTGGATCTTTGACTTCCTCAATGGAAGACCACATTCTGTGCGGTTTGATGATAATACCACCTCCTCACTGACGATCAACACTGGTGCACCTCAGAGGTGTGTGCTTAGCCCACTGCTCTACTCTCTCTATACCCATGATTGTGAGGCTAGGCATAGCTCAAATACCATCTATAAATTTGCTAATTATACAACCATTGTTGGTAGAATCTCAGGGGGTGATCAGAGGGCATACAGGAGTGAGATATGCGAACCAGTGGAGTGGTGCTGCAGCAACAACCTGGCACTGAACATCAGTAAGATGAAAGAGCTGATTGTGGACTTCAGGAAGGGTAAGACGAAGGAACACATACCAATCCTCAAAGAGGGATCAGAAGTGGAGAGAGTGAGCAGTTACAAGTTCCTGGGTGTCAAGATCTCTGAGGACTTAACCTAATATCAACCTATCAATGCAGTTATAAAGAAGGCAAGACAGCAACTATGCTTCATTAGTTTGAAGAGATTTGGCATGTTAACAAATGTACTCAAATACTTCTATAGATGTACTGTGGAGAGCATTCTGACAGGCTGCATCACTGTCTGGTATGGGGGGGGGGGGGGCGGTGTGGCTACTGCACAGGACCAAAAGAAGCTGCAGAGGGTTGTAAATTTAGTCGGCTCCATCTTGAGTACTAGCCTACAAAGTACCCAGGCCATCTTCAAGGAGCGCTGTCTCAGAAAGGCAGTGTCCATTATTAAGGATCTCCAGCACCCAGGGTATGCACTTTTCTCACCATTACCATCAGGTAGGAGGTACAGAAGCCTGAAGGCACACACTCAGCAATTCAGGAACTGCTACTTCCCCTCTGCCACCCGATTCCTAAATGGACATTGAACCCACGAATACTACCTCACTTTTTAAATATATATTATTTCTATTTTTTTTGCATGATTTTTAATCTATTCAATATATGTATACTATAACTGATTTATTTATTTTTTCTTCTTATTCTCTATATTGTGTATTGTATTGAACTGCTGCTGCTAAGTTAACAAATTTCACAACACATGTTGGTGATAATAAACCTGATTCCAACTCTGATTCAGATGGCATTTTCGAGCAGATCATGGTTGAACCTATGAGAGGATCAAATATTCTGGGTAGGATGTTGTGCAATGAATCGGAATTGAATAGAGAGCTTAAGGTAAAAGAACACTTAGAGGTAAGTGATCATAATATGATCGAATTCACCCTGAAATTAGAGAAGGAGAAGCTAAAGTCAGACTTATCAGTATTAAAGTGGAGTAAAGGAAATTACAAAGGCATGAGAGAGGAGATGGCCAAAATTGATTGGAAAAGAACACTGGCAGGGATGATGGCAGAGCAGCAATGGCTGGAATTTCTGGATGCAATTTGGAAGGCACAGGATATATACATCTCAAAGAGGAAGAAGTATTCTAAAGGCAAAATGACACAACTATGGCTAAGTTGAAGCCAACATAAAAGCCAAAGAGGGGGCATACAATTAGTGGGGTCAGAGGATTGGGAAGCTTTTAAATACCAGCAGAAGGCAGCTAAGTAGTCATTAAGAAGATAAAGGTGGAATGTGAAAGTAAGTTGGCCAATAGCATTAAGGAGGATACCAAAAGTTCCTTCAGATACTTAATGTGTAAAAAAGAGGCAAGAGTGGATATTGGATCGCTGGGAAATGATGCTGGAGAGACAGTAATGGGAAACAAGAAAATAGCGGGTGAACTGAATAAGTATTTAGCATCAGTCTTCACTGTGGAAGACAAGCAGTATGTTGGATGTTCCAGGTGTCAGGGATCTTCAAGTGTGTGAAGTTATCAATATTAGATAGAAGGTTATTGGGAAACTGAAAAGTTTGAAGGTAGATAAATCTCCTGGACCAGATGGTGTACACCCTAGGGTTCTGAAAGAGGTGACTGAAGAGATTGTGGAGGCACTAGTAATGATCTTTCAAGAATCACATGATTTTGGAGTGTTTCTGGAACGTTGGAAAATTTCAAGTGTCTCTCCACACTTCAATAAGGGAGAGAGGCAGAAGAAAGGAAATTATAGGCCAGTTAGTCTGACCTCAGTGGTTGGGAAGATGTTGGAGTCTATTATTAAGGATGAGGTTTTGAGGTACTTGGAGACTAATGATAAAATAAGTCAAAGTCAGCATGGTTTCTGTAAAGGGATATCTTGCCTGACAAACCTGTTAGAATTCGTTGAGGAAGTAACAAGCTGGGTAGGCAAAGGAGAGGCAGTGGATGTCATTTATTTGGATTTTCAGAAGGCATTTGATAAGGTGCCATACATGAGGCTGCTTAACAAGATAAAATCCTCTGGCGCTACAGGAAAATACTGGCATGAATAGTGGAATGGCTGACAGGCAGGAGGCAGCGAGTGGGAGTAAAAGGGACCTTTTCTGGTTGGCTGCTGGTGACTAGTGGTGTCCTCAGGGGTCAGAATTGGGACCACTACTTTTCACATAATTTGTCAGTGATTTAGATAATAGAATTGATGGCTTTGTGGCAAAGTTTCCAGATGATATGAAGATAGGTGGAGCAGAAGATAGTGCTGATGAAGCAATGCAATTGCAGCAGGACTTAGACAAATTGGAAGAATGGGCAAAGGAGTGGCAGATAGAACATAGTGTTGGAAGATGTATGATAATGAATTTTGGTAAAAGTAACAATAGTTAGACCATTATCTAAATGGGGGAAGGTTCAAACATCAGAGGTGCAAAGGGACTTAAGAGTCTTTGTTCAAGACTCCCAGAAGGTTAATTTATAGGTTGAAACTGTGGTAAAGAAGGCAAATGCAATATTGGCATTTATTTCCAGGGGAATAGAATATATAAGCAAGGAGATAATGCTGAAGATTTCTAAGACACTAGTCAGGCCGCACCTAGAGTTTTGTCAATGGTTTTGGGCTCCATATCTCAGAAAGGATGTATTGTCATTGGATACAGTCTCGAGGAGGTTATTGAGGATGATTCTGGGAATGAAAGGGTTAGCATGTGAGGTGTGTTTGGCAGCCTTGGGCCTGTATTCACTAGAATACAGAAGAATGGGGGGGGCGGGAATCTCACTGAAGCCCACCGAAAGTTGAAAGGACTAGATATGGAGAGGATGTTTCCTATGGTGGTGGTATCCAGAACTAGAGGGCCCAGCCTCAGAATTGAGGGGTGACTTTTTAGAACAGAGAGGTCAGGAGGAATTTTTTTTAGCCAGAGAGTAGTAAATCTGTGGAATGCTGTGCCACAGACTGCAGTGGGGGCCAAGTCTGTGGGTATATTTAAGCTGGAAGTTGATAGATTGTTTCGTGGTCGGTCAGGGCATCAAAGGATATGGCGAGAAGGCAGGTGAATGGAGATGAGTGGGATTTGGGGTCAGCCATGATGGAATGTCAGAGCAGACTTGATGGGCTGAATGGCCTAATTCTGCTCCCATGTCTAATGGTCTTATGGGTCTACATGGATGGTAGGGGTATGGAGGGCTACGATCTGGGTGCAAGCTGATGGGAGTAGGCAGTTTAAATGGCTCGGCAAAGACTGTACTTCCCTATGACTCTATGACATAGATGCTGTCAGCATTTTGCGTGTGTTGATCCAGACAACCAGCATCTGCAGCCTCTCTTGTGGCAACAAAAGACGTACACTTCAAGTTTCTGGCATTTGTGTTCTGAAGCTTTTGGACAGGATACCAGTGAGCAATATTCAAAGGCGTTCTGTTAGTTGGGACGTGCTGTCATTATAAGTATGTAATTCTGCAAATTTACCTGTCTATATTCCAAATGATAAAGTTAGTGATTATAGTCATTCAATCTCGTTTATGTTATCTGCTTACTTAAGAAGTATAAAATATTGTGTCGGGAGGTAATACTAGATTCTCTCCAGAGGAGCTGCTGTGCTTAATAAAGCCTTTTATATATCCCAGTTACGGTTTCTATGGGGCTCAGTTTAGACAGTCACTACAGGAACTCTCCTGCAGCATTTCAAGATTAAAAAAGTGACCTTAAACCAAAGAAAAAAATAATGTAAGGATGTTGAAAACTAATTTTCTGAAGGCTTTGCCTGCTTTGTAGAATTTCATTCTAAGAAACATTTGGCAGATTTTAATGGTAAACCAAGCTATGAAGAAATGATGCCTGCATTGACTGGATGCAGCAATCTGTCATGCAGTGCCTTAAGTCTGTGAAACTAAAAGGCAGACAGTAATTTTGTCTAAAGGAACACTAACCTGCAGTCCCACAGTCCCATAGCATTCAATCATTTTGCTGATAACACCTGGTGAGCCTGTCCTGTGTGACCTTATTGTTCAAATATTGTGCGGTGCCTGGGTCTGACTGGCTCCTGTTACATCACTATGAGCTGCAGTGTGGGGTCAAAGACAATGGAATGGAATAAAGATGTACATAGCATCTCATACCATTGGAAACTTGCAGACTATAAATTCTTCCAGATAATTTAAATGATTTTTTTGTTTTCTATGAAAAACTGTTATGTTATCAAGAAGCCCTGTGTATATCTTTTAGTATCAAAGGTGTAACTTCTAATCTGAATGTTTATCATGCTTATATTGACACTACATTTCTATGTTTTTTTCATGTTCTTGCCCATTCTGTTGCCGATTGGTGGGCTGGGGGTTTGGGGTTTGATGTTCTTGCTATCATTTTTCCAAGTGGGTGATCTGTTAGTTTTGTGCAAGAGAAGGGTTCGGGCGGGGAGTTTGGGGTTTGTGAGTGTGTGTTTAGTTTTCTTTTCATGTGGGGTGGGGGGAGGATTGATGCCTTTCTTTCAACTACTTCTATGGTTTTCTATATTTTATGGCTATCTGGAGAAGACAAATCTTAGAGTTGCACTCTGCATAGATACTTAACAATAAAATGAACCTTTGAACCTTAAAACTTATTGAAAGTAAAATTGAAATGGCAAACTTTGAGGGTAAGTGTTATATATGAAACTGCTGTGAAGCAAACTGCTGCAAAATGCTAAAGCATTAGATTGCATGTATAACTCCCAAATTCAACAATGCATCAGGCAGACATACTGATGGTAAAGGTACTGCATTCATCCAAGCTATTTACGTTTATTTCCGATTGGCTGCACTATCACTGTTTGGAGAGACATAGGAACAGGGTCATCAACTCCCTCTCAGTCTGACTCATAGCTCCTCACCCCACCAATGTCAAGTGTAATACACAGGGGTGAAATTAAATAAATCTCGGGAATTTCAGTAGAAAAACAGAAAATCATCAGAGGGGCCACTTCAGTGGTGTGTTTGTGCAAAAAAATTCAGTTGCTGTGCCTGGCAGGCAGCTTCTGACATTGTGATTGTTCAGTATAGAGAAAGGTTCTATGGTAAGGACATGTGAAACTGAATGAGAGACAGTGTTGAACCTGAATTTTAAAAAAAGACAATGCTTCATCCTGCACCCTGGTATATAATATTGCTTCCAACAAACCCACTTGAATATTAAGTAGAGTTGGCTACTTATGTCAAATGTTATTAAAATAAATTAACTTCAGCACTAATTTGAGGGAATGAAGTGCTAAATCTGATGTATGATGATATGGGGTTGTATCTTTTGTCAGGAGTTCCAGTCAATGGTGGCCAATTATATCGGCTCCTTTACCTGGGGAAGTGTAGGGTTTAATTCCTGGTTTTGGGACTCTGCCCACAATGGACAGATTGTGGAACAGGTGCTAGGGCTTCACTTCTCCAGGCTTTAGAGCACTTTTTCAGAACGTGCTGCAGTTTTTGTTTACCTAAAAAGTCAGGATGAATTCTGATTTCACTGAGTGCTTAGCTCTTCCACCCAACTCTTGCCCAAATAAAGGCAGAAACAAATTTCTACCCTGAGAGAAAAAACAATTAAAGTTCACCGCAGGAATGAATTTTGAGTCTTTTCTTGCTCAAAAATCAGTCAAGGCAAAGCACCAACCCACTGAGCTTCCAGGAACACTGGAACTTTGATTTAGTTACTGATCTAAAACACCACTGCATGAAGGTAAAACACACAGTAAGATATTGCTGGAGGAAAAATATGGCTGGCTATTTATAGAACCATGTAATTTTATGACATTGAAGTAGCCATTCATCTCATTGTCTGAACCAGCTCTCTGAAGAGCTTTTCATTGTCACATTCCCTTGTTTCTTTCTCCAGACATGTCTGTTAACATTTTCTTTTTCAGTTATTTATTCATCCTTCTCAATTACCTCTAGAAAAGGATCAAAGGTCCAACTTTAATAACACACTAGACAGAACAGGCTCAGAGGACAAAATGGACTTGTGATGTGACATTCTCATAGTCTGATTGTCCTCACTAAAGGAGAACAGTGTGCGATTTAAACGGCAAAAACACCTTTTACAAAATAATTTGCTGAAAGGCTGGTGACTGATGGTTAGTGCAAGGGGAGTGCTTACAGATTGCCTTCCATGGAAGGTTAGAAGTTATCCTTTTCAATGAGTAAGCTCTCCTGAGGAGGTGCAGATTTTGGTCAGTTATCTGAAATTGACACTGCTAAGTTCTTGCTGAAGCTGTTACGTGCTTTCGTGGTCAAAATGGGGTAGGTGATTGCTGGAATTTTTATTTAGATTGTAACTTCTTGTGAGGCTGAGAGATAACTACAGATGGCAGGCACAGTTCCCAAAAGACTTCTGGCCCACTGGTTTAGTTGTAGCCACCCAGAGGACTGTCTCCTCATATGCCATCCCAGGCCTGACCTCTGGAAGGCAGATGATTTTGTATCATCCCAGAATGAACAAGCTACAGCAAAGCATCCTCCACCTGCAGTCTAATGGACAAGTATTGATTGGACCTGGATATCCAAACAGCTGGAGAAACAGACACAAAATGCTGGAGGAACTCAGCAGGTAAGGCAGCATCTATTAAGGGAAATAACTAGTCGATTTTTTGGGATGAGACTCTATATCAACAAAATCACCAAGATTACCACCAAGATCTTCAGAACCTCCTCCAAATAGCTTAGACACCACACAGCTGCCAGAATATGATCAAAGAAGCAGCATTGATGTTTAACAAATGACTTTACAAACATTCATTTGCTCTTTAGAGTTTGAAAGAGATTAAGCAGGTGATTTTATAGAACTAGTTAAATGAATAGAAACATGAGTTTTCCTCCTGTCTCCCAAAGACACACGGGTTAGTAGGGGAATTGGTCACATGGGTGTAATCGGGCGACCCAGGCTCATTAGGCCAGAAGGTTCTGTTACCATGCTGTATCTCTAAATAAAGTAGATAAATAAATAATTATTTCTTTGAATGCACTGATTGAATATGATTAAACAGTAAAAAAGTAAGTTATGTGCTGATGTCAGAAAACTCCAGTCCTGATGAAGGGTCTCAGCCCGAAACGTCGACTGTACTCTTTTCCACTGATGCTGCCTGGCCTGCTGACATCCTCCAGCATTTTGCGTGTGTTGATTGGGTTTCCAGCATCTACAGATTTTCGCTTGTTTCACAATGAGTGATTAGAGCTTCGAGCTATCAGGTAGAGCAATGGTTATAAAAACAATTGAAGAAACAACTGCATTACATCAGTTTTTTCCTGAATGGTTTGATATATGTGTGCTAAATTGCTTTACCTTGTGAATGGAAGAATACATAGAGATCTTATGAATGTAGTGGAAAGGTATCCAGGAGTAGAATAAGACAATTAACTACTTGGAAGGATGTAGGTTAATTAAGGGCAACCAGAACAGATGTGTAAAATACAAATTTTGAATAGCAAATTAAACTGAGTTCTTTGAACAAGTAAATAAAGGAAATGCAATGGTGTGGTTTCTAGGTTTCCAACTAAAAACATCAATGAGTGGCCCTTATCGAGGTGAGGAAATGAGGCACCAGACTTGGATTCTGATTGAGGGATAAGAAGTAGGAAAACTAGTCTTTGGATAGGTTTAGTTTGGGGAAACATGAATAACTCTCCAAGTATCTAGACTACCACTCTTCTCAAATTAAATATCTTGCTCTTGGCTAAAAATGACATTGTGGTAATGGCAGAAGACCATTACATGGATGCAACACACACAAAATGCAGGAGGAACTCAGCAGGCCAGGCAGCATCTATGGAAAAGAGTCAACAGTCGACATTTCGGGCCGAGACCCTTCAACAGGACTGGAGGGAAAAAAATTAAAAGTCAGAGCAAGAAGGTGGGAGGAGGGGAGGAAGAAGTACGAGTTGGTGATAGGTAAAACTGGGAGAGGGGGAGGGGTGAGGTAAAGAGCTGAGAAGTCGATTGGTGAAAGAGATAAAGGACTGGAGAAGGGGGGATCTAATAGGAGAGGACAGAAGACAGTGGAAGAAAGGGAAGGGGAGGAACATCAGAAGGAAGTGATGGGTAGCTGAGGAGATAAGATGAGAGAGGGGAATGGGGAATGGTGAAGGGGTGGGGGCTATTACCATAAGTTTGAGAAATTGATGTTCACACAATTAGGTTGGAGACCACCCAAACAGAATATAAGGTGTTACTCCTCCAGCCTGAGTGTGGTCTCATCACTGCAGTAGAGGAGGCCATGGACTGATATGTTGGAATGGAAGTGGGATGTAGAATTAAAATGGATGGCCACCATCTCCAACGGGATTCTCCCTAACTTTTCACCCGTCCAACGGGATCCCAGCACCGAGCACATCTTTTCCTCCCCCCCACATTGTACTTTCCACAGTGATCACTCCCTTTGCAACTCCCTTGTTCATTCATCCCTCCCCACTGATCTCCTTCCTGGCACTTATCCTTGCAAGTGGAACAAGTGCTACATCTGCCTGAAGGGTTCCGGCCCGAAACGTCGACCAATCTTTTCCACTGATGCTGCCCGACCTGCTGAGTTCCTCCAGAGTGTTGTGAGTTTTGCTTTGCCCCTACCTCTGCTCCATCATTTCCATTCAGGGCTCCAAACAGTCCTTCACTTTACTTCACTCCACCTCTTCTCCTGGTTTCACCTATCACCTACTACCTTGTATGTCTTCCTCCCCTCCCCCCACCTTCTTACTCTGACTTCTCATCTTTTTTTCTCCAGTTCTGAGGAAGGGTCTCGGCCTGAAGCGTTGACTGTTTACTTCTTTCCATGGGTGCTGCCTGGCCTGCTGAGTTCCTCCAGCATTTTGTGCTTGGATTTCCAGCATCTGCAAATTTTCTCTTGTTTGTGATTGAATTACATTAATGCTTTTTCTTTCCTCTCAGAGAGAGACTCGTAGCTTCACTGATAAATTCCAGGTTAAATTAAATGATGATAAGTAGGCGATGACTCACTTTGCGAATAAGGAGACAAATATACACCAAACTATAAAACCCTTAAAGTGTGTAGGATTAGAGTGATTAAGGAGTTTAAGCACTGCAATTTTCAGAACTTCATGCTTTTGAATTAGTTTGATAGTTAAACAATTGAAATGTAAAATTGCCAATTTTATGTTCCTATTTCCAGTGAAGATAATGAAACTCAACACCTGGAGAGATGTGGAATGGGCTGATTAACCACAATCACCCATTTGGTCTTGTCATACTCTAATGCATGTGAGAATGCATGCCTTCCTTCCTTTGATCACAAGCAACAAAGAGAAAAGAAATTAAGCTGCTTGAACAGCTGCATCTCTCCAACTGCACTGGGCACATATGCAGACACCATACTTTTATGTCACATATACTGCACTGCTTTTTGTGAGTTGTTTTGATCTTCCCCAGTGCCTTACATCTCTTAGCATTGAATCTACTTCTTGGTCTCGGCAGACATAGACGCAACCATAAGGAAAGCATGCCAGCATCTTCACTTTCTTGGGAAGCTGAGGCGGTTCAGCTTATTACTGAACCCTCTGATCAACTTCTTCAGCTGGAGAGCTGAAAGTGGACTGCTGTCAACTGGTACATGCTGATCTGGAACAGCAGCTTGTATGTGCGGGGATGTAAGAAGCTGCAGAGAGTGGTGGTCTCTGCCCAGTGCATTGTGGGTACATCCCGCTCCACCACTGGTAGTATCTGCAGGGGTTGCTGAAGAGAAAGAAGTGTAATTGAGACCAAAAAAAACAGCATATTCTTTGAATAGGAAACTGGGAAGTGAGTCCGTAATTTCACAATTTGAGATAAAAACAGAAAATGCTCAACAGGTCAAGCAGCATACGTGGAGTGAGAAACGCAGTTTCAGGTCGATCGTCCTTCTTTAAAACCAGTGACATATGAAGGCAAGCATGTTTTAAATAGCAGATACGGGGACTGGTGGAAAGAACAGAGGAAGTATCTACAATAAGCGGGAGGACAGGAAATCAAGGTAACACAAATGATGTGGTTGCTTTCTCAAACAAGACCTCCAATATTTTCATTGAGTTGTTATGTTGGCAGATTATCGTCATAGAAATTTATAGCACAGAGACATTCAAACTATTACAGTTCCTTGTGAATCTCTACTGCACCCCCTCGAGCTTAAATGTTCAGAATGATAACCAGAACTGCACATAGTATCAGGTGCCGCTCATACTACAGAGAAATGACAACCCAAAACTGGCTTTCAGTGCTCTGTCCAATGAAGGCAGGTGTGCCATACTCCACCTTCATCAGGTTACCTATCAGTTTTGCCACTTTTGGGGAGCTATATACTTGTACCCCAAGATGACTGTTCTCCAATACTTCCCAAGATCCTGTCATTCACTGTGTGTGTCCTGCCTTGGCTATCTTCCCCAGGCATCGCGTGACCAAGTTAAATTCTATTGTCATTTCTTGGTCCATTTTCCCAGATGATGTAGACAGGCCAATGTATAATGGGATACATTTCTTTGTGCTGTAGTTTTCTATGGCTCTAATCTGCCAATATAACTCATAACATCTCAATGAAAACAAAATCAAGTTCATATAATCCGTGATAGAGAAATATCTCTTTATCATGTTAGAGGGATATTTCTAACATTTGACTGTATTACTAGAAAAACATAATAATGTCAGAAGAAATCATTTAATAATCTGGCAGTTTTTGACAATATACAGAAATCTAATACTAGCATGCAAAAGATTCAGTGAGTGAAAGCAGGTAATGCTAAAAAATGGAAGTGAAAACATTATGCTTGGAATCATCAAATTGAGATTTCACAGAATGAGGCCATTCTGCTTATTGAGTTCATGATAGTTCCCTGTGGAGCAATTTTTTCTCCTGCTTTTTTTAACATACCCATACAAATTATTTTCTCTCAAATGCCTTCGAATTTCCATTTGAAAACTAATTGAATGTGTTTGCCATGATGATCATACATAGATGAGCTGCAAATCTGCTTAAAAATGTTTTCGTTACATTCATCATCCAGAATCTGATAAACTTAACACACCCACAGCCTTGAGGGAAATCTTCTATACTCCTAATGGTGCTATTCAGAGCCATACAGTTATGGCTAATTAAGTAATAGGTGACAAATGGGTTCTGATTTCCATACTAGGGATATGTTAAATGCTAGAATTAGCAAGCAATTTCCCATTCTGTCCTCAAATTGAAAATGAAAGATCTGATTAAATAGTTTTATAATTACTAGTGGAAATGAAAAAAAATTGTATAATATCCTGACTCTTCAGAAAAAAGATATATCTTGGTCTCTTACATTCAATACAACAGAGTATAAAATAGACATCATCTCACACTTGATGCACATCTGAGAGTTTTCTCTGATATTTTTGAACTGAATAGAACATACAAATTCTACAGCTAATATAAAACCACTATGAATTCCTTTGAAAAATGCAGATACATTAATTGGTAACTCAAAGTAAAACCAAACATAAACCTAGAAGAAAAGATAGCAATCAACTCATAAAAACACTTTTCTCAGAGCCAGTGAAATATTGGGTATCAAACCAACTCCTTGAAGTTTGGACATACATAATCTCTGATCATTAGAGCATAAAATAATTTGAAATTTGACCTGGTTGACACTGATAATTTAAAATTAATATGATCAAATTAATTATAAAATTAATATAATATAGAACATAGAACAGTATAGCACTGGATAGACAATATGCTGATCTTGATGCTGATTTATGTATACTAAATGTTTTCCTCCTGTGTATCAAACATATCCTTCTCTTCTCTTCATATTTTCATGTCTGTCTAAAAGCCTCTTTAACTCCAACAGACTGCCTGATTCCACAACTCCCCCAATAAACTAATCCAGGCAACTACCACCCTCTGCATAAAAAACTTGACCCCTGCATCGCCCTTAAACTCATCCCTCCCACCCCCGACCTTAAAGGTTCACCCTCTGGTGTCTGATATTTCTACCCTGCAGAACAGATTGTGACTGTTCACCCTATGTATGCCATTCATAATTTTTAAAACTTCTGTCAGATCTCCCCTCAGCCTCTGATGGTCTTGGGAGAACAGCAACCTGGCCTTAAAGGGCATATCCTCTAATCCTGGTAAACTCCTTCTGCACCTTTCCCACAATCTCTACATCTTCCTGTAATGAGGTGACCAGAACTGGACACAATACTCCAAGTGCAGTCTGACTAAAGTTTTATATAGCTCCAGTATGACTTTTTTACTCTTATATTCAACACTCCTATAATGAAGGTAAACATTCCAAATATCTTCTTCACCACTCTATCCACTTGTGTAGCCACTTGCACTGGACTGTGGACGTGGACCCCAAGATCCCTCTGTATCTCAATGTTACGAAAGGGCCTACCATTAACTGTATTAACTGTCCTCCTTCCATTTGACCTCTCAAGATGTAACGCCTCATATTTCCCTGGATTAAACTACATCTGCCATCTCTCTGGCAATATCTGTAATTAATCTAACACAGTGGCCACTTTATGAGGGACCTCCTCTATCTAATAAAGTGGCCACTGAAGTGTATGTTCATGGTCTTCTGCTGCTGTAGCCCGTCCATTTCAAAGTTTGATGTGTTGTGCAATCAGAGATGTTCTTCTGTACACCACTCTTGGGGCATGTGGTTATTCGAGTTACTGTTGCCTTCCTGTCAGCTTGAACCAGTCTTGCCATTCTCCTTTGATCTCTCTCATTAACAAGGCATTTTTGCTCACAGACTGCCGCTCACTGGCTGTTTTTCCAAATTTTCTGTAAATGCTAGCGACTGTTGAGTGTGAAAATCTCAGGAGGTCAGCCGTTTCGGAGGTAATCTAACCACCCCTTCATGGCACCAACAATCATACCTCAGTCAAAGTCACTTAGATCACAATTCTTCCCCAATCTGACATTTGGTCTGAACCTCTTGACCATGTCTGCATGCTTTTATGCATCGAGTTGATTGGCTGATCAGATATCTGCATTAATGAGCAGGTGTAGCGGTGTACCGAATAAAGTGGCCACTGAGTGTATATTGCACATATTCATCAATAGTCATTTATGCTGTCACCAATCTTTGTGTCATTGACAAACCTACATCTTAATCCAAATCATTGATATATATCACAAACAACACTGATCCTTGTGGAACACCAATGGTAACAGACCTCCAGCGAGAATAATAGCCTTTCACCCTCTTTCTGTGGCAAGTCAGTTCTCAATCCAAGCTTGCAATTCATCTTATAATAACTGGCCTTATAGTAATGTCAAATAGCAGAAGGTATAGTTTTAAGGTGAGGGGGGAAGGTTTAAAGGAAATGAATGATGCAAGTCTTTTTTTTATACAGAGAATAGTAGGTGCCTTGAATATGCTGCCAGTGATGGTTTTGGAAACAGATTTAAATGTTCAAAGTACATTTATTCTCAAAGTATGCATGCAGTATACAACCCTCAGATTCATCTTCCCACTGACAACTACAGAACAAAGAAAACCATGGAACCAGTTCAAAGAAAAACATCAACGCTCCCCCACATTAACAAGAAACAAGTCACGCAAATGGCAACAAAAAATGAGCGAGAAAACAGAGAATATAAAACAAACTGGAAAGAGTCCAGATGTATTCAGTTCAGCTCAATTAGTTATTTGCAGGCTGCCCCAATCAAAAACACCCAAAATAGCAATAAAAAAAAGGAGCAACCAGAAACCAGAAACACATCATAATGTGAACTAGAGAGTCCAATCCACAAACTGGGTTAATTAAACTTTCCCATGACCCTGAACTCTGGCACCATCCTCCAACAGCAACAGCATTGAGGGAGAGCGAGATCATTCAAGCACAGGGAGCTTCCCTCAGGAACAGCAAGTGAGATGGAAAGAAACCGTCTAGTGCAGCCACCTTCCTCTGGCAGCAGCGAGCAAGAGGCTGGTAGACAGCGCTGAACGTCTGCGCACCTTCCATATTCACCTCGATGATTTCAATGTTCCTAGGCACTTTAATCAGCAAGACCGGTGAGAAATGGAGTCAATCCTAGACTCACACTCCATCTCCGGGCTTCTTGGCTTCCAGGCTGCACATTTCGCTCGAAGCCCTACGGAGCCTTCCCAGATACAGCAAAGCACCAGGTCGCTCAATTGGCCAGATATGATGGTGGCATGTAAAAGGCTTCTAAATAGCACTTGAATTTGTATTAATTCATGTGGAGAATACAGGCAGAAGGGATTAGTTTAATCTGGCACCATGTCTGGCATAGCCATTGAGGAATGAGTGGACTGTTCCTGTGCTCTACGCTTTATGTTTGCAGACATTTGTGTAACAGTTGTGAAATTTCTCACAATCACAGAAGTTAATGCAAAAAGCTCCAGAAAGATATTATATATTAGAGCATGGAGGTCAGTAACTGGTGCTGTTCCACAGGGATCTGTTCTGGGTCCCCTCCTTTGGTGATTTATATAAATGACCTGGATGAGGAAGTAGAGGGGTGGTTTAGTAAGTTTGCTGATGACACTAGAGTTGAGGGTGTTGTGGATAGCCTGGAGGCTTGTCAGAGTTTACAGTGGGACATCAATAGGATGCAGAATTAGGCTGAGAAGTGGCAGATGGACTTCAACCCAGATAAGTGTGAAGTGGTTCATTTTGGTAGGTCAAATTTGAAGAGAGAATGTAACATTAATGGTAGGACTCTTGGCAGTGTGGAGGATCTGAGAGATCTTGGAATCTGTATTGAAAGGACATTCAAAACTTCTGCACAGGTCGACAGTGTTGTTATGAAGGTGTATGGTGTTACGTATCCCGTAACTGGGTTGCCAAACCAGCAGAAATGGATCACTCAGTTGGAGTCTGGATTACTAGAACTAAGAAAGTTTTATTAAAGAAACAAGCAACACAGTACTCTAATCAAAAGGATAATAAATGCAACAGTTCAGCAATGATAAACACACATGTACACAGAATTAAGATAACAGGATCAATCAAGCTCTATCGTTGTCTAGGGGTAAATGACCAATTTCAAAGTGACGCAAAGTTCAGTTCAATTTAGTTCAGTTCAGTTCGCAGACAGTGGGGGGAAGGAGAGAGAGGGCAAAACGAATGAATATTCAAACGGCTTCCACACACAGACCTTCGCAGTCAGCTTTCGTGCGAGCCCTTTGTGATGTCATCTGAGGTCACCGACCGTGACCCCTCCGTTTCCCGATACGAATCATTTCCCTGCGGTGAACCTGGCACCCAGGCAAGGGTGGACACACACCAGGTTCCCGCCGATCGTGCCTTTCCACCCTGAGCGTCTATGGCTTGATCCCGCGATCAGCCGTCCAAAAGCTTCCCACCGACTTGTGAGAGGCGCACCGCTTCCAGGGTCTCGTTACCTCGGGTGTCGTATGTGTCCTGCCTTAGCGAACCTGTCTCTTTTTATCCCCCTGCTGGGGTATCGCCTGACCATCACTTCAAACAGTTCAGTGTTCAAAGGGGGAGCCGCTCTTGACAGCTCCCGCCTTCTGTTACTCTCTCTCCCCCGTCCCTTCATTACACATCTCCAAATGCTGTGCCATTGTTTTCCATATCTCTCTCTCTCCTGAAGACAGGTGGCAGACCAACTGCTGATCACACAGGACAGCTAACATCTTAATCTATGTGTATTCTTGTCACAATGGTGTGTTGGCATTCATCAACCATGGGATCGAGTTCAAGAGCCGTGAGGTAATGTTAAAGTTATATAAACCTTGATCAGACCCCTCTTGGAGTACTGTGTTCAGTTCTGGTCACCTCACTACAGGAAGGATGTGGATACTATAGAGAGAGTGCAGAGGAGATTTACAAGGATGTTGCCTGGATTGGGGAGCATGCCTTATGAGAATAGGTTGAGTGAACATGGCCTTTTCTCCTTGGAGTGACGGAGGATGAGAGGTGGCCTGATAGAGGTGTATAAGATGATGAGAGGCATTGATTGTGTGGATAGTCAGAGGCTTTTTCCCAGGGCTGAAATGAGGAGGCGTATTTTTAAGGTGCTTGGAAATAGGTACAAGGGGGATGTCGGAGGTAAGTTTTTCACACAGAGGGTGGTGGGTGTGTGGAATGCACTGCCACCGACAGTGGTAGAGGCAAATGCAATAGGGTCTTTTAAGAGACTCTTAGACTCATGGAGCTTAGAAAAGTAGAGGGCTATGTGGTAGAGAAATTCTAGGCATTTTCTAGAGTAGGTTTGTCACAACCACGGATTTGGCAGCGCAGTGGATACAGCAATTGTGCTCGTGAATATTCACGTGTCAGCTAGTTATTACTTTATTGTGATAGTATTTAACTCCATTCATTCTGTGATAGTATTTGTCGAGACTTGGACATGGACACAACAACGCTTCGCTGCCTGCCTGAGAAATTGGGACTGTCGAGTCAACGGACTCTGAAGACCAGCGGTATTTGTTTTATTCTTTGTTGTTCTTTTCAGCTGCAGCGTAGGCTTCATTTACTATTTGAGAGTTTTAGTTAACAGCCCTGTTTGGTCTAGCATATATTGTTTTCTTTTCCCTTTAAAACTGTTCGCATTGAAGTCTGTGAAATACCGACCCGCATCAGTGTCACTCACTCCGCACGTGGGCCATATCCGAACTGGGTGACGGCAGCAAGTCTTGACCACATAAAGATGGACCCAGCAGAGAGAGAGAGCAGCTGACCTTGGCCATGAGATTTATTGGTCAGAGTGATTCGTCAAGGCAACAGTGTTCCGTTGGAATTCCTATGTATGAACTTGTTTCTGTCTCCATAGTGACAGAAGGATCTTGCCAAGTAATGGACGTAGCAAAGTTTGAACAGTGACATTTTGACATTGGTGGCTTGAGGAGAGGGTGCCTTCTATTCTCAGTGCATGTCCTGACTCTACGTTCTGAGAGTCCTGAGTCTACATGCCGAGCTCCTCTAATCTATGTTGAGTCTCCCCGGTATCCATTCCAGGCTTTTCAAGTCACAAGTACCCAGATTCCCAGCTTTGTAGTCACGTGACTCAGGTCTGCATAACAAATGAGCGCTTCAAGCAAGCTTATCAATTGATTCAACAAATCATCATTCAAGTCAAGTGTAAATTCTGGAAGCGCCCTACTCCAAAAGCTGATCCCTGGCCGGAGTGTGCAAATACACAAGTAAAGTAACCCTATCAAGAGTATTTTTAACCCCTTGATGAAGGTCATGGTATAGACTGAGAAAATTGAACTTCCATGTGGAAAATTAAACAGATCTACAGAGAGCCAGCTAGGTTAGCAATGAAATAAACCTGTCTATGCTCTCTTGATCTGTAAAATCTCCTAACTGCCTCTGGAAAAATTGTGAAAGATAAAAAAAAAACTGAGCAAGATTTGAAAAGGTTCCTTTTCTAGGTTTCAGGTTTCATGGTTTCCCAAGGACTTTTCTCTATATTCCCAAGGTTTTCTTTTTCCAATTGTTTCCAAGGCTTATTCAATGTGTTTAGGGTTTTTCAATGTCCTGCCCATCTCGAGGACTTCCAAGTCTCCCTCTCAGCTCCGCTCGAGGATTCTTGATCTCACTCGAGGTTCTCTGGTCTCTCTGTCTCTCTGGATCCCCAAATCTCCCTCCCTCTTGAGTTCCCCATGCCTTCCTCTGAAGTTCCTCAGGTCTCTCGAGACATCCCTGGATCTCGAGTTTTCGGCTCTTCCTGGGCCATCAGGTGCCAGCTATAGGGAGTGGGGTCCTGTAGTGACTTCTTCAGGCCTTAGCAGGGTATCAGTGCATTGGGCTCTGAGGATTTTAGAGCACCTGAATTAGTTAATTGTTGCTTAAGCAACAGTTATTAATGGTTTAAGAGTCCCTTGTGTTTTTCTCGAGCGACTCACTCTTTATAACGCGGTTCCCTGGTGCTTTGTGTTTAAATTTAAATTTATTTTGATAGGCTCAGAGATTCTCTGTTAGTTCTATTCTTGAAACAGATGCCTAATTAGCTCCAGTTGGAGGGTCCCCATTTTGAGAATGATTTGTCTCACGGTGTCACTTGGTCGAGCTACCTCTGTATAAGCTCTTGTTTCTGTCTCTACATGGGAGTCTTTGGCTCCGATATTGACAGTGCACACCATGGCACTTACCTACCAGCATCACTGAAGGACATTTTGGACAAGTCCCGCATTCAGGACTTCCAGCAGACACAGGTCTGTGGTGCCTCAGGGGCTGCGCCCAGAGAGGGGGGCCCTGTCACAACCACGGATTCGGCAGCACAGCAGATACGGCAATTGCACTTGTGAATATACATGTGTCAACTAAATATTATTTTACTGTGATAGTATTTAACTTCATTCATTCTGTCATAGTATTTGTCGAGACTTGGACATGGATACAACAACGCTTCGCTGCCTGCTTGCATTCCACCTTGACTGAGAAACTGGACTATTGGGTCAACTGACTCTGAAGGCTAGCGGTATTCGTTTTATTCTTAGTTGTTCTTTTCAGCCGCAGTGTAGGTTTTGTCTACCATTTGAGAGTTTTGGCTAACGGCCCTGTTTGGCCTAGCATTTATTGTTTTCTTTGCTCTTTAACACTGTTCGCATTAATGTCTGTGAAATATCGACCCACTTCAGTGTCTCTCACTCCGCACATGGGCCATATCCAAACCAGGTGACAAGGTCAGCACAGCATTGTGGGCCGAAGGGCCTGTAATGTGCTGTAGATTTCTATGTTCTGTATCTACTTAATAAGAAAGCGCACTAACATCAAAAATCTTTAAAACTCACCCACAGTAATTACTTAGTAAAAATAAATTATAAATTCTACTAATGGAACCTCTCACTAAAGGATTCATATTCAAAATAGTATCCAACAAGTCAGATTCTTGCATATATGGAAATGTAGAAACATATTTTTGTAATAAATGCCTAACCTGTAAATATTGCAAGAAGTGTGTATGAGAGAGCATATTTGCTAATTAACTCTTCAAAAGAGATCAATCGACCATTACTAAATAAATCTGCAAAAGAACAAATCCCCTTATTTCTCCAGAAAAGAAAGATGGGATCAGTAATTGAAGGTTTAAATAGCAAATTTCAAAATACAGGACTAGACAATTTAAATTGTTTAAAATTAAAAGAGTTGCGAAACTGAAACCAAATCCGTAAGGACTGTTTAATAACAGGGTAGAAATTTAAATTGGAAATTTTAGCAAGTTGTAAAAGTGATGGAGCTCCTAATAGTGAAGTTAAATAAAATTGATTAATAGCTTTAAATTCCAAATCAATCCAAGCTGGTTTTTGGTTCTTGTCGAGCCAATATAACCAAAAACATAATTGTCGAATATTAACAGCCCAATAATACAATCTTAAATTAGGTAGCGCAAGTCCACCATCTTTTTTAGGTTTTTGTAAATGAAACTTATTAACTCCTGGTTTTTTATTATTCCAAATAAAGGATGAAATAGTAGAATCAATTTGATCAAAACATTTTTTGGTTAGAAAGATATGTATATTTTGAAAACTATATAAAAATCTAGGTAAAATGATCATTTTCACGGCATGAATACGACCTATTAAAGAAAGTGTAAAAGGATTCCATCTAGAAAATAATTGTTTCATAGAGTCTAATAAAGGAACTACATTAGCTTTATAAAGATCTTTATATTTTTTTGCAATGATAATACCCAAATATTTAAAAGAATTCACAATTCTAAATGGAATATTCTCATGTATAAAAACAGAAACATTTAAAGGGAACAATTCACTTTTACTTAAAGTAAGTTTATATCCTGAAAGTTTTCCAAAATCATTTAATAATTCCAAAAGATTAGGAATAGATTCTTCAGGATTCGAGATATAAACTAAAAGATCATCTGCATACAGATGAATCTTATGTATGGTCCCATTTATAGAAATACCATGAATATTTTTAGCTTTGCGAATTGTTATAGCCAAAGGCTCCTCTGTGAGTACCTTGCGAAAGTGAAAAAAAGGGAGACCTAAGATTGTTAGTAATAACGGTAGCGATAGGGTTCTTGTATATCATTTGAATCCACATTAAAATTATTACCAAAGCCAAATTTCTCTAATACATTAAACAAATATGTCCATTCAACTCTATCAAATGCCTTTTCTGCATCCAGAGAAGTAACACATTGGGGTGTTTTGGATAATGGTGAGTATATAACGTTCATCAATCTCTGAACTTTAGAAAAAAAGTAATGGCTCTATTAAAGCCTATTTGATCCATAGAGATAATTTTAGATAAAATGTTTTCCAAGTGGTTAGCCATTATCTTGGAAAGAATTTTAGCATCCATATTTAAATGAGCATTCAGAACGATCTTCATCTTTCTTAGGGATTAAAGAAACAGAAGCTTCATAAAAAGAAGGTGGTAAATTATCTTTCTCAAAAGATTCATGAATTATTTCCAAAAGGTATGGAGAAAGTAATTTTTCAAATTTTTTGCAAAATCCTACCGAATAACCATCCTGTCCAGGAGCTTTACCTGATTGCATTGACCATATAGCTTTCTGAATTTCATGCTCAACAATTGGACCATCAAGGGTCTGTTGATCTTCAGCAGTAATTTGAGGAAATTTAATCTATTTTTACTACAAAAAGATAACCTCTCACTAAAGGTTAAACAAGATTGGGAGAGAGAACTTAATATGACTTTTGTTAATGAAGATTGGTTGTGAGTTCTGAAAATGGTTAATTCTTCTTCGATATGTGCCAATCATTGTTTAATTCAGTTTAAAATTGTTCACCGTTATTATTTAACAAAGGAGAGGCTATCCAAAATATTTCCTAATATAGATAATTATTGTGATAGGTGCAAAAATGAAGTAGCTACTTTGTCATATATGTTCTGGTCATGTCTCTCATCAAAATCTTTTTGGAAATCCTTATTTTCTACAATTTCTAAAGCTTTGAAGATAAATTTACAACCTAATACATTGACTGTTCTATTTGGAATAGTTCCGCATCATATTCAGGGTATTTCATTTTCAAACCAACATGTAATTGCATTCGTTACATTGTTGGCAAGAAGAGCTATTTTATTGAAGTGGAAAGATACCTCTGCTCCTACATTAATTCTATGGTTTCCCCAAGTAATGGTATGTCCTAGTTTGGAAAAAATTAGAAGAAGAACTTTTGATCCCCGATTTAACTTTGAGAGAAGGTAGGGCTCTTTTGCTAAATATTATCATTTAATATGAATTAATTTACATGGTTTCCTTCCAATTTTATATTATATAGATGTGATTTGGCGGTTGTTGTTTTCTTTTTCTTCTTTTATATATATATATATAAAAGATTGTAAGACGTATTGCTCCGGGAGTTGGTTCCTAAAGCTTTTTTTTCTCTTTTTTTTGTTTTGTAGTTAGTGGGTTTTTTTAGTTAGTTGGGGTTCTCTTTTTACCCTTTTTTCTTCTTATATAAAAAAAAATTTTCATTAGTGTATATAAGTATTTTTTTCTTCAGCTTTATTAATTATATACTAATTTGTTGAATTTCTGTATTTTATAGCTGTAGAATATTATATATCAATAAAAAGATTCAAAAATGAAATGAAATGAGAAATGTAGTATATTCACTAATAAGGCACACGGTAATTTTCTTTTGATCTTCCTGTCTCTTGCCTTATTCAACGATAGCCTTGTTACTAATAACAAACCTTTTATGAATTCATAAATTAATTAATCAACATATCTCTCTTGATGCTGTTTACCAACATAAAATAAATTATCTTTGATTATTCATATTTAAAAATTAAGGAAATTAAAACATTTGACTCAAAGACAAACTTCAGCTAGTAGTACGGTTGTCAAGTGAGGGAAATTGAGATGTCCACTGTTGAATGCAATGGCCTTGGCTCAAGGACTGAGAGAGGCAGATTAATGTATAGTTCCTTTGAGTGTCAGCTGGTCCTTAAAGGTGGAGAAGAGCTGGGGATTACTTTTGCACTTTATGATTATCCTGGAATTGTGAGCAGATGTGAGGAGAGCTGACTGCAGAAGGAATCAACTGGGACTGCTTAGTGAACTTTCATAGTGGAGTCCTTCTTTGTTGACTGAAAATATGGAAAGAACTCAATAAATACTTCAAGGTCCAGCCAGATCTCCGTGGTGAATGTTTAAATCGGTTGACTACTATATTGATCCAAATCAAGGGAGCAGAGAAGAGGATTCATTCAGAGTGAGTGAAAGCGATAGGCTTGGCTATGTCTAAGGCATCACAGGTGGATCTGAGCTTGCGGTGGAGCAAGTACACAGGAACAATAATGAATGGCCAGACACTGAGAGAACAACAGTGCTTCGTTTTACTTCAGGTCAGTACCTTTCAGCTCTGCAGCTTGTGCTAGGAAAATGTTACCGCCTTTTCATTTTCTCATTCCCACAACCTCTCTCTCTGCTTAGATGGGTGACCTTTCATTGACTCTGTTATGGTTATTATCTGACAGATTTAATGAGTATGCCCACATAAAATTTACTTTGAGCTTTGAATCATCCAATGCCATATACTCAACAGGAGCCTAATTCCAGAACCTGAGCAGCACCTAGAAGGGAACAACCTGGAAGGATGAACTAGCAGGGGCTGGGAAAAGACAAAACCTGCCGAAAGGCCTGCTGAGTTCCTCCAGCATTTTGTGTGTTGCTCAGATTTCCAGCATCTGCAGATTTTCTCTTGTTTGTGAAAGTCCAAACACATCTGCTTCCTCCATGTGAATCTCCTCATGATTATGACTCAAGTAGCAGTGATTTTGTTCTCTCTCATTGTACTTAGCAACTTGCTTCTCCTGTCCCTCTACTGCAGAGCATGTGCACCAAAGGAGTAAACATACAGATTGGGTTGGATTTGGGATTAAGGAGAGGAAATGGATGGATTCTTATGCCCGGATGGTGCTTTGTTGGAATGCCACAGTGATAATACTAATGTTCACCAACTTATTGCTGGCGAAATGTCCCTGATATTTTCACTTAGATGAAGAGATCCAAATGTCTCCCCATGCAATTTCATGATGAGGTGTTTAGCCTGTGATTCCCATCTAGTGGCCCCTTCTCACAGGTTTCATGTGGCAATTTCTCTTGTAACAAGAATAAATGAAAGGGGACAAGGTGAATGGCTGAGGAGGATCTTACAAATCAGACAGAAGAGTTGAATTAATAAATTTAGTGGAAAAAGTGAATGGAAATGCTTGTTTTGAGGGATTTTAAAGAAAGGTATAATTGTTATTATTTTTCACATGTATATTGGAACATAAGGTGAAATGTGTCGTTTGCATCGACCAACAGTTGGAGAATTGTGCTGGGGCAGCCTGTACATGCCATAACACTGTCAGTACCAACATAGTGTGCCCACAACTCATTAACCCTAACTCTAACCATATCGCTTTGGAACGTGGGAGGAAACCAGAGCACCCGAAGGAAACCATGTGTTCACGAGGAGAACATCCAAACTGCTTATAGACAGCAGTGAGAATGACCTCTGATTAATGATTGCTGGAACTGTAAAATCATAAGACCATAAGATATAGGAGCAGAATTAGGCATTTGGCCCTTCGAGTCTGCTCCGCCATTTCATCATGGCTGATCCAATTTTCCTCTCAGCCCCAATCTCTTGCCTTCTCCCCCTATCCCTTCATGCCCTGACTCACCAAGAATATATCAATCTCAGCCTTAAATATACCCAATGACTTGGCTTCCACAGCCACCTGTGGCAGCAAATTCTACAGATTCACCACTCTCTGGTTAAGGAAATTCCTTCTCATCTCCGTACTAAAAGGATGCCCATCTATTGCGGCTGCCCCAGACTGTGGCAGAGGCCAAGTCCATGGGTATATTTAAAGTGGAAGTTGATAGATTCCTGATTGGGTGGGGCATCGAAGAATATGGTGAACGGCTAGGTGTATGGGGTTGAATGGGATCCAGGATCAGCCATGATTGAAGTGTGGAGAGGACTCGATGGGCTGAAAGGCTTAATTCTGCTCTTATGTCTTATGGTCTTATTCTGAGGCTGTGTTATCTGGCCTTAAACTCTCCCACCTTGGGAAACATCCTCTCCATATCCACTATATCAAGGCCTTTCAACATTCAATATGTGTCAATGAGATTACTCCTCATTCTTTTGCATTCCAGTGAGTACAGGAATTGTGCTTTGCTACCGTGCTGCCTGATTTAGTGACTTTATTTACCAGCATTAAATGTAAAATGTCCATCACTCACACAATAGTGATTTTTTTAGCATCCAGGCCTCTCACAGAGTAAAAGGAGCATGTCAGGATTCCTTCTCGAACTGGTAAACTCACAGATTACTTTGAAGGACAGGTTGCCATCCTTGGGGAGAGATGTGGCACTTTTGCGAGACCAGCTCCTTCCATTTCGCTTGGATATCGATCCTGGCATTTTGCAGATGTCACTGACATCCAGAAGCCTGGGATGACTGAGCTCAAATCATCAAGGAATGTTTGCTAGTCAATCTGCCTGAACACTGGCGGCTGCCAATGTTTGATGCCTTGCTGGCTGCGTGCACCAGCTGCCACTCACTGCTTTAGATGCTGTTGAAAGTGGCACGGGAGAAGTGGTGAGACATGTAGTTAAGTGAGCTGACAGCTGCGAGCCTCTCTGACACTCACCCACTGTTTACATATCCTGTTGCTGCAGTGCTCAGCCCGAACAGGCTATTTAAAGACTACTCTGTATCATCCTACTCATCCAATCACAAAGCCTTTTGCTTCTTTTTAAATGTCATTAAAGTGATTTGGGCTATTTTATGCTCACTGACCGTTAAACTCCTGACTTGTATGCAGAGAAGGGGAACAAACTTTAAGCCCCAAAGCAGGCATTTGGATGAACTACTAATGATGATTGAGTAATACGGACAAAATAAAGAAAGCTGTAAACAACTTTCCTTCCCCTTGTGATTGTTAAGTACTAAATCATGCTAAATTTGATGAATTGCATCATTAAAATTCCAATGAAACTGGAAGATGCTCCCAAGGTGTCCTCATCCAGTTAATTGGTGAAGCTATTACTATTTTTCCTACCTGTAACTTCCTGTGACATAGTGTAATATTGTAGCCAATCTACTATCCATCTTTCCATCGTGTATTTGTCCTTTTATTTTTGCTGTCTTCTCATTGGTGTTTCATCTTTGACCTATGCAGCATAATAAGAGAAGGAAAAGAATTCTTGCAAATAATAAAATGGTGATTAGAACAATATACATTGGGGATTTACATTGGATCAGTCAGTATTCCTAAAGCAAGGTGAGGAAAAGCTGTGGGCAATTTATCCTTTCAAGCCTGCTCTGTATTCAGTCACATTACGGTTGCTTGGCACTGTATCTCACACCATCTTCCGTGTACGACCATAAGACATCGGAGCAGAATTAGGCCAATCGGCCTCTTGAGTTTCCTCTGCCATTCCATCATGGCTGATTTATTATCCCTCTCAACCCTTCTCCCTGTAACCTTCAATATCCTTACTAATCAAGAACCTATCAACCTCTACTTTAAACATACCCAATGGCTTGGCCTCCACAGCTGTGTGTAGCAATGAATTCCACAGATTTACAACTGTCCGGTTATAGAAATTTGTCCTCATCTCTGTTCTAAAGGGACATCCTTGTGTTCGGATGCTGTGCCCTCTGGTCCTCAGCTGCCCCACTATAGGAAACAACCTCTCTACGTCTATGCTATCAAGGCCTTGATAGGTTTCAATGAGATCTCCCCACTAAATCTTCTAAACTCCGGTGAGTACTGACACAGAACCAACAAATGCACCTCATACCTTAACACTTTCATAACCAGAATCATTTTCATGAACCTCCTCTGGACTCATATCTCTTATTGCCCTTGGCTAACAAAAGCTCAACTAAGATAATAAAGTTTCGATTGCCCCAGAATATACTGCTTTTCATTGGAGAATATTCCACAACACTATCACTCTTTCTGTGAAGAAAAGCTTCCTGATATCTCTGTTGAATGAACAGGATTAACTTTAAGGTGAAATCTATTAATTTCTGGTTGCTGCAGCAGCGGATGAAGATTCTATTTAGAGATTTATTGATTTAACCAGCAACTACTTCAACACCGCTACAATACCAAGCCAAAAATCACCTATAGTGGTAAAATATAAGTGTTGATTTCACAAATATCATGTTCAGCTAGATATTACATATAAATGCAATTACATTTTATTAAACAAAATGTTAGGTGCAACAAGTTTCATTTATGTACTTGTAACTGGAAAAGTTCAACAACAACAAATAAATTGAAAACTTTGGCGGTCAGAGGAAATGATCAGCAACCAGTCTATAAGAAGTGCTCGGTCAGCAGGAGACTAGCTTTATGTTTAGTTTCTCACAAAATTGGGAAGATTGCAATGAGAAGTGGCATTATAAATAGAGACAATTTAGGAGTCAAGCATACAAGGTGTCTGGATGTAGCATGACATGGACCTTAACATAGAAACATAGAAAACCGACAGCACAATACAGACCCTTAGGCCCACAAAGCTGTGCCAAACATATCCTTACCTTAGAACTATCTAGGCTTACCAATAGCCCTCTATTTTTCAAAGCTCCATGTACCCATCCAGGAGTATCTTAAAAGACCCTATAGTTTCCACCTTCACCACCACCACCGGCAGCCCATTCCACGCACTCACCACTCTCTGCGTAAAAAACTTACCCCTGACATCTCCTCTGTACCTGCTTCCAAGCACCTTAAAACTATGCCCTCTTGTGCTAGCAATTTCAGCCCTGGGAAAAAGCCTCTGACTATCCACACAATCAATGCCTCTCATTATCTTAAACACCTCTATCAGGTCACCTCTCATCCTCCGTTGCTCCAAGGAGAAAAGGCAGAGTTCACTCAACCTATTCTCATAAGGCATGCTCCCCAATCCAGGCAACATCCTTGTAAATCTCCTCTGCACCCCTTCTATGGTTTCCATGTCCTTCCTGTAGTGAGGCAACCAGAATTAAGCACAGTACTCCAAGTGGGGTCTGACCAGGATCCTATATAGCTGCGACATTACCTCTCGGCTCTTGAACTCAATCCCACGATTGATGAAGGCCAATGTACCGTATGCCTTCTAAACCACACAGTCAACTTGCGTAGCAGATTTGAGTGTCTTATGGAATCAGACCCCAAGATCCCTCTGATCCTCCACACTGCCAAGAGTCTTACCATTAATGCTATATTCTGCCCTCATATTTGACCTACCAAAATGAACCACCTCACACTTAATTGGGTTGAACTCCATCTGCCACTTCTCAGCCCAGTTTTGCATCCTATCAATGTCTCACTGTAACCTCTGACAGCCCTCCACACTATCCACAATATCTCCAATTTTTGTGTCATCAACAAATTTACTAACCCACCCTTAACTTCCTCATCCAGTTCATTTATAAAAATCACAAAGAGTAGCGGTCCCAGAACAGATCCCTGAGGCATACCACTGGTCACCGGCCTCCATGCAGAATATGACCAGTCTTTGCTTTCTGTGGGCAAGCCAGTTCTGGATCCACAAAGCTATGTCCTCTTGGATCCCATGCCTCCTTACTTTCTCAATAAACCTTGCATGGGGTACCTTATCAAAAGCCTTGATAAAATCCATATACACTACATCTACGGCTTTACCTTCATCAATGTATTTAGTCACATCCTCAAAAACTTCAATCAGGCTCGTAAGGCACGACCTGCATTTCACTAAGCCATGCTGACTATTCCTAATCATATTATGCCTCTCCAAATGTTCATAAATCATTCCTCTCAGGATCTTCTCCATCAGCTTACCAATCACTGAAGTAAGACTCACTGGTTTATAATTTCCTGGGCTATCCCTACTCCCTTTCTTGAATAAGGGAACAACATCTGCAACCCTCCAATCCTCCAGAATCTCTCCCGTCCTCATTGATGGTGCAATTGTCATCGCCAGAGGCTCAGCAATCTCCTCCCTCGCTTCCCACAGTAGCCTGGGTATATCCCATCCGGTCCCAGTGACTTACCCAACTTCATACTTTCCAAAACTTCCAGCATATCTTCCTTAATATCTACATGCTCAAGCTTTTCAGTCCACTGCAAGTCATCCCTACAATCACCAGGGTCCTTTTCCATAGTGAATACTGAAGCAAAATACCTCTGCTATCTCCTCCGGTTCCATACACACTTTTCCACTGTCACACTTGATTGGTCCTATTCTCTCACATCTTATCCTCTTGCTCTTTACATACTTGTAGAATGCCTTGGGTTTTCCTTAATCCTGTCTGCCAAGACCTTCTCATGGCCCCTTCTGGCTCTCCTAATTTCATTCTTAAGTTCCTTCTTGCTCGCCTTATAATCTTCTAGATCTCTATCATTACCTAGTTTTTTGAACCTTCTGTAATCTCTTCTTTTTGACTAGATTTACAACACCTTTGTACACCACAGTTCCTTTCCCTGTCTCATTGGAACGTATCTACGCAGAACCCCATGCGAATATCCCCTGAATATTTGCCACATTTCTTCCATACATTTCCCTGAGAATCATCTATTTCCAATTTATTTTTCCAAGTTCTTGCCTGATAGCCTCATATTTCCCCTTACTCCAATTAAACGTTTCCCTAACTTGTCTGTTCCTACCCCTCTCCAATGCTTTGGTAAAGGAGATAGAATTGTCATCACTACCTCCAAAATGCTCTCCCACTGAGAGACTTGACACCTAACCAGGTTCAATTCCCAATGCCAGATCAAGTACAGCCTTTGCTCTTGTAGGCTTATCTACATATTGTGTCAAGAAACGTTCCTGAACACACCTAACAAACTCTACTCCATCGAAACCCCTCACTCTATAACCATATAACAATTACAGCATGGAAACAGGCCACCTCGGCACTTCTAGACCGTGCCAAACTCTTACTCTCACCTAGTCCCATCGACCTGCACTCAACTCATAACCCTCCATTCCTTTCCTGTCCATATAGCTATCCAATTTAACTTTAAATGACAACATCGAACCTGCCTCAACCACTTCTGCTGGAAGCTCATTCCACACAGCTACCACTCTCTGAGTAAAGAAGTTCCCCCTCATGTTACCCCTAAACTTTTGCCCTTTAACTGGCAACTCATGTCCTCTTGTTTGAATCTCCCCCACTCTCAATGGAAAAATCCTATCCACGTCAACTCTGTCTATCCCCCTCATAATTTTAAATACCTCTATCAAGTCCCCCCTCAACCTTCTACACTCCAAAGAATAAAGACCCAACTTGTTCAACCTTTCTCTGTAACTTAGGAGATAAAACCCAGGTAACATTCTAGTAAATCTCCATGGAGATGCCAATCAATATTTGGGAAATTAAGATCTTCCACCATGACAACCCTGTTATTATTACTCCTTTCCAGAATCTGTCTCCCTATCTGCTCCTCGATGTCCCTGTTACTATTGGGTGGTCTATATAAAACACCCAGTAGAGTTATTGACCCCTTCCTACTCCTCACTTCCACTCACAGAGACTCCGTAGACATCCCCTCCATGACTTCTTCCTTTTCTGCAGCCGTGACACTATCTCTGATCAACAGTGCCACGCCCCCACCTCTTTTGCCTCCCTCCTTGTCCTTTCTGAAACATCTAAAGCCTGGCACTTGAAGTAACCATTCCTGCCCCTGCACCATCCAAGTCTCTGTAATGGCCACAACATCATAGCTCCAGGTGCCAATCCACACTCTAAGCTCATCCACTTTATTTATAATACTCTTAAAAATAGAACTCTTCAGAAGCTCCAAGAATCAAATAGTTTGGACACTGTAACATGTAAGATTTTCTCAGTCAGCCACCTGTAATGGTGCAAAAATTGACCGGAAATTTGATAATTCAATTTACATTTTTGTGATACTTGACGCAGAAGAAGACATGAGGTAAACACCGTAAGGTGAAGCTCTGAATACATAGCCCTTCTCAATGAACAAGCAGTTCAAAGCCACTCTACAAGACCCTTATGATAGGCTCATCTGGAAGCTTAGAAAACTGCTAAAGGATACAGTGGGATACAGATCAGTTGCAGAAATGGTTGGAGAAATGGCAGATGGAATTCATTCTAGGCAATTGTAAGATGTTGCACTTGGGAGATCAAATGTAAAGGAAAAATACGCAGGACCTTTTAACATACTAATGTGCAAATGGGATCTTGGTTCCAAGTCCATAGCTCCTTAAAAGAGGCTGCACACACTGATATAGAGGCAAAGAATGCATATGACATGACAGTCTCTATTAGTCAAGGTACTGTATTTTAAGACTCAAGGAGAAAAGTTGCAGTTTTATAAAACTGTGTCGGTTGCGTCTGAATTATTGCATTCAATTCTGGTTCTGCATTATAGGAAGGATGAGAAGCTATCGAGAGGGTCCAGAAGAGTTTTAACAGGATGCTACCTGTAGAGGTTAGATAAACTGAGTTGTTTTCTCTGGAATGGTGGAGGTTGGGGGAGATCTGATAGAAGTTTATATGACTTTATAAACGCATAGATAGAGTGGGCAGCAGTTATAATTTTCCCAGAGTTGTCATGTCTCATATAGAGGGAATACACATAAGGTGAGAGGGAAGAAGTTCAAAGCAGGTGTGTAGGACAAGTTTAATTACACAGAGACTGGAAAGTGCTCAGATGCACTGCAATGGGTGGCAGTGAAGGTCAGTACAACAGAGATATTTAAGAGGCTCTAGGATTGTTAGACGAATATACAGAGAATGGAGGGTATGGGCCATGTGCAGGCAGAAGGAGTTAGTGTAAACAGGCATCATTAGTGTAATCGTTTTTTTTGCACGACCTTACTTTCCATTTTCTATTTTATATTTATGATTTATAATTTAATTTTTTAATATTTACTATCGATTTGTACTCCAGGGAGCGGGAAGTGCAGAATCAAATATCGCTGTGATGATTGTACGTTCCAGTATCAATTGTTTGGCGACAATAAAGTATAAGTATAAAGTATTAGTTTAATTAATTTAGCAGGTCAATGGCCAAAGCTCTTGTTCCTGTGATGTATTCTTCATATGTTCCATATTCCACATACTCCTCAGGTTATGACAGGGGTCAGTTCCTCAGAACTATCTGTTAAAAGTTTGATGAGATTTACTAAGTCACCGGACACTCTTGCAAGTTTATATTGATGTAAGATGATGAATATTCTGACTAATTGCATCGCGGCCTGGTACAGGGGCTCCACTGTATAGTATTACACGACAATGCGGAGGTTTGCAGACTCAGCTCCATCACTGGCACGGCCATAAGGTAATGGTGTAACCCTGGTTGGTTTGACCACACTTTGAGTGTTGTGGTCAGTTCTGGTCTCCTCATTATTAGAAGAATGTGGAAGCTTTAGAGAGGGTGCAGAGGAGATTTACCAGGACGCTGCTTGGACTAGAAGGCATGTCATACGAAGAAGAGTTGAGTGAGCTCGGGCTTTTCTCTTTGGCGTGAAGGAGGATGAAAGGTGATGACAGAGGTGTACAAGATAAAAGGAGGCATAGAACGAGTGGATAGCCGGAGACTTTTATCCCAGGGTGGATATGGCTAATACAAGGGGCCTAATTTTAAGGTGATTGGAGAAAAGTATGGGGGGGGGGATGTCAGAAGTAAGTTTTTTACACCGAGAATGGTGGGTGCGTGGAACACCCTGTTGGGGTGGTGATAGAAGCATTTAAGAAACTCTTAGATAGGAACATTGATAATAAAAAAAAATGAAGGGTTATGTAGGAAGGAGGGGTTAGATTGATCTTAGAGGAGATTAAAAGGTTGGCACGTTGTAGACCAAAGGGCCTTACTTGTATGATGATGTTCTATATAACCCTCCCCACCAGGAAGGAGATCTTCAAGAGGTAGTGCCTCACAAAGGATTCTCACCATCCAGGACATGCCCTCTTCTCATTACTACCATTGAGGAGGAAGTACTCAACAATTCAGAAACAGCATCTTCTTCCCCACCATCAGGCTTCTGAATAGTCCACACATCCAGAAACTTTACCTTGTTATTCCTTTTTGTTACTATTTATTTATTTTGTACTAATTTTATATCTTTGCACTGTACTGCTGCTGCATAAACAACAAATTCTGTATCATATAAGACAGTGACAATAAACCTGATCCTGATTCTGATTCTGTAATCCAACGTCTTGCAAGACAGAAATGTGGCCATCTAAGGTCAATGTATTGTTAAACCAGGGTGTTTAACTGAACCATTCTGATTTCTCTGCAAGCTGCAATGATATTGCTGTGAATTGAGTTCTCACGTGTCAGAAGATGCCCTGAAGCCACTGACAAATCTGTCCCCCAGTCTCTGAAACACCCACTCACATGTACAGGCAGAACACAAGTCAACAGTTCATAATATGGAGGAGCCTGTACCTGCAGCTGTTGGGAATCAAACAATAAGCACTGTTTCAGAGCCGGTCATTTGCCGGAAGACAAGATTCAGCCACAAGCTAATCAGGAACTAGTTTGTTTTGAAAGCCTGGGAAACGGATGAGCTGTAGGCAGTAAATCTATTCTCACTGCAGCAGAGTGACTCAAAGCTGAAGAAGCATTGAGCAGCCCACAGTAGGTCTTGGTGGAGGTGTTAGTATGGATTGCAGAATGCCAGGGAGATGGTGTCATTTGAGGAACTCTGGTTATAATTTAAAACTTACCTTTGTGACTCTTCTTCTGCTGGATCACACCTATAAGGTGAATCTGATGACTAAACTGATTGAAGTTTCATTCTAAAGATTTCATCCTGAGGATCACAGTGGGAATGGGGTAATACGTTTTTTCCCCTCTCCCTTTCAAGGGAGCTGCAACCGTGGTTACACCCCGTTAAAATCTTACATCTTCTGCTTAGTATTTCTAAAACATTTTATCACCTGCTGATTCATTTCAGTAGTATATGTGGGACTGTTATGTTCAACATTGTCTATATATAATGATACATCTATACTTGATAAGTACTTGTTTAGCTGTAAAGAGCTTTGATGTCCCTTCAGGTTTAAAATATACTATGCAGCTGCACACCTTTCCTTCATTTTCACTTCTCATAACCAAGTATCTAGCAAGCAACCTTTTTTTTGCTGAATTGCAAACTATGACTTGGTAGATGTTTATTAATGAGTCATTTTGCACCTGTATGCTTAAATGCTGCCAGCTAATAATGAGAACCCAGGATTCGTATAAGAAAATTGCCAGGAGAAAGGCTATTTAATGCATGCCTCAAAAAAAATCAAAATATTTCCAACTTTAAAAAGAAATATAGTCTATTAAATTTTGTTAAGTGCAGAAGTAATTTGGCAAGGAATGTCATACTTCAATCAGGAGGCTGCTTGGATCAGCACCTTAAAGTAATTAGATTGACTGGGAGTGGAAGATGCCCTGACCCTTCAACAGATGATGCAATTGACCCTTTGAATGTTGGAAGATAAAAACAAAGGAAATTCTTGTGCATGGTGCTGATGCTAACACCACACAAAATAATGCTTGCCTAAGCTACAGGTTTAAATACCTATAGTGCAAAATTAAAAATAAACTTCAATTTAGACCACCTTATTATTCTAATTTTCCCACATTCTCTGCCACTTACAATTCTAGTTTTCTCTTAAAACACTTTCTTTGTATTACTCTTAGCTAAATTAATCTATATTATAATCTGTCCTGATCGTAATACTAAGATTCTAATATTTTAATAACTGGCTTCGTATTTTCTGCTTGAAAATAATAAAACATAGAAAATCTAGACAGAAGGCACAGGAGACTGAACAATTCAAACCCACGTGTGTGTGTTTTTTTGCATAGTGAAGTAGGACGTGGTTTCTGAATTATAACATAGCAAAATGCATTGATATATTCCACGTTGCATTTGATATTGAATTTATAGTTTCAATACATCTGTTTTCACATTTTCATGTTTCTGTTAAAATGCATAATTATATTTCATGGTCTGTTCTACAGAAATATTTTTCTTGTTGAGTCCAGTGCTGAAGTGCAATTAGGAATTGCAAGTTTGTGATGCAAGTTTGTGATTTCAATACTTGTACCAGTATCTCAGACCTCCTGTAGATGGAGACTCTAGGTAATTAACAGTTCATGCAGTGGAATGACTGGCCCAATATTACAAAGATCAATGAACTTTACAGAAATCGAATGCTGGTGCTTTCTTACATTGATACCTTACCATAATGAGGTAGAGTTCACTCTTACCTCAGGCTTCCACAGAAAATGATTGACTTTTCCTCTTTGGACCTCCCAAGGCAATTGCTTGGTCTATCCTCAGTGGCATGGGGTTCTGCTTGTAAATCTGGTGTGTGGGATGAGGAAGGGCTCAGAAAAGCCACAACTGCGGAGAGAAATAAAACATTGAAAGTTGCTGAAGCTCAGCCATTCAGGAACCATCAGAAGTTAATCAAACCATTAAAGTTGTTAGTAAAAACTTTTAAAATAAAATGTATAAATAATAAAAACAGCTAAATTATTAAGACGATAAAATATTAACACTTCCCTTCATCCTTTATATCTGCTGTCTTCTACTGAAACCAATGAAAGAGAATTGCCCAACTGGATCCAGCTTTGTGCAGGGTGCAGGGTGTTTGATCTTGCCACAGTTCACCATTACTTTAAGCTCCCACACCGATCTTCATAAAGAATCTATATTGCCTCAGCTCAATCCTGCTATGATTTCTCAGTTCATTCTTTCCTATGTTAATCTAACAAACACAAGTGTAAGGTTGAGCAGTGGCATTTCATCTTCTGAATAGGTATGGTACTATAAATGAGAATCAAAGAAGTACAGAGTCTTAAAAAATGAAATCTAAACAGAGAATTCAGGACATGTCCAGTAGGTCAGACTGCCCCAGTGGAGAGGAGGGTAAAATCTGAGGCATTATCACAGATGGAAGACTCAACAGGAAAGGAAAGTTACCCGAGTTTAGAAGGCTGCATAATGCCCAGTTGGAAGATGACCTTCTGTTCCTCAAGCCAACGTTGGGTCTCAATATAACAACACAGGAGTTTACAGAGCAAGAGCTTGTAGAGAGGAGCATGGAAAATTAAAATGCATATGCAAATCTCAAGATCATTCCATTGGATCAAATCAAGTGCTTTACAAAGCCATTGCCCAACCTGTATTTGAATTCCCTAATATCGAGGTGATTGCATTGTGAACACTAAATGTAATGGACTAGATAGAAAGGAGTGAAAGTAAATTGCTGCCTCACCTGGAAAGACTGATTGATTTCCTGGGATGGGAAATGGAAAAGGTGAAAGGACAGGCATAGTATCTCATGCAGCTGCGTGGAAAAGTGCCATAGACCAGGAAACATTTGGTGGAAATGGAAAAGTGGAAGAAAGATTCAGAAAGGGAATGGTCCCTTCAAAACACTGAAAGAAGAGACAATGTGTTAATAATGGTGGAGGAGAACCCATGGTTAATGAAGAAGGAAGGCATTTCAGAGGTGCCTGTGTGGAAAGTCATATTGCTGAAGCAAATATGACAGCTACAGGTGGAGAAATGAAGACAGCAGCAGAATAGGATGAAGAGTAGTCAAGAGAGCAGTAGAGAAATGGAAGGGTGAAGTTGGAGATGGACACTGTGAAAGTGAGAGTTTGGAAATGAGCTGAAAAAGTGATGTAACTTCTGAGTTCGGTGTGAATTTAGGAAGTACCAAAATTCAGTCATCAATGTAATGAGAAAAGGAATTGGGGGTGTGGTGCTGAGTATGACCGAAACAGAGGCTTCTCCTTGTGTTCCACAAAGTGACAGACATAGTTCCATTGCAGCACCCGTCTTTGGTCTGGAGAACGTGATTGAGTTGATGAAGAAGTAGTTCACATGGAGAATAAGTTCAACAAGGCAACTGAATACGTTAGTGAAGGAAGAATTGGTGGGCCCTTTGAATATTCTGTTGTGTGACGGAGTGTAGACGGTTTGGACTTTCCTGGTGAAGATGAGCTGATTGTTATGAGGCAACTGAAAAAAGTCTCAATGCAGCAGAGGGCTTCTAAAGTGTTGAGGATGTACGTAGGAAGGAACTGGACCAGCACAGAAAGAATGGAGTGAAAATAGGATGAAATAATGGGTCTGCCAAGGTATTCCTGATCATTAATCTGAGTGGGAGGTAGAAGTGGGTTATGCGAAGCTGGACTTTGTGAAGGGAAGACCTTAGACCCTGTGAGACTGAGGTCTATACACCAGACTACAACAGTGCTCCCCTCATTGCCAGGTTTGATGACAATGTCAGAATTGGTTCTTACTGAACAGGATGTTGCGAGTTCAGAAGTGTGCTGAGAAAAGGGCAGTAGAAAAATCTGGGCGGCCAATATCCAATTGACAGTGAGAGAAAGTCAGAGCCCAGAGAGAGAGGCTCAGCTCCATTGAGAAGGATAGAGATAGGATAAAGGGTTTTCAGTCGAGGGCAAGGAGTCCTGGCCCAACAAATGGGCATAGAGACAGACATGGTAGCTGAAGGGGTCAACAACATGTAGAGCTCAGATTTCATATTCTGAGGCAATTTGGGGATGAAGTTGAGGGCTAATGATTTCGGATCAGAGAAGAGAAGGTCAGAAAGGATAGTGAAAACATAGGGGGTTGTACTGGTGGGGAGACGTGGCCAGGTGAAAGTAAGATCTGGAATAATGGAATTCAAGGCCAATTGGTTCTTGAGATCTTTGACATCTGAAAGAAGGAAAATAAAAAAAAAGAAACAAAAATCTGTGGAAATCTAAAATAATTTAGCAAAATGTCTTTGACCTAGAACATGAACTCAGTAATTTTCTTACAAATGTAGTTTGACCTGCTGAGTATTCCCAGCATTTTTTTTTAATATTGGAGGGAAAAGGTCTTTGTTTTGGCACTGAATGTGGAGAACAATAAAGTGGAACTGTAGCTTTGAGAAAGTGTTGTTGCAAAGAGAGATCAGGATGTCATTAATTTTAGACTTAAAGGATGTGTTGAGAACACCATCTCGAGAAACACAAGGTTGTTTGAACAAGAAGGGTCTGAATTGTGAAGGTGGGAATTTCAGTTGGAATCCACATGGGAAGTGTAAACTGGCCAGTTCTGTTGGAATGTTGTCACCCTGTGCAATTAACTCTGTTTTCTCACACAATTGTTGCTGTCTGATTTGTTATTTCTAGCATTCTCTTTTATTTCAGATTTCCTGCAATTACAGTGTTTTTTTATCTTTCTCCCCCCTCCCTCTCTTCCTCTCTCTCTCCTGGCGCCATCTTTAGCAAATTTATGAAAAACTATTCATAAGTGAACAAAGCTTAAACTGTGAATAAAAAATACTGAGAACGTGAGGTGTAAAGAGTTGTCAATCTCTGCAATTTAGAACAAGTTTCACTTCTAAATCTCTGGTTCTGATGAAAGGTCATTGCCCAGGTATGTTAGCTCTTTTTCTCTCTCCACAGATACTGCCTGACCTGCTGAGTATTCCCATCAGTCCCCGTTTTTACTTCAGATGGCAGGGTCTATTGTCGTTATGTCAAGCTTAACCTGGCACTGCTTCAATCAGCAAATTTTCCAAAGTATGTTCATGAAGAGTTCAGTGATGAGGTTTGATATCAGCTTGTCACTGCCAACAAGTTCACATCTTGTGCATTAACTCAGGTGCTTAGAAATAGTGAAACTGCCAGCACTTGTGTGGGAAAATATCCGGAATATAAAAATGTTCAAATTAATTTTCTTGCACTATGTTTTACATGGAAAGCATAGTAATTTTGAAACAGGGAAATTTTGGTATTCCTTCCAATAAGATATCATAGATTATCTTTACTTTTTTTTTAGTAATACAGCATGGAGTAGGCCCTTCTGGCCCTTCGAGCCACGTTGCCCCAGCAACCCCCAAACCGCAATTAACCCTAAGCTAATCACGGGACAATTTACAATGACTTATTAACCTAGCCAGTGTGTTTTTGGACTGTGGGAGGGAACCAGAGACCCGGAGAAAACCCAGGCATTCCATGGGTGGTTGTACAGAGATTCCTAACAGAACGGCACTGGAATTAAACTCTGAACTCTGAAACACCCTGAACTGTAATAGCATTGCACAACCCACTATGCTTTCGTTGCACCCAGCTGATAAAGCTGATAAATCTTTTTTGATGAAATTACTGAACTTCTATATTTGAACAACAATGTTGAGGGATCTGCAATATTAGCAAAGGGCACACTACAGATTTTGTATCCTCTCTCCCAGTTTTCATACGTTCTACACTTGCTGAATAAATTCTGTGACTTGACCTGTATCTACCCATGCACAGATCACTCTGTTTGAAGATTTTATATCCTCTTCTGATATTCATGTCTGGATTCACTCAGCATCTTAGTCCCTAAGAGACAAACCTTCCACCTTCAAATCCGCAGCATGAAGCTTCACTTATGGCAAGGCATTTTGGAACTACAGGCGTATTTGAATTTAATGCCATTCAGATCAACGCTCAGGAAGCTATGCATCACAAGTGAGTATAGGTGCAGTGTGTGAGTGACAGGTAGGCTCCATGTCAGAGGTACTAAATGGGAATAGCAACCCCCAGTATTTGTCTGTCAACTGATAGGAGCGTGAATGCAGAATTGTCAGTGCGACCTACTGATTCATAAAATCAAATGAATAGCCTGACACAAAATGAAAGGAGTAGCAAGATAAGAGCAAGAATTACAATATCGGGAAAGGTTGAATTAAACAGCAACAACTTTGAAGTCTGATTCAAATGTGTAAATGCCTAATGGAAATTTTATCCTTTCCATAAAATTAATCATTTGGAGCAGGTAGGATTGAAAACAAAACAAAAATCTTAAATATGGCACAACCCACCTCACCCATCTCTGGTTTAAAGTGCTTCACCTCAGCCCTTCAACCTATCTTTCTTTCAGACCGAAATCAGATCCTATCATTCCTGATCAGTCCATGGGATAACCGAACTCTCTCACAATGTTGCATCCTTCCTCAATCATTTACTGCCTCATGTTTCCCTAGCGATGACAAACCCCTCCATTCTTATTGACTACCATCTCCACCAATATTAGAGAACTGCTCAATAGCTGAACAACTACTGAACCCCACCAAGTTCTGACCCTCACTTGATTACCATTCAGTCCTCTCTGATGCCTACTCACCCACAATGCCCCATTTGGCCAGGCTTCTGTGTACATTCTCAATTGTTGCCCCAGTGGTACTGGAAATATTACAGAACTCCACATACGAAGGTGCTTCAATCATACGGTGTTAAAATCCTAGATTTATATATCAGGAAAACAGGCTCTTCTGGCCTAACTTGTCCATGCCAAGCAAGGTGCCATTCAAGCTAGTTCTATAACTAGGCATTTGGCCCATAACATTCTAAACATTTTCTATCCACTCAAGTGACTCTTAAATCCTTAAGCTCAATCAATGATCTTTTTTCATATTTTTGCAGGAAACTTTGCACATGATTCCTCCAAGAGGACCACAATCTTGTCTTAGGGTTTGGAGGCTTGCGTGCCTCAATGACCCACAGAGCTATGTTGGCTGGAGTCGGACCTTTGACTCCTAGTAGGGTCACCCTTGCCAAACAGGTCAAAGAGTAGAGGCCAGTCTAAGGACAGTCTTCTGATCCTCCAGGTTCAGGGGTTCAGCTCGGGTCAAACCCTGACTGATTGGTCAAAAAAAATTGTTCCAGAACCAGCAATAGAAAAAATTGCTGCCATGAATGCCAGCGGTGTTACAGGCAGTAACTAACTAACTAACTTTGCATGTGTTTGTCTCATGCATTCCAGAAAACACATTGAAACTTTTTGGGGAGCGGGGTAAAGGATGGGCATTTGAATTGGGTGGTAGCTGCATGCCTGCTTTTCCCAGCTGTGTTCTGACTTTGGACTCCTCTTGAGCTTTTGTTGGGGAACCTGCCCAGAAAACCTAGCACCTAAGCAATATCGTGAATGGAAAAGAACAGTTGTGTGTTGTAGGTTTTTATTACTTTACACACTTTGGAAATAATTGGGTGTAGTGAAACATTTTTAATTGCTTGTGTGCTCTTCAGCACTTTTAGATGTTTCTCTTGGGATGGTATTTCAGTTTGTGGTAATTTTATTTCATTAATTTCTTGATTAAATTTTGTAATTTTTTGAATGCTACTGAATGCCAATATCATTCATGTTCAATGCTTTTGACGGGTTTGGCAGTCGGTGAAGTAGGAAGGCTGGGTTAGCTAGCTATCACTTTTTTCCCCCACCTTTTCATCTGTGGAGCTTGTTCTTGTTCTAGAAAGGCCTATTGGGGTAAGGGGTTTCAGTACTGTTGATCTGTCTGGCACTTTGCATGGATATTTAATAGGCATCCACTAGTCTTGCGAGACCATGGATCTGCATCTGGAAAGTCTTCACTCTCCAGGGCGCAGGCCTGGGCAAGGTTGTATGGAAGACCGGCAGTTGACCGTGCTGCAAGTTTCCTCTCGCCACGACACTGATGTTGTCCAAGGGTAGGGCAAGGGCCGATACAGCTTGGCACCAGTGTTGTCGCAGAGCACTGTGTGGTTAAGTGCCTTGCTCAAAGACACAACACGCTGCCTCGGCAGGGGATCGAACTCACGATCTTCAGATCGCTGGTCCAATGATTTAACCACTTGGCCATGTGCCCACACATATATGCAGGAATGTATAGTCTGGAAATTCTCAATAATAGCTCCAGATTTCAGATGAACATGGGTGGAATGTGTGGGTAGCGGTAAATTCTATATCCTATTGTTCTTGAATAATTTAATGAGCTTCCTTTCTGACTCACTAAATTTAGAATTATTTGAATATTCTGTGAGAGATCAACAGATAGAAGTGATTAATGCCCACAGTCATCATCATTATATAATTTAGATTTGCTCAAAGCTGGCTGTCTAATCCTCAAATGTGATGTGATGACATTTCTGGAACAAAGCACACTCTTCAGGCACTCGGCAGATGAATAGGTCTGAAGAGGAATTGATCTGGATGAAAAGCCATCACTGTAATTAACCTAATAACTTAGCTAATTTTGAGCTTTTCATAGTAATTATCTCGGTAACATGGAAGATAACCTCTTCTCTGCATTGCACCAAGATAGAATGATAAGAAGCTGATTACAGTAACTCTGCATTGCTACTGAGACAAAATTTTTACTATTCGGACAGTCATGCAATAGCCCCAGTAAGTAAGATAAACCCCAGCAAGAAAGAATGCTGGTTGCACCAGTTTTAAAATTGCAATTTTTATCTCCAGGTATTTTATACACTCAAGTATTTACTTGAATTGACACTGTTATAATAATTAGAATGTGACTGCATAATCACTACTGAGGATGAAAGATGCAAGTTATTTTCTCTGCCTCTATTACCAATAATATTAACGTAGCTTCAAAACCTGTGATCAGTAAGCACATTGCATCCAAAGAATGTTGTGAATACCGTCACAAATGTTTAATTTCTCAGTGAAATTGGCTAAGGGACTATAATTGCCAGTGTCCATTTCACAGGGCAATTTCAGTTTCAGGCCTCAACATTTGATCAATGCACGGGAGCCGTAGGGCAGAAAACCCAACAGTCTGCTTCGTGGCATTGTAACTTAAAAGTTTCTCCCCGAGCAGAAGCAAAACTATAGATTTGAACGGGTGCAGACCACAAAGGTAATTATGCTTGAAAATAATTTCTATTCCATGTTTTGTTTCTTTGAGCAAGAACAGTACCTGTAGACTGAGCTTTTGAAGTCGGCTGAAGGAGTTGATGCTGTGCTTCACTGGATAGAGCCCACAGGTCAGCAGTGAATTCAGCCAAGTCACTCTGCTGTGTGCCCCAATTCAAGCATGGTCAATCTCCTGAAAATTTCCAGTCAGGTCATGGTGAATATCTAGACCTAACTCTGCAAGCTCATTTTAAGTTACTGCGAAAATCAAAGGGATCCGAACGGTTACACGGAATACCATAAGTATCTGAAGCTGGGGGAGCTCAGTAGCGGTGTTGAGGATTGGGAATTGGGTGAACTTATTTTAGCCCGTCAAGAAAAGCTGCAGCCACTTCTGTGATACAACTTCATTCATTCATTATGTGCCGGGCCGTGTGACATGGGTGATCATGGTCTTTATAAGACGGGTGACCCCATTATCAATACCCTTCAGAGATCGTCTGCCTGGCATCAGTGGTCACATAACCAGGACATGTGATATGCACCAGCTGCTCATATGACCATCCACCACCTGCCCCCATGGCTTCGTGTGACCCTGAATGGGGGCTAAGCAGGTACTACACTGTGCCGAAGGGTGACCTGCCGGCTAGCAAGGGGGAGGAGTGACTTACATCTCCTTTGGTAGAGATGAATCCTTCTTCCTGATGGAGGCATTGAGAAGAGAGCATGGCCTAGCTGGCGGGGGTGCTGCTTTCCTGAGACAGCACTCTGTCTAGATGTGCTCAAAGATGGAGAAAGAGTTACCTGTGATGGACTGGCCTGTGTCCACTACTTTTTGTCAGATTTTGCATTCACAAACATTGGTGTTTCCACACCAGGCCGGGATGCAACCAGTCAATATACTCTCCACCACACATCTGTAGTAGCCTGATGAAGTATTAGAACATCTATAATGTTAGCACTGAGGAATTTAAAGTTGCTGATCCTCTCCACCTCTGATCCCCCGATGAGGACTGGCTCGTAGACCTCTGGTTTTCTCCTCCTGAAGTCAATAATCAGCTCCTTGGTCTTGCTGACATTGAGTTGAGAAGTGTTGTGTGGCTCCACTCAGCCAGATTTTCAATCTCTCTCACATCTTCCACAGTTCTAGCCATGCATTATAGCGCCTGTGGTATTTCTCTGATTCCCTGCATTAGCTGTCAATGAACCATGTGCCAACACTCAAAACTTCCCCACCTCTAGGACATTTAGCTTATATTCCCCTCCTTTACATACTGTATTGGATATTAAATTGGTGAGACTATTCTACTTACATATAAAAACAGAAGAATAACTGCTATAGATGTGTGGTAGATCGATTATCCCTTGAGCAAAACATGCTCACTACAGCCTATTTTATCACGTGCCTCCAAGTACACCAAATCCACATCCTTAACAATCGACTCCAAAGTTTTCACAACCACTGAGGTCAGACTGACTGGCCTATAGTTTCCCTTCTTCTGCCTCTCTCCCTTTTTGAAGAGTGGAGTGACATTTGCAATTTTCCAGTTTTCAGGAATGATTGCAGAATCTAGTGATTCTTGAAAGCTCATTACTAGTGCTTACACAATCTTCTCAGCCACCTCTTTCAGAACCCTGGCATGTTTATCATCTGGTCCAGGTGACTTATCTACCTTCAGAACTTTCAGTTTCCCAAAAATCTTCTCCCTAGTAATAGCCACTTCTTATACTTCTGACCCTGAACTTCTGGCATACTGCTCGTGTCTTCCATAGGGAGAGAATGATGCAAAATACTTATTCAGTTCATCTCATATTTCCTTGTCCCATATTACTACCTCTCCAGCATCATTTTCCAGTTATCTGATATCCACTCTCGCCTTTCTTTTACATTTTATGTATCTGAACAAACTTTTGGTATCCTTTTTAATGTTACCGATTATCTTACTTTTGTATTCCATCTTTTCCTTCTTAATGTCTATTTTTGTTACCTTCTGTTGGTTTTTAAAAGCTTGCCAATCCTCTAACTTCCCACTAATCTTTTGCTCTATTATATGCCCTCTCTTTGGCTTTTATGTTGGCTTTGACTTCTCTTGTTAGCCACAGTTGTGTCATCTTGCATTTAGAATACTTATTGCTTTTTGGGATGTATATATCCTGTGCCTTCTGAATTGCTTCCAGAAATTGCAGACATTGCTGCTCTGCCGTCATCCTTGCCAGTGTTCTTTTCCAAACCATTTTGATCAACTTCTCTCTCATGTTTCTGTAACCCCCTCCTCCCTCTCAAATTTCACAGTGAATTCGATCATGTTATGATCACTTGACCCTAAGGGTTCTTTTCCCTTAAGCTTTCCAGTCAATTTTGGTTCATTGCACAGCACCCAATCTAGAATAGCTGACCCAAGTTGGCTCAACTACAAACTGCTATAAAAAGCCATCTCATAGGCATTCTAGAAGTTCCTCTTCTTGGGATCCAGCACCAACCTGATATTCCCAATCTACCTACATATTGAAATCACCCATGACTAGGGTAACATTACCCTCTTGGCATGCATTTTCTATCTCTCTTTGAAATTTGTAGACCATAGAAACATAGAAACATAGAAAACCTACAGCACAATACAGGCCCTTTGGCCCACAAAGTTGTGCCGAACATGTCCCTACCTTAGAAATTACTAGGGCTACCCATAGCCCTCTATTTTTCCAAGCTCCATGTATCTATCCAAAAGTCTCTCAAAAGACCCTATCATATTTGTCTCAACCACTGTTGCCGGCAGCCCATTCCACGCATTCACCACTCTTTGCATAAAAAACTTACCCCTGACATCTTCTCTGTACCTACTCCCAAGCACCTTAAACCTGTGGCCCTCTCGTGCTAGCCATCAGCCCTGGGAAAAAGCCTCTGACTATCCACACGATCAATGCCTCTCATCTCTTATATACCTCTGTCAGGTCACCTCTAATGCTTCGTCACTCCAAGGAGAAAAGACCGAGTTCACTCAATCTGTTTTCACAATGCATGCTCCCCAATCCAGGCAACATCCTTGTAAATCTCCTCTGCACCCTTTCTATGGTTCCCACATCCTTCCTGTAGTGAGGCGATCAGAACTGAGCACAGTACTCCAAGTGGGGTCTGACCAGGGTCCTATATAGCTGCAACATTACCTCTCAGCTCCTAAATTCAATTCCACGATTCATGAAGGCCAATACACCGTATGCCTTCTTAACCACAGAGTCAACCTGCGCAGCTGCTTTGAGCATCCTATGGACTCAGACCCCAAGATCCCTCTGATCCTCCACACTGCCAAGAGTCTTACCATTAATACTAATTTTTGCCATCATATTTGACCCACCAAAATGAGACCTCATCCTTGCCACTATCTGGCAATCTGTATGTAACGTTCCGTTATATTGGCTCGTGTATGTCTAGGGGAAATCCCGCCCAGCACCTGCTTCAACACTCCCCTCAGGGTCAGTCGCCACCCAAATCAATCAGAAACATCAATCATCAGCCAGCACACCCGGTAAATTTTAACACATACACTTTATAGATATTACTAATTCTATGACATTAATATGCATTTGATACAGAGAGGAAAGCAATGGAAAAAAAAGGCGCCACCACTTATCAAAGTCCAAGTTCTTCGCGCGCTACCGTTGGAGCTCAATTCGACGTCAGACGACCACCCGAATTCCGTTGACTCACGGCTTGGGACTACCCTGAGTGATCGACCGGAGCCTCTCCGCACGTCCGCCGTCCTCCTCGTCTCTCCTCCGACTCCCCGCCAAAACTCAGTCCACAGTCATATCATACAGCATGGCATCCGAAAACAAAACGATACATTCTTCAAACGACCCATTGGCTAATAGAACCTTTGTATCTCATTTTAAAGTAAAACAAACTGTTAGCGCAAACTCTCTGCAGCATTAAAACACAACAAAGCCGCATTCCCCAGATTAACATAACAAAATCGCCATTTTAAATGTAACAAAAGAAAGACCCCGTACATGTATATAGCCCCAATAAGGTTCTTTTTACCCTAGCAGTTCCTTAGCTCTAACCATAATGCTTTCAATCCTATATCACCTCTTTCTAATGATTTGATTTCATTTTTTACCAATAGAGTCACACCAGCCCCTCTGTCTACCTGCCTGTCATTTCAACACAAAGTATATCCTTGGACGTTAAGCTCCCAGATATAATCTCTTTCCAGCAATGATTTAGTGATGCCCACAATATTATATATGCCAATCTGCAACTGTGCTACGAATTCCATCCAACTTCACTCACCCTAACACAGAAATGTTCCCACAAACTATGGACTCACTATCAAGGACTCTTTGTCTGATGTTCTTGATATTTAGAACCATAGAACCATGAACACTACAGCACAGAAAACAGGCCATTCAGCCCTTCTAATCTGTGCTGAAACTTTATTATGCTAGTCCCATTGACCTGCATCCAGTCCATAACCCTCCAGACCGCTCCCATCCATGTATCTATCAAATTTATTCTTAAAACTTAAGAGTGAGCCCACGTTTACCATGTCAGATGGCAGCTCGTTCCACACTCCCACCACTCTCTGAGTGAAGAAGTTCCACCTAATATTCTCCCTAAACCTTTCCCCTTTCACCCTAAAGCTATTTCCTCTCATATTTATCTCCCCTAATCTAAGTGAAAAGAGCCTTTTCACATTTATTCTGTCTATACCCCTCATAATTTTGTAAACCTCTATCAAATCTCCCCTCATTCTTCTACTCTCCAAGGAATAAAGTCCTAACCTGTTCAACCTTTCCCTGTAACTCAACTCCTGAAGACCCGGCAACATCCTAGTAAATCTTCTCTGCACTCTTTCAATCTTACTGATATCCTTCCTATAGTTAGGTGACCAGAACTGCACACAATACTCCAAATTTGGCCTCACCAATGTCTTATACAACCTCACCGTAAGATCCCAACTCCTATACTCAGTACTTTGATTTATGAATGCCAGGATGCCAAAAGCCTTCTTTACAGCCCTGACTACCTGTGACACCACTTTCAGGGAATTATGTATCTGAACTCCCAGATCCCTTTGTTCCTCCACACTCCTCAGTGCCCTACCATTTACTGTGTATGTCCTACCTTGATTTGTCCTTCCAAAATGCAACACCTTAATGCATTAAATTCCATCTGCCATTTTCTGGCCCATTTTTCCAGTTGGTCCAGATCTCTTTGCAAGCTTTGAAAGCCTTCCTCACTGTCCACAACACCTCCAATCTTACTATCATCAGCAAACTTGCTGATCCAATTTACCACATTACCATTTAGATCATTGATATAGACAACAAACAATAATGGTCCCAGCACAGATCCCTGAGGCACACCACTAGTCACAGGCCTCCAATCTGAGAAGCAATCATCCACTACCACTCTCTGTCTTCTCCCATACAGCCAATTTCAAATCCAGTTTACACCCTCTCCATGGATACCTAGTGTCTGAACCTTCTGAACTAACCTCTCATGTGGGACCTTGTCAAAGGCCTTACTAAAGTACATGTAGACAACATCCACAGCCTTTCCTTCATCTACTTTCTTGGTAACCTCCTCAAAAAACTCTACAAGTTTTGTTAAACACAATCTACCATGCACAAAGTCATGCTGACTATTCTTGTATACCACTTGGCTGTCCAAATACTTGTATATCCGATCTCTCAGAACACCTTCCAATGGTTTACCTACTACTGATGTCAGGCTTACCGGCCTGTAATTACCTGGTTTACTTTTGGAGCCTTTTTTAAACAACGGAACAACATGAGCTACCCTCCAATCCTCTGGCACCGCACCTGTGGCTAAGGACGCTTTAAATATTTCTGCCAGGGCTCCTGCAATTTCTATACTAGTCTCTCTCATGGTCCGAGGAAATATCATGTTAGGGCCGGGGGATTTACCTACCTTTATTCACTGTAAGGCAGCAAGCATCTCCTCCTCCTTAATCTCTATATGTTCCATGACACTACTGCTTGTTTCCCTTCCTTCGATATACGCTATGCCAGCTTCCTGAGTAAATACTGATGCAAAAAAACTGTTTAAGATCTCCCCCATCTCATGAGGCTCCACACATAGACGACCACTCTGATCTTCTAGGGGACCAACTTTGTCCCTTACTATCCTTTTACTCTTAATATACTTGTAGAAACCCTTTGGGTTTACCTTCACATTATCTACCAAAGCAACCTCATGTCTTCTTTTTGCCTTCCTGATTTATTTCTTTAGGGATCAATAAAGTATGACTATGACTATGATTTTCTTACATTTTCTATACTCTTCAATACCTCATTTGTTCCTTGTTGTCTATACCTGCCTACACTGCTCTCTTTTTCTTAACCAGATCGCCAATATCCCTTGAAAACCAAAGTTCCCTATGCCTGTTGACTTTGCCTTTAATCCTGGCAGAAATATGCAAACTCTGCACTCTCAAAATTTCGCCCTTGAAGCCCTTCCACCTACTGAACATATCCTTGCCAGAAAACAACTTATCCCAATCCACAAAATTGGCTCTTCTCCAATTTAGAATCTCAGCTCAAAGACCAGACCTATCCTTATCCATAATTAACTTGAAACTAATGACATTATGGTCCCTGGGCCCAGAATGTTCGCCTACACATACTTCTGTCATCTGACTTGTCTGGTTCCTAATAGGAGATCAAGTATTGCATCCTCTCTCGTTGGTACCTCTATATATTGATTTAAAACACTTTCCTGAACACATTTGACAAACTCCAAGCCATCCAGCCCTTTCACAGTGTGGGAGTCCCAGTCATCATATGGAAAGTTAAAATCCTCTACTATTACAACTTTCTGTTTCTTACATCGGTCTGCTATCTCTCTACAGATTTGCTCCTCCGATTCTCTCTGCCTATTGTTGTCTGTTGTTTGTTTGTCCTGTTTTGTGCGGTCTTTCATTGACTATTCTGTTTCTATGCATTTACTGTAAATGGCTGTGAGAAAATGAATCTCAGGGTTGTATATGGTAATGTTTATATACTTTGATAAATTTACTTTGAACTTTGAACAGACCTGTACTGGCACTGCACATCACTTCCAGAACAGTGCTTATATTTTTTTCTTTGTAGTAATTCAGGCAGTGGGCCTGAGCTTTGGATTCGATACAGTAAAGACTGAACGAGGTATGTACCCTGTTCCTTTCTGTGTAGACTAAGAGAAATACAAATATGTTATGGCCTGAACTGATAGGTTGTCAAGTGTTCATGCCATAAAGACTCAGCAGGGCTCTGAAACTCTGCGGCATGAACTGACATGATAACATAAGGACCAATCTCCTTGTTTTCCAAGGTTCTAGAAGAAAATGAGTAGAACAATATTAGGACACCGTTGTGCTGTCATAAATACTGTAGAAGTTAGACTCTTCTATATTCTGTGCAAACTTAGGAGCTACTTTTTTATCCAAGGAATTATGAGTCTGTTGAATTCTCTACCAACGAGGAGTGGATGAGGTAATCAATTCAATACTTTAAAATTTAAATTTGCTAAGATCATCAGGAGGAAAGGAGGATGGGTGTGAACAGTGAAGGATGCTAGTGTAGAGGATAAATGCTTTAGGAGGGACCTGGTCCACTGTTGTGTGCTTCTACATCATTCTACATAACTCTAGACAGCCTCAATTTGCTTTTGAATACTTCTAGACATCCACAGCATTTTAATTAAAAAGTTTATTGGAAATGACTCAAATATTTTCGACTGTTGCGATAGCTCCAATTTTCAATAGTTGCAGGAACCAGCAGAAGCTCCCATTCATCCCACATTCCCCAGATCCGTTAGCTGACACAAACATTTGAGTGTCATCCGGGTCAAGGGGCATTCTATTAAAAGGAGTATCATCGCAAAACTTCATGCTGCTAATATCCGCACTTCTCACCTCAGATTAATTACAATTTGGAGATTTAGCACATATCATACCTCAGTCCAGCTTGAAAGGTGGACATTTTTAAAGTCCCTGTCAATTAGACATTTAGCTGGGCCTATAGCCTGGTTTATACCTCTGCGTCAATGCGTTGCCCCAAACCCTACACAAAGCCGACACGGAACCCTACGCGAGAGCTTGAGTTGCTGCGATGCGCACCTCTCTCAAAATGTAACCACGTGTCGCGGCAATGCAGGATGCAACAACTGTGATTTATCCGCTTGGTAGCATCGCATGTTATTCTACACTGCAATAGCTTCCCATTGGGCGACTGAAGGGCAGGGAAGGAACTCTAGCTGCAATGCTTTCCATAAAGCTTTACAGACCTCCGAAATTATGGAGGACACATTTCGCACGAAAAAAGACGCTCGCGTCTTGTTTACCCAAAGACTACCATGACCATGAAACCTTGCGTGGGCAGGTGAGTGCGCATGCGTGACGTGTGCGAATTGCCAAGCGACGCAGACACACCAACGCACAAGTGTAAATGCTCACAACGCGCGTAGGCCACTTGCGTAGGTTACGGCGTCCAGTTAACGCAGAAGTATAAACCAGGCTTATCTCTGAGGCCAGTGGGAGGGCTATCCTGGTCTGAATGGTTCAATTTCAGATTGTTCTGCTTTATATCAATCAAATGGAGACCCATGTATGTAATTTGAGAAATGATTGAAACATTTTTAATCCTAACTCCCAAGTTCTTCAGCTCAGAGCGATTGTTATCAATATTATGTTTTGCTTTATTCTCTCAACACCTCCGATTTAATTGGAGTACACCGATTCCAATTTTCCTTTTAGTATTTAAACATTCAATATAATGTGAAGGAAAATTAACATTAAATCAATATATTCTGGATAAATGACAACACAAAGCAATATTTGATCAGGAGATAACATAGAAATATGGTGCTTCTGAATTAAAAAGGCCTTCATTAATTAAAATGAATTAAAATATAATTCAGCGATTTTGAATCATGGTTCATAGCTAGCTTTCCTCGACAGCGTTACTGCTGACACCTTCACGTGTGAATGAGTGGCATGGCATGGTTGAAAGAAACCTATTTTGATGCTGGTTCCTCAGATATGTGGCTACCTCATTAAAATGCCTGCCAAAGAATCAGTCACCACTTCACCGCATTACTGACAGATGCTGTTGAATGTGAATGCAATAGTCTCACTAAAAGGTGCCAATCAAAATGAAGTATTATGCTATTCATGAAATACACTTTTTTATTTTAAGCATGCTAAAGCAATTCAGGTGAGCAAAAATAGAAAATGCCAATCATTATGGAGGTGATCTAGGATAGAAGAGCAGAGATCACCTGAGAGGCAAATGTTTGTCTTATTCAGTTAAACAGCAAGAGGACTTTAGGCAGAAGGTTGACCACACCAACACCAATGCAGCTGGCAGGACCACTGTACCAAACGCCTGAGTTTAGTTTTCACGACTGTACTTCTTCCTGTAGATGCTGCCTGGCCTGCTGTGTTCTACCAGCATTTTGTGTGTGTTGCTTGAATTTCCAGCATCTGCAGATTTTCTCGTGTTAGCAAAGGATAAATGTCTTCTTCTTCTTCTATTTCTTAAGCCTATCACCCCTTGTGGAGCATTAGCTGCTAACAGTAGCTTACTGGAATCCCCTATCCTGGGCCAGTTGTTCAAGTTGCCCCCAGGCGCAGACATCTTCAAAGATCCTTCTTCTCCCAGGATCTTTGGAGCTTCTGTTGGCGTTTCTGTAGCACAGGGTTTTTACGGGATTGAGTACTTAATTCTATGCCCAACCCTCCTTTTGCAGCTGGGCTTGGGACTGTTTGTGCTGCCAAGGCTAAAGCAGGAGATGGCAATGACTCTCGGCAATATTGTTATTATTGAGACACTGGCTGAGAGGAGAAGGAGGAGCAGAAAAGGAATAGAAACATTTATTTCTTCCCAAGATTGACTGAATTAGTAGTACAGTGGATAACGTAAGGCTGTTAGCCATTATCAATAGTTATTACAGTAAGGCAGTCACTGAGCCCTAAAATGTTAACAGCAGGTTAAACCTTGCCAGCATAAATATATCACCACAGAAAGACTGATCACGTTGACTAACACTTTGGCAATAGAACTTGCCCAACATAAATGGTCAATATATCTCTGGAGTATTATAACCTACATTATATTAAAAATAGAGATCAAAAAAAGATGAATTGAGTTAGGTTGCGTTGGTGGAATGAGCTGATGGTAACAGTTCTTTGAAATATTCTCTGTCCTCTGCATTCCATTTGTTAATCACCTTTCCACTAAACCGTATTCTGACTAATTCATTTCCCTTCTGGCAGTCCACCAGATCTAACGGGGATGAATGAAGAATTCAGAAAGTTAATTTATGCCTTCCATTCATCTGCTTTTAACGGCACTGATTTGAATGAAATTGAACCGTGTTCTGACAATTGTGATCACAGTGTCTCTGAAGGATCGTGGAGCCTGGAACATGGAGGGCAAACAGTACATGCACAGGAAGCCAGCATGTTTTTTGAAAGAGGAGGGAACCAAGGGCTATAGGGAGCTGAAACAGAAGAAATGAGGGGTGGGGTAGAGTTTTTTGTTCCTCTCTGCGCCTTGTGGCGCATCGGGCAGTAACCTTGCTGTTTCTTTAGCATTTAACTGTTTTTTACGAGGCGAGTTGCTAGCTTGACGCTCAACCCAGCACGGATGGAAAGTGTGCAATGAGCTGGCTGGATCTGAACTCGAAGCACTCTCCGTGAAGTCCAGTATGGATGCCACAATGCCACAGGCCGGCACTTGGGGTAGTTCCGCCATGACATTATTGAATGGCAAGGCAGGCTGGATGGGGAATGATCTATTCCTGCTCCTGTTCTCTTGTGTTCTTATGGAGTGGTGATTAGAAAAAGATAATAAAACTCTGATAGTCATAACTGTGGAATTACCTAGTCTGGCTACTTAAAGTTCAGCACAATTTCTTTCATCATCATACAAAATGTTCAGTCATCACAGACAACGGAATGTGTGGTGTGAGTATTCAGCATACCATTCAGTTTAAGTAATGCAAGTTACTCAGATGCAAACTGAAGTCTAAATGCAATTTCTTTCACCAATCCAAAATGCATAATCAAAATTCTGTAATAGTGTTTGAAGAAAAGGTAACATTTCCAGCCGTTTAACATTTGCAACAAGATGGAAGATGGAAGAGGAAAAGAGCAGAAGAGACTACTTCTGTTTGACTGCCTTTTGCAGGTGCTACTACAGATATTATTAGTCTCATATTGACGGGACCACACAATGACTGTGTGGAATAAAGTAAAACACATCTGCAAACAGCAACACTCACAAAATGCTGGAGGAACTCAGCAGGTCGGGCAGTATTCAGGCTGAGACCTTTCTTCACCACTGGATCGTGTGGATAGTCAGAGGCTTTTTCCCAGGGCTGAAATGGCTAGCACCAGACGGTACAGTTTAAAGGTGCTCGGAAGTAGGTACAGAGGAGATGTCAGGTGTAAGTTTTTTACACAGAGAGTGGTGAAAGTGTGGAATGGGCTGCCAGTGGCAGTGGTGGAGGCAGAAACGATAGGGTCTTTTAAGAGACTCCTGGATAGATACATGGAGCTTAGAAAAATAGAGAGCTATATGTAACCCTAGGTAATTTCTAAGGTAAGGACATGTTTGGCACAGCATTGTGGTCCAAAGGGCCTGTATTGTGCTGTAGGGTTTCTATGTTTCTATGAAGGGAGAAGACACCAGAATAAAAAAGGTGGAGGGAGAGGAAGGACGACTAGCTAGAAGGTGATAGGTGAAGCCAAGTGGGTGAGAAAGATAAAAGCTGGAGAAGAAAAAATCTGACTGGAGAGGAGTGTGGACCATGGGAGAAAGGGATGAAGGAGGGGCACTAGGGAGAGGTGATAGTCAGGTGAGGAGAAGAGGTAAGATGCCAGAATGGAGAATAGAAGAAGGAAGGAGGATGGAAAAAATACCAGCTGGGGAAATTGATGTTCATGCCATCAGGTTGGAGGCTACCCAGATGGAATATGAGGTGTTGCTCCTCCAAACTGAGAGTGACTTCACCGTGGGAAAAGAGGAGACCGTGGACCAATATGTCAGAATGGGAATGGAGATAGAAATTAAAATTGTTCATCACAGGGAAGTTCCGCTTTTGTCAGATGGAGCAGAGGTGGTCGACAAAGCGGTCACACAATTTATATTGGATCTCACCAATGTAGAGGAGGCTATATTGGGGTACTGGATATAATAGACAACTCCAACAAATTGGTATATGAAATATTGCCTCACCTGGAAGGTCTGCTTGGGACCCTGACTGGAGATGAGGGAGGAGGTGAATTGGCTGGACTGAGTAGTCTCCAACCTGATGGCATGAACTTTGACTTCTCTAACTTTCGTTAATGCCCCTCCTCCCCTTCTTACCCCATCCCTTATCTATCTATCTATCTATTTATTTATTTTCCCCTTTCTTTCTCTCTCTTTTTTTCTCCCTCTGTCCCTCTCACTATATCTTCCTCTGGTGCTACCCTCCCACTTTCTCTCTCCCTAGGCCTCCCGCCCCATGATCCTCTCCCTTCTCCAGCCTTGTATCCCTTTTGCCAATCACCTGTCCAGCTCTTGGCTCCATCCCTCCCCCTCCTGTCTTCTCCTACCATTTTGGATCTCCCCCTCCCCCTCCCACTTTCAAATCTCTTACTATCTCTTCTTTCAGTTAGTCCTGACGAAGGGTCTCAGCCCAAAACGTCGACTGTACCTCTTCCTATAGATGCTGCCTGGCCTGCTGCGTTCCACCAGCATTTTGTGTGAGTTGCTTGAATTTCCAGCATCTGCAGATTTCCTCGTGTTTGTAGTATTTCTATCACTTGCAAGGATATGTGCCAGGAGGAAGATAAGTGGGGAGGGATAAGTGGACAAAGGAATTGCGGAGTGAATAATCCCAGTGGAAAGCAGAGGGTGGGGAGGTAAAGATGTGTTTGGTGGTAGGATCCCATTGAAGCTGGCGGAAGTTGTGGAGAGTGATGTGTTTGGTGCGGAGGCTCGTGGGGTGGTAGGTGAAGATGATAGGAACCCTATCACTGTTAAGTCTCCTGGAACATTGGGTGAGTGCAGGTGTCCAGGAAATGGAGGAGATGCAGCTGAGGGCAGCATCAATGGTGGAGGAAGGGAAACCCCTTTCTTTGAAGAAGGAGAATGGCTTTGATATCCTGGAAACAGATGTGATAGAGACAAAAGAACTATGAAAAGGGAATAGAGAATAGAGAGGGAGGGAAGAGGTATTGTCACGATAGCCAAAGGAATCCGTAGGTTTATAAACGATACTGAGAAGGCCTTTTTGTTGAAATCAATTGCTGCACATGCCTGGTTAGGCTGAAGATTAATTATGTTCACTGCTGACCTCGTTTTACTTTGCATGATCCTTTCTGTTGGAAAATAAAAACAAACACTGGGGAGATCTAATTCATGCAGGAAGTAAGTGCAAAGTTGGAAGGAGGTACAGAGGCCTGAAGGCACACACTCAACAATTCAGGAACAGCTTTTTCCCCTCTGCCATCCGATATCTGAATGGACATTGAACCCACGAAATCTACCTCACTACTTCTTAATTTTTATTTTTGCACTACTTATTTAATTTAGCTATTTAGTATACAGTATATACTGTATATGTACTGTACATACATACTGACTATAATTCACATTTTTCTATTATTTTGTATTGCATTGTACTGCTGCCGCAAGGACAATAAATTTCATGACATATGAAATATTAATTATTACAATTTGATATTAAAGCTGATAACCGTGTTCTGATTTTGATATGGATGACATTCAGTGACTTTTCACTATGAGCCTTGTTTGAGTGCTACAGGTAAGCTGTAAGGAGGTGGGGAATGAAGCAGCTCAGAACAAGGCTGGCGAATGGGTGGGCTAATGGAGGCATTGGGAAAATGGAGCAAAGCCCATTAGTTGTTACTGGCTACTCCTTTCTCTGCAAAAATTCTCCCCAAAATATTTCAGGAGCTCTTGAGAGCATTTACTAGCAGTCACTCTCAAGACTAAATTTCTGTTTGCATTAGGAAGCTGAAAATGGGATCTTAGAAAGAATATATGATCCTAATATTATAATGTAAGTGGTCTAAAACAGGAGATAGGCAAAACGTTCAATGCCTGAGTATAAATTTCATCCATTGAGCCTTAGGTGTCAATGAAGCCTTGGCTCCTATTTGGCAGAGCACTGTTGTGGTGCATGACAGCAGAGGACTATATTACGCTCATATCATCTTTGATCCCAGGTGGGAAACAATACTAATATGTGAAATATCTTAAACCCTATGCTGAACCTTGACCTGAACAAAATTCTGCATTTCGACTAAGGCAGGACAGTTTTTGTATTAGGATTAGGGTTGAAGTTTGTTCTTCAATCCCGTAGAAGGACTACAGTTGAAATGATAGACTAGAAAGGCAAGGGCTGCTTTCTTTGGAGAGAAATTTGAGAGGGAGCTTGGGTAGAAACTGGAATACACTGCCAGCAAGTATGGTGGAGAAAGGCTCTGTAATGGCCTTCAAGAGGGAATTCCAAAAGCAAAGATAATGGAAACTGATGGTGTTAGAGAAGTTCCAAAATTAGTAACTATAATCATAGAAAACGTAGAAAACCTACAACACAATACAGGCCCTTCAGCCCACAAAGTTCTGCCAAACATGTCCCTACCTTAGAAATTACTAAGTTTACCCATTGCCCTCTATTTTCCTAAGCTCCATGTACCTATCCAAAAGTCTTGTAAAAGTTGTGACTTTTACAGCATGAAGTATATATAAACTAGGGATTAGTTATTGGTAATATTGTAGTGAAACTAGCATGATACCTACACTGATATGCAAAATTTAGGCTTATTTTTGGTTAGGTTGCATATGATCAAGGTGGAATCAGAGGTTCTCAGAATCAGAATCAGAATCAGGTTTAACATCACTGACATATGTTGTGAAATTTGTTGCTTTGCAGCAACAATACATTGCAAAACATAAAAATAATAAAGCTGCAAATTAAAATAGGAAGTATATATGTAAATTAAATTAAAGAAGTAGTGCAAAAAGAGAAGAAAAACGCAGTGAAGTAGTGTTCGTGGCTTCATTGTCCATTTGGAAGTCTGATGGAGAATGGGAAGAAGCTGTTCCTGAAATGTTCAGCATGTGCCTTCAGGCTCCTGTATCTCACCCTTGATGATAGCAATGAGAAAAGGGCATGTCCTGGGTGATGGGGGTCCATAATGATGCATGCTACTTTTTTAAGACATCACCTTTTGAAGGTACCCCTGATGGAGCTGGCTGAGTTTACTAATTTCTGCAGTTTTTTCTGATCCCGTACAATGGCCTTTCCATACCAGATGGTGATGCATCCAGTTTAAATGCTCTCCATGGTACACCTGCAGAAATTTGCGAGTGTTTTTGCTGACATACAAACTCCCCTCAAATTCCTAATAAAATAAGGCCTATGTCATGCCTTCTTTGTAACTGCATCAATATGTTGGGCCCAGGATAGATCTTCAAAGGCGTTGACACCTGGGAACATGAAACTGCTCACCTTTTCCACTGCTGATCCCTCAATGGGGAATGGTGTGTGTTCCCTCGACTTACCCTTTCTGAAGTCTACAATCAATTTGGTCACTGAATTGCACTTATATTTCTAAAAAGTTAGATACTACAGTTGAAGGGAAGCAAAGAAATCCTAATGGGATTGTTGATCATTTTGACAAACCATTAGATGCATTTAAATTTTCAGCTGTTATCTAACCATCTGCACTGAGTCATTACGTTGACTCATCAATAACCTAATAAATTAATTTCAAGACAAGACCCTAAATATCACCTTCATATTTCTGAAATGTGATATATCATAAAATCCATCAACAAAAGCAAGCATAAAACCAGTTATGATCTCATTTTCAATATTACAATAAAGTTGTGAAAACATATTTAGTATCTGATATTGTTGCATTTAAGCATGTCAGTCAAACTATCCCTCTTTAACTGGCATTATTGTCTTTATCAAAAGTTAATAATTGTTTAGTTGTACCAGTAGACTAATTTTCCTTGATGAGCTATGCATGTAATTTTTCATGGCCATAACTGTCCAAATGTACATTTAATATTTAACATAAAATGTACAGTGCCTTAGGGGGAAGAATTATCATTTATAAGTGTTTAGTTTTGGCCTTTCCCCATAACTACTTTGACAAGAGTAGCTATAAAATAATGCTGAATGCTATTTTTTTAATGTATCATAAAACTGACAATTTGACTTTTCGGAAATCAATTACTCATGTTATTTTCTGATATTATCAGCAATGTAATAATTGCTGGGAGTCTACAGTTAGGGGGACAGATAGGCGATTCTGTGGGCGTGAAAAGAAACAAGGATGGTCGCTTGCCTCCCAGGTGCCAGGGTTTGTGAAGTTTCTCAGTGCGCCCACAATATCCTGAAATGGGAGGGTGAGCAGCCAGAGGTCATGATACATATTGGTACCAATGACACAGATACAAAAAGGGTGGAGGTCCTGAAAGCAGACTACAGGGAGCTAGGAAGAAAGCTGAGAAGCAAGACCTCAAAGGTAGTAATCTCGGGATTATTGCCTGTGCCACGCGACAGTGAGTATAGGAATAGAATGAGGTGGAGGATAAATGCATGGCTGAGAGATTGCGGCAGAGGGCAGGGATGCAGATTTCTGGATCATTGGGACCTCTTCTGGGGCAGATGTGACCTGTACCAAAAGGACAGGTAGTACTTCAATCCTAGGGGGACCAATATCCTGGTGGGGAGGTTTGCAAATGCTATTGGGGAGAGTTTAAACTAAATTTTCAGGGGAGTGGGAACCGGTGAAGAAACAGAGAATGGGGAGGTTGGCACACAAGTAGAGATAGCTTGTAGGGAGTTTTGGAGGAAGGATAGGCAGGTGTTAGAGAAAAGATGCACTCAGCCTGATGGTTTGAGATGTGTCTATTTCAATGCAAAAAGTATCATAAACAAGGTGGATGGACGTAGAGCGTGGATCAATACCTGGAACCATGACATTGTGGCCATTACAGAGGCTTGGATGTCTCAGGAGCAGGAATGGCTGCTGAATGTGCCAGGCTTTAGATGTTTCAAAAAGACCATAAGACCATAAAACATAAGAGCAGAATTAGGCCATCTGGCCCAATGAGTCTGCTCTGCCATTCAATCATGGTTGTTCCTTTTTTCTATCTCTTTAACTGGCATTATTGTCTTTATCAGATCAAAGAGGGAAGCAAAAGAGGTGGGGGAGTGTCATTGCCAGTTAGGGATAATATCACGGCTGCAGAAAAGGAGGAAGTTGTGGAGGGATGGTCTACTGGGTCAGTGTGGGTGGAAGTCAGAAACAGGAAAGGGCCAATAACTCTATTGGGTGTTTTTATAGACCCTCAATAGCAACAGGAATATCAAGGAGCAGATAGGGAGGCAGATTCTGGAATGGACCAATAAAAGTAAGGTTGTTGAGAGGGGAGATTTTAACTTTCCTAATATTTACTGGCATCTCCTTAGCGCAAGAGGTTTAGATGGGGTGGAGTTTGTTAGGTGCGTTCAGGAAGGTTTCCTGACACAATATGTAGTTAAGCCAACTAGAGGAGAGGCTGTACTTGATCTGGTATTGGGAAATGAACCTGGTCAGCTGTCAGATCTCTCGGAGGGAGAGCATTTTGGAGGTATGGACTACAACTCTATCTCCTTTTCCATAGTGCTGGAGAGGGATAGGAGCAGACAATTTGGGAAAGCATTTAATTGGGGTAAGGGGAAATATGATGCTATTAGGCAGGAACATTGAAGCATAAATCGGGAGCAGATGTTCTCATGGAAATGCACGGCAGAAATGCGGCAAATGTTCAGGGAGTACTTGTATGGAGATCTGCATAGGTATATTCCACTGAGACAGGGAAAGGATGGTAGGGTTAAAGAACGATGGTGTGCAAAGGATGTAGAAAATCTAGTTGATAAGAAAAGAAAAGCTTACAAAAGGTTCAAGAAACTAGGTACTGTTAGAGCTCTAGAAAATTACAAGGTTGCTAGGAAGGAGCTTAAGAATGGAATTAGGAGAACAAGAAGGGGACATGAGAAGGCCTTGGTGAGCAGGATTAAGGAAAACCCCAAGGCATTCTACAAGTATGTGAAGAGCAAGACGATGAGCCATGTGAAAATAGGACCAATCACGTACAATAGTGGAAATGTGTGCATGGAGTTGGAGGAGGTAGCGGAGGTACTTAATGAATACTTTGATTCAGTATTCACCAGGGAAAAAGGCCTTGGAAATTGTGGGGATGACCTACAGGGGACTGAAAAGTTTGAGCTTATAGACATTAAGAAAGAGGATGTGCTGGATCTTCTGAAAAACATTAAGCTAGGTAAGTCACCGGGACTGGATGAGATATACTCCAGGCTACTGTGGGAAGTGAGGGAGGAGAATGCTGGGACTCTTGTGATGATCTTTGTGTCAGCAATAGGGGCGGCAGAAGTACCGGAAGATTGGAGGGTTGCAAATGTTGTTCCCTTGTTCAAGAAAGGGAGTGGAGTTAACCCAGGAAATTATAGACCAGTGAGTCTGAATTCAGTGGTGGGCAAGATGTTGGAGGAGATCCTGAGAGGCAGGATTTATGAGCATTTGGAGAGACAGATTCTGATTAGGGATAGTCAGCATGGCCTTGTCAAGGGTAGGTCGTTCCTTATAAGCCTGATTGAATTCTTTGAGGATGTAACAAAACGCATTGATGAAGGTAGAGCAATGGATGTAGTGTACTTAAATTTCAGTAAGGCATTTGATAAGGTTCCCCATGCCAGGCTCCTTCAGAAAGTAAGGAGGCATACAATCCAAGGAGACCTTGCTTTGTGGATCCAGAATTGGCTTGCCCACAGAAGGCAAAGGGTGGATGTAGATGGGTCATATTCTATATGAAGGTTGGTGACCGGTGGTGGTCCACAGGGATCTGTTCTGGGTTTCCTCCCCTTTGTGATTTTTATAAATGACCTGGATGAAGAAGTAAAAGGGTGGATCAGTAAGTTTGCTGATGACACAGAAGTTGGAGGTGTTGTGGATAGTCTGGAGGGTTGTCAGAGATTACAGTGGGTCATCGTTAGGATGCAGAACTGGGCTGAGAAGTGGCAGATGGACACCAATCTAGATAAATGTGAAGTGGTTCATTTTGGTAGGTCAATTTGAAGACAGAATATAATATTAATGGTAAGACACCTGGCAGTGTGGAGGATCTGAGAGATCTTGTGGTCCGTGTCCATAGGACACACAAAGCTGCTGTGCAGATTAACTGTGTTGTTAAGAAGGTGTATGGTGTGTTGGCATTTATGAATCATGGATTGAGATTAAGAACCATGAGGTAATGTTACAACTATATAGATCTTGGTCAGACTTCACAGAGTACTGTGTTCAGTTTTGGTCACCTCACTACAGGAAGGATGTGGCTACTAAAGACAGAGTACAGAGGAGATTTACAAGGATGTTGTCTGGATTAGAGGGCATGTTTTATAAGAATGGGTTGAGTGAACTTAGCCTTTTCTCCTTGGAGCGATGGAGGATGAGAGGAGACTGATAGATGAAGGGCATTGATCATGTGGATAGCCAGAGGATTTTTCCCAGGGCTGAAGTAGCTAACAAGAAGGGGCATAGTTTTAAGGTGCTTGGAAATAGGTACTGAGGGGAAGTCAGGGATAGGTTTTTCACACATAGAGTGGTGGCTACATGCCAGCGGCGGTGGTGGAAATGGATACAATAGGGTCTTTCAAGAGCCTCTTAGATAGGTACCTGGAGCTTAGAAAAATAGAGGGCTATGCGCTAGGGAAATTGTAGGCAGCTTCTAGAGTAGGTACGTGGTCAGCACAACATTGTAGGCTGAAGGGCCTGTAATGTGCTGTAGATTTCTACGTTCTGTGTTCTACATTCTATGTGATAAAGAACCTAAGGAGTATCTTTAGATAAAGTTGATTTCCCTTTGGTGGATTGTGGTTTTGCTCTATCAAAAACAATAAGACCATAAAACAGACATTGGTGCAGTTTAGGCCAATTGGTCCACTAGGTCTGCTTTGCCTTTTAACCATGGCAGATTTACTTTCCCTCTCAACCCCATTCTTCTGCCTTCTCACCATAACTTTTGATGCCTTTAATAATGAATTACGTATCAACCTCTATTTTAAATATACCCAATTACTTGGATTCCACAGCCGTCTATGACAATGAATTTGCTATCTTTCGTTCTAAAGGGACATCCTTAGGCTGTGACCTCTAATCCTGAACTCTCTCCCTATTGGAAAAAATCTCTTCACCCCCACTCTATGTTGGCTTTTCAATAGAGAAACAGACAAACCTAACCCAATGTGCATTAGCATGGTTAGAGCTTAGGAGGATAATGGTGCCTAACAGTGACTCCTTTGCTGGCATCTTCAGAAACATCTTTTCTATCTTTGATATCTCTTTTTTCCCTTTCAAGGTTCTTCTGAAAACCCTGACCTGGAGTTACACATTGGCTTCAGTTCTTTGCGGAAATGGGACTCACTCTCATGGGACCGGCCGCTTTTTGATTTGCCAAAGATGTGGCCTGGAAGACTAGCATGCTTTCAGGGTGCCGGATTTTCGTGGCTCTGAGGATGTGCTGATTCGAGGCCGGCTCTGCCGCCTGGTGTGTTGTGGGAGTACACAGAAGATCGAAAGCAACAAGCTGGCTGCTGGCTGCGTGCCCAGGGACCCAACTTCTTTGGACACGGGGCTCGGAAAAAGCAATGCAACAGACTTTTAATACCATAAATCAGCGAGTTGATTTGTTATGTCTCCGCTTTCGCTGTGAAACAGGGACACCTCTTTTTCCCTTATTAGGGAGAGGGAGAGCCTGTGGTATGTCGAATACTGGGTGAACGAGTAGACTTTGGGGTACTGCAAGTCTGTGTCTTCGTTGATGCTTTGCTGCATGTTTGAGTGCTCGGTTGGGGGTGCCGATGCTTTTCTGCTGGTGGGGGAGGGCGGTGGGGTCATTGTTTTGTTGTTGCTTATGCATGGGAGGGGGGAGTTGGAGGGGGCTTTAGGGTTCTAACATTTAACTGTCATTCATTCTTTGGGCGCTGCTCTGTTGTCATGGATGTTTGCGAAGAAAAAGAATTTCAGGATGTATATTGTATACATTTCTCTGACATTTAAAGTACCTATTGAAACCTATTGATTATAAAAACAGAAGGGGTTGTGACACTGAAGTTACCCGCAAACTCAAATGTTTCTGGTATCATCTCCTTCCTTAGAGATCACTTGTACAGTTAACTGATGTGCAGAGCATAGACATATAAAACAAACCACAGATGCTTCAGTCAGAGTTGCTGGTGTTCATCTCGTTTATTATTGTCTAGCATGGAGATAGTAAAGTTTGCAGGGAAGTTGCAAAGACAGGGTCCAGCAAAGAAAAAATAAACATGGATACTGAACTAAAAATATACATATCATAACTGACATATAACTCACCAGACCAAGGGTAACGTTGTGTATTCCTCATGTTTATAATTACGAAATAATAAATCATGTTGATTGACTAGGCCACTCTCCAAAAATGGTTTCACCTTCCTACAGGTTAAAGCATGTACATGTTTTAAACAATGCTTAAACTCACTTAGTTTAATCAAATCTACCAACGAGCTATCAAAGAAACACATTTCAGGCTTTCATTAACCTAGTCCTTAGTAGCATTATAAGTACTCAGTAACACAGTGTGTGTTAACACATACATCAAAGAAGCATTGAGTCTACTTCCGTGAGTAGCTACCAACAGTTAGCCCAAAAATTGTGTTTGAAAACCTAAGTTTATTTCATTTATCACTAAATTACAAGATAATGACAGCTCCCGAACAACTTTGCTCTTCTGAGCATCTTCAGCTTTGACGTTGAATTTCATCCACTCTTGAACCTGGAAGTCTTTCAAATTAGTTTTTAGTTATCATTCTTAGTCATAGGTTTAGGGTTAATTCTCAGTCTCGTGACCAGAGGATGGGATCAAAGCTGAGCCTGCTGTTCCTGACATTGTCCTTTCAGGAGAGGGTGAAAGATTCCTTGGTAGTACTTGGTAATGCTTTGAGAGGTTGGTTATTACAAGAATGAACTCCTGCCTCAGCAAAGACCTGGACCGATTGCAATTTGCCTACCGCTACAATAGGTCAACGGCAGACGTAATCTCAATGGCTCTCCACATGGCTTTAGACCACATAGACAATACAAACACATACGTCAGGATGCTGTTCATCGACTATAGCTCAGTATTTAATACCATCACTCCCACAATCCTGATTGAGAAGTTGCAGAACCTGGACCTCTGTAGCTCCCTCTGCAATTGGATCCTCAACTTCCTAACCGGAAGACCACAATCTGTGCGGATTGGTGATAACACATCCTCTGCACTGACTATCAACACTGGCGCACCTCAGGGGTGTGTGCTTAGCCCACTGCTCTACTCCCCGTATACAAATGACTGTGTGGCTAGGCATAGCTCAAATACCATCTACAAATTTGCTGACGATACAACCATTGTTGGTAGAATCTCAGGTGGTGACGAGAGGGCATACAGGAGTGAGATATGCCAACTAGTGGAATGGTGCCGCAGCAACAACCTGGCACTCAACATTAGTAAGACAAAAGAACTGATTGTGGACTTCAGGAAGAGTAAGATGAAGGAACACATACCAATCCTCATAGAGGTATCAGAAGTGGAGAGAGTGAGCAGCTTCAAGTTCCTCGGTGTCAAGATCTCTGAGGATCTAACCTGGTCCCAACATATCGATGTAGTTATAAAGAAGGCAAGACAGCGGCTATACTTTATTAGGAATTTGAAGCAATTTGGCATGTCAACAAATACACTCAAAAACTTCTGTAGTTGTATCGTGGAGAGCATTCTGACAGGCTGCATCACTGTCTGGTATGGAGGGGCTACTGCACAGGACCAAAAGATGCTGCAGAGGGTTGTAAATCTAGTCAGCTCCATCTTGGGTACTAGCCTACAAAGTACCCAGGACATCTTTAGGGAGCGGTGTCGCAGAAAGGCAGCATCCATTATTAAGGACCCCCAGCGCCCAGGGCATGCACTTTTCTCACTGTTACCATCAGGTAGGAGGTACTGAAGCTTGAAGGCACAAACTCAGTGATTCAGGAACAGCTTCTTCCCCTCTGCTATTCGATTCATTTAAATCTATTGAATAATAGATTTATATTGAATAGATTCACTTAAATCTATTCAATATATGTAATTGATTCATTTGTTTATTTATTATTATGTTTATTTTATTTATTATTTTTTTTCTCTTTCTGCTAGACTATGCATTGCATTGAACAGCTGCTGCTAAGTTAACAAATTTCACATCACATGCCGGTGATAATAAACCTGATTCTGATTCTGATTCTGAGTAGAAAAGGCGAATTAGCCCTCATTTCTGGTTTATAGCAATTGCTCAGCCATCACCACAGTCATTTATCTGTTCAGTAGCACATTGCAGTCAGTGACAATTTGATCGCTGCATTTCCAACAGTGCAATAGTGATTATATTTCAATATCTCTGGCATTGGATATTGGGCACTGTGGGATGACGTGAATGGCACATGGTAAATTAAAATTCTGTCTTTTTCATTCTTGCTCTTCTTATTTTTGCAATAAAGGATGAAGACTTCGGGATTCCAGAAACAGGGAGCCAAAGCCTGTTTCTACTGGCTGCTGATATGTTTTGTAACTTCAAAGTACTAACCAACTCAAAGAAACAAGGAGCTGGGAATGCAAGTCTAACATCATGTTTACTTTAAGCGACCCGTATCACATGGTGGCGTGATGATTTATGTATTTCACATATTTTTACATATAACCATAATGAATAAATAAACAACAAAGAATGATTAATCAAACAACATATATACAATATACACAAACATTACTAAAATATTAAATGCACAATACTCCTCCATGCTTAGGTATAAACACCATCCCAATATAGAATGCATCTCAAAGTATAGTATACATATATACAATATACTAAATAATACGACTACTATACAGACATCCACAGTATAGTAAATTTTAAATTGTCTCATTTAGGACTAAAAATTTAGTCACTGTGGAGGATTTCTTACTCTTGCAGGATAATGTCTTTCCTGACAAGGGGGATCATTCTGCTTTGCAGGTGAGACTTGTGTCTCTGAAACTATCTCAGGTTCTGGGGTCTCCCTCATGGTATCAGAATCAAAATCAGGTTTATTATCACCATGTCAAGTGTCATGAAATTTGTTAACAGCAGCAGCAGTTCAATGCAATACATAATATAGAAGAAGAAAATAATAAGAAGAATAATAAATTAATTAATCAATTACAGTATACATATTGAATAGATTAAAAATTGTGCAAAAACAGAAATTATATATATTTAAAAAGTAAGGTAGTGTTCACGGGTTCAGTGTCCATTTAGGAGTCAGACAGCAGAGGGGAGGAAGCTGTTCCTGAAACACCGAGTGTATGCTTTCGGGGTCTGTACCTCCTACTTGATGGTAACAGTGAGAAAAGGGCATGTCCTGGGTGCTGGTAGTCATCAGAGTTGACTCTGAGACTGTAGGAAGTGGTTCCAATAGCTCTGGACATCTTTCTTCCACTTTTCTCGGCTTTTCTCACTCTGGATCTAGCTTCTCTCCTTTTTAACTTCCTGTCTTTCTTTTCCTGGCCTTTCTTTTTCTTCTGCTAGTTTCTTGTGAACATTTCTGAATTTGCTAATTTCTTGAGAAATTAGGTCTCTTTTATCCTCTTCCATTTCTATAGAACTTATGCTATCCTCCTCTTTCTTTTCCTTTATCTTCTTTCCAGGATGTGCATCTTGATCGTGGGAAGGACCATTTAGTTCACTGGAGTATTCTCTTATTAATCCTTCTATTGTTCACTTTACAATCTGATCTGTCCTCTTGGTTTCCTCATTCACAACATCATCTGACGAATTCTCTGTTTTCATATCTCCATTGACTCCTTTCTTCTTGGCCTTCCATTCATCCAGCTGGGTTTGGTCTTTGTGTCTACTTTTACAAGCAGCGTTTTGTCTCCCACTTGAAGTTCACACAATAACCTTAATGCATGCTGCGTACATTCTGGTTCTTTATACTCAGAAAAGCTGAATGCTTGCAACTTTTCTAAAGCTACTTGAACTTTTTTCCAACTTAGAATCACGCCACGTTTCACAACTAACTGCCTAGTTAACATAGCAGAAGCTTTTTCAGATATGTTGCTAACAAAAGCTGTTGTAGCTGGACCACTGCTTTCATCGCTCACAATTCCTCTGAGCAGCATGGTCCTTCTTTGGTCCAATATGCTTTTCAACCAGTGGCACAGAGGTTGACACCAACATTAGTTTGCCCTCTGTTGGGCAACGGTTCATGGTGTACATCATAGAGACAGTTGTGGCATCATCCAGTACCTTTTTAAATTTATATTCAGTTGACTCTGTTACACAATTTGTTTCAGCCATGCCGGTTTTATTTACACATTGCGATTTTGTTCACACTCAATTTCATTACTGACTGCAACTCAGCTGAGTTTCTGTCTGCTGTTTCCATTAATACAGCCATTTCAACTCCTCTTTTAAATGTGAGTTCTGTTTCAGTTGGGAGTCATTTTTGAATGCTTTCTTGTAAGATTCCACAAACTAAATGATCTCTCAGTGCATCATTATGTCCATCATTGAACTGAGAATGCTTAATCTCTTTAACTCAGCCATGTATGCTGAAAAGAATTCCCTTCTTTTTGATTCTGCTTATGAAGCCTAAAGTGTTCTGAAATCAACATAAGTTTTCACAAGATCACAAGACAAAGGAGCAGAAGTAGGCCATTCGGCCCATCGAGTCTGCTCTGCAGCTCCCCCATGAGCTAAACTATTCACCCATCTAGTTCCAATTTCTGGCTTTTTCCCCATATCCCTTGATACCCTGATTAATTAGATACCTGTCAATCTCCTCCTTAAACACCCTCAATGATCGGGCCTCCACAGCCATATGTGGAAACGAATTCCACAAATCCACGACCCTCTGGCTAAAAAAATTTCTCCTCATCTCTGTTTTAACTGGGTACCCTCTAATTCTAAGACTATGGCCTCTTGTCCTGGACTCACCCACCAAGGGGAACAACCTTTCCACATCTACTCTGTCCAACCCTTTCAACATTCGAAACGTTTCTATGAGATCCCCTCTCATTCTTCTATTCTCTAATGAATACAATCCAAGAGCCGACAGACGCTCCTCATATGTTAGCCCCTGCATTCCAGGAATCATCCTCGTAAATCTTCTCTGAACTCTCTCCAACATCAGTATATCCTTTCTAAGATAGGGGGCCCAAAACTGCACACAGTATTCCAAATGAGGTCTCACTAATGCCCCATAGAGCCTCATCAACACCTCCTTACTCTTATACACTATTCCTTGGTGAAATGAATGCCAACATAGCATTTGCTTTCCTTACCGCCAATCCAGCTTGGTGGTTAACCTTTAGGGTACCCTGCATGAGGACCCCCAAGTCCCTTTGCACTTCCGATTTTTGAATTTTCTCCCCATCTAAATAATAATCTGCCCGATTATTTCTTCTTCCAAAATGTACAACCGTACATTTGTCAACGTTGTATCTCATCTGCCATTTCTTTGCCCACTCTCCTAAACTGACTGAGTCTCTCTGCAACCTTTCCGGTTCTTCAACATTTCCTGCTCCTCCACCTATCTTGGTGTCATCCGCAAACTTGGCCACAAAACCATTTAATCCATAATCCAAATCATCGATATACATCGTAAAAAGCAGCGGCCCCAACACCGACCCCTGCGGAACACCACTAGTAACCGGCAACCAATCAGAATAGGATCCCTTTATTCCCACCCTTTACTTTCTGCCTATCAGCCAATGCTCCACCCATTTCAATACCTTTCCTATAATTCCATGGGCTCTCATCTTATTAAGCAGCCTCATATGCGGCACCTTATCGAAGACCTTTTGAAAATCCAAATACACAACATCCACAGCCTCTCCCTTGTCAATCTTATTCGAGATTACCTCAAAAAATTCCAATAAGTTGGTAAGGCAGGATCTTCCCTTCATGAAACCATGCTGGCTTCGGCCTATCTTGTCATGCACCTCGAGGTATTTCATAACCTTGTCCTTGAGGATTGACTCCAATATCTTTCCAACCACCAATGTCAGGCTAATAGGTCTGTAATTTTCTTTTTGCTGCCTCCTTCCTTTCTTAAATAGCGGAACTACATTTGCGACCTTCCAGTCCTCCGGAACCATGCCGGAGTCTATTGATTCCTGGAAGATCATTTCCAATGCTTCCACAATCTCCAAAGCCACCTCCTTCAGAACCCTTGGGTGCACCTCATCCGGGCCGGGAGACTTATCTATTCTTAGTCCACTTAGCTTCCCAAGCACTTTCTCTCTAGTTATCTTGACTGTACCTAATTCTATTCCCTGATACCTCTGGCTATCAGGTATATTGCTCATGTCTTCCACTGTGAAGACTGATGCAAAATACTCATTCAGTTCCTCCGCCATCTCTTTGTTATCCATTATAATTACTCCAGCATCATTTTCAATCGGTCCCATATCTACCCTTGTCACTCTTTTACTCTTCATATATTTAAAAAACTCTTAGTATCCTTTTTTATGTTAATCGCCAACTTCCTTTCATAATTCATCTTTTCTTTCCTAATAACTTTCTTAGTTTCTTTCTGTAAGTTTTTAAAGGTCTTCCAGTCCTCATTTTTCCCACTAATTTTTGCTTCCTTGTACGCCGTTTCTTTTGCTTTTATTTCTGCCTTAACCTCTCTCGTTAGCCACATTTGTGCCATTTTTCCATTCATGATTTTCTTTTTTCTTGGAATATATTTTTCCTGCATTTTCCTTATTTCTTGTAGGAATTTCATCCAATTCTGCTCTGCCGTCCCTCCATTTAGTTTACTTTTCCAATTGACTTGGGCCAGTTCCTCTCTCATACCACTGTAATTTCCCCTGTTCCACTGAAATATCGATACACCTGATACCAGCTTCTCCTTTTCAAATTTGAAACTGAACTCAATCATATTATGATCACTACTTCCAAGAGATTCCTTTACTTCCAGCTCCCTAATCGCCTCAGGTTCAGTACACAGCACCCAATCCAAAACAGCCGGTCCCCTGGTGGGCTTCTGGACAAGTTGCTCCAAAAAGCCATCCTGTAGGCATTGTACAAACTCCTCTCCTGAGATCCATTACCTTCCCGACTTTCCCAATCCACCTTCATATTAAAATCCCCCATAATTATCTTGACATTGTCCTTCTGACACGCTTTTTCTATTTCCAGCTGCAACTTGTAGTCCACATCCCGGCTGCTGTTTGGAGGCCCGTATGTAACTGCTATTAGTGTCTTTTTACCCTTGCTATTTCCTAATTCTACCCATAAGGATTCTACCTCTTCTGATCCTATGTCCCTTCTTTCTATTGATTTGATATCGTTACTTACCATCAGGGCCACGCCACCCCCTTTACCTACCTTCCTATCCTTCCTGTACACTGTGTATCCTGGGATATTCAGCTCCCAATCATATCCATCATTTAGCCATGACTCGGTGATGGCCACAATGTCATACCTTTTAACCTGCAGCTGTACAGCAAGGTCATCCACTTTATTTCTAATGTTGCGTGCATTTAAGTACAGTACATTTAGATCGGTACCTGTTGCCACTTGTGCTATATTTTGCAGCAAATTATCCTGTATATTCACCGGCCTGTCCTCCTTACCATTTTTGCTGCACAGTATTTTTGACTTATTTCTATTTTCCTCTTCCTCGATCCTAACACCTTGGTTTCCTTCCCCTTGCCAACTTTGTTTAAACCCTCCCTAACAGCTATATTAAACAATCCCGCTAGGATATTAGTACCTTTTGAGTTCAGGTGTAATCCATCTTTTTTGTACAAGTCATACCTTCCCCAAAAGTTTTGGTTCTAAATGTTCTTGCATTACTTTCAAGATATCAGCAAAGCTAATTTTGGCTGGTTTGTTTGAAGCAGTTAAACTTCAAAGCAAACTGTATGCCTTTAAACCCAATGCACTCAACAAAATTGGTACTTATTTCTCATTGGCTATTCCATTTCCTTTAAAATACTGCTCCATCCATTCTGTATACAAAGTCAAGCTACCTGTTGTGTAATAGAACATGCTAGTCTTTCTGATGTAGACAGCTATTTCTGCTCTTTTCTTATGATTATCATCACCCAGTACCCACTGTTTATGAACCCACAAATTTTTTTGGTTTCTGCCTTCTTTTTTAATCTCTATCGTGACTTTCCTTCCATGCTGGAAGGTGGGAGGAGAAGATGGCAGCACGATGCAGTGCGCGCAGCTCTTCTGTGAAATGATATCATATCTGTTAAATAGGGGCCGTGGACAATTCTGATTTGATGGAGACAGACGTGAGAAGCAGAGGAACATCTGGAGAAATTTCTGAAATGCCTGGTTCGCTGCTGTTGTTACTGTGCGATCGAGAATCTCCAAAGGGTAGGCCCCAAAATCCCTGGCTTTGCCTGCTGCTGGCGACCGAGGCTGAGGTTGAAACGCTCGGATAGAGATGGTGCTCAGTAATCGGTGTCAGAGGGCTGATCAGAGCTCGAAGTTTTCGGACGACTCAGAGTCGGTCTGTGGTCGGGCATGGCAGGGAGAGTTTTCTTCCTTCTCCCGTCTGTGTGAGATGTGGGACTTTCGAGAAACTTTGAACTTTTTTTACTGTACCATGGCCTGTTCTTCATCAAGTTATGGTATTGTTGCACTGTTGTAACTATATGTTATAATTATGTGGTTTTGTTAGTTTTTCAGTCTCGTCTGTCCTGTGTTTTTGTGATATCACACTGGAGGAATATTGTATCATTTCTTAAAGCATGCATTACTAAATGACAATAAAAGAGGACGAGTCCTCATAATCTAAAAAAAATGCTGTGCTGCTTTTTTTTAAGTCTTGAACATCTCACTGCACTTCCACAGGTAGGTAGTCAATTCCGGCTTGTTTTAAAAATACCTCGCCACCGCTGTAACTCCAAAACATTAAATTAATTAAAACAAAGAGATGGGACTCTGAAATGTTAGTCTAGCTTCGAATCTGCTTTAAGCCAGGCGCCACATATCACGTGGTAGTGTGATGACAGTAAGACCATAAGATATGGAATTCATGTATTTTTGCATATAACCATAATAAATGATATAAACAAACAATGCTTTATCAACGCAAACAACAGGAATTCTGCAGATGCTAGTCCTGACGAAGGGTCTCGGCCTGAAACGTCGACTGCACCTCTTCCTAGAGATGCTGCCTGGCCTGCTGCGTTCACCAGCAACTTTGATGTGTGATGCTTTATCAAGTAATGTATTTACAAGATTACTCAAATATTACTGAAATACTAAATAAGCAACACAGCAGTCCATAGGAAAGTATGAAAAGACCATGTGGTGGTGTGTGTGAAGGGAAGGGAAAGATCACAGTGAGATAATGGGCTGCTCATATTGTGTGATTCCACATTAATTTTAAACTGCAGTTGAGACTTCATCTTTTCAGCAGCGACCAATAGGTAGGTCACATATAGGTCTCCAAAATCAGAATGCTATAGCTCAATCTGATACACAGAAGTTAGATTGGAGATTACCAACATGGGGAACTGTTCCTCTAATCAGCGTCTGGACTCAATTTGGCAGTAGAAGGGGCCAACTACGGATATGTTGTTATGGGAATGGGAAGCGGAATTAAAATGGTCAGCCACTGGGAGTTCCCGGCTGTTACAGCAGACAGATTTTTTTTAGAGGAGGCTGCACCAGGAGCAGTGGAAGCAATAAATAATGCAGATGGATTCAATGTGCCAACTTGATATCCGCTGCACTCAGTGTAGGAAACCGTTTTGAGTCCTAAATAGGGACCTTACTTTCTCCTTAACATAATGTGGCCTAATGCTTGCTTGTGCGGCTGATTTAGCAGCTGTTAAACAGCCTGCACATTTTAGGATCAGGCAATCTGCAAAGGTTCTTGTGAATCAGGAGATTGTCCCTGTTTTATATGCGACAAGAACCTATTTCAGCCCCTTGGTTTCTTGTACACATGTTGAGATAGGCACTCTTTCTTATGAATAAAAGCTACCTAAGTCAGAGTAGCAGCTTTTGATTATGTAGAAAAATGCATGTCAGTGTGCTAAGAGTTGTTCACTGTTATTTATAGATATTTTCATTGTGTTACTGGAGGAGCTAATGAGCTGTTTCCAATAATATGGTAAATGTGCGTTGCAAGTGAAAGAGCAAATTGATGCTAACTTAATTGGCTTTTTTTTGTTAATCTGGCTCAGTGAAGTCACTGATGACAATCTATGAATAAAAAAGAAACAGGGATAGTTGGTAAGGAGTGCTAAATGAAAGTGAGAATAAACAGATTTAACCACCTGATTTTGTATCTGTCTAAGATGCTGAATCTGAAAATGAATGTTTTAGTACTGAAGTGTAACAATGCACACACAATTAAGTAAAGATGTGAATGGTGAATGGGACGTGGTGCAGATTAAGAGGCAGACCAGGAAAGGTTCAGATGGTTTCTGTAGAAAGTACAAGAAGGAACCTGTGAGATGGTATCGTGAGCAGACTGTCAACACCATTTGTCATGAAGTCTGATCATCATAAATCACGAACAAGCACCAAGACGTTGTCTGGCTGGCAGTCAGAGAGGCCCTCCATCGGACCCTTTCTGTACGGTTTCGTTCTCACTCCCAACACACGGTGCACTCAAGACTGCTACGATGAAGATGAGACAATTGCCCACCTCTTGGTAGATTGTGCATTTGTAAGGAAGGGAGTAGTATTGCGACCTGATGCATCAATATGATTGTGCAGCAATGCGAGAGGCTGCAGAGAGTAGTGCCCCCAGCTCAATATGCCACTGGTAAATCCTTCCGCGCCATCTGAGGTATCTTCATGAGGCGCTGCCTCAAGAGGGCAACATCTGTCATCAAAGATCTGCACCATCTGGGCCATGACACCTGTTTGCAGGGGCTGTAGAAACCTGAAGTTCCACACTGCCAGGTTCAAGGCCAGCTACTTCCCTTCAACTGGTCAGTTCTTGAAGCACCCGAACAACCCTAATCACTACCTCGGTATAGCAACACTATGACCACTTTGACCTCTTTGTACTACAATGGTCTTTGTTTTGTTTTGTTCTAACTGTATTCTTTCTATATAATTTTGCAAAGTTTATACTTGTGAATGATGTGTCTCTGTTGCCATGTGCCTGTGGTGCTGCTGCAAGTAATTTTTCCACAGCACTTGTTCATGCATGCACACAGAAATCATCCTCCCCTCCATGGTCTCTATCTACACTTCTCACTGCCTTAGTAAAGCAGCCAACAAAATTAAATGCCCCACCCATCTCGGACATTCTGTCTATTTCCCTCTTCCACTAAGCAGAAGATACTAAAGCCTGAAAGCCACTAGGCTCAAGGATAGCTTCTATCTCATTCTTATATACCAGTTAGAACATGCCATCACATCACCTCACTATCACAAGGCAATTACATCATATTCACGAGATACTCACGGGACAAGTAACAACCAGTATGTAACCAATACGACAAGGTTATGGTCCTCTTGGAGGCCTGATAAGTTACTGTTACCAGCAAAACTAAGTTTGAAGATTTTGACTCTAATAACTCAGAGTTCTGTGAGAATTCTTATAATACTATGAAATGGTTCCCTGGTATGTTTAGATGGATCCTTGACCTCACGGTCTACAATCTACTTTGTTTTGATCTTGCACCCTATTGTTCTCTTGCACTGCACTTTATCTTAAGCCCACTCTTGCTGGTACTGTATTGTTCATTGTTGAGGGTCCCCTTGAAGACACCAGTTGCCTGATTATTCTCTGCTTGGAGATGCTGATGTAAGATTTGTATTCACATGATGCCATTTAGGAACAAATAAATAGATTGTTCTGTTGTCCTACAGGATGTTCTGAACTCAGTTAGTCCAGACTGTGAATAATTTATGATGTGCAGGAACTAGGCTGACAGGTCAAGCACTACCAGATCATGCTTTATAGAACGCATACTCAATCTTTAATAGGTGGGCTGAATATTAAGGCACTATTTTTATTACAATTAACCATGATAGTTATTTTCCATGCGAGGATCTACAGGCAAGTACATTACTAAAACAAATGTGAATTGAATTAAGTAGCATTTTATTTCTTACACGGTTTGGGTGTGCTAGCGCAGGGGTTCGCACCTCGCCTTACAGAGCCAACGATCACTGAGCAGGTTTCAATTCCCACCACTGGCTGTCGGGAGTTTCTGTGTTCTCCCCATAACCCCACGGGTTTTATTCCATTTGCTTCGGTTTCCTCCCACATTCCAAAGACATATGGTTAGAGTTAGTGAGTTGTGCATATGAAATATCAGTGCTGACACTGGTGAGCTGCCCTATATAATCCTCACTGATTTGTTTTGACACAACATGGCACATTTCACTGTATTTTTCAATATTTCAATGTACATGTGACAAATAAAGGTAATCTCAATCTTACAGACAGATAGAACGTTTCACATTGAAATCCTCGCACTAGCTGTTGAAAAAGGACAGTTGGTTCAAGGCTGATTGATCAGGGAAACAGTTCATTAAGCGTTGCTGGTCGTTCATTTACTCTCTGTTTTATGACCTGTCTTCCCTATTGTGTTTCCTGAAGTGTTTTATACCATTTAGGATAATGAGTACTAAAATATATTCACTGCTTAATAACTGCATATAATATTTTGTTTCAAGCACACAGTCACATTATTCAGGAAATAGCATTGTCACAGTTGGAAATTATCGATGAAGCATTTAATTATACTTGTAGGTAGCATTAAACATTTTGATATGCAAATAAAAAATCACTATCACAAATATTTCAAGTGCATTCCTAATCCAAATACTTTTTTTTGGTAATAAGTGGTAATATTTTATGAAATGTGAAATATTTGAAAATGATAGTATAACATGAAAGGAATTTATGAAGTCATTTATGAAGCACTTTTGCAGCCTTTGATGTGCTAAAGTATTTTGTAACTTTTCTTGAAGAGACATGACTCCAGGAAATGTAGTAACTACATTAATATGAGTTAGTTGAGCATTGAATGCTCCCATAAAGCACGAATGACCAGATAATCAATTTGGGGCACATAATAAATATTGGATAAATGTTGAGGAATAAATTAGTATTTTTCAAAATATGCCTTGTGCCTTATAATATCCACCTGAGTGTATAGACTATAAATTTAATCAGAAAGGCAATATTCCAGAGGTGAAGATATCCTCCGGCTTCTTAATGGAAAAAGCAACAGCCTAGATTCTTGACCTCATGTCTTTCAAGTGTGAATTGATCCCTCCATCATGATTCAGAGATATTAACTGAGCTATATCTAACTCATAGATCTATATTTCCACTAGGATATTCGATATCCTGGTACAGTTTTACAGATACGTTCTTCTCAAACTGCAGAATGGAATTGTGTTTCTCTCAGTTCTTAGATGTGTGCCTCGATAGCATAGCAGTGGGTGCAACGCCATTAATGCTCGGGGCGTTGGAGTTTGGAGTTCAGTTCCGATGCAGTCTGTAAGGAGTTCCTTTCTCCCTGTGAACCACATGGGTTTCCTCTGGGTGCTCCCGTTTCCTCCCACAGTCAAAAGGTGTACTGGTTAGTAGGTTAATTGGTCATTGTAAATTGTCCTGGGTTAAATAGGTGGGTTGCTTGTCAGTGCAGCACATTGGACCAGAAGGGCCTGTTGTGCACTATATCTTCATATAAAATAAAAAGGTGCAGCTATACTGTGATTACCTAACAGAACTACAAGAATAATAATTCCTCAGATGATCATCCCCACATTATATCTCAAAGTTCGAAGTTCAAAGTAGATTTATTTTCTAAGTACGTATACCATGTGTTGCCAAATACTACCCCGAGCTTCATTTCTTTGCAGGCATTCACAATAGAACAAGGAGGTACAATAGAATCTCTGAAAAACTGACAAGCAACCAACGTGCAAAAAAAGGCAAACTGTGCAAGCAGAAAAAAAGAAACAAATAATAATATGAATGAATACTGAGAACATGAATTGTAGGGTCCTTGAAAGTGTATCCAAAGGTTGTGTCCAATGATCAGTTTAGTGCTATGATAATGATGATGGCATCCGTCTGTCTTGAAGGATAATGGAGGTTGCTCTATGGGTCCGTCCATTGTAGAGTTGCAACACCTGCTATGGCTGTACAGTCCAATTTTGGAGCAGCAGGCCTTTCTGCAGTTTCTGCAAGTGAATGTTGTGTCAGGTGCTGATGTTGATGCTTACCTTAGTTCTCCCTCTGATTTCCACTGCTCTTTCTCTTCTGCTAGCTTCTCTTTACACCTGCCTTAATGGTCTGTCTCCAGCTGTAGCGGTCAGCTACCATGACTGAAAATGTCCATGCTGCTTCAGGATCCTGATGGTTGAAGGGTAATAACTCTTCCTGGAGCTGGTGCTATGGACCTGAAGTTCCTGCTGGTAGCAGAGAGAGGATCATGGCCTGAATGGTGCGGGTCCTTGCTGAAAGACGTTGAGTTTGTGTGCCAGCACTCTTTTTAGATGTGCTCGATGGTGGAGAGGGTTTTGCCATTCTTTACCATTCTAGGGCACTGGTGGTTCCATACCAGGCCATGATGCCACCAATCAGGATACTTTCCACTCTGCATCTTAGAAGTTTCAAGCTAAATCCATACAAACTTATATAAAGTCGAGGTGCTGCTGTAATTTCTTTGAAATGGCATTTACTTGCTGTTCCCAGAACAGATCCCAAAATTTGAAGGTACTGACACTCTCCACTTCTGATACCCGCATAAGGGCTGGTTCATGGACCCCCAATTTCTTCCTTCTCTCGTCAATAATAAGCTCTTTGGTTTTGCTGATCTTGAGTGAGAGGTTGTTATTGTGGCACTGCTCAGCCAGATTTTCAATATCCCTCCTATATGCCAACTCGTCACACTAAATCAGCTTCATAATATAAACAAGCTAGTCAACGGAACATGATATGGGTTATATTCCTTGGTCTTGTGAAAAATTATAAGGGTTTGTGTCTAGTGTAAGTTATATTGCTGTGAATTTTTTTACTTCAACTGTCATTCTAGCATGAAAGCAGCCAGAAAACAAAGCTACTGATTGCTTAAGCAACACACAAAGAAATGAAGGAATTCAGTGGGTCGGGCAACATCTGTGGAGTGAAGTGGATATTCAATATTTCTCATTGTACACTTTCATCTGGAGTGGAAAGAGAGGGAGATAGTCAGTATAAAATTGTGGGGAGGAGGGATGGAGCAATAACTGGTGGGTGATTGGTAGGAAGGTAATGACTGAAGGGTGAGACGGAATGATGTAAGAAACTGGGATGTGATAGGAGGATATGAAAAAAGATTGAAGATGCAGTCTGATTGGAGAGGACAGAGGAAGGAGATGGGGATGGGAGCCAAAGGGAGGAATATGTGGATAGTGGACAGATGGAGAGGGTGGGAGGGGAAAGAGATAGTACGATGAGGACCGGTTGGATCAGGAGGAAAGAAACAGGGGAAAAGGACAAAGGGGAGATAGTACCATGAGTTAGAGAACAACACCTTGTATTCCTCCTTGGTAGTCTCAGCCTGACAGCAGGAACAACAAGTAAATAGCTGTGATTGAGAAGATGTGGTTTAGAGTGTGTAGCAAAAACTTCAACTACTGGTACGTAGAAATAAGAGTGAACGACAAAGAGACACTGTGGAGACAACAGACAATGGTCCGCAGAGTTTGGCCTCAAAAGAATTGCCTCTGAGCTAAAAAGACACTGCAGTCAGGAAAGGGGAACCTGGTCAGTCACTAGAAGACTTGCAGATTAATCACTAAGGCAGAGTTTGCAGTCAGGAAAAGTCATCCAACAAGTCACCTGAAGGTGGACATTACTCACTTACTAATCATAAACACAAGAGATTCTGCCAATTCTGGAAATCTTGAGCAACACGCAACAGGTCAGGCAGCACCTACGGAAGGGAGTAAAGAGTTAATATTTCAGACTGAGACCCTTCATCAGGACTGGAAAGGGGATAAAGATGAGAATAAGAAGACTGGGGGGAGAGGGGAAGGAGTACAAGCTGGCAGGTAATAGGTGAAAACCAGTGTGGGGGAAGCTAGACGAATGGGTGAGGAAGAATGAAGTGTGATGCTGGGAGGTGATAGGTGGAAAAAGTAAAGGGCGGAAGAAGAAGGGTAGGAGAGGAAAGTGAACCGTGGGAGTAAAGGATGGAGGAAGGGCACCAGAGGGTGGTAATGGGCAGATGAGGAGAAGTGATGTCAGAGCACTGACCATCAAAATGGCAGTGGTTGCAGAGGGTTAAGAACATAATGAGTCCTTAGTGAGAGAAGATATTGACCATTAACCTGTCAGTTGTTGTAACTATTTAACTTAAATAAAGGTATATCACCACAGAGTAGGAATTCCTGATACAGCATATGTCATTTGATAAATTTTTGCGTTAGACTGTTGTCCACCCACCAGTGACTTATTCCCATGGTAGTGTAGTGGTTAGCACAAAGCTTTACCGTACGTTCTTCCTGTAACTGTGTGGGTTTCCTCTGAGTGCTCCAGTTTCGTCCCACATTCCAAAGATGCACCCATTGGTAGGTTAATTCGTCATTACAAGCTGTCCCGTGATTAGGTGAGCTTTAAATTGGAGGACTACAGCGTGGCGTGGCTCAAAGAGTCAGAAGACCTGATTTCTTTTTAATCCCCTATTTAAATATGAATCAGGGCAATGGTACTACATTAATAAGGATTATGACTATCATTTCTCTATCTGTGCTGGCTATGAAACAGTTTAATCATACTTTGAATTAATTTGAAAGTACATGAATGCCTATAAATTATCACGTATCATTGCACATGCAACCTTCCCCTCTGTCATTTGCATGCTGTCATTAGCCTATTTTTAAACAGAATGCAAAAGAACATCATGTGAATATAATTCAATAATCATGCAATAACACTGATTAATTTCCAGGCCATTTAAATGAACAATTTAGTCTTATGATTGAAAGGTTTACAGGAGTAGGTGATCAACAGTATGGAAATAATAAGCATGAACATTTTTGTATATTTTAGCTTTTTAATCCATCTATACAAGCTTTTACCAGCCAAAATCCCTTAATTTATGACTGTTGTAGATAGCCAGGGAGGTAACATATCGAGGTAACAACAGCAGCTAACTTATGAGAATATATTGCCAAAGGACATTCAGCTAACCATTAATGTCAAGGCAAAAATGAATTTAATACAACAAAACCAGAAATGGATTTAATTAATCTGACCATCAACAGGTAAAACAGCATTAGCTGGCAACACTAAGCATTGACTAGCAAACAGATCAGAAGCAAGTTGGACTTTGTTTGATTGCCACGTAGTTGATCATTGTATATGCATGAATACTCCGTTTAGAAGTCCTTACCTTGGCTTGACATCTTGAATCTCAGCATGGTGGTAACACTTAGAACAATTCAGTTTTTTGAACATTTAATCGGTATCTTCATCACGATGAATCTAGCAATCTAAATAGATCAGGACGTAGCATTGGAAAGTGTCAATTTCCTCTCACTGAAGAGCTGCCTAGCCTTTTGAAGCTAGAGGTTAGCTATTGATAGCAAAACCAGTGAATTGGCTTCAACTGATTATACAGAAACACATTTTCCCATTCAATGAAAATTGCAAGATTCTCATGCATAAATATTATTTAAAAATATGTAACTCCAAATTAAACACCAAAGGGAGAACAATCTCCAGGCAAAATGTGAGATTTTTTATACATGAGAAGTAAAACTCCTTCCCACATTAAAGAGACCTCCAGACACAAAACTATGTGCCCAATCCCATCTCTTTAGTATACATTGAAAACCAAATCCATTCCAATGCATAAAAAACTAAGGCACCCAAGAAAGAAAATGTACCTATGAATTAAAAAAAGCATCTATAGATACTGTATATAAATTAAAATCTGCATTTATAAAATATCTAAATACTTAATGCACACAAAAATTGGAATTCTCTGTATTTCCTGCCTAATAGTATCAATGAGAAGAGGACATGATAAATTGGTAAATTGGTTTATTATTGTCAGATGTACCGAGGTACAGTGAAAAACTTGCCTTGCACACTGTTTCTACAGATCAATTAATTTAAATGGTGCATTTGAGGTAGTACAAGGCAAAATATTAAAAGAGTGTATTAGATACAGTAGTGTTATAGGTACAAACAGCAGTGCAGGTATCCAATAAGGTACAAGGTCATATCAAGGTAGATTGTAAGGTCAAGAGACCATTCTTGCCGCACTAGACCCAGACTGTGGGGATCCTTGATCAAAGGTGTGCCTTCTGGAGGCAGCATTTCCTGTAGATGTCAGTAGTAGGGAGTGCTGTGCCCATTCTGGACTGGGCAGCGTCTACTGCATTCTGCAGCCTCTTATGTTCCTGTGATTGGACTTATTAAACCAGGCCATGATGCTAGCCGTCAGAATACGTTCAACAGTGCATCTGCAGAATATTGTTAGAGTATTTGGTGACGTGCCAAATCTCCTCGAGCTTCTAAGAAAGTAAAGACACTGACGCACCATGATTGTGTCAGTGTGCTGGATCCAGGACAGGTCATCTGAGATATTAAGGAATCTGAAGCTGCTTATTCTTTCTACTTCTGATGCACCAATGCCATCTGGCACCTGGTCTTCCAACTTCCCAACTTCCCAACTTCCCATTTCTCAAGTCAATGGTTTTGTTAAATTGAATGTGAGGTATTGTTGTGGCACCAAATGTCCTGTCTCTCACCTGTAAGCTGACTCATGTCTGAGCAAGATCTGCCAATGACAATAGTGGGCTCAGCACCATCCTTTAGGTCCACCTGTGCTGATGGTCAGTGAGGAGGAGATATTATTGCTGATCTATACTGAAGAAGTCAAGAATCCAGTTATAAAGTGAGGTACAGAAGCCCAGGTGTTGGATTTCACTGATAAGTTTGGATGGGATAATAGTGCTGAATGCCAAGCTGTTATCACTAATAGCAGACTGGCATCTGCACTACCATTGCCCAGCTAGTCCAGCACAGAAGGTAAGCCAGTAAGATAAACCCCCTCCCACTTTCAAATCTCTTACTAGCTCTTCTTTCAGTTAGTCCTGACGAAGGGTCACGGCTCGAAACGGCGACTGTACCTCTTCCTAGAGATGCTGCCTGGCCTGCTGCGTTCACCAGCAACTTTGATGTGTGTTGTTTGAAATTTCAGCATCTGCAGAATTCCTCGTGTTTGCGAGATAACTTCTGCTGTTGACTTGTTGTGGCAATAGCCAAATTGAAGGGGATCCAGGTCCTTCATGAGGCTGGAGTGATTTGTGTCATGGCCAGCCTCTCAAGGTATTTCATTATGATGAATTTCATACTCATCATAGGCAATGGTTCTCTAGCACTGGTTATTTCTTCAGCATTTTGATCGTGGCACGACTGTGCAAGTGCATGGACGTCAGCTAGTGAGAACAGAGTGAAGAGTTTAAAAGGAGACAGCTTCATAGAGTGGGCACAGAGTAGAGGGAGACAGAGTAAGAAGGCTTTGGGTCAACGGGGCTTCGGTGATAACACGTCGGGGCAAGGTAGGTTGTCTGTGTAGAATACAGACAGAATGAATGTGTGTGAAGCTGGTGTCCTTTGCTCAGTGTCAGATATGGAAAGTCTGGGAGACTCCCAGCCTCCTAGACGGCCACATCTGCACCAGGTGCATCAAGCTGCAGCTCCTTAGGGACCACGTTAGGGAACTGGAGATGCAGGTCAATGACCTTCGTCTGGTCAGGGAGAGTGAGGAGGTGATAGAGAGGGGCTACAGGCAAGTAGTCACATTGGGGCCTCGAGAGACAATGGGCAACAGTCAGGAGAGGGAATGGCAAGAGTCAGGTACTAGAGAGTACTCCTGTGGCTGTCTCCCTTAACAATAAGTACTCCTGTTTGAGTACTGTTGGGAGGGATGGCCTACCTGGGGAAAGTTACAGTGGCTACGCCTCTGGCACAGGGTCTGGCCCTGTGGCTCAGAAGGGTAGGGAAAGGAAGAGGATGGCAGCAGTGATAGGGGACTCTATAGTTAGGGGGTCAGACGGGCAATTCTGTGGATGCTGGAAAGAAGAATGGATGGTACTTTGCCTCCCAGGTGCCAGGGTCTGGGACGATAATGATCACATCCACGATATCCTGAAGTGAGAAAGAGAACAGCCAGAGGTCGTTGGTACATATTGGTACCAACGACATAGGCAGGAAAAGGGAGGAGGTCCTGAAAGCAGACTACAGGGAGTTAGGAAGGAAATTGAGAAGCAGGACCACAAAGCTGGTAACCTCGGGATTACTTCCTGTGCCACGTGACAGTGAGCTAGGAATAGAATGAGGTGGAGGATAAATGCGTGGCTGAGGGATTGGAGTAGGCAGCAGGGATTCAGATTTCTGGATCATTGGGACTGTCTTTTGGGGAGGAGTGACCTGTACAGAAAGGACGGATTGCACTTGAATCCCAGTGGGACCAATATCCTGGCAGGGAGGTTTGCTAAGGCTGTTGGGGAGAGTTTAAACCAGGATTGCTGGGGATGGGAACCAAACTGAAGAGATGGAAGAAGAGGTGGTTGGCTCACAAATAGGGAAAGCTTGGAGACAGTGCGAGAGGGAGGATGGGCAGGTGATAGAGAAGGGATGTGCTCAGACCGATGGTTTGAGATGTGTCTATTTTAATGCGAGGAGTATCATGAACAAAGCAGATGAGCTTAGAGCGTGGATCAGCACTTGGAGCTGTGATGTTGTGGCCATTACAGAGACTTGGATAGTGCAGGGGCAGGAATGGTTACTTCAAGTGCCAGGCTTTAGATGTTTCAGAAAGGACAGGGAGGGAGGCAAAAGAGATAGGGGAGTGGCACTGTTGATCAGAGATAGTGTCACAGCTGCAGAAAAGGAGGAAGACATGGAGGGATTGTCTACGGAGTGGATGGGTGGAAGTTAGTAACAGGAAGGGATCAATAAATCTACTGGGTGTTTATATAGACCACACAATAGTAACAGGGATATCAAGGAGCAGATAGGGAGACAGATTCTGAAAAGGTGTAATAATAACAGGGTTGTCATTGTGGGAGATTTTAATTTTCCAAATATCAATTGGCATCTCCCTAGGACTAGGGGTTTAGGCAAGGTGGAGTTTGTTAAGTGTGTTCAGGAAGGTTTCTTGACACAATATGTAGATAAGCCTACAAGAGGAGAGGCTGTACTTGATCTGGTTTTGGGAAATGAACTTGGTCATGTGTCAGGTCTCTCAGTGGGAGAGCATTTCAGAGATAGTGATCACAATTCTATCCTCTTTACCATTGCATTGGCGAGGGATAGGAACAGACAAGTTAGGAAAGTGTTTAATCAGAGTAAGGGGAAATATGAGGCTATCAGGCAGGAGCTTGGAAGCATAAATTGGGAACAGATGTTCTCAGGGAAACGTTCGGAAGAAATGTGGCAAATGTTCAGAGGATATTTGCTTGGAGTCCTGCATAGGTACATTCCAAAGAGACAGGGAAAGGATGGTAAGGTACAGGAACCATGGTGTACAAAGGCTGTTGTAAATCTAGTCAAGAAGAAATGAAAAGCTTATGAAAGATTCAAAAAACTAGGTAATGATAGAGACCTAGAAGGTTATAAGGCTAGCAGGAAGGAGCTTAAGAATGAAATTAGGAGAGCCAGAAGGGGCCATGAGAAGGCCTTGGCGGACAGGATTAAGGAAAACTCCAAGGCATTCTACAAGTATGTGAAGAGCAAGAGGATAAAACGTGGGAGAATAGGACCAATCAAGTGTGACAATGGAAAAGTGTGTATGGAACCAGAGGAGATAGCTGAGGTACTTAATGAGTACTTTGTTTCAGTATTCACTATGGAAAAGGATCTTGGCAATAGCAGGGATCACTTACAACAGACCGAAAAGTTTGAGCATGTAGATATTAAGAAAGAGGATGTGCTGGAGGTTTTGGAAAGCATCACGTTGGATAAGTCACTGGACTGGATGAGATGTACCCTAGGCTACTGTGGGAGGCAAGGGAGGAGATTCAGGAGCCTCTGGCGATGATCTTTGCATCATCAAAGATGACGGAAGAGGTTCCAGAGGATGTTGTTCCCTTATTCAAGAAAGAGAGTAGAGATAGCCCAGGAAATTATAGATCATTGAGTCTTACTTCAGTGGTTGGCAAGCAGAGGGAGAAGATCCTGAGAGGCAGGATTTATGAACATTTGGAGAGGCATAATATGATTAGGAATAGTCAGCATGGCTTTGTCAAAGACAGGTTGTGCCTTACGAGACTGATTGAATTTTTTGAGGACTGAACACATTGATGAAGGTAAAGCAGTAGATGTAGATGTACCCCATGCAAGGCTTATTGAGAAAGTAAGGAGGCATGGGATCCAAGGGGATATTGCTTTGTAGATCCAGAACTGGCTTGTCCACAGAAGGCAAAGAGTGGTTATAGATTGATTATATACTGCATAGACGTTAATGACCAGTGTTGTGCCTCAGGGATCTGTTCTGGGGCCCCTACTCTTTGTGATTTTTATAAATGACCTGGATGAGGAAGTGGAGGGATGGGTTAGTAAATTTGCTGATGACACAAAGGTTGGGAGTGTTGTGGATAGTCTGGAGGGTTGTCAGAGGTTACAGCGGGACATTGATAGGATCGAAAACTGGACTGAGAAGTGGCAGATAGATTTCAACCCAAATAAGTGTGAGGTGGTTCATTTTGGTAGGTCAAATATGATTATAGAATATAATATTAATGGTAAGACCCTTGGCAGTGTGTAGGATCAGAGGGATCTTGGGGTCCAAGTCCATAGGACACTAAAAGCTGCTGCGCAGGTTGACTCTGTGGTTAAGAAAGCATACGGTGCATTGGCCTTCATCAATCATGGGATTGAGTTTAAGAGCCGAGAGGTAATGTTGCAGCTGTATCGGACCCTGGTCAGACCCCTTTTGGAGTACTGTACTCAGTTCTGATTGCCTCACTACAGGAAGGATGTGGAAACCTTAGAAAGGGTGCAGAGGAGATTTACAAGAATGTTGCCTGGATTGGGGAGCATGCCTTATAAGAATAGGTTGAGTGAACTTAGCCTTTTTCCGTTGGAGCGACAGAAGATGAGGGGTGACATGATAGAGGTGTATAACTTGCTAAGAAGCATTGATCATGTGAATATAAACCATATAGCCATATAACAATTACAGCACGGAAACAGGACATCTCGGCCCTTCTAGTCCGTGCCAAACGTTTACTCTCACCTAGTTCCACCGACCTGCACTCAGCCCATAACCCTCCATTCCTTTCCTGTCCATATAGCTATCCAATTTTACTTTAAATGACAACATCGAACCTGCCATAACCATTCCTGCTGGAATCTGTTCCACATAGCTACCACTCTCTGAGTAAAGAAGTTCCCCCTCATGTTACCCCTAAACTTTTGCCCCCTAACTCTCAACTCATGTCCTCTTGTTTGAATCTCCCCTACTCTGAATGGAAAAAGCCTATCCACGTCAACTCTATCTATCCACCTCATAATTTTAAATACCGCTATTAAGTCCACCCTCAGCCTTCTACGCTCCAAAGAATAAAGACCCAACTTGTTCAACTTTTCTCTGTAACTTAGGTGCTGAAATCCAGGTAACAGTCTAGTAAATCTTCTCTGTACTCTGTCTATTTTGTTGACATCTTTCCTATAAGCAGAGATTGATAGGTATCTGAGTAGCCAGGGCGTCAAGGGTTATGGTGAGAAGGCGGGGGAGTGGGACTAAATGGGAGAATGGATCAGCTCATGATAAAATGGCGGAGCAGACTCAATGGGCTGAATGGTTGACTTCTGCTCCTTTGTCTTATGGTCTTATGGTCTTATAATTCGGTGATCAGAACTGTACACAATACTCCAAATTTGGCCTCCAATGCATTGTACAATTTTAACATTACATCCCAACTCCTATACTCAAAGCTCTGATTTATAAAGGCCAGCATCACTGCCCTATCCATATGAGATTCCACCTTCAGGGAACTATGCACCATTATTCCTAGATCCCTCTGTTCTACTGCTTTCTTCAATGCCCTACCATGTATGTCCTATTTTGATAAGTCCTACCAAAATGTATCACCTCAATTTATCAGCATTAAGCTCCATCTGCCATCTTTCAGCCCACTCTCCTAATTGGTCTAAATCTCTCTGCAAGCTTTGAAAACTTACTTCATTATCCACAATACTACCTATCTTAGTATCACCTGCATACCTAATAATCCAATTTACCACCCCATCATCCAGATCATTAATGTATATGACAAACAACATTGGACCCAGTACAGATCCCTGAGGCACACCACTAGTCACCGGCCTCCAATCTGACAGTTATCCACCACCACTCTCTGGCGTCTCCCATCCAGCCACTGATGAATCAATTTTGCTACCTCAATATTATTACCTAACGATTGAAACTTCCTAATTACCCTTCCATATGGAACCTTGTTAAAGGCCTTAATGAAGTCCATATAGACAACATCCACTGCTTTACCCTCATCAACTTTCCTAGTAACCTCTTCATAACATTCAATAAGATTTGTCAAACATGATCTTCCATGCACAAATCCATGTTGACTGTTCCTAATCAGACCTTGCCTATCCAGGTGATTATATATACCATCTCTAAGACTACCTTCCATCAAATTACCCATCGCTGACGTCAAACTCACAGGCCGATAATTGCTAGGTTTCCTCTTAGAACCCTTTTTAAACAATGGAACAACATGAGCAATACGCCAACCCTCCAGCACCATTCTCGTTTCTAATGACATTTGAAATATTTCTGTCAGAGCCCCTGTTATTTCTACACTAATTTCTCGGAGACTTATCCACTTTTATATTCCTTAAAAGCACCAGTACTTCCTCTTCTTTAATCATCATAGTTTCCATAACTCCCCTAGCTGGTTCCCTTACCTTACACAATTCAATATCCTTCTCCGTAGTGAATACCGAAGAAAAGAATTTGTTCAAAATCTTCCCCATCTCTTTTGGTTCCACACATAGCTGTCCACTTTGATTCTCTAAGGGACCAATTTTATCCCTCACTATCCTTTAGCTATTTATATAACTGTAGAAACCCCTTGGATTTATTTTCACCTTACTTCCCAAAGCAACCTCGTATATTCTTTCAGCTTTTCTAATTTTTTTCTTAAGATTCTTTTTACATTCTTTATATTCCTCGAGCACCTCATTTACTCCATGCTGCCTATATTTATTGTAGATATCTCTCTTTTTCTGAACCAAATTTCCAATATCCCTTGAAAATCATGGCTCTCTCAAACTTTTAACCATTCCTTTTAACCTAACAGGAACATAAAGATTCTGTACCCACAAAATTTCACCTTTAATTGACCTCCATTTCTCTATTACATCTTTCCCACAAAACAATTTGTCCCAATCCACTTCTTCTAAATCCTTTTGCATCTCTTCAAAATTAATCTTTCTCCAATCAAAAATCTTCTCCATAATTATATTGAAACTAATGGTATTGTGCTTCCCAACACATACATCTGTCACCTTACCTATCTCATTCCCTAACAGGAGATCGAACACTGCCCCTTCTCTAGTTGGTACCTCTATGTATTGCTGCAAAAAACTATCCTGCATACATTTTACTAACTCCAAACCATCCAGCCCTTTTACAGTATGGGCTTCCCAGTCTATGTGTGGAAAATTAAAATCTCCCACAATCACAACCTTGTGCTTACTACAAATATCTGCTATCTCCTTACAAATTTGTTCCTCCACTTCTCACTCCCCATTAGGTGGTCTATAATACACCCCTATAAGTGTTACTACATCTTTCCCATTATTCAATTCCACCCAAATAGCCTCCCTAGATGAGCCCTCTAATCTATCCTGCCACAGCACTGCTGTAATATATTCTCTGACAGACAATGCAACACCTCCCCCTCTTGTCCCTCCATTTCTATCACACCTGAAACAATGAAATCCAGGAATATTTAGTTGCCAATCACACTCCTTCTACAACCATGTTTCACTAATAGCTACAACATCATATTTCCAGGTATCAATCCATGCTCTAAGCTCATCCACCTTTCCTATAATGCTCCTTGCATTAAAATAAATACATTTAAGAAATTTTCCACCTCTTACTCTCTGTTTATCACTAATGGTGCAAACAACTTTACTATTTTCTTTTTCTTCTTTCTCCCCTACATCTGTTCCTACACTCTGCTTCCCCTTCCCCTTGTATCTAGTTTAAAACCACTGGAGTCTCTCTAGCAAACCTACCTGCAAGAATATTTGTTCCTTTCCAGTTCAGATGTAAACCGTCCCGCCGGAACAGGTCCCACCTTCCCTGGAAAACTGCCAAATAGTCAGAGGCTTTTTCCCAGGGTTGAAATGGCTAGCACGAGAGGGCACAGTTTTAAGGTGCTTGGAAGTAGATACAAAGGAGATGTCAGGGGTAAGTTTTTTTATGCAGAGGGTGGTGAGTGCGTGGAATGGGCTCCCGGCGATGGTGGTGGAGGTGGATTCAATAGGGTCTTTTAAGAGAATGTTGGACAGGTACATGGAGCTCAGAAAAATAGAGGTCTATGGGTAACCCTAGGTAATTTCTAAGGTAAGGACATATTCGGCACAGCTTTGTGGGCCGAAAGGCCTGTATTGTGCTGTAGGTTTTCTATGTTTCTATGTTTCTGTACCCTTTTGACAAGGGTGCAAACCTCAGGCTACAGCAGTCCATGAATACACCAACCAGTTGATCTGAAAATGTCTTCAGCACTCTCGCAGGTATGTTGTTAGTGTTAGATGTTTTTCCGATGTTTACCCTCTTGAAGGACGTTCTGATTTTGACCATGGAGACTGAGATTACAGGGTCTTCAGGAGCTGTGTACTATACCTTTGAAAGCATGCATGAAAGGCACTGAGTTCATCTGGAAGACATGCATTGTTACCACTTGTGTTATCTTTCTTCACCTAATGGTAGGTAATAGTATGCAGTCTGCCACAACTGTTAAGCACTCGTCTGTGACTCCTGTTAAGTGTGGAATTGTCTCTTTGACTTAGTATGGTCTTCCAGATCATATCTCTTCCTCTGTCCTATACACCACTAATCTAGCCTTCATCAGATTAGTCTGTATTGTCTGGAGTCATCTGGATCACCCCAGGGCTTCTGGTTGAGGAAGACTCAGAATGTTTTGTGGGTACACATTTGTCCATGCAGTTACTTATAAATGATGAGGACTGGCAATTTCCTAAGCGTGGCACTGACTCAGTGCAGAAGGGCCAGAGTTGCATCCTTCATTCAGGAGTGATCTGGCTATGGAGCAGTGGTGGCAATTATTAACTCATCTTGAATATAGATCAATGAAACCAGAGGAACAAGTTCTCATGATGCTTGAGTATTTTTTCTTCTGCATTGATTGCTTCCTGTATTATCACAGGGCTTTAACATAGATTTGAAAGAATTCCAAGGATGATAACATCTGATTATTGTTCAGTTTTAGATCAGCATTTATTGTACTTGAGTCTCTGAGAATGCTACTAGTCCTAACTGATAGAGCCTGTTATTTTCAGGAGGAAGAGAAAGCCTATGCTAGACACTTCAACAGCAACAACAAAACATTTATTTATATAGTGCCTCCAACATAATATAAACCCCACAGGCCACTATTGATCACGCCTGGGCCTGGACCTTTTCAGTGTAGATGTGTAAAGTTTTTATCAATTATGAAGCTAAGCTGTCAAATTGTTCAGAATTACAGGTATTAATAAAATTAACATTTTATCAAAATTAATAAACAATGAATCCCTGATGTTTTATTTCAGGAGAGAAGTATACTTAATCATGGTAAACTGCTTAACTTCTGGTGTCAACTGAAAGACATTTTACAAATTTATAAATTTTGATAAATATTTAATAAAATAAAGAGGATGCAGGGTGACTTGGATAGGTTGGGTGAGTGGGCAAATTCATGGCAGATGCAATTTAATGTGGATAAGTGTGAAGTTATCCACTTTGGTGGCAAAAATAGGAAAACAGATTATTATCTGAATGGTGGCCGATTAGGAAAAGGGGAGGTGCAACGAGACCTGGGTGTCATTATACACCAGTCATTGAAAGTGGGCATGCAGGTACAGCAGGCGGTGAAAAAGGCGAATGGTATGCTGGCATTTATAGCGAGAGGATTCGAGTACAGGAGCAGGGAGGTACTACTGCAGTTGTACAAGGCCTTGGTGAGACCACACCTGGAGTATTGTGTGCAGTTTTGGTCCCCTAATCTGAGGAAAGACATCCTTGCCATAGAGGGAGTACAAAGAAGGTTCACCAGATTGATTCCTGGGATGGCAGGACTTTCATATGAAGAAAGACTGGATGAACTGGGCTTGTACTCGTTGGAATTTAGAAGATTGAGGGGGGATCTGATTGAAACGTATAAGATCCTAAAGGGATTGGACAGGCTAGATGCAGGAAGATTGTTCCCAATGTTGGGGAAGTCCAGAACAAGGGGCCACAGTTTGAGGATAGAGGGGAAGCCTTTTAGGGCCGAGATTAGGAAAAACTTCTTCACACAGAGAGTGGTGAATCTGTGGAATTCTCTGCCACAGGAAACAGTTGAGGCCAGTTCATTGGCGTTAGATATGGCCCTTGTGGCTACGGGGGTCAGGGGGTATGGAGGGAAGGCTGGGGCGGGGTTCTGAGTTGGATGATCAGCCATGATCATAATAAATGGCGGTGCAGGCTCGAAGGGCCGAATGGCCTACTCCTGCACCTATTTTCTATGTATGTTTCTATGTAAAATGTAGATTCTCCACTTTAATTAGTCATGGTGTGCTTGGAATAGTGGACTTCTCAAGGAAGTGTTGAGCACACCTATGAATTATTTCCTTTGTCCACAAGCTCATCTTTTCTCATGACAGAGCTCAAAATAAAGCGTCTGTTTCAGGCTGCCTTGAGTAGAGCTGTACATCTAGATCACAGTGAAACCTTGCACAAATGGCAGAAGGATTGGATCACCTTACGGACTTACTTGCCTGCCTCTTCTGTAAAGGGACTGCATTTCCAACATTGCCCGCATGCTGTCCCCTCAGAACCCACGGAGCAGTCACTTTCAATCCCCGCAAACTGGCTCAGAGAAATAGTTCGCTGACAGAAAATGGTTAGATATCTGACATTTATTTTAAGACTAAGTATTGGCCTGTTGAAAGCCAATACTTAGGCTTAACATAAAGCCGGATTGTAGAAAAACTCACTGGCAGTTCGGCACCTTACCCTCGTCAACACAATTATATGTTAGAAGAGGAAGACTGAATAGTGTTTTATTTAGCAGCATGATTCTCAAATGGTAGTGATGCAGTTTTTCCAACTTATCAGTCGTCAAACAAGGAGTAATACACTGCAGAGACTGTGAGTCTTCACAACTATATAGGAAGAGGGATGGAAAACGATCTAGTGAAATTAGTGTATTTTATAGCTTGTTAGAACTCTTAGGAAATCAAAGTGCAAGACGAAGGCTGAAAGGTGAAAATAATGGTGATTTATTTTTATCCCCTGAGGATTTCATTTCAAAACCTGTCCAGGCTAACCGGATGAAAGCATTCTCTCTTGACCAGTTATGGAGACCCCAGAGGAAATCAACGTGAGCCATTTCTGCACATTTTCTGACGGTTGAGAACGTGTGGCGCAGCATTTGACAAGTCAATGTTAAATATTTAAGCTAGGTGGCTAGAAGAATGGCTGGTGCACAAAGTAAAGAATTAGGAGCACAGGAAAACCGGAGCACAGTAACATAAACAGGTCAATAAGTCACTCAACTCGTTGTACCATTCCATAAAACTGCAGCTGATCAATGATTTGGATTTTTTTTCCAATAATATTTTACACCCCTTGGGTAAGAGAAACGTCCAATTCTCAGAGTCGAGATTAATAACTGGCCTGACATCAATTACCATTTGTGGAGGGTGCACTAAACCTCTGCTACCCTTGGCATATAGAAGTGTGTCAAAGAAACAGCTTAGATATAATTTTTTTGGCAATGCCTCCAAGTGCGCCACATGTTACTACTAATAAAACATTTCCAAAAATCCTTTTCCAACAGCTGTTGGGCACACAGCTGTTCAACTTTTGCCTGGTATGTGATTAAGCTGTAATTACAGAGTCACAGAGCAATATATCATAGGGACAGGACCTTTGGTCCATTTAGCCAGTGCTGACCAAGATGCCCCACCCAAGCTAATTTCATTTATTAGCATCTGGACTCTAACCTATCAAACATTTCCAATCCATCTAACTGTCCACTGTCTTTTAAAAATTGCTATGTAATTGCCTCAACCGCTTCCACTGGCAGCTGATTCCACATATCAGCTATGTGGAGTCAGCTGCCAGTGGAAGTGGTTGAAGCTTCTAAGCCTATGTGGAAAAAAAATTCCCTTGTCAGCCAGAACCAAGTTGTCCACAAATTATTTGTTCGTGTGGATAGTGGAACAAGGATAAATCCTGAAATTGACGATCTTTTCTCAAACAGTAAAACAAAAGGAATACACAAAACATTGGTCACCTACCTACAGGAAAGATGTCAACAAGGTTGAAAGAGTACAGAGAAAATTTACAAGGATTTTGTTCAGTTTGGAGGACCTGAGTTATATAGAAAGATTGAACAAGTTAGGACTTTATTCCTTGAAACGTAGAAGACTGAGGGGAGATTTGATAGAGGAATATAAAATTATGAGGGGTATGTATAGGGTAAATACAAGCAGGATTTTCTCCACTGAGGGTGAGTGGGAGTAGAACCAGAGGTTATGGTTTAAGAGTGAAAGGTGAAAATTTTAAGGGTAACATGAGTGGAAACTTCTTCACTCAGAGGGTTGTGAGAGTGTGGAATGAGCTGCCAGCACAAGTGGTGCATGCGAGCTCAATTTCAATGTTTAAGGGAAATTTGGATAGATACATAGATGATCGGAGTATGGAGGGCTATGATCCTGGTGCAGATCCATAAAGACCCTAAACCATAGGAGCAGAATTAGGCTATTTGGCCCATCAAGTCTGCTCCGCCATTCAATCATGGCCGATGCTTTTTGATTCCTCTTCAGCCCTACTCCCTAGCCTTCTCCCCGTAACCTTTGATGCCATGTCCAATCAAGAACCTATCAAGCTCTGCTTTAAATACACCCAACAACCTGGTCTCCACAGCTGCCTCTGGTAATAAATTCCACAAATTCACCATCCTCTAGCTAAAGAAGTTTCTCCGCATCTCTGTTTTAAATGGACATGCCTCTATCCTGAGGTTGTGCCCTCTTGTCCAAGACTTCCCCATCATGGGAAACATCCTTTCCATATCTACTCTGTCTAGGCCTTTCAACATTTGAAATGTTCCAGTGAGATTCCACCCTTATGCTTCTGATTTCCAGCTAGTACAGACTCAGAGCCATCAAGCGTTCCTCGTATGACAACCCATTCATTCCTGGAATCTTCCTTGTGAATCTCCTCTGGATCCTCTCCAATGCCAGCACATCTTTTCTAAGGTGAGGGGCCCAAAACTGTTCACAATACTCAAGTTGAGGCCTCACCAGTGCCATATAAAGCCTCAGCATCACATCGCTGCTCTTGTCTTCTAGACCTTTTGAAATGAATGCTAACATGGCATTTGCCTTCCTCACCACTGACTCTACCTGCAAGTTAACCATCTCAGATGATGCAAGGGTTGATGGGAGTAGGCAGCATAGTTTCAGCATGGACTTGATAGGCCGAAGGGTCTGATTCTGTGTTGTATTTCTCTTTAATTCTGTGACTATTGTTAAAAAAATTTCCAAATTAAATTCCCTTTGAGACAAATGAAGGAACACAACAGTGCATGATAGAATCAAGCTGAATTGCTAATTTGATTTTGACTTCACAGATACTGTTGTGTGTTTAAAGACAAATTTATTGTCGTGTGCATGAGCACATATATGCAGACGAGAAAATGAAAAATTTTCTTACAGCAGCATCACAAAGCATTATATGAGCAGCACTCACAAGGAAAATATAAATTGAACAAAATTCTTACAAGAACATGATCAGAACAAAACTATTGCCAAAGTTTCTATTTCAGATGTCTAGCTTTTTATTTATGTGTTAGAGTTTAATTCACCTTCATTGCCAATTTGTACATGAGAATGGTTTCTCTGAAGCATCATTAGCTCTCTCAGTCGTAATGACATGCCATTATGATACTAGGCAAAGTCTTGCTGGAAAAATAAGTGTGTTAATGATGCAAACTTTTATTAAAGTACAAATCTGCCTGAAGGCTCAGACGATGAAGAGGCACGAGCTACAGAACTGCTGCTCGGCTTTGCACAGTAGTCCCTTCCCATTGTGGTTAAGAATTTTAACACCGCAAACAGGAGAAAATCTGCAGATGCTGGAAATTCAAGCAACACACACAAAATGCTGGTAGAACACAGCAGGCCAGGCAGCATCTATGTGGTACAGTCGACGTTTCGGGCTGAGACCCTTCGTCAGGACTAACTGAAAGAAGAAATAGTAAGAGATTTGAAAGAGGGAGGGGGAGATCCGAAATGATAGAAGACAGGAGGGGGAGGTATGGAGCCAAGAGCTGGGAAGTTGATTGGCAAAAGGGATACAAGGCTGGAGACAAGAGAGAAAGAAACAGGGAGGGGAGCACCAGCGGAAGATGGAGAGCAGGAAAGGAGTGATTGTGAGAGGGAAAGAGAGAGAGAAAAAAAGAGGGGGAATAATAAATGAATAAATAAATAAAATAGGGGATGGGGTAAGAAGGTGGGAAAGGATTGAACAAGGGGGGATAAAACAGTGCCAAGGTATGCAGAAATGAGTTCGGTGGGACAGGAGCAAGCTGAGACAGTGGGTCTACCTGTGTTCATGACACTTCTCACGCTCTGAATCTTTTCAATGATTTTAAGTTCCCTGGCCCCCACCGCTTTATTTTCACCATGGATGTCCAGTCCCTATATACCTCAGTCCCCCACCAGGAAGGTCTCAAAGCTCTCCGCTTCTGTTTGGATTCCAGACCTGACTAGTTCCCCTCTACCACCACTCTCCTCCGTCGAGCGGAATTAGTCCTTACTCTTAATAATTTCTCCTTTGGCTCCTCCTACTTCCTCCAAACTAAAGGTGTAGCCATGGGCACCTTTATGGGTCCCAGCTATGCCTGCCTTTTTGTTGGCTTTGTGGAACAGTCCATGTTCCAAGCCTATACCGGTATCCGTCCCCCACTTTTCCTTTGCTACATCGATGACTACATTGGCACTGCTTCCTGCATGCATGCTGAGCACGTTGACTTCATTAACTCCAACTTTTACCCTGCCCTCAGATTTACCTGGTCCATTTCCGACACCTCCCTCCCCCTTTCTAGATCTTTCTGTCTCTGTCTCTGGAGTCAGCTTATCTTACTGATGTCTACCATAAGCCTACTGACTCTCACAGCTACCTGCACTATTCCTCTTCCCACCCTGTCACTTGCAAAAATGCCATCCCCTTCTTGCAATTCCTCTGTCTCTGCCGCATCTGCTTTCAGGATGAGGCTTTTCATTCCAGGACAAGGGAGATGTCCTCCTTTTTTAAAGAAAGGGGCTTCCCTTCCTCCACCATCAACTCTGCCCTCAAACGCATCTCTCCTATTTCACACACGTCTGCTCTCACACCATCCCCCCGCCACCCCATTAGCTAGGCTTGGAATATGGACTGTTCCACATAGCCAACAAAAAGGCAGGCATAGCTGGGACCCATACAGGTGCCCATGGCTACCTGGGATAGGGTTCCCCTTGTCCTCACCTACTACCCCACCAGCCTTCGGGTCCAACATATAATTCTCCGTAACTTCCGCCACCTCCAACGAGACCCCCCACCGAGCACATCTTTCCCTCCTCCACCACTTTCTGCTTTCCACAGGGATCGCTCCCTACGCGACTCCCTTGTCCACTCGTCCCTCCCCATCCCTCCCCACTGATCTCCCTTCTGGCACTTATCCTTGTAAGTGGAACAAGTGCTACACCTGCCCTTACACTTCCTCCCGCACCACTATTCAGGACCCCAGACAGTCCTTCCAGGTGAGGCAACACTTCACCTGTGAGTTGGCTGGGGTGATCTACTCTGTCCGGAGCTCCCGATGCGGCCTTCTATATATTGGTGAGACTCGACGCAGACTGGGAGACCATTTCGCTGAATACCTACGCTCTGTCTGCCAGAGAAAGCAGGATCTCCCAGTGGCCACACATTTTAATTCCACGTCCCATTCCCATTCCGATATGTCTATCCACGGCCTCCTCTACTGTCAAGATGAAGCCACACTCAGGTTGGAGGGACAACACCTTATATTCCGTCTGGGTAGTCTCCAACCTGGTGGCATGAATATTGATTTCTCTAACTTCTGCTAATGCCCCTCCTCCCCTTCTTACCCTATCCCCTATTTTATTTATTTATTCATTTATTATTCCTTCCCCCTTTTTTCACTCTCTCTTTCCCTCTCACAATCACTCTTTGCCTGCTCTCCATCTTCCTCTGGTGCTCCCCTACCTCTTTCTTTCTCACATGTCTCCAGCTTTGTTTCCCTTTAGCCAATCAACTTCCCAGCTCTTAGCTTCATTCCTCCCCCTCCTGTCTTTTCCTACCATTTCGGATCTCCCCCTCCCTCTTTCGAATCTCTTACTATTTCTTCTTTCAGTTATTCCTGATGAAGGGTCTCGGCCCGAAACATCGACTGTACCTCTTCCTATAGATGCTGCCTGGCCGGCTGTGTTCTACCAGCATTTTGTGTGTGTTGGTTAAGAACTTTTTTTGGGTCTATGTGGGAAGCTAACTTTCCACAGGTTAGTTCTGGGGTTTATTAGTATAACTACTGATTTAGCAATGTGTTAAGCAATTGTTCAGGGAAGGCCAGGCAACTTGTGTATTACTCATTTTCCTGTGATATTTAAATTAATATATATTTTTATTGATTTATTAGATTTTTTTTTGCTTTCAATTCACTTTTCCTTCTGTCATTTTATTAACCTTTCTATATTTGATTTAACCCAAATTTGCACTCCTTCTCAAGCAGAACACCAGTTCTCGGGGTTCTGGTGATGTCATCGTCCAGAGTGGCATCTTAAAATAATAGCTCCTCCGAAAAACACTTATTTTGCCCCGTTAATCCACCAAATACAAGATCTTTAGAAAATATCTGCACTAGTAAGGGGGTCAAGAATCGGGAAAAGGAATGGCGATTAAAAAAGCATTAATACGGAGACTATGGATGAGAGAGGTGCGACGAGCGGCTCTCCTACCCGAGCACGTGGTGGTGAGGTTGACGCTGGGCCTCGTGCAGGAGAAGCAGCAAATGTAATAAAAATTCTGGAAGAGATACGGTGTTATGTACCCCTAGGGTTCATATTTTCTGTGGACTGTCACTTTAAAACGTCGGGAGAATAAGATTGACTTTTGGACACTGTTTGAGCTGCTCCAGAGAGAGAGAGAGAGAGAGAGGTGGAGTTATTTGATGGACAATCGATGTTATGGTTTCTCTGCAGCTTGTTTTGAATATACAAGGACACACAGACATACACAGTTAGAGTCAAGATGGATTCGGTCAATGGAAGACACCAGTGAGTCAGTCGCTGGTTTAAACTTTCAGTAGCCCAAAAGGGGTGAGTTGAGATCGATCCTGAGTATTGATAAATGACTCTCACAAGTTTTCTGCAACTAGAACAAGTTTTCAGGGAGAGAAGAGAGGAGAGATACATTTGAAACAGAAGAAACCTAGTGACAAAGAGATCAATGTTTGGACTGTCTCTCTAAGTAGCCCGTGAGGGTGAGTTTGTTTCCATTCGACTACGAAAGTGTGATTGTAACTTAGTTAATCCACAGAAGTGGGTTCTCTGGTGAGGGGGAAACCTTTGTGAATACTACGTGTGTGTTTACCCTTTGTCCGGGTGTGGTAGTTCACTGAAGAAAGGCACCCCTGTGGCAAATCACTGTTGGAGTTATTTTGTATGTCGTGGAACTGGATAAGTGGCTATCACGTTGTGTGTTTGGGGTAACCTTGAGAAATCTACCAGTGTGTCAACCCTTGCCTTGAAGAGGGTCCCCTTAGTGATAAGCTACTATTGGTGATAATCCATACGTGGATTCTGTTGAAGTATCCTGTGGCCACCACTTTGGGATGTCCCGTAGCTGAATTCGGGTGTGGTACCACTTGTGTTGAAAGGATATTCATTGAAGATCACTGTCGGTGATATTTCGTGTGTGGAGTGGAACAATTTGGGAGATAAAACCTACTATTATTGTTATTTTGTATTGCTGTCGTGGAATCTGTGGAATATCGATGTAATTGCCTTCTCACAACATTTGCCTTTGGATTACAAACATCTCTCATTAATTAACCTGTGCATCTGAACTGAACATTTCTTACCTACCATTGAAAGACTGTATCAATTACCACCTAAGTTTGAAGAAGTTTGGGTTTTATATTTCCACACCTATATATGCATAAACTCTGCTAACCTGTTTGATTTATCTGGTTTTATGTTACTTTATTACGTAGTTACTAATAAAATAGAATTAGTTAACAGCAAAACCAGACTCCAGGTGTGTTCCATTTCTGCTGGTTCTTTTAACCTGTTACGGGGCACATAACAAAATGAATTCCAAAAAGACATAAAACAGCAACTAAATGATATGAAGTCAGAGCTCGCCAACATCAATCAAAAAATAGCGGTGGCAGAGACACAAATTGAAAAGGTGGAAGATCGCATTCAAAATGTGGAACGGATGCTAAGTAAGATGATAAAAGTGTTAAATCAACAAGAAAGTAAACTGCTTGACCAGGAGGGAAGATCACGGCGGAAGAATATCAGGAGAAAAAGTGTTCCCGAAGGGGCGGAGGGATTGTCTACGGTGGAGTTTGTAGAAAAGTTGTTGCAGGACACGTTGGAGATTCCCCCGACTATGGTACTTGAGATTGAGAGAATATACTGGGCGCTCATCCCGAGGCCTTCTGGAGACAGGGAAGATAAGCCACGCTTAATAGTAATTAGATTCCTTCAGTACAATACCAAAGCAGAGATTCTGAGCAAGGCCTGGGGAAAGAAGGTATTTTCGAATGGGAAATTAATATACTTCGATCAAGATTACCCCCCAGCGGTCCTGCAAAAACGTAAGGAATATTCTGAAGCGAAACAAATGTTAAAGCAAAGAAAGATTAGGTTCCAGACTCCGAACCCTGCTAAACTGCGAGTGTTTTATGAAGATGTGATGCAACTGTATCAGACAGTGGAAGAGGCGACTGCAGACATGAAGGACAGAGGGTTGCCCATCAGCGTGATCAAACCGAGGGAAAGCCTGGCTGAGCAGCTATCCCGCTCTGCTTAGGAAATAGTGAGAGAATCGAGAAAGCAGGGAGGAGGGCGAGAGAAGAATATCAGGAAGAGATTGTGAGTTTTCCGAAGACAGCCCTCACCCCCTCCAGAAGAGCCATAAGATCTGATTAATTTCAAAAGTGTTGATAAGCTAAACAGAAGCAAAAATAGATGGTGTTATACGTATCTCAAGAAATACATATTACAATGTGGATTTTATATTACTCAATTATTTTATTTTTTATTCATTCATTCACTCCTTTTTCCCCACCTAAATGAGAATATATACATGGGAGGAATACATAGGGAAATCTTTTCTGTGTAATGGACATAGATTTTTTCACTTACTTTTATGGGTACTGCAGTGTGGGCCCTCAACTCACAGGTAGGAGAGGCTATCCCCCACGGCTAGACATTTCCTCTAGCTCAACCCAGGGTCACCTACTAGAGACCTCAGCCTTGGACTCACACCTTCACTGCCTTTTTTTTATTCGCGTTTCTTGGTTCTTATTTGTTCAGGGAGTAGATCAATTAAGTTCTATTCTGCTAATTTCATCGATATACTGACAGATAAATACACATGGCTAAGGACAAAGTAAAATTCATTTCTTTTAGTGTCAATGGGCTGTTAAATCCAATCAAACGCAGTAAAATTCTATCGAAAATGAAAAAAGAACAAGCCCATATAGTATATTTACAGGAAACTCACTTAAGTGATAATGAGCATGGAAAATTAAAGAGAATGGGCTTCACTAATTTGTTTTTCTCCTCATATAAATCAGGACATAGGAGAGGAGTTGCTAGTCTTATCTCAAGCAAGCTAAATTTTGAAAAAGTATTCGAAATGGGAGATAAGGAGGGCAGATATATTCTGGTAAGGGGGAACATAGACGGAAATCCAGTTACTCTATTGAATGTATATGCACCCCCAGGAAGTGATATTAGTTTCTTTCAGAAAATTACTAATATTATGGTGACGGAAACAGAAGGTCTCTTGACATGTGGGGGAGACTTAAATTTACAATTACAACCAAAGTTAGACTCTTCCAATAAAAAAACCTATGAAACAAAGTACTTACACAAGAAAGTTAACACACTCTTTGAGGATGTTGGTCTAATTGATATATGGAGGGACCGTTTCCCTGACAGAAGGGATTACACTCATTATTCTGCGCCCCCCCCCATTCCATATATACAAGAATAGACTATTTCATAACATTTGGTAAAGACAGAGACAAAATAATCACCTGTGGAATTGGGGCAATAGATATAAGTGACCATGCACCTATATATTTATCTGTTGATTTTGTCCTACAACCAAAGAATATTATTTGGAAACTAAATTCACATCTACACAATGATCCCTATTTTAAGGAACAAATTAAAAAAGAAATTGGTCTTTACTTAGAATTCAATGATAATGGAGAGGTTTCACCTCCTATTCTATGGGTACTCTGAAGGCTGTCTTAAGAGGGAAAATTATAGCGATATCTTCATACAAGAAAAATATAAGGAATAAAGCATTAGAGGAATTACGAAATAAGCTGAAGGAACTAGAAAAAACACAAGTTGAGTTTGGCACAGGATACATTAGAGGGAATTTTAAAAATTAGGAATGAAATTAATAGTTTGGCTACACAAGAAATCAGGAAAAATTTAATGTTTCTGAAACAGAGACACTATGAAAATGGATCTAAACTTATGAAAATATTGATGTGGAAACTGAAAAAAAAGATAGCAGAAAATACAATTCATAGAATTAGGGATCCAAGAACAAAAGTGGTAAAAAATAAACTGAGAAATTCAAGAAGTTTTTGAAGTGTTTCACAAAACTCTATATTCCAAAGTTCCAGGGGGAAGGATAGCCCAAGTTGACACCTTCTTGAATCCTCTAGAGTTACCCACTTTAAGCGAAGAACAAAATAGAACGATGACTGCTGATATAACAGCTGAACTAAAAACCGCAACTAGTAGGCTTAAATTAAGCAAATCACCAGGATCAAATGGATATATGGCAGTGGTATAAATAATTTAAAAATGAGTTAATTCCTGTCTTACTTCCCACACTGAACTGTGCTCTAAAAAAGGCGCAAATGCCATCTAGCTGGAAGGAGGCGATAATCTCAGCTATACCAAAGGAAGGCAAGGATAAAATGGAATGTGGGTCATTTGGACCAATATCTGTTCTTAATGTAGATTATAGATTATTTACCTCCATCATGGCCAAACAATTAGAAGAGTTTCTACCCACACTGATAAATAATGATCAGAAAGGTTTTATACAACAACGCCAAACACAAGACAATATATGTAGGACACTTCACATTATGGATCATATACAAAAAAATAAAATTGAAGCAATAGTGATGTGTGGACACCGAAAAGGCATTTTATTCGGTTAATTGGAATTTTCTTTACAGAGTTTTACATAGATTTGGTTTCTACGACACAATTATTAAAACTATACAGGCACTATATGACAACCCTACTGCTAGGATTAAAATCAATGGATATTTGTCAAATAGCTTTACCCTAGAAAGGGGCACGAGACAGGGTTGTGCATGATCACCATTACTCTTCGCATTGTTTCTGGAACCATTAGCTCAATACATCAGACAAAATGAAGATAGCAGGGGAATTACTATTAAAGGGACAGAGCATAGATTGGCCTGTTATGTGGATGATATTTTGATCTGTCTAGAGCAACCACCATACTCTTTACCTAAATTGATGCAATCCTTTGAACAATATGGTCAATTATCAGGATACAAGATCAACATAGATAAAACCCAATTACTTTCATATAACTATAGCCCACCAAGAGAAATTGAAAGTAGATATCCCTGGGCATGGCAAACAGAGTCTTTCAAATATTTGGGCATCATTATGCCAAAGGATTTGGCAAAATTATCAGAATGCAATTATTCGCCTATATATAAAAAAATTAAGGAAGATACAACAAGATGGAGCCTAATTCCTTTTTTTTAGTCTCAGTTCAAGGATTGAATCCATTAAAATGAATATACTGTCCCGACTACTATATCTCTTTCAGACCCTACCAATAGAGATGAACCAAAATCAATTCAATGAATGGAGCAAAATGTTATCACGATATATATGGCAAGGTAAAAGTCCTAGAGTTTGTCTCAACACTTTGCAATTAGCCAAGGAAAAGGGGGGATGGGGCCTACTTTCTCTTAGAGATTATTATTTTGCAGCACAGTTGAGAGCTGTGATATGCTGGTGCAACCCATCATATGACGCTCAATGGGAAACCATTGAGGAGAGGATACTTTCCATCCCCATACAGGCAATTTTGGCTGATAAAAACCTACAAGATTGTGAACACGGTGCAGCACATCACACAAACCAATCTTCCGTCCTTGGACTCACTTTACACCGTATGCTGTCGGAGCAGTGCTGCCAGGATAATCAAGGACACGACCCACCCAGCCAATGCACTTTTCGTCCCTCTTCCCTCTGGGAGAAGGCTCAGGAGCTTGAAGACTCGTACGGCCAGATTTGGGAACAGCTTCTTTCCAACTGTGATAAGACTGCTGAACGGATCCTGACCTGGATCTGGGCCGTACCCTCCAAATTTCCGGACCTGCCTCTCAGTTTTTTTGCACTACCTTACTTTCCATTTTTTATTTTCTATTTATGATTTATAATTTAAATTTTTAATATTTACTATTGATTTGTAATCCGGGGAGCGGGAAGCGCAGCATCAAATATCGCTGTGATGATCGTACGTTCTAGTATCAATTGTTTGGCGACAATAAAGTATAAAGTACAAAGTTACATAAATACTATTGATAACCCATGGGTGAAATGGACTCTTAAAATGTGGAAAACTATTATAAAAGAATATAAACTAGAGGGAGATATTATTCTTAAATTCTTAAATGGTGTGCATATGACTCGGATTTTACGCCGAATAAACTGGATGCTAGACTTAAGGACTGAACAGCTAAAGGAATAACAGTACTTTGCAATATAATGAAGGAAGGAACACTGTTGAGTTTTGAAATGTTTAAAGAGAAGCACTTATTAGAAGAACCAGACTTTTATCGGTATTTACAGATGTTACATTATGTTAATAGCACAGTTAAAAATGTAACCAAGGCAAGCACATGTTTGATAGAGCTATTTAGAAAAGCATATAATTCAGATAATGGTAGTAGAATCATTTCAAGCATGTATAAGGGTTTGTCAAATCTTAAAACACATTCCACTTCATACATTAAAACAAAACGGGAGAAGGAAGGAGGGATAATTATATCTGAGGAAGAATGGACAATGAGTGTAAAGGAACTTTATTTGAATGCCTGCAGTATTCGAAACAAGGTCAGTGAACTTGAGGCACAAATCTGTACAAAGGGGTATGATTTAGTGGGCATTACAGAGACATGGTTGCAGGGTGGAGAGGACTGGGAATTCAATATCCAACGATATCAGGTAATACGGAAGGATAGGCAGGGAGGTGGGGTAGCACTCTTAATTAAAGGGCGATAGTGAAAGACAAAACAAGATCTAAGGAGCAGGATGTTGAACCCATCTGGGTAGAGATTAGGAATTAAAGATTAAAGTCTGTCATGAGCCTTGTGGCCCATCAGGCTGGCGCTTATGCCGGTTTCCATGGCGTGAGGCAACTGAGAGTACAAGACTTCTCCCCCGGATAGGACTTTATTCCCTGGAGCGTCGAAAAATGAGGGGAGATTTGATAAAGGTATATAAAATTATGATGGGTATAGATAGAATGAATGCAAGCAGGCTTTTTCCACTGATGCTAGGGGAGAAAAAAACCGGAGGATATGGGTTAAGGGTGAAGGAGGAAAAGTTTAAAGGGAACATTAGGTGGGGCTTCTTTACACAGAGAGTGGTGGGAGTGTGGAATGAGCTGCCAGATGAAGTGGTCAATGCCGGCTCACTTTTAACATTTTAGGAAAACTTGGACAGGTACATGGATGAGAGGTGTATGATGTAGGAAGATTGTTCCAATGTTGGGGAAGTCCGGAATGAGGGGTCACAGTTTGAGGATAAAGGGGAAGCCTTTTAGGACAGAGATGGGGAAAAACTTCCTCACACAGAGATTGGTGAATCTGTGGAATTCTCTGCCACAGGAAACAGTTGAGGCCAGTTCATTGGCTATATTTAAGAGGGAGTTAGATATGGCCCTTGTGGCTAAAGGGATCAGTGGGTATGGAGAGAAGGCAGGTACAGGGTTCTGAGTTGGATGATCAGCCATGATCGTACTGAATGGCGGTGCAGGCTTGAAGGGCCGAATGGCCTACTCCTGCACCTATTTTCTATGTTTCTATGTATGGAGGGATATGGCCTAGGTGATTTTTCACGGTGTTCAACAAAAATATATTCCAGTTAAAAGCAAAGACAGTAAGGGTGGGGAGAACCAGCCTTGGATAACAAAGGAAATAAATGAAGGCGTCAAACTAAAAGCTTGTGCATATGAAGTCACCAAAACTCGTGGGAAACTGGAAGATTGGGAAAACTTTAAAAGCAACAAAGAACCATTAGGTGAGCAATGAAGAAAGGGAAGCTAGATTATGAAAATAAACTAGCACAAAGTATAAAAATGAATAGTAAAAGTTTTTATAATTTTATGAAGTGGAAAAGGGTGGCTAAAGTGAACATAGGTCTCTTGGAGAAGAGAAGGGGGAATTGATATTGGGTGATGAGGAAATGGCAGAGGCTTTGAATGCGTATTTTGTGTCGGTCTTCATGGTGGTGGACATTTGTCTAACATGCCAAAGAGAGATATTATGGATGAGATGAGGGGTGAAGACCTCAAGACAATAGCTATCACTAAAGAGGTAGTGCTGAGAAAACTTGTGCACCTGAAGATAAATAAGTCCCCTGGTCCTGATAGAATGCATCCCAAGGTACTGAAACAAATGGCAGAAGTTATAGTAGAGGCTTTGGTGATAATTTACCAAAATTCTTTGGACTCTGGGCAGGTCTGGCAGATTGGAAGATGGCGAATGTCATGTCACTGTTCAAAAAAGGATGTAGGCAAAAGGCAAGTAACTATAGGCAAGTTAGTTTAACATCCGTAGTTGAGAAAATGCTTGAAGCTATCATTAATGAAAAAATAGCGAGGATCTGGAAAGAAATGGATCCATCAGACAGATGCAGCATGGATTCAGCAAAGGCAGATCCCGTTTGACAAACTTACTCAAGTTCTTTGAGGATATAACGAGTGCAGTGCATAGAGGGGAATAAATGGATGTTATTTACTTGGATTTCCAGAAGGCATCCAATAAGGTGCTGCATAAAAGACTTATCCATAAGATAAGGATGCGTAGAGTTGGGATACAGGGGTGTTTCTCTGGTTGGCAATCAGTGGTGAGTGGTGTGCCACAGGGTCAGTACTGGGCCTGCAACTGTTCATGATATACATTAACGATCTCAAAGAGGGGATGGTGTGTAGTGTATCAAAGTTTGCCGATGATACTAAATTGAGTGGAAAACCAAATTGTGCAGAAGATATGGAGAGTCTGCAGAGAGATATAGATAGGTTAAATGAGTGGGCAAGGGTCTGGCAGATGGAATACAATGTTGGTAAATGTCAGGTCATCCACTTCGGAAGGAAAAACAAAAGAGCAGATTATTATTTAAATGGTAAAAAATTACATTATTTAAATGGTAAAACATTACAGCATGAATGCTGCTCTGCAGAGGGTCTTGGGAATGCTTGTGCATGAGTCACAAAAGGTTGCTTTGCAGGTGCAGCAGGCTATTAAGAAGGCAATTGGAATGTTGGCCTTGTTGCTAGAGGGATTGAATTTAAGAGCAGGGAGGTTATGCTGCAACTGTACAGGGTACTGGTGAGGCTGCATCTGGAGTACTGCATGCAGATCTGGTCAACTTAGTTGAGGAAGGATATACTGGCTTTGGAGACAGTGCAGAGAAGGTTCACCAGGTTGATTCCAGAGATGAGGGGGTTAGACTATGAGGAGAGATTGAGTCGCCTGGGACTGTACTCACTGGAATTCAGGAGAATGAGAGGAGATCTTATAGAAACATATAAAATTATGAAAGGGATAGATAAAATAGAGGTAGGAAAGTTTCCACTGGTAGGTGAGACTAGAACTAGAGGACATAGCCTCAAGATTCGGGGGAGTAGATTTAGGATGGAGATGAGGACGAACTGTTATTCTCAGAGGGTGGTGAGTCTGTGGAATTCTCTGCCCAATGAATTAGTGGAGGCTACTCCAGTAAATATATTTAAGACAAGGTTGGACAGATTTTTGCATAGCAGGGGAATTAAGGGTTCTGAGGAAAAGGCAGGTAGGTGGAGATGAGTCCATGGCCAGATCAGCCATGATCTTATTGGATGGCGGAGCAGGCTCCATGGGCCAGATGGCCTAATCCTGCTCCTTTTTCTCATAATATTATGTTCTTATGGCACAGACTAGACAGGCCGAAGGATCCTGTTTCTGTGTTGTTGTGTTCTATGACTCTGTGACTCAAAAAAGCCTGTTTTAGGGTTTCTTCCAATAACTTGAAGAGCATTGATAATTCTGTCATGTTTAATGCAACGTCAGTCAATTTCTGTTAGCTTTATGTATCAGCAGGAAGCAAATTATAATCTAAATGTTTAATAACAGTCTAGGCGAAGGTAAGGTATCAGTGTTTACTTCAGCCAATCATGTGGCAATGCAAAGAGGAATATGTCAAGGTCTGAAAATTACTAGTTTCAGCAGTAATACAGTTTTCATTGCAAGAAGACACCTTGATTCTCTGATTTCCAGATTCATGAAGTTTCGTTTAAAAATTCTCTTAGGGAAGCTGAACTGAAATCTAAGTTCACATTCACAGAGAGCACTTGCTGACCTTGAACCTATGAATCAGCAAATGGCTTTTCCCCCTTTCAAAGCAGCAACCTTTAAATTGAAGTTACACATGTCTGATAATAGGGCACAATTGTTTCAAAAGCTCCTAGAAAGAGTTGTCCAGTTGATCTGTGCAATTGAAGGTGGTATAGGAATCAGCAACACTCAATTAACCTGACTCTTTTGACAAAGCAGTTGAATAAAATCTACAAAAACAACTGACTAAAGTGAGGAATTCGATGGGAATAAAGACCCACAGAAGTCTGTAGATTAGCTGCTGATGAAGTCATAAATCATACATGTTATTTTAGTTGTAAAATAAAACCTTTAGCATTATAACACCCTGAAGTTTTCTCCTCCAGTTTACAGCTTTCTGTTTGGGTTCATTGCTAATTACACCCATTTTTTTGAAGCTCTTGATCATCTGGCCTAAAATCTCCTTCCAAGGCTTAGTATGTGGTTCTTGCTTGTTTGCAGTTTTATGAAGCACCTTGGCACATTCTTGCTATATTAAAATTGCTAAATAAGACAAGTGGTGTTATCCTTTTCTTCCCCCCCCCCCGCAAACAAACTCCCTTTTTTTTTCTCTCTCCAGTGTCTGTGAGAAAACAAGTTTTCATTTATTTAGTCGTTGGTGAGGAAGGCAAATTCAATGTTAGCATTCATTTCAAGAGGACTAGAATATAAAAGCAAGGATGAGGTGCTGCAGCTTTATTAAGTAACAGTGAGGCTTCACAGAGTATTATGAGCAGTTTTAGGCCCCCTTTTTAAGAAAGAATGTGCAGACGTTGGAGCCGATTCAGAGGGAGGTTCATGAATGATTCCTGAACTGAAAGGCTTATTGTATGAGGAGTGATTGATGGCTCTGAGCCTTTACTCATTGGAATTTAGAAGAATGAGAGGGGATCTCATTGAAATCCATCGAATGTTGAAAGGCCTGGATAGAGTGGATGTGAGGAGGATGTTTCCTATGGTGGGGAGTCTAGGAACAGAGGGCAAAGCCTCAGAATAGAGGGATGTCCATTTAGAATGAAGAATAGGAGAAAATTCTTTCGTCAGATGGTTGTAGATCTGTGGAATTCGTTGCCACAGGTGGTCATTGAGTGTATTTAATGTAGATTCTTGATTAGTCAGGGTATGCAAGGTTACAGGATGAAAGCAGGAGAACAGGATTAAGAGGGAAATAGATCAGCCATGATGAAATGGCAGAGCAGACTCGATGGGCCAAATGACCTATTTCTGCTCCTATGTTTAATGGTCTTGAAGTCTTTTAGTATCTTATCTCATTCTTAATATGATTCACAAATACCTCACAGCCAAAGAATTCTTTCGAAGTGCAACTGTAACTGTTGCCACAGTGGGAAGTACATTAGATAGTCAACTTGCATAACTCAACCAAAAGCATGTTAATCACCTCTTTAATAAATTTTTATGAATATGGTACTTAATTATATAAGCAATGTTTTTTTGAGTTTTTGTTTCTTTCTTTATTTGCAAACATGGAGTGACAGATCAATGCTTCAATATCCTAGAGCTTTTCCTGGTCACCCCTCTGCTTCCTGGAGAAGAGATCCCAGCCTTTCAATTTTTCCTATTTTTATAACCTGTCTCTTCATTATCAGAACATAAAACCTAGAACAGTACAGGCTGTTTGACCCACATTGTTGTGCTGACCATTTAACCTTCTCAAAGATCAATCTAGCTCTTCCCTCCTACATTTTCTTTCATCCACTTGCCATAATGATTCTGTAGTTGTCATGGTCCGGTCCGTGAAGTCCGCATTCTGGTTCATGGTCCGGTCCGTGGAGTCAGGACTCCGGGTCTTCCGGCTGTCCGTTGTTTGAGTTAATCATAGGCACCTGATTCCCATCTTTGGGCTTGCAATATAGGTAGCCTTGGGATTGAGTGTGGGCTGCTGCTTTGTCTTGTCAGTCCCCTGTGGAGCAACCTACTAATGGAAGGCTAGTGAAACCATTTGTGATCTCTAGGCCTGGTTGGAGGACCACTGCTTCATGGAGCCTTGTTGCCACTTTTTGGTGTAGTCTTTGTGGTATAGATTTGGTTGTTTCCTGGGCCAGCTGAGTGGTTGCCAGCTACTCTGAGCTAGGTAGGGATCTGGCTGTTTCTGTAGCCAGCTGAGATTGCTGGCTGAACTGAGACTTGGAGCTACCCTGGAGCAGAGATGGAACTGTCTGTTGTTCCTTGGTGTTTGTCTCTTCTTGTCCTTGCCTCTGTGGGGTAGGTCAGGCTGTTCTGCTGTTGCCCTGTGGGAGGTCATGTCTTGTCTTGTCCTTGCCTCTGTGGAGTAAGTCAGGCTGTCTTGCTGTTGCCTGGTGGAGTGGGGTGGGGGGGAGGAGACATGTCTTTGCCTCTGTTGGGTAAGTCTGGCTGTCCTGCTGTTACCCAACAGGTGGACCTGTCCTACCTTGGTGTGAAGATGAAGTTGAGTCCCGGCTTGTTGTAGGATAAGTCCTGGCTCTATGTCTATGTTCTGTCCTGTCTCATGTTAGTGTTGTGTTAAAGATGAGTCCTGGCTTGTCGAAGGATAAGTCTCGGCTCTATGTTGATGTTCAATTCCCAGTCTGTCTCTCAGCTCCAGTCTCCGAGTTATCAGCCTCTGCATTTCAAGACGACGACCCTGCCGCCAAGCTCCAAGAACCCAAGCCTCGACGACCCTGCCGCCAAGCTCCAAGAACCCAAGCCTCGATGACCCTGCCGCCAAGCTCCAAGAACCCAAGCCAGGACGATCCTGCCGCCAAGCTCCAAGAACCCAAGCCTCAAACCATGTCATGTCCTTGCCTGGTTCTGGGGTCCGAACCCGAGGCAAGACCCAGGTTCTGGGTCCTTGTCTGGTCTTGGGCTCGGAGTCCAAGCCTTGGAACCATGGACTAGGAGACTAGTCCTGGTCCTGCTTTCCCTAGCCCAAGTCTGCATTCTTGTCCCTGCTCCTTGCCTGAATCCTGTCACGTCCCTACTCTAGTCAAGTCCTGTTCCTTGTACTTCAGTATCTGTGTCTTGCATTTGGGTCTGTTCTCAGCACCCCCTTGTGACAGTAGTTTTGTTGCCAAGCGGAGACCAGAGCTAGAAGCAGACATAGAATGTAAACTAGGTTCCATAGTAATGTAACATAACTGCTTCTTAATTCTACTTTCCTAGAAATAAACCTGGGAGTTTTATTTACTTATTATGCCGTCTCATTAAGCAGTCTAATCATTTTTATTGATTAGTTCAGTGACTTGTATCGTGTTGCCCTAGTTAGGAAGAACTAGAACATTTCACACTCTTCTGGAGTCCAGAGCACTCTTTAGTGCTCAACATCTTCAGACACTTCACTGTACTGAAAACTTATTATGCCTCCACCTCCATCTCTCGGTCTCCACATTTACCTGGACTCGGGTAGAAGTTTGCCAATAATAGGAGAAATGTAGCAGTAGCAATTTATAAATAAGTGTAAAATTATACTAGGAAGTGATTGAGATAGCTAGAAATATCAGCAGCCTTGTCCTATCTCAAAATTGTTACTGTTACTTAAAGGGTGTAGTTCCTGGGAACAATCTTCAAAGGAGTCAATATGTCATCTGAAAGTCTTCTTACTCGGCATCCAGTAGAGAACTATGAAGCCAATAAAGTCATGGGATCAAACTCCAATTCATGCTAGGTAGATTTATTTCTTCCCTGTCGAGGATAGAGGTGCTATAATTATTCTATAGAATTGGGCCATTGAAGAAAATTTTGTTTTGTGGATTGCAACACACTTGGATATATGGCCTCACTGTGGCAGAAGATGCCATGGACTGACATGACAGCAGGAATGGCGATAGGAATTGAAATAGTTGGCCACTGGGAAATTCAGCCTTTTGCGGATGGAGCTGAAGTGTTCAACAAAGCGGATCCCCAATCTACATCAGGTCTCAGCAATGTACAGGAGGCCACATCAGGAGCACCAGATACAGTAGATGACTCTAACAGATTCAGGTGTGAAGTAGTGTTGCCTCACCAGGAAGGAGTATTTGGGGCCCTGGATGGAGGTGAGTGAGGAGGTGAATAGGAAGGTGTAGCACTTCTGCCACTTGCAAGGATAAGTACCAGGGGAGGGATGAATGGATAAGGGAATCACAGAGTGAGTGATCTTTGCGAAAGGCAGAGGGTGGGCTGGGGGGAGGTGATTATGAGACCCTAAAAGCTGTAAGAGACAACCTCACGAGGACTGTGGTCTGGCTGTGAAAGTTCAATGTCAAGAAAATATTTTCAGGCATCTGAGAACATTACTTTTTGGATAACTGATACTAAAACAAATGCATATAAAATAAATAAAAATAGTTTAATTTTGCAGATTAACAGGAGCTGTGATGTTTGCTTACTTAAATACTGCAATCTGAAATTCTCATTTTGGCATGCATTTAATGAAAGAAATTTTTCTGCCGATGGCTCAGCCATGAAGTACATATATTGATTATCATCTGCACACATCTCTCATTGCTAATAATAACTTCTTTTTGAGTTAGTAATAGATAGTGTACAGCATCCGTGATGAAATTGTGCTTCCCTGATGATCAGTTTTAATTTGATTTGGACTGTTTTGTGCTGAAAGTGATTGATGATACTGCAGAAATATGGTTTTGAATTCTGCCTTCTGCTGGAGGATATGTGCTCATGTGTTCCAACTAGTAATTGAGAAAAATACATTAGACCCACAATGATGTGGGTCAGGATATATTGCCCTTATGATACACAGCTGAATGACAATTATTTCACTATGGCACTTGGGAGTCAGAGGATAACCAAAGCTAGTCATTTGTTGAGAAGTTAATATTTGTTGACAATTCATACTTGGATTTTTAAAATTTTAGCCTTTGAAAGTGCATGTGCTAATCAATATCACGGGAGATTTCTGTTTATCAAAATCTCGGAGTCTGTGGTAAGCAATTTGTACACTGCTGTCCCGATGAAAAGCCAAATGGTTACTCTGTGGCCTCTGGCTACAAAACTGCCTTCAGCGCATACTTGATGTGAGATATCGCTAATAGCTGCATCTGGATTTCTGTGTTTATCTGTGCATGCACAGATGCTCAGAGTTGCTGCCAGATTTAGTGCAATTACAATGAGCTAACAGTTTCACTGTACAGGTTCTGAGTCAGATTTCCACTACATTCTACAATCAAAGTTGTTTGCATGCAGTGAGAACATATTCCTGTTTCTCCTTTGTGAGCACCTTTCATTCCTTATAATTTAATGTTCTATTTCTAAATGTTATACAGTATTGTGATAAAACCTGGGGAAAAAAAAAATTAAAAGAGCCAGGCAAGTGAAGAGTATTGCATTGTAGTCCAAATTGTTTTGTAAGGTTGTCATAGCTGGCACTGATAGTGGGATAAGCTTCCAAATGCTCCCAAAGGCATGCGTCTCAAATAGTCTCTGACAACCAAGTCCAGCTCCTAGCCTTCATGTGTGGCTTAGCTACTAAGCTCGGTGGAGCCATTTCTACTGACAGGAACGTTGGGGGGAAAAAGCAGATGACTTGTGCCTTGAAACTAGTTGCTTTAGGCAGACGGGGTTCATCAGCTGTGGTCGGCAGCAAGTCTCGGAGAAGGGAAACTCTGATTCAAACTTCTGCTTCCTTGCGTCTATATACGCTCACGGGAGGCTTCAGGAGTAAACCCAGAGCTAAATCTGGAGCTGGAATCCTTAAGGCAGTCCTACGTTAGTTCAATGCTGACTGGCAGTCCCCGTGATGCGGCAGGTGCCAAATTGTGTCGGTCTCTTATCTCATAAACACCAGGAAGTCTGCAGAAGCTGGAGATCCAAAGCAACACACACAAAATGCTAGAGAAACTCAGCAGGTCAGGCAGCATCTATGAAAATGAATAAACAGTTGACATTTCCACCTGAGACTCCTCTTCGGGACTCGAAAGGAAGGGGGATGATGTCAGAATAAAAAGGTGGGGGGGAGGGGAAGGAGGCTGGCTAGAAGATGATAGGTATAGCCAGTTGAGTGGGAAAGGTTAAGAGCTGGAGAAGAAGGAATCTGATAGGAGAGAATAGTGGACAATAGGAGAAAGGGAAGTGGGGGGAGTGATAGGAAGGTAAGAAGTAAAAGACCACAGTAAGGCATTGAAGAAGAGGGGAGGGGGAGGGAAAAGCCAATTACTGGATGGGAAATTGATATTCATGCCATCATATTGGAGGCTACTCAGATGGAATATAAGGCATTTCTCCTCCACCCTGAGGTTGGCCTCAACGTGGCGAAAGAGGAGGCCATGGATCGACATGTTGAAATGGGAATTGGAATTAAAATGTTTGGTCACCAGAAGGTTCTGCTTAAGGCAGATAGAGTTCTCGAAATGGTTCGCCAATTTACAACGGGTCTCACCAAAAAGGAAACTGCATTGGAAGCACCAGACACAATAGCCGACTCCAACAGATTTGCAAGTGATGTATTGCTTCACCTGGGAGGACTGTTTAGGGCCCTGAATGGATGTGAGGGAGGAGGTATATGGGCAGGTGTAGCACTTGGGCCAATTACAGGGTTAAGTACTGGGGAGGGGTGGAATTAGTGGGGAATGGAGTCATGGAGGGAGTGATCCCTTTGGAAATCGGGGAGGGGAGGGGGGGAAGATATGTTCAGTGGTAGGATCCCTTTGGAGATGGTGGTGGAAGTTGTGCCGAATGATGTGTTGAATGCAGAGGCTCATGGAGTGGGAGGTGAGGACAAGAGGAACTCTATCACTGTTAAGGCGGTGGGAAGATGGGATGAGCGCAGTTTGGGAGATTGGGTGAAGGCAGCATCAATAATGGAGGAAAGAAAATCCAGTTCTTTGGAAAAGGAGGACATGTCTGTCCTGGAAAGGAAAGCTGGACCTTGGGAACCAAGGCGAAGGAACTGAGAAAAGGGAATAGCATTTTTACTGGAGGTGGGGTGGGAAGAGGTATAGTCAAGATAACTGTGGGAATCGGTCTCTGCCTTTGCTTTGGGTTCATCAGTTGTGTGGAAAGAGGAAGCTTGCTGCATGGGCAACAGCTTGCTCTCCATATCATTCTGCCCGGGCTTGTGTATCATGTTGGCAGCTGGGATACTATATCCACAGTCAACCCCGATCAGTGGAAGGCCTCAGTTATCATAGGGTGCCCATTCTTAGAACATAGAATAGTACAGACAGTGCAGGGTCCTTGGCTCACAATGTTGTGCTGATTTTTAACCTGCTCTGAAATCCATCTCACCCTTCCCTCTCACATAGCCATCCATTTTCATTTCATTAATGAGCTTATCTCGGTTCATCTACCACCTTCTAGCTTGTCCTCCTTCCCCTTCCCCCACATTTTGTCACGGTCCTGATCCGTTATTCCCTGGGTCCCTTTAAATTTACTTTGTGCCACGATCAGGACTGTTGACTCCTTGTTTTCCTTAATTCATTGTTTTCCCCATGTTTCTTGGTCTGTAATTAAAGGCACTTGATTCTCAGCTGAACAAGCAGTATTTAGTGTTGGGTTTACAGCTACTCGGTGCCAGATTGTCATCAGATGTCACCAAAGCAAGTGTGAGCAAGTCACCCTGCCGGAAGGAGCCAAGTTACATTGCTGGAGCAACTCAAGTCGTCTCCCCAAAGTGAGTACCAATAAGTCGTGTCTCTTCGCTGGAGCCAGCCTGCTAAGTTACATTGCCTGATCGAGCCGCTAAGCTACCCTGCTGGAGTGGGTCTGTCAAGTTAACCCGCCAGAGTTCCTGAGTGGGGAACTGCCTCTTCGTGTTTTCGTCTCCACTGAGTAGGACCGGCTGTTTGCCGCTACTGAGTTGGGGAATCCTGTCTCTTGATGTTCTGTGTCATGTGTCTAAAAGAAGAGTCCCGGCTCTGTCCTGTGTCCAAGGAGTGTTCTGTGTCCTGAGTCTAAGAAAGGTCCAGGCTTCAATGGTCTGGGTTCTAAGTTCCGAGCTCCAAGCCCTGGTCCCAAGTCTAACCACGCTTATTCCCACTTCTGTTTTGTTCACTCCTTGATCTCCCTTTGAATGATCCTTGCTTCCCTGCTTTCCTAGTAATGATTAATAAACTCTATTCTTAATGCTACAAAACGTGTTTGTGTCCTGCTTTTGGGTCCACCCGTACTCCACACTTGTGACACAATTTTATTCTGCCATCACCTCCCTTCCTTTCCAGTCCTGATGAAGGGTCTCAACCTGAAATGTCGACTGTTTATTCATTTTTATAGATGCTGCCTGACCTGCTGAGTTCCTCCAGCATTTTGTGTGTGTGTGTGTTGCTTTGGATGTCCAACATCTGCAAAATCTCGTGCTTATGCCTAAGAGTTGCTTTAACAACCCTAGGAAGCTTGTTCCACATACCAACTACTCTTTGTGTAATATCATGCTCTTGTAACCATTAGGCTCCTTAAGGCTTTCATAGCCACTACCTGGTAAATGCTCCCAATGGCATGCATCTCAAATAGCTTCTGACAACCAAGTCCAGGTCCCGGCCTTCACGTGTGGCTTAGTTACTGAGCCTGGAAGAACCGTTTCTACTGCCAGGAGAATGGGCAAAGGCAGGTTACTGGTGCTTTAAAACCAGTCACTTCAGGCAGATGGAGCTCAGCAGCTGTGGTTGGCAACTCATCTACGAGATGGAAAACTCTGATCTCAAGCATCACTGCCTTGTAGCTATACCCACTCATGGGGAAGGCTTTGGGAGTTAAGAGCCTGAAGGAAAATCCAGAGAAGGAAAGCCTAAGGCAGTCCTATGTTGAGTTTAACGTTGACTGGCAACTTCTGCGATGCTGCTGGTCCCATACCTTTGGGTTCATCAGCTACGTGGAGGTGGGGGTAGTGAGGCTGCATAGGCAACAGCTTGCTCTCCATATTGTACTACCCTGGCTTGCATATTAAGTAGACAGTTACTATGCAATATCCATGGTCAACTTCAACCAGCGGAGGGCCTCAATCAGTAGCCATTATAGTTTCTATGTTGCTTTGGTTTACATTCTGGTCAATAGTAACATCCAGGATTTTGATGCAACAGGGCAGAAAAGCCATTGAATATCAGAGGGAAATGATTAGGCTCTCTCTCTCGTTGATTATCACTGCTTTCCACACTAAGGTAGAAATATTGCTTGCCACTTATCCACTCATCATCAAGTAAAATACATTTGGAAAAGTCATTGATGTCACTTTGTATAGAGTGTATTTGGATGTATCTGTAAATGCAGCAAAAAAATAACAGTGAACAAATTATCCCCCAAAGTTTAATGTTACTCTATTCACTTTAACTGAAAGTTGATTTGTCTTTGTAACAGATCTTGGCAAAGTTTATAATTATAGAGGAATCAATACATAAATCTTTAAGACCTGCCTAAATACCTCTGCCAGTGTTTTTTTGTTCAAGCATGCTTCCTTTGATGTATAAAACACCCAATATATTCAATATTTATGCTTAATTATTTATTATTATTGTAAGACTCGTTGCATCTAGTGGCATGATCTCGGGGGTGTTGCCCCCTCCCCGGCCAAACTTTAGCACTCTTGCTTGGGTGGATGCTGCATGTTGTGTCCCCTGTGTAACATCAATACCCTGAAATAACATTCAGTCCACAATGTGTGGTTAAACGATTAAGATTTTATATTTAAGTATGGGGTTAGTAGAGAAGCAAAAGGAAAGCAAATAAAAGGCACCAATCATCTCAAGCATGTCCAGTGCACAAACATTAGAGCTCACGGATTCCTTTTTGCTGATCCCCCTTCGCTAGTCGGCCCCTAGGCTCCCGCTCCGCGCCCAGGTTCAGTGGGTCTGGCCACCGTCTCCTCAAGCCACATCTTCTCTCTTCATCCTCCTCGTGCCTTCTCCCCGAAGCCCACGCAAACTAACAGCTTTCACACAGACAGAGAGAATAACATCTATCCCAATTGGTTAGCAAATGAATTCAAGTCCCGTTATCACTAATTATAGCCCAAACATGCTGCTATAGAGAACCACTGTCTGAGCAGTTAACAGTACAGAGAAGCCATTTTATTCACCTCACCAGTAACATAAAAGAAGAAACCCTTACATTATTATTTCTTCTTGTATTTCCACAGTTGGTTATCGTTTGCACACTAGTTGAGTGCCCAAGTTAGTTTGGTCTTTCATTAATTCTATTTATGGTTATTATTCTATTATGGATTTATGAGCATGCCTGCAAGAAAATGAACCTCAGGGTTGTATATTGTGACAAACGTGTACTTTGATAATAAATTAACTTTGATGACTGATGATTTTGAAATCCAACCTAACACAAACCTTGGTTGGGTTCTGCTCAACTTAGTCAAATAGTCAGGCTGTAGAGCAAGGGTACTGTTCCAGCTGAGGGCACTGGTTCAGTCCAGCAGTTGTCAGGGGCCTTGGCTGCAGGCATTACTTTGGGCTGATCTCTTGACCTGTCTGCCTGGCTATTCACCACATCCCAATCCCTTTTCTGGAGTGTTCCCTCCCAATTCATGCACCACTTATCTTGGAAACAGCATCACGCCACCTCACCAGCAGGAAGTTAAACAATGGGAACATGCAATTTACTTATAAAGGGCTTTCACTACTTGACATGATGAAGTTTGAAGTCATAATTATTTTCAAGCTGATTTACTCCAAATTTGACATATTTAGTCAGGCCATATTGGGCTCAGGTTAGGTAGTCAGATATTGACTATGAAACCCAAGATGATTTTTGCACATTAAATGAACTACATAAATGGAATCAGCAGTTGGGATTGATTAACAGGAACAAATGAAAAGAAGGCAGGAGCAAGTGGAGCAGTCAGCATCAGAGTGGCCATCATTGGAGTAGTCAAAGTTAGAGTGGAAATTTTGAGATTTTGCTCTTTGAAGATTCAGCAAAGAGAGGCTAGAGTGAGAGAAGGCAAAAAGGCTGCAGGTAAAGTTTTCCCCCTCCCCTGACTTCTTTACATTTAGTCAGTTAGAAAAGTGGAGATGCTAGGCAGGATAGTGGAATGCTCCTTGTGCAGGATGTGGGAAGGGAAGAAGACCCCCAGTGCCCCTGATGACTACAACTGTGAGAAGTGCATCCAGCTGCAGCTTCTAATAATCTACGTTAAGGAGTTGGAGCTGGAAATGGATAAAATCAGGACCTTTCGAGAGGCTAAAGGGGGGATAAATGGGAGGTGTAGAGAGAGAAGTAGTTACACCCAAGGTGCAGGACACAGGAAACTGGGTGACAATCAGGAAGAAGAAAGGAGTTAAACAGCCAGTGCAGAGTACAACAGCTGGTATATCACTTTAATTACTTTCAAATCTCTTACTATCTCTTCTTTCAGCTAGTCCTGACGAAGGGTCCCGGCCCAAAACGTTGACTGTACCTCTTCCTATAGATGCTGCCTGGCCTGCTGCGTTCCACCAGCATTTTTTGTGTGTTGCTTGAATTTCCAGCATCTGCAGATTTCCTCGGGTCTCACTTTAGATACAGGTGGGGGGGGGGGGGGGGGTGCGCGCAGTGGTGGAGGTGACCTCACAGAGGAAAGTCACAGCTGTCAGGTCTGTGGCACTGAGAATCTGGCTCTGTGATACAAAAGGGAAGGGTGGAGAAGAGGTAGGCTATGATGATAGGGGATTCGTTATTTAGGGGAATAAATAAGAGGTTCTGTGGACAAGAACAAGATTCCCAGATGGGATGATGCCTCTCGGGTGCCAGGGTTCTGAGACATCTCGGATCGAATCCTCAGCATTCTTAAGTGGGAGGGGTATAGATAGGATAAATGCAAGCAGGTTTTTTCCACTGAGGTTGGGTGGGACTAGAACCAGAGGTCATGGGTTAAAGATGAAAAGTTTAAGGAAAAACTGAGGGATACTCTTCTGAGAGTGCAGAATGAGCTGCTAGCACAAGTGGTGCATACGAGCTTGATTTCAATGTTTAGGCAAAGTTTGGGTAGGTTAGTGGATGGTAGCAGTATGGAGGGCTATGATCCCAATGCAGGCCAATGGAAATAAGCAGTTTAAATGGCTTTGACATGGACTAGATGGGCCAAAGGGCCTATTTCTGTGCTGTGCTTTTCTATAACTCTATGAATAGAAAAGGCTTGTCAGAAGGGCAGTGTTATGATAATTGTGGGGGATTTTAACATGCAAGTAGATTGGAAAAATCAGGTCGGCACTGGATCTCAAGAGAGAGAATTTTTAGAATGTCTGCGAGATGGCTTTTTAGAACAGCTTGTTGTTGAGCCCACTAGGGGATCGGCTGTACTGGATTGGGTATTGTGTAATGAACCGGAGGTGATTGGAGAGATTGAGGTGAAGGAACCCTTAGGAGACAGTGATCATAACATGATTGAGTTCACTGTGAAATTAGAAAAAGAGAAGCCGAAACCTGATGTGTCGGTGTTTCAGTGGAGTAAAGGAAACTACAGTGGCATGAGAGAGGAACTGGCCAAAGTTGACTGGAAAGAGACACTGGCGGGAAAGACGGCAGAACAGCAGTGGCTGGAGTTTATGCGAGAAATGAGGAATGTGCAAGACAGGTATATTCCAAAAAAGAAGAAATTTTCGAGTGGAAAAAGGATGCAACTGTGGTTGACAAGAGAAGTCAAAGCCAAAGTTAAAGCTAAGGAGAGGGCATACAAGGAAGCAAAAATTAATGGGAAGACAGAGGATTGGGAAGTCTTTAAAACCTTACAAAAGGAAACCAAGAAGGTCATTAAGAGAGAAAAGATTAACTATGAAAGGAAACTAGCAAATAATATCAAAGAGGATACTAAAAGCTTTTTCAAGTATATAAAGAGTAAAAGACAGGTAAGAGTAGATATAGGACTGATAGAAAATGACACTGGAGAAATTGTAATGAGAGATGAGGAGATGGCAGAGGAACTGAACAAGTATTTTGTATCAGTCTTCACTGAGGAAGACAGCAGGCTACCGGACACTCAAAGGTGGCAGGGAAGAGAAGTGTGTGCAGTCACAATTACGACAGAGAAAGTATTCAGGAAGCTGAATAGGCTAAAGGTCGATAAATCTCCTGGACCAGATGGAATACACCCTCGTGTTCTGAAGGAAGTAGCTGTGGAGATTGCGGAGGCATTAGCGATGATCTTTCAAAAGTCGATAGATTCTGGCATGGTTCCGGAAGACTGGAAGATTGCAAATGTCACTCCGCTATTTAAGAAGGGGGCAAGGAAGCAAAAAGGAAATTATAGACCTGTTAGCTTGACGTCGGTGGTTGGGAAGTTGTTGGAGTCGATTGTCAAGGATGAAGTTACAGAGTACCTGGAGGCATATGACAAGATAGGCAGAACTCAGCATGGATTCCTTAAAGGAAAATCCTGCCTGACAAACCTATTACAATTTTTTGAGGAAATTACCAGTAGGCTAGACAAGGGAGATGCAGTGGATGTTGTATATTTGGATTTTCAGAAGGCCTTTGACAAGGTGCCACACATGAGGCTGCTTAACAAGATAAGAGCCCATGGAATTACCGGAAAGTTACATACGTGGATAGAGCGTTGGCTGATTGGCAGGAAACAGAGTGGGAATAAAAGGATCCTATTCTGGTTGGCTGCCGGTTACCAGTGGTGTTCCACAGGGGTCCGTGTTGGGGCCGCTTCTTTTTACATTGTACATCAACGATTTGGATTATGGAATAGATGGCTTTGTGGCTAAGTTTGCTGATGATACGAAGATAGGTGGAGGGGCAGGTAGTGCTGAGGAAACGGAGAGTCTGCAGAGAGACTTGGATAGATTGGAAGAATGGGCAGAGAAGTGGCAAATGAAGTACAATGTTGGAAAGTGTATGGTTATGCACTTTGGCGGAAAAAATAAACGGGCAGACTATTATTTAAATGGGGAAAGAATTCAAAGTTCTGAGATGCAAAGGGACTTGGGAGTCCTCGTACAGGATTCCCTTAAAGTTAACCTCCAGGTTGAGTCGGTAGTGAAGAAGGCGAATGCAATGTTGGCATTCATTTCTAGAGGAATAGAGTATAGGAGCAGGGATGTGATGTTGAGGCTCTATAAGGCGTTGGTGAGACCTCACTTGGAGTACTGTGGGCAGTTTTGGTCTCCTTATTTAAGAAAGGATGTGCTGACGTTGGAGAGGGTACAGAGAAGATTCACTAGAATGATTCCGGGAATGAGAGGGTTAACATATGAGGAACGTTTGTCTGCTCTTGGACTGTATTCCTTGGAGTTTAGAAGAATGAGGGGAGACCTCATAGTAACATTTCGAATGTTAAAAGGCATGGACAGAGTGGATGTGGCAAGGTTGTTTCCCATGATGGGGGAGTCTAGTACGAGAGGGCATGACTGAAGGATTGAAGGGCGCCCTTTCGGAACAGAAATGCGAAAAAATTTTTTTAGTCAGAGGGTGGTGAATCTATGGAATTTGTTGCCACGGGCAGCAGTGGAGGCCAAGTCATTGGGTGTCTTTAAGGCAGAGATTGATAGGTTTCTGAGTAGCCAGGGCATCAAAGGTTATAGTGAGAAGGCGGGGCAGTGGGACTAAATAGGATAAAATGGATCAGCTCATGATAAAATGGCGGAGCAGACTCGATGGGCCGAATGGCCTACTTCTGCTCCTTTGTCTTATGGTCTTATGATTCTAAGTTATTGATGGTATTTTCCTCAAAAGAGCTTTGCATTCAACTTCATGATACGTGTTAGATTTGCCTGGTGCAATTAGGCTGCAGAGTAACCAATTGTCTTTATCAATTATTATGTTTTTCTCATAATATGCTCAGATTACCTTTATTGTCTCAGTACACAATGGCCATCATGTTCGTTACAACTTCTGGGGAAAAAAATCACATCACCAGAGGTTTGGAAATTAAGATATGGAAATTAGCCACATAATATTCTAGAAATAAACTATGTTACATGCTGGAGAAAATCATTAGGTTTTAAGGTGATGTTGAGTTTTCCTTGGAGTCATCCAAAAAAAATTTTTCGTTTACTGTGTCTTAATATAATGAGAAGCTCAGCTTGCTTCTTTATCAGAACGTTGAAGAGTTTGAGTACAGTTGATGGTTATCCAGTCTGCTCTGATCTTTTATCTGCAATAGTCTTCTCCCTTAAATTTATCAAGGACTGACTAGGGCAGGGTTTCTCAGCTGGGGTTCTGCTAGAGATCGTGGTTTAAAAACAAATTTTTTTTTTGAACTTTGCCCAATGCGCGATGCTAGCGCTCACAGTGGCGGGCAGTGATCGAGCAGCCCCATTAACAATCCCTTTAGAGGTCCTTTAGCCCAGTACGGTAGTACACAGTAGGACTGTGTTCATTTGGTTGAGTCCATTCTCAGTTTTTGACAATGTGTGTGAAAGTAAAAGTGAGAAAGATTCATCTTTACAGATTTTTCAGTAGAACTAATGTATTATTTTAAAATTATTATTATCAGCAGTTCCTAATCAAGGCAGAGTCGTCACAATTCTGCCTTGACTCTGCTTTGACCCCAATTCCGCTTGCCGCGACCAGACCTCCGCCACGGCTCATCTCTGCTTGCCATGACTGAGCCTCACTTGCGCCTCTGCCTCCACGTGCCTCAACCACCCACGTGCCTCAACCACCCTTAGCTCACCTTTCCATTGTTAGTGTTGATTATTATTAGGAAAGTAAGATGGACTCCATTTTCTGACTGTTTTCAATGCCAGTAATTGCTTTTCATTAGTGAGTGAGGATAAGGCATTTACCCATGTCCTAGCAAAAGTTACACATCCAATGGAAGATTCACATGTCAGGTAGAGTCACAGTCTATTTCTCAAGATCACACATACTTCTACTGGTAGTTATTGAACATCCAAACCAGTGAGATAGAATGAAAACTTTGGATGTTTTGCAAATGAAAATCTAAACCCTGCTCTTTCAGATTTTACTATTGGCTAATTTCTAATGGCACAAAAGTAGATTGAGAGCTCCTGCCTTCTCCCTGTAACCTTGATGCCTTGATGAATAAAGAACCTGTCATCCTCCACCCCAGATGCACCCTGTGACTCGGATGGCACAGCTGACTGTGGCAATGAATTCTACAGATTTATCACCCTCTGGCTAATGAAGTTCCTCTTCAAGTCTGTACTAAGTGGACATCCCTCAGTTCTGAGACTCTGGTTCTAAACTCCCCCACCATAGGAAACAACTTCTCCACATCCACTTTATCCAGACCTTTCAATATTCCATAGGTTTCAATGAGATACGCCTTCAATCTTCTAAACTCCGGTGAGTAATGACCAAGATCCATCAAATGTTCCTCATATGTTAACCCATTCATTTCTGAGATCATTCTCATTAACCTTCTCTGAACCCTCTCCAAAGCCAGCACATCTTTTCTTAGATAAGGGTGCAAAACTCAGGCAGATGGTTTGAGATGTGTCTATTTTAATGCAAGGAGTATCATAAACAAGGCAGATGAACTTAAAGCATGGATCAAAAGGTGGAACTATCATATTGTGGCCATTACAGAGACTTGAATGTCTCAGGGGCAGGAATGGATACTGAGTGTGCCGGGCTTTAGATGTTTCAGAAAGGACATTGAGGGAGGCAAAAGAGGTGGGGGGGGGGGGGTGGCATTGGTAATCAGGGATAGTATCATAGCTGCAGAAAAGGAGGAAGTCATGGAGGACTTGCCTACTGAGTGGGTGGAAGTCAGAAACAGAAACAGGAAGGGGGCAATATCTCTACTGGGTATTTTTATAGATGCCCCCCTCCAATAGTAACACATGGAAAAGCAGATAGGGAGGCAGATTCTGGAATGGAGCAATAATAATAGGGTTAGAAGAAACATAGAAAACCTACAGCGCAATGCAGACCCTTTGGCCCACAAAGCTGTGTCGAACATGTTCTTACCTTAGAAATTACCTAGGGTTGCCCATAGCCCTCCATTTTTCTAAGCTGCATGTACTCTTAAAAGACCCTATCATAGGCTTGTTGTGATAGGTAATGTTAACTTTCTGAATATTGACAGGCATCTTCTTGGTGCAAGGGGTTTAGATGGGGTGGAGTTTGCTAGATGTGTTCAGGAAGTTTCCTGATGCAATATGTAGATAAGCCAACTAGAGAAGAGGGCTGGACCTGATCTGGTATTGGGAAATGAACCTGGTCAGGTGTCAGATCTCTTGGTGGGAGAGCATTTTGGAAGTAGTGATCACAACTCTATCTTCTTTATCATACCACTGGAGAGGGATAGAAGCATACAATTTGGGAAAGCATTTCATTGGGGTAAGGGGAAATATGATGCTATTAGGTAGGAGCTTGGGAGCATAAATTGGGATTTTACAAACCCCGTGATGGGAATAAAGAACCAGTAGAGATGGAACACACTTTGGAATCCAGTATTGCTATAAACTAATAGTATTTATTAGTAACAATGCAATACAATAATATAAATGTAAATAAATCAAACAGGTTAGCAATGACTATATATATAAGTAAGTATATCAGTAAGTGTGGAAATATATATGAAAGTCAAGCTTCTTCAAGTCTAGGGGTAAAAAGATACAGTCTTACAATGATGAGTAAAGTTCAGTTCAGTTCATGGTATTTAGCTGAGCAGTGATGGAGAAAGAGAGAGAGGGAGAGATTTAAGTCCAGGTGAGCTGACACCGTCGATCTTCTTGTTGTCCTTCGAAATCCTTTAAAAGTCACCGACTGTGACTTTAACAAAGGGGAACAGTTTTCTGTGGTGGAGTTATCCCCCAGACAAGGATGGACACATGGACAACTCCCCACCAGACAACCCTTTTCCTCTTTCCACCGCAAGAGCGACTGATCGATCCGCCTGATCGATCCTCCAAAACTCACTTTTCCTGTGGGCACAACAATGCTCATTCAGTGTCCAGAACATGTGTCTGAGGTCTATCATCTGACCAATTTTATCTTCTCGTGCTGAGCATCAACTGTCATTCAAATAAGTCCTCCTTCCTCTCTCTGTGAAGGAATGCAAGCAGGCAAAAATCCTTGAAGAAAGTGTCAACAACCTGCTGAAAATCATAACATCGAGTGTCCATTAAATAACACCCTCGGTCACCATAGCAACTTACTAGCTGCTCGGTGTTATCTCCAACTCCAACTCAGTAGAAATCCAAAGTTACTTCCAGTGCCTTAAAGTGACAGTCCAACAGTTAATCTTTGTGTGTGTGTGTCTCTCTCTCTCTCTCTCTCTCTCTTTGCAAAACAACATAGTGTTAAATACTCTCTCTCTTTCTCCCTTTTCAAAAGCACAGTTAATAGGGGTAAACGAACACAGTTCATAGGGGTAATTCAGGATCCCGTCAGAGGGAGTAGATGTTCTCAGGGAAATAGATGGCAGAAATGTGGCAAATGTTCAGGGAATATTTGCATGGTGTTCTGCTTAGGTATGTTCCATTGAGGCAGGGAAAGGATGGTAGGGTTAAAGAACCATGGTGTATAAAGGATGTAGAAAGTCTGTCAAGAAGAACAGAAAAGCTTACAAAAGGTTCAAAAAACTAGGTGCTGTTAGAGCTCTAGAAAATTACAAGAATGCCAGGAAGGAACTCAAGAATGCAATTAGGAGAGCTAGAAGGAGCCATGAGAAGGCCTTGGTGAGCAGGATTAAGGAAAACCCCAAGGCATTCTACAAGTATGTGAAGAGGAAAAGGATGAGCTGTGTGAGAATAGAACCAATCAGGAGCAATAGCGGAAACATGTGCATAGAGTCGGAAGAGGTAGCGGAGGTACTTAATGAATACTTTGTTTCAGTATTCGCCTATAAAAAGGACCTTGGCAGTTCTGGGGATGACTTGCAGTGGACTGAAATGCTTGAGCATATAGACATTAAGAAAGAGGAGGTTCTGGAGCATTTGAAAGGTATTAGGTTAGATAAGTCGCTGGAACCGGACACGATATACCCCAAGTTACTCTGGGAAGCGAGGGAGGAGATTGCTGAGCCTCTTTGTATCATCAATAGGGACGAGAAAAGTGGCAGAGGATTGGAAGGTTGCCAATGTTGTTCCCTTGTACAAGAAAGGGAGTAGAGATAACCCAGGAATTATAGACCAGTGAGTCTTACTTCAGTGATGGGCAAGTATTGGAGAAGATCCTGAGAGGCAGGATTTATGAAAATTTGGAGAGACACAATCCGATTTGGGATAGTCAGTATGGCTTTGTCAAAGGCAGGTCATGCTTTACAAGCTGGATTGAATTCTTTGGGGATGTAACAAAACACATGGATGAAGGTAGAGCAGTGGATGTAGTGTACATGGATTTCAATAAGGCATTTGATAAGGTCTCCCATGCAAGCCTCATTCAGAAAGTAAGGAGGCATGGGATCCAAGGAGACCTTGCTTTGTGGATCCAGAATTGGCTGGCTCACAGAAGGCAAAGGGTGGTTGTAGATGTTCCGTATTCTGCATGGAGGTTGATGATCAGTGGTGTTCCGCAGGGATCTGTTCTGGGTCCCCTCCTCTAGTGATATTTGTAAATGAGGAAGTAAAAGGGTGGGTTATTAAGTTTGCTGATGAAACAAAAGTGGGGGTTTTGTGGAAGCAGGACATTGACAAGATGCAGAACTGAGCTGAGAAGTGCAAGTTGGAGTTCACCCAGATGATTGTGAAGTGGTTCATTCTGGTAGGTCAAATTTGAAGACAGAATGTAATATTAATGGTAAGACTCTTGGTAGTGTGGAGGATCAGAGATGCTTGGGGTCCATGTTGATAGGACACTCAAAGCAGCTGCGCAGGTTGACTGTGTTGTTAGAAAGGCGTATGTTGTGACGGCCTTCTTCAACTGTGGGATTGAAGAAGAATGTTAAAGCTATATAAGATCTTAATTAGACCCCACTTGGGAGTCCTGTGTTCAGTTCCGGCCTCCTTAATACAGGAAGGATGTGGATACTATAGAGAGAGTGCATAGGATACTTACAAGGATGTTGCCTGGACAGGAGAACATGGCTTATGAGAATAGGTTGAACAAACTTGACCTTTTCTCCTTGCAGCATTGGAGGATGAGAGGTGACATGATAGAGGTATATAAGATGATGAGAGGCATTGATCGTGTGGATAGTCAGAGGCTTTTTCCCAGTGCTGAAATGGCTAACATGGAGGGGCATAGTTTTAAGGTGTTTGGAAAGATGTACAAGGGCAATGTCAGAAGTAGGTTTTTCACACAGAGTGGTAGATGCATGGAATGCATTGCCTGCGACGGTGGTAGAGGCGGATACAATATGGTCCTTTAAGAGACTCTTAGAAACAAAGAAACATAGAAAATAGGTGCAGGAGTAGGCCATTCGGCCCTTCGAGCCTGCACCGCCATTCAGTACGATCATGGCAGATCATCCAACTCAGAACCCTGTACCAGCCTTCCCCCCCATACCCCCTGATCCCTTTAGCCACAAGGGCCATATCAAACTCCCTCTTAAATATAGCCAATGAACTGGCCTCAACTGTTTCCTGTGGCAGAGAATTCCACAGATTCACCACTCTCTGTGTGAAGAAGTTTTTCCTCATCTCGGTCCTAAAAGGCTTCCTCTTTATCCTCAAACTGTGACCCCTCATTCTGGACTTCCCCAACATCGGGAATAATCTTCCTGCATCTAGCCTGTCCAATCCCTTTAGGATTTTATATGTTTCAATAAGATCCCCCCTCAATCTTCTAAATTCCAGCGAGTATAAGCCTAGTCGATCTAGTCTTTCATCATATGAAAATCCTGCCATCCCAGGAATCAATCTGGTGAACCTTCTTTGTACTCTTTCTATGGCAAAGATGTCTTTCCTCAGATTAGGGGACCAAAACTGCACACAATACTCCAGGTGCGGTCTCACCAAGGCCTTGTACAACTGCAGTAGTACCTCCCTGCTCCTGTACTCAAATCCTCTTGCTATGAATGCCAGCATACCATTTGCCTTTTTCACCGCCTGCTGTACCTGCATGCCCACTTTCAATGACTGGTGTATAATGACACCCAGGTCTCGTTGCACCTCCCCTTTTCCTAATTGGCCACCATTCAGATAATAATCTGTTTTCCTGTTTTTGCCACCAAAGTGGATAACCTCACATTTATCCACATTAAATTGCATCTGCCATGAATTTGCCCACTCACCTAACCTATCCAAGTCACACTGCATCCTCTTAGCATCCTCCTCACAGCTAACACTGCCGCCCAGCTTTGTGTCATCCACAAACTTGGAGATGCTGCATTTAATTCCCTCATCTAAGTCATTAATATATATTGTAAACAACTGGGGTCCCAGCACTGAGCCTTGCGGTACCCACTAGTCACTGCCTGCCATTCTGAAAAGGTCCCGTTTATTCCCACTCTTTGCTTCCTGTCTGCCAACCAATTCTCTATCCACATCAATACCTTACCCCCAATACTGTGTGTTTTAAGTTTGCACACTAATCTCCTGTGTGGGACCTCGTCAAAAGCCTTTTGAAAATCCAAATATACCACATCCACTGGTTCTCCCCTATCCACTCCACTAGTTACATCCTCAAAAAATTCTATGAGATTCGTCAGACATGATTTTCCTTTCACAAGTCCATGCTGACTTTGTCCGATGATTTCACCGCTTTCCAAATGTGCTGTTATCACATCTTTGATAACTGACTCTAGCCTTTTCCCCACCACCGATGTCAGGCTAACCGGTCTATAGTTCCCTGGTTTCTCTCTCCCTCCTTTTTTAAAAAGTGGGGTTACATTAGCCACCCTCCAATCCTTAGGAACTAGTCCAGAATCTAACGAGTTTTGAAAAATTATCACTAATGCATCCACTATTTCTTGGGCTACTTCCTTAAGCACTCTGGGATGCAGACCATCTGGCCCTGGAGATTTAACTGCCTTTAATCCCTTCAATTTACCTAACACCACTTCCCTACTAACAAGTATTTCCCTCAGTTCCTCCATCTCACTGGACCCTCTGTCTCCTACTCTTTCCGGAAGATTATTTATGTCCTCATTAGTGAAGACAGAACCAAAGTAGTTATTCAATTGGTCTGCCATGTCCTTGCTCCCCATAATCAATTCACCTGTTTCTATCTGTAGGGGACCTACATTTGTTTTAACCAATCTCTTTCTTTTCACATATCTATAAAAGCTTTTACAGTCAGTATTTATGTTCCCTCTCAGTTTTCTCTCATAATCTTTTTTCCCATAATCTTTTTTCCCCTTCCTAATTAAGCCCTTTGTCCTCCTCTGCTGGACTCTGAATTTCTCCCAGTCCTCAGGTGAGCCACTTTTTCTGGCTAATATGTATGCTTCTTCTTTGGAATTGATACTATCCCTAATTTCCCTTGTCAGCCACGGGTGCACTACCTTCCTTGATTTATTCTTTTGCTAAACTGGGATGAACAATTGTTGTAGTTCATCCATGCGATCTTTAAATACTTGTCATTGCATATACACCATCAACCATTTAAGTGTCATTTGCCAGTCTATCTTAGCTAATTCACGTCTCATACCTAGGTACATGGAGCTTAGAAAAATAGAGGTTTATATGGTAGGTAAATCTAAGCAGTTTCTAGAGTAGGTTACATGGTCAGCACAATATTGTGGGCTGCAGGGCCTGTAATGTGCTGCAGATTTCTATGTTCTATGTCCTATGTTCTAAAACTGCTCACAATACTCAAAGTGCTGTCTGACCAATGCCTTCTAAAGCATCAGCGTTACATCCTTTCTTTTGTATTCTAGTCCTCTTGAGATGAATGGTAACATTGCATTTGCCTTCCTAACCATGAACTCAACCAGCAAATTAACCTTTAGGGAATCTTGCATGAAAACTTCGATTTCCCTTTGCACCACTGATCTGTGAATTTTTGCCCCCTTTAAAAAATAGTCCACGCCTTTATTCCTTCTGCCAAAGTGCATGAGCATGCACTTTCCAACACAGTATTCCATCTGCCACTTCTTTGTCCATTCTTCTAACCTGTCATTTTGAGGGAATCAAAAAGCGCTTTGTTTCAAAGAACAAGACTTAGAAGTCAGAAGTGGAGCAAGTAAGCCAATACCCATGCTGCAGGTTTGGAGAGCCCAGTACTAAATCTCTTGTTTCTGTTCTGTCATGGTGTATGGGGCCCAGCCTAGGAGATTTTACACTCCAGTCTGATGCTTGTGTCCTGCTATTTGCGAAAGCTGCGGGTCATCAAAACTCTCTGAGGTAATTTCCTCACTCTACCGAAGCTTGGATGATAGAACTGAAGAGGACCTCATTTGATCATCTTGGGCTTCATGCTGCCATAATAATGAGACTTGTTTGGCCCATTCACTCCATATACTTCAAGCTGGATTCTAATTTATCAGTTTCCTCACTGACGCAAATTACAAGGTGAATGACGTCTGGCTACTTGGCATCTTGTGGCAATGTTCTATAATGAATCTAGTTAGTGAAATCAGCAAACTGCATCCATTTATTTTCGTTGGTCTAGTAATCACTCCTAGAACCCTTGGCTGACATAGTAGTCTTACATTGCCATGTATGATTAGGATTAATATAGAGATTTATTTGAACCCATATATTAATTATGGTGCCTGTCTAAATTTCATAAACCAATTGTTCTGTATTACAGTTTCTCTTGCAAAGCTTTGTTCCCTGTTTTTTCTGTCAACGTACTCTGTTTAATTTAAACAGTATTGAGGGAGAAAGAACAACTTAATGCTCCACAGAGCATTGGCCTGAAACGCATTGCTCAGACTGCTGGAACAACTCAGCAAGCCTGGCAGCACCAATGAAACAGTTCTCACTGGGCTCCTGAACTAGCATGGATAACTTCACTCACCTCAACACTGACAACCTATAGTCTCACTGCCAGGACTCTACAACTCACATTTTCAGTGTTATTTATTTACTACTTATTATTATTTGGTTTTATTTTGTATTTGCACAGTTTTCTTTTGCACATTGGTTGTTCGTCAGTCTATGGGTGTAGATTAGGGTTAAGAAAATGGGAGGGGAAGGAGTACAAGCTGGCAGTTCTTTCTTCCCTCCCCCCCCCCCCCACTTTCTTATTCTAGCTCCTGACCCCTTCTTTTCAGTCCTGATAAAGGATCTCGGCCCAAAATTTTGACACTTTATTCCCCTCCATAGACGCTGACTAACTTGCTGTATTACGGCAGCGTTTTTTGTGTGCTGCTCTGGATTTCCAGCAAAATCTCTTGTGTTTATGAATAGTCCAAAATGACACTAACATGGACAGAAGATTGTCTAACTGGTAGAAAGCAAAAAGTGAGAATAAAGGGGGCCTTGCTAGTAAGTTGCCAGTGACTACTGGTGCTCTACGCGAGTTGGTGTTGAACGCACTACTTTTAATGAGATCTGGGTGACGGAATTGATTGTGATGTTGACAAGTTTTCATTCGAACATTGATGGAGAGCCAGGTAGTGTTAAGGAGGCAGGAAGTCTGCAAAAGGACTTGAACGGATTAGGAGAATTGGCAAAGAAATGACAAATGGAATACAGTGTAGGGAAGCATACAGTTGTGCACTTTGGTAGAAGGAAGAAAGGTGTAGATCATTTTCTAAATGGGGCACTGATTCATGAAAGATTAACTTGCAGGTTGTGTCAGTGGTGAGGAAGGTTAGTATTTACTCTGTGAGGACTGAAATATAAAAGACAGCATGCTGAGGCTTCCTAAGGTGATGATCGGACCACATATGGAATATTGTGAGCAGTTTTATGCCCCATATCAAAGGACAGATATGCTAGCATTGGAGAGGGTCTAGAGGTGGTTTATGAGAATAATACCAGGAATGAAAGGGTTAACATACAAGGAGCATTTGATGGCTCTTAGCCTGTACACACTGGAGTTTAGAACGATGAGTACACTAAAAAACTCATTAAAACTTATCAAATATTTAAAAGCCTGGAGGGAGTGATTGTGGAGAGGATATTTACAGTAGTGAAAAGTGTAGGATCAAAGAACACAGCCTCAGAATAAAAGAATGTCTCTTGATAACAGAGATTAGGAGGAATATATTTAGCTGGAGGCTGGTGGATCTGTGGAGTTCACAGAAAGCTGTGGAGGCCATGTCATTAGTTACATTTAAGTTGAGGTTGATAAATTCTCAATTAATATGGATTATGTCATTAAGGCAGGAGAATGGGTTGAGAGGGAAAAATAGGTCAGCCATGATCAAATGGCAGAACAAACTCAATGGGCTGAATGGTCAAATTCTGCCCCTTTGTCTTACAGTTGGAAATTGTTGAAAGTTCCAATAGCATTGCAAAGTGAAACATAGCCTAACATCCCAGGGAGACAATTTTCATCACATTCTTTAGAGAATATTGAAATTATTGTGAAACTTCATCCTTTCTTCCTTAAAAAATATCAATTGATTAGATTATGGCTGGTCTATACCAACATTAGGGAAGTGTATGGTCATGCACATTGGTAGGAGAAACATAGAAGCATAGAAAAGCTACAGCACAATACAGGCCCTTCAGCCCACGCTGCTGTGCTGAACATGTACTTACTTCAGAAATTACCTAGGGTTACCTATAGCCCTCTGTTTTTGTAAGCTCCATGTACCTCTCCAGGAAGCTTTTAAAAGATCCTATTGTATCCATCTCCACCACCGTCACCAGCAGCCCATTCCACGCAGTCGCCACTCTCTGTGTAAAAAAACGTACCCCTGATATCTCCTCTGTACCTACTTCCAAGCACCTTAAAACTGTGCCCTCTCATGTTAGCCATTTCAGCCCTGGGAAAAAGCCTCTGGCTATCCACACAATCAATGCCTCTCATCATCTTGTACACCTCTATCAGGTCACCTCTCATCCTCTGTCAATCCAAGGAGAAAAGGCCAAGTTCACTCAACCTGTTTTCATAAGGCATGCTCCCCAATCCAGGCAACATCCTTGTAAATCTCCTCTGCACCCTTTCTATGGTTTCCACATCCTTCCTGTAGTGGGGTGACTAGAATTGAGCACAGTACTCCAAGTGGGGTCTGACCACCCCACTTGGAATGAAAGGGTTGACTATTTTCTAAACGGAGAGAAAATACGTTTGTACAAAAAACTGAGGTGCAAAGGGGCTTGGAGTCCTTGTGCAGGATTCCCTAAAGATTAATTTGTAGGTTGAGCCTGTGGTGAGGAAGCCAAATGCAATGTTAGCATTCATTTCAAAAGGACTAGAATATAAAAACTTTGACAAACTTCTATAGATACACAGTGGAGAGTATACTTGTTACATCACAGCCTGATATGGAAACACCAGTGCTCCTGAATGGAAAAAGTCTATGGAAGGTGATAGAAACAACCCAGTCCGTCACAGGCAATGCCTTCCCTGCCACTGAGTGTATTTACATGGAGTGCTGCTACAAGAAAGCAGCATCCATCATTACCATCCAGGCCAGACTCTTCACACTACTACCATCATGCAAGAGCTTTATATCCCAAACTGCAGGTACAACGGCCTAAGTCCAACAGGCTCCCAAAGTAGATAATTTTAATCACCACTACTCTGAACTGATTTTACTATCTACTTTCAAGGACTCTACAGCTCATGTTTTCAGTATTATTTATTTATTTCTATTTGTATAACTTGTCGTCTTTTTCACATTGGTTGTTCGTTAGCTTGTATTTATGTATAGTTTATTTTTTGTTATAAATTCTATAGAATTTCTTTATTTTTCTGTAAATGCCTGCAAGGTAATGCATCTCAAGGTGGCATATGGTAACACACACATTGCTTGATAATAGATTCTATCTTTGACTTTGACCTTTGACCCAGAAGAAAATATTTTAATGCTCACAGAGAAACAACAGGAAATATGGACATGGTAAAAGCTAAGTCAGCTTTGAATATGGAGTTAAGTGATCTTTGATCTAAATGTCATGTTATTGATGAGAATGTGATTGGTATCTTACCTATATTAATAGAACCTTGCTTGTATTGATCTTGACTTCAGGGTTTCTGAGTTAGTCTTAATGGTTTGTTACAGTGGAATGGAAACCTTGGCACTCTGCATTCTGAGTAGTTGAGGGCAATGGTGCAATGAACAGACTGCACCTGACTTCTTTTAGTGTGGAGAAGGCTCTGTGCATCAGCAACTACAGTCACTGGTGGAAGACATCTGACTCTCAAGGAATGGACATAACAAGATCTCCTGGGCTTCATCCACAATTGCAACCTCCATCAGGGGCGTTGAGAATGAGCCCTCTTAGTTCTGGGGTTGAAAACCTGGAGTCGGAATCAGAATCAGGTTTATTATCACTGGCATGTGACGTGAAATTTGTTAACTTAGCAGCAGCAGTTCAAAGCAGAGCAGTCAGTGAGTGAGTGGGCCAGTGAAGGAGTGGAGCTTTGAGGCTTTGACTCGAGAGAGTCTGGCAGTTTTGGCAGTTGAACTGTGCAATCAAGTCAATCAAGATCAGCAGAAAGTGGTTGATTAGACAATCAGATTTGAATAGCTCAGACTCAGCAGAAAGCAGCTGATTGGGCAATCGAGGTCAGGTGACCAAGCAGTTTGAAAAGCTCAAACAAATAAATAGAGGGGTAGCTCAAATGGAGCAGCCAGTGAGTGAGTGGGCCAGTGAAGGAGTGGAGCTTTTGAGGCTTTGACAAGAAGAAGCGGAGGACGAGTTTGTTCCCAGTTAGTCTTTACAATGCCTCCTGAGACGGTGATGTGCCTCTCATATGAGATATGGCAGTCTTGGGGGAACTCCTCTCTCCCACAGATTCACATCTGCCAGAAGTGCATGCGGCTGGGTGATATGGAAGACCGTGTAAAGAATCTGGAGCAGTAGCTGGATGACCTTCGACTCATAAGGGAGAATGAGGCAGTCATAGATGAGAGCTACAGGGAGGTAGTCACACCTAGGATGCCAGAAGCAGGTCATTGGGTGACAGTCAGAGGGGGAAAGTGAAGGTGAGCAGACAGGTAGTGCAGAACACGCCTGTAGCCATTGCCTTGAATAATAAGTTTATCGTCCTGGATATTGTTGGTGGGGACGACCAACCAGGTGTGAGCCACGGTGGCAGGGCCTCCGGCACTGAGTCTGACCTGGTGGTGCAGAAGGGTGGGGCAGAGAAGAAGAGAGCTGTCGTCATTGGAGACTCTATAGTCAGGGGAGCAGACAGAAGGTTTTGTGGACGTGAGAAGGACACCCGCATGGTTTGTTGCCTCCCAGGTGCCAGGGTCCGGGATGTCTCCGACCGGGTGCACGACACCCTGGTACGAGAGGGAAAGCAACCAGAAGTCCTGATACATGTTGGGACCAACAACATAGGCAGGAAGAGGGATGATGTCCTGAATTGTAAGTTTCGGGAAATAGGCAGAAGGCTGAAGAACAGGACCTCAAGGGTGGCATTCTCAGGATTGCTGCCAGTGCTACGTGATAGTGATGGTAAGAATTGGAGGAGATGGCAGTTGAACGTGTGGCTGAGGAGTTGGTGCAGGGGGCAGGGTTTTAGATTTTTGGATCATTGGGATCTCTTCTGGGGAAGGTGGGACCTGTACAGATTGGATGGGTTGCACCTGAACTCGAGGGGGAGCAATATCCTTGCAGGTAGGTTTGCTAGCGTGGTTCGGGAGGGTTTAAACTAATTTGCAAGGGGAATGGGACCCAGAGCGATAGAGCAGTGAAAGAAGTGCATGGAGTAAAGCCAGATCTAACATACAGAGAGGCTTTGAGGAAAGAGAAGCATAATGAAGGGTGTAAAGGTAGGAAGGTAGAAGGGTTAAAGTACATGTACTTCAATGCAAGAAGCATCAGGAACAAAGGTGATGAACTGAGAGCTTGGATACATACATGGAATTATGATGTAGTGGCCAGTACAGAGACCTGGCTGGCACCAGGGCAGGAATGGATTCTCAATATTCCTGGATTTCAGTGCTTTAAAAGGGAGGAGGGGGGGAAAGGGGAGAAGGGGTGGCATTACTGGTCAGGGATACTATTACAGCTACAGAAATGGTGGGTAATGCAGCAGGATCCTCTTTTGAGTCAGTATGGGTGGAAGTAAGGAACAGGAAGGGAGCAGTTACTCTATTAGAAGTAATCTATAGGCCCCCTGGTAGCAGCAGAGATACAGAGGAGCAGATTGGGAGGCAGATTTTGGAAAGGTGCAAAAATAACAAGGTTGTTATCATGGGTGACTTTAACTTCCCTAATATTGATTTGCACCTGAGTAGTTCCAAGGGTTTGGACGGAGCAGAGTTAAGTGTGTCACAGTATGTGGACAGGCCAACTAGGGGGCATGCCATACTAGATCTAGTATTAGGTAATGAGCTGGTGTCAGGTCACAGATCTCTCAGTGGGTGAGCATCTGGGGGACAGTGACCACCCCTCCCTGGCCTTCAACATTATCATGGAAAAGGATAGAATCAGAGAGAACAGGAAAATTTTTAGTTGGGGAAGGGCAAATTATGAGGCTATAAGGCTAGAACTTGTGGGTGTGAATTGGGATGATGTTGTTGCATGGAAATTAACCATGGACATGTGGTTGATGTTTAGAGATCTCTTGCAGGATGTTAGGGATAAATTTGTCCCAGTGAGGAAGATAAAGAATGGTAGGGTGAAGGAACCATGGGTGACAAGTGAGGTGGAAAATCTAGTCAGGTGGAAGAAGGTAGCATACATGAGGTTTAGGAAGCAAGGATCAGATGGGTTTATTGAGGAATATAGGGTAGCAAGAAAGGAGCTTGAGAAGATCAGGAAGGGGGCATGAGAAGGCCTTGGCGAGTAGAGTAAACAAAAACCCCAAGGCATTCTTCAATTATGTTAAGGATGACAGGAGTGAAGGTAAGACCGATTAGAGATAAAGGTGGGAAGATGTGCCTGGAGGCTGTGGAAGTGAGCGAGGTCCTCAATGAATACTTCTCTTTGGTATTCACCAATGAGAGGGAACTTGATGATGGTGAGGACAATATGAGTGAGGTTGATGTTCTGGAGTATGTTGATATTCAGGCAGAGGAGGTGTTGGAGTTATTAAAATACATTAAGTCGGATAGGTCCCCGGGGCCTGACGGAATATTCCACGAGGCGAGGGAAGAGATTGCTGAGCCTCTAGCTAGGATTTTTATATCCTCGTTGTCTACGGGAATGGTACCAGAGGATTGGAGGGAGGCAAATGTTGTCCCCTTGTTCAAAAAAGGTAGTAGGGATAGTCCGGGTAATTATAGACCAGTGAGTCTTACGTCTGTGGTGGGAAAGCTGTTGGAAAAGATTCTTAAATTTAGGATCTCTGGGCATTTAGAGAATCATGGTCTGATCAGGGGCAATCAGCATGGCTTTGTGAAGGGCAGATCGTGACTAACAAGCCTGATAGAGTACTTTGAGGAGGTGACCAGGCATATAGATGAGGATAGTGCAGTGGATGTGATCTATATGGATTTTAGTAAGGCACTTGACAAGGTTCCATGCAGGCTTATTCAGAAAGTCAGAAGGCATGGGATCCAGGGGAGTTTGGCCTGGTGGATTCAGAATTGGCTTGCCTGCAGAAGGCAGAGGGTCGTGGTGGAGGGACTGCATTCGGATTGGAGGGTTGTGACTAGTGGTGTCCCACAAGGATCGGTTCTGGGACCTCTATTTTTCGTGATTTTTATTAACGACCTGGATGTGGGGATAGAAGGGTGGGTTGGCAAGTTTGCAGATGACACAAAGGTTGGTGGTGTTGTAGATAGTGTAGTGGATTGTCAAAGATTGCAGAGAAACATTGATAGGCTGCAGAAGTGGGCTGAGAAATGGTAGATGGAGTTCAACCTGGAGAAGTGAGACATGGTACACTTCGGAAGGACAAACTCCAAGGCAGAGTACTAAGTAAATGGCAGGGTACTTGGTCGTGTGGAGCAGCAGAGGGATCTGGGGGTACATGTCCACAAATCGCTGAAAGTTGCCTCACAGGTAGATAGGGTAGTTAAGAAAGCTTATGGGGTGTTAGCTTTCATAAGTCGAGGGATAGAGTTTAAGAGTCGCGAGGTAATGATGCAGCTCTATAAAACTCTGGTTAGGCCACACTTGAAGTACTGTGTCCAGTTCTGGTCGCCTCACTATAGGAAGGATATGGAAGCATTGGAAAGGGTACAGAGGAGATTTACCAGGATGCTGCCTGGTTTAGAGAGTATGCATTATGATCAGATTAAGGGAGCTAGAGCTTTACTCTTTGGAGAGAAGGAGGATGAGAGGAGACATGATAGAGGGATACAAGATATTAAGAGGAATAGATAGTGCATAGCCAGCACCTCTTTCCCACGGCACCACTGCTCAATACAAGGGGACATGGCTTTAAGGTAAGGGGTGGGAAGTTCAAGGGGGATATTAGAGGAAGGTTTTTCACTCAGAGAGTGGTTGGTGCGTGGGATGCACTGCCTGAGTCAGTAGTGGAGGCAGATACACTAGTGAAATTTAAGAGACTACTAGACAGGTATATGGAGGAATTTAAGGTGGATGGTTATATGGGAGGCAGGGTTTGAGGGTAGGCACAACAATGTGGGCCGAAGGGCCTGTACTGTGCTGTACTATTCTATGTTCTATAGCTTAGCAGAGAAAAATAATAATAAACAAGTAAATCAATTACTGTATGTACATTGAATAGATTAAAAATGTGCAAAAATAGAAATAGTGTATATTAAAAAAAAATGAGGTAGTGTCAAAAGCTTCAATGTCCTTTCAGGAATCAGATGGCAGAGGGGAAGAAGCTGTTCCTGAATCGCTGAGTGTGTGCCTTCAGGCTTCTGTATCTCCTCCCTGATTGTAACAGTGAGGAAAGGACATGCCCTGTATGCTGGACGTCCTTAATAATGGATGCTGCCTTTCTGAGACACCGTTCCCTAAAGATGTCTTGGGTACTTTGTAGGCTAGTACCCAGGATGGAGCTGACTAGATTTATAACCTTCAGCTTCGTGCAGTCCTGTGCAGTCGCTCCTCCATACCAGAGAGTGATGCAGCCTGTCAGAATGCTGTCCATGGTACATCTACAGAAGTTTTTGAGTGTATTTGTTGATATGCCAAATCTCCAAATTCCTAACAAAATATAGCCACTGTCTTGCCTTCTTTATAACTGCATCGATATGTTGGGACCAGGTTAGATCCTCAGAGATCTTGACACCCAGGAACTTGAAGCTGCTCATTCTCTCCACTTCTGATCCCTCTATGAGGATTGGCATGTGTTCCTTCGTCCTACCCTTCCTGAAGTCCACAATCAGCTTTTTCGTCTTACTAACGTTGAGTGCCAGGTTGTCACCAGTTGGCATATCTCACTCCTATAAGCCCTCTCGTCACCACCTGAGATTCTACCAACAATGGTTGTATTGTCAGTAAATTTATAGATGGTACTTGAGCTATGCCTAGCCAGACACTCATGTGTATATACATTACTATTTTCTTGGTGCCTCTCCTATGACACTACGACCACACTAGGAGTGCTGGGCTTCAGACAGTATAACATTCATGTTCGGTTGTACAGGTACATTACTATGACACCAGCCTCTCCATCACATCAAGGCTGAAATCTTTAGAAGAGATTTACTCTACTCATTAAAATGTTTACACTCCTTGAAATAAGATGATTTGGTAGCTCTAAATGAGGACTGAAATTGATTAATTATGCTTCTAAGTACTTAACTTGATAATTCTATGATTAAGCAATAATTTAGAAGTTGTTCTCCCTCTTGATTATAAATATTTTAAATATAATTAACTTGCATAACTTTATTCTTGCATAATCGCATTTAAAACTAAAGTGGGCTGAGAACACACTGTGCATCAATGGTTCAGTGCTCAGCTGAACTTCCAAATGCAATACTGTACCGAATAAAAGAGGCCATCCCGGAGACAGCTTTGCTTCTTGACTTTGCCTGGGTTGGCAAAGTTCAGCAAAAAAAGAAGGATATCTAAAACTGAACTAAACCCATTCCAGTTAAATATCCAGCAGGTTGTTTGCCACTACTATGCATTTCTCACTGGTCAATGGAAGGGGAATAAAATGAGGAAGTGGAAAAGGAACAATCCCATCCCACTACTCCTCATTACCACCAGTGATGCAACAGTCGGCAGAGAGGAGGTGGAAGAGCTTGAGGCCAGGTGCCAGGCAAATAACTTCTTCCTTAATGTCAACAAGACAAAGGAAATGCTTATCGACCTCAGGAGAACTCATATCACCCTCGTCCCCTTTACATCAGTGGCGCAGCAGTGGAAACTGCAAGCAGTTTCAGACTTCTGAGAGTGCACTTCACACACAACCTGTCATGGTCCCAGAACATAGTCAAGAAAGCTCACCGACGCCCCTACTCTCCGAGGAGGTTGAGGAGAGGTGAACTTTGCACATCCATACTCTTGTCATTCCATGGGTGCGCAGTAGAGAGAATTCTGACAAACTGCTTGGGATGGAAACCGCAGTTCGGTGGACAGGGAGGCCCTACAACGAGTAATCAAAACCGACCAATGCGCCACTGGCAACAGCCTGCCTGGCATCAAGGACATATATAAAGAATGGGCTGGAAAAGGCCAGTCACATCATGAAGGATCCCACCCACCCTGCTCATGGGCTGTTTGTCTCACTCCCATCAGTGAGGAGCATACGTAGCATCTATGCTCGGACCACCAGGCTTAAAACAGTTACTTACCCCAAGCAGTAATGCTGATCGACACCTCCACCCAGTAACTCCAGCACTACTTTATTATTTCTGAACAGTCACAATATGTACAGTCCAGTGTCACTTTAGGGACATACAATCAATGTATATGAGCTATCTTATGTGTTTACTGTATACTTGGAGGGTACGGCCCAGATCCTGACCCGGATCTGGGCCATACCCTCCAAATATCTGGACCTGCCTCTCAGTTTTTTTTACATCACCTTACTTTCCATTTTTCTATTTTCTATTTATGATTTATAATTTAAATTTTTAATATTTACTATTGATTTCTAGTCCAGGGAGCGGGAAGTGCAGAATCAAATATCGCTGTGATGTTTGTATGTTCTAGTATCAATTGTTTGGTGACAATAAAGTATAAAGTATTTATTTTGTTTTTCTTAGATTATTATTGTGTTTGTTATCTTCTGTGTTTCGTTTGTGCTGCATCGGATCCTGAGCAAGAATTATTCTGTTCTCCTTTATACTTGTGTACAGGTAATGACTTTAAACAATCATGAATCTTGAATGATATTGAAGAGCTGTCAAAGCAGCTTCTTTGTTGAATGCATATCAGATAAATGGAGCTAGTGCATTCAAAGTAGATCTCAGTTACTTGACAATAAATCTATTGTAAATAGCAGTATTAAAGTTGCAATAGATTTCTGTAACAACTGGTGATAAAGTGGAAAATGATACTTTGAGGTACATATAGAAAAAAAGCTGACTGTTCTCCATTAATAACTAATAATAATAGATAAAAACCCTACAGTTTACCAATAGAAAATTTTAAGGTTTGTCAGAACTCTTCCAGGAAATCCAGCATTGAATTGGTTTATAAGCCTACAAAGTCAGGAATTGAAAGATTAAGCATAATGGGACTTGCGTTTGAGCTGCATTTATCTCAATGCAATGAGTATTGTAAGAAAGGCAAGTGAGTTTAGGGCATAGATTAGCTCTTTGAATTACAATATTCTAGCCATTCATGAGACTTGGTTTTAGGAAGGGTAGGACAGAGGGTGCTGACTCTGTGGAATTTCTTACCACAGACAGTTGTGGAGGCCAAGTCTTTATGTATATTTAAGGCAGAGCTTGATAGATTCTTGATTGGTCAGGGCATGAAGCAATAAAGGGAGAAGGCAGGAGATAGGGGCTGAGAGGGATATTGGTTCAGCCATGATGAAATGGTGGAGCAGACTCAATGGGCTAAATGGCCTAATTCTGCTCCTATATCTCATGGTCTTATGGACTAGCAGCTCTATGTTCTGGGATTCTTTTGTTGTAGACGTGATAGAGTGGGAGGGATTAAAGAGGGAGGGGTGACATTACTAGTCAGGGAAAATGTCACGGCAGTGACATGTCCTGACGAAGGGTCTCAGCCCGAAACGTTGATTGTACCGCTTCCTAGAGATGCTGCCTGGTCTGCTGCGTTCCCCAGCAACTTTGATGTGTGATGGCAGTGCTTAGTGAGGACAGACCGGAGAGCTCACTTGGTGAGGCTTTATGAGTAAAAGTGAGGAATAAGAAAGGGATGAACATGTTAATGCAATTATATTATAGACTACTCAACAGTCTATGGGATGTAGAGGAGCAAATTTGTAGAGTGATCACAGACTGTTGCAAGAAACAATAAGGTTGTTATAGTAGGTGATTTTAATTTTCCACATATTGACTGGGACTCTCATGCTGTAAAAGGGCTAGATGTGATAGAGCCTGTCAGAGGTGTTCAGGAAAATTTCCTTAATCGATACATAGATGTCCCATCTAGAGGGAGTGTGATAATAGATCTCCTATGAGGGAATGAGACAGGGAAGGTGACAGAAGTTTGTGTAGGGGAACACTCTGCATCCAGTGATCATAATTCCATTTGTTTCAAAGTAATTATGAAAAAGGATAGGTCTGGTCCTTGGGTTGAGATTCTAAATTGGAAATAGGCCAGTTTTGATGATACCAGAAAAGATCTGACAGGTGAGAATTGGGACAGGTTGTTGACTGCAAAGGTGTACTTGGAAAGTGGGAGGCCTCAAAAGTGAGGTTTTGAGAGTACAGAGTTTGGATGTTCCTAACAGAATAAAAGTCAAGGGTAATAGGTTTAGACAGCCTTTGATTTTGATAGATATTGAGGCCCTGGATAAGAAGAAGAAGGAGGTCCATAGCAGGATTAAATATGGTATTTGAGTAATACAAGGAATGCAAGAGAACACTAAAGAAGGAAATAAGAAGGGCTAGAAGAACACATGAAGTTGCTCACGCAGATAAGGTGAAGAAGAATCCTAAAGACTTATACAGATGTAGGAACTTAGAGGAACACATTTGTGGAGAGATCGCAGAATGTTGCAAGAAACGTAAGGTTGTTATAGTAGGTGATTTTAACTTTCCACATATTGATTGAGACTCACAAAATGTAAAAAGACTAGATGGGATAGAGTTTGTAAGGCATGAGTGTGCCCTAGTAGACAAGGTGAATGTGCATCCTAAAGGATTCTACAGATATGTTAAGGGCAAAAGGATTGCAAGGAATAAAATTGGTCCTCTGGAAGATCAGAATGGTAATCCATGCATGGAGCCAAAAGAGATGGCGGAGATCTTGAATGAAATTTTGCTTCTGTATTTACTCAGGAGTCGGAAACATATTCTATAGAAATGAGGCAAAGCAGCATGAACTTTATGGACCCTGTTATCCTATATAACTTACAAACATCAAATTAATTCAAAGGAGACATGAGAGTCCTGAAGTATGGGTGCAGTTCAAGTTTACTTTAAGTGAGGCACACATGTATCACCTGGTTGCATGACGACATATGCAATTAAAGTATTTTCACATACAGTTTAACCTGTAATTAATTATTTAAACAAACAAACATGTTTAATCAAATAAGTACAAGATCTCTCAAATATTGTTGAAGTATTTATTGCACAACACTCCTTCCTGCTTAGCTATACACCCCAATTCAGTAGAGAAAGCATCTCAACTTTATACACAGTATTACACAGTATACTATATAATACAACTACTGTATATGGACACCCACAGCACAGCAAATTTTAAATTGTCCCAATCAGGCCTAAAGTTTTAATCACTGTGGAGGATTTTTTGCTCTTGTGAGATAACATTTTTCCTGACAAGGGGGATCTCTCTACTTAGCAGATGAGATGCGGCTGTGAGAACAATCTTCGGTTCTGGGACATCCTCGTGGTAGTTGTTGGAGTTGACTCTGAGACTGCAGGAAGTGGTTCTGACAGCTTTGTACACCTTTCTTCTCCTTTTCTCTCTCCAGATCTACATCAGTCATTTCCATTATCTCACATTCCTTCTCTCTTTCACACCATTCTCTTTCTCATTCACCTTCCTAATCATCTCTTCCCTGCTTTTTTTCTAATTTGTGCAACTCAGTCTTGGGAAGGACGATTTAGTTCACTGGAATATTCTCTTATTAATCCTCTGGCATGGTCTGGTCCGTGAATTCTGCATTCCGGCTCACGGTCCGGTCCATCGATGCCTTATTCTGGGTTTTCCTGTTTTCCCTTGCTCCACTGGGTGCCTTAATTGAGGCACCTGCTTCTCGTTGTGGGCTGGCACATAAATACCTCTCAAACCAAGGATTCCCTGCTGGACTGTTCCCTTCTCCTCCCCATCCGAATCCCTGGCAGTTACTTTGGCAGTTTATCTCAACAGTTACTTTGGCTGTAATCTTCGTCTGTTACCTTCGCCTGCTACCTTGCCTGCAACCTCGCCTGTGTCCTTGCCTGTATTGCCATCTAGTTCAACCGCTGGAGTGAGACTGGAGACTTGCCACGCCAAGATAAGGAACTATCTATTGTTGAGTTTGGAGCTGTCTCTTTATGTCCCTGTGTTTAGTGTCTGTGTCAAAGAAGAGTCCTGGCCCTAGGTCCTGTTCCCAAGGAGGGGTCCTGACTCTGAGTAGATCCCCGGCCCTAAGTTCTGTTCCCAAGGAGGGGCGCTGGCTCTGTGTTCTGTGTACAAGACCTGGCCCTATCTCCTGTCCCCAACGAGGGATCCTGGCCTTGTGTTCTGTGTTCCTGTGCTCAAATCCAAGGCTGTGTGTTCCTGTGTTCCTGTGTCCCAAGACTGAGTCCAGGTGCCATGTTCCAGCCATGTCCAAGTCTGAGCTTTGTGTTTTCGTTCAGTCCAGAAGTCCCTTGTCCATTTACCCTCGCAGTCATCCTGGCCCTGTGTCCTAGAGCTTAACCAAGCCGAGTACAAGAGCCTCATCCTGCCCTGGAGCACCTCAACCAAGGCGCTGTGTTCCAGCCCTGTCCAAATCTGAGCTTCGTGACCTCATCTAGTTCTGAGGACTCCCAGCCTGGTGCTGGAGTATCTCGTTCTGTCCTGCAGCTACACCTTGTCCTTGTCAAGATCCTAGTCCCAAGTCCTAGCCTAGACCCGGGTTCCGGTTCCGAGACAAGACCCAGGTTCCGAGTCCCAGCTAAGACCCAGGTTCCGGGTCCTTGTTCAGGCTCTGGTTCTGGAGTTCCATGTTCCTAGTCCAGGCTCCTTGTTCCTAGTTCCCCATCCAGGTCCTGTGTTTCTAGTCCAAGTCCTTGCCCAGGTCCAGAATCCTAGTCTCATCCAGGGCCTGTGTCCCTGTCCAGCGTCATTTCTTCCTTACTCACCTTGCTATCTCAATAAACCTAGTCCTGTTCCTAGTACTTCAGTGTCTGTGTCTTGAATTTGGGTCCGCTCCCAACGCCCCCTTGTAGCACCTTCTATTGATCCCTTTCAATCTGATCTCTGCTCTTGGTTTCCACATCGACAACATTATCTGACGAGTCCTCTGTTTTTGCATCTCCATTGACTCCTTTCTTTTTGCACTTTCACTCGTCCAGCTAGGCTTTGGTTTTTGCATCTACCTATAAAGCCGAGATGAAACTTGTGCAATAACTTTAATGTACACAGAGTAGATTCTGAATTTTTTTTAATATACTCAAAAAAGCCAAATGCTTCTAACTTTCCTGAAGCTCCTTGAACTTTCTTCCAGCTTAAAAGCCAGCCGCATTTTGCAAATATTGCCTAATGTACATATCAGATGTTTTCTCAGATATGTTGCCTACAAAAACTGTTGTAGTCGAATCATTACTTTCACAATCCTTCTGAGCGGCATGGTCCTTCCCTGGTTGAATATGCTTTCCAACCAGAGGCACGGAGGTTGGCACCACCACCTGCTGTCCTCTGCTGGGCAACAGTTCATGAGTTCATGGTGTTTGGCATGAAGACAATTGTGGTATCATTCAGTACCTTTCTCAATTCGCTTTCATTTCAGGGAATGTGGCTTGTAAATAGTGGATGGATCTCCAATCAAGTTGTAGTTGTTTCAGCCAATCATGCCCCCACAATACTAGTCTCTTTTTTTTTACCATATATAAACTGAATGTGGCTTGTTGATTTTATGTGCTGCTATTGTGACTCCCGTCTCCCCTTCCCCCACCACCACTCTGCAATCCCATCTCCTTCAGATCCCATCGTCAGCTCCTGGGTCCTCAGAGGCTCCAGCCTCCCCCCTCGCCCCTCTGATCCCAGCTCTCATCCGTGCCGGGTCTTTACCATCCCCTCCGACCTTCAACTGTCGGAGGCAGAACGCTCTGTTCTCAGTAAGGGCCTCACCTTTGTCCCCCTTCGCCCACACCTCAGCAAGTTCAGTGTTCGCCATGATGTGGAACTTTTCTTCTGCCGTCTCCGTCTCCGAGCCTACTTCTTCGGCAAGGACTCTTCCACCCCCACCGATGACCCCTTCTCCCGTCTTCAACCCTCCTCTTCTTCATGGACGCCCCGCTCTGGTCTTCTGCCTGCTCTGGATCTCTTTATCGCTAACTGCCGACGGGACATCAACCGTCTCGACTTCACCGCACCTTGTCCCCATTCCAACCTCACTCCTTCGGAACGCTCTGCTCTCCACTCCCTCCGCACTAATCCTAACCTTGTTATTAAACCCGCCGATAAGGGGGGTGCTGTTGTAGTCTGGCGTACTGACCTCTACCTTGCCGAGGCACAGCGACAACTCGCGCATACCTCCTCTTATTTACCCCTCGATCATGACCCCACTAAGGAGCACCAGGCCATTGTCTCCCACACCATCACCGACTTTATCCGCTCAGGGGATCTCCCATCCACTGCTACCAACCTTATAGTTCCCACACCTCACACTTCCCGTTTCTACCTCCTACCCAAGATCCACAAACCTGCCTGTCCTGGCCGACCTACTGTGTCGGCTTGCTCCTGCCCCACCGAACTCATTTCTGCATACCTCGACACAGTTTTATCCCCCCTTGTTCAATCCCTTCCTACCTATGTTCGTGACACTTCTCACGCTCTTAAACTTTTCGATGATTTTAAGTTCCCTGGCCCCCACCGCTTTATTTTCACCATGGATGTCCAGTCCCTATATACTTCCATCACCCATCAGGAAGGTCTCAAAGCTCTACACTTCTTTTTGGATCCCAGACCTAATCAGTTCCCCTCTACCACCACTCTGCTCCGTCTAGCGGAATTAGTCCTTACTCTTAATAATTTCTCCTTTGGCTCCTCCCACTTCCTCCAAACTAAAGGTGTAGCTATGGGCACCCATATGGGTCCTAGCTATGCCTGCCTTTTTGTTGGCTTTGTGGAACAATCTATGTTCCGTGCCTATTCTGGTATCTGTCCCCCACTTTTCCTTCGCTACATCGACGACTGCATTGGCGCTGCTTCCTGCACGCATGCAGAGCTCGTTGACTTTATTAACTTTGCCTCCAACTTTCACCCTGCCCTCAAGTTTACCTGGTCCATTTCCGACACCTCCCTCACCTTTCTAGATCTTTCTGTCTCTGTCTCTGGAGACAGCTTATCCACTGATGTCTACTATAAGCCTACTGATTCTCACAGCTATCTGGACTATTCCTCTTCTCAGCCTGTCTGTTGCAAAAACGCCATCCCCTTCTCGCAATTCCTCTGTCTCTGCCGCATCTGCTCTCAGGATGAGGCTTTTCATTCTAGGACGAGGGAGATGTCTTCCTTTTTTAAAGAAAGGGGCTTCCCTTCCTCCACTATCAACTCTGCTCTTAAACGCATCTCTCCCCTTTCACGTACATCTGCTCTCACTACATCCTCCCGCCACCCCACTAGGAATAGGGTTCCCCTGGTCCTCACCTACCACCCCACCAGCCTTCGGGTCCAACATATTATTCTCCATAACTTCCGCCACCTCCAACGGGATCCCACCACTAAGCGCATCTTTCCCTCCTCCCCCCTCTGCATTCCGCAGGGATCGCTCCCTACGCAACTTCCTTGTCCATTCGGCCCCCCCCATCCCTCCCCACTGATCTCCCTCCTGGCACTTATCCGTGTAAGTGGAACAAGTGCTACACATGCCCTTACACTTCCTCCCTTACCACCACTCAGGGCCCCAAACAGTCCTTCCAGGTGAGGCAACAATTCACCTGTGAGTCGGCTGGGGTGATATACTGCGTCTGGTGTTCCCAATGTGGCCTTTTATATATTGGCGAGACCCGACGCAGACTGGGAGACCGCTTTGCTGAACACCTACGCTCTGTCCGCCGGAGAAAGCAGGATCTCCCAGTGGCCACACATTTTAATTCCACATCCCATTCCCATTCTGACATGTCTATCCACGGCCTCCTCTACTGTAAAGATGAAGCCACACTCAGGTTGGAGGAACAACACCTTATATTCCGTCTGGGTAGCCTCCAACCTGATGGCATGAACATCGACTTCTCTAACTTCCACTAATGCCCCACCTCCCCCTCGTACCCCATCTGTTACTTATTTTTATACACACATTCTTTCTCTCACTCTCCTTTTTCTCCCTCTGTCCCTCTGAATATACCCCTTGCCCATCCTCTGGGTCCCCCCCCTCTTGTCTTTCTTCCCGGACCTCCTGTCCCATGATCCTCTCGTATCCCTTTTGCCAATCACCTGTCCAGCTCTTGGCTCCATCCCTCCCCCTCCTGTCTTCTCCTATCATTTTCGATCTCCCCTTCCCCCTCCAACTTTCAAATCCCTTACTCAGTCTTCCTTTAGTTAGTCCTGACGAAGGGTCTCGGCCTGAAATGTCGACTGCACCTCTTCCTAGAGATGCTGCCTGGCCTGCTGCGTTCACCAGCAACTTTTATGTGTGTTGCTTGAATTTCCAGCATCTGCAGAATTCCTGTTGTTTGTGGCTTGTTGATTGTTGTATTTCATAGCTACGGATGTCATTCCCACAGGAGTTATCTTTTACCCAGCATAAGTTCTTAGTTGAATATCTGCAGGCTTCAGTTTGGTATCTTTGAAATGCCTCTCAAGCTCATCTTGTGGAATGACTGAAACAGCTGAACCAGTGTCCAATTCCATTTTAATTAATTTGCCATTCACTTCTGGTGTAAGCCATATTGCTTTGTCTCTTTGCTAATTCTCACACTGTAAATCTCAAAACGATACAATCCTGTGTCATTCCCATCATTATCAGATTTTTTATCAACATCATGCAGATCAGTGCTCTTTTTGAAACTGCAACTTGACCTTTTAGCTTTTTCCTTCCCTGAGCAGTTCATTTATTTTTGTCTTCTCAACGTACACTTAGTATGTGTCCTACTTTGTTGCAGTTTCTGCAAGTTTTGTCTTTAAATTTGCATTTGTTTTATGTATGTGAGACCCTGCTATAATGGTAACACAATTCGTTCAGCCAGACCAGTTTCTGTATCGACGTTACAAGCTTATTCATGCTCACTTTCATTCCTGACTGCAACTCAATTGCATCTCTATTTGCCATTTCCATTAAAACAGTGCTCATTTGAGTGTAAGCTGTGCTTCAGTTAGGAGCCAGTTTTGAATGCTTTCTTTTAAGATTCCACAAAGTAAAAGATCTCTCAGTGTATCATTAAGCCCGTTACTGAACGGACAATGCTCAGACAATCTCTTTAATTCTGCCAAATACGCTGAAACAGACTACCGTTTTTGTTTCCATTTAGGAAAGCTAAGGCAATTAACAGTGGCTTTGGTTATAAGTGACCTTGCAGTATCAGGAAAGCACAGGAAGATGAAAGGGGTTAAGGAAGCAGTGGGATGTCACAGTGGACAGTGGTCAGGTCTCTGGGACTGGGACTGAGTCTGGCTCCGTGACTCAGAAAGGAAGTGGGGAGAAGAGGCGAGCTGTGGGATATGGGGTTCATTAGTTAGGGGAACAGACAGCAGGTTCTGTGGGTGAGATTGAGATTCCTGGATGGTATGTTGCTTCCCGGGTGCCAGGGTCCGGGACATCTCTGATTGAGTCCTCAGCATTCTTAAGTGGGAGGGTGAACAGCCAGAGGTCATGGTCCATGTACAGTAGCTACTGGTGACATGGGTAGGACAGGTGATGAGGTTCTGCACAGAGAGTTCAGGGAGTGAGGTGCTAAGTTAAAGGGCAGGACCTCCAGGGTTGTGAATTCAGGATTGCTACCTGTGACTTGTGCTAGTGAGGCCAGAATTAGGAAGATTATACACTTTAATACATGGCTAAGAGGTTGGTGTCAGGGAGAGGGCATAAGATTTTTGGATCATTGGGCTCTCTTACAGAGAAGGTGAGACCTGTACAGAAGGGATGATTTATACCTGAACTGGAGGGGGACTAATATCCTAGTGGGAAAGTTTGTTAATGCTGCACGGTGGGGTTTAAACTAGAGTTGCAGGGGAATGGGAACAAGCGTGCCAGAACTGTTGGTGGAGCAGTTGTGGAGGCAGATGTTGGTAAGACCTCAGACAAAGTCAGGAATCAAAAGATTGGGCGACTCGGTCCAACTGCTGGTGAGGCAGTATCCTGGCAAAAACTGCACTATGAAGACAAAAGAACACTTCAAGTAACACTGAAAAAAGGTTATTGAAAAGCACAAGTCAGGAGATGGATACAAGAAAATTTCCAAGTCACTGAATATTCCTTGGAGTACTGTTATGTTAATCATCAAGAAACGACAAGAATACGGCACAGCTGTAAATCTGCCTAGAGCAGGCTGTCCGCAAAAACTGACTGACCGTGCAAAAAAGAAACTAGCGAGGGATCTGTGACATCTCTGGAATAGTTACAAGCTTCAGTTGCTGAGATGGGAGAGATTATGCATACAACAATTGTTGCCTGGGTGCTTCACCAGTCACAGCATTATGGAAGAGTGGCAAAGAGAAAGCCATTATCGAAAAAACTCAAATGAAATCTTGGTTAGAGTTTGCCAGAAGGCATATGGGAGACTCTGAAGAAGATTCTATGGTCTGATGAAACCAAACTTGAGCTTATTGTCTATCAAACTAAACACTATGCTTGGCATAAGCCAAGCACTTCACATCATCAAAAACATGCCATCCCTACCATGAAGCGTGGTGGCTGCATCGTGCTGTGGGGATGCTTTGCTGCAGTAGGCACTGGAAGGCTTGTGAAGGTAGAGGGTAAAGTGAATACAGGGAACTCCTAGTGGAAAATCTGATGCAGTCTGCAAGGCAACTGCGACTTGGGAGAAGATATGTTTTTCTGCAAGACAATGACCCCAAGCATAAAGCCAAATCTACACAGGAATGGCTTAAAACAACAAAATTAACGTCCTGGGGTGGCAAAGTCAGTCCAGGCCTTAATCCAATTGAGAATTTGTGACTGGACTTGAAAAGGGCTATTCACTTATGATCCCCATGCAATCTGACAGAACTTGAGCAGTTTTGTAAAGAAAAATGGGGAAAATTTGCTGTGTCTAAATGTGCAAAGCTGATAAAGACCTATCCACACAGACTCAAGGCTGTAATTGCTGCCAAAGGTGCATCTACTAAATACTGACTTGAAGTGGGTGAGTAATTATGCAATAAATTATTTTGTGTTTAATAATTGCAATAAATTTAGACCATTTTGTAGAAATTTTTCACTTTTCATGAAAGAGTCTTTTTCATTTGATCAGTATCAAAAAATGGTTCCTTAAGGTTGTTATAGCTGGGGGTGGAAATGGGGACAAGCTCCCACAACCTATTGAATGCTCCCAATAGTGTGGGCCTCAAATAATCTCTGACAACCAAGGGCAGCTCCTGGCCTTCACGTGTGGTTTAGCTACTAAGCTCGGTAGAACCGTTTCTACTGATACTGACTGGCGCCTTAAAACCTGTCACTGCGAGCAGATGGGGCTCGTCAGCCGCGGTTGACAGCTCATCTAGGAGAAGGAAAACTCTGACCTCCAACCTTCGCAGCCTTGCAGCTATACCCACTTAAGGGGGAGGCTTCAGGAGTAGGCCCTGAGAGAAAAATACAGAGCCTCAGTCCCTAAGGGTGAGCTCAACACTGACTGGCAACTCCCGCGACACTGCTGGTGCCAAACTATATCAGTTTTTGCTGTTCTGTTGGGTTCATCAGCAGGGTGGAGAGGAAGAGCTTGCCACATGGGTAACAGCTTGCTCTCCATATCTTACTGTCCAGGCTTGCGTATCTAGACAGCTAGGACACAACACCCACGGTCGACCCTGAACGATGGAGACCTCAGCACAATATCAAAAAAAACAAATTAAATCCACTGTGAATCAATGTTGTAAAACAATGAAACATGGACATTTCCAGGGGGGTGGGGAATACTTTTTATAGGCACTGTAAATAAGCTTGAAAGAATGCAGAGAAAATTTACAATAATTTTCCGGGACTTGAGGACCTCAGTTATAAAGAAAGGTTGAATAGGTTAGGATTTCGTTCCTTAGAATGTATAAAATAGAGTGGAGAGTTGATAGAGGTATACAAAACAATGAGGGTTATAGAAAGGTTTAATGTAAGAAGGCTTTTCCCACTGAGATTGGGTGGGACTACAACTAGATGTCATGGGTTAAGGGTGAAAGGTGAAAAGTTTAAGGGGAACATGAGGGGCAACTTCTTCACTCAGAGGGTGGTGAGTGTGTGGCCTGAGCTGCCAGCACAAATGGTGGATGTGGTTTGGAATTTCAACATTTCAGAGACATTTGGATAGGAACATGGATAGTAGGGATATGGAGGGCTATGATCCAGGTGCAGGTCAATGGGACTAGGCTGATTAATGGCCCTTGTTTAGTATGGACTAGATGAGTTGAAAGGCCTGTATCTGTGCAGTAGTGTCCTATGACACTATGGCTCTATGACTTTATGAAACTCTGTTATGATATGCACCAGACCCCGCCAGCCTCCAGGGTTTAGATTCTCTCTAACTCTCTGGAATATGGATAGCTGGTTGCAGTACCTTTAAAGATTCAGGCCTGCCCCTCTAGTTAGTGGCCATGTTTTGGCACCAGGACTTCAATATTTAAAGAGCACTTTATTTAAATATTTGGTGCTCAATTGTCGGCTCAACTTCGGATTCTCATCTAGTGTCTAGTTTAGAACCCTGTCCTTGCCTCAGTCTCGTATCTTGTCTCAATTCCAGTCTCAGATACTCTGACACTTGTGTCCTAACCATTCTTGTCTAGCTCTCCTGTAACAGTACATTTAAGCCTACCATGGACCCAGTGGGGTATCAAGGCCTCTCATCAGCTATGGCCAGCCACAGCAAGAAAATTTCGAGTCGGCGCCTGGAGATGCACAACCTCCAGGTCGTTGTGCGCTAGCTATTGCAAGGAGGAAGCCAGAGTCGCTCAGGTGAGACTGTCGGCAGCTCTGCAGAGCCAGTCCATCTTCCGACCCTGGAGAGATTCGGTGGTGACTCACACTCCTTCTGCAGCTTCTTCACTCAATGTTTGCTGATGTTTGAACATCAGCCATCCCTGTTCCCTATGGAGCATGGAAAGCTGGCCTTCATGATCTCCCTCTTGACCACCAGACTCTCCCAAGACTGGCACCCAACGAGGAGGCAGGTTTTTGTTTGGGGTAACCTGAAGCCTTTGGAAGATCCAGTCCTGCCTCCAAGGGCAGACAAGCTAGCTCCAGTCAACAGGAGCGTGTAAGTTCTGACCCTGTCTGGTCAGGGCTGTGCTGGAACTAGAAAGAGAGGGAGGGTCTCTAGTTCAGGAGCAAGCCAAGGAGGTGGACACCTTGGATGTCAGAATGGGTGCCATGTTGTCTTACCCTATACCTTTGGACAATAAACTGCACTCAGGTGCATTCTTCTCCAGGTGGCAATCCCCAGCATATGTAAACTACAACATTGGCGATACAGAGCTGCTTGTGATCAAGTTGGCTTTGGAGGATTGGTCTCACTGGCTTGAGGGGGTCAAGAACCCTTCTATCGTATGGACAGATCTCAAGAATTTGGTTTGTATTCAGTAGGCCAAAACACTGAACTTCAGACAGGCCAGGCGGTCTCTTTTCTTTAACCACATCAATTTCATCCTGACCTATTGACCCGGGTCAAAGAATCAGAAACTGGATGCCTGATCACATCAGTTCAATAAACCTGAAAGAAAGAAGCAGTCTACCACCATTTTGCCCCAACTTAAGACAATAGCACCAATTCGTTGGGGAATCGACACATTTCTTTGCAAAGCCCAGGTGCAAGGGGGGATTTGCACAACAGTCCTCCAAGTCGTCTTCTCGCCCAAGTTTCATCAGATCTTGGGTACGCATCAAGAACGACTGCTCACCCAGGGGTTGCCAGGACCACCGGGTTCATTAAAAGAAGGTACTGGTAGCCTGGAATGGCGAGAGAGGTCTGACAAGTAGGCATGTGAGGATTGGCACCAGAAGAAGGAGCCCAGCACACAACCTCAAGGGTTCCTTCACCCTCTACCTGTTCTGGACAGACCATGGGTACACATCTCCATGGACTTTGACATGGGTCTTCCGCCTTCCAAATGGAGACTGTCAACATGGTAATTGCAGATCGTTTTTTGAAGGCCTGCAAATTCATTGCCTTGGACAAACCACTATCTGCAGTGGAGAAGGCCGAAATTGTCCTGCATCAGGTCTTCAGGATCCATGGATTTCCTGTAGACATTGCGTCGGATCGTGGTCCTTAATTCATGTCATGCTTTTGGAGGATGTTATGTAAGCTGCTTGGGCAACAGTGAGTCTTTCTTCTGGATTTCACCCACAGTCCAATACCCAGGTGGAGCAGGTGAAGAAGTATACAGAACTAGAGGGCACAGCCTCAAAATTGAGGGGTGACCTTTTGGAACAGAGGTAAGGAGGAATTTTTCTTTAGTCGGTAGTAAATCTGTGGTGGAGGCCAAGTTTGTGCATATATTTAAGGCAGAAGTTGATCATTTCCTGATCGGTCAGAGCATCAAAGAATATGGTGAGAAGGCAGGTGTATGGGGTTGATTGGGATCAAGGATCAGCCATGATGGAATGGTGGAGCAGACTCAATGGGCTGAATGGCCTAATTCTGCTCCTATGTCTTATGGTCTTGTGATATGGAATGAACACTAAGATGCCTGGCCTCAGAAAAACTGGAAGAGTGGTGCGACCATTTACAAGATTCTGCACACAGAATGTCCCGGTTCAAATGCCCATTTTGGTATTCTTCGACACTGTTTCCTGAGCAGGAGGCCGAGATTGGGGTTCCTGTGGCCAAAGATCTCATCTGACGCCACAAGGAAAAATGGATTAGGGCAAGGGAGATTTTGTTGGCCTCTATCCAGAAGGCTAATCACAAGAGAAGATGGGAACCAACTTTGCAGCCTGGGCAACAGGTCTGGCTTCATAAATTTGACTTGAACTCCGCTATTAGGAACAGATTGGTGACAGAAAATGATGGAGCCTGAAAGTAAAATCAATGTACTTCATTGATTGATTGAGAGATGTGAAGTGCTATTTACTTTCTATTTCATCAAATTTCTAAACTCGGATGTCTCATACAGTCCCAATTATTTTTGAAATATTGTGTCAGTTGCCTGCAATGCTTTGAGCTTTGTTGGCCTCTTTTGATGTGGATCCTGTAACCTGCACGTTGTCCATTTCCTTTTAAGAACAAGGATAAGCCTGATCAAAGAGCTTTAAGCTGCTCTTGATCAATGAGAATGTTAAATCTTGTGCTGTTGTTTATTGTTTTATTCTAAAAAGCTCAGATCCAAAAGTGCATTTACTGAACCTTTTATTAACTTTTCCAGTGATGACTGCCAGTCTACTGTAGTGGACACTTTCCAGTGATTACCTTTCTTCAGAAATAGCTACCATTGAGAGTGTTCCCAACTGCACACTATTTTATTTTTCCATGCATTTTCTTGCAAACCCCTCCACTGCTTCCTTCAGTTCCAGATTCCCCACCCTTCCCACAATTCATGAATTCTGAATTCTGAATTACTAATGAAGCAATGTTCATTTAATTACATGGAACTCATTTTCTGTGCAAAAACAGTAGACTCAAGACCCAAGGCTCAATTTCAAGTCTACCATGGACTTGCTGCAGATTTGTTTCTGTGATTGCACCCGTCAGAGAACAAATGAAGCAGAATTTCAAGCCATTAATATATTTTCAAATCTGTTACAAAGTTCTTTGCATTATGATGCAGGAATTTACTTTGAGAATTTCAAGCCCAAAATTATTCAATCACCTGTAATTCTGTTTGGAATTTCACTCTCAAGATGGTAAATCTTATTCTCTGAGCAAATTCACTTTCTTTTACTGTTATGCAGAGTTAAAGCACTAGAGTGATCAATATCTAGGGGAAGTTGAATTAGTTTCAGAACAATTCTAATTTAAAGAGATTGTGAAACAGATTTACGAAGAAATACTTCATTGGAAAAGATACTTTCTGTGTCTGGAACTGAGTCAAAATCTATAGGCTTTTTCAAAAAAATCAACATAGCAAGAAAATTGAAAGCTGTAGATATTCAAGATATTGTTGTCATGGGAGATCTAAATGCTAAAGTAGGACAAGGTGCTAATGGAAATACCACAGGAAAATTTGGACTAGGGAAAGAAATGAAAGAGGTGAGAAATGGGTAGAATGGGGCAAGATGAATAATCAGGTCATTATGAATACCTACTTTAAAAACCATCCAAGATGCTTGAGGACCTGGAAAAGTCCAGGTGATAACACTAGAAATCAAATTGACTTTATTACTATACACCAAAGATTTGGAAACTCAGTGACTCAATGCAAAACATATTCAGGTGCAGACTGTAATAGTGACCATAACCCAGCAGTATGTCGTGTAAAAGTAAAACTTAAAAAACTAAAGAAGCAAAAACCTGAACAATCCCTTGACTATTTGCAATTAATTAAAGAAGAAAACTTAAGACAAAAATTTACAACTGAAGTAAGGAATAGATTTCAAAGTCTAGGAATAGAATCTGTTGAAGATGATAGCAATCATGTAGAAATGAAATTTAACTCTCTAAAGGATGCCTTGGTATCAGCAAAGTCAGTGATTCCTAAAAAAGAAAAAAGCATAAAGAATAAATAGATGACAGATGAAATCAAAAATCTAATGGAAGAAAGCAAATCCTATAGAATGTAAGTTCTTAGATAAAAAAGTTAAAAGCTTATGTCAAAAATCCAAAGAAGAATGGTTAAACCAGGAATGCGAGCAATTAGAAAGAATCCCTATTACTGATCCAAAAAGGTTACATCAACAAATCAAGAATATCATTGGTAAAAAGCTCCTCTGTTCTTCAGGTGGATGTTTAAAAACAAAGGATGGTACCATTATCATGGAAAAAGATGAGATTATGAGCAGATGGACTGAGTATATCCAGGAATTGTTTGAAGACGAATGAGGCAAAAAACCAGAAATTAAGAAAAACATTGAAGGTCCAAATATTTTAAAATCTGAAGTTCGTTATGCAATAAATAAGATGAAGAAAGGAAAGGCAGCAGGTCCTGATGAATTAGTAATAGAACAAATTATTGCCCTTGAAGATTACGGAATTGAAAAACTTACCGATTTAATGACATTTATGACACTGGAATAATACCAGAAGAGAAGAAAAAATCAGTATTTATCGCTCTTCCTAAGAAAGCTGGTGCAATAGAATGTGAATTACATAGCACCATAAGTTTAATGAGTCATATCACCAAGATACTTCTAAGAATTTTGATGACTAGAGCTAAAAGTAAGGTACAAGCTGAAATAGGAAAAGAACAATGTGGTTTTGTGAAAGACAAAGGTACAAGAAATGCAATATTGATGTTAAGGATACTATCAGAATGAGCTATTCAAGTGCAAAGAGATTGGTTTGTTTTATCGACTACACAAAAGCATTTGATAAAGTGAAGCACAATAAGTTATTTGAAATATTACAGAAAGCTCTAGATCTAGATTCGAAAGACCTCCGCCTAATAAGAAATCTGTACTGGGAACAAACTGCCGCTATAAGAATGGATGGAGAAGTGAGTCAGTTTACGAAAATCAGGAGAGGTGTTAGACAAGGGTGCATTTTCTCCCCTGATTTATGTAATGTGTACAGTGAAACAATATTACAAAAAATAAGAGCCATCATGGGAATCAAAGTTGGTGGTGAAAACATCAATAATTTGAGATATAAAGATGACACTGTTAATTGCAAGTATGGAGGAAGAACTACAAAATTTAATTGATATAATTGTTGAAGAAAGTGCAAAAATGGGTCTATCTATCAATTGCAAAAAGACAATGTATGGTGATATCCAAAAAGAAGGAAAATCCTATCTGCAGGCTGAGAATAAATGGGGAAGACATAAAACAAGTAAAGAACTTTTGCTACTTAGGAAGCTGGGTGACATCAGATGTCAGGTGCGACTTGGACATCAAAAGAAGAATAGGGATGGCAAAAGACACCTTTACGAGAATGAAGAGTATACTGACCAATACTAGACTAGGCATAACAACCCGGATGTTATGTCTATCCAGTTATGTTATATGGCTCAGAATGTTGGACAATATCTAGTAACATGATGAAATGAATTATAGCAGCAGAGATGTGGTTATTGAGGAGGGTGCAAAGAATATCATGGATGAAGCGAATATCGAACAAGGATGTCATGAACAGAGCAAACACAAAAAGAGAATTAACGTATGAGATCATGAAAAGGCAACGTAACTTCATTGGACATGTGATTAGGAAAGAGGAGTTAGAATGCACGATAATTATGGGAAAGATTGAAGGGAAGAAAGCAAGAGGAAGACAAAGACAAATGATGATGGAGTCATCAGCTAGAGAATTGGAACTGAATACCAATGAATTGATCCACTTGACCCGAAACAGGAGTGTGTAGGCCATGGCAGTCAAAGCTCAAACTGGGCATGGCACCTGATGATGATGAGATATTCCTGTAAAGTAATCATTTTGCTAATGGGCCTTTCTCAAAAGCATTTATTTTGTTACATTTATCAACTAGAATTCAAAGGTATTACCTAATGATCTAATGGCAAGAGTTCACATTCCAACTTGGCAGATGAGGAATTTAAACTAAGATCATTCATTTAAAGCCAGAATTTAAGCATAATGGTAGCATAGATCTATGAACTGGGGCAAAAACACATCTGGTTAACTTATCTGAAGGAAATCTTGCCTCTGGTTGACATGTGACGCCTGTGGCTGAATGTGGATTTCTCTGACACCTGAAGTGACTGAGCAAGCCATTGTGACGAGTATTTGAGGATGATCAGTAACTGTGGTATGAACAGTAATTAGTGAATAAAAATGTGATGTAGGTCGTGTGGGAGGTTTTTAAGGCTTGACATGACACATAGTGTTCTCAGCCTTAGTACATTTATCCCGTGGGAGGAAGTAATGGGAGAAAAATCACCAGACATTCCCATGCACTGACTGAGAGATTGACTGGGTTGAGCAGTGATGGCTTCATTTTCAAATTGCTTGCTAACATTCACTTCTATGAACAGTCACAGGATGACTGTCAAGAGCTACTTTCAAAGGAGCATGGAAGAGCATGTCCACAAAGATAAAACATTCGCTCAGAAACATTCAAATAACATTTACAGATTTGGTCATTCAGTGGCATATCACTCAGACCTGATTAATGAAAAGTGGGAACAACAGTTATGGTTATAAACAAACCAAAATTGTATTATGGAAATTACTGTACTTTCAAATGCGATTTACTGCTACCAGAAATTTGATGCGTATGGTAATCAGCAGTCTGCTCCAATTTTCATGATTAGTACCACAGTAAGAATTCAGAACTGAGGCGCTGGTATAAAAATAACAATTGAACTTGCTTGTCCTTGAGGCAACAATATGCATTTAAAGTAGTTTTGGACAGAAGCGATACCCTGGGGAGTGACAAAGTTTGACAGCATTATTAACTGCCTTTCCTTAAATCAAAGCATAGTGCAATGGATTGACAAGAATTCCGTCTGGCGGCTATGCTTGTAAAGTTGTATTATCTTCGGGATTCACAGGCATATATTCATTGAGCCAGATTAAGCTGAATGCTGCTGTTCACGTACAAAGGTTGAATGTAGTATTATGTTATAGTTTTTCTTTCACATGTTGATTTGTATGATGGATGGTTAGGGCATGGGTGTGACTCTTCAGCAATGATAAATAATGTCATGCAGTGATGAAAACCTGCCTATGGTAATTACTTACCTGTTGCGATTGTCGAAATGGTTCTAATGATATTTTGCTGGGAAATAGGAATGCACTACACTTGAGCCCTATTGCTCGTTGCCAGTATGTGGAGAGATACAATTTTGAAGTCTTGATCTTAGCTGTACTTCAGAGGGATTGTGAGAAGGAAACCCCCAGGAGAATTGAGAAACTCATCCTTTGGGTTTCTTGCTATCCAGTGAGTGCCTCAGTCATGTAAGATGTTATATTATCAGTGATGTAAGATCACGTATTATCAGTGATGTTTTCTTGCAAAAGCTCTAGCGATGGCAGAGTTTTGATGGACCATGCTTCTCACAGAGCACAGATTCAGCACTTTAGTTATATTTTTCAGGCAGTATCACACTTACAATAGGCGCTCACCTTGAGGATAATTAGAAAAGTTCCAGTGAAATCGCAGGTGCCTCTCAGAGCATAGTCCAGCAGACTGCCTCAGGTGTAGAGTTGAGACAATTGTCTGCAAGTTTAGTTGACTGATACTGGGACAGATATTAGTCAACCGTCTCCAGGGTAAATTCTGTTTTGTGGCAATACATATCAAAACTGAGTTTCTAGGCTATGAATCTATCAGGGCTTCTGGATTTGTGAAACAGGCTTTATGAATAACAGCACCTTCTTTCTTCTGGCAACTCAATTCTGAAATTCTCTTCTTCACTAACCTTTCTAAAGTTTTCTCACAACCAAATTGTAGAACTGAACCTGTCTGATTTATTTTCTGCTAAAAATGTGTTTATTTTTCTTTATTGAGATAGTGTAGAAAAGGCCCTACCAGCTCTTTGAACCATTCTGCCTAGCAACCCCCCCCCCCCCCAATTTAATCCTAGCCTAATCACAGGACAATCTACAATGACCAATTAACCTACCAACCGGTACATCTTTGGATTGTGGGAAGAAACCGGGGCACCCAGAGGAAGCCCATGTGGTCACCAAGAGAACATATAAACTCCTTACAGGCAGCTGCAGGAATTTGCACCTTCTTACCGTGATCGCATGAGTTTGCCCTGGGAACTCCAGTTTTCTCCCACATTCTGAAGGTGTACGGTTAGGACTAGTGCATTGCAGGCATTCTACATTTGCAGTGAAAGTGTGGTGACAGTTGAGGATTGTCCCTAGTTCAATGCTTGGAATGTATTGACTGGGTAGCTTTACCTTCATTTCCACCTTAAATATATTCAGCAACTTGACTTACACAGCCTTCGATGGTGCAAAATTCCATAAATTCAGTACCCTCTGTGAAGAAATTTCTCCTTTTTGTGTCCCAGATGTCTTGTACATATCCTGAGAATGTGAACCTTGATTCCAGAATCCTCCTTCATCCCTGCATTCTCTTAGCCAGAGGAAACACCTTCCTGTGTCCAGTCTGTCAGAGTATCATTTGTTCCAGTAAGATCTCCTCCCATCTTTCCAAGATGCAGTGAATACAGGCCATGTCAACCCAATCTCTACTGCCAGGGGACTACTGCATTCCTAGACCAGATGTACCTACCAGAATTAAGCTGACGTGAATGAAGTCCAACAGGAGTTTATTCCTAGTATTATGTTAATTAAATATTTGCCAAGGACTTAAAATTGCAGCCATTCAGTCTTTCAGAACTCAGCCAAATTAGTGATGATACAGCTGATACATCACTGCTGAATGGACAGTGATGCCCACACCCAAGAAACACAACAAAATAGCTGTAGGTGATATGGCTCCTCAGGCCATTCAATATTTTAATATTATTGCCTGATGTATGCAGGACTCAGCTCTCCTCCTCTGATCCTGTTCCTTATAGCTCTTATTTGTCCGATCTTTCAAAAATGTCTCTCTCTTGAATTCATTATCACAACATGTCCTTCTATTTATTCCTGTGTCATTGGCTATCTTGGATATCTTGCATGTCACCTCGCCTAGGCCATTAAGTTGTAAATATCGGAAGGCCAAGATTGATCTCAGGGGTATTCCTCTAGTTATTTCCATTCAAATAGAAAATAACCCATTTTTCCAACTCCTTGTTTTTATTTGACAGCCAGTTTTCAATCCAGGGCTTTTATGCTTCCTCCAATACCATGAGCCTTATTTTATGCACCAGTTCTTTATGAGGCTTCTCTTGAAAGCCTTTTGGTAATCAAAATGTAGCACATTCATAGGCTCCCTTCTATTGGTTCTCACTGTTACATCTTCAAAGAATTCAAGCAAATTTGTCAAACATCATTCATTTTTCATAAAACTATGTTGACTTGGTTTGAACACATTAAATTTTCCTAAATGATTAATTAGTTCCATTTTGATTATTGACTCTAGCATATTGGAAACAAAAGATTTTAAACTAATCAACCTATACATCTCTCGCTTTATGCACAAGAGAACCATATCTGCTGTTTGCTAATCTTCCAGTACATTTCTAGAATACAGTGAGTTTTGAAAAGCTTCAGTCAATGTGCCATCTCTACAGCTACTTACTTTAAAATTCTTGAGAGCAACTCATCAGGCACTGGTGATTTTATTGCCTTCAGTTCCTTTTCTCTAATGCTTTGTCCCTTGTATAATTTCCATAGATGCTGCCTAGCCTGCTAAGTTCCTCCAGCATTTTGTGTGTGTTGCTTGGATTTCCAGCATCTGCAGATTTTCCCTTGCTTGTGATCTTTCCTACCCACCTGGTTTCTCCTATCACTGTCTAATTATAAGATCATAAGATACATGAGCAGAATTAGGCTGTTTGGCCCATTGAGTCTGCTCTGCCATTTCATCATGGCTTATCCAATTTTCCTCTCAGCCCCAATCTCCTGCCTTCTCCCCGTATCCCATCATGTCCTCACCAATCAAGAATCTATCAAGCTCTGCCTTCTATATATTTTTATATATATATATATATATATATAAATATATAAAAAGACTTGGCTTTCACTGCTGCCTGTGCCAAAGAATTCTACAGATTCACCACTCTCTGGCTGAAGAACTTTTTCCTCATCTCCATTCTAAGGCAATGACCCTCTATTCTGAGGCTGTCTCCTCTGATCCTAGACTCTCCCAACATAGGAAACATCCTCTCCACATTCACTGCATCAAGGCCTTTCACCATTTGATAGGTTTCAATGAGATCACGCCAGATTTTTTGAATTCCAGTGAATACAGACCTGGAGCTATCAAGCAAGCTATTCAAGCATAGAAACATAGAAAACCTGAAGCACAATACAGGCCCTTCGGCCCACAAAGCTGTGCTGAACATGTCCTTACCTTAGAAATTACCTAGGGATACCCATAGCCCTCTTTTTTCTGAGCTCCATGTACCTGTCTAGGAGTCTCTTAAAAGACCCTCTCAAATCTGCCTCCATCACCATCGCCGGCAGCCCATTCCATGCACTCACCATTTTCTGCGTTAAAAAAAAAAAACTTGCCCCTGACATCCCCTCTGTACCTACTTCCAAACACCTTAAAACTGTGCCCTCTCGTGCTAGCCCCTTCAGCCCTGGGAAAAAGCCTCTGATTATCCAGATAATCAATGCCTCTCATCACCTTATACACCTCTATCAGGTCACCTCTCATCCTCCGACATTCCAAGGAAAAAACTCCGAGTTCATTCAACCTATTCTCATACAACATGCTCCCCAATCCAGCAACATCCTTATAAATCTCCTCTGTACCCTTTCTATGGTTTCCACGTCTTTCCTGTAGTGAGGTGACCAGAACTGAGCATGATACTCCAAGTGGGGTCTGACCAGGGTCCTATATAGCTGTAACATTACCTCTCAGCTCCTAAACTCAATCCTATGATTGATGAAGGCCAATGCTCTGTATGCTTTCTTAACCACAGAGTCAACCTGCGCAGCAGCTTTGAGTGTCCTATGGACTCAGACCCCAAGATCCCTCTGATCCTCCACACTGCCAAGAGTCTTACCATTAATACTATATTCTGCCATCATATTTGACCGACTATCTGCCACTTCTCAGCCCAGTTTTGCATCCTATCAATGTCCTGCTGCAACCACTGACAGCCCTCCACACTATCCACAACACCTCCAATCTTTGTGTCATCAGCAAACTTACTAACCCATCCCTCCACTTTCCATCCCAGAAAAGATCACTGAGGCACACCACTGATGACCAACCTCCATGCCGAGTATGACCCGTCTACGACCACTCTTTGCCTGCTGTGGGCAAACCTGTTCTGGATCCACAAAGCAAGGTCCCCTTGGATCCCATGCCTCCTTACTTTCTCAATAAGCCTTGCATGGGGTATCTTATCAAATACCTTGCTGAAATCCATATACACTACATCTACTGCTCTTCCTTCATCAACGTGTTCAGTCACATCCTCAAAATAATCCTGGAATAATTTTCATGGATCTCCTTTGAATGGTCTCCGGTTTCAGCACATCATTTCTAAGATAAGGGGCCCAAAACTGCTCATAATTCTCCAAGTGAGGCCTCACCAGTGCTTTATAAAGTTTCAACATTATATCCTTGCTTTTATATTCCAGTCCTCTTGAAATGAATGCTAACATTGCATTTGCCTTCTTCACCACAGACTTAACCAGCAAATTAAACTTTAGGGAGCCTACAGAAGGACTCCAAGTCCCTTTGCGCCTCAGTTTTCTGTATTTTCTCTCCATTTAGAAAATAGTTAACCCTTTCATTTCTTTGACCAAAATGAATGACCATACACTTCCTGATACTGTATTTCATCTGCCATTTCTTTGCCCATTCTCCTAATCTAAGTCCTTCAGTAGCCTTTCTATTTCCTCAAAACTACCTACTTTCATATTGTCTGCAAACTTTTTAACAAAGCCATCAATTCCATCATCCAAATCATTGACCTATAATGTAAAAAGAATCTGTCCCAACACAGACCCCTGTTGAGGAAACCATGCTGACTGTGGCCTATTTTATCATGTGCTTCCAAATACCCTCAGACCTCATCCTCAATAATCGACTCTAACATCATCCCAACCACTGAGGTCAGACCAAGTGGCCTATAGTTACTTTTTTTTACTGCATCTCTCCCTTCTTGAAGAGTGGAGTGACATTTGAAAGTTTCCAGCCTTCCAGAACCATTACAGAATCTAGTGATTCTTGAAAGATCATTACTCATGCCTCCACTATCTCTTCTGCCACCTCTTTCTGAACTGTAGGTGTACACCATCTGGTCCAGGTGACTTATCTACCTTCAGACCTTTCAGTTTCCTAAAAACCTTCCCTTTATTATGGTACTTTCACACACTTCATGTCCCCTGACATACGGAACTTCCATCAAACTGCCAGTGTCTTCCACAGTGAAGACTGATGCAAAATACTTATTCAATTAGTCTGCCATTTTCTTGTCCCCCATTTCTACCTCTCCAGCATCATTGTCCAGTGATCTGATATCCACTGTCACCTCTCTTTTACACTTTATATGTCTGAGGAAACTTTTGGTATCCTTTTTAATATTATTGGCTAGTTTACTTTTGTATTCCATCTTTACCTTAATTACTTTTTTAGTTGCCTTCTGTTGGTTTCTAAAAGCTTCCCAATCTGCTAACTTCCAATAATTTTTGCTCTATTATATGCCCTCTCTTTGGTTTTTATCTTGGCTTTGACTTCTCTTGTTAGCTGTGGTTGTGTAATCTTCCCTTTAGAATACTTATTCCTCTTTGGGATGTATATATCCTGTGCCTTCTAAATTGTTTCCAGAAATTCCAGCCAATGCTGCTCTGCTGTCAATGCTGCTCTGTTCTTTTCCAGTCAATTCTGGCCAACTCCTCTCTCATGCCTCTGTAATTCCCTTTACTCCTCTGTAATACTGATACATCTGGCCTTAGCTTCTCCTTCTGTAATTTCAGAGTGAATTCGATCATGTTATGATCACTTATCCCTAAGGGTTCTTTTACCTTAAGTTATCTAATCAATTCTGGTTCATTGAATAACACCCAATCCAGAATAACTGATTCCCTAGTGGGCTCAACCACAAGCTACTCTTAAAAAAAAAACACCATCTCGTAGGCATTCTAGAAATTCACACTTCTGTAATCCTGCACCAACCTGATTTCCCAATCTACCTGCATATTGAAGTCTCCCATGACAATTATAACATTACCTTTTTCGCATGCATTTTCTATCTCCCCTTGTAACTTGTAAGCCACATTCTTACTACTGTTTGGGGGTGTGTTCACAATTCCCATCAGGGTCTTTTTAACCTTGCAGTTCCTTAGCCCTATCCAAAATGATTCAACACTTTCTGACCCTATGTTACCTCTTTCTAATAACTGTATTTAATTTTTTTACTAACTGAGCAACGTCACTCCCTGTGCCTTCTTGACTGTCCTTTCAATACAATGTTCATCCTTGGACATTAAGCTCCCAGCTATAGTATTTCAGCCGTGATTCAGTGTCAATCTGCAACTGTGCTGCAAGTTCATCTATCTTATTCTGTGTACTGTGTGCATTCAGATACAACACCTTCAGTCCTGTATTCACCTTTTTCGATTTTGTCCACCTTTTACGTTGTAACTCATCCTGTTGACTGCAATTTTGCCTGATCAACAGCCTGTCCTCACTACACATTGCCTCTCTTTGCAAACCAGCTAATTCATCTTCAGCACTATCATCTGCCTTTCCTATGATGCTTCTTGCATTGAAATATATGCAGCTCAGGACACTAGTCACACCACACTCAACTTCTTGATTCCTAACTTTAACTGAGGTCTTACCAACCTCTCCACTAACTGTTCTGGCACTCTGGTTCCCATCCCCCTGCAACTCTAGCATGCAGCATTACCAAACCTTCCCACTAGGATATTAGGACCCTCCAGTTCAGGTGAAACTCTCCTTCCTGTACAAGTCCCATCTTGCCTTGAAGAAAACCCAATGAGCCAAAAATCTGAAGTCCTCCCTACTACGTCAACTCCTTAGCCACGTATTAAATGGTATAATCTTCCTAGTTCTGGCCTTACATGGCACAGATAGAAATCTTGAGATCACAATCCTGGAGGTCCTGCTCCTTAACTTAGTACCTAACTCCCTGAACTCCCTATGCAGAACCTTGTCACTCATCCTACCTATGTTATTGGTACTAACTATTCACTCTCCCACTTGAGAATGCGGAGTACTCCATCTGAAATATCCTGGACCCTGGCCTCTAAGAGGCAACATACCATCCGGGAATCTCGTTCTCAGCCACAGAACCTCCTGTCCATTCCCCTGACCAATGAATCTCCTATCACCACAGCACGCCTCTTCTCCCCCTTCCTTATCTTCTTTCCACTCTTCCCCCCCACCTTTCTATTCTGGCATCTTTCCCCTTGCTTCTCAGTCCTGGAGAAGGGTCTCAGCTCAAAACGTCAACTGTTTATTCATTTTCATAGATGCTGACAGACTTGCTGAGTTCCTCCAGCATTTTGTGTATGTTGCTTTGGAATTGCAGCATCTGCAGACTTTCCGATGTTTATCATGCACTCACCCAAACTTATTTTAAACGTTGCATTTGAACCTGCATCCACCACTACTGCTGGAAGCGCATCCACACTCCAACCACCATCTGAGGAAGATGTCCTCCCTCAGGTTTCCCTTAACCATTTCACCTTTCATCCTCAACCTATAATCTCTACCTTTATCCAAAATCAGTAGAAAAAGCCTGCTTGCTAACTATATCTCTTATAATTTTGTATACCTCTATCAAATATTCCTTCATTCTCCTGTGCCCTGGGGAATAAAGTCCGAGCCTAATCAAACTTTCCCTGTAATTCAGGTCCATTTTAAGAATATTTACAGTGTCCTCCACAGTGGCGAAATGCCAAAAAATTGCTTTAACATCTCTGATATTTCTTTGTTTCCTCTTATTTTATTGCCAGCCTCACTCCACGAATACGTTAGTCATCCTTCTCCTTTTCACATACCTATGGAATCACTAACAGTGCTTTTGATTTTGAACACATATTTTCTCTCACCTCTTCCCTTCTGACAAGTTTTTTAGTTTTTTGTTGCTGTTCCGTTAAAAAAAACACTATCCTCCTGTCTACCACTGGTCCTTGCTAATTTGTATTCCTACTTTTCAATTCAAAATTTTCCTAGACCTCCTTTGTTAGCCATGGAGTGCAATCCTGCTTTATAATTGGGATACTTTTCTGTTGAAGTGTTATGGAGCAGCTGTTTGAATATTTGGCACTGTTCATCTACTGATCAATATCTTAGCTTATTTATCCACTTTACTCTAGACAATGCCAGCTTCATACCAGTATTATTTTCTTTAATTCCATTGAAGACTGTAATCTTAGACCTGGAATGTTCTCCTTTAAACTGGGATTTTACCATATTGTGCTCACTATTTCATAAGAGTTTTCTTATCAATCCTTTCTCATTACACATGGCCAAATTTAAAACATTGCGTTGCCAAAAACATTCAATAATCCACTCCTCCTAGAAGCAAATACTGATGTACTCCACAAATTCTCCTTCTGTGATGCCCTTGTTTCTCGAATTAAAATCTCCCATCATAACTACAGTTCCCTTCAAATACAGTATGCATTTGACATTTCCTGATTTATGGTTTGCCCTATTGGAAGGCCAAACTTTGCGAAAAATTGCTTTAACTTCTCTGCTATTTCTTTGTTTCCTGTTACTATATTACCAGCCTCTACTAATACCTCAGCCACCCTCTTCCATAGAATCTCTAACTGTTCTCTAGCTGTCTGCTTTCTGCCCAAATGGACTCCACATCATGATCTACTGCATCTAAATAATGATGCAGCTGCACTCCAGTATCTGCCTTGATCAAACATGGCATCGGGCTGTCTTTCCCTTTTGGTATATACTCTGGACCATTGCATCACTTGGAATGTCCTGGTCACCCTACCCCTAGGACTCCCTGCTGAAGGGTTTCGGCTTGAAACGTCGACTGTGCTTTTTATCCATAGATGCTGCCTGGCCTGCTGAGTTCCTCCAGCATTTTGTGTGTGTTGCTCGGACTTCCAGCATCTACAGATTTTCTCTTGTCTATGAAAAAAAGAGAAACCGGAAGCACATCATAACATGAACTATGGATTCCAATCCACAAACCACATCAATTAAACCTTCTCCAAGTCCCAAGACTCTGGCACCATCCTCTGGCAGCACTGAGTGAAGGGGGGGCGTGGGAAGAGGGAGAGAGTGATCAAATGCAAGGAACTTTCTACACGAACAGGGAGCAAGAATGAGAGAGAGACAAGTCACTCACAGGCAGATGGCTCTCATCTTCATTGATTTCTATCTTCCTCCATGCTTTAATCAGCAAAATCAGTGAGAAATGGAGTTGATCATGGGCTCAAGCCCTGCCTCCAGGAGGAACACTTCACTTGAAACCTCATCAACTCCTTTGGAAGCAACAAAAACCATATCGCTCAATAGGCCCAAAAACATACCATCAAACTGTAGATCATAGGCTCCAACTGTAGCTAAGTCATTTTTTAGAAGAAAAGGAAGTGAAGTAAGTAAAAGAAGTAACTTAGCAAAATTGTCTGAAGCACATCACCTTTGGTTGCATCGTTAAGGTAGTGCCATCTTCTCAACTACAGAATGCTGCCTAGTCTTTCCTGAAGTGTTCTATCACATTCTGATGTCCCCCACACTGACACTCAAGTGAGTCTGGTCCACTTATAAAGCACACCATAGTACAGAAGAGAGCACAGTTATGTAGAAGGGTTGCATTGAAGCATTGACGGGTGACACAATAGCATAGAAAGATGGCATGGCAGCATCGAGGTTACAATGTCAGGAAGCTGTCTATTGACTACAGCCCAGCATTTAACACAATCTTTCCTACAGTTCTGATGGAGAAGTTCCAGAATCTGGGCTTCTGCACCTCCCCTCTGCAACTTGATCCTCTGCCTCCTAACCAGAAGGTCACAATCTGTGCTGATTGGAAATAACCTCACTAACAATCAACTCTGGTGCACTTCATGGATGTGTGCTTAGCCCACTGCTCTACTCCCTCTACACCCATGGCTGTGTGGCTAGGCACAGCTCAAATGCCATCTATAAATTTGCTGATGATACAACCATTGTTGGCAGAATTTCAGATGGTGACCAGAGGACTTTTAGAAGTGAGATGTATCAGCTGGTTGAATGGTGTCATAGCAACAATGTTGCACGCAATGTCAGTAAGACCAAAGGACTGATTGTCAACTTCTGAAAGGGAACACACACCCATCTGGATAGGGAGATTAGAAGTGAGAAGAGTGAGCCGTTTGAAGTTCCTGGCTGTCAATATCTCTGAGGATCTAACCTGGATCCAATATATCAATGCAGCTATAATGAAGGCAAGAATGTAGAGTCAGTCTGCACTGATCAAAATAACAGTAAAAAATAAGGTTGTATCACTTGAATTTCTACAGATGTGCTGTGGAGAGCATCCCAATTGGCTGCATCATTGTGTGGTATGGGTCGAGGGGCTACTGCACAGGATCAAAGTAAGCTGCAGAGAGGTGTAAATTTAGTCAGCTCCATCATGGGTACTAGCCTCTGTGGTATCCAGGACATCTTCAAGGAGTGATGGCTTGAAAGCTGGCGTCCATCACCAAGGACCCCCAGCACCCAAGCCATGCCTTTCTCTCATTGTTACCATCAAGAAGGAGGTACAGAAGCCTAAAGGCACACACTCAATGATTCAGGGACAGCTTCTTGCTCTCTGCCATCTGATTTCTAAATGAACATTGAACCCTTGAACATACCTCTCTACTTTTTGTATTTCTTTCACTATTTTAATATGTATATACTCATTGAAATTCAGTTTTTTTTCTCTCTATTACATATTGCATTGTATTGCTGTCACAAAGTTAGCAAATTTCACAACATATGCCAGTGATATTAAACCTGATTCCGATTCTGTGGTTTGGGTGCAGCTTAATGGAACTAGGCAGATGTATAATTTGGCACAGAATAGATTAGTGAAAGGGCCTGTTTCTGTTCTGTAGCATTCTCTGACACTGATTTGAATCAATAAAGAACACTTCAACAGTATAAGGTTACAAATAAGATTATTATGATAATAACAAACAGCATGTCCAACTGGGACATCAGTGGAGCAAAAAATCACTAAGAATAATAAGGCAGAGTCTTGTGTCGTTCTGCCGACCAGAGACTCCTTAGAGACTGTTGATGGCTGGTTCAAAGACTTAACTGGTCCTGCACTATTCATAATCCCAATCCCAAACCACTATTCATAATCCCAATGCAAGGAGAAGTTTAGGAAACATCCTGCTAAAGGCTCTCAGCACAAAAAAATTTGCTGTTTATTTCCCTCTGTAGATGCTGTGTGACCTGCAGAATTCCTCCAGCATTTTACACCATAAGACATAGAAGCAGAATTAGGCCATTTGGCCTATTGAGTCTGCTCAGCCATTCAATCATGGCTGATCCTCTTTTTCTCTCTCCTCCTCAACCCCAGTTCCCAGCCTTCTCCTCATAACCTTTGATGCCACGTCCAAGTAAGAACTTATCAATCTCTGCCTTAAATATGCCCAACGACCTGGCTTCCACAGCTGCCTGTGGTAACAAGTTCCACAAATTCACCACCTTTGGCTAAAGAAACCTCTCGCATCTGTTCTGAAAGGGTGCCCCTCTATCCTGAGGCTGTTCCCTCTTGTCCTAGACTCTCCCACCATGGGAAATATCTTTTCCACATCTACTCTGTCTAGGCCTTTCAACATTTGAAAGGTTTCAATGAGATCCCCCCTCATCCTTCTAAATTCCAGTGAGTACAGACCCAGAGCCATCAAACATTCCTCGTATGATAACCCCTTCATTCCTAGAATCATTCTTGCGAACCTCCTCTGGATCCTCTCCAATGCCAGAACAGCTTTTCAAAGATGAGCGGCCCAAAACTGTTCACAATACTCAAGGTGAGGTCTCACCAGTGTCTTATAAAGGCTGAGCATCATATCATTGCTCTTGTATTCTAGACCTCTTGAAATCATTGCTAACATGGCATTTGCCTTCCTCACCAGAGTTGAAGTATGCAGATATAACTTTTGTGGGGCAGGAACAAGTAGGAACAATGAGATAGGCAGGTTTGTGGTAGGACTTTGCGTAGGAGGGAGAAATGAAATGCAGGATAAGGGAACTATGGGGTTGTTGGCAATGAATGAGAGCTCCCTAGAGTTAATAAGATCAGTGAATGTGCGGGTGACAATGGCCCGGTTCTCCTTCATGGTGTCCTGTTCGAGAAGTAGGTAAGAGGAGGTGTCCTAGAATTGTCATGTGGCCTCAGCAAGGTGGTGGTCAGTCTGCCAGACCCATTAACTGTGGGTTTGATGGTGAGTTTAGGATAGTGTGGAGAGAGTGGAGAGCAGTGCATTTGAAGGAGTCAGCTGAGAATTGAAGAGAGGTGTGGTAAAGTCAAAACGGTTGGTGGGCACTAACTCAACATCTTCAAGGAGCAATGCCTCAAAAAGGCAGCGTCCATCAGTAAGGACCCCCATCACCCAGGATTTGCCCTCTTCTCTTCAGAAGGAAGTAGAGAAGCCTAAAGGCACACTCTCAAATGATTCGGAAACATCTTCCCCTCTGCCAACTGATTTCTGAATGGACATTATACCCATGAACACTACCTGTTTTTGCATTACTTATTTATATATACACACACACACACACACACACACACACACACACACACATATATATATACACACACATACACCGCAATTCACATTTTTTCCCCTCTATTATCAACAAGACTCAACATGGGCTGATGATATTAAACCTGATTCTGATTCTGTAATGCGTCACAGCAGTAGCTGTAAGTTTGGGGTTCAATTCCCACTGCTGTCTATAAGGAGTTTGTACTATCTCCCTGTGACCATATGGGTTTCCTCCAAGAGCTCCAGTTTCCTTCCACAGTCCAAAGACTTGTGAGTTAGAGTTAGTGATTGTGCTACGTTGGCACTGGACTCACAGTGACTCACGTGGTCTGCCCTCAGCACATCTCAGACTGTTAGTTGTTGACACTATCAACCCACTTCACTCTCTGTTTTGATGTACATGTGACAACTAAATCTAACCTCTTGCTTTTTTACTGATCCCAGACACAACCATGAAAATATATGGCTGAAATTCAATCTGGCTATCCATATTCTGATAGAAGAATCCCTCACTACTAACACTCGCTCATTTTTGAAGGTTATTCGCATCTCACTCCCATCAATATCTGCCTTCAGTGGTATTTCAAAGTTGCTTTGGGCACTCGTTAGTCATACTGATCCAACACTGCAGAGGCTTCCTTCTGCTATTACATGATTGTGTTTCATAATGCATCATTAAAGTTCCATAACAGTACTGCAGGGGTCTTCTTGCAAGCATGTTCCATTATGTTTATGTAATTTTCCAACTAAGTCGTTAAGCGGGACTAACCGTGCATAAAATCCTAGCCCACTAAACAGCATCACCACTTGGTTTTCAGCACACGAACGCCTTACTCCAGTATATCACTTACACTTAATGCATTAAAAAATGTAGGTTAATAATAGCAGACTACAACATAGTTAAAAATTGCAGACAAGCAGAAAAAATAGTATACACAAAATACTCTGCAGATGCTGGGGTCAAAGCAACACTCACAATACGCTGGAGGAACTCAGCAGGTCGGGCAGCATCCGTGGAAACCATCAGTCAACGTTTTGGGCCGGAACCCTTTAGGAAGTTTCTTTATAAAACTTGATTTTTGATGCATAAGATTCATACTACTGTAATAAAACTAATGATGCTTCTGTACTTTGTATATTGTGGTAATTTGACATTAATATGTGGCCTGATGGCTTAGAACATTGAGTAGATTGGATATGGGGTACACAAATACTGAATTAGTATGCAGAGCTTAACTGGAGAATACTCAGCAAAACCATACATTCAGTGACCACTTTATTAAGTATACCTGTATACCTGCTCATTAATGCAAATATCTAAACAGCCAATCAAGTGGCAGCAACTCAATGCATAAATGCATCAGACATTGTCAAGAAGATCAGTTGCTAAACATGAACATTAGAAAACTAAACATTAGAATTGGAAAGGAATGTGATCTAAGTGACTTTGACCATTGAATTGATGTCACATGGGGTGTGTTGTTATGAAGCTTGAAACACAATCATATAGAAACATAGAAAACCTACAGCACAATACAGGCCCTTTGGCCCACAAAACTGTGCCAAACATGTCCCTACCTTAGAACAATCTAGGCTTTACCCATAGCCTTCTATTTGTCTAAGCTCCATGTAGCCATCCAGGAGTCTCTTAAAAGACCCTATCATTTCTGCCACCACCGCCGTCGCCGGCAGCCCATTCCACGCACTCACCACTCTCTGCATAAAAAACTTATCCCTGACATCTCCTCTGTACCTGCTTCTAAGCACCTTACAACTATGCCCTCTCATGCTAGCCATTTCAGCCCTGGGGAAAAGCCTCTGACTATCCACACGATCAATGCCTCTCATTATCCTGAACATCTCTATCAGGTCACCTTTCATCCTCCGTCGCTCCAAGGAAAAAAGGTCGAGTTCACTCAACCTATTCTCATAAGGCATGCTCCCCGATCCAGGCAACATCCTTGTAAATCTCCTCTGCACCCTTTCTATGGTTTCCATATCCTTCCTGTAGTGAGGTGACCAGAATTGAGAACAGTACTCCAAAGTGGGATCTGATCAGGGTCCGATACAGCTGCAACATTACCTCTCGGCTCTTAAAATCAATCCCACAATTGATGAAGGCCAATACACCGCATGCCTTCTTAACCACAGAGTCAACCTGCATAGCAGCTTTGAGTGTCCTATGGACTCAGACCCCAAGATCCCTCTGATCCTCCACACTGCCAAGAGTCTTAACATTAATACTATATTCTGCCATCATATTTAACCTACCAAAATGAACCACCTCACACTTATCTGGGTTAAACTCCATCTGTTACTTCTCAGCCCAGTTTTGCATCCCATAAATGTCCCGTTGTAATCTTTAACAGCCCTCCACACTATCCACAACACCCCCAATCTTTGTGTCATCAGCAAATTTACTAACCCATCCCTCCATGTCCTCATCCAGGACATTTCTAAAAATCACAAAGAGTAGGGGTCCCAGAACAGATCCCTGAGGCACACCACTGGTCACCGGCCTCCATGCAGAATATGACCCATCTACAACCACTCTTTGCCTTCTGTGTGCAAAGCAATGTCCCCTTGGATCCCATACCTCCTTACTTTCTCAATAAGCCTTGCATGGGGTACCTTATCAAATCCCTTGCTAAAATCCAGATACACTGCATCTATGGCTCTACCTTCATCAATGTGTTTAGACACATCCTCAAAAAATTCATTCAGGCTTGTAAGGCATGACCTGCCTTTGACAAAGCCATGCTGACTATTCCTAATCATATTATGCCTCTCCAAATGTTCATAAATCCTGCCTCTCAGGAATTTTTCCATCACTTACTAACCACTGAATTAAGGCTCACTGGCCTATAATTTCCTGGACTATCCCTCCTCCCTTTTTCCAATAAGAGAACAACATCCGCAATCCTCCAATCCTCCGGAACCTCTCCCATCCTTACTGATGATGCAAAGATCATTGCCAGAGGCTCAGCAATCTTTTCCCTCACTTCCCACAGTAGCCTGGGGTACCTCTCATCTGGTCCGATGGCTTATCCAATTTGATGCTTTCCAAAAGCTCCAGCACATCCTCTTTCTTAATATCTACATGCTCAAGCTTTTCAGTCTGCTGCAAGTCATCCCTATAATCGCCAAGATCCTTTTCTATGGTGAATACTGAAGCAAAGTATTCATTAGGTACCTCTGCTATCTCCTCCGGTTCCATACACACTTTTCCACTGTCACACTTGATTGGTTCTATTCTCTCACATCTTATCCTCTTGCTCTTCACATACTTGTAGAATGTCTTGGGGTTTTCCTTAATTCTGTCCGCCAAGGCCTTCTCATGGCCCCTTCTGGCTCTCCTAATTTCATTCTTAAGCTACTTCCTGCTAGCCTTATAATCTTCTAGGTCTCTATCATTACCTAGTTTTTTGAATCTTTCATAAGCTTTTCGTTTCTTCTTGACTAGATTTACAACAGCCTTTGTACACCACGGTTCCTGTACCCTACCATCCTTTCCCTGTCTCATTGAAACGTACTAATGCAGAGCTCCACACAAATATCCCCTGAACATTTGCCACATTTCTGCTGTATATTTCCCTGATATTTATCTGTTCACAATTTATGCTTCCAAGTTCCTGCCTAATAGCCTCATATTTCCTCTTACCACAATTAAACACTTTCCTATCTAGTCTGTTCCTATCTCTCTCCAATGCTATGGTAAAGGAGATAGGATTGTGATCACTATCTCCAAAATGCTCTCCCACTGATAGACATGAAACCTGACCAGGTTCATTTCCCAATACCAGATCATGTACAGCCTCTCTTCTTGTAGGCTTATCTACATATTGTGGCAAGAAACCTTCCTGAACACACCTAACAAACTCCACCCCATCCAAACCCCTCACTCTAGGGAGATGCCAGTCAATATTTGGGAAATTAAAATCTCCCACCACAACAACCCTGTTATTATTACTCTTTTCCAGAATCTGTCTCCCTATCTGCTCCTCGATGTCCCTGTTACTATTGGGTGGTCTATAAAAATCACCCAGCAGAGTTATTGACCCCTTCCTATTCCTCACAGGGGCTCCGTAGACAACCTGTCTATGACTTCCTCCTTTTCTGCAGCCATGACAATATCTCTGATCAACAGTGCCACGCCTCCACCTCTTTTACCTCCCTCCCTGTCCTTTCTGAAACATCTAAAGCCTGGCACTTGAAGTAGCCATTCCTGCCCCTGCACCATCCAAGTCTCTGTAATGGCCACAACATTATAGCTCCAAGTGCTGATCCACGCTCTAAGCTCATCTGCTTTCTTCATTATACTCCTCCCATTAAAACAAACAGATCTCAAACCATCGGTCTGAGCGCGCCCCTTCTCTATCACCTGCCTATCCTCCCTTTCGTACTGTCTCCAACTTATCTCTATTTGTGAGCCAACCGCCCCTTCCTCCATCTCTTCAGTTCGGTTCCCACCCCCCATCAATTCTAGTTTAAACTCTCCCAGGGGCCGCTAGTGCGCATGCGTATGGATTAGATGTGTTTGGTCAGTGGTCCTCTCCGAGGTCTCGATAAAATTACTATTATACCGTGTTTTATTCATTCATAGGCCAACAGTGTATGTCTAATCTAAGTGTCTGGAAAAGTTTGACAATGCTGAAGGCAAATAAAGCCAAGACAGCCAACTGCCAAACAACCGAAGTTAGTGCTAACAACGGGTCTGTAAATAACTTCTCCGCGTCTGAGATACCGCCGGATAAAACTTAGGCCATGTTGCAAGGAATTAGGTCAGGCGATTTCTGAGTCAGTTCTGCGGCATTAACGACCGCTTTGATGTTTTTGAGACCAAGTTTGAGGCGCTTGTGGCCTCCCAGGCTGATTTACAAGCCCGTGTGGCTAATCAAGAACTAGCCACCAGTGACCTTGAAGCACGCATGCAAGAGCTTGAAGTTAAGTATTCAGAGCTAATGAGACAAAATAGCCAGCTTGAAGTTAAAGTGCATGACTTAGAGGCTCGTTCCCGAAGACATAATATTAAGATTGTAGGGATACAAGTGGGCGAGGAGGATGGAAACCTACTGAACTTGTTTGCAGACTGATTCCTAAGTTGCTCAGGGAAGAGCATTTCCCGTATCCAGTTAAAGTTGATCGCACGCATCACTCTCTCCAGCCGAAGCCGGCTGCCGGCGGTAAACCGCGTATCACCTCAGCACGCATCCATCACTTTCAAGCGAAGGAGCTGATCCTGTGCCGCAGCAGACTACAACTCATGGAGTACAAGGGAAACAAGGTCTTGATCTTCCCGGACTATACTAAAGAGGTGATGACTCAACGTTGTGCCTTTCGTGATGTACTGAAAACTCTGCATGATGGAGGAATCAAACACTCCCTGCGGTATCCGGCTAGGCTCTGTATTTACCATAAAGGTGGAAGAGCGCCTAAAGTATATGACAACCCGATAGAAGCAGAACAATTCTTGGAAAGGAATTATGCACGAAAGAGGGAGTAGATATATTGACTCTGTATATTCAGCTTATACTTGTGCCGGTTTCCATGTTGGGATATGGGGAGGGACTTTGTTGTTATATGTAGTTTTGCAACGCTGTATGCCACACTGGGATTTAATTGCAGAGAATGTTCCAAATATTTTTGTTATTATAAGGGTTAAATTTGAGCTGGTGTCATGACTGTTCAGCTTCAGGTGCGGACACTGGATAACTCTCCCCAGACCTAATAGCATTTGTTTAACGGTATTATATAATTTGTGTATTAAATTTTCTCGGAGGGGGGGGTTTGTGATAATTGTGTAATGTTAGTTACCTGCCCAGCAGCTCCTTTTGGGATGGAAATGGGGAACTATGTGTCTGGTTTAGGGAGACACGAAGGGGGTGGATTAGGGTGTGTGTTGTTTTTGTTTATAGCTCAGACATGCTTTTTTTTGTGTATGTTGTGTTCTTATGAAGCTGCCAGTCATTTTGCATTGTTTACTATGTTTGTGCTCAACTCTAATAATCTCTTTTTTATTCTCATATGCAGAGGCCTTGCGGTAGAACACAGCTGGGGGGGGGTAAAGATATTACAGTATTCTCGTGGAATGTTAAGGGCCTTGGTCATGTTGTTAAGAGGGATAAAGTTTTTAGACATCTCAAATCTCTATCTGCAGATGTGATTTTTCTACAGGAAACCCATATCGAAGTAACTGAGCAACGCCGATTGAGATCTAGCTGGATATCACAGGTTTACCAGTCACCATTTACTTCTCATGCCCATGGTGTGGCTACCCTCTTTAGGAAAAATATTCCATTTCAACTCACTTCCATGACCATAGATCCTCTCGGTAGGTTTGTTATGATCTCTGGCACCATTAATTCGTTTCCGCTAACCTTCCTTAATATTTATGGTCCAAACACAGACGAGCCAAATTTTTTAAGGAAAGTTTTTGATTTACTTCTGGATGCCAATAATTCAAGAGGGCGGTGACTTGAATTACTACCTCGACCTATACTTAGATAGATTGTCCTCCCCGCCCGCCCTCAAACATCGTGTCAGTGCAGGTCCTAAATAATTTGATTAGATCTAGGAATTTAGTAGATATTTGGCGAGTTCAGCATCCCACCGACAATGACTATTCTTATTATTCTCATGTTCACAAATCTTACAGTAGAATAGACTATTTTTTGGTTGATTCTCATTTAATATCTTGTGTTACCAATACAAAATATCATAAAAGATTAATTTCTGACCATAGCCCCTTGACAATGTCCCTAAATCTTTCCCTTTCCAAGCGAATCTATTCCTGGCATTTTAACCCCTCCCTACTCACCGATAAGAAATTTATAGAACATATCACCACCAGATAAAAGAATTTTATAGAAATTAACGATAATGACAAGGTTTCAGATTCCACACTCTGGGAGACATTAAAAGTTGTAATTCGTGGGTATATAATTTCATATGAATCCGCTGCTAAGAGGGAGAGAGAAGGCCGATTATTAGAGATTGAGAATACTCTCCCAACCCTCGAAGCGACATACCAGGCTTAGAAATCCTCTGAAGATTATAATAAAATAATGAAGCTTAAATATAAGTACAATTGTATCTTCGGTAGACAAATAATTAAAATAAAGGCATCCGTTAGTCTTGCGAGACCATGGATCTGCGCCTGGAAAGTCTTCACTGTCCAGGGCGCAGGCCTGGGCAAGGTTGTATGGAAGACCAGCAGTTGCCCATGCTGCAAGTCTCCCCTTTCCACGACACCATTGTTGTCCAAGGGAAGGGCATTAGGACCCATGCCAGTGTCGTCACAGAGCAATGTATGATTAAGTGCCTTGCTCAAGGACACAACATGTTGCCTCAGCTGGGGCTCGAACTCACGACCTTCAGGTCGCTAGTCCAATGCCTTAACCACTTGGCCACGTGCCCACATCAAATAAGTAATCTCCTCTTAAAATTAAGACAAAAGCATTTTGAAATGGGGGACAAGCCTGAGGGGCTCCTGGCGCGGCAGCTCAAGGGTGCCCAGGCCCTAAGGTCAATTCATTGCAGTAGATCCAGGGCGGGTACTCTGTTAACTAACCCCAAGGAGGTAAATGACTGTTTTAAAGAATTTTGCAGTGAACTCTACACCTCTAAATGCAATGCCACTCAATCTGATTTGAATGACTGCTTTGATTTTCTTGTAATGCCGAAACTTAGTGACGCTGCTAGGGAGGACTTAAATTCTGACTTCACATTGGAAGAAATAACTTCTGCCATTAAGTCATTTCCGTCCAGCAAGGCTGCTGGGCCGGATGGATTTGGCTGTGAATTTTATAAGAAATTCTGTGATATCCTTGCTCCACTTCTCCTCAGAATGATATCTTGCTCTAAGAGAGATAAAGCCTTGCCTAGGACATTGTACGAGGCTAACATTCCCTCATTTTAAAGAAAGGTAAAGAGGAAACAGACCCAGCCAGCTATAGGCCCTTGTACTCCAGAATTTTGATAGAAAGGTAATTACTAAAGTACTGGCTAACAGACTAAATAAGCATTTGTCATCTATCTTTCATCCTGATCAGACAGGATTTATCCCTGGTAGGTTACCTTTTTCCAATGCCAATCTCCTTAATACTATATATGCTGATCCTGGGAAAGCTAATGGGGCAGCAATTTTATCCCTTGATGCACAAAAGGGTTTTGACCAAATTGAGTGGCCTTAAATGTTTGAGTCACTGTACAGGTTTGGGTTCGGCGAGTCATTTGTATCTTGAGTAAAACTGATATATGCCAGCCCACTGTGCTCTATTATAACTAATGGTGACAATTCAGCTCTGTTTCCCCTACACTGTTCAGTCCAGCGGGGTGCCCTCGCTCACTGGCCCTTTTTGCCGTCGCGGTAGAGCCCATTGCCTTAAAAATAAGAAGTCACCCAAATACTCTGGGTTTGAAAGTGGGAGGTATTGAAAATTAGTTTATATGCTGACGTAAGGCTCACTGGTCTATAATTACCGGGACTATCCCTACTACCTTTTTTGAACAAGGGGACAACAATTGCATCCCTCCAATCCTCCGGTACCATTCCCGTGGACAACGAAGACATAAAGATCCTGGCCAGAGCTCAGCAATCTCTTTCCTCGCCTCGTGGAGCAGCCTGGGGAATACTCCGTCAGGCCCCGGGGACTTATCCGTCCTAATGTATTTTAACAACTCCAATACCTCCTCTCCCTTAATATCAACATGCTCCAGAACATCAACCTCACTCATATTGTCCTCACCATCATCAAGTTCCCTCTCATTGGTGAATACCGAAAAGAAGTATTCATTGAGGTGGGCTTATGGGGTGTTAGCTTTCATAAATCGAGGGATAGAGTTTAAGAGTCGCGATGTAATGATGCAGCTCTATAAAACTCTGGTTAGTCCACACTTGGAGTACTGTGTCCAGTTCTGGTCGCCTCACTATAGGAAGGATGTGGAAGCATTGGAAAGGGTACAGAGGAGATTTACCAGGATGCTGCCTGGTTTAGAGAGTATGCATTATGATCAGAGATTAAGGGAGCTAGGGCTTTACTGTTTGGAGAGAAGGAGGATGAGAGGAGACACGATAGAGGTGTACAAGATGATAAGAGGAATAGATCGACTGGATAGCCAGCGCCTCTTCCCCAGGGCACCACTGCTCAATACAAGAGGACATGGCTTTAAGGTAAGGGGTGGGAAGTTCAAGGGGGATATTAGAGGAAGGATTTTTACTCAGAGAGTGGTTGGTGCGTGGAATGCACTGCCTGAGTCAGTGGTGGAGGCAGATACACTAGTGAAGTTTAAGAGACTACTAGACAGGTATATGGAGGAATTTAAGGTGGAGGCTTATATGGGAGGGTTGGCACAACATTGTGGGACGAAGGGCCTGTACTGTGCTGTACTGTTCTATGTTCTATGTTCTATGCTGACGATGTGATACTCTACTTACAAAACTCAAAAAAGTCAGTCCCTCTTCTTTAAATTTAATCACCTCTTTTGGCAGACTATTGGGATACTCAATCAATTGGACAAAAAGTGACCTTGTGCCCCTCTCCAACAACTACACACGGGATTTTTTGGAAAGTGTCCCGTTCAAAGTAGTTAAAGATCACTTTACTTATCTCAGCTTGATCATCCCCAAAGATCCTAAATTAATATTCAAACTAAGCTTTGTGGAGTTTATTTCAAAACTTAAACAGAATATAGAAAGTTGGAAAACCCTACCTCTGTCCATGATTGGTTGTATAAATTCAATTAAAATGGTTTCCCTTCCTAGGTTTCTCTATCTTTGTCAAAATCTCCCCATTTTTCTTATATCAACTTTCTTTAAAGAGTTGGACTCCATAGTATTGTCTTATATCTGGAATTATAAGAATCACAGGATTTCGAAAATTCATTTACAAAAGCCCAAGTCTGAAGGAGGGCTGGGATTACCTGTATTTAGACACTATTATTGGGCTGTTAATGCTAGGGCTTTAATGTTTTGGCTCTGGATAATCTAGCCCCTGGGGCTCCCTTTTGGCTACGTATGGAGTCCAACTCTGTTGTCAATTCCTTCTTCCCAGCCATGCTGTTCTCCAAGTTAGAGAGATCTGGGACTTCAAAAATTTTGAGTTTTGTTTTAAGGCCATAAGACAAAGGAGCAGAAGTTGGCCATTCGGCCCATCGGGTCTGCTCCGCCATTTTATCTTGAGCTGATCCATTCTCCCATTTAGTCCCACTCCCCCGCCTTCTCACCATAACCTTTGATGCCCTGGCTCCTCAGATACCTATCAATCTCTGCCTTAAATACACCTAATGACTTGGCCTCCACTGCTGCCTGTGGCAACAAATTCTATAGATTCACCACCCTCTGATTAAAAAAATTTCTTCGCATTTCTGTTCTGAATGGGCGCCCTTCAATCCTTAAGTCATACCCTCTCGTACTAGACTCCCCCATCATGGGAAACAACTTTGCCACATCCACTCTGTCCATGCCTTTCAACATTCAAAATGTTTCTATGAGGTCTCCCCTCATTCTTCTAAACTCCAAGGAATACAGTCCAAGAGCAGACAAACATTCCTCCTATGTTAACCCTCTCATTCCCAGAATCATTCTAGTGAATCTTCTCTGTACCCTCTCCAACGTCAGCACATCCTTTCTTAAATAAGGAGACCAAATCTGCCCACAGTACTCCAAGTGAGGTCTCACCAGTGCCTTATAGAGCCTCAACATCACATCCCTGCTCCTATACTCTACTCCTCTAGAAATGAATGCCAACATTGCATTCGCCTTCTTCACTACTGACTCAACCTGGAGGCTAACTTTAAGGGTATCCTGTACGAGGACTCCCAAGTCCCGTTGCATCTCAGAACTTTGAATTCTTTCCCTATTTAAATAACAGTCTGCCCGTTTATTTTTTCTGCCAAAGTGCATAACCATACACTTTCCAACATTGTACTTCATTTGCCACTTCTCTGCCCATTCTTCCAATCTATCCAAGTCTCTCTGCAGACTCTCCATTACCTCAGCACTACCGGCCCCTCCACCTATCTTCGTATCATCAGCAAACTTAGCCACAAAGCCATCTATTCCATAATCCAAACAACAGAGGGGTCTCGGCCTGAAACGTCGACTGCACCTCTTCCTAGAGATGCTGCCTGGCCTGCTGCGTTCACCAGCAACTTTGATGTGTGTTGATTCCATAATCCAAATCATTGATGTAAAAAGAAGCGGCCCCAACACGGACCCCTGTGGAACACCACTGGTAACCGGCAGCCAACCAGAATAGGATCCCTTTATTCCAACTCTCTGTTTCCTGCCAATCTGCCAGCGCTGTATCCACGTATGTAACTTTCCCATAATTCCATGGGCTCTTATCTTGTTAAGTAGCCTCATGTGTGGCACCTTGTCAAAGGCCTTCTGTTTTGAAAAATTCCGTCAGAATTCTAAATCAGATAAGGAGCATTCTGAATTTACCAGAGACCTCTGTACAAACACCAATCTGTTTCAATCACTCCTTTCTACCCTCATGGTCAGATAAAACCTACCATGCTTGGAGGGAGAAGGGCCTAGTTTCTATTGAAGACCTGTACATAGAGGGACGGTTTGCAACATTTAGTCTGCTAAAAGAGAAATTTGAGCTGCCTCATTCGCACTTTTTTCATTATTTGCAAATTAGACACTACATTCAATCTAAGATTTGTAATTTTGAAATCCTTCCAGGGAAACATATGTTTTTTGATATTTTAAAGAACCCTCCTGACTCCAGGCAGCTCGTTTCTAAGTTTATACATTTGTTTGATAATTGCACTGTAGCATCTACTGTGAAGATTAGAGACGCCTGGAGAGAGGAGTTGGGCATTGAATTATCTGAAGCTGTCTGGGATAAGTGTTTGTCTATGATACAGGCTTGCTCTGTTAACAGCAGGCACCAACTGATCCGGTTTAAAGTTGTCCACCGTCTCCATTACTCTAAACTTAGATTGCACAGGATTTACCCTTCTGTGTCGCCAATGTGTGATAGATGCCAAGGGACGGAAGCCACGTTGTCACACACCTTTTGGTTTTGTCCATTACTGACTGGATTTTGGTCCAAAATATTCGACTGGTACTCAAAGGCCTATAAAAGATCCTTCCCCTTGGAAGCTGGTCTCGCTATATTTGGCTGCTCACAATCTACTATTTGTTTCCCTGCAGCCATACAACAGTCTCTGATGCTGGGGATGATTATTGCCAAAAGACTTACCTTGAGAGAATGGAAATCACCTTCTCCCTCTTCCTTTCAGAGATGGATGGCTGATATGATCTCAGTCATACAGATGGAGAAACTTAGGTTCTTGAGAACCAATTCAGTTAAAAAATTTTCGGCTGTCTGGGATCCATTTCTTGCCTACCTGGAAGAGGCCAGGGGCGGATGAGCAATTATCCTCATCTCACGGCCCTCATTTGAGACTTAATGTTTAGTATTTTTGAGCACTTTGTACAATAGGCATCCCTCTAATGTTATGTCATTTTTTTTGCTCATTTCTTTTTTATACATGTCTGAGCTGGTGTGTTTTTGTTGATTTCATTGGTTTTTTTATGAAAATTTTGAAAATAAAGTATTTAAAAAAAACTCTCCCCAAAAGCCTTAGCAAACCTTCCTGCCAGATTATTGGTCCCCCTCGGATTCAAGTGCAACCCATCCTTTTTGTATAGGTCACACTTGCCCCAGAAGAGGTCCCGATGATCCAGACATCTGAATCCCTGCCCCCTGCTTCAATCCCTCAGCCACGCACTTATCCTCCATCTCATTCTATTCCTATACTCACTGTCACGTGGCACAGGCAGTAATCCTGAGATTACTACCTTTGAGGCCCTGCTTCTCAACTTCTTTCCTAACTCCCTGTAATCAGTTTTCAGGACCTCCTCCCTTTTCCTACCTATGACATTAGTACCAATATGTACCAGAACCTCTGATTGTTCTCCTTCCCACTTCAGGATATCATGGATGCAATCAGAAACGTCCTGGACCCTGGCACCTGGGAGGCAAACTATCATCTGCATTTCTTTCCTGTACCTACAGGATCGCCTATCTGACCCCCTAAATATAGAGTCCCCAATCACTGCTGCCATCCCCTTCCTTTCCTTACCCTTCTGAGCCACAGGGCCAGACTCTGTGCCAGAGGTGCGACTACTGTTGTTTTCCCCAGGTAGGCCGTACTCAAGCAGGAATACTTATTGTTAAGGGGGACAGTCACTGGGGTACTCTCTAGCACCTGCTTCTTGCCCTTCCCTCTCCTGACTGTACCCAGTTCTCTATCTCCTGTGGTCCCGGGGTTACTACCTGCCTGTAGTTCCTCTCTATCACCTCCTCACTCTCCCTGACCAGACGAAGGTCATCGAGCTGCAGCTCCAGTTCCCTAACGCGGTCCATAAGGAGCTGCAGCTCGACACACCTGGTCACCTAGTGCAGATGTGGTTGTCCAGGAGGCTGAGAGTCTCCAGAATCTCCCACATCTGACACCGAGCACATCAAAATCCGGCCTCACACACATACTTTCTGTCTTTATTTTAAACAGATAACCTACCTCGCCTCGACCCTTTATCGCCAAAACCCTGTTGAGGCAAACCCTTCCTACTCTGTCTCCCTCTACTCTGTCACCCATTCCTCCAACACCCGCTCTGTAACCTGACTTCTTTTTAAACTCTTTCCGCTGTCCTCACTGGCCGTCCTCTGTGCACTTGCACAGTTGTACCCTGTTCAAACCGCTGAAGGAATAACTATATTTGTAGAAGGAAGCGTAGTGAGATCATGGAAACTGTACAGATCGAAAAGGAGGAGGTCCTTGCTGTCTTGAGGAAAATTAAAATGGATAAATCCCCGGGACCTGACAGGGTGTTCCCTCGGACCTTGAAGGAGATTAGTGTTGAAATTGCGGGGGCCCTGCCAGAAATATTTAAAATGTCGCTGTCTACAGGTGAGGTGCCGGAGGATTGGAGAGCGGCTGATGTTGTTCCGTTGTTTAAAAAAGGATCGAAAAGTAATCTGGGAAATTACAGGCCAGTAAGTTTAATGTCGGTAGTAGGTAAGTTATTGGAGGGAGTACTAAGAGACAGAATCTACAAGCATTTGGATAGACAGTGACGTATTAGGGAGAGTCAACATGGCTTTGTGCGTGGTAGGTCATGTTTGACCAATCTATTGGAGTTTTTCGAGGAGGTTACCAGGAAAGTGGATGAAGGGAAGGCAGTGGATATTGTCTACATGGACTTTTTGACAAAGTCCCGCATGGGAGGTTAGTTAGGAAAATTCAGTCGCTAGGTATACATGGAGAGGTGGTAAATTGGATTAGACATTGGCTCAATGGAAGAAGCCAAAGAGTGGTAGTAGAGAACTGCTTCTCCGAGTGGAGGCCTGTGACTAGTGGTGTGCCACAGGGATCAGTGCTGGGTCCATTGTTATTTGTCATCTATATCAATGATCTGGATGATAATGTGGTAAATTGGATCAGCAAATTTGCTGATGATACAAAGATTGGAGGTGTAGTAGACAGTGAGGAAGGTTTTCAGAGCCTGCAGAGGGACTTGGACCAGCTGGAAAAATGGGCTGAAAAATGGCAGATGGAGTTTAATACAGACAAGTGTGAGGTATTGCACGTTGGAAGGACAAACCAAGGTAGAACATATAGGGTTAATGGTAAGGCACTGAGGAGTGCAGTGGAACAGAGGGATCTGGGAATACAGATACAAAATTCCCTAAGAGTAGCGTCACAAGTAGATAGGATTGTAAAGAGAGCTTTTGGTACATTGGCCTTTATTAATCAAAGTATTGAGTATAAGAGCTGGAATTTTATGATGAGGTTGTATAAGGCATTGGTGAGGCCGAATCTGGAGTATTGTGTTCAGTTTTGGTCACCAAATTACAGGAAGGACATAAATAAGGTTGAAAGAATGCAGAGAAGGTTTACAAGGATGTTGTCGGGACTTGAGGAACTCAGTTACAGAGAAAGGTTGAATAGGTTAGGACTTTATTCCCTGGAGCGTAGAAGAATGAGGGGAGATTTGATAGAGGTATATAAAATTATGATGGGTATAGATAGAGTGAATGCAAGCAGGCTTTTTCCACTGAGGCAAGGGGAGAAAAAAACCAGAGGATATGGGTTAAGGGTGAGGAGGGAAAAGTTTAAAGGGAACATTGGGGGGGCTTCCTCACACAGAGAGTGGTGGGAGTATGGAATGAGCTGCCAGATGAGGTGGTAAATGTGGGTTCTTTTTTAACATTTAAGAATAAATTGGACAGATACATGGATGGGAGGTGTATGGAGGGATATGGTCCATGTGCAGGTCAGTGGGACTAGGCAGAAAATGGTTCGGCACAGCCAAGAAGGGCCAAAAGGCCTATTTCTGTGCTGTAGTTTCTATGGTTTCTATGGAAGCCTCTGCAGAGTTGGATGAGTATATCTCAGAAATTGCTGATCTCCTGGGATTTTCATGTACAACAGTCTCTAGAGTTAATAGGGAATGTCGTGATAAACAAAAAACATCCAGTGAGCATCAGTTCTGTGGATGAAAATGCCTTCTTAATGAACGAGATCAGAGGAGAATGGCCAGACTGGTTCAAGCTGGCAGTAACTCTGCAAACCACATTACAACAGCGATGTGCAGAAGAGCATCTCTGAACACACAACACATTGAACCTTGAGGTGGTTACAGCAGCAGATGACCAGGAACATACAGAAATACACCGAATGGTCACTTTATTAGGTACCCCCTGTATGAGGATTAAGGAGAAATGACAGACGGAAGGACATGAAACTGATTTGGCTTTTAGGGAAACATGAAAGCTTTCTTCAAAGACATTGTGACTTCAAATATTGTAAACAACAAATTCTGGTATTGAAGAATCATTCAAGCTGTTTATAACAGTTGCGTATTTAACATTTGAGTTATATTTGAGTAAGCTTGTGTATAAATATATATTTGTTTAAACATTTACGGGTCATATGTGAAAATATGAAATGCGCACGTCATCACGCTACTGTGTGATACAGGCATGCCTTACTTAAAGTAAATTCAAACTTGACCCATATTTCTGGACTCTTGTGTCTTCTTTTGAAGTAGTTTAATGTTTTGAAGTTGCAAAACATAACATTGGTGATGAGGTATTTTAAAACGAACCGGAGATGGCTACCAACTTATTGAAAGTACAGCGAGTGCTCGAAACAAAACACAGTGAGGAATGGTCAAGTTATAAAAAGCATGTGTTCTTCAGAAGGAAAGGCAGGACAGAGTTTTTCTTAAAAAAGTAAGCAAACAGAACAACTCATGGGTTTATAAAGGGCTCGTCTCAGGTGATGAAAATCAAACAAAAAAAGCAGAAATGGTTGGCTACATTGGAAAGATTGATTAGTTTTATTATACAACAAGTAATTAGCTCATGTATACTGAACTACTGGAACAGTATTATGATTCAATTGAAATAGCCAGTGAGAAATGAGTACAAATTTTGCAAAGTGCATTGGGTTTAAAGGCATACAGTTTGCTTCAAAGTTTGATTACTCCAACCAAACCAGCAGAAATGAACTTTTGTGATATCGTCAAGGTAATGCAGGAACTCTTAGAACCAAAGCCATTATTAATTGCAGAATGCTTTAGGTTTCATAAGCCAAATCAAAAAAAAGGGGAATCCATTTCAGTGTACTTGGCTGAATTGAAGTGATTGAGCATTGTCAGTTTGGTAGTTGCCTTAATATACTGAGAGATTGTTTAATATGTGGAACCTTACAAGAAAGCAGTCAAAAACAGCTCTAACTGAAACACAGCTTACATTCAAAAGAGCAGTCAAAATCACTGTTTCAATGGAAACTGAAGGCAGAGATGCAGTTGAGCATGAACAAAATCACAGCATCTGACAGAAACCAGTCTGGCAAAACAAATTGTGTTACCATTGTGGCAGGGGGTCACATACACTGAACAAATGCAGATTTAAAGGCAAACCTTGCATAAAATGCTATAAAAAAGGACACATTCAAGAAGCACACCAGGCGGACAAAAATAAATGGACTGCACCAGGAAAGAGGAAAAGATAAAAAGTCGCAGTTTCAAAAAGAGCACAAATCTGCATGCTGTTGATGAAAAATCTGATAATGATGAGAGTGATGCAGGACTGTGTAACCTTGAGATTTCCAGTGAAAACTAACAATAGACACACAATATGGCTTACACCAGAGTGAACGACAAATCAGTTAAAAGGGAACTGGCTTTGCTGTTTTAGTCATTCCACAAAATGAGTATGAACGGCATTTCAAAGATACTAGAGTGAAGCTTGCAGATATCCAGCTGAGAACTTACACTGGAGAAAAGATAACTCCTGTGGGAATGACATCCATAACGGTGTAATACAAGAACCAACAATCTACATTGAGCTTGTACATGTTAAAAATAGAAGGACCAGCATTGTGAGGGTGTGAGTGGATGAAACAACTACAACCTAATTAGAGATCCATCTATCATTTTTACATGACATTCATTGCAAAGAAATCATTTGAAAGCAAATTAAGAAAGGTACTGGATGATGCTGCAACTGTCTCCATGCTGAACATATGAACAGAGAACTAGCAGGGTGTTAATGCCAAACTTTGTGTTTCCAGTAGAAAAGCATATTAGACTAAGGAAGGACTATGCTGCTTAGAGGGATTGTGACAGTGATGAAAGCAGTAGTCTGACTGCAACAGTTTTTGTAGGCAATATAACTGAGAAAGCTTCTGATATGTTAATAAAGCAGTTACTTGTGAAATGTGGCTTGGTTTTAAGCTGAAAGAGAGTTCAAGGAGATCCAGGAAATTTGGGAGCTTTAAGTTGGGAGTATAAAGAGACAGAAGCTACTCAGCATGCATGAACTTCAAGTGGGAGACAAAAAGCTGCGTGTAAAAGTAGATGCAAAGATCAAAGCTCAGCTGGATGAATGGAAGGCCAAAAAGAAATGGCGATATGAAAACAGAGGAAATCAAGAGGAGAGATCAGACCATGAAGAAGCAATAGAAGGATTAATAAGCAGAAACTCCAGTGAACTAAATGGATCTTCCCAAGATCAAGACATAAAAACTAGAAGAAAAAGGAGGGAAAAGCTGGAGAGAAAGAACGTGAATGAGAAAGAGAAAGATGTGAAATGGAAAAGAAATGTGAGAGCGAAAAAGCAAGGGATTGATGTACTGTGGGTCCAGATGGAGAAAAGGAGAAGAAAGGTGTCCAGAGTGTCAGAACCACTTCCTGCAGTCTCAGAATGAACTCCTACAACTAAGTAGTAAGGATGTGGTCTACAAATTACAACGTGAGATAGAAAATGCATGCCAAAAGGGCGATGTTACAATAGTCATGGGGGATTTCAATATCCGGATAGATTGTGAAAATCAGGTTGGTGCTGGATCCCCAGAGGGGAAATATCTAAAATGCCTATGAGAAGGCTTTTTAGAGCAACTTGTGGTTGAGCCCACTAGAGACCAGCTATTCTGGACTGGGTGTTGTGCAAAGAACCGGAATTGATTAGAGAGTGTAACCCTCAGGTTCTGTTGGCTGTGTAAGTCTGGGGAAGACAATCTCCGGCTCCACCAAACGTGTGAGATTGAGGTGGAAACCTCCTGTTTGTGTGGATGCTGTGTGATGTGTTCCCCTGTTACAAATCAGTACCACAAAGTAACAGACAGTAAACCATAATTAAACAATTTAGGTTTATAATTCTTAATTTGACTAAAGGGTTAATAAAGTAAAACAAAAAGAAAGGGGCCCATTTTAATAAAACAGTCTAATGTGCACTAATTGGAGCTCACGGATCCCTTTCGCCGATCCTCCATTGACTTCCTTGGCTTCGTCAACTCCTGGCCCCATTCCAAGTCCACTGCTTTCTGGTGTCTACCACCTCTCCTTTCTGGTGTCTTCTCTCTCTATCTTCTGCCGAACAAGACCCAGACCACCTTGGTGTCAGGCACACAGCAGGAAAACACACTTCCCTCATTAGACGGCCCACATTCCAAAGCACCCGTTATCACTAACCATAACCCAAACACTGCTTCTGCAGAAAGACCATTACATTAGCAGTGAAACTTTTTTCAGGGCATTACTAGAGCTTAAGGTAAAGGAACCCTTAGGGACAAGTGATCATCATATGATTGAATTCATGCTGAACTTTAAGAAGGAGTGGCTGAAGTCAGATGTATCAGTAAAGTGTATCAGTATCATGGAGTAAATGAAATTACAGAGGCATGAGAGTGGAGTTGGTCAGAATTGACTGGAAAAGAACACTGGCAGGGATGACGACAGAGCAGCACAGCTGGAATTTCTGGAAGCAATTCAGACAGCATAGGGTGCATACATCCCAAAGAGGAAGAAGTTTTCTAAAGGCAAGATGACACAACAGTGGCTAATAAGAGAAGTCAAAGCCAACTTAAAAGCCAAAGAGTGGCATATAATAGAGCAAAAATTAGTGGGAAGTTAGCAGATTGAGAAGCTATAAAAAACCAAAAGAAAGCAACTAAAAAGTTATTAAGAAGATTTAAAGGTTTATTTTATGGTCATAGTATGCATGTACAATAGAACTTGGATATTCGACTTCTCCGGATAGCCACGAAATACAGAAATACCATGGGCATTATTGAAAGTAAAGACATCAACTACTGCTTCACACCATCATGACAAAGAAACAAAACTTGCAAACCACGATATCCCCCAACCTCTTCTTTACAGAAAAATCCAGCAACAACAGCATCAAATCCCTAACCCCCTCCCTGAAGATAAAAACAGCAACAATAACAATCCCTGACCCCTTTTACTAGGGAGAACTTTCTTGGAAAACTGAAAAGTCTACAGGTAGATAAGTCACCTGGACCAGATGGTGTACACCCCAGAGTTCTGAAAGAAGTGGCTGAAGAGATTGTGGAGACATTAGTAATGATCTTTCAAGAATCACTAAATTCTGGAATGGTTCTAGAAAGGAAACTAAAGGCCAACTAGTCTGACCTCAGTGGTTGGTAAGATGTTGGAGTCAATTATTAAGGTTGTGGTTTTGGGGTACTTACAGGCACTTGACAGAACAGGCCATAGTCAGCATGGTTTCCCCAAGGGAAAATCTTGCCTGACAAACCTATTGGAATTCTTTGGAGAAATAACAAGCAGGCTAGACAAAGGAGAATCAGTTGATATTGTGTACCTCAGAAGGCATTTGACAAGGTGCCACACATGAGAGTGCTTGGTTGCTAGTGACTAGCTTTTTACTTAGGTCTACCTTTCTACTTTATATGTCAATTGTTTGGATGACAGCATTGATGGCTTTGTAGCAAAGTGTTCAGATGATATGAAGATAGGTGTACGAGCAGGTAGCTTTGAGAAAGTAGAGAGGCCACAGAAGGACTTAGACAGATTAGGAGAATAGGCAAAGAAGTGGCAGATGGAATACAGTGTCAGAAAGTGTATGGTCATGCATGTTGGTAGAAGAAATAAGAGTAGACTATTTTCTAAATGGAGAGAAAATACATAAAAGAGACTTGGGAGTCCTTGTGCAGAATTCCCTAAAGACTAATTTGCAGGTTGAGTCTATGGTGTTAGCATTCATTTCAAGAGACTCAAATATAAAAGCAAGGATATGATGTTGAAACTTTATAAAGCATTGGTGAAGCCTCACTTGGAGTACTGTGAGCAGTTTTGGGCTCCCTTTCTTAGGAAGGATGAGCTGAAACTGGAGAGAGTCCAAAGGAGGTTCATGAAAATGATTCCAGGATTAAACAGCTTGCCATATGAAGAGCACTTGATGGCTCTGGGCCTGTATTCAGAAGAATGAGGGTTTACCTAATTGAAATGCATCGAACAGTGAAAGGCCTTGATAGAGTGGATGTGGAGAGGATGTTTCCTATGGTGGGAGAGTCTAAGACCAGAGGACACAGCCTCAGAATAGAGAGGCATCTTTTTATAGCGTAGTTGAGCAAGAATTTAGCCAGAGAGTGGTGAAGGTGTGAAATTCTTTGCCACAGGCAGCAGTGAAAGCTACATCTTCATGTATATTTAAGGCAGAGGTTGCTAGATTTTTGTTTCGTCAAGGAGTGAAGGGATATGGGGTGGGGCAGGAAGGCAGGAGATTGGGGCTGAGAAGAACAATGGATCAGACCAGTTGAAATGGCGGAGCAGACTCGATGGGCCAAATAGCCCAAGTTTACTCCTATGTCTTATAGTCTAAGTACCGTGGAGGAGGCCCTAGTACCTGACATTATTTCACAGGCACAAGTCCCAGCTGCAAAGCACAGTGATCCTCTTTGTTGAGAAAAACATTACTGGACAAGAGCAAGAAATCCCCCACAGCAATTAAATCTTTAAGTCTGAAAGGAATTTAAGATTTACTATGCTGTGGGAGTTTGTATATAGTTGTTGTGTTATATAACATACTGTGTACACAGTTGGGATGCATTCTCTGTTGAGTTGGAGTTTATGGCTAAGCAGGGAAGAGTGTTGTGTATTTAATATTTCAATAGTTTTTGAGTAATCTTGTATATATATTGGTTGACTGAGCCTTCCTGTTTGTTTAAATAATTCATACAGGTTTTATGTATAAATACATGAATTATATTTGCCATCACGTGATATGTGTGTGCCATGCTTAAAGTAAATTTGAAACTACACCTGCATTCCCCAATTCCTGTGTCTTCCCTTGAATTAATTTAATGTTTTCAAGTTATAAAACATAACAATAGCCATATATACAATAGCCAATGTAGGTTTGATCTAACTTACAACTGGCCATTGTTCAAGGTAAGCTTCAAGGTTCAAGGTTCATTTATTATCAAAGTATATATTCAGTATGCAACTCTGAGATTTGTCTTCTCCAGACAGCCATGAAATGAAGAAAACCATAGGAGCCGTTCAAAGTAAAACATCAACACGTGCAAAAAAAAACAAGTCAAGCAAACGGTAACAAGAACATCAAATCCCCAAGCCCCAAATTCTCCCTTGCACAAAAAGAGCAAACAAATCTTTCAAATAGCAACAAGAAAGAATTGGCAAACACATGGATTATAAAACACAAAACTGAAAGATTCAAAATGAACTTCAGTCCAATCCATAAATCATAGACCCGGAATTCGGTATCATTCTCCAATAGCATCTTGGGAGCGAGGGAGAGATCACCCGAACGCAGAGGCCTTCATTCAGGAGCAGAGAGACTGTTACACAGACACCTTCCTCCGGCAGCAGCAAGCAGACAGTCAGACACAGACACCCCTCCCCCAGTAGCAATGAGTGAGAGGCTGGCAGACAGCACTGAGCGTTTGCATGCCTTCCGCATTCACCTTGCTGTCTCAGTCTTCCTCAATGCTTTATTAGTTGAGATCAGCAGGAAACGGAGTCAGTCATGGGTTTGCACCCCATCTCTAAGCTTCCAGGCCTCATGGCTGCTCACCTCCTGGAATCTTCATGGGAACAGCAAAGCACCAGATCATTCAATCAATCATCCTACAGTACCAGAAACACATTTAAAATGAAAAACAGAAGCGAAAGGAACCATTGATTGCATTGAAAATCTACAATGTGCCAAGCATGGAAAATCAATGGAACTATCACTGAACATCAGTAAGTTTCTTTCATCCATTTTTATTCCAGTGAATGGTGTTCTGTGAGCCATTGGCCCTTGCATTTGTGATTGGAAATGAGAATCAGTTTTCTGCAGGTGATTGTCAACTTGAAATCTTGAAATTATTTTTATGCTTTCAATTGGTAATTATACCTCTGGTTCAAATAGAATAAGCATGATCTAGAAGCAGGAGAATCAAAGGAACTTCCAAAACGCATGTATTGAACACGTTCTTATATGATTATACACTGATTCAGTCTGCAATACCAAATTCATTGTTTTATTCCTAGCTAGTAATTTCAGTGTTTTCAGAAAAATAAGAATTTACAGAGCATCTATTCAGCAAATGATGAATTCTCCCTTCTATTGATTTACTTCTATCACTCAGGATTCAGAAATGCTACTTTTTCTGCGCTTCTACTTGCCCTGTATTCACTGGAGTTTATAAGGATGAGGGGGAGGGGTCTCATTGGAACCTATAGAATGTTGAAAGGCCTAGATAGAGGAGAGGGTGGAGAGGGTGTTTCCAATAGTAGAGGAGCCAAGGACCGGGGGCACAACCTCAGTGTACAAGGATGTTCCCTTAGAACACAGATAGGAGAAATTTCTTTAGCCCGAGGGTGGTGAATCTGCGGAATTCATTGCCACAGAAGCCAAGCCGTTGGGCATATTAAAATTGGAGGTTGATAGGTTCTTCGTTTGTAAGGGTGTGAAAGGTTATAGCATGAAGGCATGAAAATGGGGTTGAGAAGGAAAATAAATCAGCCATGATTGAATAGCAGAACTGATTCAATGGCCTGAATGGCCTAATTCAGCTCCAATGATTTATGGCCTTCTAAATTTTTGCTACTTGAGGATACTAATGACTATTTGATAATTTGAAATAGCCATTTCAAATCATTCTTGTTTAATCTCTAAATATAGTTTCAAAATCCCAATGAAATTATTTTTTGGAATATGGAACTTTTGAAACCAGAATGATGAAAATGAACAAATATCATTTGGATTGTAAACATCATAGAATGCTTTAATTTCTTCTTGAAAAACATTTAAATTTACCATATCAGACTAAAGAAAGAACAGTCTCTTTACTGATGCCTTGTTAATTTCAATACTGTCTTTTTCCCACACAATAACATTGTCTGCAATTCTCCAAAAGGAGTTAAAACATAAGAAAATAACAAATAAGATAAAACTACTTTGACGATGAAATATTCTTTTCTCAAAGATGTTCCTACCCTCTCGGGGTTCTTCAGACTATTTACTTTCTGCACATTTTATCCTAATTGATTGGCATTAATGGTTGAGAAAGGATATTCACCCCAATTCTTCCCAGTTACCAAAACTCAAGGGCATGATTTATAGTAATTAAAGGACCTGGCATTCCTTTCAGCTCTCAAGTTAATGTCTGAGAGTAAATTGTCAGCAACACACATCAAAGTTGCTGGTGAACGCAGCAGGCCAGGCAGCATCTGTAGGAAGAGGTGCAGTCGACATTTCAGGCCGAGACCCTTCGTCACGACTAACTGAAGGAAGAGTGAGTAAGGGATTTAAAAGTGGGAGGGGGAGGGGGAGATCCAAAATGATAGGAGAAGACAGGAGGGGGAGGGATAGAGCCAAGAGCTGGACAGGTGATTGGCAAAGGGGGATACGAGAGGATCATGGGACAGGAGGTCTGGGAAGAAACACAAGGGGGGGGGGACCCAGAGGATGGGCAAGGGGTATATTCAGAGGGACAGAGGGAGAAAAAGGAGAGTGAGAGAAAGAATGTGTGCATAAAAATAAGTAACAGATGGGGTACGAGGGGGAGGTGGGGCCTTAGCGGAAGTTAGGGAAGTCGATGTTCATGCCATCAGGTTGGAGGCTACCCAGACAGAATATAAGGTGTTGTTCCTCCAACCTGAGTGTGGCTTCATCTTGACAGTAGAGGAGGCTGTGGATAGACATGTCAGAATGGGAATGGGATGTGGAATTAAAATGTGTGGCCACTGGGAGATCCTGCTTTCTCTGGTGGACAGAGCTTAGATGTTCAGCAAAGCGGTCTCCCAGTCTGCGTCGGGTCTCGCCAATATATAAAAGGCCACATTGGGAGCACCGGACGCAGTATATCACCCCAGTCGACTCACAGGTGAAGTGTTGCCTCACCTGGAAGGACTGTTTGGGGCCCTGAATGGTGGTAAGGGAGGAAGTGTAAGGGCATGTGTAGCACTTGTTCCACGTACACGGATAAGTGCCAGGAAGGAGATCAGTGGGGAGGGATGGGGGGGACGAATGGACAAGGGAGTTGCGTAGGGAGCGATCCCTGCGGAATGCAGAGGGGGGGGGGGAGGGAAAGATGTGCTTAGTGGTGGGATCCCATTGGAGGTGGTGGAAGTTACGGAGAATAATATGTTGGAGCCGGAGGCTGGTGGGGTGGTAGGTGAGGACCAGGGGAAGCCTATTCCTAGTGGGGTGGCGGGAGGACTAACTGAAGGAAGAGTGAGTAAGGGATTTGACTCCACTAGGAATAGGGTTCCCCTGGTCCTCACCTACCACCCCACCAGCCTCCGGCTCCAACATATTATTCTCCGTAACTTCCGCCACCTCCAACGGGATCCCACCACTAAGCACATCTTTCCCTCCCCCCCTCTCTCTGCATTCCGCAGGGATCGCTCCCTACGCAACTCCCTTGTCCATTCGTCCCCCCCATCCCTCCCCACTGATCTCCCTCCTGGCACTTATCCGTGTAAGCGGAACAAGTGCTACACATGCCCTTACACTTCCTCCCTTACCACCATTCAGGGCCCCAAACAGTCCTTCCAGGTGAGGCAACACTTCACCTGTGAGTCGACTGGGGTGATATACTGCGTCCGGTGCTCCCAATGTGGCCTTTTATATATTGGCGAGACCCGACGCAGACTGGGAGACCGCTTTGCTGAACATCTACGCTCTGTCCGCCAGAGAAAGCAGGATCTCCCAGTGGCCACACATTTTAATTCCACATCCCATTCCCATTCTGACATGTCTATCCACGGCCTCCTCTACTGTCAAGATGAAGCTACACTCAGGTTGGAGGAACAACACCTTATATTCCGTCTGGGTAGGCTCCAACCTGATGGCATGAACATCGACTTCTCTAACTTCTTCTCTAACTTCCGCTAAGGCCCCACCTCCCCCTCGTACCCCATCTGTTACTTATTTTTATGCACACATTCTTTCTCTCACTCTCCTTTTTCTCCCTCTGTCCCTCTGAATATACCCCTTGCCCATCCTCTGGGTCCCCCCCCCCCCCGTCTTTCTTCCCAGACCTCCTGTCCCATGATCCTCTCGTATCCCCTTTTGCCTATCACCTGTCCAGCTTTTGGCTCTATCCCTCCCCCTCCTGTCTTCTCCTATCATTTTGGATCTCCCCCTCCCCCTCCAACTTTCAAATCCCTTACTCACTCTTCCTTCAGTTAGTCCTGACGAAGGGTCTTGGCCTGAAACGTCGACTGCACCTCTTCCTAGAGATGCTTCCTGGCCTGCTGTGTTCACCAGCAACTTTGATGTGTGTTGCTTGAATTTCCAGCATCTGCAGAATTCCTGTCGTTTGTGAGTAAATTGTCAGGATGATTAAGTGCGCAGCTGAATTATCTTCAGCATTGTGATTATTTTTGTTCTCTGAAACCCACAGAGAGGAGATACTAGTTTTTTTTAAGAAAATGGATCGAAAACACATCCTAGGTCCTTTATCATTGGTGATAAGTGTGGTACCCTTCCTGTGATAGGGGCAGAAAGTCTGAAATTGCTTTATGTTATATGATTGATTGCTACATATTATAAGTACGCGTGGCCAAGTGGTTAAGGCGTCAGTCTAGTGATCTGATGGTCGCTAGTTCGAGCCTCAGCTGAGGCAGCGTTTTGTGTCCTTGAGTAAGGCACTTAACCACACATTGCTCTGCGATGATACCAGTGCCAAGCTGTATCGGCCCTCGTGCCCGTCCCTTGGACAAATTGGTGTCATGGAGAGGGGAGACTTGCACCATGGGCAACTGCTGGTCTTCCATAAAACCTTGCCCAGGCCTGCGCTCTGGAAACCTTCCCAGGCGCAAATCCATGGTCTCATGAGACTAACGGATGCCTATAAGTACACATAACAAATTCTCATTGATACTTCAAATTGACAATAATTCTTATTCACATTGCATTGCTTAATGAAAATCTTGGCTTTCATTAGGAGTCTTGGAAGACCTTAGGTAAAAGGATGATGAACAAATATCATGATGGAGATTGGGCAGTTCAATCTGCTCCTTTATTTTTCAGAGCCCATTCACTTTTTTCCAGAGATGACAAGTATCTCTAATCAGTTGACACTTTTTAAAAGTTATTATTAATAAGAGAAATAATAATAATTATCATAATTCATTTTTGAAGACACGGCAATCAAAGTCAAATAGCTATTTACACTGAAATTATGTTATTGAAAATAAACTGCAGATGAGACTATTTGCAAAATTTACTTATGTGAAATTTCTGTCAATTGCAAGGTGTTTGAAAACTAAATTACTTGAATACATAAACAACTTGTTAATACCATTTCATATTTGTAGCCATTTTTCTTTCAAATTAGCTTAAGCAAAATATGATGCAAATCCCATGACTTAGCCAATGTTTAGGAAGTATAATTATCTATGTTTTACTGAGGTTATTTTCTACAGATTCTCCCTGTATTTCCAGAACAATAGGAAGAAATTAGGAATAAAGAATGGACAAAAATGGCTGATTGGACTCCTTTCACTGTGGCCGATACCAAATCCTTCCATACACGATAATACTGCAGTCAAAATGTATCATCAATCAATGGAATAACCTTCTTTCATGGCTGAAAGTAGATCATAATTGGGAACTTAACATTCAAGGACGCACATTCTAACAAAAGGACATCAGGGAGGCAGAGGGGGTGGAGTGGCTCAATTGGTAAAAAGTGAAATCAAATCCTTAGAAAGGGGTGACTTAGGATCAGAAGATGAGGAATCCTTGTGGGTAGGGTTAAGAAAACACAAGGATAAAATGACCCTGATGAGAGTTATGTATCCGAGGACTGCAAACAATAACAAATTAAAATGGGAGATAGAAAAGGCATGTAAAAAGGGCAATGTTACAATACGGGTTTCAATATGCAGCTAGATTGGGAAATTCAGGTTGGTGCTGGATCTCAACAGAGGAATTCGGAGAATGCCCACATGGTGGCTTTTTAGAGTAGCATTGTGGTTGAGCTTACTAGGGAAAAGGCAATTCTGAATTGGATGTGTGTAATGAATCAGATTTGATTAGGGAGCTCAAGGTAAAAGAACCCTTAGGAGGCAGTGATCATAATATGATAGAATTCACCCTGCAGTTTGAGAAGGAGAAGATAAAGTCAAATGTGTCAGTATTACAGTGGAATAAAAGGCATGAGAGAGGATCTGGCCAAAGATGATTGAAAGGGGGCACCAGCACGGATGCCAGCAGAACAGCAATGGCTGGAGTTTCCGGGAGAAACTTAGAAGGTGCAGAGTTGATACATCCCAAAGATGAAGAATTATTCTAAAGGCACCCGTGGGGAACAAGGTTTAGTCAAAGACAGCATAAAAATTGAAGAGAGAGCAGATAATATAGCAAAAACTAGTGGGAAGTTAGAGGATTGGGAAGTTTTAAAAAACCAACTGAAGGCAAATAAAGAGCCATGAGGAGAAAAAAAAATGAAATGTGAAGGCAAGCTAACCGATAAAGAAGCTACCAGAAATTTTTTTTTCAGATACATAAAGAGTAAAATAAAGTGGATATTGAACGCTGGAAAATGATGCTGGAGAGATAGAATGGGGGATAAGGAAATAGCAGACAAACTGAAAAAGTATTTTGCATTCGTCTTCACTGAGGAAGACACTAGCAGAATGCCAGAAGTCTGAGACTGTCATGGGGCTGCTGAGTGTAGTTCTATTAATAAGGACAATGTGCTTGGGAAGTTGAAAGGTCTGAAGTTTCAGTAGATGTCACCTGGACAGAATGGATTATTATCTCTGAAAGAGGTAGCTGGGGAGATTACGGAGGCATTAGAAATGATCTTTCAAGAATCACTAGATCCTGGAATGGTTCCAGGGTACTGGAAAATTGTAGATGTTACTTTTCAAGAATGGAGGGAGGCAGAAGAAAGGAAACTATAGGCTAGTTAGCCTAACATCAGTGAATGTCCATTATGAAGGATGAAGTTTCGGGGTATTTAGAGGCACATGGTAAAATAGGCCATAGTCAGCATTGTTTCCTTAAGTGAAAATCTTGCCTGACAAATCTGCTGGAATTCTTTGAGGAAATAACAGGCAGGATAGACAAAGGAAGTGGATGTGGTTTACTTAGATTTTATGAAGGCTTTTGACATGGTACTACACATGAGGCTGCTAAACAAGATAAAAGCCCATAGTATTACAGGAAAGATACTAGCATGGATAGAAGATTGACTGACTGGCAGGAGGTGAGAAATGGCAATAAAGGGGGCCTCTTCTGGTTTGCTGCCAGCAACTAGTGGTGTTCCACAGATTTCAGTATTGGGACAGTTTCTTTTCACATTATATGTCAATGATTGGATGATGGAATTGATGGCTTTATGACCAAGTTTACAGATGATATGAAGGTAGGTGGAGGGGCAGGTAATGTTGTGAAAGCAGGGAGTCTTCAGAAGAGCTTAGAGTTGGACATATTGGGAGAATAGACAAAGAAGTGGCAGATGGAATATAGTGTAGATGTATATGGTCATGCACTCTGCTAGGAGGAATAAAGGCCTATACTATTTTCCAAACAGGGAGAAAATTCAAAAATCAAAGGTACAAAGGGACTTGGGAATCCTTATGCAGGATTTCTTACAGGTTAATTTAAAGGTTGAGTTGGTGGTAAGGAAGGCATATACAATGTTAGCATTTGTTTCGAGAGGACTAGAATATAAGAGCAAGAATTTAATGTTGAGGCTTTAAGGTCATTGGTCAGACTGCTCTTGGATTATAGTGAGTATTTTGGGCCTCTTATCTAAGAAACGGTGTGCTAGCATTGGAGAGGGTCTAGGGGAGGTTTACAAGAATGACTCCAGGAAAGAAAAGTTTAATGTCTGAGGGGCATTTCATAGCTCTGACTTGTGCTCACTGGACTTCAGAAGTGGGGGGAATCTCATTGAAATCTACAGATATCGAATATTGAAATGACTAGATAATGTGAAAAAGATGTTTCCTATAGTGGGTGAGTCTAAGATCAGAGGGCACAGCTTCAAAATGCAGGGATATCCATTTGGAACAGAGATGAGGATGAATTGCTCTAGCTAGAGAATGGTGAATCTGTGGAATTCATTGTATGGATGGCTGTGGAGGCCAAGTCATTGAGTATATTTGATGTGGAGAGGTTAGGTTCTAGATTAGTCTGGGCATCAAAGGTTACGGAGAGATGGCAGGAGAATAGGGTCGAGAGGGATAATAAATCAGCCATAATGCAATTATGGAGAAGATCCGATGGGCCAAAAGGCCTAATTCAGCTGCTATGCCTTATGGTCTTAATAATAGTTTTAAAAATTACTATTAGTTTCAATGAATTAAATTGATGGGCTATAATCACATGAAATTCATACTTAATTTTAAAGAAGTTTTTGTAATTAAGTTAAATAATGCTTTTTAGCTGCCCATCTTTCCCATTCATGGGAATGGGTTTGCAATGGTCATCCTGGCCTGGATTCAGCTGACACTTTCTCAACATGACAGATGAGAAAGCTGCAGAAATTTGTGCTGTTCTTTTGGCAATGATGAGGAATTTGCCCACACAGCTGAAATGCCTCCTCGGTGCCATTTTGCTGAATGGGAGTCTGTTCAACAACTTCTACTGAAGAGTAGTCCAGTTACAGGTATATAGCAGGCAGATTCACGTGGAAGATGGCATATTCTCTTTCTCTGGGTTGTCTAAGCCACATTTTTTACAGCATTACCCAGTGCTGTAAATTTCTATTCCCCTGCCAAAAGTAACAGTGAATATAAATGTTCCATGTTTACAGCTTTCAAATGACTTATTAATTGCAAGCATTTTCAGTACTGATGACTGCACTAATGAGTGTTCCATCATGAAGTTAGAATTTCATAAATTCTGGGCATTATTTTCATAATAGCATTGTGGTAAGGAAAGGTCATTAGAAAAGAAGAATTTCATTGGTTTATTTAGTACTGGCCCATTTGAAGTAGAATTATTAATAGCATAGGATGGACGATTAAAGTCATCTGGAAAGTCACACAATTGGAATGATATATGATTTCACTTATTTTTCAATTGTGACCTATTGTGCAACACTTTATCAGATTTCATTAACATGATCCACTTGTTATCAGCTTCAATGTAAGAATTACCAGTAATTGGAGCAGCTGATCGGTATTTAAATTGCACTCTGTTTATCACTGTTTACCAGTACATCAAGCACTGTGCCCTGAGAAAGCTGAGATGTTGGACTATGAGATAACAACTATAACTTTTGATGGGATCAGGGTCTGTATTGGCACTGAGGTTGTAGTGTTGTCACTAGGTTGACCAGGGGAGTGTTGGTATTGTCCCTCTGCTCTACTTCAACATTGGAGCAGTCTGCCATGTTCAGTGCACTGCCAGAGGTAGAAATTAGAGAAGGGGGATAGAGGCCGTTGTACATCCTGCCCAATGTAACCTTAGGTCCCACGCCACTGGGTTCAGGAACAGTTATTACCCTATAAACATCAGACTCCTGAACTGGAAAACTTCACTCACCTCAACGCTGAACTGATTCCACAACCTAAGGACTCGACAACTCATGTTCTCAGTATCATTTATTTATTTTTAAATACATTTATCTTCTTTTACACATTGGCATTTGTCAGTCTTTGTTTATGTATAGTTTTTTATACATTCTATTGTACTTCTTTATTTTCCTGTAAATGAATCTGAAAATGAATCTAAGGGTAGTGTATGGTGACATACAGTATATGTACTTTGATAATAAATTTAAAAAAAAACTGTGCTGTACCTATGATAGCTTGTATGATTTATTGTCAATTGCTCCCTATTGTGTGCAGATATTCAGAATAACAGAAGACTTGGATCATGACCCCCGCTTGGTATCCTAAATACTTATAAGTAAGAATGACTGCTGGAGCAAGCACCAAAAGAAAATCAGCGCACAGTCATTTTTCTGCCAATATGCATTACTGCCGTCAATTATTACGCTTCGTATTAAAGTTTAATACACCCTACCTAATACAGTGGCATGTTTCAAAGTAAGACCAGAAATGCTATTAATTATTAATGATAATGGAGTAAATCAAAGTATAAAGAAATTAAAAATAAAACAATCAGTGAACCAGCCATCAACTGTAAGGTATTTTCATTGAGCCCAGAATTAAGGCAGTGGAACTTCAATGAACTTGAGGAACAATTTTGGATAATTTCCTCGAGTGAAATTGACGTGGCATTCGATGTATGGCCGCTATAATAATGATAATAATAAAACCAGAATTGTCCCTCGGCTGGCATAATATTCCAAAAGGTCTGCAGACACTTGTTTGATTTTTTGAAATAAATCTTGCCTCTGATTGGAATTGGTTTGCTGTCATCCTGGCAAGGACAAGAGGATTGTAGTGACCCAGAGAGGTGCCATGAAGCTTCCTAGTTGTATATGAAGGTAACGATGTACTGTGTGTCATGAAATTTGTTGATGTACAGCAGCAGTACAGTGCATCACATAAAAATTACGATAAATTACACAAATAAGTAAATGGTGCTCAGTTTGGGATCCTATTGCCCTCCATCTCTGAAGTTCTACCTTTTGGATCAGTCTCCCATAGGGGATTTTGTCAAAGGTTATGCTGATGTCAGTCTAGCTACATCAACTGCACTGCACTCATCAATACAATTTTGTGTTTTAAAACATTCCATCAAATTGGTCAGACATGATCTTTCCCTTAGAAAATTATGTTGATTGTCTTTGATTAATTCCCATTTTTTGAAATGCAGAGCAAACTTTTCCTTCAGTCTTTTTTCTTGTGAAGATACTTATTGCTGGTTTCTTTCTTTCGCAAAAAGTTTTGCCACTTACTCTTTGACATAATTTATTTGCAATTTAGAAGTGGAAAGAAACTTTGAGTTCAAGCGCACCTTTGTTATGGGACACAAGCTGCTTCTGCTTATAAGATAAATTAACATCTTCTCATCGTCTTAAGTCTTTTCTCTTTCTTATGCAGGCCTCTAGGTTGAGAATGAATTGCTTCCAATTTGTAGGTTCTGAAGTGGCTGATAAGGACACTGTGATGCCTGTGGTCTCTGCCAAAACCAGGACAGAAGGTGTTTCATAGGCTTTGTGGACCAATGATACACGAGTGGTGTGTTCTTTCTGCTTTGTTCCCATATCAGTGTGCTCTCAAAGTGTCTGTTTTCTCAGCGTCATCATCTCCTGCAACATGAATGGTCAGCACTTTTAAGCCTTTTATGAAGACTTTGAACATATCCTTGATGTGTTACCTCTCTGCTCTGCACTGACCATGGTCTTGATAAGGAAGTTGGAGATCCAGTTGCAGGGTGAGGTAAGTTCAGTGGTCTTGAAGATTATTGATTGTAGGGCATAATAGTGTTGAACACCAAGTTGTAATTGGTAAACAGCAGCCTGATGTATGTTTTGTTATCATCTAGGAGCTCCAAAGCTGATTGGAGAGCCAGTGACATTGCCTCCACTGTAGAGCCAATTAAGAAAAGTACAGCAGGGCCAGGTCCTTTCTCAGGCAAGTTAATTCTAGCCATGACCAACCTGTCAAAGCACTTCATCACAGCAGATGTGAGGGATATTGGGTGATAGTCAATGAGGCAGCTCACCCTGCTCTTCTTGGGCACCAGTGTGATTAATGCCCTTTTGAATCAGGTGGGAGACTTCAACAGCAGCCACGTGATGGTCTAGAAGTAGAGTGCTTGTTTGAGAGTGTCATATCCGACTTGTAAATGGGTCATAGTGTAGGGGCATTAATCTTGGAGCGGATTCTGACATTGATTTGTTTATCGTTCAAGTTTAATTGTCATTCAAACGTACACGAATACCCATGAATAGAGGGAAAGGAAACAGCGTTTGACAGTCATGCCAATCAATGTGGAAGATTCTGTAGGAGAATGTGGGTGGCATTTGGCCCATCCTTTGACCAGTCTGCTGTTGGTAGTCCATATCTCTGAAACATACCCGAGGCAGACATTACTGCTGCATGGTAGACCATGAGCTCTATGCAGGGTTTCTGGTTTTGATCTTCACTCTTTTCCTCAGATAATTATGTCTTTTCCATAATTTGGCACTAATTAGAGATTCACTCCTAGAGATTAGAGGGTGCTTGATGTGCAGCCTAATTTTATGCTTCTAATGAGAACTACCCTTTGTGGCAGAGTGGAGGAATTGTATTCTGCATCTGTCTGTGTTATAGCAAGCTAGCATGCTTGATACTGACAACAGCTGACGTACTGACATAAGCATTAATAATACTCAGCTTGACAAACAAAAAAATTGAATAAAAACTGTCTTACATTTGACAGTACAATACATTTTAAATGTATTTTAGATGCCATTTGACTATAGGTGAGCACATCAATGAAATATTCAGTTAAAATATTTAAAAATTCACATTGAGAATGGGAAGTGAATAAAAATGAATAGGAATGATAAAACTATTGATATTATTCTCTTTGGTGTTCTGCCTCTCATGAAAGTAATTATTATCCATTCTAATTAGTTCAATTACTCTATTCTCTAGAAAGCTTCTAGAGAACTATGGTCATTAGTGTGGTTATTTTGGATAACTGCTGCACTAATTAAAACAGATACTTTAAGATTCTGTACATACAAACTGAAAATAAATTATTGTCAAACAGCAAGAAGAAAATTGCATTGTGAAGAAATTAAACCAGGATTTTGCTAGACAAAGATAAATGTGCATTTGTAAATTGTGGGTGAGTAGTCACCTCCTGTTGCAAAACGACAGTATTTTAAGAATGCTTGCTTCAAAATCTGTCTTTTCTTGTCAGTTTTAAGCTGTTTTCCCACATTTTAGTCAGTATAAACACAAGGATGAAAATGTAAAATAAAATACTCAGGAACATTAAATGAAGAATCCAGATTTTCTCTCAGAACCAGAATCAGGTTTAATATCACAAGCATACGCCATAAAACTTGAGAAGCTAAGGTCAGATGTATCAGTATTACAGTGGAGTAAATGGAATTACAGAGATATGAGAGAGGAGTTGGCCAGAATTGATTGGAAAAGAACACTAGCAAGGATGATGGCAGAGTGGCAATGGTTGAGATTTCTAAAAGTAATTTGGAAGGCACAGGATATATACAAGTACTCTATTGGAAAGATGACAATGGAATACTTGTTTATATCCTGTGCTTTCCAAATTCCATAGCTAACATGAGAAGTCAAAGCCAACATAAAAGCCAAAGAGAGGGCATATAATAGAGCAAAAAATAGTGGCAATTAGCAGATTGGGAAGCTTTCAAAAACCAACAGAAGGCAACTAAAAAAGTCATTAAGAAGGGAAAGATGGAATACAAAAGTAAGCTAGCCAATAATATTAAAGAGGATAATATTAAGAAGTTTCTTCAGATACATAAAGAGTAAAAACAAAAGAGAGACAAGAGTGGGATATCAGATTGCTGGAAAATGATGTTGGAGAAGTAGCACTGGGGGACAATGAAATGGTGGACAAACTGAATAAGTATTTTGCATCAGTCTTCACTGTGGAAGACAGGAGAAGTATGGTGGAAGTTCCAGGTGTCAAAGGTCATGAAGTGCGTGAAGTTACCATTACTAGAAAGAAGGTTCTTGGGAAACTAAAAGATCTGAAGTTAGGTAAGTCTCCTGGACCAGATGGTGTACACCCCAGGGTTTTGAAAGAGGTGGCTGAAGAGATCGAGGAGGCATTAGTAATGATCTTTCAAGAATCACTGGACTCTGGAACGGTTCCAGAGGACTGGAAAACTGCAAAAGTTATTGCACTCTTCAAGAAGTGAGAGAGGCAGAAGAAAGGAAACTATAGGCTAGTTAGTCAGTGACTGGGAAGACATTGGAGTTGATTATTAAGGAAGAGGTCTGAGGGTACTTGGAGCCATATGATAAAATAAGATTTTCCTCAAGGGAAAATCTTGCCTGACAAATCTGTTGGAATTCTTTTACGACAAAACAAGCAGGGTAGACAAAAGAGAATCAGTTGATATTGTCTACTTGGATTTTCAGAAGGCCTTTGACAAGCTGCCACACATGCTGTTTAACAAGCTACAAGCCCATTGTATTACAGGAAAGATCATATCATGGATAAAGCAGCAGCAGGAGGCAAAGAGTGGGAATAAAGGGAGCCTTTTCTCGTTGGCTGCCAGAAACTAGTGGTGTTCCACAGAAGTCTGTGTTGGGACAGACTCTTTTTACGTTATATGAAAATGATTTCGATGAAGGAATTGATGGCTTTGTTGAGAAGTTTGCAGATGATATGAAAATATGAAAATAGGTGGAATGGCAGGTAGTTTTGAGGATATAGAGGGTTGGTTTGCATATCTCAGAAACTGTGAAAAGGGGAGCAGCCGTTCTGTGGGAGAAAATGCCTTGTTAATGAGAGAGGTCAGAGCAGAAGGGCCAGACTGATTTAAGCTGACGGGAAAGCGACAGTACCTCAAATAACTACTCATTATAACAGTTAGAGTGCTGTAGAGTATTCCTGAATGCACAACATGTCCAACCTTGAAGTGGATGAGTTATAGCAGCAGAAGACCATGAACAGGAGGTACCTAATAAAGAGGCCACTGAGTGCATTCTATCCTATGTGTTACGCGCTCTAAGGTTTCACTGCTAATGTAATGGCCGCTCTGTAATGTTCCACTGCTAAGGTAATGGTTTCTCTGTAGTAGCGATGTTTGGGTTATGACTGAGATAACGGGGCCTTTGTAATGTATGTTAGCCTATGAGAGGGATGTTGTTCTTTCTTGTGGGTCTGGGAGCAGGGATTTCGTGGTCTTTTGTCAGCGAGAGATGAAGGGAGAAGACGCGAATGGAAAGAGTTGGTAGACTGATGGCCAGAGTGTACTCGGAGTGAGGGTCTGACGGTCAGCAATGCTCGGAGGAGGTCGATGAGGGACAAGTGAACAAATCCATGAGTTCAAACGTGCATTGTAGACTGTTTCATTAAAATGAGCCCTTCTTCTTTTTATTTTCTTTACTAAACCTATAGTCAGATGAAGAATTATAAAGTTCAGTCATTTAATTGCATACGGTGTACTGTCTGATATTTTGCAGTTCAGATTTGTAACCGGGCACCACATCACGCAGCATCCACGCAAACGGGATCTCTCCGTTTGGCTGGGCCAGAGGCTGTCTTACCCTAGACAAATGCAGGCTGAAATTCAGGGTTACATATGTACCGTACTTGGTTCCCATTTCCAATTTAGCACATATTGATTATTTTTAATTGCAATTAAATAGTGAACTGAGCTGTTAGTTATTACATTCAAACTTCCAAAAGTTATTTTGTTTAATTTAAAGGATTCACTATATACACTGCCTTCTGAGGATGTTCACGCATTTTTAACCAATCTTTCGCAATAATGAATTTTTGGAAATTCCTTCATGCTGTCTTCTGCCAGCTCTCAACCTCACAAGGTCTTTTTCTTCCAAGTTTGGCATGATGTCCCTTCATGACTCATTGCTGTTTTGACATCAGGCATGTTGAATTAAAACTGGTGAATCCAGTAAAGACACTAGAAAAAGTGGTTGAGTATTCAACTGGACAGATTTTGCAAAGAGGTATGGAAATGCACTGCACAGTTAGTCTATGACCATGAAGTAGTATACGGCCAGCAGGCCAGCTCTGAGTTACCAGTTTAATGCAGTATTTTCTGTATAAAACCACGTGGTTCATTGCATACGCAAACCATCCAGGGGCTCGTACTGTTACACGCTCACACTTGAAGTTGGTGAGCCCCTGTTGTAGGGGAAGTACATTTTTGCAGGAACAGATGCTGAAAGATCATTCTAATGCAAATGTGACTTCAAAATGGTTGAGCGTAGAAAGGAGCAGAAGATGCCCTGTACCCTTAGTTCTGGAGGTCATCAGAACACAGGATGGAAAGGCAGTGGGACATGTCACGCTGGCTCCTCATTACCTCTTCCCCTCACCTCTCCCAGGTGCTCTTCCTCCTTCCCTTTCTCCCATGGTCCACGATATGGGTCCACAGTTGCGACTCCTGTGGATGTCACGTGATATTAGTTTCATTAACTAAGTGTGATGTATCTATAGTCTTGCTTCGCTGGAAGCTTGTAGTTTCAATTCCTGGGACTGCCACATGGTTTACTGGGAATCTATGACTTTGTTTCTGTGAGAGTCACCTGCTGATATTTCTCCGATGGTATAAAAAGAGTCGCAGTTGTTTAGCAGGCAGTCGCTTGTTAGGGAGTCGCTCGGTAAGGAGTTGTTAAGATATCGACGGGAAGAGAGTGAGAGTGAAGATTGCAGGCTTTGATCGAACCCAAAGGATTGGGTTAGCTGGCAGCACTCTGTGCATTTCCAATGTGACTGACATTTCGTATAATGCATATGTGGATTGTGGCACACACTTTTGGTTAACCCCAGCATGGTCTCAGGTGTTGTGTGGTGACCATTTCAGCAAAAGGGACATTCCCTGTCAGTTACTCTGTGTAATCTCACTCTTCTTGGACTCTTCGAAAAAGGTACTCCACGGCTGCAAACTCCGGTGACTGTTTCTTCAAGATTGTCTCTCCACTGTATTGTGAATCACCAAATTCGTCGCTTCATTGCATCATGAATATACAACTCTCTCCTCTCACTTAATTCATGAATCATCCGGACTTTCTAAACTACCGCGCTGCCTGGCCTGCTGCGTTCCACCAGCATTTTGTGTCATTGCTTGAACTTCCAGCATCTTCAGGTTTTCTCCTGTTTACTCTAAGACTGTGCTTGAGTAAGACTTTGTTAAGAGCTGTTTCTAAGTTTGACTGTTTGGGAACTATAGATGCATAATGCCGTTAACTTCTGTTTAAGTTAGTCGTTTGTTTAATTTTCTATATTTCTGCATAAATGTTAATATATTTAGTTGTTTTGCATTAATTCCTCGACTCCATTCTACATCTATTGTTGCTGGTCCATAACATCCACTCTCCTCTCCAATCAGATTCCTTCTTCTCCAGCCCCTTTACTTTTTCCACCTATCACGTCCCAGCTTCTTACTTCATCATCCCTCCCCACCCACCTGGCTATACCTATCATCTTCTAGCTTGTACTCCTTCCCCTCCCTCGACCTTCCTATTCTTGCATCTCCTCCCTTCCTCTTCAGTTCTGATGAAGGGTTTTGGGATGAAACATTGACAATTATGATTTTGCTCCAGAACATCATTGTAGGATGACCATTGTGTTCAATTTCTCAACCTTTGCTTTATTAACGTCAACAGTGAACATTTCTAAAAATAATACAAGTCTCAGCCATTATTATGTTACAGGTTCAGTGCAAGTAACAGGGGAAAATATTTCTGCCATGTGCTCACTCACTACATTGTACCTCACCCAGCTGACCTTTGATAGTGAATGCTGATTTTGAACTCTGCTGGTAGTGGGGGTGGGGGGAGAGGGAATGAAACATAAGGATTCTGATAGGCATTAAACTTGTTCAGAGTTGCAGAGTGATCTTCTGATTTAGGAGATGGACCCTTGCTGAATATTTTATAGTGAGCCCAAATACCAGCTCAGGAACGGTCTGAATGAGTTCAGCGAACTCTATACTGTCCAGGGAGTGAGTCTGCTGTAGGTTTGGTTCACATGAACTCAATCACTTCACATAGATTCAATGTGTCTGAGAGCCCAATTTTATTTCTATCAAGCTCGAGCTCATCTACTAAAGTTACAATATTTCTGGTAATTGAATTTTACTGTTGATATTGAAATTTTTCAGATTTATTGAAAGAAAATGAAAAGTGAATGAACAGGCACTGCACAGGTGGGATGAAATACCACGATGAAGAGAACATATTAAATAATTTGTGTAGCTAAGTGGGCTGGTGCGTGCTTTCCTTATTAGACTGACAGATTGAACTGGGACTTAAATTTAATGGCTCCTCTAAGTAGGCAGGATCTTGGAATCAGTTCAGACCCATTCAGCAGAAAACAACTAACATAGAAATAGAAACATAGAAAACCTACAGCACAATACACGCCCTTCGGCCCACAAAAGTTGTGCCGAACATGTTCTTACCTTAGAACTTACTAGACTTTCCCATAGTCCTCTATTTTTCTAAGCTCCATCTACCTATCTAAAAGTCTCTTAAAAGACCCTATCGTATCCGCCTCCACCACCGTTGCCGGCAGCCCATTCCACGCACTCACTAATCTCTGAGTAAAAAACTTACCCCTGACATCTCCTCTGTACCTACTCCCCAGCACCTTAAACCTGTGTCCTCTTGTGGCAACCATTTCAGCCCTGGGAAAAAGCCTCTGACTATCCACACAATCAATGCCTCTCATCATCTTATACACCTCTATCAGGTCACCTCTCATCCTCTGTTGCTCCAAGGAGAAAAGTCCGAGTTCACTCAACCTGTTTTCATAAGGCATGCTCCCCAATCCAGGCAACATCCTCGTAAATCTCCTCTGCACCCTTTCTATGGCTTCCACATCCTTCCTGTAGTGAAGTGACCAGGACTGAGCACAGTACTCCAGGTGGGGTCTGACTGCAACGTTACTTCTTGGTTCCTAAATTCAATTCCACGATTGATGAAGGCCAATACACCATATGCCTTCTTAACCACAGAGTCAACCTGTGTAGCAGCTTTGAGTGTCCTATGGACTCGGACCCCAAGATCCCTCTGATCCTCCATACTGCCAAGGGTCTGACCATTAATACTATATTTTGTCATCATATTTGACCTACCAAAATGAACCACTTCACACTTATCTGGGTTGAACTCCATCTGTCACTTCTCCACCCATTTTTGCATCCTATCAATGTCCCGCTGTAACCTCTGACAGCCCTCCACAGGATCCACAACACCCCCAACCTTTGTATCATCAGCAAACTTACTAACCCATCCCTCCACTTCCTCATCCAGGTAATTTATAAAAATCATGAATAGTAAGATCCCAGAACAGATCCCTGAGGCACCCCACTGGTGACCGACCTCCAGAATATGACCTGTCTACAACCACTCTTTGCCTTCTGAAGGCAAGCCAGTTCTGGATCCACAAAGCAATGTCCCCTTGGATCCTATGCTTCCTTACTTTCTCAATATACCTTGCATGGGGTACCTTACCAAATGCCTTGCTGAAATCCATATACACTACATCTACTGCTCATCCTTCATCAATGTGTTTAGTCACATCCTCAAAAAAGCAACAAAGTAACAAGCAACTTTTGACTTCTGCCTGGTAAATATGCTGTGTTAGCATCTCTGCTGAGTGGTGAGGATGCCAAGATTACAAAAGCCTTGGATTTACTTAAAACTGGTCCACACAATTTAAAGTCAGCTAATACTTCAAAGACTAGAGCTTGCAATAGTTTTCTGTGAGGCTGCCTTTAAAGAAGTAGGGATTCCCCCTCATTGTTCTTTGCTGAGCATTAGATGGGAGAATGGCTCCCTGAACCCTTGGAGGTTTTGGCATCCAGCTGAGAGACTTTCAGTGACGCTGGTGATGAGGGTAGTCAGGGTGGGCTGCAGAATGTGTTCAGCCATGCTTGAAAAGGGATTATTTGAAAATTGAAGTCCAAGATGCAGCAGTGGTAACACATCTTCACTGAATACAATGTGACACCACAGTTTACGGACCCAATACTGCTCCAGTGGTCATAGGTGGCCTGCAGCCCAGTTCCCTCACTATTACAGTATCTGGTGTGACACCAGTTCAGAAATAATAGCATCAGCTGCAAAAGCTGCAAACTGAAAGGCAACCGTGAATAGAAATGATTTTTTTTTGTCAATCAGAATCTAATTTTGTGCTGCTGAATTGGAAGACAGCAATGCCAATTGTTTGCTTTGGAAGGCAGAGTGAAAGTGATAATGAGAATACAAGTGATTGATTCCTAATGTGCCTGATGCCTATTCTCCTTTTTATGTTTGGAAGCAGTTCATTAGCTGTGCCAGTTTCTCTGCTGTCAGATCTGCTCCATTTATATTTCAGACAGGTTCAGCAAGAGCAGTAAAACTGCAAATGACATTGTTACAGGCATTCAGAAGTGCGAACAGGAATTGAAAGCAGTTCTGACTGCACCAACTTATCTCTGTGCGAAATACAGTCTTAAATTTTCCATTAAATTTGGGATTTACACTGCATTAGTAAGAGGGCTCTGCAAAGCCCTGAACTGCCTTGCCCATAATGGTGAGGAATGCAAATAGTATATAATCAGCTTAATTTAGTCCAAAGTAAGAAAGGCATATCTTATGCATGTCATTCTCACTGGGCTTATTTTCCGATTCAGGATTCACATTGATGATAGTTGTACAAGGCATTCGTGAGGCTGCATTTGGAATTATGTTCCACTTTTGTCAGCCTGCATTGAGAAAGAAGTCATTATCCTGGAAAGAGTGCAAAGATTTATGAGGATGCTGCCAGGACTCAAGGGACTGAGATTAAACAGGATCACACTTTCCTTCCTTGGAGCACAAAAGAAGGAGGGGTGATCTTACAGAGATGTTTAAAATCATGTGAGGTATAGAAGAAATAAATGTGCACTGCTTTTTCTCCCAGAGTTGGAGAATAATGACCTAGAGGGCATAAGTTTTTGTTGAGAGGGGATAGATTGATTGGAATTTGAGGGGCAACCAAATCACCCAGAGGGTGGTCCATATATAGTATGAGCTGCCAGAGGAAGTGGCAAAGACAGGTACATTAACAACAATTAAATGGTATTCAGACCGGCACATGGATAGAAAAGGTTTAGAGCAGGGCGTTCCCAACCCTTTTTATGCCGTAGACCCCTACCATTATCCGAGGGTCTGTGGACACCAGGTTGGCAACCCCTGGTTTAGAGGGTCATGGAGCAAATGCAGGTAAAAGGGACTAGTGGGAATCTCATTTGGCATGGACCAGTTGTTTAAAATGTGCTATTATGGTCATTATTCTATTATGGATTTATTGAGTGTGCCCACAAGAAAATGAATCTTAGGGTTGTATGTGGTGACATATATGTACTTTAATAATAAAAATTACTTTGAACTTTTGATCCCTGACTCTGTGGCAGGCATGGGAAAGCATTCCCTTGCTCAGAAAGTTTACTTCATAACTTAATCTGGGTCACTGCCATTACAGTGTCTGGTCAAATGCTCATGGCCCAGATTGTGCTAAAGAAAAATAACTCCATGAAAAAGCTGTACCGTATATTAATTATGATCAACTCACACCTTGTGCTGAAGAAGAGATATCCTGTGAATTCCAAGTTGCTTCATTGCTGGCAAATTTGCACCTGTTAGCTTTTGACTTCATTTCCCCATGATTCTCATAAAGTTGTTGCAATTGGACTTTAGTTATCAATTAATCTAATTATAGAAAAGTGTTTAGTAATGAAGATTATAATTACCTTTTTTAAAACCTGTAAAATACCTCATCCAACCAGATGAGATGTGAAATCTCATTACTCCAATTGTTAAGAAATTAAGAACATCGAATACTAATTCTAACTGCATGTGTTACTTTTTCCCTTTTTTTGTTTCTTAAGCTAATCTCTCTTTCCCATATTTCCCTTTCTGAACCTAATTAGATTTTTACTTACCTTCTCATGTTTTATTTCCTGTGCAATTTTATTATCATTGAGGAAAGAGATCCAGTCCATTCCACATTCCAGCGAAGACCCAGATTGGCTGCGGTCCTCACTATCAGCTTTTTAAACCAGTGCATGAACAAAAACATCTCTGACACTTTAAATGTGCATAACACGGTCTGTCTAATAAGGCAGACCCAAGGACTCCGTTATAGCAAAATCTGGGTCAAAACCTGGATAATCTTTGAATATTGTCCAAATATAACAGTCCAAAGTAGGCCAATTGTCTATATAAAAAAAGAGGTGTTATTTGTCCTTGGTGTGCAATGGACACATTACATTCAGAGTATTTCAAACATTTCACTCACTTCCAATAAACATTTGGTTTATTGACTCCAATAGAAGCATATTACCATTTCCAGACTTCACTCCGTTTAACACTTCCCATCTGAGTGAGGAGTTTCTGGTAACTAGGTATTATGATGCGAACCTAATCTCCAGAATTTGCAGTTGATCCTTAAAGACAAATAGATTAGCTCAATATGTAATTCAAAATGAATAAATAAAAATTTAAAAAGATGTATTTAAGGATCAAAAGAAACAGTTCTTTCATAATAGGTAGAATAAGGAGAAAAGAACAATATGGATAATTGGCAAAATAAAGGACAGCAACAGAAAGTTCTAGAATCCTTATTTCTTCACCATTTTTCTATAATATTAGACATTAATGTTTATACTACAGTGAGTGAGTAGTACAAAGATTAATGTAGAACAACAATGGTTGATGTCAATCTCATATCACATATACAATTCTGTAGCCAGTTTTCAGTAGTGACAAACTGACTAGTTCAGAGTGCAGAGAATCCCATGGAGTTGTAGGTTACACAAAGAATTAAATTAAACCTATTAGAGGAACCATTTCTCAGTAAGAATTGAATGACCATAAAGATCCTCTTTTATAGATATTCTAAATATTGATTCCAGGTTCCCTTTCCCTAATGGAAAAAGCCTGTCTGCAAAAATAAAAAAAAAAGATCTTTTAGCACTAAACCAGATTTCTTACAATTAAAACAACTAAACAGACATCGTTCTCAAGGATTACTAGTGATTGGCAATGAATGGTGGCACTGTCAGCTTTGCCCATACCCCATAAATAACTCATAAAAATATATCTCTGACTGTTAGCAAGGAAGTTCTAAACCCATCTTTGCCAATACTTGTTTTCAACCAATAAAACTATAGCAGAGATTGGTTAGTCATTTGCAGAAATCTGTTATATATAAATTGACTCCTACATTACAATATTGAATGTACACTCAGTTGTTAGTTTAGTCTGTCCACCTGAACATGGGCTTATTAATACAAATATCTATTCAGCCAATCATGAGACAGCAACTCAAAGCAGACATGGCCAGGAGGTTCAGTTGTCACTCAGACCAAATATCAGAATGGGGAAGAAATGTGATCCAACTGACTTGGACTGTGGAATGATTGTTGGTGCCAGACAGGGTGGTTTGAGTATCTCAGAAGCTGCTGATCTCCTGGGATTTTCACTCACAACAGTCTCTAGAGTTTGAAGAGAATTTTGCAAAAAAAAAACCCCAAAAAAGAACATCCGGTGAGCAACAGTTCACATTTCTTCTCATTAACATCTTGAAGAGATCAGAAGATATTGGCCAGACTGGTTCAAGCTGATAGGAAGGGTGACAGTAACACAAATAAACATGCATTACAACAGTGGTGTGCAGAAGAACATCTCTGAATACACATCATGAAGAACCTTTAAGTGGATGGACTACTGCAGCAGAAGACTGCACTGGGTTCCACTCCTGTACCTAACAAAGTGGCCACTGTGTGTATATTTCAAGGATTTATTTGGCTCCTGGGTGCTTTGGAGCACCCTGTGGTCATGAAAGGCAACACATGAATAGTTTAATTTAGCTTTTTACCAGTGTAAAATGTGAAGGATCAAACATAAATAAAATGTCTTAAATGACGTCTTATTCTGGCTTTGATTGGCAAGTTTTTTCCCCTCAAAGCAGTCAAGCCACTTCTAACTTCATAGGTGTAACGTTCCCCCTGCATTAAATGTGTTGATCAGCCAATGCATTTACAAGTACAGGAAACAATAATGACAACACTTCAGAATTACTTAACTGAATATAATGTGCGTTGCCATTCCGACCATTGTGAAAGATGAATGGAACCGAACTTAAGCAATTATCAATAAGCATCCCCCTATCTGACCTCAGGATAGAAGTCATTCATGAAGCAACTGAAGATACACACTGCCTGAGGAGCTTATGTAGAGAGCTGATTAACATTCAAAAATACTTTGGTGAGATATGTCTCCAATGAGTAAAGTTTTCCTCAATTCACATTTTCAGCTTCAATTTAATCAAGGTTCCTTGATGTTCTTACATTCAAAGGCTGCCTTGATTTGCAGACAAATAGAATTCAGCTTGTTCATCCACACCTGGACAAAGACTTTAATAATGTTAGATTTATGTTTGCAGAGATGCAATGATTTGGGGAATGAATTGAAAGAGGCATTGGTTTTAGGAGTGCTGAGTAAAATGCCTGCAGATACAGACGTTGATCCTGAATTTACACAATAATGAAAAAAGAGAGTTTTGTAGCACAATAATCAATCACCGTATAGATGCAAACAAGACCAAAAGAACAAAAGAATTCAAAGTGTCCTGGGGATTCCCTGCAGACCTACTGTCTTTTCCAATTACTTTTGTTGCTTTCTGTTCTGTTGTAATTACCTATCCAATATTTTAAATTTACAATTATTTTGTGTTTTCAAATGGAAGAAGTCAGTTGGGAAATTTTCAGCAAGCTTTTTGAGAGTTATTGATCTAGCCTCATCAATGAAGTTAAATAATTTTTCACCATAGGAACTCATCTAGATCAGCGACATAAATATTATGGCTAAAAGAACAGGAAAAGAGTTTGTGTCTATCAAAGGTCCCACCAAAGCCTTTACAACCATCTACAAAGCACAAGAGTGCAATAGAATTATTTCCTTTTGGCTGAATAAGTGCAGTTACCACCATCGATAAGACTAAGGAATTCATTACGGACTTCAGGAAGGGGAAGTCTGAAGAACACGAAACAGTCCTCATTGAGGGGTCAGCAGTGGAAACGACGAGCAGCTTCAGCTTTCTATGTATCGAAATCTCGGTGGATTTATATTCGGCCCTATACAGTGATGCAATGACAAAGAAGTCGTGCCGGTGGCTATAATTCATTAGCTGTTTGAGGAGATTTGGTATGTCACCAAAGACTAACTAATTTCTACTGATGTACCATGGAGAGAATTTGACTGCTTGAATCACTGGCCTCATATGGAGGCTCCAGTGCACAAGATGAAAAGAAAATGTAGAGGATTGTAGACTCAGACAGCTCCATCATGGGAACAAACCTCCCCATCATCAGAACATCTTCAAGAGGTTGTGCCTCAAGAAGGTGGTATCCATCATTAAGGACCCTCACCGTCCAGAACAAGCTCTTTTCTCATTACTCCCATTGGGGAGCAGGTACAGTGAAGACCTAAACCCATCATTTTAGGAACAGATCCTTCCTTTCCAACATCAGATTTCTGAATGGTCCATGAACATTACCTCATTATTCCTCTTTTGCACTTTTTAAAATTTTTTTCTAACATAGAGGTTTTTATGTCTTGCACTATACTGCTGCTGCAAAGCACCAAATTCCACAACAGATGCTCATGATAATAAACATGATTCTGATTATGAAACCCTCAGATTGAAACTTGCCAGGCCAAATCAGACAATCGGAATTATTCCACCACCCTAAACATACATAAGCTTTCTTCGGTGCACAGTATCTGGAGTGTGTACAATCTACAAAATTCACTGCAATTACTCATCCCAGATATTCTGAGAGCATTATCTCTTCTCCCCCCCCCCCCACCACCACACTCTTCCCCCGGCCCCCAAACCCATGATCTTTACCACTAAGAAAAAGGGACCACAGAGGACAAAAGAGACACCAAGAAAAAAGGACATCAAAGGGACAACAGCAGGAACCATCCTGTTACAACTGTGAACAGTCATTGGAGAGACACTGAAAGCTGGTAATATACTCTAGAAGTCTTTATTCACCACAACGGGCATCACTCTGGAGATATTCTAGATGGATGCTCACAAACCCAAAGGTACATCACTTTTCCATACCTTTAAGATCAAAGCTAACAGTAGGTGATCCAATACAATTTCAATAGTTACAATGACATTGTTTACTTCAATACTTTGTGTTGACGAATGGTTCCTTTGAGAGATACATAGTGGAAACACATCATACTTGATAAGATACCTCTGAAGGTCCAAACGCCTTTGGGAGAAACTAATTAACACAGATAATCTAAAACTTTTTGACGACAGAGAGGCAAACACCCAAAAATAATGTTGTCAGGACAGCCTCTGAGTACACAAATATGCTAAGTACACAAAAACTATTACTTGCCCATGCTGTGATCATGTTTGATATGCTAAGTGACAACATCCGTCTAGATGGCCAGCTAGCACTCAAGTCACAATGTATAGAAAAAGAAGAAGGGGGAAGAGGGAAATTTCTTTTAATGGAAGGAGAAATTGATATTTATGGCATCAGGTTGGAGAATACCTAGACAGAATATAAGGTGTTGCTCCTACACCATGAGAGTGGCCTCATCATGGCACGAGAGTAGGCCATAGACAGACATGTCAGAATGGGCATGGGGATTAGAATTAAAATGTTGGACCACCAGGAGGTTCCACTTTTTGTGCCCCTCCTCCTTCCCTTTTTCCCATGGTCTACTTACCTCTCCTTTCAGATTCCTTCCTTTCCCACCCACCTGGCTTCAATAATCACCTTCTAGTAATCCGTCTTCCCCTCCCCCCCACCCTTTTTATTCTGGTATTTTCCCCCTTTCCTTCCAGTCTGGAAGAAGGGTCTTGGCCCGAAACATCGACTGTTTGTTCTTTTGCCATGGACCAATACCGTTAAGCAAGGGGCCCATGGGCCCCCAGGTTAGGACCCTGGTCTAAAGCAAGCATGCTATGATCTGTTTTCTGTGTGAACTTTGATGATTAAAAAATATACCCTGAGTTCTATGTCAGAAGATATGTAGACCTATTTATAATAAGATTGTTTAAGTGTGACAAGTTATAGACAGGGTAGAAAGCCAACAGAAATCTGGGCAAAGGTAGAACTAGGGATTTAGCATAATGACTTTTTTCAGCTCAGATTTATGTTGCAGTGGAAAGAGGATTACACGCAGACTTGCCAAAAAACAATCTTCATATTACCAGTGTGGCTGTTCAAAACATCAACAAAATCTACCTGAATTACTGCATGTAATTTTGGTTTCCAATAATTGGATGACTCATTACTGCAGTTACAACTACACAAAAGGTTAAATAAATAAAATATTATTACTTGAAATCTGCCAACATGACCTAATATTATTCTATTAAAATATTTATGATAATATTAGTTACAAGCATGGCAGTATAATGATTATGTTAATCAACTAGAATCTATAAACGGGGATCAGTATCCCGGAAACAAAATCTGGAATTAAAAAGCTAGACCATATGAATAGTGCTGGAATAAGTGTTCTGCGTGGAGGAAAACTCCTGTTTATAGTGTGTTCTCTGTCGTATATAGGTCAGACAAACTCTTAACTAGTGCGCATGCGCCGGTCGGTCGTGCAAGCAGCCTGTTACAGCTGTTCCGACTAGTTTTCTTTCTTTTTTCTTCTTACTTTTTTTAAATTTACGTTATTTGTTGTATTTTTTTCACGGTAACATGTTGAAGCTGCACCCTGTCTAACGTGCTGGTGGAAAGAGTTTTATTTGGTTTTTGAGCACTGGAAATAGTTACATTCGGACACTTCTTATTAGCGAGGCAGCAGTATGGTGGCATTGTTCATTCCAGGGACCAGCTGATTGCGCTTATGCTGGCCGGTTTAGCGAACAGAGCGGCGGACACCCCTGCTGAAATCTGGAGGGAAACACACAGAGGATGCAGAGGGAGATCAAAAATGCGAGGAAAGAGGACCGGGTTGAGACAATAGAGACTTATGGAGAAGAAGAGTTCTCCACTTGGACTGCACGTGGACATACGCGACCAAAACTTTTCCATGGAGGGCTCCCAGACCGTTTGGGCTGACCAGAAGTGCACTGAGAGCGGTAAGCGTAGAGGAGTTGGGGGCTTGCTGTTTTGGTTAACAACGGATGGTGCAATCCTGGTCATATTATGATCGAGGAACGTGTTTGTAGACCGGATATTGAACTTTTTGCTGTTGGACTCCAGCCATATTCCACCGAGATACAACACTGGGCGTCATCGGAGGTTGTTCCTGCCTGTGGCCATCGAACTTTGCAGCTCCTCCCGTGGAGGGTTAGACACCCTGAGCCAATAGGCTGGTCCTGGACTTATTTCCATCTGGTGTAGTTTGCATATTGTTGTTTGATTGTCTGTGGTTTTTGTATTGCTATATTTATGCTCTATTCTTGGTTGGTGCAGCTGTGACAAAACTCAATTTCCCTCAGGATCAATAGTATGTCTATGTCTATGTCTAACTGTCCACTGAAACAGTTGAATAAACCACTGAATTGTATTAAGCCACTCCAAACCAGTAGAAAAAGAACAACATCTGACAGCGCATCTAATGGATCAATTTGGATGGTATACTGTATGAGCTGAATTTAATCAATTTTGCAGTCAATTCTCACTAATCTTTGGGACATACTATTGTTGGGAACACTGTTCAACAGATCAGGCAACAACAGCCCAACCTAAACAGTGTCACAGAAACACTGCTATCAGACAATGTTAGCATCCCTGGTCACGTGTTGTGCTACCAGTGAAACACAGGTGAAGACTCCAAAGTACTCATTTTAGAACAAGGCTACATTTGATAGAGTGCGACAACCAAGGCCACCGATATAACTGAAGAAGTAAGAAATCAAGAGGAACCACTCTATTGGCAGCAGCCGAACCTGAGCTAACAGAAGATGTTGTGGCGGATGGAACTAATCATCGCAGCTTAAGGACAGGGCCCAGGTGCAGTTATTGTTAATTATGTTGTCAATCATCCTCCAAGCACGAGGTAGCCAAACTCCAGGAGGCAACTAGGAACAGTTGAGAAAGAGCAATCAGAATGATTTCAAATTCTCCTTAACGGGATTCTCATTAGTTTTAGTCTTTGCTATTGAAATTATAAAAAAGGGCTTTAGAACATATTGGGAATACTGCAAGGAGACTGTCAGGGTTTTAAGTATACTCAAGTTAAATTTACTGTAAAATTCACTGAAGAACATCTCATAGAAGTCATTGGAGAGTCCTTACCCACAAGGATTTTCACAGGATATTTTACAGAAGAGTTTTGATGAGAACCTGAGAAACAAATACAATCCGTGAAGGTCATAAGACCTTTAGATATAGGAGTAGAATTAGGCCACTTGGCAGACCATACACTTCCCGACACTGTATTCCAACTGCCATTTCTTTGCTCATTCTCCTAATCTGACTAAGCCCTTCTGTAGCCTTTCTATTTCCTCAAATCTACCTGCTCCTCCACCTATCTTCATATCATCCGCAAACTTTGCAACAAAGCCATCAATTCCATCATTCAAATCATTGACATATAACATAAAAAGAATCTGTCTCAACACAGACCTTTATGGAACACAACTAGTCACCAGCAGCCAACCAGAAATGGCTCACTTTATTCCCACTCTTTGGCTCCTGCCAACCAGCCACTGCTTTATCCATGCTAGGATCTTTCCTGCAATACCATGGGGTCATAGCTTGTTAAGCAGCCTGATGTGTGGCACCTTTTCAAAGTCTTTCTGAAAATCCAAGTACATCTGACTCCTTCTCAAATCTCAGTGTGAATTCAATCATATTATGATCACTTCCCTTAAGGGTTCTTTTACCTTAAGTTCTCTAATCAGTTCTGCCTCTTCAACAATCCAGAATAGTTGATCACCTAGTGGAATCAACCATGAGTTGTTCTCCAGCACCAACCTGATTCTCACAATCTACTTGCATGTTAAAGTCTCCAAGACTGTTGCAACATTGGCCTTTTGACATGCGTTTTCTATCTCCCTTTGCAATTTGTAGGCCACATCCTTACTACTTTTTGGAGGTCTGTATATAATTCCCATTGGGGTCTTTTTACCCGTACGGTTCCTCAGCTCCATCTAGGAGCACCTTCCAACCCTATGTCACGTCTTTCCAATGATTTGTTTTCATTTTTTACCAATAGAGCAACACCACCACCTCTGCTTTCCTGCCTGTCCTTTCAATACAATGTGTATCCTTCAACATTAAGCTCCCAGCTACAATCTCCTTTCAGCCATGATTCAGTAATGCTGACAACATTATACCTGCCAATCTGCAACCGTGCTGCAAGTTTATCTGCCTTGTTCCATATAATGCGCCCATTCAAAAATACAGGATCTTCAGTCCTGTATTCACCCTTTTCGATTTTGTCCAGCTTTCATGTTGCAACTCATCCTGTTGACTGCAATTTTGCCCTATCAACAACCTCTCCTCACTACACATTGTCTCTGTTTGTAAACCAGCTATCTCACCTTCAGCACCATCATCCGCCTTTCCTACAATACTTCTTGCATTTAAATAGGCGCAGCTCAGGACACTATTCGCACCATGCTCAACCGTTTGATTCTTAATTGTCTCTGAGGTCTTACCAGCATCTGTCTACATAACTTCTCCACTAACTGTTCTGGCACTCTGGTTCCCATCCCCCTGCAACTCATGTTTAAATGCACCATGCAACATTAACAAACCTTTCCAGTAGGATACTAGTCCCCCTCCTGTTCAGGTGAAACTGTCCCTCCTGTACAGGTCCTACCTTCCCTGGAAGAGAGGCCAATGATCCAAATATCTGATGCCCACCCTCCTACACCAACTCCTTAGCCATGTATTAAACTGTATAATCTTACCAGTTCTGGCCTCACTAACACGTGGTACGGGTAGCATTCCTGAGATCACAATCCTGGAGGTCCAGCCCTTTAACTTAGCACCTAACTCCCTGAACTCCCTATGCAGAATCTTATCACTCATCCCACCCATGTGATTGGTACCTACATGGACCATGACCTCTGCCTGTTCACCCTCCCACTTAAGAATGCTAAGGACTTACTCTGAGATATCCTGGACACTGACACCCGCGAGGCAACATACCATCTAGAAATCTCGTTCTCACCCACAGAACCCCCTGTCCATTCCACTAACTAACAAATCCCCTACCTCCAAAGCATGCCTCTTATTCTTCTTTCCTCCTGAGTCACAGAGGCAGACTCAGTGCCAGAGACCTGACCCCTGTGACTTTCTTCTGTTAGGTTATCCCCATTCCCCCCACCCACCCTGACCATATCCAGGGTGATACACCTGTTATTGAGGGGAGGTGGCCACACTCTGCACTGGCTCCTTAACTCCTTTCCCCTTCCTCTTTGTCACCCAGTCTCCTGTGTCCTGCACCTTGGGTGTAACCACCTCTCTATTTGTCCTTTCTGTCGCCCTTTCAGCCTCCCGAATGATCCGGAGTTCATCCAGTTCCAGCTCCAATTCCTTAACGCTGTGTTAGGAGCTGCAGCTGGATGCACTTCTGGCAGTTGTAGCCGTCAGGGGCACTAGAGGTCGGCCTGCCTTCCCACATCCCGCAAGAGGAGCATTCCACTATCCTACCTGGCATCTCTACTATCCTAGCTGAGCGGATATAAAGAAGGAAAGGAAATAAATCTTGCCCTTGAGCTTTTCTTTCCTTTGCTTTTTCTGACTGAAGCCTCTCTTTGCTGAAGCCTCGAAAAGCTGAACCCTCAAGATCGCCACTCATATGATGACTGGCCCTGCTTTTCTTTAATTTGCTCTTGCTAATCAATCCCAAACACAGATTAGTTGCTGGTCAAACCTCTTTCTCACTGTAGCAACCAGCTGCTGCCTTTTGTACTCAGGCAGTGGGTCTATTTGAAGTTCCCTCCTCTCAAAACTTCAAATGTCCTGATTGGCCACTTGTCTAAGCTCTTTTTGAAAGGAGGGGAAGGGAAGAGGTGATTCCAGAGATGTTTTGTGAGACACTGAAAGCACCTAAGATTCTCCTGAAATAGGATCTCCTTTTAGTGCAGGGCTTCCTCTTGTGTTCCTCTTTTGTATCTCTCTATCAAATGTCTTGGGTTGTGCTGAGAATCTGTGGCCTCTCTCACTTGGCCCCTAAAGCACCATGAAATGTAGTGTTATGGGTTGACTTCAGAAGAAACACTTATGGAGCCCATGTACACAACTCCAGGAAGATTAAGTACTCACAACAGATGTTTATTGCTGCCATGTTCTAATTGTAGTGATCAGAAAAGTGACTAAAACTGCAAAATAATTCCAGTCTTCCTAAAACTTGCAAGTTGTTAGCAGTGTTAAATACATTGTGACATGCTGTAGATGGTGGAAAATTTGGACTAGAAATGCCAAGAGGCTGAGATAGTATTCCATCTCTGTCTGTCAGTACCTCCAGTTGGACTTTGTCTTTTCGTGTGTTTTCCCCCGAGCTGTCAGTCTGTGGTTTTGTATTGCCATGTGCTCCTGTCCCCACTCCTGCTCTACTCTGGCCCCTGTATTACTGAGTACTCCCTCTCTCGTCTGCCCCTCGTTATTACCTGTATTGCTGCCACCTGAGTCTCATTGTGCTCCACCTATCATCTGCCTCTCTGTTTACTGCTCAGTGTATTTCAGTCCTGTGTTTTCACCTGTTTGTTGTCAGGCTGTGCCAGTGAGTTTTCCTGAGCCTTTCCAGCATTCATGTCTGTACTCTGTCCATCTGAGTATTGACTCTGCCAGTTTCCCGATTCTGGTTTTTGGATTTCTCTGGATGTTTTGATCTCTGCCTGAACTTTAACACCGACTTTGTTTGCACTTTGAGATTTGTTACTCAATTAATACCACTGTGTGCACAGTACTGGAGCTGTGATTGGATCCCTGCTCCAGTGTCCTGACAGTGTCTCTGGGAAACTTTTCAGTACCTTTCCCCTAAACTAGTATCCTCCAACATGTCCACCATATATAACTTCATAAGCACAATACTTCCAGGTCAAAATATATTCTACAATAGATAATGAAAAAGTAGCCTATTAACATAATCAATTAGTAAATTAGTTGCTTACGTGTGAGGAGACACAGATAACTGAGAAAGATTAATTGTCATTCAACCATACAAATCACAGTACCAACAGTCACACACAGCACAAAGCACATATAAGAAATCAGTAAAATACAGTCCAAGACTCTGAGTTCATGAATGTTGCAGCATTCTGCAATGCTCAAGGACCTTGCAAGGTTCACAGATGAGATAATGAGGATAGCTTAGTGAATGATAAAGCTTTGCAAACAATTTGAAGAATAAGAAACGATTGAGTGAGATATCATTCTTGATCACACTCAGATGGAAATCTGTAATGTTCATGCACTACCTGACATACTGAAGGAGATGTTAAAGTCTCACCCTGTTCCTACCAACTTGCAATAAGAAAAAATCCCAGTGACTGAGATTATTCCATCATTTGTCCCAGAGCCTACACCCGATTGCTACGATTCTCACAAAGCAACTCCAAGAATGTTGGTGCAAAATATTACAATATTTTCAGTACAAAATGAGTTCATTGCTAAATGATATTTACATTTGGTTTAACATTTGCTGTAACCTTGAATTTAATTGAAAACACAAGCGAAATTGGGGAAATGCAGAGCACTATATGATAAAAGCGACAGCTTAGCATGGGTTATTTACTCAAAGTTATTATTTTGTGTGTTTGTATTTTCTTTCCATTTTACTTTGTGTGTATAATTGAGTACTTTTGGTGAACACATTGAATTTGGAATAATTCATGATCCTGCTGTGGGTTTATTTTATACCAAATTTTAAATATAACACAGTGAAATAGAAATTATCAAAGGAACAACAAAAGCTTCACTAGTAATTACTATGGGCTTTGTGCACACTACATTCTCTCAAAACAATATTCTCCCCAACAGTTAAGAAGCATCTGGACAAGCACTGGAAATGGCATGGAAAGGTACAAATCCAAATGTGGGTAAATAGATCTGTTATGGATAGGTTCAAAGGTCAGCAGGGACAGGGTGGGCCAAAGGCCCTGTTTTGTGCTACTTGATAACAAGAGCTCTGAAAATATTTTTACAAAATAATAATAGACTTTCTTCAGTGGACACCAAGCAATTGTGAAGAAAAAAAGTTACCTCCCTGTCAGCAGTAGTAGTTAATAAACTCACCATGCATAGTAGGTATAGTCCGTGAGCCAAGGCCCCAAATTTGGGCCACCGGTACCACGTAGGAGGGGACGATGTTGTAAAGTAAATGTGCTAGGTTTTCTAAAATCGACTCCTTCTACCTTAGGCCACGAACTTATCAATCACCCCTCGTACATATATTTATAGATTGAAAGCATTGTCTTGATTTTATCTAGCAATAAGATGCGCAAGATACCTACTCTTACTAGTCCGTGAGCCAGTAGGGTTGGTCAGTACCATCTGAGGGGAATAATGCTCATAGCGAAATTTTGGCAAGGTATACATCTCTAGAGTTAGAAAATATGAGACTTCAAAAAAAATTGCACCAGTGGTAGCTTTATTGCTTCAAATAAGTAATCACTTTTTGTATATATTCCATATTAACATCAGTTCAGCAGAAAATGTTACCCCACCCCTCAAAAGGTAAAAAACCTTATTTGGAGAGATTTCTAGAGTTTTATCAATGTCATGATGTTTTCGATATTGTTGTATCAAATCAAAACAATCTTAAGCTTTTGTCATAGCATATAGAATTACAGTACAATAACTCAAACGTGGAGTTCCACACGGCCATAACCTAGGCCCCATTTGGTTGTAAAATGAATATATTTAATCAAACGCAAACACTGCTTTCCATACTTTGTTTTCCATACTTTCATAACCTATTAATAATCATAATAATTTTCCAAGTCTTCCAAGTCTTCCACATCTTCATCTGAACTTTCCACACTCTCTGAGGTGGATGCCTGGTTCTCACAGTCTGCCAGTCTACACATGTCAGTACACCTGAGGCCATTTGCAACACACATACATCTTGGGAGTGAACATTTTTTTGGACAGTTACAGGCCAGTAGATCCAGGACAGCATCAGGTGCAGGCCAGCCTTCCATTCAATGCACCATCAACTGTTCAGCTTCCTCTTCTCTCTCCATCTTCCATCCTCTGCCAACAGGGCTTGGCACTTGTGGGTCCTTCTCCAAACATCTTCTCCATATACCAGCCTGATAGTTTGCTCGCTGTGCACATTTTGTTAAGCAGTCCCTGCATGGTGGGAGTTGATGACTTTCGATTTCACCTTTTTTGGCACAGAAAAGGTGATACCTGAGCTCATTGACCTTGGTGGTTGATGCTTTTGGGGCGTACAGAAGACATGTAAATGCCTCCAGTTTGTCCATCAGTTCTGGGGAGAGTTCCCATTCCTGACCCAACTCTGAGAATGTGTCCTGAGATTCCCTGTTGCTGGTCAGAATTTTTAGGGCACTTGTCTTCCCTTTGCCTGCAAAAGTGCTTACAGTGTCACATCCTGTATATGCGTGCAACCCAATGAGAGCCCTACAAACCTTTATGCCAACAGTGGCAGCAACCTTCCTGATATCTACAAGCCTTTTATTGGTTCTAGTGCTACACTTCTGGAACAATGGGGCCTCAATCTTGTCACAAAATGCTAAAGACATGATAAAGACATCTGTGTCTCCTGAGCAGATCACCACAGATTGGTATCCCTCTCCTGTGGCATGGGCGGCATGGAGAAGTAGGCGGCCATCTGCTTCTTCTTGTTGACACTGAAGAGCTGACACTTCCTCACTGTCTTGAGATGTGATTCTGTAACATTTGTCATTCACAGTTGCATACAGAATCTTCTCCTGTAGCTTTGCTCTGTACTCCACCTTCCTCCATTCATGGACTATGAAGCTAATGAGACGATTTTTGTTACTGACTTTGGTCAGGAAGCTCCTCCACTGCCTCACTGCGGTAAACCATGTATACATGTTGTAACTCGGTTACCTGTCTGGACACACACCTCTGCTGACTGCCTCTGTGGCTCCTCCCACAGAATCCTGTATAAAGGTGTTCGCCTTGCCCCTCCCCCTCAGTCCGGGGGCAGACACTCACTGTGGAGGTCGTATTGTACAGCGAATAAAAGCCTTTCAGTATTTTACCAAACCTCAGTCATTTGGAGTAATTCAAGGTGCTTCACTCACCATCTGTGTGCCTGTGATACCTTGCAACTCATGACCAGTCTCTTCACCCCGTAGAGATCTTTCACTATTCTTGATAGAGTTCTCCTTGTATGTGTCGAACACAACATCTATTCT